>NC_086174.1:78748089-79998089 GCF_023053635.1 Elgaria multicarinata webbii
AGCTAAAAGTGGGCTAGATGGAACAACTATTAGGTGGATTCACAGTTGGCTACAGAATCGGACTCAAAGAGTACTTATCAATGGAACCTTCTCAAACTGGGGAGAGGCAACGAGTGGGGTACCGCAGGGCTCAGTCCTGGGCCCAGTGCTCTTCAACATTTTTATTAATGATTTGGACGAGGAGGTGCAGGGAACGCTTATCAAATTTGCAGATGACACCAAATTTGGTGGAATAGCTAATACCCTGGAAGACAGAAACAAACTTCAAAGTGATTTTGATAGGCTAGAGTGCTGGGCTGAAAACAACAGGATGAAATTTAATAGGGATAAATGCCAAGTTCTACATTTAGGAAATAGAAACCAAATGCACAGTTACAAGATGGGGGATACTTGGCTCAGCAATACTACGAACGAGAAGGATCTTGGAATTGTTGTAGATTGCAATCTGAATATGAGCCAACAGTGCAATATGGCTGCAAGAAAGGCAAATGCTATTTTGGGCTGCATTAATAGAAGTATAGCTTCCAAATCACGTGAGGTACTGGTTCCTCTCTATTTAATAATAATATTTGGCCCTGGTTAGGCCTTATCTAGAGTATTGCGTCCAGTTCTGGGCTCCACACTTCAAGAAGGACGCAGACAAGCTGGAGCGTCAACCAGGATGATCAGGGGTCTGGAAACAAAGCCCTATGAAGAGAGACTGAAAGAACTGGGCATGTTTAGCCTGGAGAAGAGAAGATGGAGGGGAGACATGATAGCACTTCAAATACTTAAAAGGTTGTCACACAGAGGAGGGCCAGGATCTCTTCTCGATCCTCCCAGAGTACAGGACACAGAATAATGGGCTCAAGTTAAAGGAAGCCAGATTCCAGCTGGACATCAGGAAAAACTTCCTGACTGTTAGAGCAGTGTGACAATGGAATCAATTACCTAGGGAGGTTGTGGGCTCTCCCACACTAGAGGCCTTCAAGAGGCGGCTGGACAAGCATCTGTCAGGGATGCTTTAGGGTGGATTCCTGCATTGAGCAGGGGGTTGGACTCGATGGCCTTGTAGGCCCCTTCCAACTCTGCTATTCTATGTTTCTATGATTCTATTTAGGGCACAATTGTTTGCATGCTTAGACAGAAAAAAGGCCTGCAACTCCCAGTATCCCCCCAGCCAGCTACTTTGCATCTTTATTGTACTAAGATTTGAAATGGGAATATTTCTACATCGCAATATTTCTACATCACAATTTCAGCCGCATCCTTTTTAAAGTGCCTGTTCTGATAGCTTTGTCATAATGTTGCCAGCCAAAAGGTTTTTCTATAATCAGGCCCCAAAGGTAAGGAGATGCCAAGTCTGCATCTCAGCTAGAATTTTCCTGGATCTAGCTGAAAGTTATCCTGGCTTAGTTATAGCACCTAGTCAGTGTTGTATACCTTTGAAGTACCTTGTCTGGAGCTGGATGACCTGCACAGTTTTACAGTGCTGATATACAGAGACAGAATGCATCTACTGTGCCTTGCGTGCTTTTCCTCTGCTGGTTCTCTTCTCACCTCTTCATCTACCTTCTGTGGCTGGAGGGACTGTAATTTTTATTCTGTAGTGGGAGAACTTGGGTGCCCCCAGTCACTGGCTAAAAAATGATTGGTTGAGAAACCACCAGCCTTAGTGGTGTATAATACAGGATGGGAATGATTCCACTTGTAACTGTCCAGTCAGCTTCAGGGGATAGTTTGGTGTCTGCTGCTCTACCCCCATAGTCACACGAGTGCTGATTAGATCGAAGTATTACCATTATGCTTTCCCCATCCAGACTGGGTTGCTGTAAACCCTTTTACATGAATACCTCTGAGAACTGTTTGGAAACTTCATTTTATGCAAAAGATGCTTTCTGAGCTTCTTTGGCTTGGGTTAAAGTCCTGCATGTTTTAAACTTGTTTTAATCTTCCCTTTTTATATGATGCTGGTTTTTATCATTTCCAGATCATTATTTTATTATTGTTGTATTACTTGTTTTGATGGGTGTTTGTAATTTTCTAAGGATCCTAGTTTGAGTTCTGTTCCCTGCACATCCTTTTCCCACCTCAGAGAAAGGAACAGGAAGGTCAGGGCCCTTGCACTGTATTCAGAAAGGCAGCACAAGGGCCTCAGTCCCCACATTTCTTTTCTCCTCTTGACAGAAAGGAAGAGCAGCAGTGCTGTGTTTCAGCTTTCAGAAAGGTAGAGTGAGGCCCTGATCCCACTGCTTCCCCCACCTTTGAAGTTACGTACTCCCAATTCCCTGAGGGCCAAACTACAAGTTACTGTAAAGATGTAGCTAGTAGCTTGATGTGGGTTTCTTTTAGTGTTTCTTTTACACTGAAAAATAAGTGCAGAGAATTCAATATAAATTGGGACTCTAGAATGGGACATAGGGTGCTCTAACTCACTGCAGTTGGTATCTGGGCCATCTCCCATGTTCCTGCAGTTTTTATTACAACTGGGTCATTTTTTGGTATATATTGTAGGTACGGAGGAGGGCCAGTCTGTAGCAGGACCAGACATGGGTGGGCAAAGGATTTAAACCTCCTCTGTTATTATGGTACGATACCTGTGTAGTAACATTAATTTGACCTTGTGAGTCACATTCTGTAATGAAACTACTAGATTTCCTTTGCAACATAGAATCTCTCTGCAAATATCGGCAGCATTCTAGCTTCAGAATGAAACTGAACATGCCCTGCATACCTTTGACAGCTATTTTTGCCATAGGTTTTAATGGGACAGGAAAGCCTTAATACCTTTCGAACCACTGCTCAAAGCTTTAGCAAACCTATGGAAGGATTGCCTTCCTCTACTAGCGTGAATAAAGTCCATCAGTAGCTTTCACCAAAAACGTGGAAGAAATGTATGATATGCCTGTTTAAAAATTTGACCTAAATAGGGTAAATGTGTCAATTTTCAGCACTTTTGGGCTTCCTACGACACTTTTAATCAATCAGTTTGAAATTTGGTGCAATTGTAGGCGTCATCCCATTGATTATGGATGTCCATTTTTAAGCCATTAGCTCAACAGATGCCATTTTTATACACAATAGAATATTGAGGCTCATAATGGTGGACCCCCCCATCATAACTAAAGGGGTGCTACTGTGCCCTTTTAATAATAAATGTTTGTGGGGGAAAAGCTTTATGTTTGGAGAAAATTACAATTTTCCCTCTCCATTTCACTCTCCATTTCCACAAGCCTGTCAGTTATTCTTTGGTGCTTCCATAAGCTAGCAACATTACATTCTCTCTTTATGTCCTTTCCACAGCTGTCTCCAATCTAGATGAAGAGAGTAGATGGACAGTCCATTACACGGCACCCTGGCACCAGCAGGAGAATGTGTTTCTACCTTCCACAAGGCCACCCTGTGTCGAGGACCTGCACCGTCAAGCCAAGCTGAATTTGAAGTCGGTACTGAGAGGTAAGAACTTGACAGTAACATTATGAATAACACAGAGTCTCTGCAGCAGTCAGACCTATCTGCTTTTGTAATCCTAAAACCTCTGCTACCTTTTCGAGGTATTAAACAAGCCAAACCACACTAATCTTGAAAGAAAATATCAGATCAGTGCTTCAGATGATTTTGTTGGGTCCTGCCATTAAGAAAGCTGTCCCCGCAAATCTTTCTTAGGCAGTTTATAGCTCCTGTCGTTTTCAGTCAGTCACAATAGTATGTTTACAAGACCCTAATATTTCTTAGTAAGGGACTAGAGAAGTAAGTGCAAATAGCCATACTAGAAAGTTTTAAGGACATCCTATAAAAAGCAAGAACAGAGAAGTTTAAGTATTTGGCATTGGAAAACTCTGATTTTTAGAGTTCAGAGCCAAAGTAAAATTGGTACATGTGCATATAGTCTCTTGAGTCTGTCTCAATACACCGACCTGGTTCACACAAGTGAACCCTGTTCCTGGGTTGCTGTCATGGCACCTTGTTCAGGACATGTTCAATTTCTAATAACAAAAGACCTGTGCAATCGGCTTAAAAATTGTTCCTTGGTAGATTTTTTTTTAGCATATGTTATATTATCTGTAATATTATCTATAATATAAATTCCTTTGTATTCATACTCCAGCCAAGTGAGTTGTGAGTTGCCATTAAAGGGTATAAGACAGAAGCATTTCCCCATAAACTGTAGCGTACCATAACTTTTGGAGAGTGGCAAGATTGGTTGAGAGTACTGTTAAGAATATATTGTTTGAGGTCACAGTTTAAGCCGACCAGCAAGAGTATGGAAAGGGAAGAATATTTATTTTATTTTATTTTATTTATTACATTTATATACCGCCCCATAGGCGAACCTTGAACTTAGAGTTCATCAGCCATGGGATCTGGCTTCAGTTCTATCAACTAAACCTAGACTGAATTAGCTACACCGATGCATCGTGCCAAGACTTGAGCCTTCAATGGGTCCTGGACCTGGAGCTCTTGGAACTTTAGCCCAAGGGAGGGAACTAATTCAGCCTGTCTACCACCACCAGGAGCCAAACTAGATAATATTTGCCTAGTTTGTTTTTCCTTTTAAAATAGCTTGCAGTGAGTGAAGATGAGGAGGTTGCCAACGACAGCTTCTCTCCCAGGGCAAAAAACCTAAGGTGTCAACAACAATAACAATAAAAACAATCATATTTAAAATATAACAGTATAAAATACAAGATGAGAGCTTTAAGTTATCACTTTTTATGCTAGCTGCAGCTTTCATGTGGTTTTAATTTTAACCTTGATTCAATTTCAGATTTAATAAACCTGTACTAAATAAGCCAACTTCTGTCTTCTATATGTAAAAATTTCAGTCTCTTTGTTCTCATGTGTTACAGTAAATATTGATTCTATACTATCAGTGCATAGATATACGTTTGGTCTTATTGCTGCAGGGCCCCAGTATCTCTGATGATTCATTAGTTATCTCATCTTATTGGGGCACTGGAATTGCAGGCTAGGGTTGGAGATCTTTTCTTATGCCCTCTGGTTCCTGCCATGGCTTAAGCAGCAATGATTTAAGTGCTTGAATTAAATCCCAAAAGGCATCTGGTTAACGTAAAATGAACAAATTGAAAAATTAATCAGAAGACTTTCCTACATGTTTCCCTAATCTTATACTGATAATAACATGTTCTTGCTCAGGCTTTGTTTTTGCTATGATTCATTGGATCAATATGCAGATGAGCAAAATAGGTCATCCCCCACTTAATTCTGCTGAGAAGATTACTGTATTAATCATATGTACAATTGAAGAGCTGTTAAGCAAAAGGGAACCATTTAATATGAATAACAGTTTTAATCATAATGTGACGCTTTTTATTACTCCTTGAACCATTCATAGTACATACGTTGTTGGCTTTGGCAAATTTCCATCTTTCAAGTGCTTCTTTGAAGAATTTTGAAGGGACCTGTGCATAGAAACCTGGGAAGAATCTATTCTGTGCATAATGAATGCCTTTTCTGTGCTGAAAACTGCCCAGAGAGCTCTGGCTATTGGGCGGCATAGAAATGCAATAAATAAATAAATAATAAAAAAGGAATCTACTGAAGTACATGGGTGCGAAACTATAAGAATGATTGCTATTTATATTAATTAAACATAACCAACATACAAGACACTGTAGATTAATTTCTAATCCAATATTTTTTAAATCAGGTAGATTTTTTATACTGAGCAGTGGCAACCAGTAAAGTATCTGAGGAGTAAGAGTTTTGACAGTAAACAATGCCGACTAACAATCCAGTAGTGTTATTCCCATGATCCACTGGGCAAATTCCAGGAAACAAAGTCCTTGGCTTCTGGTGGGGAATAAGAATGTGAAGCTGAAATGTAAAGGAATCGATGGAAGAGCACCACTAGAAGTGGAGTCTGTGGCTTAATTTGATTCAACGTGGGAAACCTCACCTGGCCTAGACTGTGAAAGACTTGTCAGATTGATAGTCTTTCTCGATTCTGTGGGTAGTGGTGCATGGCCATTCTTAGTTGGTGGAGTGATTTGTCTAGTTAATTCCGATAACAAGCAAGACTGTTGTGTGCTAACTAGTTATGAGACCCCCAAGCGGTCGGTCTCCAACTTCCTAGAGGGATGTGTGGCATTCAGCTGCCTGAGATTGAGCAATAACAGGTCTGTGATGCCCTTAGAGGTCTGGGACTGGCTCAGTGTCCATCTATCCTATTGTTGGGAAAGGCTGGTGAGGAAATTTTATTTATTTATTTATTTATTTATTTATTGCACTTATATACCGCTCCCATAGCCAGGGCTCTCTGGGCGGTTTACAGAAATTCTAAAATTAAGATTAAAACAAGTATACAAAATTTAAAATTCTAAAACGTAGAACATACACACATAAAGCATTAAAAACCGTTAAAAAAAACTAAAACGTGGGTAATTAAGATGTGCTGCCATATGCCTGGGCAAAGAGGAAAGTCTTAACCTGGCGCCGGAAAGATAGCAGCGTTGGCGCCAGACGAGCCTCGTCAGGGAGATCATTCCATAGTCTGGGGGCCACCACCGAAAAGGCCCTGTCCCTTGTTGCCACACTCCGAGCCTCTCTTTGAGTAGGCACCCGGAGGAGGACCTTAGATGTTGAACGTAGTGACCGGGTATATTCCTTTCCTGTCTACCAGCATCCTCCCTCCCCGCACCCCCCCATCATTTCCTAACAAAAAAGCCAGGGGTAATACTGGTCAAAAAAGCCGCTTGAGTAATACTGGTCAAAGATTCCCTGAGCACCTCCAACCAGGGTCATCAGTCACATGCTGCTGGCAGGAGAGTAGTTGCTTGGACAACGTTGGTCAGAGGTCCCCAAGTGCTTTCAACCAGTGGCATCCAACGTTCTATCCCATAACACAAAAGCCATTCCAGTCAGCAAAGCATGTCAGGAAAGTGACTGCTTGGGATATTGTGCCTCTGAACAGTAGTATGATCCCTTTTCCCCATGGCATTTTCCAGTGAACCATTTATTTATTTATTATATTTCTATACCGCCCAACAGCCGGAGCTCTGGGCAGTTCACAAAAATTAAAACCATTCAAAGTATAAAACAACAGTATCAAACCATAATATAAAATACAATATAAAAGCTCAACCAGATAAAAACAGCAGCAATGCAAAATTACAAATTACAAAATTTACAAAATTACAAATTTAAAACACCAAGTTAGGTGCTGCTGCATTGAAGCACCTCTGGCACCTCTGAGTAGTAGGAAAAAGGGGTTTCTTGGTTTGGCCCAGGTTGTCAGGCTTGCCAGAGTGCACTAACACACTTGCTATGGTGAGTGGATTTGTCAGTGCCTGGATATAGACCCTTTTCATTTTCATAAATTTTGACTGTTTCGTGGCATTTTAAGAGGTCCATTAAATGAATTTCTTGCTGCTATGTTTGAGAACTAAATTTAAAACATCCCTCAAGAAAGATCTGAAAAATTACATAAGAAGAGCCATGCTAGATCAGAACAGAGGTCTTTCTAGACTAGCATCATGGTCACACACAGTGGCCAACCAGCTGCCTGTGGGAAACCCAGAAGTAGGACATGGTGCAATAACACCCTCCCACTCATTGATTGTATAGGGTTTATTTTGAACTTGGATTGAAGTATAATGTCAGGATAGTAGCCATTACTGTTTTTAAGTCTTATTTTCAGCAAATTTGTATTTATATATTTTTAATTAATTGTTTGGCTTCAGAGGATATGTCAATAATGTTCAGTCTCTTGCCTTCAGATGTCTTGGGATTAGTTCAATGGAAATGCTCCAGCCAGGTGCTTATGGATCTTGCCTGGGACTATATCTCCATAATCATAGTATTTCTAAGTGGAAAGTTCTATGCCCTGTAATCTGTCACTTCCTATGATAATTACCATTCTCAAAAGTACATGCTTGAAGATAATAGCTAGGAGGGTTTAAGCAAAAAGAGCAGTATTACATGAAAAAGTTCTAGAGTAGGACATAACATGATAAGAGCATCATATTCTTCATCTGTGGTCTGAAACATATAAAACATAGCCTAATTTCCAATATGTGCATAATCTTAGAAGGAAAGATTATGCACACGTTGGACTGGCCATACTAGTCCATTTTGATAGGGAAGGACAGATGGCTCATCCTGTATAATTGCATGTCAAAGGCAAAAATTTTACATCTCCATGCCTGTCTGTATGATCACTATCAGAGGTGTCCTTTTAAGTTTTGCAACCCCAATCTATGCCACTCCCTGCCTAATAAGTGTGGGTAGGTTTATTACCTTAAGATATGTCACATTTTTGCATATCTTGGGATTCAGAAGGTTTTTGTTTTACCTCACTTTGGAATATTTATTTCTACCAGGAGAAATGGCAACATTTTGTTTACTTTTTGATGTAATGTGTTCCTAGCTCACCTTTCATATTCATGTTTTCACAACAAATATCTAGAATGTGTTGATTTCAATGTACTTATCTTTATTTCAAAGAACAGCTGCTGTGTGATTTTTATTTCCTTATTCAGTATTGGAGACAAGCTGCTTTAATGCTGAAAATAAAAGTTCAAAAGAACTTTTACTAGAAAAGAAGTAACACCTCAGTGTGAGAATCCAGGTTTAAAGTACCGTATATTACCATACTTAAACCTTTCCTTTCTCTAGTTTTCTCACCATTCTCTCAAACAGAGAATTCCAGAAAACTGGCTGAAAAGCCACTGTCAGTATGACTTGGGGAACCCAACAGGTTCTTCAATGGCATGGAGTTGAAACAGACATTAGAAATTATATTTGTTAACAGGCTCTCTCTGAGGAGTGCTCAGCATGATTATCTCCATTTGTCTGGGACTAATTTAGATTTCTAAGGGAATGTTATCTCAGTACACTTATGGATGATAAAACAAGATTGCTTCAGTCATGCCTACTTATCTCCACATTTTACAAGCTTGAAAACAGAAAGAAAGGCAGTTTTTGCAGTTAACTAAAACAGACCCCCCCACCCCCACCCTATTAGTATATATTTCAGCTTCAATTAAAAGCCTTTGGAAATAACATTAAAACTGTATAAACTTCCTTTAATATAAAGGTTAGGGCTTAATGAGATGTTATGAGAGGCATGGAGTTGCACTGCTTCTTGTTTTTGTTTTCTCTTCAGTCTAGCATCTAGGCAAATATGTGACAGATTATCATTGCATCTTGCATTGTTCCACCACTATGGCCATAATTATTGATGTGAGGCAGGGACAAGGCATCAAGTAATACAATGGTGTTGTATGCTGCATTGTGTTTAAGTCTATGGTACAAGAAGAGAGGGATAGGGACATGGAGCTGTAGCTGTACGTTGTACTAGGCCTGTGCATTTGCCTCAGAAGAGGCACAATTCTGAGTGGAGTATGGAACTATTTAGACTGTCTCAGGATCTGAGGCAAAGTAGGCTGGCTCAAAAGAATCGAACTGCTATAGAGTTTCAGGGGGATGCTAAGGTTATTTCCCTTCACATTCTCTGAAACAGGCTTAAAAAAATTCCCTCAGGTTTGGGGCTGTAGATTTTTTGTGGGAGGAGGTGTCTATGGTAGTACTGCTGTTAATTCCTTTATTTACCCTGTGCTACATAAGTGTGTTTAGGTACTGAATATTTTATTGTTCTAATGGTATTTTATTATTTAGTGTTGTTGTAAGCTACCTTGTTGAGATACCTTTTGAATAGAAAAAAACAATATCAAAACAGAGATAGTAATTGCAACTTACCTCTACCAAACTGTAGTCTCAGAAAATCTATATCATGAGATGTGTGTGGTATATAAAGGACTGTATTACATGTTGTTTCTGAATTAGGGGAAATTAAAATATTAAATAAAATATTAAATAAAAAACTAGGGAGCACAATACAGTCTCTAAAATATATTATATTTTATAAAATAAAGTTGATAAAATGGACAGAAACATCATATGGGAAAATTAAAAGGGTGAACCATTGTTCAGAATACTTTGCAGAGTGGTTTTACACATGATTCTAGTATTACTGGTAATTCTAGAGATAAAAGTTGACTGGCTTTTTATGCAATGTGATTTGAAATAGGAATCATTGGGTAACATCAAACATATTGTTAGCAAACCTCCACTTGAACAACCAGACGTCCCCTGCATCCCCTCCTCCCTGTACCCGCCTCCTTCCAAATTTGCTCACGAAGACGCCCACAACTCTCCAGTGGTGTCCTTTCTTCTGGTGAACCTACATTGTTGCAGAAAACTGTACAAAACGTAAACCATAGAATCATAGAATCATAGAATATCAGAATTGGAAGGGGCCTACAAGGCCATCGAGTCCAACCCCCTGCTCAATGCAGGAATCCACCCAAAAGCATCCCTGATAGTTCCTCTTGAAGGCCTCTAGTGTGGGAGAGCCCACAACCTCCCTAGGTAACTGATTCCATTGTCGCACTGCTCTAACAGTCAGGAAGTTTTTCCTGATGTCCAGCTGGAATCTGGCTTCCTTTAACTTGAGCCTGTTATTCCGTGTCCTGCACTCTGGGAGGATCGAGAAGAGATCCTGGCCCTCCTGTGTGTGACAACCTTTTAAGTATTTGAAGCATGCTATCATGTCTCTCCTCCATCTTCTCTTCTCCAGGCTAAACATGCCCAGTTCTTTCAGTCTCTCTTCATAGGGCTTTGTTTCCAGACCCCTGATCATCCTGGTTGCCCTCCTCTGAACACGCTCCAGCTTGTCTGCGTCCTTCTTGAATTGTGGAGCCCAGAACTGGACGCAATACTCTAGATGAGGCCTAACCAGGGCCGAATAGAGAGGAACCAGTACCTCACATGATTTGGAAGCTATACTTCTATTAATGCAGCCCATAATAGCATTTCCCTTTCTTGCAGCCATATCGCACTGTTGGCTCATATTCAACTTGCGATATACAACAATTCTAAGATCCTTCTCGTTTGTAGTATTGCTGAGCCAAGTATCCCCCATCTTGTAACTGTGCCTTTGGTTTCTATTTCCTAAATGTAGAACTTGGCATTTATCCCTATTAAATTTCATCCTGTTGTTTTCAGTCCAGCACTCTAGCCTATCAAGATCACTTTGGAGTTTGTTTCTGTCTTCCAGGGTATTAGCTATCCCACCCAATTTTGTGTCATCTGCAAATTTGATAAGCGTTCCCTGCATCTCCTCGTCCAAATCATTAATAAAAATGTTGAAGAGCACTGGGCCCAGGACTGAGCCCTGCGGTACCCCACTCGTTGCCTCTCCCCAGTTTGAGAAGGTTCCATTGATAAGTATTCCATTGATAAGAAATTAGAGATTTGGATTTGACAGTGATAAAGAAAAACAATAATAATGACAATATTATTATATATTTTTGCTGAGGAGAATATTGAAAGAACATTTTATTTGGTGTTTTGTTTGTTTGATTTTGTTTTGTGTTATTTTGTGGATGTGTTTGTTTTGTTAGTGTTTTTTATTTACTGATGTTTGGAAATAATAAAAAAAGATTAAACACAAGATAAGTACTCTTTGAATCCGATTCTGTAGCCAACTGTGAATCCACCTAATAGTTGTTCCATCTAGCCCACTTTTAGCTAGTTTGTTAATCAGAATATCCTGGGGCACTTTCTCAAAAGCTTTGCTGAAGTCAAGATATATGATGTCCACAGCATTTTGCCCTTTTTGAAGATAGGGGCAAAAAGGAGGAACCTGGGAACTACAGACCAGTCAGTCTGACATCCATCCCTGGGAAAGTTCTGGAGCAGATGATAAAGAAGTCAATCTGTAAACACCTTGAAATCAATGCGATGATCACTAGAAGCCAACATGGATTTGTCAGGAACAAGTCCTGTCAGACTAATTTGATCTCATTTTTTGATCGGGTAACCTCCCTTGTGGACTGTGGGAATGCTGTGGACATCAAATATCTTGACTTCAGCAAAAGTTTTGAGAAAGTGCCCCATGATATTCTGATTAACAAACTAGCTAAAAGTGGGCTAGATGGAACAACTATTAGGAATATTTTTGGTGCTGTGGACCAAGAGGTGGCTAGTGTCATCTTTCACTGGCTTCTATTTTAAAAGTGTGTGTTGGCTTATCCCACGTAAATCTCAGTGGTATAGGAAGCTATTTATTTATTTTTGCATTTGTATCCCACCTTTTTTCCTGCAAGGAACCCAAGGCGGCATACATAATCCTCCTCCTCCTCCTCCTCTCCACTTTAGAGATGGAGATGGAGTTGTTGCAACTCAGATTTCAATGTTGATCCAAGGTGCTATTTACAAAAAGGGCTTGAAATGTTCACAGCAGAATCTCTGATAGCCAAAAACAAACAAACTACTTTTAAAATTCAGCATTAGCTTGCCTCTTTGGCTTTGGAAACAATTAAAAAGAAGGACTGGTTACATGTTTGGTTCTTGTATGCATGTGTAGATAATTTATGTGGACTGGACAACTAACCTTCTGTTGTCTGGTGATTTAATGATGGAAGAAGAGTAATTTTATGTCATGCCAAATTTAGCAAAATCAGCTAGATTCTGTTAAACCAAACATATTTCAGTTAATCTGCTTTGGCATTACATCTGTTGGAATTCCTGACTCAGTAAAAAAGTAAAGGGGTTTCTCTTTTCAAAACTGCTGTGTATTGTATTATGGATAAAGTTCATGAACCTGCTTTATATTCCATGCTGGCTGTTTTTCAGCAACAGACCAAGAGCTGCAATGGTTTTTCTCTCCAACATCATTTTAAAACTAAGCTTGACATGGAGCAGTCCTTGTGACAACACATTTCTGTTGCTGATATGGGGATTTTTATCTACAGAAATGGGTCCTGTTCCAAGTTGAATACCTTCTTGTGTGGTTCAATAGCTGATGTTCGCCTTATTTAGACTGTGAGACAGAAATAGATCTTGTATCAGAGCCGAAAGAATTCTCTTTCAAACTGCTGTTGTGATCTAAATGGCTTTGGAAACTAGATGTTTTGCCAGCTGGTTTGTGCTTTTGCAGTATCTATTGTTGATGGATTATAAAATCAACAATATAATAGAAACTCCATTATTCATATCTGAACCTTCATATGGACCAGAAGTGTAAAATATGGTTGAGAGGCCTGTAGGGAAGAGCCCAAGTCTGTTTTCTGGTCAATCAACCCACACAAGTATTGGAATACATAGCAGAGATGAACTATTTTAGGAGATTACATAGAGCACTGTCAGACCTAGACACTTGGGGCAGGGGGCATTATGCAGGATGCATCCTCCCCTATCTGCATGTGCATGTTCCTTCTGCTTCAACTTACCTGTTCTTTCTCCATCATTACCAGACTCCTTCAGCTGCCAGACTGAAAACAGTCAGAAATCAGTAGTATGACTGTATGCACACACTTTTTTTTTAATGCTGAGCAAGTCAGCTTTCTTGTGCTGAGCAAGTCAGATTTTGAAATTTCATGGAACTCTTATCTTGAAAGGACCACCATGTGAAAAATAGCCATAATTTCTCACCTCTTTCTCCTGAACACAGTATGACAGGCTGAACCAAGAATTTACACTGAATTTAGTGAAGCTGAGCATTTCAGGCGTGCAAATGTTGCCAATAGATTTTCACTCTTCACCTACTGCAGGGATACTGCCGGACTAATGATAGCTCCTATATGCTCTTTTACTTTCTCTTTTTTAGTCTTCAGGTTTTTCCTATTCCATGGAATCAGCTTTGTAGTGATAGTTCTGCTTTGCCTATCAATGTGCTAGTAAAACTTGTAATGGGTCAGCAGCAGTACCTGCAGTATCCATTGTTGATCCATTGTTAAAATCATTTTACAACCTTCATTTCTAATTTCTAATCCTTGTTCTGAAATTGTGGTGGAACTGTTTTACCTGAAATGACGTGGTTGACCAATTTGACTGTTTTCTGCATGTGCTGTTGAAAATATATTTATTTATTTATTTATTTATTACATTTTTATACCACCCAATAGCCGAAGCTCTCTGGGCGGTTCACAAAAATTAAAACCATAATAAAACAACCAACATGTTAAAAGCACAATTACAAAATACAGTATAAAAAGCACAACCAGGATAAAACCACGCAGCAAAATTGATATAAGATTAAAATACAGAGTTAGAACAGTAAAATTTAAACTTAAGTTAAAATTAAGTGTTAAAATACTGAGAGAATAAAAAGGTCTTCAGCTGGCAACGAAAGGAGTACAGTGTAGTCGCCAGGCAGACCTCTCTGGGGAGCTCATTCCACAACCGGGGTGCAATGTATCAGTCAAATAGGCAATGTATCAGTCAAATAGTTACCCATATAACATTTCTGAAGCACCTGGGTCTACCCAAATGTCAGAAGTGTAGAATGCAGGAAAGCTCTATTAAAACTACTTCCATAAGGCAGATTGTAAGAGCAGATCTGTGATATTGTCCCAGAATTGCTAGTAGAAAGTAGTATAATCAGGGCTTTTAATGCTTCGTTAAGTAAATATGCTTATAAATTTTCCCACGGAGTTAAGCCAAATCCTGCATCAACACTATCTGATTTATCTGACATGTAAATATATTTGCCTATTTTGCTTAATCTTGCCTCTGCTAATCGTGGCAAAGAGTAAGGCTGTCCTTTGAAGTTGCATTCACTGTACCTCCTTCTAGGCTCACCTTATTGACTTGTGAGACTCACCAGGTGTTGCCCATAGGCTTGAAAGTGCATCTTTTCAGCTATAAATGCTAGAAAGGTCTTTACTTTTCTTTAAAAAAACAAAACCAGAATGCTAAGGCCTTGAAGCATGTTGAGTTCTGCACCCAATACCAGATTTCAAGTTTGTAAATATCAGATTTTATACCACTGCAGGCATTACAATAATCAAACACCCAATCTGGATTGTGATAAATAAATAAATAAATCATAATTGGATTTTTGTTTTATGTAAATTCAGTTCTTTTGTCTGAACTGTTTGGCAACAGTTTAAATAACATTGAATATGAATCCTCACTCCTAGTTGGAGTAGGCAGTGCTGAACTAGATAGAACAGTGGTCTGACTCAGTGGCTGCATGTGAATGAGCACACTGCCTCATGCCCACTCACTGCTTCCGCTTTGCATGTGGTTTAGCAAACAACCCAGAAACATTCCAGGATTGTTTCCTGTGATGTGCAAGTCAGGCGCTCTGGGTTGTTGAGGAAGAAACAACTCACAGTTTTAACCCATGATTTGTCATTGGGTTAAAAATCTGTTTTGTTTCTCTCTCAACAATCCTGAATGATGAGTCTGCATTCAGGGTATTCCTAGGTTGTTTACTAAACCAGATGCAAAATGAAAGTGGTGAACGAGTGTGGGGCAGTATCTTTGCTTGTTCCTGAGCAGCTCCAACCAATGGTGGATTGGTCCTTACGTGTATAAGGCCATTTCAGATGTTCCCTTGTAACTTTAAACGTTTAAACCAGGAGCTGACACCCTTTTTCTGTCAACGGCGACATTCCAATGTGCCAGTAGTGGGTGAAGCCATCTGCTTTTCTTTTGCTTTCTAAAATCCCAATTTCTTCTGACGCTGCATTTCTTCCCTCTCCCTTTCCTCACAAGTCACTCTTGCCAGGATTTGAACTGATCACTTTGCAGAAGCCTGACGGCTGCAGCCTGTCCACCTCTTTAAGGCATACCTAAGTTTAGTCTTTCTGCATTGAAAAAGCCCCATTTTTACTCTGTTTTGAGGGGTGGGATCAACATGTGTGTATAAATTTCCCAATAGTGTTTGTAAGCATAATTGCATGCCTTCAAATGGTTAAACCATACTGCGACATGATTTCCTCACAGCAGCCATCCCCAGCCTGGTGCCCCCTCCCCCAGATGCGTTGGACTAGAACTCCCATCATTCCCAGGAAGTATGGCATACTGGCCGGAAAAGATGGAGTTGCAGTCTAGCACATCTGGAGAACCCCGGCCTACAGAGTTAATGTGAAGGTCTAAAAGAAATAGAGCTTTTAAAAATGTGTTTAAATAATCACAGAATGAGGAGAAGCAAACTAGCATTTTTTCCCCCTGGACTAAATTACTTGTGGGGAAAATAATGAAATCTTTTAAGGGATCTACAACCAGGTGTCAAAAGCTTTGCATGTTTGAGAATTGGAATCGTTTCTTCCTAAAAATACCCACAGTGTTTTAATTAAAATAAAATAAGGTTTTCACTAATGTATGGTTCTGTTATCAAAGGAGCAAGGGAAGAAAAAGGCAGTTTTCTGTGTAGCCCTGGAGTTCCAGTATAAGAACCTTGTGAGGAAGCACTCCATAATGTAAGATTGGTTATTCATAGGCTTTTTCTTCATAAATATATTGAATATATTTATTTCTAACCAGAAAGTCATAAATCTGCCCCTTCCAAGCATTTCTAAAAATTTGGCAAACTACATAGGAAGCAACATTAGCTTCAGACATCAAAATGACACAAAATTGGCAGTAATCTCAAAGGGCAGGAGGGAAGCTTGTCATTCTGGCTTCTCCTGCTCCCCCCTCCCCACAAAAACCAGCCGGTTCTTTACTGAGTAGCTTGCTCTTTCAGAAAAGGGATGGGGGATTGGGAGAGAGAGAGAGAGAAAATGTACGCTTACAGCTTCTCAAGATATCTGAGAACTTGTATTGTTTTCTGAAATCTAAATAATATCTCCCCTTTTTAATTTACAGGGGATGGGGGTAGTCTGGTCTTCCCTTGGATTCAAAAACACAACTTGAACATTTAGATTTTTAGATGCAGCTATTGCTAGAGGCTTGTAATTGCATGATCTGCTGAGCTATGCAAAAAAAAAAGTCATTAGGATCCTGGGAATTGGGTATAAGGGTCCTTGAGTCAATGCAATTTGAGTTGTAGGTTTAACACTGGTGAAGAAAAACCTCCCAATGTTTCATAAGTGTAGCACCATAGACCTACTCAACTTCAACCCACAGCCATGTGAGAACCTACAGTGCTATATCATGGTGCATAAATTGTAACCACATGCTCAGGGTCTGATCTTGTGGTCTTTTCTACCCAGACAAGGGAAAGTCACTATAGTCCATGTGCATGGACAGTTCAAGCATGGGCCACAGATGGGCAAGAGATATATGTAAATGTGGAATACTTTGGATTATGTGCTAACATATAATGTGTTTAATGTAATGTGTGTGCAAGGAAGTAGTCAAGCGTTTTGTGAAGTTTCCCAAAATACTGTGAATCAGTACAAACAAAAATACAATAAGATAAGAAGTCAAGGTGACTTTTAAGAGTTGCCTTTTCATTTTTGTAGGTGGTCTTCAGTATCCCTCTGTATAATCTTCATAATCTTGTAAAATATTATTTCTGCTAATGTATTGTATAGCGCTTGCAATATGCTGTCTTTATTAACAAAGGCTGGCTTTGAAGACGAGAAATCTGATGAGGTTTTGCTAGAACTTCTCAGTTTCCTGTAGTGTTTAAAAGAGATAAGTACCCATGTAATATGATGAGTTTAGGAGATGAGAGATACTGATGAGAAGACAATAAACCTGGTTATCTCTCATAATCCTGCGCCTCTGAATTTAATCATGAAGTTTGGCATTATACCCTATTCAGAACGTTGCAATTAAAATCTCTCTTTGTCAGATGGGATTCAGTTCCTGGGCTCAACAAAAAGGCTTTCTGTTTCTAGAAATGAACATAGAACATGTTTTAATTTGTTCTTTTTTTACTGGTGCTTTTGTGGAAGACTACTGAAACTAGGTAATGGAATTGATGAATAAATTTAGACTACATAAATTTCGGGTCTGGCTTTGCTAGGCTTTAGTAAGAGCAAAACCTTCTGGAAAACAAAAGGAAACATTGTTTCCTGGTTGTACTTTACATTCAGCTTTTCTATACTTCTATTCAATATTTCCATACAGAAAATTTCTCCTGAAAAGTAGTCTTAATATTTCCACCTGTATGGGAGCTGTGAGTTTTTTATAGAGGAGAAAACGGTCAGGACGTGCATTCTGCTTATACATTAACAAATAAAATTGGGGAACAATTTCTACTTCATTTAAATTAAATTCGTTTGAATTAAATACATTTTTAAAGCACAAAATGCTCATTCTTTTTTAAAGGCAAAAACCTTTTTGCACATGAGAGGAAGAGATCAAAACTGCCCACTTCCACTTTAGAACTAAGTTCAGTTTCCCATTACATCTGAAATCTGGGAACTATGATTTGTTCTGATGGTAGTTAGTTAAAAGAAACTAGGATCAAAGTATGGGTTAATATCTTGGCTTGTTAACTAACCACAGTTAAAACAAACCATGGCTCCCTGAATCGACATAATGGGGAACCATGGTTTGTAAATGGCCATGCTTGGATTATTTTATCTGAGCTTATTAAACCAAGATATGCATGGAACTAGTTTAATCATGGCTCTCACAAAGGGAAAAGCAAAGGTTCTGTTTGCATAGGCAAAATGCTTGTGTGTATTCTAGTTTAATTAACTGAAATATGATCATCTGAACTGGGCCACTATGTGTCAACCGGTCTATATTTTTCTGTGATAAAAATGGTGGCCTGCAAAAGGATAGTAAGAATACTTAAAAGATTGTCTACTTAATCATTTAGAGAGTTAAATGAGATGCTGCAATAAATTATTTGCACCTGTCTTCATTGCAGAAGAAGTAGGGCAGATGCTCATGCCTGAACTTTAAAGTAAGTGAGTCTGGCGAACTGAGGAAAATAGTGGTGACAGTAGAGAAAGTTCTAGACCTCACTGAAAAACTAAAATGAAGCAAAACAGATGTTATCTATCTGAATGTGGAAATGCTGATCTTTTAGCATATATCCCCCCTCTCTATTTTTCTCACACGTACGTGTGTGTGTGTGTGTGTGTGTGTATGTGGCCTGTGGGGAATCTTGAGGGTGAAAGTGGCCCCCAGACATCCCAAAGTTACCCACCTCTGTTATTCTTCAACCACATGATGAGGTGTGACAGGTTTTCCGGGGAATCCTGTTGTGCAAGCTAACACTATTGGCGTTGCAGTAGAGGTCCTTACATTAACGCAATATAATTTGCCTTAGCAGAATGACATTGTTGGATACTGCACTATGTGATGTTTCAGCTCCCCCTTGTAAATATAGTGGAAAATTGATGTTTTTTATTCTTTATAGCTACTGGGATCAATTCTGCCCCTTCTGGAATGATAGAGAAAACTGAAAAACCATGCATATAGGTGGACGTGGACCTGGGTCTGGAATTGTTAAACACTGGGTTGATTCTTGGAGCATAATCAACTTGCATGTCAAGAGATGTAGCTTGAGAACTGTTAGTGCCAGCTACTGTTGACATCAAGAAAAGGAGCAGGTGCCATCTCTGTGGCTGATGCAGTGATACAAAATTGTTGCAATGATGTGCTTCCATGAAACCATTTTGTCTATCATATGCATGCAGTTGTGAAATTTGATGACTGTACATAGGCTGTTTGGGTTGTTATGTGCTTTGATTGCAAGTTCTGTAATATCTGTGGTTAAAGTTAATTTTATTTTTTTATTTTTTTATTGCATTTGTATACTGCCCAATAGCCGAAGCTCTCTGAACTACTCAGATTACTGCACTGTTAATTACTGTCATATTTATGTAACTGTTATAATTATGTGGGCTGTGTGTGTGTTATATTTAAAAAACTGTGGAGTTATTAGATCACACACATTGTTATTGGGTATCATGTACTGTGCAGTATTATTGACCCTGGTTGTTTCTTCGACATTATTTACTATAAATGGGAAGTTCTCCATAAAAGCATGCTTTGTTAGTTGCAAATGATTTCATTTGGAATTAACAAATTGCAATACATCCTCAGGTATTTTTATGGGACAAATATTTGATTCTAAAACTGGATTGTTAACAGTACATTTTATTTAAACGTAGGGTTAAATTGGACTCAGAATATGTGTATATATGAGACTGTTAAATGGCTTTCACTATATCTCTACCCTGATCCTTCATGAAACCTGTTGGAATGACATTACAATCCATATTGTACAGAAGAAAAGAAATTTCTCAGAATTTCTGGGTAGGTAAAAGAAGCAGTTGGGCTAGGCAGATTAGTATGTTCACTCACATTTTAAAGATTTCATTTTTCCCTTATGCTCCAGCGTCTGTTACTCTTTAGCAGCATTTCACTGAATATCAATTAAGAAGGCAGAGATTGGAAAGCATCTACCGAAACGATGGGATTTTAGCCAATTTAATGTAGTGGATGCTGATTAGAAGTTGCATGGAAAGATTATTTCAATTTTTGTTTTGTTTTTCCATCTCATCAATTCCTATTTGGTCTGAAGAAGACCAAGTTAGAATTTTTGTTTTAATTGGTGTTTTGTCTCCCCCATCACTGTTGGGGAGAAATGTTATAGTAGCTTTTTTCATCCCCATGCAGAGCGGTCTGCTGAGTGGTCTGTGCCAAAGCTGTTTAGCAGATGGCGCTTTAGTTGTGAGCAAGATCTCTACTCAGATTTTAAGCATATTATGGACTATCAGACTGGTGAATAAGACCCCTGTCCCTTGCCTTGTGTTACAAGCAATCTTCTACCTAAATGGTGCAGTAGACTGCCATCTGTCCATCCAGACTATACTTTAAGGAAGATCTCAGTCTGTTTTTGACAACTTTTTTTAAAAAAGAAGTGAAATGTACGCATGTCTTATACATAGCACATGTTTTATGTTATATAAACAGTAAATACTGCTTTATCTCCAGTATTGTTTGGAGAAAAGCATAGTTTGGGCTGTCTTAGGTCTATTTTTCATCAAATGATTTGCATGTGGGGAATAAACTTCAGAGCTACATCCAACATCATGCAAATGGACTTAAGCTTGCACAATGGGATCCCCCTCCCTGCAACCTATGCACAGCTCCCAAATTGTCTCTATAGGGTCCCTTCTTTCCAGAGCAAATTTATGGGGAACACGGGGGTGGGGGTGGGCTGTAGTAGAGAGAAGGAATACATTTTGCTAGGAGTACAGCATTAGATACAACACTCCATTTTCAGAGAATGTCTGCATCCATTATTATATATAACATATTAGTAGATTATCTAGCTGCAACAGTGGACTTGAAAATATGTGCATTGGTAGAACCTCAGAAGCCAGAGCTAGACATAGCAGGACTTTCAGAGGTTGAGGTGGAATGTATATCTAGCAAAGCCAGAATTTATTAAAATAGCAAAATATATTCAAATATTTTAAATTTGTAGAATTTATTCAGGTCTGAGATTTTTGCTTTTCCTGGAGAAGAATTTAGGTCACCTTGAAATGAGTTTTTTTGGGCACAGAATATAGGGGTGAACCTTTGGTTTCAAATCCCTGCCCAGATATTATTCCATCAGTGCCAGTTGCCTGGAGACCGTGCCAGTTTTTTTCAGGTGGATGCTTTCCAGAGGGGGTGTTGGGGTGATGAAGTTGTATAAGCTAAATAAATTGACTTTGTTATTGTTTTCATCACTTGCTTTAGAGTCTGTATACCACCAAGATCAGTAATGATGTATCTCCCCTTACCCTTACAGAATGTGACAAGCTACGGAGAGATGGCTATAGAAGTTCTCAGTACTATTCTCAGGGTCCAACCTTCTCGTCCTCTTCCAGCGCACTCTGTGGAAGTTACCAAGATGATTATGAAGAAATTGAGCAAAAGGTGAGAAATTGAACAAAAGGTTGAGGAGACAGTGGGTGAGTTCACATGCCATGCTAAACCACCCTGAGAATAAGTCACTATAGATTGGTTTTTGGCTTGAGAATCGGACGGATGACTGGGTGCTCTGTGCTTGCCAGGACATGTTCCTTCCCTTAGTGCCCCTCAGTCCTCCCACTGGCTGCCCGCACGTATCCCAGGGGCCTTTAAAGCAGAACTCCTTGTTTCCTCGGTTCCTACATTAACATGCTTTATGCAATTGATCCCCTGGGGTTGATGGCTCATGAGAGAAACTCCCTGCCCTCCCCGCATCAGATTGCCAAATGGAATTCATTTTCTGAGCCTTAATGAAGACGGTGATGTGTTCGCTTTTTTTCGCGGTCTTGCTCAAGATCGTCTGTTTGTTGTTTAGCTAAGCATATTGATATCTCCCTCTTGTCAATGTCCATTTAAATTTCATCCTTGCCTTCTGTGCTTCCCTTGTTTGCGAACGTCTTTTTAAAAGGCTGCTTTACCTACTCCCGCGGTAAACACATCCAACCCCAAAAGAGCCTTCTCCTGCAGTTGCTGGCTGCTTTTGGCTCCCCTGCTCACACCCATCTTTGTGTTTGTAGCTTTCCTCCGCTGGTCTCCATTGTCAGCTGTCAGATATACTTGTGAGTTGTAGAGCAGTGAGGGCAATCAGTAAATTTACACAAATTTCAAGGCAGAACAGTGAGGGGAATTGGTAAAGATACACAATTTCCAAGAAAACTTTTGCAAATTTTCATGGCAGAGCAGTAAAGGAGGCCAATAAATATATACAAATTTCATGGTGAAGCAGTAAAGCTGAGTAGGAAATTACACAAATTTCATAGCAGCCACTTTCACATCAACGCACTTGCACAAGACTGAAAACAGTTTTTTAAAAGAGTGCCAATGTGTTTGGAACAGACTCCGGCCTTTGTTCTAGATTTTTAAGGGCACAGGACAGAGGGCACTCACAAGGGATGAGGAAGAATGCTGGTGGTACTAGTGAGATTGTCCTGTTCTTGCTGAAAAAACATGATGAAGTTGCCCTGCTGGTTCAGAGTCACAGTAAGCCACCCTGAAAACAAGCCATCCTGAACAACCCAGCAACAAGCCATGGGTTCTCTGGTGGTTTGTTTGTGAGAAATATGCTACCCTGCGGAAACCGTGCTGGGTTTGGACATCATGAAAACTCACAATTGGTAGTTATCCATGGTGGGTTGTCATGTTGTGTGAGCCAGGTCAGTGTAATATATTGCACAAATAATCTAAAATTAAGTTAGCATGAAACTATAGATGCACAAATTACATATTTATTCTATTCCATATTTAGAAAAGGCTGAAAACCGTTTTAAAAGCACTACATTTAAGATCTATACTGCAGCTCAACTTAAAAAAGAAAATAACAATACAATGCAATGTTCCAGACAAAAGCACTGATTTTAAAACAGGTTAGGTTGGTTTTTTTGTGCTTTTATGAACAAGCAGAGAATAGAGCCCTTATTCCCTTTGTAAATCCTCTAGCTTTGTAGAAAATACAATGAAAATTCAAAGTTCAGCTTGTATTTGATTTCAGGCCTGCCATTTTTTCCCATAGAAGATACCACAAATAAATGACAAGGTCGCTCCTTCATTGCATTCTCCTTAATTCACACATTGAATTGTATAACGTGGACTTAATGCTATTATGTTCTCTGTTTTCATGGCTTTTTGTGCAACATTTGCTTCATTATGATCTGTATAAAAGCTGTTCTTGGCAGCACTTGTCCCTGGTGGAGATAGTAAAATCTGTTATGTTTATACTTTTTCTCAAAACTGTCAAATTTACAGTGTTTGTGGACAAAAGTATAGTGAATTTTCAGATATTTGTTACAGCGCATGTGTGTGCAAGCATAACCAGATAATTTCATATCTTTGTTCTAACACACAGTGACTCATTGTAATCATGGATTTTTTCATAAAAACACCGAATTTATACTATTGGTTGACTAAAACATTGTGAGACTCTCTAGATCATGCATGTGATATTGCACATGTGTTTTACCATGCTCAGATTTATTTCAGTCAGCTGTGCATGTGCACACATGCACTATACCACATGTCTCCTTATATAGAATTACTTGCAAATTATATACATTTGGTGCTTTTATGAAAAAGTGCATGATTGTTATGTCATTGTGTTTTATATTATGAACAATTGCTGCACATGTGCATTCATATGCCATAGGTAGCACATGTCCCCATATCTAAAAATGATGTCCATCTATTTAGTCCACAACTGGTGTAAATTAAGACCTTTTCTGGAAAAGTGCATGCTGTGAAAAACTGAACTATGCTTAAGGTCAGGTAACAAGTGATATGAGAGACCTCGACCTGAGACTCTGAAGAGTTGTTGCCTGTCAGAGTAGACAGTACTGGGATAGATAAACAAATAGTCTGTATGTGCTTGTGACTTGATTCACATATTATTGATGGATTTGATTTGTTTTATATTCCATTTTCTGACCAAAGAATGGTCCCTAAGATGACTAGCAGTGATAAAACCAAGATTAAAATAAACTCATAAAGAACAATACATTAAAAACACCATTAAAAATGCAAGACTATCAGAAATTAAAAAACAGCACCCAACTTAACAGAACCTGCTTCAGCAACAGGCCAGCTTACACGCTAAAGGTCTGGACTACCATTCTGCACACAAATTAATCCCTTGGTACGGGTTGGGGTGCATCATGCGAAGCCTGATTTTTAATGTGTGAACTGGCCCCAATTCAAGCCAGTTTTTGTAAGGTCATTGTGGTGGGCCCTTATTTAACCACATTCTTCCCCACGGAACTGGTTGTTTTTCTTTAAAAAAAAAAAGGATTTGCCCTTTTACTTGAAACATGATCACCCAGTAGAGTAACCGTTTTCCATTTTTCCTCTCTCCATCACTCTGAGTACATTTGGTTCATATGGAAAATGTGTGTCTCAATATAGCAACTCCTCTCTCCTTTCTGAAAGCATGTATTCTAGTGTATGTTATGTTATGTATTGTGTCTGCTGTCTCTTTTTATGTGTTTTCCCATTCTCTTTTCTTTGCCACTCATTCACTGTCTTTTTCTCTCTCACTCAACAGTCTAGTCTGTTAGACTGCCTCTCTCAGTCTTGCCTTAGTGCCTGCTGTTGTTTGATTCCATGGAAGATCAAGGTATCTAGCCCCAAAATGGATCATCCAGCTGCAATCTCTGCAGCTTGATGTTGCTGTCATTTAGAATATCCTCAACTCTTACATGTGTTGGTATTTTTAAATTATCACCTCCTGCTTCTTTATTCCCTTGTACAAAGGAAATCTTGTAATAACACTGAATTCTCCTATTCTTTGTTTAAATATTATTAGCTCACTTGCTGGCAGTCCAGAACTAACTAATGGACCAACTAATTTTTGCTGTCCGTCATTTTTTGTTAACATTTGTAGTTCTTCAAATGGACATTATAAATACTTACTAACGTTTACAAATTATTCCAAACTTCTTCATAATTTGTTATGGTTTTCACAGTAATTTGTTGCAAATTAAAAATGTATGTACTTGAAATAGAAAAATATATCTCCACGTGGAAAATACTTTCTAGGTTACATTTCTAATGTAGAAATGTATTAGGTTCCTCCTAGCACAAAGGCCTTCTACCAAGGACAGCACGCAAAGCTGGCTTCTTCCAGTGGAGGTGTTCCAGCCAAATAAAAAACTATCTCTTTTTCAAAAAGCAACAGAGAATGAGGGAGACAATGGGCTGCTTTGCACGTCACAGTAAGCCACCCTGAAAATAAGCTATGTTGGATTGGTTGTTTGCTTGCTAACCCACGTTACTTCTGACAAACGATCAGGTGCTCTATGGCTTGCCATGGCTTGTTTGCCCCCAAGTCCTCCTGCCCACTCCTGGCACATATCTCATGGGCCTTTGCAGTACAACCTCAGCTGCAACCTTGTGCTCATTAGCAGAGTAGAAAGTTTTTGTATAATTTGTTTTTCATCTTCAGGGAAATGTGCACATTTAATATCTCCTCCCCCCACCCACCCCACTTTCGGAGAGATTTGCACATATTTAACTTTTTTTCACCTTTTGGGAGATTTGTGTAAATCTGCTAAAGCACAGTAACTACTCTGTTTTAGCACAGCAGTTACTGCACTAAAGCAGAGTAGTTACTGCACTTTAGTGGATTTGGGCAAATCTCTGTGTTGTTGTTTTTTAAAGTTAAATTTGTGCAAATCTTCCCAAAGGTGAAAAAAAAGGTGTCACTGTCAAGGGAGGAGACAAAGTGCAGGAGTAAATTGACTAGTGTCATTTCAAGATGTAACAGAGAAGGGATATTATTAGCAAGATTGTGAGGAGTAGCCAGCAGGTATTTTTTTTTGCTGCTCTTACCAGACAGCTCTTGCCGTTTTAAACAACTCACATTGAAGCAATTCTGCTGGGTTTGGATGTCATGACAAGCCACCCTAAACTATCTACAACAAGCTGTAGGTTCTTGTTTGCGAAAAACAGACCACAATGGGAAAAGCCACACCAAGTTTGGGCATCATGCTAATCCAATCTGCAACCACCCATGGTGACAATGCACTGTTGTTTAGCATGATGTGCAAACCGGTGCCTTGTGCACATTTTCATAAATTACTATTTCAAATATAGACACTGGCCTCAAAGTCAATAATAACTCTTCAGAATGTTTGGAAGAAGAACAAGCAGCTGGATTCATGGCTGATAGTATAGACATCACTCAAGTCTATAAAATAAACAAAAGTTGATCAGGACAGACACCTTCTGTGTTTTTTGGTCAGGACAGACACCTGTGTCTTTTGGTTTGGTTTTAATTTGCATAACTTAAAACTCAATCTGAAGGTGTAGTGTAAGGGGAAAAACAGAATGAAAATGATAAATAGGAACTGGAATTGATATTATTCTGTTGTGGAGAACTCGGTGTGTATGCTTGGCTGCATTTGTACTAAAGATGTGTTTCCATGGGTTATATTTACTGAGATGGTTGCATTGTTCAATAAATGAAAAAGAAGTGATTAAAAGTTTCAGGTTTCTTTGTTGTAAGTGGATATTTTTAGAGATTGAGTTTGCCACCTGAGTAGTCTGGATTTCTGGGTGACCTCTGAATAGAATATACAACAACAAAACCTTTTTCTTTCATTAGAGAAAAGTATATAGAAAGAATACACTTAGAGAGCAATATGCAGAAAAGAAATTTACTAACATTTTGGCTGCTGAAGCAAGTAAATTAACAGCACATCCTGTGCATATTTACTTGGAAGCAAGTCCCACTGTATTCAGTTGGTCTTACATTCAGGTAAGTGTGTGTAGAATTGCAGCCTGAGGGAGTAATCTTATGGCCCCTAAAGAGTGTATGAGGGGCCATAGGATATTTCGTATTCCCTGATCTGAGCGTTGGAGACAATACTTTGACCTCAGAGGAGGGAATCAGAGCTCTGACCCACTTCCCCCTTGCAGTCAGTGCAGAAAGAACTGCTCCGGCTGCTTTCTGAGGTTGGGAACTCGGCCTTGGAGAAGGGAAGAAGAGCATTTTGGTGGGCAGGAGGCAGAGGAGAATGGAGAGGCTAGGATACAATCTGTGCATAGCCTCTGCCAGCCTCCTTCTCTCCTCCTCCGAATTGTCCCAGCTAGACAAGCAAAAAAAAAAAAAAAAAAAGCCCACCTGGCAAAAAATGGTGTGAGGACGGGGCATCAAAGATTGCCTCTGCCACTTCTCCTGTCCTGCATAGAATGACCATAAGCTTCTGAGTTTGGGGGCTTATGATTATTAGGGATATTTTGAAATGGTATTTTATTGAAATTGGTTTTATTTAAAATTATTTATATTTAATATGATCTTGGCCATAAATTTGTATTGTTTTTATTCTGTAACCCATCTTGAGAAGACTATGTTCTTGAAAGTTCCTTAAGAAATTGATTGACACCATATGAAAGAGGAATATTGTCCCAAGAAAAACTGTACGGTGTGACTTGTATGTATTGTGAAATTAAGTAAATTCAAAATACACAATTTCTTCAACTGCGTAAGTCTGCTTTTCTTTCTTTTTAGCTTCTGAGATTTCCCTATCCATTGTTGAGAGTAGCCCTAGTTTCTTGGTGGTGGAAGTAAGGACTGCTTCCTAATTAATCTGTTCAATTTGATGTTTCCTCATATAGCAAAGGTGAGCAACTTGTTGCCTTACAGATATTTTAGCCTAAAACTTCCATCACCCCTAGCCAGCATAGTCAATGGTGAAGGCTGATGGGAGTTGTAGGCCAAAATACCTGGAGGGTCACAAGTTACGAATGAGAAAAGAGAGGAGATGATGATGATGATGATAATAATAATAATATTTTTTAAAAATAGCATTTTTACTGTCAGCAAAGAGGAGAGACACCTGTGAGATTTTCTATTTCAGGTGCCATAATAACTTGACTAGCCTTGAGTACTATGCACTTTGACTTGGTGAGAGGGGCACCATTTGTCTGGAGACAAACTAAATCTGGACTTTTTATCTATAATGATAGGAAGATAAAACTATTATTGAAGTGGATTGACCTTACAAAAGAACTCCAGTAGAGAATTGTTGTTATTGGGTGATCTAAAAATATGACAGACAAAAGTTGAGTGTAGCCATACCGTACTCTGGATTTTAGGAAAGCTGATTTTAATATACTCAGAACTATGATAAGTAAGGTCCCGTGGCAAGTGAGCCTAATGAGAAAAGGAGTGCAGGATGGGTGGGAGTATTTAAAAAGGAAATTTTAAAGGCACAGTTACAAACAATTCCAACAAGGAGAAAAGATAGAAGACAACAGAGGAAACCAATGTGGCTCCACAAAAAGCTTAGAGATGACCTGAAAACAAAAAAGGATACATATAGGAAGTGGAAGGAAGGCCAGGCTACAAAACAAGAGTACAGACAGGTGGCACAGATGTGCCGAAACGGCGTCAGGAAGGCTAAAGCTCAGAGTGAGCTGAGATTAGCGAGGGATGCTAAAAGCAATAAAAAGGCTTTCTTCAGATACGTGAGTAGCAAAAGACAGAGGAAAGAAATGGTGGTTCAACTGCTTAGTGAGGATGGCAAATTGATAACAGATGACAAAGAAAAGGCTGAAGTGCTCAATTCCTACTTTGCCTCAGTCTTCTCCCAAAAGTGGGTCTATGACCCCCCCTGGAAAAAGTGAAGCAGAAGTTGAGGGGGCAGGATTGCAGTTTGAGATTGATAAACAAATGGTCAAAGAACACCTAATTTCCTTGAATGCGTTCAGATCTCCAGGGCCCGATGAACTGCATCCTAGAGTAATGAAGGAGCTAGCGGAAGAACTCTCAGAAACTTTGTCTATTATCTTTGCAAAATCATGGAAGACAGGTGAGGTGCCGGATGACTGGAGGAGGGCAAACGTTGTCCCTATCTTCAAAAAGGGCAAAAAGGAGGAACCTGGGAACTACAGACCAGTCAGTCTGTCATCCATCCCTGGGAAAATTCTGGAGCAGATTATAAAGAAGTCAATCTGTAAACACCTTTAAATCAATGCAGTGATTACTAGAAGCCAACATGGATTTGTCAGGAACAAATCCTGTCAGACTAATTTGAACTCACTTTTTTGATCGGGTAACCTCCCTTGTGGACTGTGGGAATGCTGTGGACGTCATATACCTTGACTTCAGCAAAGCCTTCGACAAAGTGCCCCATGATATTCTGATTAACAAACTAGCTAAAAGTGGGCTAGATGGAACAACTATTAGGTGGATTCACTGTTGGCTACAGAATCGGATTCAAAGAGTACTTATCAATGGAACCTTCTCAAACTGGGGAGAGGCAACGAGTGGGGTTCCACAGGGCTCAGTCCGGGGCCCAGTGCTCTTCAACATTTTTATTAATGATTTGGACGAGGAGGTGCAGGGAACGTTGATCAAATTTGCAGATGACACAAAATTGGGTGGGATAGCTAATACCCTGGAAGACAGAAACAAACTTCAAAATGATCTTGATAGGCTGTAGTGCTAGGCTGAAAACAACAGGATGAAATTTAATAGGGATAAATGCCAAGTTCTACATTTAGGAAATAGAAACCAAAGGCACAGTTACAAGATGGGGGATACTTGGCTCAGCAATACTACAAATGAGAAGGATCTTGGAATTGTTGTAGACTGCAAGCTGAATATGAGCCAACAGTGCGATATGGCTGCAAGAAAGGCCAATGCTATTTTGGGCTGCATTAATAGAAGTATAGCTTCCAAATCACGTGAGGTACTGGTTCCTCTCTATTCGGCCCTGGTTAGGCCTCATCTAGAGTATTGCGTCCAGTTCTGGGCTCCGCAATTCAAGAAGGACGCAGACAAGCTGGAGCGTGTTCAGAGGAGGGCAACCAGGATGATCAGGGGTCTGGAAACAAAGCCCTATGAAGAGAGACTGAAAGAACTGGGCATGTTTAGCCTGGAGAAGAGAAGATGGAGGGGAGACATGATAGCACTCTTCAAATACTTAAAAGGTTGTCACACAGAGGAGGGCCAGGATCTCTTTTTGATCCTCCCAGGGTGCAGGACACGGAATAATGGACTCAAGTTAAAGGAAGCCAGATTCCAGCTGGACATCAGGAAAAACTTCCTGACTGTTAGAGCAGTGTGACAATGGAATCAGTTACCTAGGGAGGTTGTGGGCTCTCCCACACTAGAGGCCTTCAAGAGGCAGCTGGACAAGCAACTGTCAGGGATGCTTTAGGGTTGATTCCTGCATTGAGCAGGGGGTTGGACTCGATGGCCTTGTAGGCCCCTTCCAACTCTGCTATTCTATGATTCTATGAATGCTTTAATTGACCCAAAACATTTTAATGCACTAAATTGTTGAGAGTTTTGAACAAATCTGATACATTTCCCCCAAATTGCTGATTGCCTATTTAACAAATTAATTTATTGACCAAATGACTAGTTAACTTTATTTTATTTATTTATTCATTCATTTATTACATTTTTATACCGCCCAATAGCCGAAGCTTCCTGTATGTCAAAAGTCTGGATGTTATATTATTTTGTATAACCGAATTTCTGCCTTCGTCTTCCCTCTCTGACTTTGTGTTATTTTGCCATCCATCGGATCACTATAAGTGCTTTTAAAAGATGCTTTATTCATAGCTGTGCAGTTGCCTCGAAAAAGAAGGAAAATTGTGTAGTATGTATTTACATCTTTGTTTCCTGCCATGTTCAAAGAGCCCCTGGTGACTGGCTTATGGCAGCTTAGCTCTTGAATACAATATGGGGTCAACATAACATGACAGTTATTCATTTTGACAGTGTCAACCAACCAAATAAAAAGTAGGTTACTGGAGCTTATCACATAGCAGCACCATGCTTGTGGTATCACTCTCTTGGCACACGAGTCTAGGAGAGAGGGGTGGGGGAGAGCCTATTTGGCCATTATAGTAAAATAAATAAAAAACATACTTTATGATTGCATAACATCATTGTTTACACTTCTGTCTTTATGACTCAGAAATGAAAACATTAGAGGAGATGTGTTATCCTAGTAATGGCATCATCTTCCCATTTCTGCTAGCCATATATCTTCAAAACTATCCCTGGACCTGCAGAATGAAAAATCACTTTGGCATGGCTTTGATTTGGTAGTATACCAAATGTAATGCTTCATTTTAAGACTGGTGCACAACTAAAATGCTCTTTTCTTTTCTTTAATGCACTAATGCTGCTTCATAATGAGCATCTTGCATGCTGTCTCGACACCCATCATGTTGTAGGGAACACACAAATGGCTAAGAAATGAAGCTACAGAGAGAAAATGGAGTAGCTCTGTCATTTAGTGTGTTCATTGCTACACAAATGTTAAAGGTGTGGGTTTTTAAATAGAAAAAACCTTTCCCTTTAATATTATAAAATTAGTGAAAATTGCCATGCTTGAATCAGTTCACTCCTGTGTTTTGGCAACATAATTATATTGTGTTGTGCATACTCGCTGTGAAGAAAAGCCTTAAATAGCAAGAAAGTATACAGTGTTAGTTATACTTATCTGATATTAGTCACTCTCATAATTTTAGTCAAACTTAACCCAAACTGACACAAGTATAACAGTATAGAGAACTGCTATTCATTGTGCAAACTATTGACATTTAAAATACCCCTGTGAATATATAGATGTTGTTGAAAGTATTGTGTATGTACTTATTGTTTGGAACAGAGTAAGAAACTGATCACTTTAAGATTTAAATTGAAGAATGAGTTCCTAATTCTTGAAAGTTGCATTGCTCACATAACAATTTATAAATGTGTATTTGGCTTTAAGGTTACAAACGAAAAATGACTGTTCTAGAAGAGCGCAATCTTTTCATTTTTGGTAAAGAAACAAGCACATCAAAAGGAAACTTACTTTAAGGATTCTTCCGAAAAGCATAAAACTTGCAGAAAATATAGGAGTTGTCTCACTTGATCCCTCTTCATTGACCATCAGCACAAAAGGGTGCACCTTCATTTAGAATAGATGGAGTTGGGCTTATATTTTGTTTTGTTCTAGATAGATAAGTAGAACAGGAACCGATAGGGGGTATGGGTGTCTCTTAGTAACTCTCTATGTCACCTTATATGAGAACTTTTAAAACATAGAGTACTCTAAGGTATGAATTGAGGTGAGTGGTTACTTTCTAGATGTGTCCATTAAAGAGCCACTTATTTCAGAATATTGTTATAAGAAGTTTTAAACCAATGTCCAAAACCCCTTCTTAAAACTATGTAACAATTTTTTTTGTACAAGAACTGGCAAAGTTTTTATTAAAAGTAGGTTCATGTGTACATAGATCAAGAACTGAGTAATTTATCTAGAAGTTGCCAAGGTGAAATCATAGGAGTTATTTACAGTATTTGATGCTTTCTTTTAAGAACAATTTCAGTAGTTTTTATTTTACACTAGCAAGATACATATATGTGCAATAAATTTATAGTGTGCTTTTTTTTTATAGTGTTCAACCCCTTCTCCTGAAGAGGAAAAGCTTATTAGCATCAAGAGACCCAAAGCACAAATTCCAAATGAATTTTCTGATATCAACACTCAAACAAATTGGACCAAATCACTTCCGTTGCCAACACCAGAGGAGAAAATGCGACAGCAGGCTCAAGCAGTCCAAACTGATGTTATACCTATTAACGTAACGGGTAGGCTTTTAATTTTGTTGCTGTGTGGTAAGGAAGAAAAGAGGATTTCAAATGGATATTGGTTTTTATTTCATGTGACAATAAATATTGGGGACTGTAGTTTTACTTTAGATACATAAGTATTCATGAAACTTGCAACGGAAGGGTAACTCTGTTGAAAGTACTGATTAAATTACTAGCCAACATTTGAGGAACGAACAATTGTGGCACCTCCACTTCTAAGGGAACATAAAGAATATTGGTAAGAGGACAACTCTAGCATAATGACCTTGAAACCCAAGGATAATGGGTCTTCAACAAAAAGATTTCCTAATAAAAATTTAGTATCTATTTCTCTTTCAAACCGTGAAGGATATTTAAAAAGTCACCCAAGCCAACAATTTTACATTGTTTCTCTGTTGTGGCACTTGCACCATCATAGGAGAAATACTTTTGGTACATATAGTGATGGGGGGATACTTGAGGACCTTGGAGATGAGACATGTACTTTCTTAGTCTTAATAAACTATCAATAGGAGCAATTTAGAAACTGTTTACAACTACTGTGTGTTGGCTTCACAGATGAAATTTTAGCAATAGAAAGTCTATGCTGCTAAAGTCTTAGGCAAGATCCAAGACACTGTGTGTGAATACAGAAACCAAAGGCAGCTATATAGAGAGCTCCGGCTATTGGGCGGTATAGAAATGTAATAAATAAATAAATATATATATATTGGCCTGTAAGAAAAATTCTGAAATCCACAGTAGGGCCTTCATTAAGATCGACTAAGATGTCACATAATAGTGAACAAGCTTTTGATCCAGTTTGCATTTATTGACCCAGTTCACATGATCAAAACATGTTTGTTTTAATCTGCAGCGTGTGCCAGGTTCCATTTTCCTAATTATCCACCTGGGCAGGGCTTGTCTTGTCGTGCAGACCTAGGCAGCATGGCTTGTTTGAGGGGAAACAACCCTCAAATAACTAATATCCTGTAGTTTTGTTATTTGATTGTTAGGATGATGCAACAGCCTGCACCCGAGTGGGTAATTAGGCAAATGGCACCCTGGGATTTAAACAAGCTTGCTTGATCATGCAGACTGGCCCAATGACTACCCATGAGTTGTTTAAACCACAGGAAATCAGTACTGTGAGTGAGTATGCTCCCAACTACTCACTGCTTCTGTTTTCGTAAACAGCCCAGGAACATCCCATTCCTTGGTTGTGCCCCATGATGTCTCAACCCATAACTCTGGTTGTTGAGGGAAAAACAATCCAGTGTTTTAAACCAACAACAAACCATGGGTTAAAACGCTGGGTTGTGTATCCTTTAATAACCTAGAGTTCCAGGTTTGGACATCATGGAGCACAACCTAGGAACAGGAGTGGAAGCTTCGAGAGGTCAGTAGGCAGCATGTTAGCTCACTTGTGTGTGTGGTCCTGAATACCAATGGTTTAAACAACCCTTGGGTAATCATTACGTGTGAAGCAGGTCTTAGAATTCTCTAGAACTCTTAACCAGGCTGGATTTTAAACAGTGCAGAGTGGGGTGTATAGAAAACAAAGGCTGGCTTGGTGTTAAAGGCATAAAGTCTGTATTGTTCACAGTCTTAAAATGGTGATAGGAAGAGATTGCAGACTTAGTTGGATTAGGCTCACCTAGCTGTGATGCAGGTTTCAGATTACACTAGTGAGGCTGATCAAAAACAAACACATTTCCAAAATAAAATATCCACCAGTTATCCAGCTCTGTCTCCAGCATTAAGCAAAACACATAGGGTCCTTATTAGGTAGAGAATAGAAGTAACGAGAAATATCACAATTTTTATATTAGCAAAGGTGGATATTCATTTTGTGAAGTTTCTTTGTACAGTTATGCACTGGAAGAAGAAAAATACAGAACTGACTTCCAGATGACCTCCAGCTCCATTAGGGAGGGAGATCCGTCATTCTCATGCAGGTGTCTCCTCCTCACTGGTGCACTGTGGTAAAACAGGAGACCAGGGCTCATGACACCATTACTGGATTGCAACCACAAGCCACAGTCTAAGTGGTCTTGGGCACAAGTAGTTGATGTCAGTTAAGCCCCATAGTCTTCTATTGTTCTTTAGATTTTGGGATTACATGATGTACGTTATTAACTTTGTTACACCTTTTCCTATCTATTTACTAATAACCATTTAACCCTAATATTTTATTAACAAGATTTTCAGTACTATACAATGGATTGAGATGATTAAGAAACGTTTAAAAGTAATCAGAAATTCTAGAGGAAGAAATTCTAAATAGAATTAAATATTCTTGCGCACTCAACAGTTAGACAAACTGCATTGAGGTTTTTCCCTATCCGTTTCTGCCTTCTTGAAAGCATAGAACACACAGGTGTTAAAAGACAGAAAAATAATCAGCATTTTTACAGTAAGAGAGAAATATATTTAGAGAAGAAGTCTGTGGTTTAATCCTATTTAATGCTCAAAGTATGTAAGGTTGTTCATAGAGTTAGGAAAAAAGGTATCAGATAAACTGAAATACTAAAGCTGAAAGCCATAGTAGTGTAAATTTTTATGCTTTGGAGCCAGGGGTAGGCAACCTAGTACCCTCTAGATGTTTTTGACTACAACTCTTACCTGAGAAAGGAAGAAGAAATATATGAGTTCTTAACTTGTATTAATTATGTCACTCTTTAAATACAGTGAGATGTAAAGACTAGGAAATATGTATTTTCGTCCTTGTCTATTTTTTCATAGGAAGATGATATTTATGCCTGTCTCAGCTAGCAACAGTGCAATGGGCTATTCATCACAATAAAATATTAATATTTCTGAAATAAAATATTAACCCTAGATGTACTTTTTTAGAAATTAAGAGCCTTTTTAATAAGATAAATTAATAATGAACATGACCTTTCACTTGGTTGCACAACAGATGAGACCCTCCCCCCTTTGGTTTCATTAGTTAGTCTTTGTTCAGTAGGACAGATTGTAGTACTGCAAATCTGGTGGGTAACCTGAAGGTGTTGGGGGCATTGCATTAATCTGACAAGCTGCTGACTGACTATCCAGGTTTGGGAGTGGATTTAGTTTCTTGGGTCAGCAGGAGCTGAGCTTGCTTTGGAAAGGATATAATCAAAGTTGTGGTCTTCAAGGGACTGGCAGCATATGCTTTTTAAACACCCTGTTCTACTTGTTAATCCTGGGCCACATGACAATGGGAGCTGGTGATGCTGAGCTAAGGCATAATTAAAAAATAAAGGGCTTCATTCCACAAATTACTGAAGTATCTGCTTCAGTACCACTGACTTAATTGGGACGCTCCTTGATGAACAAGAGACATTGAAGCAGGCGTATGTAAACGTTCTATCTGATTGTGGCCAAAGAAGGCTGCTGAGAAGAGTGGTTTAATTTTTTTTTAATAAAAAAAATCAAATTTAACGTTTTGAAATAAAGTGTAACAACCAATTTTCAAATTTCCTAATTTTATCACATGTGTAAACTGAATCAGAAACCTGATGAAGCAGAGGAGTGGTAAATTTCTCCTTAACCATTGAGTGCAGTATTACAGCCTTACCAAGTAGTTACCACTTAATCCTCTGTATATACCCTTAAGAAATTATTTTATAAAAGTTGGCATTGTATCCTTAACACAGGTTTTGGTGCAATGTACACAACTGTGATACTAGTTCTGTGTTCACAGTGGGATTTTAGACCCTTTTCCTGCAACGACTAGTCTTCCTTCCCTCTTAAGCTGAAGCCACAGAGTGAGCTCCTTTTGAAAAACAGAGGAATTTCAGTAGCATTTGTGATGTGAAATGGGGGACTGCTGCTCAAAGATAAACAATCGAAAGCGTTCCCCCTTCCCGAACGGAGCAGGCTGATGGTCTGAAATCCTTAATCTGTAAAACTCCCAATGCTCCTCATTTCCCTCATCTGCCATACTATTAGAGTTGCAAAGGTTTTGCTTAACAAGAACAACATATCTTTGTGCTCAAATGTTATCCAGGGAAAAACAAATACTTTGCGTATGGTAACTGATGATGGAACAGCTGTCCTTTAGCCTGTGCTCCTGTGTTCTGCAGAAGCCCATGTGCTACCTATTAGTGTGCATTGTGTAGCATCTTTTAAGTCAGTGGCATTCTCCACATTTTCCTTGTGTCAGAAGCTCTGGTGAAGTGTCGTGGTGCAAAGAGGACACATGCACACACGTGGCAGACTCTAGCACATACCAAAGGCACTTTTCAATGAGAAATAACTTGGCCATCCAGACATTTAGAATAAAATTTGGAAGTATTCAGATACCTGCAATTTTCCTTTACTTGAATTAAAGTGAAGTGAAATTATTGTATAATAGAACTTTGCCAAAGCAAATATCTGTATTAAGCATCCTGTGGATTTATAAGATAGAGAAAAATGTAAAGGAGATTTTAACTCTAAACCACTTGTATGTTTTAAGTGATTTGTAAGCCACCTTAAATGACAGAAAAGTAGATAAATACATAAAATAAAAATGGCCATGTTATTAAATCATTGAAAAATGAATGTGTTTAAAGCTACTCAACCTGTAGCAGTGCTGCTGGGTCCAGTTATGATACAACATACAGTCAACTATAAGGCTTTTTCCTTTTACACGCAGCATGTAAGTTTTTAATTTGGGCCCAATGGCTTTAGGAAATGCAGTAACTACTGGTAATTAAATATAGCTAAGATTACAAGCGCAGGAGCAATTTGCTATAAGTGTAACCTATATAGGGCAGGGATGGACAAGCCTTCTGTGCCATGGGACACATTTGACAATTCAAACAACTGTCCTGAGCACCACCGAAAAATGGCTACCATGGGAAGAGTGGCTAGTCACAAAGAACAAGTAACCTGTCTAAAACACTGAGTACAGGACAGGGGTGCAGTTCGAATCTAAATGCACAAAACAATTCCTTTGAACCCAGTTTTCTGTGCCATCAGAAATCTATTTCACAGAAGGCAAACCCCTTTTCTCCCTCCTCTCCTAGTCAATTCATCCCCCCTTCTTTCTCTCTTACCCTTGCTTACCATCTGCTCTGCCTCATCACCCTGGCTCACCACCCATACCTGGCTCATAGACACGCTCTCTCTACTTCCTCTTTTGCACACACACACACACACACACACACACACACACACACACACTCATGCACCATGTTACTTTAAAAAGATGAAAGAAATAAGTTCGGGGGGCAGGATATCTCTTCAACATCATAGGCCTACCCCTGATATAGAGAATTTATAACACTATTCAGTTAAATACCACTGACAGTTGGCATGGCTGTTTGGGAGTGATCAGAGTGTGAAACTTTTGATCCAGGTTTAACTGTATTGAGGGAGCTGTTTCTGATTCCATCTGTGGGCTCCAATATTGGAAAAAAGGGAAAACAACAACACTGGTTTAAAATACAGTAGAATTCAGAGATACAGGCATTCGGGGCAGAATCCAATGGGGCGCTTAAGCCTCTACTGATTAGTGTCCACAAGTGGTATCTCCCTCTTGCGGAAGGAGGATTTACTGCTTATGAAGAAACCAGAAACAAGGTAAAACAGTCATTTCTGGTGTAGGTCAGGTCCGTGGAGTTCACATCGGGGAGCTCCACTGACCTGCTCCGATTGAGAAATAAGTGTTTCTGTTCCTTTCAGGGTTTCTGTTGCACATCTGGTGGATACCGCTCGTGCAGTGGAACTGGCGTGACCCACTGCTTGTGCAACAGAATAAGTGGGGCACAAGAGAATCAGCAGAGGCCTAAGCACCCTTTTAGATTCTGCCCATTTCATTTTGACAAATCTGAAACCTGTTTCTCTGAATGTTTTCCAAATTCTTCCTCACCTTACACATACTGTCATAAGACTTTGTTTAGAAATTTAGTTGAAAGGATTAACTATGGCATGGGCAAATGAAAAAATACCTGGCTTACTATACAGTACCTATTACTCAAGCTCATACCTGCCTCTCTTTTTCTCTCCCTTAAGCATAAACATAATGCACCTATAAGTGATCAACATTGGTACAAGCTGTAAAGCTTGTTGATATGTTTAGATCAGATACAGATTCAGTCTGATGAGACAAAAGCCTTTGATGGGAGCATATAATCCCTTACATTCTTAAGCCTTAAAGTGACAGTATGTTGTATCTTATCTTCAGTGTATATCCATTCTGTATGACTGAGCTAACATCATATATTAATGCCTTTTCTTCATTTCTACAATAAGCAAGTGGAAGAAAGTGCATGATGTCAGCGTGCTTGAAAGTAATGGTGCTTTGCTTGTTCTACTGTACATCAGGGGAGAATTTTGACCGCCAAGCCAGCATACGGAGGTCTCTAATTTACACAGACACTGTGGTAAGGCGGCCGAAGAAAGTGAAAAGGAGAAAGACTATTACAGGAATCCCAGACAACATCCAAAGAGAGCTAGGTATGGCTCATCAGAACTGTATTCCATTCCAATTAATAGTCACTGCTTACCGTAACTAAACTCGTAACATTTACCTGCGCTCATGAAGCCAATACAGTCTGATAGCCTATTAAAAGTTTCAAATGAATATGTGCCTAATCATTAAAAAAGAATAGTCGATGCATAAATTGATTACTTTGCCCCCACCTAGAAATTAAATTTCCATTTTTACTGAATGCAAAAGCTGCCATTTTCAGAACTTACGTACTGAGACGATAAAAAATCATTAGGAATGTAAGAACTGTTTCAGATTTTGCTTTTTATTTACATTGACTTTAAAGATATGTCTCAGGGTGACATTTGAGTATGTCCATTTCACATTATATTTATTCCTATAATGCAGGAAATATACATGACTGGATTTGGCTGCATTAAAACTGGTCTAAATTCAATGTCAATCAATAGTGCTATTGACATATTCAAGGGTAACAAATGAAGCAGATCTATGTTCTGCTCACTTTCAAGGCCAGTTGGTTTTACTACAGAGATATTCTCATTGCATGTCCATATGGTGAAGGAAATACATGCATGTTGATTATGGCAGTGTACATGCTGTTTTTTATATGGATGTGTTTATCTATGTAGCAGAACAGTACTGTGAGACTTGGCCTTTAGAATTGTTACTGAATATGTCCTACGTACATCTGTGTAAATTGAATCACACCTTTTCTGAATCTATTGCCGCATATTCCATCATACTTGGAATACTGTGACAATGCATTGCAGCAGTCAGAACAGAGTGCATGACATAGGTGGAAGTTTACATTCCTTCAGTACTTATTCCAAACAAATACTTTTCTAGTCAGTTGTAAATGGGAAACTGATGGCCACGATCCATGAGGTTTATTTAATACGGCTGTTGATTGGGTTGTTTATTCTGCCATTTTTATAATCATATTTTTGGAAAGTAAAGTCATGCAAGTGAATGTTCCATTATTTATTGAACTCAACTCAACTTTTTATTTAAGGGTGCTGCAGAGCAGAACTACATATGACACTTGACCTAATTGACTATGTTGAGTTTTCTTCCCTTTTTCTGAAACATTTAAGATGCAAACCTACACATGTTTAGACAGAAAAAATCCTACAATTCCCAAATCCTACAATGCTGGAAGTTGTTTGGATTTTTTCTGCCTAAACATGCATAGGATTGCACCCTTAGTCTGATTGACCTGTATTGTTTCCCTGCCTTGCTCCACATCATTGCTGCTGATAATGGGGAAACATGGGGAAATAGTATGGCTAAATCTGAATAAACATTATAAGGAGAGGCAAGATAATATGATATGGAGCTGCTGTGTTTGACATTGAATGTAATCCTTCATTGAATGCAATCCTTAATTGGTCTGAAAACAGTATTTTTCAGTATGTTTTTCAAATGAGTGAAAGCCAATCTGACTATCATAAATAAATCCATCATAGGTGGTCCTTCTCCACCCCCCACACCATCCCCAGGAATGCCATCTGTAATACAGGAAAGCAACTATGGCTTGGTAAACATAATATCTCTGGGGTATGCAGTTTCATCTTAATTGCTGTGACCTATCCTTTCTCATTTTTGTGGGCCAGTTTGGGACATTTCTCCCCTCCCCAACGGCCTCCAGGGCGCCATCCTACGTTGTTCAGAAGGGTTCCCCAACCTTTCAGAGAGATGTTTTGAGGGGTAAAGTTGGTTGCAGAAGTGAAGACAGAATGGGAAACCTTATTTCCACAAACTTAAGTTAATTTATCTAAAACCCTAAACCAGTATCTTTAACATAAATATCAATAAAACTGAGACAATCATACCAGTTAAAAATAACAAGTTCAGAATACAAATGTCTAAGCAGGCAAATTAAAAGCCGGTATAAATACAAACATCAATGAAAGACATACCGAGAAGAATTCTCCTATGAGTTGACCCATGTCTGTTCGTTGCTTCCATTAGTAGTTGGCAGGATGGCCTTCCCCAATCTGGCCATGCTGTCTGGTAATTGTGGGAGTTGCAGTTTGAAGCACATTTGGACGGCATCAGATTGGGGAAGGCTGGGTTAAACCATGGGAGGGATCCCTCTTATAGTACCGTTCATCATCCTTATGCTGGCTCAATGGAGAGAAATGTTTTGTGTGGCATTGCAGTAAGACTGAATGACATGAGAATTTAAGTTTCAAATTCTGGATTTGGAACTGTAACATAATAAACAATATTCATTCAGTATCATGTTAAGATTTCCACAAGCAGGCATGCGGTAAGACATCTGCCATTGGTTTGGAACCCAAGATGCATGATGCAGATAAAACAGACTGGGTGGTATTGTGTTGCAGTTGAAAAGAAGTGATAAGTGGAAGGGTAATGCGCCCTTTTCCAGAATACCACCTCTTTGCTTCAGATTGCATCTCCCCAATATCAGTTCAAAACAGAAAAGATGTGTAGGCTAAGCTTTGTGAGCTCAATTGTCTAACTTGATATTCTAGGTAAGTCCATGTGAACATCTTTGAGAGTGGAAGAAACAAGTAACCCGTTCCTGCTCAAAATCAGTACATCCCCACAGATGGATTACTTTTAAATCTTGCTTTGACATATTTAATTACTGACATCAGTAATTACTGATAATTACATCATCAATTGTGAGGATGCTTAAAAACACAGCTACAAGCACCACACCCCAAATCATCATGAGCAGTACCACTCTCACCTCCTCTTTCAGAGGAGGCCCCCATCTTTCACTGTTTAACCTAGCCTGTCAGTGACTGATGTAATCAAGCAAGCAACATCTCACAGGAGGATTCCTCTAGCAATTTAGTAAAGCTCAGATGCTGCATAAGGCAATGCAAGATTAGGACAACATGGGGGCATCTTTGCTGGTCCCATACATTCCATTTATTTATTTATTTACAATATTTATATACTGCTTCCCATTGAAAATTTCGGAGTGGTATACAAGATAAAATAAAAATAAAAACAGAATAAAACACTTAAAACAGATTTTAAAAGAAGCAAATACAGTGACTCATGGCTGGACATAAAGGAAAGGCTTCCTGGAATAATGATGTTTGCAGGAGGTGCCAAAAGGAGTACATCCTCCCCATCTGGATTTGGGCCTGAAACATCAAGGAAAAGTGTGGATGTGGGGAGGGTAAGTAGTAAGCAAGCACAATTTATGATTGCACAACATCATAGGGCATGTCTGTTAAAGTGCTAGCCCTAGCTTTCAGTTTCTTGGTCTTGTGAAACTTGAGCCAACATGAGATAGCCTTAACTCTGGTCCTAAACTAGCAGGGTTTTTTTTTTTTTTTGTAAATGTTATGTGGCCATTTGTCACAAGTTTGCTAAGTGGATGAGGAGGAATAAAATCAAAAATAGTTTTCTTTAATGGTTAAAAAATAGAATTGAAGATCCATGCCTTGTGATGCCAAACAGTTTGGCTTCTTTATGGACAATCACACTCACAGCAGCTTAGTTCTGGATGACTTCCTTGAGTGCACTATAAAGTCAGTACAAACAAACAATTTAAAAACAAAACATACACTTGTCTGATTAACTCCTGAAAGGAAATCCAACTGCGGCTCATTTGTTGATGAAATTGTTGTAGGAAGCTAAAATGGACACATGGACCATAATGACAACCCATAGTTTAAACAACTTATAGCTCGTCATGAACAAACAGGAGAGAGTGGGCATGTTGCTTGCAGCACACCCCCACTTCTGCTTTTAATCAGCTCGTTCATAGGTTGTGACTTTGAAACCCAGAGGGCTGGATTGTTCAGGGGTTTAATAATCCTGCAGTTAACCCATGGTTTATTGCTGGGTTAACTGCTGGGTTGTTTAGCCCCTAAACAACCCTCCCTTCTTTGTTCACACGTCATACTCAACCTATGAACAGGCCAATCATATGTTGTTAATTAAAAGTAAAAGTGGCAGTGTGCCTGCCCTCTTCCGTTCACCCCAACAGCCCCAAACTGTTGGGTCCAGTTATGGGCTGTCATAACATGCGAACTGTGTGAAAGACTTGACATAGGCAATATGGTTTAGAATTAGGATTACTAGATGCAATATGTTGTTACAATTGACTAAAGTGTCATGAGGTTATACTGCCATATTGAGCAGATGAAAGAAAACTGCAATAGTATATACTATAGATTTTCTTTTCTGTCAAGGTTTTTATATCTGATCAAAAATCATTGTGAGTTCTACATTATTTCAAGTTTTACTGTGGCTGTACGGTTCATGCAAAGTCTAGTCACACATATATCAAGAACAAGAGGGGGAGCAAGGGAACAGAGATTAATAACTATTTAAAGTGCTTTCCAAAGAAGGAAGGTTTGTGTTTTTGAATATGTACAAATAACTAAAACGTAGGCTGGATCTGAAAAGCTACTTTAGTAATACCCAAATCGTATATAGTAGAGGTTTTACAGATCCTCATGTAATACCATACAGCTCTTATGAAAATCTTCTTAGTTTAAAAAGTGATTTGTCCCTTGATATGAAAAACTGTTGTTTGAGAAAGACAAGCCTCCTTAGGCAGACAAAATTAGTTGCATGGTTCTGTGGATTCTAGCCATAAATGAAAAGAATCTTGACTAGATGGTGACCAAACTGTTGTTTTTTTAGTGTTTGGCAAGAGATTAACACCAACTTTCAATCATTCCTTTGTTATTGCACTACTTTTCATATCCAGGAACTGCTTAATTTATTCCTGCCTCTAGGCCATTTATAATTCATTCTGCGACTTAGTAAGTCGTGTGGAAAAGGACAGTTTGTAATTGCTCTCTACCCAAATCTAGGGACACTGCTGCATTCAGAAAATTTACCTCAGTCGGACTGAGGAAATTCTAGTGGGGCAGACTTGTTTTGGGCAAAATGTACACTCTCAAAGTCCTAAGCACCTAATGTGGGAAAAGTGTTGGTAGAGTCTTAAGGGATCAGTTCCCACCCACATTCTACAAATTAGTCCTGCAAATCCTAGCTTGTCCATACCCACTTCAGACGAACTTAAACGTTCAGTTTCCAATTATTCTTGTTTTCATTTGGGATGAAATGTGACCCAAAGTTGTGGTTTCACTTTTGAAAATGAACAAAATGTCAAGGTGAGAATGCCACACTAGCATTACTGAGGATTGTTCAACGCAAACTGGGTTGCTCTTTTCCAAAAACCCACAATTCTGCATTCAGACATCATTAGCTCAGTGGGAGTGGGCGAGCATCCAGGAGCTGGGTAGCTCATTCATGACTACCTCAGGTTTAAACAAACCGTGGGTAGCCATGGCTTATGAACCAGGTTATTGCAAGTGATTGCATTATTATTATTATTATTATTATTTATTTATTTATTTATTTATTTATTTATTTATTTATTTATATAGCACCATCATTGTACATGGTGCTGTACAGAGTAAAACAGTAAATAGCAAGACCCTGCCGCATAGGCTTACAATCTAATAAAATCATAGTAAAACAATAAGGAGGGGAAGAGAATGCAAACAGGCACAGGGTAGGGTAAGCAGGCACAGGGTAGGGTAAAACTAACAGTATAAAGTCCGCACAACATCAAGTTTTAAAAGCTTTAGGAAAAAGAAAAGTTTACTTACCATACACAGATGCCTACATACAGTGGGACTTAAAGTGCTCATCATATATCTGAGGGGGTCTTACTGGCTCTTACAGACCAAGAATGGCTAAGGGCTGTGGGTTGCCCACCCCGCTTACAAGTGCTGCCTTCATATAGGTAAGGATGCAACCCTATACACATCTACCTGGCACTAAGTCCAATTGAACACAAACTTACTCCTTCTGAGTAAACAAGCATAGGATCGCAGTGCAAAGGACTCTTAATGTGATGTCATTTTCATAGGGCCCCTATTATTGCATGTGAAAAATGTGATGGTGTGCATTCACCTTTAAAAGATGGAGACAGGTATGTTACGTATTTCCATGCAGATTTATGTTGTGTCCATGCTTGGATTTAAATAAAAACAAAATATTTTGTGGCATTTGGCAAATGCCCATTTTTTCCTCTCACTTTAAAAATGAGTAAATATAATTTCACAGTTTGTCCATATGAGTGGAGGGTTTTCCCCCCTCTTTCTTTGATTAGCTTTTGTTTCTATAGACCTTTTGATAAAGTTCTTCTGTTTGGAATTACCCTGCTGCTTGCCAGCAGTTGAAGGGACGTGATGTAATTTCTCACTTGAACCCATTATCCTGGAAAAATTCTAAAGGTCATGTTCTCACTGCATTGAAGTCCCTGGTAAAACCTCACTAACTTCAGTGGGATCAGGGCTTCAATTTATGCCTTTTGAAAACAAAAATACTTCAAAAGCAGGCCAAATGCAGGAAAATGTATGTAAAGGGTTAATTTTGTTTGAATTGAAATAGTAAAAGCAAGTTAATGTTTCATAAATGCCCTTGCCCTTAACTTTTCGTCCCAGTCTCGTATTCTGTTCAAATGCTAGTGTACTGTATGCCAAGGAAAACAAGTGTATGTAGCTTAAACAGCTATTAAAATTTATGGAAAGAACGCCCTTGCTGTTCACAGTCCAATTGCATTGAACAATTAAGAGTATTGAAAGGGTCTGGGAGGGAACTCCTTATCTGACATGCCATAAAAACTCTCAAGAGCAGCTCAGAAGCAGGCATTTCTAAATGTCTGGGTTGTTCCTTTTCAGTGACCTGCAACACTTTGGATAACAAAGTTCTCCCTGCCCCTTTTCTGTTCTTTACACCATCCCAGTACAATTTGGGGTAGTGAAGAAGAAGGAAAGGTACAATACAAAAATGGCTTTTGTAATGCAATAATACATAAGGATATAAACACCTGAAAGACTTAGTCTTAGCTCAATGGCTTTCAAACTGTTCTGGTAAAGGTTCCTCAGAGGTTTGTTGGTGTTCCTCAATTTAAAACAATCAGTAATGGCAAGCAAGCATCTTTGAAAGACAGCAAACCACAATTGATTTTCCCCAGCAATGCACAATGACAGAAGAACGTTGGTTGTAATCGAGATCAGTCTCAGCTCACAGTGCGTAACAGTGAAGTCAGCACTTCATGTGAACTGTTCTAGTACATCCTAGAACAGCCTTTACCAACCTGGAGCACTACAAAATGTCTTGGGCTACAACCCCCATCATCCTCAGACCCCAATCACCCACCCTCGCTGGACTTGGACATCACAACAAGCCACGCCAGCAAGAGTAATTATATTGATCTGGCTGGCACACACAGGATGGTTAATAAGCCACCATGGCTTATTAAGCACTCTGCAATCATGTGGACAGGTTCAATATCTCATGAGCAATCTCTTCATCTGCATTTCAGACTGCAGCCATTGACCTGGTTCAGATGACACGACAGCCCACTGTGGATTAATTAACCCTCGAGGGACTGCAGCGCATGGCATCACCATTATAAATATGCAATTCCCGGCCAAGGGCTGCCAGTGCTTGTCATGTTGTCTGAACCCGGCCAGGAAGGGTTAAACACTCATATAACCCATGGTCTTGTCTAGGGTCATATGAGGGTTTTTAAACCCTCGAATAACCCTCCCTGGCTGGGTTCAGACAACACGACAAGCCATGGCAACCCCTGGTCAGTGGTTACATATTCATAATGGCAGACATCACATAATGCAGCCCCTTGAGGGTTTATTAGTCCATGATGGGCTATCGTGTTGTCCGAACTAGTCCACAGACTAATTAGGGAGCACAGCTTGCCTCAATAGGTAGTGACCAATGCTGGTTTTGCACATTTTGTTCATCATCAAAAGTGGAACCACAATTCTGTTGATATTCATTGAAAATTGTGGTTGGAAACCACTGTTCTTAAGTGCTTGGTTTTCTTTATTAAATATGCTGAAATTTCTTCATTCTGACTTTACTTAAGGAGGTTGGTGATTTTAAAGACAATTTTTAGGGCTGGGTTTTTCCTCTGTGACATAGAGCGAGGGCCCCCAAATAAATATATCACAATGCAAACAGAATAATTTAAGCATTAAGCATTAACAATTTAATGCTTTAAGGTGGATTCCTGCATTGAGCAGAGAGTTGGACTGGATGGCCTTATAGGCCCCTTCTAGCTCAACTATTCTATGATTCTATAATAGAAATAGAGTAGAAATAGAGTCTCTGTGGAATTGTGTGGATTTCATGAATTCCATACTCCTTGTGAAAGGAAGATACAACGGCCCTGTTCAGACAAGACACTAAACCATGGTGCTTAACAACAAAATGGTTAATGGAATGCAACCTTAATGCATTCTGTTAACCATTTCGTGGTTAAGTAGCATGGTTTAGCGTGTTGTCTGAATGGGTCCAACATGAAGTCATGGCCAAGGTTTGGAAAGCACAAGGGTAGGGAAACCGCTTGTCTAATTTGGATATTCTCTTCCGTGTTTGCCCCAGGAATTAAGGATAGTGCGATATTTTATGGCATGTATATAGAATAGTGTAGTACATTGTGACAAGCATTATGGACTGTTGGAAGCAACAATAACAATGCCTGATACGATTTTAAATGTATTTAAAGTGAAGTACACAGGCAGCCAAGTAGGCTGGTATCAAATGGTTTCCACCTTTTGGTTTGGATAACAGCAGCTATTATCATATATCATTTAAAAAAAAATATCCAAGAACAGGAGAGGAGAATCATTAATGTAAATATAAATGGACTTAAAGTTCTTGCTGATATTTGGAAGAAACGAACATATTTATAACTGCTACAGCAACAAATTAATGCCGTCTAAATGTGTTGTCAGTTGTGTAACAGTTGTTTTATTTTAACTTCAACAGTTGGCAGTGGTAAAAGTGACTTCCGTGGCCATTCTTTATGTGTCCCTGATCATTATTCCACGCTAGGAAGACTTGATAGCTATCATTCTTCTATGCAGCAATGTGACACCAAGGACTCCAGCTGTCAGACAGAAGAAGTTAAAGTGGTGCCACCTTCAGTGAGGCGAATACGTGCACAGAAAGGTCACGGAATTGCAGCCCAGATGTCACAGTTGTCCAGTTCCTCTGGAAACATGTCTGTGATGAGTGATTCTGCTGGGGTAGTATTTGCTTCTCGCCTAAATGATGACCTAGGTTTTCACAGTCTACCTCGGCCTGGGGCAAGAGTGTCCTTACAGTTACTGGAACGTAGGCATAGCCTCTCTAAGTCAACAGAAGATGGAGCTTTGTCGCATCCAATAAGCAAATTGCAAGTGGACAATAGTATAGACCACATGAGGAATAGCAGCAGAACAGGTGTGCTTCAAAGGCCAAAGTCTCAAGAAGTAAGGAGCCCTGAGGGTGGACAAGCAGAAAGCCCAGCATGTGTGGTCTCACCACATGCTACGTTTTCAACCAGCATCATACCAAATGCTACCCTCTCATCCTCTTCAGAGGTAATTGTTATTCACACACCACAAAGTGCTGGATCAATAGATAGTAAAATCACCAACTCCTCTTCATATTCCAAGGCTAGAGACAGTCTTGTTGCCAACAGCATAGTAAGCACAAAAGATCAACAACACCATTCTTCTAGTGGTACCTGGAGTGAGACCAGTTCAATTCATCACTCACAGTCCTCAGACATTACTATCTCATCAAATGCTGCGATGGTGCTTGCCCTTGGAGATTCAGGGGTGTGTCTTAGTGGTGCAGGAACTGTGGAAAATGCCCCCCAAAATACGATCTACAGCTGTAGAAACAACCTCAGTTTTCCAAGCCACTCTCAGGACAGTGACAACAGGAGTGAATCGAGTTACTTGATGGACAAAACACAGGGCAAAGTTCAGAATAGCACAGAACATTGTGGGTTGAAGCATGCTGGAAATGATGGGACACCTTTACACAAGCCCAGCTGTGCCACTCCAGGATGCTCCACACCTGTGAGCAACTTAAGTACGGGCAGCCTTGAAAGAGTTTCAGTCAAGGAAGACTCAAGCTCTTTATATTCTGTGGACCATGACGGCTATTATACTTCCATGCATGTGGACTCGGGCCTCAAGTCTGGTAACAGCTGCAGTAGTAATAATGGCTTTGGAAATCCCAGACATAGTGTCATTAATGTGTTTGATGGGGTTGAGAAAAAATCCCTGGGAGACTTGTCCTGCTGCAGCGACAAGTCCCTCTCACGAAGCATCTCCTTAAAAAAGGCAAAGAAGCCACCTCTGCCACCATCTAGAACAGACTCTCTTAGAAGGGTCCCTAAGAAGAAAGCTCAGTCCAATGGGCAAGTTCTGGATGACATGCTGATTGCTAGCCTGCAACACTCCCTGCAGTTGAACCTCAAGTGCAAAAATGGCAGCTCACCATCTCAAAGTCCCAGCAGTGATTATGATGACCCTTGGGTGCTGCGCTCTCGTAGCCAGAGCTCTGTGAGTGCCAGCAGCAGCATGATGTCTGCAGCAGGCCTGAACATGTACTCCATCTGTGCTGTCACCCCCTCCCAGAGTGAGACAAGCAGTATCAAGTCAGAGTATGCTGATCAATGGGGCTACTACAGTGACTGTCCCGGGATGCCTGACGATAATTTAAAATCCCCCGTAGTGCATTCAGCTAATACTGCACCCAGGCTGAATGATTATCACGTCAGCCGCCTTAATGACGGGTCAAGGGCTTCTGCACCGCATGTGCCCAGCGGGTTGACCAAACCAAAGGCAGCTTCTCCGGAAAAGTCACACAGAGTTACATCGCCATCTAGTGGGTATTCTAGCCAATCCAACACACCCACAGCACTTACGCCAGTGCCCGTCATTCTAAAATCTATGTCGACAGGGAATGGGAAAACAAAGATGAAGCCTAAAGTGCCTGAAAGGAAGTCATCCCTGCTGTCTTCAGTTTCCATGTCTTCCTCCTCCACATCTCTTTCTTCCAATACATCTGCTGAAGGGAATGTGAGTGTGAAGAAGCCCGATCCTGGTCCGAGCTTCCCTCTTGTCACTTCTCCACTAATGTCTCCAGACTCTGCTGACCATCTTCTTTTTCCTCCCCCACCACCCCCGTTAACAGATGTTATGGATTTGTCTCTTCTACCTGGCTCTCCCAATTTCCCACCACCTCCACCAGAAGCTGTTATAGGTGCATCACTTCCTCAGAGTGTTCCATGGTTTAATTGTCAAGATAGATCATTGAGTCATTTTTATTCCTCATCATTACCTGACCCATCTCCTCCCCTTCCACCTCCTTTCCTTTCTTCAGTTCCTCCACCAGCACCACCCTTGGACCCCAAATTCACAAAAGATGCATATAAACATGCACCATACTCTTTCAAGAAACGTAAACAGGAAGATTCTTGTCCCAGCCCGGTAAAAACACTATTAAATAAGGAAGGTCCCACTCGGCCTGCAATGCCTCTAGTAACTACCCAAGCACTGCAAATGGTACAGCTGAGGTCTGTGAGGAAAACTGCTATGTCAGAGGCTGAACAGACAGTTGAATCAGATTGCAAAATCAATTCTCAGGAAAAATTGTCTAAAGTTCTCATATCTCAGTCGCCTTTAAAACCATGTGTGTCAGTAGGGTATAGCGACAGCCTGGATGAAGACGAGGTATTCCCGCCTAGAGCTTTTGAGAAAAGCTTTGTTTACAGCCCTAGTCAGAGGCCTTATCCAGGTTGCAGCGGCAGTACCCCTGAACTTACCTGGGGTAAAATGCCTGGAAGTGCAGCCAATCTAGCTAACTCTGTTGTCAGTGATTTACCACCAGCCAGTGTTGAAGAAGCACCAGTGCAGAATCAAGGTTCTCACAGTGAACTTGCAAGTTCATCACTTCAGGGACAGTCAGGATCTCTCAACAAGCCTCAGGGTATATCGCCAAACAAGAAGCCGCCACCTGTTTCAAAGAAACCCAAACTGTTCCTGATTGTGCCACCCCCACAGCCTGATGTTACAGCAGAAAAAATAGCTGAAGTGGGTGAAACCGTCAGAAGCTCTCCGAGTGTAACTACAAGGAATGCTGCAGTTGCACAGTACAGTCAGCCTAAAGACTGTCTTTCAGATGGACTCTGTTCTTATGAAATGGACTCTGGCAGCCTTGTTCCAGAAGGAGGAGCTGCAGGTTCCACCTCCTGTGAAACCCTGGAAACCAGTGTCTCTACACTGCAGCCCAAGCAGGGGGAGCAGCCTGGCATATGTGAGAGGAGCCGTTCTGACAGAAATGGAGACAGCATCTCCAGAGCAGACAGGCACCTGCCTCAAAGTGATGAAAGTGGTAAGTCTGTTTTCCATTTTGTTCTCCATCTTCACCTAGTGTATTAGTGACTGAACATACTTGGGGGTGGAGTAGAGCAGGAAAGGTTATTGTATCAAAGCCCTCAGTGCAAATGCATACATATCTTAAAGAAAGTCATAGAGCTTAGGTTAGTTATGTGTAAAAAAAAAATTCCGTACTGCCTTTTTCACTTAAGATCAAGGTTTTGTATCCCTATTCTAAAAAGTCCTGGTATGCATTTGTAGCTTTTAAATTGAGACAGCAATGGTAGCCATTTTGGAGGGGAGAGGAACCCCCAAACCTCAAAGGGAGTTTTATGTTCCTTGAAAACAAAAGCTTTTTGCAGACTGCAATTACCCAAAATAATTTTGTGATGGTCATGTGTACATTTAAGGAAATTTACAAACGGTATTTGTTTGTTTGTTCTATTGCCTACTGAACTGTGATAACTTCTCTTTCTGATGCTGGGAGTTTTTAAAGCCATGTAATTTTCATACTTGCATTTTAGCTGAGGTGTTTGAATCAGATGCAGTGAACAGCATTTTACTGCAAAGCCCTACTTATGGGGAAGGCAATGAGGTGCTGGCAATGCCAACTAGACCAAGGACTACTGAGGATCTTTTTGCAGCCATTCACAGGTATTGATGAAATTGGCTTATTTGTGTTCCTCCATCCATTACCCTTTGTAGTTTCTTTAATATACTTCTCCCTTCATGCACAAGGTTGATGGATGGTGATGATATTAATTCTTAAAGAAACTCACTTTAGATGCCAGAATTATGTAATCAAATTACACCATAAATATGCATCTTTCACTGATTTGTAATAACGTTTTACTAATTTTGAAACTAAACTTTGCTAACAACAAAATCCAGTTTCATAAGATTGGTACCTTTGCCCCCTTTTTCATGCCATGACCCCTTGTTTATATTGTACTGTTGCTCTCAGTCTGCTTGATTTAACATATACTATTGCTTTCTCTGTGTATCTTTTTGTTTCATTCCCTCTGCCCTCCATCCTTTTTTACTCTTCTCCGCTGATTATATGGTGCAGTTTGGGACAGAGGCTCAACTCTAATGCTTCATGGCAAGCTTGGCTTAAACTGGCAAGTAAACAAAATCGATCAGTCATATGGCAAAACATATGACAATAGCTGGATTATAGATGGCCATAATCCAGTTGAAGATGGACTAATTTTTGGCACACGGATTTGTTAATTGAAAACTGCAATACAGACAATTTCCTCCCTGACCCATTCTCCCTTGATTAAAAAGGAAAAGAAAGCTCCATTAATTAGTAATTTCAACAAAATTTCCCTGAGAAAACAGCCTATTCTCCCCCCCCCCCCCCCAAAGAAACAAAAAAACCCACCACAAACTTTTGAGAACTTTGGTTGGAAGGGAAAAATTACCCTGAAAAAAACTGACTAATCTCCACTTGGAATATCTAATTTGCAACACTGGTTCCATCTGGTGGTCATTTATTGAACAGGTTTTGAAAGTGTAATTGAAATTGGCTACATGGGTCACACACACACTTCCTAGATTTTGACTGAATTCACTTACGCACATGGGAGCTGAATCCCAATACTTTCTCTTTGTGTAAGAAGGAATGATGACTTTTATAGAAAGGGAAACAAACCCAAGATTTGCTGGGAGCGAGTGAGTGCATTGTCTTTGGTGCGCTTCTCTCTTCCAGTTTCATTTTGCAACCTATGCTCACCTGATCATAGGATGCTTTTGTGACATCCAAACCTAGGCACTCTGATTTTTTTTTAGGTGTTAAAAACCCAGAGTTAATCCAAGAATATATTGTAGATCAACTCTGGATTGTTTAACTAGAGAAAGGACTCACAGAATAAATAACTTGTCCGTAATAAAAGTACATTTTCTTAAGTGTTGTTGAGCCTTTTTGTGCTTAGGGCTATTTAATTTTCTGTGAATGGCGCTCTTTATGTTTTTAATAATGGGGAATGGTCTGTATTGCAAGTTTATACAAAGGAATGTGTGTGTTTTATGTTAAACTTACGTACAAATAAGTACTGAGAATGCCCGTCCATATTAATATCCATATTAGAACCCAGTATTATATATATAATCTTTCATTTAGTTATGTACTACTGACCCATAAAGATAAAAATCAGCAGTACACATTTATATGGCTCTATTTTTTATCTGCATTTCCAGGCTTTTCTGATTTTATATGAATAAACTTATCTCTCTCTCTGTTTCTGAGCTGAAATGAACATTGAAAAAGGACATTTTCCTTATTTTTCTTGAAATCCTAACTTTGTAAATGCTTTGCAGATTTGTTTTTGCAAATAATTTTATATGAACTCTTTTGCAAGGCTCTATTTGAAACCTGTTTTTAGTTTAGGCACATGTATCCATATACATCATCAAATGGTTTAGGCCTATTTATTTTAACCCAGGAGTGCATACACCCCTTCTTTCTCATTACTTGGAAAAGATAATGAGTGAACAAAATTTATTTGAATGCAGTATATCTGTGACCCCTGATTTTTTAAACATATACCTTGTTATTTCCAGAGGAAAATTGTGTCCCCAGAGATATACAGTGTTTAAATAAATACAGTACAGTCACATTCATTTTTTACTTTCTCCCTGTGGTGAGGATGAGGGGCATGCAAATATCCAAGACTTCTACCGGGATGAAGATTATTCCTGGAAATTGGCAAGTGAATACATTGCTCAATTTTCCGAACTGGCTAACTACAGAATATTTTCTAAAAAAGTGATATTACTTTATCATCAATAATCACAAGCCAAAGGAAATGGCTATGCCATACTTGTTCAAATAAAGGCTCCAGTTTTGTTTTTAAATGAGTTGGAGTGCTTGGATCACATTCATATTTGGTTGGCATTAACTTGAAAAGAACACTACTTGTATTTTATCCTACCTAGTTATAATCACGCATCATAGGCATGCGCAGTACATTTCATTAGGGTGTGCACCCTGATGCCCTACTCCGCGTTCAGCTTGCCTGACCACAGGAGGGCTGTTGCAGGTGTGCGGGGGGGGGGGGATGAGGAGACGCTCCTCAATCCCCAGCATTGGAAGGGCTTTGTGGTGACACTGGCCAGAGGAGGGGCTTAAGAGGCGATATTAGCCTTCGGGGGCCCTCCTCCTGGCCTCTTTGAAGTGTGGCTCCCGGCAGAGCGATTCCCTTTCGCTCCTGCTGCCGCGAGCAACAGCGTGCTGTTGGGGGCAGCAGAGCAGCCAGAGGGCAGCTGGAGGACCATTCCTGCTGCATCTGGATTCCCCTCTGGAGAGGGGAATTCCCCTCAGTGGCCCCCAAATTTGATGCTTATTGCTTAAGACATTAGGGTGTGCCTGGGCGCGCTCCTATGTCACAACTCCTGCTTTTAACCTATAAGCTTTGTGGTATCGCCTCTGTGCATATTAATTAGTTATTTTAAGACCTATTCCTTTCTCTCTCCTCAAGATAATACAGCTGTTACATGCTGTATTATTATACATATTTGATAGGCAAGTTAAAAGCTTGTTAGGTTACTAGCTTCCCACAGACAATATGAATTGCATTTATACCATTAATTTCCCTTCCATTGGCATTTTCATTTTGAATCCCTTGACAAATATAACTAGGATATATTTTGTAGCCTGCATTCATTTAGAAGAGAGTGGAAAGTAGGGATCCCTACTATAGTGGAAAGGTGCTTCATTAAGAAAGTAAGATTTGGCAGGATTCAGATATTGGCTTCACAAAATACGAATGAGAAAATAAACATTATAGCTCACAAATAATTTTTAGTTCCATGTTAGTGCATGGAAATAAATGTTTTATTTCAGAATTAGACTCCTACTACTGGAATTTTACTATTCCTTTTTCCAATATCATCTCCCTGTTAAGTTCTGCAATAGCTATTATTCATCTGCTTGCTTGTTAATAAGCATAAACTGCTTATATTAACTTGTGGAATAGGAAGCTCTCTGTGAGAGGCTAATACTGCTTTCCTCTTTTTCTTCCTCAAAATCACAGATCCAAAAGGAAAGTCCTTGGCCGCAAAGACTCTGAAGAGGACCGCACCAGAAATCATTCTCCATCACCCCCAGTTACACCTACTGGTGCTTCCCCAAATCTCTCTTCCCTTAAGCAGGCAGGATCAATTCAGAGAAATATTCGCAAGAGTAGCACCAGCAACGATAACTTCAAAGCACTGCTGCTTAAAAAAGGGAGTCGCTCAGACACCAGTTCTCGCATGTCAGCGGCAGAGATGTTAAAGAATACAGACCCAAGGTTTCAAAGAGCCAAGGTAGATTCACCCTGGGACCTGGCTGACAGTACCACAAGTTGTTCTCCTACTAAAAGCAGGCGGGCTCAGGAAGAATGGGCCAAGAGTGAAGGCCTGATGCCAAGGAGTCTGTCCTTTTCCAGCACCAGGTATAGCCGATCTCGAACCCCACCTTCTGCTGCAAGTAGCAAATACAATGTTCGAAACCGGATCCAGAGTAGCCCTATGACTGTTATCAGCGAGGGAGATGTGGAAGCAGTAGAAACTTCAGAGGGCAGGACTCATAGATCTTTCGAAGAGGAACAAGAGGGTCAGCTTGATGTGTTTGACTTTGACGAAATAGACATGAATGAAGATGTGGGCTCCAGTGAGGACACCACAACGCACCCAGACTTGATATCTTAATGGTGACACCGAATCCTTTTAAGTGTGTATGTATGCCCATCAGCTGAAAAACTTTAAAGTGAGGAGGAAGGAGCAAGGCACTGTGATGTTAAACTTTCAGAAGGTGTATGTAATGAGTAAGAGAGCCAGGCCTAGCAGAAACGCCTATTCAGTACAATTTCTTTGCCAAGCATTTAACATCCGCTCATGTACGGATACTGCAGTACTGATACCTCTTTTTATGGCTTTGTTGGATTAGACATTTTGGTTTGAAAGCAGTAGCCAGACTTCTCCATTAAAGCCTTAAAAATCCTCTAGATGAAAAACAAACAAACAAACAGCCAGATATTCTCAAATTCTGGGTTACTTGTGATTTTTTTTTTTTTGAGGGTGTAAAAAATTAAAGTAAGCCTGCAGAGAAAATGGGAAACTTCAGTGGTACAGGGTGGCAGTAGCTTTTTAAGTTTATATTTATGAAACGTAATCTCTTTTGAGCAGGGACTTTTGGAATGAAATACGCAGCCTATTATGAGTTAGCAGGATTGACATTGTCCCACTGCTTCTTCTAGTGTGGGCTCCTTTGCTGGACTAATCATCTCATAACAGGATAACAACAGGCCATCCAGAGTCTGGATTAATTTTTAAAAATCCAACAGGGGAAAAGGCACTGTTGAAATACAGAAGTGGCTGCTATGCAGCCATATTAGAGCCCACCTGTTTGTTTTTTCAGATGCCTCCCCATCATGGACTTCTTTCTTTGAATGGAAATTGAGAAATCCTTTTGGAGGCCAAAAATATGTAGCTGCAGATTTGTAATTAGGGTGTACATAAATTCAGAGTAATGGTGAGATAAAATAAGCAAACCGCCATTAGGTTCTAAATCTGAAAACAAATCCAACATTTGAGAACTTACAGAACTGTACAGAGTTCCCTTTACTTTTCAATTAAACTCTGTGGGAATTGCAGCACTGCCAGGTTTTCTTCATCAAAATAGGAAGATTTTTGAATAACATATCACTTGAAATATTCAACACTTCCTAACTTTTAGTTACCAAAGAATACATTACAATTACTTTTACTATATTGTCAGAATTTCCTTGACTTGAGGAAAAAACTGTAAACATTTAGGAGAGTTTGCTTAATTTTATTGAGTATTTACCAATGTGTTAAAAAAAATAACATTTTCTTATTTGTAAAAAAAATTACTGATAAAACATCAGCTACGATTTTGAACACGTTTTTTAAAGAAGCGTTTAGTTTTTGAAAAGGAATTTTGCATAAGTTGATAGTCTGTATGGTTTTTATAATATTTGTACATAACGAAGTTCTTAAGGTAACTTTTGTCCTGCCAGTGTTGAAAGTTCTACGTTTTTAGACGTTAAGAAAGATTTCTATGTAGATAATTTATTTTACTGATAAACACTTGACTCTTTTCTTTCCATCTCTGTATTTGTTAGTACTGTCAGTTTCAGGGGCCTTCACTCAGCTCAAGAAAGGGAGGGGGACAATGCTGTGACTCTGCTTCAATAAACAGGCTGTCATTTGTCATCTTGTGTGTCAAGTTAATAACACTTGGAAAATGGTGGATGCCATTCCATGGAAAACCAGCCTGTGGCGCTCTTGTACAGGGCCTGGCTCTTGGGCAGGAGCAGTAGGCTCTGTACGCATGTTACATCCCACTGAAGGAAATGGGAATTAACACAAGTGGAGCTGAGCCACTATCTGTGTTCCACAGAGTTCTCTGTTTGAAAGAAATGCTAATGTAGGTATTAATGCTAATGTAGGCATTTCCCATTATTATTGGCTAAGTGTTAGCCTGTTTCACAAAAGGATGAAACGTCCCTGTCTGTGCATGACCGTGGGGATGTCTATACTTGTTCTTTACCCCCAACCTAAACATGCAGATTGGGACGCAGGTGCCTATTTGCCGTTATGCCAGGTTTTTAAAGCGATAATGTGCATATTCGTAGTTGCAATTTACTGCGACTTTTGGATTAACTTCCGAGTTTGCACCGCATTAAGAGTTTTGTCGTTGGGGGAGTTAAATCACATTTTGACATATGGGTGTAGCTTTCGGCATGACAAAGTGATTGGCCAATTTCCTGCCTTCCCACCTATCGCAGCATCCTCTGGCTCCCTCGTTCCTGCGGAGCTCTGCAGATAGAGCTTATATTATTAAAACAAAGAGGGGGGAACGGGCAGCCAGAAGGAGGAGACATGTTCAGCCCCCCTCTCGCTCATTGAAGAAAAGCTCAGTGTTTAAACGCTACTGACAGGCTGCTCTCTCTTCAGCTGACCTCCTCTCCACCCGCCCCTGTGCTTTTTCTGCCTTTGGGAAAACTTTTCTTTTTGGAGGGTTGTCCTTTGCAACACGCTGCTTCCCCCGCTTCCCCGGGTATCTTCCTGTGCTGGCTCATTTCCCCCCCCCCCCCACCGGAGCTCCACAGATAAAATTTATAACTTCGCTCATCTATACTACATAGCATCATATGTGTGCATTAATAACTCCACTACAAAAAATAAATAAATCAGGAGATAAATTGCTGTTGCTGCTGCAGTGTGATGCTCTTTGCGTAGATTCGAATCAACGAAAATTCAGGTTTATATTCAAAGAGGATCAATCCCGTTGTCATACATACGAGGGCAGTAATGTTTATGGACCTTGGAAAATGTATAGCCATAAGAACTTTTAACAGCTATAAATATTCCAACATTGTTATTTTAAAAGCAGAAGCTTACATTTTTGAATATGTATTTATTACCGGACCCTTTAACAGCTGACAAGAGACTTATTATTGATATTAATTGCAAGTGTAATATGCAGCTTTGCAGCATCCCACTGCAGCTGAACAAAGTTTACAATTTCAGGGTAACGGAACAGATGCCAGGGAAATACCCATTGTGTTTTCATCGGTTAGTAATAAATGTCACAGGTGCTAATGTAAATAAATTGTAAAAAACATTAGCTTCCCACATTAGGAGAGTCATTACTGATGGTCAGTATTTTTTGTAGCTAAGTAAATGAAGGAATAAAAACTTTCTTTCCTGTTGTCTGTTCATACTTTACTGTAGACCAGCCTTCTCCAACCTGACACCTTCCAAATGTTTGGACTACAAGTCCCATGAACCTCAGTCCACATGGTCCAGTGGTCAGGGATGATGGGAGTTTAATCGAAAATATCTGGAGGGCACCAGGTTACAGAAAAGCTGCCACAGACAACACTTACCTTTATAGCCTGTCAAAGGTTTATCTACTTTGAACATTACCTGTGCAGTTCCGTACAGAAAGCACCTGTGTTTGCTTCTGTGCAAGCTAACATGACATCTTAAAGCAGGAATGGGGAACTTCTGGGGCCCCATATGATGGTGGACTACAACTCTCATCACCTCTGATCATTAGCTATCCTGAGAGTTGGAGTCAAACAACATCTGGAGGGGCACTAATTCCTCACCCTGTCTGAAAGAAAGGCTTTTCTGGCTTGCCACAGTTTAGAGGTTAGTGTTAAAATGTGCAAGTGCCCCTTCACGTTAATATGAAATTCATGTGTTACATACATTTCTTCTCCTCTCACAGTTTGCTATTCTCTGGCTCCTCTCAATATTTTCAGAAGTATAAATGTGGAAGAGGTTGTAAGAGGAGAACTGGTATATGTCAATAATTCAGCTAGTAGAAGTAATAAATTCACCATTTTCAATTTCATGTTAAAATTTGGGTTAATATATTCTACACTTTTCAATTGAGGTGCATGGATTGAACTCCACATCACAATATCCACATTAAGATTTATTATATAGCACCTTGCAATGCTTCATAGGCAAAAATAGACAAGTACCTGCCCCAATAAGCTTAATGAGTAATTAAAATGTTACAGTTGGCCCCATGTGATAATACAGAGTGAAGTATCTATGAGGATGGACATGACATATTAACTTCCTCGTTAAAATATGTCCATCAAACTGGTTATTCAACATGGTTCTCTGGCCCAACTGTGCTAAATTTCATTGTGGCAACATATTAATCAGTCATACATAGTGCCTGGGTTCGCACAACACGCTAAGCCATCTAGTATGTGTTGTTCTTGAACTGTGGGTTGTCGTGGTGTCTGAACGTAGCACGTTTTCCACAGGGTTGCCTGTTAACCAGGCAGTGTGACTAATTAACCGCCCTGAACAACCCAACAAGATATGGGTTATCAAGGTGGCTTGTTCGAGAAAAATAAATCACACTGCATGGTTAAGAAGCTGCCCTGCAGAAAATACAATGGTTCAGTCAGCACAATAATCCACCTTGCAGAAAACTTATTGCTTTCAGACAACATGTTAACCTACGTTAACTGCATTCAGTCAACACAACAAGAAGTTTAGCCAGGTTATATGGATAGAGAATTAACGTTAGGAAGAGAATTTGGTCACATTTTCAAGGTATATTTTCACATCTACTGAAAATATTACTACTTTAGTAGTAATATACATCTTCAGCCTTTAGATATGTTGCCGCACACAAGTCCATACTGAAACAACATATCTGTTCCATATTGGCACTGATACATACCAGGGCACAAAAAATTAGGCAGCAGGAAACTTAGGGAATTATATTAGAAAAATATACAAAAAATTGGCTTTAATCTGTTAGGAAAAGTTAAATTTTGTTAAGGACACATTTGGATGTTAAGACTATAATCTGCATTGCTGAGGTTTTAGCTTTTCTTGATAAGCCAAACTTCGTTGTGTCTGTTCAGCAATTTAAATGGACTATCATAGCCAGCGCTATAATAGACCTTTTCTTGGAAGCCTCTCCCATCCCGCCTCAAACTTTCAGCAAGTGCCAATATTTCTTCCTGGTTCTTTTTAGCATTGGTAAATCCTCCAAATGATCTGTTAAGAACAGCAAAAAAGAAAAAAGAGTGTCGATACATGTTTGCAGCAACAAAAGATTTAAAAAGAAACAATTGTAAAAGCCAAAACAAGATACAAGACAGCAGCACCAATGTTTTGTACGAGAATCTCCCTTCATCAAGGTAAAACTGAAGAAATGATATTGTTTATACTTAAGTTAATTTATGTTGATTCAACAGGAGAATCCTTCCAGTTGTGAAAGAAATATTTTAGTGCACAGATCCAAAGAGATGTAGGAAGCTTGCTCTGAAAGGTTCCTGATGTTTATATTATACACACACACATGAACGTTTCTTTGTGGCAGCTACATAATCTTCCACAGGCAGGAATATCAGCAACCATGTAGAGTTGGTCCATGATGGGAACTTCGTAAGCCACTCTGCAAGGAAGTTCCCACAAGCTGGTAGTCCCTGTGAGAACGCCATGTGAGAAGGTAGGGCAATAATGAGCTTGCATTTGGCTGAGCTTAGATGCCTCGTTAGTGTGTGAACCAGCATCTCTACAAAGAAGCTGTATACACCCAGTAGGGATAATTCTCACAACTAGTGGCTTAGAAGTGCTGACATGATTGTGCCGATTGGGATGGTAACAGTGCCTCCATATGAGCACAGCCCACTTAAAGTGTGTTGTGAACTCATGCTTCTGTGGGGCTTGACAGCAAATATAAACCTGCTCTTAACATTGCAGTTGCCACATGAGGCTGCTTAATGTGACCTCTATGTGTGACCAATAATGTGTAGATTAGTTTCAGGGTGCTTTTAAGGGAAAAAAGAAATGAGACGACACAGAAAAAGGGTCTGTGGGTACAAATCTGTGCCTTATATTAGGAAAGGGTTAGCAGAACTTTTTTCACTAATCCAGGACTATTACATGAAGAGCAGTTACAATTTTTACAGCTCTATTCAGCAAGTAGAACTGGTACAAAATTATTCATTAATTGGGGAAATGTCTTCTCTTTTAAACAACTGCAAAAGTATCGAATAATATTTCTAAAACTTCTAATTTAATTCTGGGAACCAAAACTTAAGTCCCCAGAATTCTGAACCTAATTAAACTTGGACAAAATACATTGAATTACATACTTCAGTCACCACAAGGTGGCAGACAGAAGTTAGCAGAATTACTTTTTCTAGGAGAAATCATCGCAGAAATGAGGGAATCTTAGGCCAAGCTAGACAATGCACACCAGATCTGTGCTATTTTCCTTCCCAGTTATTGTTTCTGCTTGGGTTCAGAGCATATAAAGGTTGCTGGAAGAGGGGGAGGAGAAGCTCCCAAATTCAGGGCAAAGTAAAATGCAGCAGCTATAGAACATCTAATTGGACCCTTTAATAGGCATTAAATTAAAGATACATACAGATTTATAATCTGTAGGTTGCAGCGACACATAGCCTAATGCTTACCTGACAAACACAGTGATTGTTGGCCTGGTTTCAATGAAGACATCTGCCTCTGAGGGCTTAGGTGGATTTGCCTGGTGTTGAGATGGCACATAAAAAGAAACAGTTGTGATAGACTCACAGAATGGGCCAGCACCCGGCTGCACATAGCATGTCACAGGAGCAGTCATATCGATCTTTATTCCTGCAAGAGAATAAAGATTTAAAACATTTAAAAAGAAAGTATTAAACCAAGATACAAAGGTCTTCACATTAGTCTTAGTTCATAGATTAAACACAGATTAAACACTATCATCAGTTCATGTGGCATACAAATGTGATCAAAATGGCTTCATCCTGGGCAGACACAGCTGACAAAGGAGCAGAAAACTTTAAATATTATTGCAAGCATCTAGGCCTCCTACTTGCAGTTTTACCAGATGTGGAGAAGGCTTTAGGAACATAGAAAGCTTCCTTATACTGATTCAGACCACTGGTCAATTTAGTGCAACATCATCCAGGGATATGCATTCCTTTTGGCCCATATGCACATTTGGCAATTTGGAAAACACTTCTGGGTACCACTACAAAATGGCTCCCCTGCAAGGCATGACAAAGGACAAGTAACCTGCCAAAAGGACTCTCCCTCTACAAGGCAGAAGTGGGACCTGAACCCACGGTTTTTAGCATCAATGGAAACCTACTTCACAACAATCCAAGATGCCAGTAAGAAAACATTAATTTTTTAAAAAAAGTGGGAGGGGTAGAGTACCTTGGTGGGTACCAAGAAAGGTGACCGGCGACATATTGGTGCCCATGTGCACCATATTGTCTATCCCTGGTCTTGCAGTGGCTCTCCAGGATATTGTGCAAAGCATGTGCTCTGTCCCTGAGCTATGATCCTTCCCTTTGATCACCTGCAACCTTGATGAAGCTAAGCGGGTTTAGGCCTAGTCAGTTTCTGGAAGGGTGACTACCTGGGAACCCCATGTACATTGATTCCTGCATTGAGCAGGGGCCCCTTCCAACTCTATGATTCTATGATCTCTTTTTAAGCTGCTCAGAAGCTCTGGCTTCCACTGGCCAATGAAGTTTCTCTCTACTAAATATATAGCTCACGTTAAAATCAATTATTTTAGGTCAGATGAGTTTCCAACGGGATGAGGAATTTCATAGGAGTGTACTCTTTCTCCCTTGCTCTTTGTTCTGTCTATTGAGCCTTTTGGAAAATGCCCAGTGGTGCAGCTAGGTAATTTTAGATCTTGGACTTCCCAAAATGGAGAGTAAGGAGATGCTTTAAGATGACCATTTTTATTATTTCAGTTGCAAAGCACCCAAGTAACATTGATTTTTCCCCACTCACAACCACTATGTTTCACAACTACTTCTATACGCCTGATACATTAGAGCCAAAGAAACAAAAACATTTTAAAAAGATAGTTTCGGTGATCCATGAGTAAAACCCCCCAGAGTTTATTATTTAGTACATATATTTACAATTAAGCAATACATTAATTTGGGACAACCAAAATGCTACAAGGGTGTGTGTGCAAGCTTCTCTGGAATTCTTCATCAGGCGAGGTGGTATAAAAAGCAGGGGCTGGTACCTGACCTAGCTTGAAGAGCAGTTCTAAGAACTTTAACGCTTGCACACACTTTTGTGGCATTTGGTTGGTCCAGATAAAGGTATTACCTAATGGGGGAGGGAGCAGTTATAAAATACTCTGAGCATGTGCAGTTTTGCATTTAAAACTCTCAATTATAAGACTCCTGATTCCAGGAATAAAATAAGAGTTTGTTTCTTTTACCCTGCCACCTCTGCTCTTTTTCCTGCCTCCTGGGAGATGAGCTCCTAATTTCCGTTATGGCGAAGTCTGTGCTGCTGCTGAATTCTGTGTGCAGTTTGCAATTGAAACTGCACTTAAAGAAAACAACATTTTGCAGCAAAGTAAAAGCAGTGGAAGTGGAGCTTCTGTTTCTAGTGAATGAGTGAAGACTTGCTCACTGCTGCAGGTTGGAAGTTTCTTAAAGCAATGCTCCTCCTCTGATGGGCAGGGCTACTGCTGAGATAAAAGGGAGAAGCATCTGCCCCTAGAACCAGTGGGAACTGTGCCACTGCTTAGGCTAGACTCAGAGATTAAGAGACCTACCACCAATGCTGTCCAACATAAAATAGGACTGTTTTCTGATGGTTTTATACGTCACTTCAATGGAACCTTGCTTACTGCCTGTGCAGGAGATAATATATAACTACGGTAAAGTGTCTGGCTTTAAGGCGAATCAATAAAAACCAAAAATTAGGCCTATTAGCCTTAGTGGACAGAACATCACCACATAAAAGCCCAACTTCCACACAAATGGATTAATAAAATTTTAAAATATTTGGGAATGAACTTCACAACTAATATAGATGAACTGTTCCATGCAATTATGAAAGGCTTTTACAGTTTGTCAAGAAAGGTTTACAGGATTGGAGCAAATAAACTTGTCACGTTAGCCAAAATGAATCTAAAGTATTCATTCTAGTTTCAAATGCTGCCCTTATAAATTCCTGGTAGGACAATTTGGGTGTTTAATATCTTTATATGGAATAACAAACACTCCAGTTTATCATCTAAAACTCTTACATGACTGCTCAGAAAGGAGGCTGGAATTTGCAGATATATTATGCAGATTCCCAGCTGCACAGGATATTTCAGTATGTTGTAACTATGCAATCATGCAGATGGTCAGATATAGAACAAATATATTTAAATAATCACAACTTAGAATAAGTGGCATGAGAAAGAAGTAAAAAAGCACTTTTATTAGTAACAAGCCTTTTTGGTGTCCACTTTGAAGGCTTAGGCGAAGTGGTGCAATTTCCTAGCCCTGGCTATTTCCCTAGTATCTTCTTTTGTAGGTCAAGAGTTCGTCTCTCCAGGGAAAGATCCTGGGTCATTTTAGGCATGGAAACAAGCCCGTTCTCTGTAAGTTCTATGATGCTGTCAAATGTAAACAAAACTGGGATGATGTCTAAACAAGAGGTTCACATGTCACTTTAATAAGCTACGCATAGTAGCTTATTTTGGAACTAACCCACTGTGCCCTGTCACATGATCAGGCAAATAAGCTACTGAGCATAGCTTATTTCTTCGTCTGTCGCCTGTCCCCGGGCAGGCAGGCATCCTAGCTTGAAAGTTCGTAGGAATGGGAGGAAATTTCATACACAAGTTTCACTCATGGGGAAGCTCCAGATACACATAAAACCCTGCGCAAGTGAAAAATACTTCATACCAAAAAAGGGGGTGGCTCGAAATCCTTGAAAGTTTTCAGGAATGGGAAGAAATTTTATGCAGGTTTTCCTCATGAGGAAGCATCCAATAAACAGTGACTGGGTTCAGATGACAGAATAATTAACAGTGGTTTAGTCAATAGTGGGTTGAATAACAGTTGGTTTTTAGGTCATCTAGTGGGTATTTTTAAACCATGGTTGGTTATACAACCAAGATATCCAATGCAAATAACTAACGCTGTACAGAGTTGTTGTTATTATTATTATTTACATTTATTATACCATCCCATAGCCAAAGCTCTCTGGGCAGTTTACAGAAGTTAAAAACAGTGAACATTAAAAACAAGTATACAAAATTTAAAACCATAAAAGCATAAAATACAAACAAAAAAAGACAATATCTGTTTAAAACAACTATTCTGGGGTCAGTTAAAAAACTCAGCATATGTTGTTAAATGCCTGGGAGAAAGGTCTTGGCCTGGCACCAAAAAGATAACAATGTTGGCGCCAGGCGAGCCTCATCAGGGAGATCATTCCACAATTGAGGGGCCAACTGGAGGCACCTGGAGGAGGACCTTAGATGTTGAGCGTAATGTTGGCTATTTGAACCACCATTGGTTATCGTGTGTGTGACGGGTACCATAACAATATGGGCGCCAGGCGAGCCTCATCAGGGAGATCATTCCACAATTGAGGGGCCATCACTGAAAAGGCCCTCTCGCTTGTTGCCGTTCTCCGAGCTTACCTCGGAGTAGGCACCTTGAGGAGGACCTTAGATGTTGAGCGGAGCGTTGGCTATTTGAACCACCATTGGTTATCGTGTGTGTGACACGTACCATTGGTTATTTTATCAGCCACTGTTGGTTATTTTATCAGCCACAGAGTCATGAGGCAAGAGCAGTCAAAGTGGTGGCTGGCACTCTAGTCTGGCCAGCACAACTCGATTCCAAGATCTGCCTAGTAACAGATTGTGCACAGAGCCCTAACCCTGCCCATTGAATGCCCCACAGCTGTTAAAAGCTGATAGGTGGCTTGGACAGCACTGGATTGCCCACTGCTGCTGTCATGCATCATGTTAGGGGGGAGTTCAGTTAGCAACCTATACGCAAAACATACCTGTGCTCACTAAACTGTCTCAAAAGTAAAAAAAACACCACCACCCATGGAACTCATCCCCTTAGCTATAATTTTGGATCTAGCAGCACCCGCCCACTCAACCCCAAACTAGAAGTGTCTCATCTCCCCAGATGCCCCCTTCATGTTCTCATTTTTCCGTTACTTCCCTTAGCTGTGTAGCATGTTACGGGGTGCTATGCACGAAGTTTGGGCATGGACCTTGGAGCCCTCTATTGAGCAGCAATGGCAGAGTGTTGTGCTCATAATGATTTAAAGCAGGATTAGATAACTTAAAGCCAATTCAGTGAATCAGGGGTTAAGGGACGCAACATATTTTTAGAGTAAAGAGTTTTCTCTAGAATTGCCCTTGCCACACTCAGTTCAAATGCAGCTATTCCTGTCTGGTTTTGAAGTCGAGGGGAGAGGGGGAAAGAGCTTTGCGAAGGTCAAGCAGAAGCCAGGGGTGTGCAGCAATGATTATTTTTAGTTAACATTATGTGGGACAGCCAAACTGTAGAACAGGAGGAGAAGAAATACTTACCACTGAAATAGTATTGGATTTGGATTTCCTAGTATAGACATCTGTCATTTCAGTTGCAAGGACTAGAGTAAACAAGACTCACATTCACCATGAGCTCTGTTTTTGTATTATGTCTGTGTTCAGCCTATTTGCCATATGACACCTAACCATTAATTGCAGATTAACTGTGGGTAGTTTAATTTATGATTAACCTATAGTGCCAGTTCACACAACACGGTCAGGCCTTTATGGGTTATTTAATCCACAATAATCCACGATTTTTTAATATGCAACCACTGATCTGGACGATTTGGGGGTTGTGTCGTATCATGTGGTTAAACTCACTGGCACATTGTTTTAACTATTTTAACTGCATCTATTGCTTTTAAATTATATATTGTTTTAACTTGGATTATGGTTTAATTTGTTTTTAACTGTGTATATTTATTGTTTTATACTGTATATTTTTATCTGTACGCCGCCCTGAGATCTTAGTGATATAGGGCGGGAAATAAATATTTTAAATAAATAAATAAATAAATAAATGTAAACCCGACCACTGATCAAGGATTATGCAAGGCTTGTTTAATCCTCTTTTAACTCACGGTGGCCAGGTTGGTATGACATGACACAACCTCAAATTGTATGTTGAATATTCAAAATGGCAGTCATCACAACTCATTTTTGGTTGTTTAACCCATGATAACTCAGTATGTTGTGTGAAATGTGTCATGGTTTGGACAAAATAGCTGCAGAATGCACACATCATTGCAAATGATAGGTTAATTAATCCACAATTTGCCAACAAGGTCAGTGTGGGACTTTACAGCCCAGGAAATATTCTTTGAGTGACTGAATATGGCCATGTGCTTTCTGCAACTAGGGGGCTGTCTAAATGTTGTCTTTGCCCTGTGGTGGCTACAAATTGGCACTGTGTTGGTTACATGACGCAGCCACCAATTCACAGCCACTGCAGGGCAAATAGACGAAGCATCCGAGACTTACCCCAACTTTTCCTGCTGGAGCAAGGTCAGCATGGCTCTTCCGCCATCTGTCTTCACTCTGGCATCGAGCTGGGGGCATACTCGGGTGGAATGCAACCTCTGATTGGTTGCCAGAAATCGGGCAAGGGGCGGGCCCAGCAAGCCGAATGGCCACTGAGCAGCCCATGCTGCCTCCTTCATTGGGATTACCTGCTGCCCCCTGCAGTAGCAAAACTGCGGGGTTTAGCAGCAAAGTGGCTCTGCGAAAGCAGGCTCTAGGGCAATATTGGGGCTATCCCTTTGAATTGAGGAGCACAATTATAAATAACATATTTAAATTTTTCATATAAACATAGTTTCATCATCACCTTTTTACTTAAGTTACCATCTTTGTGTTTATTTCCCTTTCATCTTTAGAGTCCAGACTACCTTGCATTCCACTAGCAAAATTATTGTCTGACAAACCAACAGCAGGTTGTATTCTGTAACTCCTCTTCCTCTGGCCCAAAGAAGGGCTCATTCCAGAGAATACAAAAGTGCTGCAGAAGACCCCACATAAACTGTAGACCCGCATATTTTTCATCTATGTGGTAAAATATTAGAAATGTTTACAACCCCAATGTTAGTCTAAAAACTTTGATTGCATGTTAACAACAACAACAAATACATTCTAGAATATTTATGTGAGACATGTGAAAAGCTAACACATTTCAAGAACAATGAAGTATGTGTACCTAGTATTTATGGTTTCTCTCCTGCATGGAGGAGACTGACTGCAAGGAAACATTACAATATAAACAGAGCAAAATACTTCCTACCTTTTTCATTCTTCCCTTTAATATAGTTAAAGAGCTTCATGAAACCAGTATTGATAGCGGAGTCCCACTCCACAGTTTTGACAGATGTGCACACCCATTTTGCTGGTTCATACTGTCGAATTTCATAATCAGTAGCCTTAACAAAAACATGGAAGAAAAATCAAGACATTGTTAACTAATAGTTTTCACTTATTAATAAATTCATTAAAAGTGGAGTGAGAACAGCAACTAAGAAACAGTTATGTTAAATTATGTTCCCTATGAGTTCTAGACAAAGAAAACACATTTGCACAGTGTATATTGTTACTACATCACTGTTTCTTGCTAACAAAAAAAGGCAAATCTCTTTTCTCAATTTTACTACTGCTATCCTGCTGCCACGTCCTATACTACACAGACTGAGCGTCTAGGACCAAACTAGTCATCACATGTAGGTGACTGTAACAGCTTGCTAATGATTTGGATAAAAAGTAGCCACAAGAAACAGAAATCCAGAGCAAAGGAATTGCAGAGGGGGTGGGGAATTGGTAAACTTTCACTCCTCAGTCCATTTTTTTCAGTTAAAATCTCTTTCCATCTGCTTCTCCATGTACATGGGGAAAGATATTGAGGGTAATTTTGAGTGGGAAAAAGTGCTAAAGGGTGAAGTATTAAGAAGTCTCTCCCCTAGCATTTCTATATCTACCCCACAATCCCATGGCTGTTTTCATTTTTAAAAAAGGACAAAAAGTAGTCGAGAGAATATTTCATGGCTTTGCTGGGTACACTGGCAGTAATTCTAAGTAAGTGTTAATTGGATTGAAGTTCTAATGTAGTAACACTCCAGAGATATATACTCAAGAACAGTCACCAAAGATTCGGCTAGTTATCAATCATTGAAATTCAGCCTTTCCTGACAACTCATCACCACACACACACACTTTTAATAATGCCTGCTGGAATGTATCCCTGGGCTGGTTGCCTCTCTGCCTGCTTGCTCACTTGGGCCTTTTCCAACAGTACTGTACGTGATGCATTGCGACTAGGGCCAGATCTACACCAAGCAGGATATAACACTTCGAAAGTGGTTTGAGAAAGATATATGGAATGTGTCACAGGCCCCAACAGTTGTCAGTGCACTTCAATGTGGTCAAGGGAGCTTTGGCTATTGGGCGGTATAAAAATGCAGTTAATAATAATAATAATAATAATAATAATGTAGTGTAGTGTAGATCCTGCCTAGGTGAGCCAGACAGTCCCCCAAGTCAGAAGCTAGTAAGCCACACTGCCAAGGCATTTACTCATGAAGGTGGGAATAATGGGGGAGCTACAGGGGAACAGCTAAAGGGGTTCAGGCCTCACTCTGCCTAACTATAGGGCCAGTTTTGGGGATTTCCAGTCCTTCCACTTCACAGGAAAGGGTGGAATATAGCAGTATGAGCTTCGGCTATTGGGCGGTATAAAAATGTAATAAATAAATAAATAAATAATAAATAAGTATGAGATGTCGAACATCACTCTGGAGAAAGACTACATTAAATTGCTTCTGTTGGAAATGGGACAAAACTATTTACATTCTCCCTTTAACATTGTTTTTCCTGGGATAGTTGTATAGACTCCTGAATCATGGAGTGAAAATAAATCTGCATGTATACAAAACTAGCACCAGTGTAGTGCAGACTTCATGTCAGTAGCTTATATTATTTCCAGTAGTAGTTCCATTAGCAAATCATCCATGTGTGAACCTTTGCTCCAGTGTCTCACTCATGATGAAAGGATCAATCTCTGGGAATAGCCCTACAACCAGGTCTCAAGAGTCAGTTTAGGAACATGTGGCCAATTCCTTTATGCCTGTGCAAATCTTCTTTCTCTCTCTCACTATTCAGGTAACCAAACCCCTAAACTTCTTGAATTAGATGGAAGTTAATTAAACTCCACTCATTTTAGAAATTTAAACACTGGTCACCTGGTTTGGCAGTGCTGTCCATTTGGGCATCTCCAGCCCAGTAGAAAAGAGTGCTTGCTTTATAGTCTTCAGCATCCTGGATAAAGGAAAAGAATAGTTATAGTAGTACCTCCACACACTGGGTTGTATTTTTGTGTGAATGTCTGGAAGCTCAATTCTGGTTCTGAAAACAAACTCCAGGCCTAAGCATTTGCTCAGAGGCACCCTCTCCTTTAATTGTAGGAGTACGTTGTACACACACCCTCACTTTTTAGCACCAGCTTCCAGTTGGTGGACCTCGAGGTTCTAGTAAAAACAAAACTAGATTCCACAAGTCTGCCCATCACTGGAATAACATATTCCAGGTTTCACGGATCGGGCAGCCCTCCAGATTTTTGGACTATAACTAACAGAATTCCTGACCATTACCCATGCTAGCTAACGCTGATGGGAGCTGAAGTTCAAAACATCTAGAGGGCACTAGGCTTGGGAAAGCTGATTTATTCCTTCTAGGATAGGTACCTTTGTATTCAACACAGAGATTCTGTGTTTTGAACAGCTTGAAGATACCCACAAATTCAAACCGGTGAAGCACTTTTCCTGAATTGAGACGCAGTGTTGGAAAAAGTTGCACCTGTTGACTTCTGGCTTATTACCCGCTGTTAAAGGCGCAGGTTCAAAGCCTCCTTCCTCCCCCCTCCCCCCCACACACTCACCTTCTGCTAGCCTCCCGCCTTGCTTTCTCTGAGAACGGTATGAAGCAGACCTCTCCTCCTTTTCTCCAACCCAGAAACTTGCATAAGGCAACAGCGCCTTGTGTAATAATAACGCTCGACACGCGACGCTCTCCGTGGCGCTGGGAACACCCTTGGGCGGTGGGGCGGAGCTGCCTCGTCCAGGCTGCAAAGGAGGGAGACGACGTCCCCCCATCTCCCACCCTCGAAATGCTGTGGAAAAGAACGCTGACGGCACTTGTGGGGCGGGGGGTGGGGATTGGCTCCCCTTCGAGTCAGCCTACGGGAAGAGCAGTGATTGGCTGCACGGAAGTGGCGGCTAGGCACGTGCGCGCGTGTGTATATGTTTCAGGGGCGGCCGGCAAAGGGGCGGCTGTTTTGCTCGCTGGGAAGGTGGGCGGGAAACGCGCCCTTTCTCTCTCGCCCTGCTGCTGCAGTGGTACTCGGTGTCAGATGTCGCTTGTTGTGCTGGCACAGCGGTTCTGGGGATGCAAGAGTGAGCTAATGGCATATTGTCCTATGCCTAAAGAGGGAGGGCGAGCAGAGATGAATAGGACCTTTTGAAACAGACGGAATTGGCATGTCTCTCTCTCCTCTTCACTCCCACACCATTACACTGCTTTTTTGTGAGGAACTATTAGACCCATAAGTGGTGCCGCTATTATCAAGTACTATAGAATGTACGGGGGAGTGTTTTGCCTCAGACGAGGGTGTGTTCCTTGCATTCTATGGCACCTCCTGTGACTGAGAGCAAGAAGAAACTTGTGCATAATAGCCCTTAAAGGAAGCAGAAACGCGGAGGCAACTTTGGCACTCGAATTTACTCCCAGGGTGATCCATAAATTCTTCGGCTTAGTTTGAATTTAACTCTTGATGTAAGTGATCTGTGAACTGCAGACCAGCTTTCTGCTATGCTGCTTCACACTTTATAGGGCAACCCGAACAGTGCACTTGTGGTATTGAGAAATCACTATCTACTAAACTTTTTCTTTTCTTTTTATTGTAAATGGTCATGTCCCTTTTGGTGATAGTCTGGGGTAAAAATCTAAATAAATAAAATCTAGATGTGGAAATAATCGTAATGCAGGGTGCTTGCAAAAGGATATTTTATTGTGCGGTCATCCTGCCTCATTCACAGAATTTTACTGAGGGTCCAGATGCCATCTTCTTCCAATTGTAACCCTCCTGTATTTTCCCACTGTTTCTTCCAGATTCTTCCTTACCACAGAAGATCCAAAGGATGGAATAGCTGCACAATGTCTTTTGATTGATAGCATTAGGAGCTGTCTGGCTGGATGCTTTCGCAGACCATGTCCAATAAAGAAGTCCTAGTAAAAAAATTGCAGTGAAGCCAATAGTCAAAGCTTTGATAACACCATAAAAGGCTTTTCAAGCATATGCACAGCAGAAAACATAATGGGAAAAGATCATCCTGGGTAAGAAAGACTGGCAGGGAATTAGAACCAGAGGATAAGAGAAGCTCTGGACATATTAAGCAATTATTTTGCATCTGCTTTTATAAATGAAGGCCCAGACCAAATGAAAATCAGATTTAAGGGGAATTAGTTGATGTAAAGATAATATCCAGAATGTGGATCTTATCTTTTTCTAAAAGGGTTTGATGCTCTTTAAACTGTAGTTGCTCCTGATCTTTATGGCACACATTGCAAGCATTAAAGTAGCCAAACTTATGCCGTAGCTTTAACAAAAATGTTTGTAAAGGTCACATAACTTAACATTGGCTATGTAATATGAAAAAATATAAGAAAGATACCACACCTTTCTTTTTATTGCAGTCAGTTACCAGATTAAAATACAAAAAAGTAGGACACTGAAAAATGAAGCATTTTAAATAAATCAGCAATAGACAAATCAAGAAGTTACCTGGACTCTCAGTTTAACTGCAACACAAAAGAACTTTGCCATCTTTTTACTAACTAAAGGTATTATGTCAGCTAAAACATAAGACATGTAGAACATATTGATCCTGCTCACATGAGCACAGAGGAAGGGTGGTTAGGACTATGGAGCGAGAAGAGTTTACAAAGCAACGACACATGGGCTGTCACATGACTGTGGAATGATGCAGCGCTGTGTGGTTCCCTTACCTTTTGCCACTCCGTGGTTAGTTTGTCGTCCTCCGCTACTGCACCTGCATATCCCAGCAGCAGGAATTGGGTCACACCAAATGCTGTACCTGGCACGTGGCAATCTCAACCATAGATAAAGTCCATGCTGGCTAGAGTGTTGCTGGAAGTTGCAGCTGTTCTAGGTGGCAGTTTCTATGGTCATCATGTTTTTTACACAGAATTTTTAACCATGGGGAGCCCAACATGATACGGTAAGCAATGAACAGGCTCATTATCTCTCTACTGAGAACTTAGATAATAGCAGCGAAATTAGTTCTTTCCTAATATCATGATAAAAATTACAATATTGTAATGCATGCATTGCAGTCTCTAAATCCCCTGAACCACAAGGACAGTAAGGCTCCAGTGGAGAACACTTATTGATAATGATACCATTCCTGGATTGGGGAAAAAGAGGAAAATAAGGGAAGGAAATGTGAACTTACCTTTAATATCACATATTGTTGTGACATTAAACAGGTCCCATCACCCATCTATTTTTGCTGACGGTGCTAAATTTTCTTGTAGCTGCATAAAAGCAGCAGAGCACCAGTGTAGCACTAAGAAGGTAGCACCAGCATTACTCTGTTGTAATTCTGGATCATGTTTTGTTTTGTCCCATAGTATTAGTGTCACTTCATGGAAGTACCATCCCTGATGGTTTTTATGCAAGCAGTAAAAACATTTTTACTCGCCTCAGGGATTTATTGGTTTTGAATGTATTGTAAAGTTCTTTGTGGGGATTGCCTTTAGGGTTGAAAGGCATTCTAGAAATGCTCTTTTAAATACATAAAATAAAATAATATGGAACTCTGACCATTAATAGTCACAGCTTCCCAGCACTTATTTCCAGCTTTCCCCTGCCAGTGTTCCTCAGCTCAAGATTGCATTTTACACAGCTTCTTTTCATTAAGTTTCATTAAGTGGTGTAGTGATTAGAGTGTTGGACTAGGACTGAAGAGACCCAGGATCAAGTCCATACATGGCCTTGAAGCTTCCTGGGTGAATTTTATTCAGTCAGTAACTCTCAGCCTACCCTACCTCACAGGGTTGTTATGAAGATAAAATGGGGAGGAGGAGAGTCATGAATGCCACCTTGCGCTCCTTGGAGAAAAAGACAAAACATAAATAAATAAATAAATAAATAAGTAAATAAAAAATGTTAGGCAAAATTACATGCAAATCTGTGTAACCACAGACATTTTGCTGCTTTAAGCAGAGCCCAAATGGCATCTCCTTCATTAGGGCCATCATTTAAAAACATTTCAGAATTCAGACACTTAATTCCTGCCTTCCTCTATATTTCCCTCAGGTCACTTCTGCTGCTGCATCGCAGGACTAGCTCTGCATGTAGCGTGTTGTTTGACCTCCACAAACAGCTAGTGTACAGCCATATTGTCTCTAGCTTAGCTTTATACCTGGACATTCTATTTTCCTATGAATAACTTTATGTATTTTTCTTAAAATGGAGGAAAGCCCCCAAATCATGTGAGTTCCCACCTGTAGTCTTCTTCACAGTTCTGACATAGGTTTACTACTTCAGCTGCTACTTGTGAGAACTAGGTCAGTATCTGCTTAACATGTTTGTTCTCCTGTAAGTACTTTGTAATGGACAAAATTGTTTTTTATTTGAGATTATGACTTAAGAAATTGCACATACATTTATGCTTTGATCTGAGGGGCCGAAAAAGTTGCTATATAGAATTAAGGTTGCAGCTTTTATATTCATTTTATGTATCTGGCATAAAAGTGAATTAAATAGGCTGAGAGATAACTGGAGATTGGGAATCTAGGGAGGAAAAAGCAGGTTCATAAGAGGCTTACTTCTGGTCTGGGCTTGTTTTCTGTTATTACTTTTCATCTCTGATTCCATCGTTCTGTATAGGCCCCTTCCTGTTGGGAATCTCCAGTGTGCTGGACAGAGAGTTATGATAGTGTTATGGTATGAGTTCTCCCACAAGTCCCATCTTGCACAAAAGCTCACTGTTAGAATTCCCTGTATTAATTGCAACATGGCACAGCTGTGACTTCCTTCGGAGTGCTGTGCCAAAAATTGATCTCACTTTTTTTGTGTCCATTCTCAGTCAGTTTGATAGAAAATAAATTGCATTTGAAAAAAATGTAAAAAGTATAAATTTTGGAGAGAAATTCTCATGGGTGGGGTTTGGAGTTTTTGCGCTTATGTTTCTTGCAAGGTAAGAGTCCCAAATCATCACTCCAGCAGCCTCACTGATTTCCCACACTTCAGTTAAATCCCAGGGGAAATCATCATGAAGTAATTCCTCCCATATGGCTTTTTCAGATCAGGATACACAGCACCCTCAGCTACCTTTCAATGGTAAGGTAAGGTCAAAACAGAATAATTTTTTAAAAATTAAAGTGTCCTGAGAATGAGACAAAAAGAGAAGCCACTTTCATGGGGAAAGCAAACTTTCAGGAAACTAGAGGGTAGGCTTTAGCACACCACTTCCCTGAAGTGGAACACAACACTGCCCCCCCTCCCCACTTTAGGGATTGCAAGATAGTAGCAGTATTTATAAGCATCTTCATTAGAGACAAAACGTAGCCATGAACACCCCTCAGAAATTAACATTTGTGACACCCTGGGGAAGGTGCTGAACCATGAAGAATGACAATTGGAGGTGGTGAGCCAAAATATCTAAAAAGAAATTGTTCTGAGGAAAGCTCCTGTTTATATAGAAGGCTATTTTGCAGAATTTTCTTCAAATTTTGTCCAACATTTTTTTGGGGGGAGGGAGGCTGCCTCCCTTCCCCCCCCTCTCTGTTAAATATACAACGCCCCAGATTGATGCTGGGTATAGGGCATTGTGGAAGATGCAAGTGGTGAGCCCCACCTCCAAGAAACTGTTTCTTCCCCTGAAGAAATTTGGTGAAACGGTTGGCCAGTTTCTCTATCCACAATTAGGGCAGAGAATTTCAAGAGGCCATTTGGCACTGCCGTAGAATAAACCCATATTAAAATGAAAGCCAACTATTTCTGGAACCCCATTCTTCCAAATTTTGAAAGACATTGATCAATAGTCCCCCTTTACAATAAGATTTGCTGCTATCATGTCTGCTGTTCAATGGAATAAAATGGGAGGGAAGAATAGGAAGATTAACAGACAAAAAGAAAATAGCATTCATCATTTACATTCTGGATAGTTTTGGCTCTAAAGTGTCAGATTTGAAATGGGAGACCAAGACTGGAGGAATATGATAGATGCTATGGGGAGTGTGAACAGTTCTCAGGCTCACCTGTGCCACAAGTCCCAATATACCATTTGTAGAACATCACATGTTGCTTGATACATTTATCATTGATACATGTGTGCATACCTATCCACATAATATGGCCAGATAATGTGGATAAGCTATATTCACCAATCATAAGTGTCATTCTACACATAATGGATGTGAACCCGAGAATTACTGTTGTGCTCTATTGCATGTTGAGTCTACCCACTGGGAGAACTTTGGGAACTAGTCCTGAGTAAAACCAAAGTTTTAAGGACTTGTAATTTTAATTTCTTCAGTACCCATGGAGCTTTGTATGCCAAGGCTATCCCTATTAATTTCAACTGAATTAGCAGATGTTTGTTTATATTCCTGGGGGCTGTCTACATGTGGGGAAAGCCCTGTGGTGGCTTTGGATCTGCGCTGCATTGCTTAAATGATGCAGGTGCAGCTTCACAACTACTGCAGGGCTTCTCTGTGATGCAGCGATTTGAAAAACTTGGGGATTTACCCCAACTTTTTCAAAAGGAGTGATGTCAACACGGGGCTTCCGGCCATGTAACGTTGCTCTGTGGCCAACCTGGGGGCAGAGCCTGGTGGAAGGCAACCAGCTATTGGTCTCCTTCCAATAGGAGGCTTCATGACCTCGATGGCTGCTCAAAAATCCTTTGCTTCCTCCTTGGTGCCCTGCACTGTGAAGACAACCCCCTTGTTTCATGTAAATATGCTTCCTCCATTGAAATGAATGAGGTAGCCACAAAAAGCCATAAAGCTTCATGTGTTCAGTGGATCTCTCCCACTAGTCCTTATCTGTTTCAATTTGTTTATTTGTAGTATGCTTGGCTTTCATAATATATCGCAGTTCAGTAAAAATTAAAGAAAACAGGAGCTGAAAAGAAACTTTCATCACAGAGATTAGTGGCAGTCTGAAAATATTGTTTTTCCTCAATATTTATTACTTCAATACATGGCCAAATCCAACTAGATAAGTCTGTGTCAGTTGGCTTGAATTGAAATAAGATTGGCCTGTTGACCTCCTAGTTGTTCCATAACCATTGCAGCTAAGAATAAATGAGCAACTTTGTTAACAACTGTGTGAGAAGTCACGTGCTGATGCAAATAGAAAACAATCTTATGGTGCATCACTGATGAACTGAAGCAACATAACTCATTTTTTAGTGTAGAGTCAGCATTGTTTTGGCCGTTATGGAATATTCTGTCTATCTGGAATGAACATTTGCACTTGAAACAGATATATATGAATGCAGCATACACGTAGCTCATCTGGGGTATTTTTTTTTAACTTGGCCTAGAATTTCTTGTGTTTGGGTCAATTAATATCATCACATGGGGGGGGGGTTAGTTGACAAGTAATCACTAAGTTTGCCTTCAGTGATGAATCCTAAATTAAAGCTCTGGAGTGCAAGTTGGCCTTCAAGTTGACACCATCATGGTAGGTGCCATAGGTTATTTTGGGAGTGTAAACTGTTCTCCCCTACCCCTACTGCTGACACGCACAGGCACACATCTACATTGATATGTACCAGATGCATGCCATGATAAAATTCTTGTGACATAAAGATTTAAAATGAAATATAGTGTCAGAGAATGTGGGAATATAACAAAGGGAGTGGACTGACAGTAAAATGTATTGAATTTATGTTGTAAATGCTTGTAAAAGGAGGAAGAGAATATAGGTGGCAGTGAAAATCATGATCAAGCCTCACCTGCCTGGACCCCAGGGTCATCCTCAGCGGTCCTTTTCCGTGAGCCACTCAGTGAGCCACTGCCAAAGGAGAGGTGAGGCAGGTGCTACCAGGAGGAGGGCCTTCTCTGCTATGGCAACCTGGCTGTGGAATGAGCTCCCTAAAGAGGTTCGCCTGGTACCTCTTTTATACTCTTTTAGATGCCTTTTTATTTTCTCTGCATTTGAACAGTCTATCAAATTAATTTTAACTTTGCTGTTTTAAATTTCTATTTTAAATCTGTAGTAATTTCTGCGTTGCTGCTTGATTTTATCCTGACTGTGTTTTTGTATTGTAGTTTATATTATGCTTTTATACTGTTTGTTTTATAATTTGAATGGTTTCTATGGTTTTAATTTTTGTAAACCACCCAGAGAGCTTCGGCTATTGGATGGTATAAAAACGCAATCAATAAATAAATCCATCCTCAGGGTTTTATCTCCCCACCTTTTTCTCTGATGGTACAGGTACAACCTAGATCTATCTCCCCACAAAAGAAACTATACAGTATGGTAAGATTATCAGCTGAATTAATTCATGTGTGTTCAAAATTCCTTAGGTTCTTGCATTAAGCAAACTGTCTCTACATATATTTTCCTAATACCATAAGGACAAAGTCATATAGGCTGAAAAACAAACAAACTTTTTTTTAATATTTTGGTTTTAATTTAGCTAGATTTACTCCATCTTATGCTTTAAACTGAATGGTTACAGACTTTGTGTTTTCTTTATTGAAAAGTAGAAAACAAGGTAAAATCATTTTATATACTTTGTAGACTCTACCTTACTGATGCGTGAACATCTTGTTGTACCATTGTGTCATCCACAGAACGGCTGGATCTTTTTGAATCCTTTTTACCTATATTCAAACCTTTGGAACAATAGAAGGTCTGAACCATGGTGGCAGGGTACTGCCAAACACCATAATGGAATAGACTGATATATAGGCATTTTCAGGCCTCACTTTTCAGATTCATGTTAATTATCATTACACAGCCTGTATTTTGTGTATGTAAAGATTCGTGGTTGATTATTTGTTAAATTCATAAAATGTCCTATAGATTAGTGCATTACTAAAAAAATCTGTTAAAGCCCTTTTAGTGATTGGTGTATGTATGTAATATCTCCAGAACAGCTCTTTTCCTCATCACTGCTGCAGTCCAAGAGCTCCATCACACCTACTTTTTTTTTCCTGGTATGCATCCACGATTTCCACCTCCCATTTCATTAGCGTGTCAAAGTGCTGGTCACTTTCATCTGCATGCGTTGTTGCACTATTTCGCCTTGTTTACCTTTTCACCTGCGCTGGCTCATGATTCCTGATATCACTGCCCCACCCCACACCTTCTCCTTCCCCCTACAGTTCATTGGTTCTTGTGGTTGATGGACATTCTGATGGACATGGGTGCCCTCCACCCCCCTCGCTCCAGTTTTGTTGTCTAAAGTTTAGTGATTTAGCGTTTCATCGGCTGGGCAGCTCATACAGTGGGCAAAAACAAGAGGGAAGTTGAAATGGGTGGATGATAGAGCAATGAGAGTGGAGTTGGAGCAGCACAAGTCCATTGGACTCACCCAGCTCACTGGAGGAGAACTGCCCCCGTCCTCAGCAAGTCCGTCCTTCAACGTACACGCCCCCAAGAAGGGACGTTCTGCAATAGAGTGTGAGGATGGTAATACATGGGGGCAGAAGGGCAGTTTTATCCTGTGTGCGGAAAAATACTGCACTTTCCCCGCCCTAGAAAAACCTGGAAAATAGAGGGGAAGAGGCAAGATGACTGCAAGACGGGGATGATGTCATCTGAGGGTTGTGGGGCAAAATGGTAAACAATGCAGGATGACAGTGCAATTAAACGCTGGTGTGATGGAGCTCCAAATCACTCAGATATAGCCTTCTAAAACAACTCTGTCACTGCAAAAAATTCTGAGGTACAGCATTAATTTTATACTTTTCTCCATCCTACACAGCAATTTGTTGCAGTTAGTTTTCCATGCCATTTAAAATGGCATAATTAAACATATTAATCAGTAGAAGCTTCTTTGTGCTTTTAGCTATTCCCTTATTTGGAGTTTTGCTTGTTTTTTAAGCCCATAGCTTGCTGAGAACTTTGACCAAAGGTATTTCCATGTGTTTACTGTTGTTTGGTCTCTTCATAAGGAGGCACTGGATCCTGAAAGAGCTGGATGTGTTCTTCTTCCATGGAGGCTTTCATGGTGGCCTCCTCATACGATGGAGGCAAGCACACGGTGAGAAAGGCAGTTTCAGGAGGAAGAGTAGAGTAGTGAAAACTCTGCTCACTACTCCAGGGCAGCACTGAGAGGAAGTCAGTCACCTCATGTTCTGGAAGGGACTCTGGGAGGTCAATACTAAAGATCTGAGCCTGAGGGTTGCGACGTTGGCAGCGTCTGTAGAGGAATAGCAACAGGAATGCCAGGAAGAGCATCATAGTAGCCGGCAGGATGATGCATAAGAATGGCTCGATATCTTCTTTGGTTGAGCTTATTTTATGTTGGCTCTGGAAAAGCATCCAAAGAAAGAAAATATGTCAGACATTTGGGAATGCTCTACCAATGCTCCTCTTTATCACCAGCACTCATACATATCTGCTGCTCCATCTACAATAGCAGTCCAGTCTACTGCTTTTTGTGTGTGCTACTGAGGATGTTCTCAAACTGTGCCTAGTACTGTTTGGAGTTCTGAAATGAGCTCCACCAAACAGAAGTAGAGATAGCCCCCAGCTTGATGGTGGCGCTTTGGCGCCTGGCTCCCGCACTTGCGTTCCTTCCCGGCATCTGCATGGGAAGGAACGCAAGAGTGAACTTTCCCCGTGCTGAGGGGGAAAGAAACAAGGGGGCAGGAACGAGGCAGCTAGAGGAGAACGAGGAGAGGGACTGTGGGTGCTGTTGTGTTTGGTAAGTGTGTTTTCCACTCAAATACATGTTTGTTATAACTTCAGTCATTGAATGATTGCACTGCTATGCAATGCATAGTGAAACACACACACACAGTTCCAAGCATGTCTATTTCATCACAAATACATGATAGGAAACCAGCAACAGTGTTCTTTTGCGTGTACACATTGCAAAATATGCCTGAGGATTAATTACATATGATGACATATATGTATTCATTTCATTCATCCATTTATTTTATTTCTATTCTGCCCAATAGCCAAAGCTCTCTGGGCAGTTCACAAAAATTACAATTCTAAATACACAGAAAGATAATATAAGATCTTTAACATACAAACATTTTAAAGTTTTTGTTTGTTTGTTTGTTTTTAAGAATAAAATACCAAAACCAGATAAAACACAATTATTAAAAACCTCATTATATGCCATCCAATGCCTGGGAGTAGATTAAAATCTTTACTTGGTGCTAACTGGTTCATGCCACGTTTTCCCTACACAGGGCTGGGGAATCCCCAGGTCATGGGAGTAATCTATGGCGGTTCCCTATCCAGCCCGTGAAGGTTTGGGTTCCCTCCACCAGCCCCTTCCTCTTCTATCCCAAGCCCTGCCAGCTGTCCGAAATGCTATCAGGGGCTTTGGAGGAGGTAGGACAGGAATCCCCTTGTTATCTCCAATAGTCCTGTTCAGACGAAATGTTAAGACATGGTGGTTAAGCATTTTGAGTTAAACATTATGACATAGTGTATCGTGTGAACCATTCTTAACCATGGTGGCTACATAATAACGGCTCAAACATGCTCACTAACCATTTGCTGCAAAAGGGATAGTGGCCTAACTATGGGTAAGCATGTTGTCTGAATAGGCCCAATCTGAGATCGGAAATAAAAAGGGGATCCTCCAGTGTGCCGCTCCCCCTCTCAATGGCAGGACAAGCAGGTGCAATGCGTAACTCCCTTGTTATCGGTTATCAGATCAGAGATAAAAGGACATCCCAACTGGGACTGAGAGTAGCACTGTAACACTCAGCACTGTTTGCAGGAGTGGCCCTGCAAAACACTGGCACAGCACTCATCCTAAGGGAAGGGAAGGGACACAACTTTCACGTACCACACCAATCGGGATAGTGTACAGTGCCTGAAGGAGGCACCCAGCCGGCTTGACTTTGCTGGCTTCACCTAATGGGTGGGAGCATTTTGTGTATTTTTTTTTGGTGCTATATTACAATATGGTATCAAATATGCAAGAATTGTACTACAAAGAAAAACCTGTTTACTAAGTAGATGCTGTATACAAGTTTAAGTTGGGGTTTGTGTATAACATTTGTTGTGTACCAAGAGAGAGACTGGTGTAGTAACATGGTGACAAAAAAGGAGTTGGCTACCCATTTAAACGTGAAAATGTGACACAGAAGAAAACGGGGGTAGGGCTGGGGATTAAAACAGCCTAAATTAAAAGTACGATATGGACAGTTCCTTAATTGCATCCTCATTGGATGCATATTCAATGTTGTTTATTGCAGATTGGTTACTGTGGATATTAAATATTGCAACAACAACAACAAAAACCCAACCCCAAATATGAATTTTGAAATCAGGCAGGCAAATACTGTTTCCATGAAAATAAATGCTTTGTAATATGAAAAAAATAAGGGAAAGCTGTGACTTTTGTCTTTAAATCCATTTTAGTACTATTTACGGCCTAATGGTATCATCATAAATAGGATGCATTCCAAATGACTCTTAAGTGTGCTTTCTATCTTCTGGTTTTTACGTCTCATCAGGGAAAAGAGAAATGGATCAATATTTCCAAGCGCAGGAGCGGTGAAAGCATTTGTTGCATAGATTTTCAATATGAGTAATCAGATGTGTTTGAATATCCTATGCTTTGTACATAAAGAAACCTGTATTGTAGTCAGTTTGCTGATTGTTTAAAATGTTGCTTTTGGTAAATGCAACTGTGGCTGGAGATTTTTCCCCCCAGATAGTTGAAGTCAGAAAGAAAGATCACGGGTAATCTTTTACTGGAAAGTTGTGTCATATATACACTGATTCCACTGGATTCCACTCTAGTAAACCTAGTAAGCAGATTTGGCAAATTTTGCAGCTTTTTGTATTGTTTCACAAACCTGAAAAATCAGACATGACAGTTGAAAAGAAATGCCAAGGGAAGCAAATTACTTTAAGTTTTTTAAAAAAATTATTGCCTGATTTTGAACCTGGGTATCCTTCCATGGAAGAAGCATTACCATTTTTAGTGTTCTTTATTTTCATTTGACAGTTCTAATCCCCCTTGTTATGCATTTTGATTGCAAAAGAAGGGAGAAAAACACCACATAAGATGTATGCCGTCCCCCCCTTTTTAGAAAGAGCTGAATTGTTTGATTCCAACATTAGTAGGCATAGCTACTAATGCTATGTACTTTTTAATACTAAGATGTGACAAACTAAAAACCTGTTGATTCACATGCAATTCTAATTTCTTTCTAAGTGGAACTCATAAACTAATGAATGGGTAAGGTTGACTTTTGCTGCCAAATAAATATTTGCAGGTACAGCATTGCATGGTGTGTTTATCTCTAAGTCTGCATGGGATTGCTTGGTCTTTCATGAATATGTAAGTGTAAGCAGGTTTCCCAAGGAAAAACTAGTTTGGTGACTATGGTGGATAAGGTTTAGGTCGCTTGGAATTGATAACTAAATTAATGGCAGGAATTATGCATAAACTGCAAGTTCTTTCAACCAAGAGCGGAAAGGATCTGTGTAAGGGGTTTGATGTGACATTTTAACAAGAGGTCCAATCCACACATGCAAGTTATAACTTGTTGATTTTAGTATCAAATAATGATGAGCATATGTAAATAAGCCATCACAGAAATACCCCAGACAGAACTTCCAAATCACTCAGCATCAACTTCAACATTATACTTTTCAGTAGTGTTAGTTCAGACACGCAGTCAGGTATTGAAAACCATCAAGTGATTAAAAAAAGTATGCATATGTGAGTGAGTCTAGAAAATTGTACATATTTCCAGCTGCACATTTTACTGAAATAATACCACCACAGAAAACAGTTTATTGGCATCTAAAATCTGTTATTCTGCTCTTGTTGAAAATAGCTTTATTCTGCTTAATTTAGGCTGTAATCCTACACATGCTTACCTGAGAATATATTCTATTGAGCCCGATGGAACTTACTTCTGAGGAGATATGCCTAGGATTGCACTGCCAATCTGGAACTAATACACACATGCTGCTCTAAGACCCATAATTTCATTTTTGATTCAGTATATATAGGCCCTTGCTTAGAGACCGTGGACTAACCTATTTTCTGGATTAAATGTCACCAAGGGATATTAATTTACACCATTAGCAAAGGTGGCTCTTAAAGTCTCTTTCTATCAAAACTCTCTCTTTTCTCCCTTTATATACATGGCAGTTCCCCCACCCATCCCGTGCCCAATTTTGGCAGGCATTTCTCATTCCCTCCCCTTGCCACTTCCCACCACTCTGTGAAGTAATTTGTACAGCTTTAGAGAACAAGAGTTCATTGCTGGATATCACTTGCTCTAACATCTGTGGAAGGGTTTGCAGAAAGAAACCTGATGATGATGTGGTCATCAGGGTCAGTTTCGGACTAAACTTTTAGCATTGCTGTCTGCAAATGTATTTTCCTCTCAAGTTGCAAAACAGAAGACCAATGACGGGAAACAGAATAATCAATGGAAAACAATGAATTGCTTTTTCTAAAAATCATTCTATCTGCTGTGATGTTCAAAAATCACAATTCTACCAAAGCGGTCATTCAATCTAACATCCTCCATTAAAACAAGACAGTTTGAAAGAGTGAGATTCCAGCAAACAGGGCACCAAAAGGATTTCTGGTACAGACCTGTAGTTGTGTTTCCGGCAATGGCACATCTGGCTCACTAGTTAACCAGTCATAGTTTCCCCTGTCCGCATGTCCAAATTTCTTCCAGCTGCTGCCCAAGAGCCACCTCATGCTTTCATTCGGGTCCTTGCTTTTTGGTTTCCTTTCAACAGTGCCCTTTCTTCTTATGCTTGGCCCAGCTAGGATTGTCTCAGCTAAAAAACATGTTGAATTTCTTTCCTGTCGGGTGGAAGCAAAGAAGGGGAAAGTAGCAGCGCAGTGGCCAAATGAATCTCAGATGCTACTCCGTCTTCCAACTCAATCTCTCTGGATTTGCTTCAGTGGCCTACATTACCAGAAAAGCTGGCATCAGGTATCAGAGATGGGATAGTGTTCTGATTGGAGGGTTGCCTGCATTAGGATTATTAAAGGGGAATTTGCATGAGCATCTGAGACCACATGGTCCTAATTCAGAGTGGATAAATAATTTTCTAAATTTAGAGATCTAATAAATACTTCTTTTCGTCTGGGATGGGGAGAAAGGGAGCACCCACGTGTGTAAAGGGAGAGAATAAAATGCTCCACAAAGAAGAGGAGGAAGAAAAACCAGCCACATTTTGTATTTTTATTTGATATAATGTAAATAGTGAAAATGGTTTCTGGGTAGGCAGGCAAGGGCATAAGGCTGAAAGCTGTGCTGAATTATTTAGGAGTATTAGAATGTAGATGTTAATGATAAATCCGCAGAGAGGTTGCTGCCAGAAAGGGCTTTGGCCACTGAGAATATATGATTGCTTTCAATAATGACAACAACACATCTGATGTGCTTAATCCTGCCCTTAATTCTGCCCTTGGCTTTTTTTAAAAAAGGATAAGCATCATTAGGCTTAAATCACTTAGTATAATTATTTAAAAAACAAAACAACTCTTACGCTCTGTTTATAGAAGATATGTATTTAGAGATCAGTACGCATTTTTAAAATGTGTTATCAGCTTATTGTTCTTTGTCTTCCCTTTAGTATGATGGCAATAGTCCTTTTAAAGGTGGGAATAACTCTTCCCATTAGAATGCCATTCTTGTACACTACCTAGCCTAAATAGTCATGTCCTGAGGATAAAATCTCAGTAAAACAAATTAGAATTTCCATTTTTTCTATTTTATGTTTTGTTTTTTATTCTAAGTATTTTGTGTTCCCAGTAATGTTGAGCATGTTCAACCTCATAAAGCATGTTCAAACTCACAGCAAGAATAGTCCATATCTATTACATTTGGATATGTGTACTTTTGCTCTAACGAAGCAAACAGGAACCTTTTTTCAGGAGTGGGGGAATGGCATGGGGGAAACCTCCACTCCTTCCAGTGCATTGATCCCTGCCCAAGTGACACCAAGTGATCTGCCAAAATATGTCCTAACTGGGTTCCCCCTTTTTATGGAATACTTCTGTAAGACTATAATGAAATGTTTAATCCCAAACTAGATGATAATGACAGGTTATGATGTCTACGTCCAGATTGCCTGCCTCTAAGTTTTAATAAAAAGCAGCCAGTGGAGGATGGGAGAGTTGGGCAGGGATCAATGCACTGGAAGGAGTGGAGGTTTCCCCCATGCCATTCCCCCTCCCCTGAAAACAATCACCCCCTTCTCCAGGTCCCTATTTGCTTTGTTAGAGCAAAAGTACATGTATCCAGATGTAATAAATATTGACTATTCTTGCTGTAGGGTTTCTTCTTTTCAAAAAGCAAGATGTCTGCTTAAGTGGTGGAGGGCGTAGCTTGCAAAGAAATGGGAGGGCAATATTTTATTTTGGGGTGGGGAAGGAAAGGAAGAGGAGAGGAGAGAATAACAATATGGAAGAACCAAGATTCAGTTCGTTGTGTTACACTTGCTGGGAGGAACCAGGAATTAGTTAGAAGACCAACATCCACTTCTTCTGGTCTAAAGAGAGGTGTAGCAGTCTGAGAAAGCTCTGAAAAATCTTTATTTCAATAAAACTTAACATTGGTTTAGAAAGCATATCTTGTTTGGTACCGTAAGCAGACTTACCATTTCAAAACAAAGGTAGAAGAGCCTCAGTTGAGGCTAAATTATTTAGAACTATTAGAATGTAGACGTTAATGATAAATCTGCAGCTGGTCTTTAGAGCTTTCCTGAAGACCTGTAGGCTGTCTTCATGTTGCCGAATTGGTGCCGCGTTCACCCCAAATCCCGCAGTTTCTCTAACCTGGGTTGGCATTGGGTAATTCTTATGCAAAGGAGGGAGTGTGGGTTTCCCGCATTCATCTGGGTATTGGACCCCCCCTTCTTCCTAGTTTCTGGAGTGAGGTCAGATAGCAGAAGACCCATACTGACCTCGCTCCCACTGGAAAAGTTGGGTTAAGTCCTCGACTTTTTCAAAGCGCAACTTCATGGGAAAGCCCCATGGTGGCTGCGAATCTGCAGCTGCGTCATATAACTGACGCAACACAGATTCGCAGGCACTGTGGAGCATTGGCTGCTTATAGACAGTCCTCTGCAGAGAAGGGGCCTGATGTACCCCTGATGGTAGCTCATCTCAGAGGTCTGGGGCTACTACTAAAAAGACCTCTCCCTTATACTCAACCATTGAAAAGCCCCTAGCGGTGGACGAGTGAGAAGAGCCTCTGTTGACCCTACTATCTCATTTCCACCTTATTCCACTTGTATTCCAGGCCAAAGGTTCATAAAGTCATGACAACTGTCTACACCTATTTTAGAACATTATAATGTACGGTGGATTTTCTGAACAATTGCATTTGGTTTTCCCAATTGTCCTGATTCCTCCCGCCCCGAAAATAGATTTTATTTCTTGAAAAAATTGATTTGTTTACAATGGCCTCTTAATTCATGCAGCAAACAGGTTGAATTTCTTGTGGGTGGGTGTGCATGTGTGCTATGAAGCTATGGTAAAATGATGTTTTGCAGTAGAGGAAAATAATAATCAAACCAACCCTTTATGGAAGAATCCCAGCTATTGGTTAAGGAATATATTTAAGGAAAATTATCCATGAACCTAATACTCTTCATAACTAGGTAGATTTATTTGAAAGGTGAGTGATTTAAACTGCAATCCTGTAGACAGTTACTAGAGAGTAATAACTGTCAGTGGGTCTTACATCTGTAGAAGACTGCATTGTTAAATGTCTTCCATGAAGGCAATGGCTCTTCACTGTTTTAACCTATGTCAAGATTTGAACCACGGAGCTCTTGAACAAAGTAAACTCTAAAAAAAAGTGCTATTTGTGAAGATTTTACAGGATATAACTGCAAAAGAGTTTCCAAAAGCAAACTTTAAAAAAAATCCTTTTGGGCATGTAATCTATTTTTCCTGCCAAAACAAAATCGTTATAGTTTATAGTTTACTTTACCTTCCCCTGTCATTGAATTCCTCTCAATTATTTCACTGGACACTATCCAACAGGGTGCTGTGTTCCCCCCCTCAATTCCGTTGCACCCCTGCCAATTCTATTTTGCACTACTACTTGTGCAACAGAGAATGAGCACTTTTGGAGCAAGCAGAGATTGGTGGAAACAGGCCTTTCTGGGACAGGGCAGGTAGGCGGAACTTGCATTCCAGAAATGAGTGTTTCCACTAATTTTGGGACTTCCTAATGGAAGTGTTAAATCTCCATTGTACAAGTGATGGGTCTTGTTTGTGCAATGGAATTTGTAGGCGGAGCTGCTTCTGCAATGGCTCCATTGGAGCTTCATTTAAAAAAATATTTGGGAATTAAACTGTGTACTGAGCAATTTATGAGGCCCAGCATGATTGTTTTAATTGCCAATCATAGCATTTTATTACTGGATTAAAGAACATGGGAGCTTTGTCTACATTGACCGTATTCTGGGCTCCCATATCTCTGTGAAAACATTGTCTGTTACACGCTCTTTTGCACACACACAGAGATAGATTGAGTTCACATTAGCAGGAAACCTGCTTCTCCCCCACTGAATCATTCAGTAGTATTTCTTTCCAAATTAGGAAGTATGCTAATTTTGCTCTTCCTGCTGGGAAAGCTATCAGTCTTTTACATTTTTCCTCAGATGATCACATAGGGTGGGCTGCATATTTTTTTCCTTTACTTTTCTTAGTCCTGAGAAACAGAAATATTTCTTTGGTCAACTTTGTGAGTTTTCGCCAGCGGCTCATTTTTCTTCACTCATCAGTAACAGAGGCAGACCCTTTGCTTTCCCCCCAATAACCTTCAATACATAATTTGCAGTTTAATATAAAAGCCATAAGTAAATATAGCATAATAAATAATTAATGTGCTGCTGAGTTGTGCACTTTGCACTCCCCGGCATTCTAGTAAGATGCCAACACATTGTTTTAATGTTCCCTCTCCTTGCGCCCATCATTGGGATTTCACTATTTGCTGAACTATGTGCTATGCTAACAGACAGCTAGTTAGCTGGGGTTTTGCCTTGCTGCCATCCCTTGTCTGATATCATTCCCATTCTTCTGAATCTATGCAGAAGGAGCACTCACTTCTAGGGCATTGGGGTCAGAAACTTACAATGTGCAACCCTGGCTCCAACAAAGACCTACCTCCACATTCTAAGAACAGAGATGGAGAAGATATTGTCCAAATTTAGATGGAGTTCAACCACTTATCCAGGATATAAGTCATGATAGCTTTATGCTACCACCAGAATCAGAAGAAGAATTCTCTGGATACCAGTTGCTGGGGAACAGCAGTGGGAGAGAGCTATTGTCCTTATGTCCTGTTGGTGTGGACTTCCCATAGGCATCTTGTAGGCTTTTGGTCTGATCCAGTAAGGCTCTTCTCAGATTCATAGGATTGCTGTCTCCAGTTTGGGTAGTAAAGAGTGGAACTTCAGAAACCAAATCTGTATTCCTTTTGATCTTTTACAGCAGGAACAGCTGTTCTATCCAGCACCACATTATAGATCAGGAAGGAAAGGAACCTCTCGTGCAAGCACTGAGTCATTACTGACACTTGGAGGTTTTCTTGGCAGGCCTTATAGCGGGGTGGTTTGCCGTTGCCTTCCCTGGCCATTATTACCTTTCCCCCAGCTAACCGGGTACTCATTTTACCGACCTCGGGAGGATGGAAGGCTGAGTCGACTCAAGCCGGCTGCCTGAAACCAGCCTCCGCTGGGATCGAACTCAGGCCGTGGAGAGAGTTTCAGCTGCAGAAACTGCTGCTTTACCGCTCTGCGCCACATGAGGCCATTATAGATCAACACCTCTGTTATTCAGTCATGCTGATTTTCTGGTATACAACCTCTGGGTGCATTCACAAAAAGAGTGACCACTTAAGAATCACCAAAAAAGAGGAAATTCATTAACCAAAAAAGAGGACACCAGCATGCATTTCATTTGTACATGCTATATAGCTCAAAGCTAGAAATTATTGTTATAATAGTTTAGATAGAAATACAGTACATGTCACCCTAGAGTGAAAGGCTGTGTGCCTTGCTCAGTCTGCTGTTCAGGTGGTGTTGATGGACAACTTTAAGGCTCAGAGTTTCCTTTTGATGGTTCTTTATCTTTAAACTGGTCTTGAGCTGGTCAACCCTTCAAATAGAAGACACCTTCAAATAGAGGGCTGACTTCTGTAAAAAGAGGATACATGGCCTCCCTAGTCATGGGGACTATTTGGCATGGCTTCCCTTCATAGGGATGGTCTACCCCAAGCACCAAGGCCCAGTAGCTGCTGCCTCCTGGCTGGAGATCCAGTGCTACTGGTACTGCCTTTGCCTAGGAGCCTGTTACTCCCTTCCCTTGCTCTTGCTTCTGAGGCTCTCTGACCTGGCAAGGGTCTCTCTTTCATCTTTGTGTCAAATGAGCAAAGGGCAATGAAATCCTTGCCAAGCATAAAGCAATCAGAAAAAAGGAAAGCAAGGTGGCAAGATATAATTTATCTCATTTGGAGATTATGTCAAGGTGGGAAGCCAGATGCAAATATCCCATACTGCTGTTTGGCCCTAGGCGATGACGATGATGATGATGATGATGATGATGATTTCCCTTTAGAAAATTACTTTCCCCTTTGTAAATTAAGATGATCCAAGGGACTCTGGAGTCTGTTATTCCTCCACTGTATCCCCTGGCCATCACCCTAAGTACCTTGAGATCATCATCTCCCTCATCCAACATTAAGTGCTGTATAAATACTGTCACAACACAAAGACCTAGGTAGAGTTGCTTGCCTAGAGTCATTCAAAAAGTTCCTGGTTCATAGCATATGTGTTCTCAAACATTTGGCTTTTCTATGGCATGCTTGTCCACATTCCAAATTCTTTAAGTGGTTGATATAAGGTTTCTGCTTAGTGCCCAAAATATATTAAGGTAGGCACCAAGTGGAGACTCTCTGAGGAGAACATCACATGCCATGTAATGTGGTGACAGTACAACCCTGTACCTCCCAGTGGCTACTAGGAGGAGGACTTTCTCGACTGTGGCTCCCCGGTTGTGAAATGAGCTCCCCAGAGAGGTCCGCCTGGCGCCTACACTGTACTCCTTTCGTCGCCAGAGGAAGACCTTTTTATTCTCTCAGTATTTTAACACTTAATTTTAACTTAAATTTAAATTTTACTGTTCTAACTCTGTATTTTAATCTTATATCAATTTTGCTGCATGTTTTTATCCTGGTTGTGCTTTTTATACTGTATTTTGTATTTGTGTTTTTAACCTGTTGGTTGTTTCATTATGGTTTTAATTTTTGTGAACCGCCCAGAGAGCTTCGGCTATTGGGCGGTATAAAAATGTAATAAATAAACAAATAAATAAATAAACCCACTCACCCAATCAGGTGCTGTGCCTCACTGAGTCTTGGGTATATCTTGACTGTAGAGAACTCAGGATGGGAAAAGGAGTGTGTGAGAAGTACACAGAGGGCTCATAGAGTGATGGACAGACCATCACAAATTCCAGGGTTACAGCCTAAATGGGATGTTCTTGATTAGCTTGTATTAGTACAATTGCAGAGGCAGCAGCTCCATGAAAAGCATTATTATTATTATTATTATTATTATTATTATTATTATTATTATTTGTATCCCGCCTTTTGCCCAATGCTGGGCCTCAAGGATTGTGCAGCCAGAGTTCCATTTATTCTGCTCTTTTGTTCCTCAGATAACCCAGCTCTAATCAGCTTGCAGAGGATCTAAGCTCTTGGTGAAGAGCTCTAATGTGATCAGCTAGATTCAGCTCCTGCCCAACTAAAGTGAAGTAACCTTATGTAAATGACATTCATTTAAGAAATAAGTATTTGGTAGCACTTCCAATGAATCGAGCAGAGAAAAAGCGCATTGAAAAGAACTGTGCAAACTGTAGATGAGAACTCATCCTTACTATTATTTAGTCTAATAATAATAATAATAATAATAATATTAATGTTAATAATATTTTCATTTCATTTATTACATTTCTATACTGCCCAATATCCAAAACTCTGGGTTGTTTACAAAGATAAAAAAATCTTAGAAGTACAATATTGTACATAATATAAAAACCATTAACATACAGACATATGAACAGGCAACACACAAACACACGCACACACACACACATTTAATTTTAACAATCAACAGTAAGAAATGTCAGGAACAGATAAAAACCTTATCAAATGCCTTAGAGTAGAGGAACGACTTAACCTTGTATCAAAATGATGACAGTGTTGGCTCCAGGCCGGCCACACTGGTGAGACTGTTCCATAATCACATGGCCACCAGTGAGAAGGAACTTTCCATTGCTGTCTTCCAAGTCTTTCTCGGAAAAGTTTCTTGGAGGGCCTCTCAGATGCTAAGCATAGTATATGGTTAGGTTCATGCTGGGAGAGTATAATAATAATGGTGATACTACTACTACTACTACCGCCACCACCTGCTTAATACTTTCTCAGGTTGGTAGCATTAGCAAGACAGTATCCTACAAAGTAAGTATGAGGTTGTTGACAATTGTATCACATTATGAATGAGAATACTTAGTAGAAGTAGCTTATAAAGAGATATCGTAGTGGGGGACAGTTCAATAATAATAATAATATAATAATAATAATAATAATAATAATAATAATAATAATAATATAGCATGTCTGTTTCTCTCATGGTTAAGTACAGCTATTATACTGTTCATAGCAATTCTCTTTTAAAAACATTTCCTTGTAATTGCACTGTATACATCAGGAAAAGTAATGTCATAACTGCATTTTATGGAGGCTAGGGAGTACAAATTAGAAGGATTTGAAAGGAATGCGATGACAGAAACCTGCATGAGAATTTCAGCTGCCTGGGCAGGAAAGGCACATTGAATGATTTCTATACATTGCTTTTGTTGGCCTATACAAATTATATGTGCATTTATTTACCCAAGTAGCTAAACCTGAAGATTGTTTAAAAAATGAAAGGAACGGTTGACTTTTGTTAACTAGTTAAACCATCTCCCACAGTTCTGGTCAAAGACATTTTGCTGCCTTGACTGGAGCCAAATACCCACCACCACCACCACACACACAAGGCCAACTCTTTAAAATGTATTGTTGAACCATTCATGCAGCAATTCCTAAATTTATGGTTCCAGCTGAATCAAGTTGCTTCACCATGCTGCATGGCAAGGTCAACCCTGGCCTCTAAGGTGACCATGTGGCCTAATTTACAGAGGACAGTCCCATTTGAATGGTTGTCAAAGGGCAGTCCTCTATTTGAAGGTATGCCCTATGTGAAGGGCATACCTTCAGCCCAAGTCCAATTTAAAGGTAAAGAATCATAAGAAGGTGGAGCAGGAGGGTCTTGAAGTTGTGTAACAACAGTTAGCTGAGCAGGTATACAGGTCATCTCATCACAGTCTTCCCCACTACTCCAAGAGGTGTTGTGTTTCCATTTAAATTACAGTAATTATTTCTAAATTTGCTTCTACACATATAAATTAACACATGCAGAATTTATACAAACCTGTCCTCTTTTTTGGCGATGCATAAGTAACCACCATACTGGTCTCCCAGATCAAGAGACAATTCCTTGGGTTGACAATTCCATTTCTCTGCTGAATCTGATGTGCAGGTGAATTTGTCACCTTACACTTGCTTACATTGAACTACATTTGCCATCTGGATGTTGTTGTCTCTTTTCTCGCTTATGGCGGTTTGCCTAGATGGTCATGATGGACTTTGCCAGGTTATGCTGTCTTTTACTGATTCAGAAATTTCCTAACTATTGAACATGTTTAAAGTGTGAGTGTTTTCTGCATGCTGGTGTAGATGTATTTTGGCAGGCCCAGTTTCTGAAGGTTTTCTGCAAAAAAACTTGATGTCATGCTGGTGATGCTGGAATAATTGTAACTTTTTCCTATTTATTTATTTATTTATTTATTTATTATTCCATTTGTATACCGGCCCATAGCCGAAGCTCTTTAAATCACATAAGATTTAAAAACCAATATAACATAGTTGCCATAATTCTTTAACTTCCGTAGCCAGTGGTATATATTTTCTCTATCATCATCATCATCATCATCATCATCATCATCATCATCATCATCATCATCACATTTATATTCCACTTTTTTCTCTTGCATGAAACCCAATGTGCCTTACAATTAGCCATGCAGCTGAAAAAAATACAAGCACAGTACGGGTACCTGCATCCCCTGCCCTCTCACACTGTAGCTTCACAGGAGCCTTTTGCCAGCAAAAAAGATTATGTTACAAGCATTGTTGTCCAGTTTTCTAGATGTGTCCTGGATTATTTCCTCTTAAATGTATTAGCTTGCATTTTTCCAAATAGAATCTCATATTGTTAATTCCTGACTATTTGTCTAATTGGTCTGTTCCATTTATCGTCTGTACTTTCCATGTATGTAAGTCTTCCTCTGGGTTTGTATTATACATGGATTTAGTTAATGTGCTTTTTAATATCATTAGTGGCAACAGTTCATGAAATAGAATGCAACCTGACCACTGCATGACCTTGGCATGAATACCCTTTAGCCAAACTATGATTTCTGCTTTGCATGCAGTCAGAGTTCCCACTTCACTTCATAGTATCACAACCTAACACTATTCACATGATCCCCCCTCCACATAATTTTGTGAGATGCTTTCTCAAGCAGTTTAATGAAGTCTAAATATTCAAATTGAAAAAAGGGATTTTTTATGTATTTATTTGGAATTGGGTATTTTTAGTCTCACCAGTACAGCTATATAGAAATGTCACAGAATTGGCTTATAGTAAAACAACCAAACTGAAAGCAGCAGTAAAATCCCTCAATATATCAAAAAGAACTGAAAGCATAAAAATACATAATTATATTGTGTAAAGCAGCAGGTAAATAACAGGAAAATACTCTTTTTCGATTACAATCTCCTGCCCCCAAAGGTTGCTAAAATGAACATGTTTCCCCCATTGTCTTAAAAGCCAGAAGAAAGCTGGCCAAACAAGACCCTGTGGGAAGGATGTGCTACGTTGAGGTCTGTTCAGTTTTAGTCAAATGGTGTTTCCTATCATTGTGTATTTTGGGAAGTTCCTCTGCTGCTTGTTTCATATGACAACTTTTTTTTAACCATCAGAGCTTGATCCTTTGAGCTTGTGCCCTGCTGCCAAAATGCACTGAACCTCAGGCCCATGGACCAAATACAGACTATCAGGAGTCCCCAATCTGGCCCTCCAAGGTTCTCTAGGTGGCTATGCTTTCTTCCTCTAGCCCCAACCCGTTCCTTAACAGCTGATCATTTAGTGATTTCCTGGCTTTCACACAGGCCCCCCCACTCCCATTCTTCAAGGTTGACATTTATTTATTTTTTCTATACAACATTTATATACTGCTCCACATCTAGACAGATTCTGGAGTGGTGAACAATAACAGATAAAAAGAATAAACACCGTATTAAAAAAATGTTGTTAAAACAGAGTAGCAATAAAAAAATGATTGGTCATCAAGGTGAGCTTCTTGAATTAAAGATGTTTTCAGAAGGTCTGAAAACAATACAATGTTGGTGCCTACCTGATCTCCAAAGGCAGGGATTTCCATAGACAGGGGGCCACCACATTGAAGGGTCTTCTTCAGGTGGACTCCAATCAGGCCATTGGTCCATGTGGAACCACTCGGAGCATTCCCCTCTGATGACCTCAGTGGTCCGGAAGATCAATAAAGGAGAAGGTGCTTTCTCTCAGGTATTGTGGTCCCAAAACCTTTATATGCTAGTACCAAAACCTTAATCCTAGCCTGGTAGCGAATAGGCAACCACTGTAGTTCCACTCAGCAAAGGCATTGCATGCTGAAAAATCTATTCTGCACTAGCTCCAGCTTACAGACTGGCCTTAAGGGCAGCCCTGCCTAGAGCGGACTGCAGTAGTCTAGTCTTGATATTACTTAGGAAATGCCTCGTCTAAGGCTTAGTTACGGACAGTAAGTGCTTTTAATTAAAAATGCTGGTGTTTTTGTTATTTTGGTCCACCTCTCCTTTGCCTTTGGCCCCACCTACCACTGTAATGTTGCTCCTGAAGGTTTCTCCAAAGTTGAATTTGACCCGTGGGATGAAAGGTTTTCAACAACCCTGGTCTAGAAGCACCCCAGCCCAAGTCTGAGGGGGAGGGCAAAGAAGCTTCTCAGTATGATGCACGAGACCACAGTAGCAGATCCTGCCTTGGGATTCAAGCGTTTCTGATTTCTAGCCCTATGCTCAGACTACTGGAACATCATTTTCCTTTCTAAGACCAACGAGTGACAATAAGCACATGGTCTCTGCTTCCAAGTGAAGGTTTTTTGAATTGAACTGTGCATTATTAAAGAGAGCATTCACTGGAAGTCTCTTGGGGATTCTGGCTGCTGATTTAATTTAGCAAAATCAGAAGTGGAAAAATCGGCATGGCCCAAGAGCACAGGGATATTACCACTTCGGGGGGCAGTTCAAAGCCTAACTCTTTCGTCAGTAGAGACATCATTGCACTCTTCTTGGTTTGAATGCTGTTCAACAAACTCACGAGGTCCTTGTATTTGCGTAAAATGAATTCTCTTGCACCGTCCATTGCATTTACGTGCTTTCCAATACATGGCTTGTTTTTTAAAAAGCAATATCTTCATTGTCAAAGAAGGGGCCAGAACTCAGTGTGATGGAGCATCTGCTTTGCATGCAGAGGGTCCCAGGTTTAATCCCTGGCTTCTCCAGGTCGGGCAAGGAAAAAATCCTTCCTGAAACCTTGGACAGCCACTGCCAGTCAGTGTGGACAATACTGGGCTAAATGGACCAATGGTCTGACTCAATATAAGGAAGCTTCTTACATTCCTATGTTATATATAGTTACTTAGAAGTAAACCCCTTAATGAGGTTTATTCAAACTAAGTATGTATAGGACTACAACTTTAGCTGGGAAGACCGAAACTTTTCCCCCCCTCCTCGGGACTCATTTAATCATGTTGGAAGACTGCAGATCTTGCGAATAGAAGGATACAAACAACACATAACTGAGTGATGTGCAGTGGTGATAAAGAGAAAAATAATAATAGCAATTTTAAAATATTAGGGGAATTTGCTGATTGGTTTCCAGAAGCAAGCAATTAATACATCTAAAGCTAAATGAGGGAGACGTTATTGAATGTTCCTGAACAGTAATACCTATATTTTAAAATCATTGTGCAGGAAGGAAAGTGTCAATTGCATCTGTGGGCTTTCCAGTATATAGTGTTTGTGGGAAATTATGTTCATTTACACAGTACCTTCCTATTATCTGGTTGAAGCAAATTCCCCCTGACCCACCCTACCACAGCTCTTACACGTACATCCCAATTCTACACAGAACATTGGGGGTAGGCAGTGGTGAAGGAGGGATCCCTGAAAATTGAGGGGGTCTTTCTCTTTCTGTGTGCTTACTAAAGTGGGGCATTTTAACTTATCATGTTGCTTTACTTTATTGTTTTCCTTACTGTGTGATTAAATGGGCCTGTTATTCTACGGGATGCTCCCTGTGGCCTTTTAGCTTTAGAAATCAAAGCCACTGAAACTCAGCTCATTCTATGACAACACTCCATCAGTCAGCTGCTCCTGTCAGTGCACCTGGGGAGTGTCATGGAAGTGAAAACTGGCATTGAATTAACAGATTTTCATTCTTACCATTGTGGCTGGGTTAGGAGAAGGGAAAGTCATTGAAATCCATTGTTCAGCCATACGGATGCTGCTTTCTTACTTGCTGTTGTTTTTCAGTGGAGCACTGATTCAATGTTGGGCCCCAAACATAAAAATAGCCAGAACACGGACATCTTTTGTAGTGGTCTTGCTTTTTCAGGGGCAATGGATGCTCAAGAGCACGAAGCAATTCAAAGTCATCCCTCCCCCCACCCCCCACCCCCCGCCGCCCTTAAGCAGGCAACTGGAAATGGCAGCTCTGAGGCAGATGGTGTGAAAGCAATAACAATTCAGTTCACTTCAAACACTCTGCTTGCATGCACATGAGAAAGGCCCTTCAGCCCTTCAATATTAGAGGAGGTTTGCTGTTGGATCTTACAATTCGTCAGAGGCCAATTTCTGACTTGAAGCAACCTGGGGATTCTTTGTTTATTCCTGTCTCTAAATGCTTACATATAATTATGTATCCTTTCTTGCTAATCAGTTTTTAATTTATACTAGTTTTTTTTTAAAGTATTCTAAGACAATTGGTTGCAGCACAAAACTTGTGGAACCCTGAGTTATAATGGCAATGAGTTCCTCGGGCCCTGAAATATGAACATTGCTAAAAATAAGATAATCTATAGGTGGCATTGTTTTCCCCACAGGTGATAGACTTTAGTGGTGGCATACCAGTGAAGACAGTGACCTCCTCTCCACATATCACTGAGTGATTTGGGGCCGCTCACTGACTCTAGGTCTAACCTACCTCACAGGGATATTGTGAGGATAAAATGATGATGATGAGGATCGTGTATGCCGCCTGAGCTCCTTGGAGGAAAAGGGAATGTAAATAATAATAATAATAATAATAATAATAATAATAATAATAATAGGGTTTATCTTTTATTAAAATATTTTTAAACTACCCTTCATAAGAACATAAGAAGAGCTCTGCTGGATCAGACCGAGGGTCCATCTAGTCCAGCATTCTGTTCACCCAGTGGCTGACCAGCTGTTGACTAGGAACCCACAAGCATTGACCATGTGGATACCACTGTTGTGTACAAATATAATGGGTTGGATCCATATTTAGTCACAGATAGAGTAGGCCCTTTGAAATAAATGGGAAGTGAGTTAGTCATGAGTAACTCAAGGCCCACTGATTTCAGTGGGTCTATCACTAAATCTGGAACCACCTTATCACCATACCTCTGATACCCAACCCACAGAACCAATCCAGTAAGATACCATGATCAGTGGTATCAAAAACTACGAGGTCAAGGTCAATAGATTTGCACTTCACCCCTCTCCTGACAAAAGTCATCTGTCAGGGTGACCAAAGCCATTTCAGTACTAAATCCAGGCCTAAAGCCAGATTGAAATGGATCTGGATAACCTGCTTCCTCCAAAAGGGTCTGGAGTTGATCCACCACTGGCCTTTTCAAAATCATGTCCAAGAAAGTATATTAGCAACCAGGCAATATTTGTTAACATCCTCCCAATTCAAAGAGGGTTTCCTAAGGAGAGGGTACACAACCACCTTTTTCAAGGGAGCCGGCACTAGCCCCTCAAGGAGGTATTAAGTATTACCTGGACCATTCTAGTGAGCTCCCCACCCCACCCAGTTGTTAATAGCTAAGATAGGCAGGAATCAAGAATGCAAGTGGGCGGACACTCCCCCTCTGAGCACTTCGTCCACATCCTCAAGCTGCATTTGTGAACCGCCCAGAGAGCTCCGGCTATTGGGCGGTATAGAAATGTAATAAATAAATAAATAAATCAATAAATAATTTATTGAAACTGATCCCATAAAACCAGACTAGATGATGCTCTGGACATCTGTAGTGGAACTGTATCAATGATGGCATCAAATTTAGTGCAGATATGAGTGACTTTGCCCTAAAGTTCCTTGCAAAGTTGTCACAGTAATTCTTCTAGGGTCCCACCACATCCCCACTTAGGTCTGATTTCAACAACATATTAATCACCTTGAAAAGCTCTGTTGGACAGGTACTCATGGACAGCTACCTCAAGGAGGCAGAGGAGTATAATCAATTAGCCTCCAAAAGTACCACAATTTTTTGCAAGATAAGGTACTTTCACTTGTCATCTTCACTATGAGATTTGTGTCATCTGCATTCTAGTCATTGTGCTGCCTATTTCATAGCCCGTGGGTCCCCAATAAACCAGCCCAGGGAGCTAGTTGCACTGGAGAGGACCCTTTGGAACCAATTACCTAGGGAGGTTGCGGGCTCTCCCAAACTAGAGGCATTCAAGAGGCAGCTGGACAACCATCTGTCAGAGATGCTTTAGGGTGGATTCCTGCATTGAGCAGGGGGATGGACTCGATGGCCTTGTAGGCCCCTTCCAGCTCGGCTGTTCTATGATTCTATGATTCTAAAGCAAAGTGATTTGTAGTTTAGGACACATACACTTTTGGCTCCAGTATGGAGATGGAAAATGATTCATCTGAGATTTAATTAGATAAGTTAATCATCTGCTTTTGATTAAACTACCCCAGAGTAGCTGCCTGTTGTTTTTATGGCTTTGCTAATCTCCACAGAAGCTTACTTCTCATTAGTCCCACAACAAACAGTTTGTGACGGCTTTCTCACTCGAGGCCACCAATGAAATGCCTCACTACAGCTTGTCAGGGCACTTTGGCAGAGTCACCTTATAATCCCTCTCTGAATTACATGGTTTAAGCATGGGCTTCTACACAGCAGCCATAATAAGAGATTTGGGCAAGGTTTTAATAGTATAAGGTTATCTCAATCTTGTCCTTACCTAGCCCTATTCTATTGTATTTACATCCAGCATAGGAATGTTTAAACTAATGCTGTTCTGCCAGTAATAAAATTCCTCCACATTGGGCTTTACCCGACAGATCTCATTTCCCTCCTCCCCTAAAATATTTGTTATCAGCTTCTGATACATTTGTTCACACTCTTACTGCAAACTACTGCACAAGTGGCTTTGTTAGTCAGAAGGAGTACGTTCTGTGAGGGCCCGTCCTCAAATTATGTGGGATTGGGGGGGGGGGGCAGAGTTACTTTTTGTGATAGTCCTGTTAGCTATGTTTCTCAGAAGGTGATTGCAAGGTGGCAAACGAGATCTGAAAAGGGGGCTCCAGCAGCTAGTCTTTGGCACCGAATCTCCTGTGTCACCAGTGCTCTAGTCAAAGGTAACCTGTACGGTGCAGTATTTGCCTGAGTGCTGTCAGCTGATGCCATATCCTGAACAGAGTCAGCTGATCTCCTAAACCAATGAGACACCTTGGACCTATAGTCTTCCTTCTGGCCTAGGAGAGCAGTAGGAGCAACTTGCCATACTGAGTAATAATGCTGTCTCCTTCTTCCTCTCTCTCTCCACCTTTGATTTGTACCTGCCTAACCTCACTTCTAGCCTCCCCCTTTATGTGCCCTGCTTAATTTGGCTTCATCATCCAATCCAGTATTTGAACTCCAGACTGCCTGACCGTGTCTCATGCTTCTAGCCCTTGGGCCCTGCTTGCCTGATCTGGCACCCAACCTCCAGCCCATTCACAACCGCCCCTCTTAACTCTGGTCCATGTGCCCATAGTATAAGTAATTATTTGTTCCCTCCATCTTGTTCCCTCCATCTGAGGAAGAGCTATGAACCCAATGATTTAAGAAGGGAATGCATGAATTAAACCGTACATAATGGCTTAGTCCTCTGCTGATGGTGGAGTGTCCACACGTTGTATTATGCCCTCACTCCATACACCATTGCAATAAAGCTGGGGACCTCATCGGTTGAGCATATGTGCATATACCTTGCACGAAGAATGACCCATGGTCAGCCAGCTGCCCTCTACCATATGGTAGCAGGTGATGTGTCAGTCTTCTGCCTGTGAGAACCACAGGGCTAGATAGATAAATGGTCTGATCCAGTGTGAGGTGCTTTGCTATGCTCCACCAGAGGGGCTTAAGTAAATTACATCAGGAGATGTCTACACTATAGAATGAACTACTCCCAGCATGCCCCAGCCAGCATGCCCATTGGCTATGCCAGCTGGGGATGATGGGATTTGTAGTCTGACACATCTGGAGTGTACCCCATTGGGGAAGGCTCTGAAGGTTGGGGCAATTTCTGTAGTAGTTCAACATCTCAGTAGTGAATGTGCTGGAGTGAAATCCCTTGCATTTATAAAAGCTGCAGGACTTGGAAAGGAACTCAAAGAATTCTCTCAAACACATCCCAAGAAATTCTTTTTTTGTCTGCTGTTTGAATCCGATTGCTAAAATGACAGGATATGAGGAATAGGATTTTGTATTTATTTATTATAGCTTGCTTGCTGATGCTGAGGTAGGTGATAAGGATTAGTGACCTTGTGATGATAACTAGAAAATTATATATTTTTAATAAAGTATAGAGATGTTTGAAGGGGTTTGGCAAAGTGGTCCCATTAATTTTTGATAATGGGAGGCTTTGTTCCTTTGTCAATCAATGAAAGTCACAGCATTACGTTTTTCTATTTCTTTTCCCCCACCCTTCTTCTTTTTTAATGAGCTCACTGTTCCTGCTGAAGGAGACACAAACCTTGAGGTTCCCCCCCACCCGAAAAGGAACTCAGACTACTAAATTTTTAATCACTGCTATTTCCATGACAAACTTTCTGACCTCAAGCCAACAAATGCAGGAAGCGCAAATGTTCTTTGTGTAAGAAGAAAGGAAACCTGATACAATATCTTCCATTTTGTGGGAGGGATCTACCTCACAGACTGTGGCTCTAAGAGTCTGCTGCTGTTGCCTCAGGATCTAAACAGAACCGCAAGCAAGGAGTGATGGACTGCTGGGGGAGGGTGACTGGGGTAAAAGTGTATTGATTTTGTAACATAAGGCAGCAGGCTAGATTATCATAATTACTTCAGGCCTTGAAAAATATATGAAGACGTTGTAAAATAAAATGGCAGGAAGGTCAATGATCAAACAAGGGGTGAGCCAGAAGAAAATAAAATGTTGTGCAGTTTGGAAACCTCCTCATGATCCCTGGCCACACAGATGATCTTTCGTAGATGGCACTGACCAGGTTTGTGAAAACAGGAAAACATTTGTCAACCAGTGTCTTTGCCATCTATAACCGTTATCACAGGCCCTATCTCCACAATAACGCCTCATACTATGCCCAGCTCTACCGTTAGGCAGAGTGAGGTAATCTGCCTCAGGTGGTAGATTCTGGAGGGGGGGCAACAGTGGCAGCCCCCTGACTCATCCTCCTGAACTCCCCAACTGTTCCCCTCTGAGGATGGAGCTATATATGCTGCACAACCACTCCTGGGGCTCCTTTACCTGCTTGACCAGAGCTGGCATCAAGGGTAGTCATGGTTGGACACCTGCTGAGAGCCCACACCCCAGCAGGGGCCCAATGACAGGAGCTTCCTGGACTCAGTCTTCCTCCTTACCATTGAAAACTACTTTTTCATTTGCATCTCACTCAGGCCCAGACAACGATAGTGGTGAAGAGGAAGGGCAGGTGATGTCACTGCCTACTTGCTCTTTGTCTGTCAAATGGCATGAATGATGAGAGCTAGGATGAGGAGCAGCTGGTGACAGTGGCAGTGAGAAGGTAGAGTCACCGAAGGAGGGAATCCACTGAGGGTTTGTTGACCAAAGGGCCTCAAAACCTGGATCCTACACTGTGCTTGATCTCTTCACAGCGATCGATCTCTGCCCACCATAGAGAAGGCCACGTCCTGTCTAGAATGCAAAGAAAACAGCCTTGATGTACGGTAAGGCTATCAACGGCTATTAGTCACGACGGCTATATATTACTCTCAGTATTGGAGCCATTATGGCTATGCATACTAGTTGATGGGGAAGATGAGTGGGATGGTGCTACTGCATTCATGCCTTACTTGTGGGCTTCTCACAGGCAGCTGGTTGGTCACTGTGTGAACAAAATGCTGGACTGAATGAGCCTTTGGTCTGATTCTGCATGGCTGTTCTTATGTTCTTATCTCCAGGGTATTCTTGCACAACTTGTGTGACATTCTTCTGAACAGAGAATGCATTTTACAGCACAGGTATATAAAGCATGCTGTCTTTCTGAATAAACCCTGCAAGAATACCTAGAGCTAATGAAGATGGTGAGCAACTGCACAAGCTATGGATGCAGATTCAGCTTATGCACACATTCTACCTTCCTTAGTAGTTGGGTGATGTTCCAGCACAAAATGGAGCTTGTGTTCTGATCGTCCCCTCACTTAGCACTCCCTGTACAACTATTTTGGTTGTTCAAGGGCATGGGATCTTCAAGTCCCCACAGTTACCACTCATTGGTCTCCTTAGCTGGTTTGGAGTGAAAGAGTTAGTACATAGCAGTATTGATTTGATATCAGGAGCATTCTTCATGCTCAGCAAAACAAAGCAATGTGTTACCTGCCAGTTTATTAGTGCCTTAGACAAAGAAGGGGAAATGTGGGAAAGCCTAGAATTTGTTCCAAGCAAATGTTGGAAAAGCACTGAAAAAGCACCAGACATGGTTTTATAAAAAATATACTCATATAATTATAGCATTCATCTAGCATTTTCACCCAACATTGTCTTCAGTATTTATAGGGACTAGGGTCCTTCTTCTTTATTATACATTATATAAATGTTGACTGCAAACTAATAAATATTCATGAGAAAAGGTCCATCTTGCAAAGACTGTTACACTGTTCTTATGAGGTAAAGGAACTGTTGCATACCACTTATCTGCTGGTCATCTGCCTGAGCTGATTGATCTCCTGAAAAGTAAAGGAATTACTGCTGCCATTTTGCTGCATCACTGCTTGAATTGCGTTCTTAAACTGATCTAAGCTCCTCTGCCACAGTGCCTTGGCTAGGGCAACTTCTAGTACAACCAAGTCTAGGGTGACCATATGAAAAGGAGGACAGGGCTCTTGTATCTTTAACAGTTGTTTAGAAAAGGGAATTTCAGCAAGTATCACGCAGCACCTCGTGAAAATCCCTCTTCATCACAACAGTTAAAGCTGCAGGAGCCCTGCCCTCTTTTGTAGGGGTGACCTTTACATATGGTGAACTTTTCATATGGTCACCCTAACCAAGTCATTAGAACATAACTGAAGACCAAACTCTATGTGTTAGGCCATCTGCTCCTGCTTAGAGCAACTCTCTCACTCTGGAAACAGGGATACTGGTTATTAGATAGCAACTGCATTCAAGGATAATCCTGGTAAAAGCCAGGATTTAGTGTCCTGGATTTCAATCTGTCCTCCAAGATTTTGATCAATTTATTTATTTGTAACAGTTATATACCCTTGAATATAATAGAATCAGCCATTCACAACATTACATTTTAGATTTGTGAGCTCCTATTTTGTGTGTATATCTTGTGTTACAAGCTTCCATCTAATTGTAACCTTTGCAGACATTTGAATACATGTATTTGCTTTAACTTGCATCTCACATATCAGAGTGGGGAAACACTTGGCTGGACACTGAGGTCTCAGGTTTCCTGGTTGGGGAGAGAGTTGAGCTAGTAAGGATAACAAAAGGAAGATGACCTCTAGACCAGAGCTTGGAAACATGAAGATCTCCAGATGTTGCTGGACTGCAATTCCCTTCAGCTGTAGCTAGCATGAAGAAACCTGTAGTCCAACAACTTCTGGAGGGCCACAAGTTGTCCATTCCTGCCCTAGACTGTGAATTTCACTCTGCAGTCTCATAGTCACAAAGATGTCACCAAGCCTTGGATGTACATGTTCAGATGTTTAATACCACCAACTTTCTCACCTTGTTGGTGTGCAATGTGCGTCTTTATTTTTAAGTGCTGTAGCTCACAATTTGTGTTGAAGTCTCCGTAAACTCCATTATTGCTAAGAATGTCTTTAAAGTCACTGCGTACCTCTTGTAGGAAGGGTGGGACACAACTATAATCAATTAATGATTAAAAATATTGTTTCAAAGAAGCCACAAACTCAATTATCAGGACCTCCAAAGCTCTGCGTACATGCCCCAAAATTCACATGTGTGTATTGACATTTTCTGGACTTCCTCTTTTTAGTGGCTATCACAACATTATGACTTTGGGAAGAAAGGAGCCTGAGAATGAAGCTGCTGTACATGGTGCTAAGCCATACACTTCTTTGGATCGTGCCTAAGAATTGTATTTAGGGAATTGGCTTTTGGGGTGTATTAGAGCTCTGGAGTCTGCTGCAACTAGCTGCTGTAAGGTGTGTTCTGGAAGAAGACATCACAGTGCAATGAGTGCCTCCCCAAAACACAATAGGATCAGGTTATACACAACACTTGATAAGACGTGCTGTGCCTATAAGGAGGCTCTAAGGATGGATGTACCAACTGTTAAGCTGAGCATATTGTATTAGGTTTGTCAACGTTTGAACTAAAAATCACTAGGCTGATTGGCCTGGACCATTACAAGGGTTAGGAGCCAAACCTGATGGGTCAGAGACGGAATCCGGGTGAAATCGAGAGGAATTAGTAGGATGGTGTATGGAGTTTGGCAAGAAGGGTCAAGAGTGACAAATCTTCGTCAGGGCAACTGGCTTTTCATACTCCAATACTTATCACCTGTCATAACCTAGTTTTAAAACTCAGATTAAGTAAAAGAACAGATGTCTGATAACCTGCCAACAATTCAGCAGCTTTATGATGTCAAGGATTCCAAGGCTTATTACTATTTTCAGAATTACAGTCCACAAACCCTGAGGTGGACGTATCAATTGTTTGAACAGGGCAAGGCAACTGGATTAGGGAAGAAACCCAGTTGGCTTGCCCTTTAACAAACGTTAGATACAGCTTGTGCTTCAATTTTTCAACTCACAGTTTTTGCTTATCACTGAACATGCTGCCTATTGCTGGTATCCTAAAACAACCACCACCACCTGCAAGTGATTTAATTTTGCATTTACTTTATTCTACAACACGAGCAACATAAATAGTTATAATTTGTTTTAAAATATCTTCCTTTAAGAATTCCCTTTCAACAAACTATACACAAAATACATTTCGCAAACTGGCTTACAATAAATCATTGAACACTGACACAGGAAAAACTAAACAAATATTTTTCACAAAAAGAAGGGAAGCAGGATGGGGAAAGTCATTTTTTAATTTAAGATCACAGGGAAAGAGAGGGCAGGAGCCTTATGACAGTTTGATGACAAGAATTCCTAGCTACATAGGCTGAAGCTGACTTTGTATGGCCACGCTGTATGGTGTGCAAAGACAAACTCAGGGCCCCATCCAGTGCCCCACTGCATAACTTCCCCGCTGGAGTTACTTACTACTAACTTCCTCTCAAATCACAGGCCTCCAGCGCTTTGATAACTGCATTTGCAGAAGGCCATACACATCTAAGAGCGTAAGTAGGCTGGAGCGGACCCCCAAATGTATTTGCTCCCTTTGAAGTGCTCAGGATTCTTGCATTTTCATACCTTTAAAGGACATGGAGCAAGACTTATGGCAGTCATTAGCACAAGTCAATGTTGTTTTTGAACAAGTTACATCTTTGGCATAAGAGAGCAAACACTTCACAGGGGCTTTCACTTCATTGCAATAGATACAAAAGAGGTTCTTACTTATTTTGCTTGGTGTAGTATCTCTTATGGTCAACAATAACCATTGTTGGAACTGGTCAAGGTATTTGATGATACCCTTGCCATTTAATAAGCAGATATGCTGCTCTAAGTGCAATGCTGCAGTTCTTAAGTATAGCATCTTTTCCCCTTTTGTTAAGACAGAGTATTTTCTATGGGCAGAATATGTATATTACCAAAAACACAACCCATCTTCCATAGGGCTGTCACCCAAAAGGACAGCCCTGTGCTGAGCTTCCACCCTTAGATCCTTCTGTCTCTATTCAGAGCGCTTACTCCACATCTGCCCCCAAAGCTCTGGCGGCTGCTGGCAGGGAAACAGTCAGGATGCCAGGACACAAGACGAGTTGAGTTCACCGCATGTGTCGAGGTACAGGAATGAACGTGACAGAGGGCAGCCACTTTTGGGGACAGTCCCATGATTTTAGCAATGTGTATGCTCCACCTATGTCCCAGTTTGTATCATCATTAGGCTTTTGCATGGTGAAATGGTGCAAGCTTCTAGCTTCCATGGTGCATGTAACGTCATGCATGGCATGGGTGCCTGATTGTCCTCTGCCAGTATCTCCCTCACTCTTTGGTGGTGGTAGACAAAGGTTCAGTGTGTGTATGAGCTAGGCTATGTGACTTTGCTCCTTTGTAGCTAAATCAATTCACTGACACAGAGATGTCTTTCAAATCTGCTTTGCATATGTAGCTCTGTTCTCACAAGAGTTGTCTCAGTCAAAACAGTGGAAGAACTGAACCTTCCAGTGCATATTAAATTTCAAAGCCTCCACTGAAGTGAAAGGGAAATCTTTTACTAGCAGAGGGAAGCTCAATATGCACACTACCAAGCACATAGTGGTGTACAGGTGGTTAGACTTCTGCCTTCTAAGTCTGTGACATTTATTCCAGCAGCAGCATCTAATAAAGCTGTGGCAGTTCTTCATGATGAGCCAAAAACTCCACACCTCACCTTCGCATAGGTTAAATCCAGTGTTAGTCCTACTTAGAGTCCATCAATTGAAATGAATGGGTCTTCAGTTAGTCATGACTAAGTTCCTTCAATGGGTCTACTCTAAGTAGGACAACCATTGGATTTAACCCAATTTTAGTGACTCTCAAGTTAAACTTATGATCAAACTGAGTTTCCATTTCCACCCTTCAACTTCACCTGCTTGGTCCATGACCCTTCGAAGATCCTCAGAATGTGGTGATGTTCTTCTCTCCCTGCTAGGGCTGGCCCCAAATATTTTACTCTCTGAGGCACAGGATAAGATTACACCTCCCTCCATTCCAATTACAAAAGGCAACTAGACCGGCTCTTGAATTTTATTTCAACACTGGTGGCAGGACTGTGTCCTCCACTATGCCTGAGGTTAGTGGGCTCGCTTACAGGGCAGGCTGTGTAGCACATGTTGCTTTGGCTGCCCCATGCTCCTCTGCATCTGCTTCCTGTGGTGGCTGCTTCACTCTACCTAATGGTAGGGCCAACTCAGCTTCCTGACCATACATTCCTTGAAGTTTGAGGCCAACTTACATGTTACAGTTTACAGTATGTGTGTGTGTGTATATATATATATATAGTTTTGAAGTAATGTGGGAAAAAATCCTGATTTGCAAGGTAAGCTGCTGAATTCAAACTACTCACCCATATGGCAACAGTTGCTATATGGAATGATTTAAAATGGCTGTTCCAGTTGGTGGCAGGTAAAGTTTAATATCTCCCTTAAAACAAAAAACACCAACACCCTTTTGAAATCCAGGAATCTTTTTCTTTTCTTTTTTGGCATTCAGTCAGTTGAATGGATGAAGAAATCCTGTGTGTAGTGTATCTGTGTCAACTTAATTCTTTTCTTAAATAGATGCTTATACTGACAAGCTAGAGTTGCATATAAAACCCCACTAACAAACAACGTAGGCGTGCACCACTTGAAAAGGTTCCCCTAAAAAATCCAACTTCACAAAGAGAGCCATAGAAACACTGCATATTTAAGATGAAAACCACCTAAAAGAACAAACCAGTCGAAACAGGGCACAGCAGCAGCTTCTTTGACAAAGAATCCTATCAATTACAGTAGGTAATCACAAAGGTCCAGCAGCTGATAGAACTTGTACATTCATCGTCTTCTGTTAATCAAACAAAAACAGTGAAAGGAGCAAGGGACATGATAACATTATTCTTCAAGGCAAACTGCAATGCATCATAAACCAGGCTGATCAAGGCTCTTGCACCTTTTCAACTCAGTTAGCGAGACCAATAAGAATGGCTGACACAAGAGGCTGAGCTACATTATCCAAGGGTTGTGATCCCAGCATCTGTTGTGACATTGCAAGGAACTCCCAAGATGCCTTTTGTGGCTTACAGGCTACTTTGCTGGCGCCCTTAAAAAAAAACAGACCAGTCGCTGCGTGGGCTGCCTCTGTAGCTGGGTCAGCCCTGCCAATAATGTGACCTCAAAAACAGAGGGGAGGGATTGCAGAAATCAGTGTGATGCGCATGGTATGTGATGGACATGTGTGTAGGCCCACGTGCTGTCTGGATGCTATTTTCACATGGCTGACCTATGAGAGCCAGCTGTTGAGTTTGAGAAGCAGTTAAAATAGCATGACCCCCCTCTATTGGCTTGGCTTGGACCATTAACCATTTGGCTTTTCCATTCCTAGAACTGTCTGAATCAGCAGCCACTCACCCTGGCTGTGTCAGGGAGATGTCACAACAAGGTCTCTCTATAGACTCCTCAGGGACCAACTTCCAGGTGGCTCCTCTCCTCTGGGAACTGCTTCCATTATTGTACCTGGCCACATCAGGGGTTGATGTGCAATAGCGACTCCTTTGCCATCAGCATGGCTAGGATCACCTGCCTGTTGGAACCTCCTCTAACAGAACTGTCTCATACTGTGGATATGGTACCTTTGTATCCCCTTTCTCTTTTGTATCGTGTCCATTAAAATGTAAGCCATTATTTTAAATTATGAACTGCTTTGAGTACAGCAGAGAAAAGGCAGTATATAACTGTGGCAAATAAGTAAATAATGATGTGGCCACCCGTATATTTGAGAGACAATTTTCTAATTAACAGCATTTATATTCAGCTGCTTGATGATAGACAACTTGGCATACGAAAAATGACCAGTGTAGTTTGTGGATGGTATTTGATTTGGAAATTGTTGGGTCAGATTCCTGCTCCGTCATAAAGCTCACTGGATAACTTTGGGCTGATTACCCATTCTCAGTTTGACCTGCCTCACATGATAGTTGTGAAGATAAAATGTGGTGGCTCCATAGTTGCTACCTTTCAAACATAAATCCCAAATTCCTTCTTCTTGATGAGGAAGTGAGGCAATACAAATTGGCGGAGCTACAGCAGTTGGAAACAGGGGATTCTGGGACAGGGACAGTTGCCAATTTTGTTATATATGTTTACCTACAACGTTGGGACAGGAGAAGACAGTAGGCACAAGTAAGTATGTTTACTGCTTTATATTTTGCAGGAAGCAAAGAGCAGCCATATTTGTTATCTTTTCCTCACCTAAAGACCTGTGGATTGGCATCAAAGAAGAGAAACCTTTGAAGTTTCTGGCATTTAGCAATGCTACACTGGATAAGCTATTCCATAGGCTGGCTACAGGAGCAGGATACTTTCAGCAGCATGTCATAACACACTCCATCCACCTCTAGGATGACAAGAAGTACCCGCGAGGCCCCTGGACTGAATCTGAATCTTCCACCTACGCCCACCCTGGTATGAGATATGCAATGAAACATGCATTATGTAGTTTTAAAATGTAGTCAATTTTAGAATTTGGAAAGACCCATTTTGCATTGCCTGTTTTATAAGGAAACAAATTGTTAGAATAAACTGATCCCACTTTCTATATTTATGGATACATTCATTATCTATTTGGGTGAATGCAAATGATTTGTCTCATTTGGGGGTACTGCAAGGTTCTATATTAAAGAGTCCTGAGGGTTCATCCCCCATGCTGGCAGGAGAATGCTGGGAGTTGTAGGGCTTTTTTCTGTCTAAACATGCATAGGATTGCGCCCTAAGTGACCATAGTATTCTCTAAACTTTGATTGCAAAGCTTTTTGATTTCTGAGGTCAAAATTTTGCTAGAGACTGGCAACACTGAAAATTTGAAAGTTTCCTGACAAGCATACTTTATGAAGGTGTCCATTTCATACTACCTTCATTTCTCTGCAGGCTAACATTTTCACCCACAAAAATTATGCAACGTTAAATGTGCTGAGTTCTCATGTATCAGCCTGACTTAATAGCATTTTCAGATTGAATACACATTATTATTTGTTGACACTCAGTGCATGAGCACACTATCATATGATGTTCTTTTGTAGGCATGAGCAAAATTAGATTGTGCTCTTAAGCAGTTAACAGCATGTGATAGAAATTGCCAGTTAATAATGACCAGCAAATGGCAGTTAGGTGTACATCCCTTTACCAATTTAAAAGATAACTTTTCAATCACCGCACTGCCTTCAAGTGCCTCAAGTTTAGTTGCTACTTGGCAATGCAACTAGTACTTTCTACACAATGATGTCATAAACTCTTCCCACTCTTCCCAACCATTCTCTCAAAGCCTGACGAACCCGAATGTCAGTCACATGACAAGTCAGCTGACTGATGCAAGGAAACACTGCTGGCTGGAGAGCTGTGAAGATCTGGTCTGGAAGGGACTGAATCTGGTTAAGAACTGTCAGTACCATGTTGGTCCATGCCTAAAGTAGCAGAGAGAGAGAGAGAGAGAGAAAGGGGAGAGTGAGGAAATGTGTTGAGTTAAAGACCCTGTTCAGATGGCATGCTAAGCCATGGTGGTTAAGCATTTTGAGCTCAACATCATGGCTTAGTGTGTGTCTAAATAACCACAGTTTAAACATGCTCACTAACCATTTGCTGCAAAAGGGTTAGCGGCCTAACCATGGCTTAGTGTGTTGTCTGAACAGGCCCAAACAACAGCAAAACAAAAAGCTTTTGGAAGAATAGAGTTCAACATGTAAAATAAGAAGATGAATTTAGAAACAATGCACGTACGTGGTCCAATGTTCTCAATTAATGCTGATGCTGCACTATTTCTAAAATCTTCTTGTTTTACATGTGGTCCACTGTATACCGATCCTGATAGTTGCTTTCTAATCTTGGTTGGGAAATATATGGATGAAATAATTTCAATGATAAATGTATATGGGCCAAACACGGACTCTCCTGTTATGTTTCACAAATGTTTTAGCCACCTGGTTGATATGACCTATGATTGTCTGATTGTCGGTGGGGATTTTAATGAGATCTTAGATCTTCCCTTGGACATAAATACACCCACCCTTAAGACCCAAACAGTGGTGAGACAAACGCTTCAGTCCTATATGGCTGATCTAGGTTTGACTGATGTTTAGAGAATAGTGCAACAGGTGCTTTTAGATAAGAAGTTGAAATCTCTTATAGCCCAGTTAGACCATCAGCACAACTGTACCAGGAGTTACAAAAAGTTAAATGCAAGCGAAACAATATTCTTTCTCAGCAGGTGGAATTTGCCCTAACTTGTTTGAGACACGTATACTGGGAAAACGGGGAACATTCTGGTGAAATTTTGGCATATCGTCTTAAACACCAAAAACATTGAAATGTCATTTCTGCCATTAAAGATGTGAATAACATGATACATACTTCTCCTACCAATATAAATTTAATTTTTAAAAGATTCTATACAGAGTTATATAGTAAGGGTAGCGAGATATCGGAGCAGGATATGAGTACTTTTTTTGTGCATGTTTAGCTCCCTTGCATAGGTTCTATGCAAATGCAATATCTTATGGCTCCTATAAGACTCAAAAAGATTATCAAAGCAATTATGAGTATTAACAATGGAAAATCCCTAGGTCCAGACAGGTTTCCAACTGAGTGGTGAAAAACTTTTTCTACTTTTCTAGCTCCAAAACTTCATCAAGTTTACAAATATGTATTTGAAGCGGGTTCACTTTCTTTATCATTAAGTGATGTTAATATTATTAAGCCATCCCTAAACCTGGCAAGGACCACACTAACTGTGCTAACTATCGACCAATTTCACTAATAAACGTTGATATTAAAATATTAATGGCAATTTTAGCTGATAGATTGCAACAAGTCATTACAACATTAGTTGGTCCAGATCAAGTGGGATTTATTAAAAACAGATGGTGGGGACTGATAATTTGAGACTAGTTGTGGATTTGATAGCTTTAAATAGATAAAGAACGGACCAGGCGGCCATTGTTTCTTTGGACGCTGGGAAGGCCTTCGACAAAATTCATTGGAAGTTTATGCTTGCTACACTGAGTAATTTTGGTTTTCCAATAGAATTTTTGAAGTGGGTTAGAATTTTATATTCGACTCCAAGAGCAAGAGTTATGACCAATGGTTGGTTGTCTGCAGGCTGTAAGGTGGGTTAGAAAGGGCTGCTCAGGTGAAGGAAAAGGTGCTGAATACTTAAGGCTGGCCCTGCAATCACAAATATAACAATTTATGGATGTTTCTAAAGCTGATACTTATTGTATGAACCCAAGCAAGGAAAGCAACAGCCTTAATTTCAAAGGTGTATTTCCTTGCATTTGAGTCTCTCACTTGCCCTGTTTTCTTACCTGTATTTGCGCCTCCCCATCCCGGACAGATATATTGAGCGAGCTGACTGTCGACCCAGAACGCGGCCTCTTCTCTTGCCTCAGGATCTCTGGCCCTGCACTGAAGGAATGCCTCATTTGGCCTTGATCCACCAGATTTTGTGGCCTTTGTGGGAGTGGGGAATCAGGCCCCCTCGTGCTTAGCGGGTCCCCTTTCTTGTCAGCTTTCATCTCTTTGGCGAAAGTGGCCAAGTGATGTTGCTGTTTCCGCTTCTTGTATTCTGTCATGAGCTTTGATATGGTTTTGTCTGTGGCTATCGTGTAGATTTTGTTGCCAGCGCTCTCCCACCATTCTTTTTTTCTGCCTTGGTCTTTCTTCTCTGTTTTGGGGCTCAAAGGGGGAAGAAGCAATATATCTCCACTTCCCCCCTTAGGAGTGACAGTCTCTGTGAGCGAGTCCCTCACCTGGCTTTTGTCATCTTCTGAAGGCGTGTCCTTCCCAGACAGGCCTCCAGTAGATGGGGTGGATGTTTCAGACTGAAAGGATGGAATCATGAAGAAAGGGTCTCCTCTGAAGACCGGTAGCTCGTCTACACTATTTTCCAAATCCAGATGCATTTGAATGTAGTTGTTACATAGTTCCATGCATAGCTTGTGAAGCCTTTTGATTAACCAAGCCCAGTCTGCATTGCTGACAGGCTGAACACTCAGAGACGGCAGCCTGGCCCTCCACTGTCTCTTCTCCTTCCCCCTTGGCGGGCTTACTTGAGCCGTCTCTTCAAAAATGTCTTCGTCTTCTGAAGAGCACTGTTGGGATGAGTCGGTGCTCCTTTCGTCCTCTTCAAAGAGGATTTTCTTCACCTGTTCTGCAGTGATGTTTTCCTGGTTAGTAACAATGGCACAGATCAAGGTGTGGAAGTAGATGTTGAAGCTCATTGCCGACTGGCGGTACAAGTTGGCGGCTCCCCCGATGCCAGATACCTTTTTGAGCAAGCACTTCAACCCAGTCCTCGTATCAAATTCTCTGGCTGTTCGGTAGGAATCCAGAAGCAAGTCGAAGATGACAGCCAAATTCTGCATAGAAATGTACCTGAGGAAGCCAGCCAGCTTGGTTTCGGGCAGCTGTTGCACCACCTTCTCTTCGGAGTGAAAGGGCCCCTTCACAAACTCTTCCAACAAAATATCGTATAAATTCTGCAGGAGGACTTGGTGGGACAGCAGGCTTACGACGATTGTTCTGAAAGGGATGCTTTAAACAGCCCAAAGGGAGAGCAAAAAATGGAGATTTAAGACGCGACTAATACTTCTTGAATTGCCCAATCAGGTTTATATCCTCCAGGTGGCAAACAAGAAACTCTAAGTGTTCTTGTGAATTTCCCCTCAAAATGTCATCTCTAAACCAGCCTTTCCCAAGCCAGTGCCCTCCAGATGTGTTGGGCTACATCTCCCATCATCCCCAGTCAACATGACCATTGGATGGGATGATGGAGGTTATAGTCCAACAGATCTGAAGGCCACCATCTGGAGGCTGGTCTAAGCTTATATTGGCTACAATTACAACTTTTCCCCTCAGAGTTTTCTCATCCGAATTCTGCCAAAACTTCAAAGTGTCATTTAAATCCCCATGATAAAATGTATCTATTACATTTGTATCCCACCTTTCCATGTTTAAATGGAAACTTAGAACATGAGTTTTTCAAAGAGAAAGTGGCGCGCACTCAAAGGCAATTTTACCTTTAATTGTCCCCTCTAAACAGCTGACATGGAAAACCCTCAAACCACTTGCATTGTGGATCAATTATCACTACAGCAAAATAATGTTCAATAAAAACTATATTTGAAATTGGGGGCTTTAAACAACAGTTTGGGGGGTGCTATGTGGGAGCACCCCCAAAGTATGCATGTAAAGCATAAATGCAGATATCCATCAAGATATGGCCTGCTTAATCCCAGCTTCTATGAACAAGGTTATGGATCTGGGACAATCGAAGCTCAGGACACTATGTTAATCTTTTTGTAGATGAAGACAATGCTGATATGAGATAAAGACTGGGTTGTGGTCTGATACCCAAGTACCAGGGAGTAAGACCCAATGAATTCAAGGGGACTTTCTTCTGACTATCCATGCGCAAAATCGCAGCCTTACAAGCTGAGAAGTTCTTCTTTCAGAATGCAAACAAGACGATCTATTTGCTCTTCCCTCTTACCCAATGTATTATTACTTTCAATCAGCCTCACAGAAAAGGCAAGTTGTGTTCTGCCTGTGTTTGCTTCTCTCCCGCCCCCGCCTTTCCATTTCTCGCCCTCACTTTTTTTTCTCTGCATGCGGTCTTCTTGAGTGAATGTGCTCCTTCTGTTGTGCTTTGGCACTCCCTAGCGGCCGCACTCCGGCATTCCTTTGATGAGCCTCATCAAAGCTTGGACTCTCTGCAGAAATCCTAGACGTCAGCTGAGGACCGGCCAAAGTGACATGCCCAACTACATGCATGTTTCAGCTGGGTGGGGTGAGTCAAAGTGGCTATGGGGTGGCGTTTCCCTCTCGGAGGGCATGCAAGTCATACAGTGAGGAATCCAAGAACACCAGCATTGTGCGTGAGAATATTTTGCCTGGGCGTCCAAGGCCAGCAAATATTCCACCATGGCATAGTTAGTGCTCTCCCACAACACTGTGGGGAGGAAGGGGAGGTATACATGGGAACTGTCTTGTGAGGCTTCCATTTCAAAACATTTCTGACAGAAGTCACCATGCGTCAAGGAGCTGCAGCTGCACTTCCCACTCCTGTGGGAATTGTGAAAAAGCGGTGACCTTTTCAACGAGGCAGTTGGTGACTATTTTATTCTTCCTACTGCCTAGCTAAGAAGATCTTTTCTCTGGAAGCGTGTATAGGTCTATATAAACAAAATGCCAGTCAAGAAAGTACTTTACTTTGCCCTTGGCATGAAACTGCATGGAAGGAAAATAAATGTTCCCTTACCCAAGCTTCCTGTGTATTGATGGCAGCATTAAAAATAAATTAAAAAAATCAGATAGAAAGAGAGAAATTTCACTAAGTCAAAACAAAAATTGGGCAGTTATCCATTTGCACATGCAAGACAGGCTAAAAGAAACAAGCAGGCAAGCAAAGCCATTGTTGCAGCAAGTCTTATGAAGCAGCCGTAGCCCTGCTCAAATAAATTAGAGAGTGCAAGTCGCTTTTGCACATGGTTTATGTCTAATACCCAGATAGATGTGGCGTGTAGGCAAACAGGGGACAGTATGAAGGCTATTTGCTCTGTCCAAGCACTCAGCCTAAGCAGTGGCTGCTCAACCCACGTAACTGCAATAGCAAAACAGGCGTGGAAGAGAACACCTCCCACACAACGCGCAGCATAGGCAACGCCATACACTTGTGTTGCTGCTTGGAAATTATCTACCAGGAAGGGGGAAAGGGAGAGTGGGCAAGGAAGAGCAACTCTGAAGCACCACCAGAAAAGGCCACGATCAGTACAAACCCGTTGTAAGGGTGGGGGAGAAATAATTTGTACAGCTGAAGAAAAGACTGAAAGTTTTGCCTTTGCCCCTATCCTTTTCCTGTCCATTCTAAAAGCCCAAGAAGACATTACTTCAGATCTGTATTTAGCATCTATGTCCCCCACATTTTTACTCTAGAGTAAGCACAGAGACCCTGATTCAGATCTTAAAAGCACCCCTACCCCCTGAGCCAGGTCCTAATACTGGATTGAGCTCCCTGTGCCTAATCTAGAATAAACATGAAAAAAGATGTTGCTGCTAGAAATGGATTTTAAAGTAATGTCTGTTTTTGGCCCAGACAACAGCTACTCTCTATGGTAGCTAAATGGAACTGATTACCAGAGAAAGAAGCACCAGGGGTTGGCCATGATCATTATCTGGCAAAGCATCCGGAAAGAAAGGGCGCCGGACGAGATGAACTGCAAGGCAATTCTTATATGCCTAGAATTAGCTCGCTGTTTCTACAAAATGTTTACGATAAATATAGGATTAATGCTTTAACAGTTGGTGGCTTTTTGCAATAACTGCTCATGGGCATCTGCTAACCTACCCGTTTTACTGCCACCCTCTCCCCAAATCCTGTGGGTAATTCAGATCCAGCATTACAGAGGCAGGTCTGGGATCTTCAACACTGTCCTGCGTCTCATGCATGCTATGGAGACCAAGGTCACTTTGGGAGTGCTAAGGAAGGACTAGAATGGCACAGTGAAATCAAAAGTGTCATGCAATTCCCTCACCCCCACCCCCACCCCCACCCCTTTGCAAAGTAATGGATTTATTATATTCACACTTGGCGTCAGTGTAGATTGCCTTTCGTACTTCATTACAAGAAACAATTTTATCCAGCCAAAGATATTGCTGCGCATGGGCCCTTCGTTTCTTGCATGCCTCGTTTTGCCCCCCCCCCCTTTAGACTTAGGAGGGGAAATTGCCTTACCTTTTCTGCGTATGGCCATTGGGCTTCTTGTCAGGAGGCAACTCAATGATAAGCACACAGGACTGAGCGTGTTCAAATCCTTCCTTGTTGTTTGGTGTCTTGGGGGAACACTGGGTGTCTAACATGAACACCTGCAGAACAAAGCATAGCAACCTGCTGAAGCCCAGGGCTGATTCAGGCCCCAGCAGAAGAGCAGGTAAATTGCACATGTAATGTCCCAAGTCCAGTCTCTAGCCTTATTATTATTATTATTATTATTATTATTATTATTATTCAGCCCACTCTGCCCTGTTGCCCCAACTTGAGCTGTAGGGAGTTGCACATGGTCTAACCTTTATTTAGATAATTTGGGGTATCATTACCAACCTCTCTAAAAACAAAAATGCTCTATGTTCCGTAACGTAAAACCAAAAACAACAGCAAACTGAAGCAGGATCTACACTTCTGCTTTATGACGGTTTATAATGGTATTGACAACTGTTGGGTCCCGGGCCATGTTCCATATACCATTTTCAAACTGCTTTCAAAGTGTTATACCTTGCTTGGTGTAGATCTGGATCAAGAGAGCTTACATAGTTAACAGATCTCACTGGGAGGCATTTGTAAAACAAAATGCTATGTGGCACAATCCACTCAAAGTTAAGCATTTTGAAGCCCACTGATTTCACTAGACTGCATCTGTCCACTACGTGGGTCAAGGTCATTTACCTGTTGGGCCATGGCCCGTATTCTCCAATACTCGGCTTCGGCACTAGGTGAGAGGGAAGGGGCTGCCACTTTCACCTCACAGGCATCACTGCTGAAGTTCTCAGAACCACTGTGGAAATAGCCCAACAGATTCTACAGAGAAACACAATATCAGATGTTTATTGTATACTAAGCAGCCAAAGGGGCTGATTAAAAGAAGAAGAACATTCTGCTCTGTAATATTACACTGACAGTCAGTCAGTCTCTCTCCCACTTCACTCCATTTGTTAACATGATGCATTTATGTCAGGTCCTTTCATTTTTGTTAGGAGCTGCTCTCACTAGTGTATTTAACCCATTTCTGACTCTTGCTACAATCATTCATTAAGGTGGAGGCAGTGCTATGATCTTCTGCGTGGCTCGGGGGACCGTAGCTCAGTGGTAGATCACCTGCTTTGCATGGAGAGGCTCCCAGCTTCAATCCCTGGAATCTCCAGGTAGGGCAAGAAAAAAAATCCTGGCTGAAACCCTGCCGGTCAGTGCTGACAGCACTGGGCTAGATGGACCAATGGTTGTTGGATGATTCAGTATAAGGCAGCTTTCTAGGTTCCTATGCACAATCTATGACAGGGGTAGGCAACATGGTGCCCATAGGTGCCAATATGCCCCTGGACACCTTTTGTGGTGCCTGCCATGGTGTCCTATCCCTTCCACTTTATTTTTTTAAAAATAATGTATTTCTGTACTGGCAGCTGGAATTGCTTGAAATAGTTCCCTGTTGGTGCTGAAAACTATGACAAATGAATTTCGCATAGGCAATGTACTCCATAGAACTGGTTTTGGCTTATCAAAGCCAGGAAAATAGACCATTCTTCTTTAAGTGACTCTGGGGTGGTTCATTAATGGGTTGCAGCACCATCTGATTACTTTGGGAATGTGTGGCGCCACCATCCGACTCCTGGCTGAACTCATGCAGAGGTACTGATTCACACAAATGGGTAGTGAATGCTGGTCACTAAAGTTCTGTGATGGCAGTGGCAGGATCTACACTACTGCTTTAAAGCGCTTTATAACAGTTATAAAGCACTTTAACTGCTTTAAAGTGCTATAAAACTGTTATAAAGTGCTTTAAAGCAGTAGTGTAGATCCGGCCAGTGCCATTTCCCCAAGATGTTACTATCGCAGAAGCCTTGATGTCTGCTTGGGCACCAGCCATGGGAAGGCACTGGTTCAAATGAACAATGCTGCCATGCAAACACTCTCAGGGTGATCACTGTCCTATATAAATGAATATGGATAAGAGCAACCCATCTACGAAAAGATTAGTAGTGGTTGGCAGAGATGCTTGTAGCTGTCATGTCTAGCCCTGCTCCCCCTGGGTTGGAAGAAGATGTTTCAGGTGATCAACCAGAATCTGAAGTAGAGGAGTTGGCACCAGAAACATGCCAGCCTATACCAGTGGGGGAGAAAGCTCTCACGGGCTCTTCACCAACTGGGAGTGAACCCTCTCTGGAGCTTATCTCCTCCAGGGCAAACAATACATAGTCAGTGGGAAGCCAATATTCTTCCATCATACCTTCACTGGCTCAAGAGTAGCTGAGAAGGCATCCTGTAGCGCGCAGCATGCCAACCTCCACATTTCCTCTGTAAAAACAGGGCCAGCAGTCACGAGCACATATCTGAAGAGAAGGAAGGAAGGAAGACCATGAAGCATATCCACACCCATGAAGCACTTCCAACAGCATTTTACAACAGGATTGCCAAAACAGAATCAACGCAAAGGGCAAAACAGTTTTTCTTATTAGTGTAGAGCTATGAAGAGCCAAATGGGGCCTAACAGAGATATTTATTTATTTATTTATTTATTTATTACATTTCTATACCCCCCAATAGCCGGAGCTCTTTGGGCGGTTCACAAAAATTAACATTTGTAGCATAATGTGTAGACCAAGGCAGCTCGGGACAGGATTTGAACATGCTCTTCTTTGCACTTCCCATGTAACGTCCGAAAAGGGAGCTCATGCATCTCCTGCCATGGATGGACGCACAAATAAGTTCCAAGTAAGCAGGAGGTCATGCAGTAATGTCTGAATCCACTTCCAAACTGAAGTCCCAGCTTAGCAACAGACTTGTTGAACAGAATCATGCTGTCACTGTCTCCATTCTCTGTTTGCACAGACTTATTTTCATCATTGTTCTGGAGAAGCCAGTAGAGAGACGTTCTTTTAGCTACAGGAATTTTTAAACTTCCTCATATTTATGTTGTGTCTAATCAACGTGTTACATGAAAACCAAATGCAGGCGTTGACTTACTTCATTGTTTTAATTGAACAAATATAGAAAGGAAATCAATGTTACCTGATACATGAGCACCCAACTCTAGAGATAGTTTCTGTGGGTTCTGCCACACAAGCTACCAGTAACTTGAAGAGGTCTTTGAGCATTGTGTTGATCATATTCTCATAGCCAATATCTAAAACAGAAACAAGGATAACACCAGAGGCTTTGTATTAGTTTGGGTGTTACAGAGGAACAATTTGTGATACCTGAACCATTTATTTATTTATTTATTACATTTTTATACCGCCCAATAGCCGAAGCTCTCTGGGCAGTTCACAAAAATTAAAATCATGAAGAGCATAAAAACAACCAACAATCTAAAAACACAAATACAATATACAATATAAAAAGCACAAACAGGATAAAACCACACAGCAAAAACTGATATAGGTTAAAATAGGGAATTAAAACAGCAAAGTTTAAATTTAGGTTAAATTCAGTGATAAAATACTGAGAAAATAAAAAGGTCTTCAGCTGGCGATGGAAGGAGTACACTGTAGGCGCCAAGCGAACCTCTCTGGGGAGCTCATTCCACAGCCGGGGTGCCACAGTAGAGAAAGCCCTCCTCCTAGTAGCCACCTGCCTCACTTCCTTTGGCAGGGGCTCACGGAGAAGGGCCCCTGTGGATGATCTTAAAGTCCAGACAGGCACATAAGGGAGGAGGTGTTCCCTTCAGATAACCTGGCCCCAAACCGTTTAGGGCTTTGAGGTTTGGTTTTTAAATGAAACCTGTTCATTTTGCTGAAGGCACCATTGGCACAGGGAAGGCACTCTTGGCGTTTCCCTGTGCCCCAACTAGAAGCTGTGATGATGCAAATACCCTAGACAAGAAAAATGTCTTGTCCAAGATCAAGCAGTGGGCAAATGCCAGGTAATGTTCAGATCCATTCCAATTTTACAGTTCTATGATGCTGTGATGTTTGGTATGTTCAGTTCCAACGATTCTTTAGCTGTGCTCTAGTAAATGTATTCCTTGCCATGCAGATATTCATGGTGTTGTGTACCATATATGTAACTGACTTGGGGTATGGATGCCAGGATATAGAGAATATTGCTGACATTTTGGAAGCAATAAAACTAATTCTTGAATCTAATTCCATTTCTATTTTTGAAATCCTAATATAAACCAATGAAACACGTGTTTCCACTTTCTATAAGTCTGGAGAAATACATCAACATATACAAAGCAACTTCAAATATATAACTACAGCAGCATATACAACAGGGATGGGGGAAACTCTGGCCTGCAGGCTTAACATCCCTGGTGAGTCTTCCTTTGCATGACTCTTCACACACCTGATGGGGATGAGGAAAAGGTGTGCAAAGGAGGTCTCAGCCAGAGCCTCAGTTGTTCTCTCAAATCCTTTTCTCCATGCTAAAAGAGTTCCATGCCCTCTTCAGCACTGAGTTCAACAAAATGGGTCATGATGTTATCTGGCCTGCAGAGGGTCCGGTGGGGGCAATTCGGCCCCATAACTTAGGGTAACTCTCTATCCCTGCTATACAGTGCACATATACAACATCACACCTCTTTTTATTCTAACACAGACCTCTTCCCACTCTGATGGTAACGAATCTGTGTTAAAAAGGTCTTGATAAGGATGTAACAGTAAGCTCCAAGAGCCATATTTTTTTTAAAAATAGTAAGTTTACCTACTGAGAATTGCTGTTCTCACCTGAATGTATAAAACTTTGAATGTGCTCCACTACTAGTTCACAAGAAAGGCCAATAGCATGCTTGAAATTAGCAGATGCCACATCCCAGTAAGAATGATCACTGTGGCTGCGATGAAGCCAAATTGACATGGTGGGGAGCAGAAGGTGTACAACCGCATAAATACCAAATCCAGGGCCTAGAGGATAAAAACAGAAGCAGGTTAAAGGATTTTTGACTTACATGCTCAGGCTAACTCATGTCCTAACTCAGGGCATTATCTCCTCTATATACACTCAGTTGATTTCTTTCTTCTGGAATGACTGAGGAATGAAACAGATAAGAAGAGTTTCACTCACTGTACTGAGCAATTTCCCCTGTCCTTTGCATACCTAGCTCCAGTTATTGCATATCAGTAATTTAATGGCAATCTCTAATTATTTTTTCCTAAAAGACATGAGAATACATACATTCATAACACCTGCAAGTGTAATGCGAGAACCAATATTTAGACATATTTATTTGAGATAAACATGAGTACACCCATATTTAGTGAACACAATCAGAGAAGCAGTCTTTTAGGAGCACAAGGACATAAGAAACTGCTTTATAGTGAATCAGACCACTGGTCCATCCAGCCCAGTATTGTCAACACTGACTGGCAGCAGCTCACCAGGGTTTCAGACAAGATTCTTTCCTAGCCCTATCTGGAGAAGCTGAGGATTGAACCTGGGAACTTCTGCTTGCAAAACATGTGCTCTACCACTGAGCCATGGCCCTTCCCCTAGGTCCTTTATTGACAACAGACTTGGCTTGCAGTGATCATCATTCAGCTATTCAGTGGGCTACTCTAAACGAGCAATTTATAGCATGCTCGTGACTGGCCACTCATGGAAGTTCTTGAGTCATTTTTATGATGTTGTGAGCTTTCTGTGCATCTCCCACTCTTTTCCTGAGCTAATCCATTTAAAAATAAACCTTGGAAAACCCAATTCTTCTGAAATATGTTAGGATTTCTTGTCATGTGGAGTTCAGGTTGTGCTATAAAACACCCACTAGAGGGTGCTGTCCCATTGAATTACATGGGCTGGGAGGTTTTAAATGGCTGCTCTCTTCCTGTGTAATTCAACACTTTTCAAATATGGAAGAAAAGCAGGAAGCAGAGCAATGGTAAGGAAATGCGATTTCCCCTGTCTGAAAAACTTCACTAATTCACAGTTGAAAGTTTGAGCTGATTCCACTGAAAAGCTTTATTAATGATTTTACATCCCATCTACCTCTGTGATTGACAAAGCTTATGATAAATCAAATATTCTAAAAGATTAACAATGCCAACTTACTCAATCAGCTTTAAAAAGTAATTGTGTTTGGGGAGATATGGAAGTGGTATCTGTGGTGTTGGATCTGTGAGTGCTTTTTTCTTTTTACTCATCTAAGTTATCAGCTGGCACTGCAGGCATTAAGTGATTCATTAAACATGCCTGTGGGAAACAGCCCTAAGTTAGGTGTATATTGTAGTTTGACATTCAATATTCTCTACCTGAGTCTCTGGAATAGTTATTACAAAAGTGACAAGTGGGACCTGCAACAAAATGTTGCACTACGGAGTGCTTCTTTTCAGGGTTCCAGCCAGCTAGCCATGCCCTCTTTCCAGGATGCTCCATTCCATTCTCTTCCTCCATCAGTTTTCTGTCTCCCTCCAGCAACATTCCATACTCAGTCTCACTGACCTGTTTTTTGGTGGTGGTGGGTCTTCTCCCCCTTAGGGTTCCCTCCTAAAGATTTTGTATATCTGCAAACCTTGGGGTACCTCCAACCCTGCAATAACCTCCCTTTTCCATGTGGATGGTGCCATTTTTACTACATGAGGCAGAGTTTGCTATCATATAGGATAGAAGCTGATCAGTGCTGCTGTTTCATATTGGTTCAACTTTTAATCAAGCTACCAAAGAGAATTGCAGGACTTCCTGGGCAGAGGCAGGAATAAATTCAGTCAGTTACCAGGTGTTTTGGTAACATCCCTCAGTAGTTCAAAGAGCAAATCCAGGGTGGGAGGCTGGTGCTGACGGGGACAGTTGGATATGGCAGTTGTCAACTCTTCCAGCAGAATGATCCAGACATTAATAAGGCCTAGAAAAACAAAACCTTATGTGAGCATCTATGTGTGATATAGGGAATAAGAATTATTCCCAGTTCCTTAGTTCTTTCCCCAGTTATTTATTTTTACTTTATGAGTAGTTATGGGATGCTGATCACTCGATTCTGTCTTCCTGGCTCCAAGTAAAGATTGATTCAGACATTCATTAGAATTATCAAGGAAAAGAACGACCTGAGTTTCTGATGTCTGAACTGGTCTTCCCTCCTCTCCCTTTCATTCTAATTCAAAACTCGCTTGCCAAGATCATTCACCGCTCTCATACAATGTCTTGCTTCAAATTCCTACTCTAAAAGCCAAATTACACTTTACACTTATTGCATCGCGTGTAGCTTGTGTAAGTGTGTGGGCGGGGGCACTGTGCATCTGGAGGAGAGAGAGGATTAACTCAACTATTTCCTCTCTAAAATCCTGCCTCCCCACCACCACCATGGGGATGGAGGTTTAAAAGAGAGAAAAAGTCTCCACCTATGCCATTTTACACCCCTAACAGGTGATGTTGTGCAGATGCAGAACATACAAGGCAGATGGAGAATAAACATCTTCCCCCCTCCCAATTTTGAGCCTTTTTACGTGAGGCTTTTATTGTGCACTTGTGATTGCTTACTCATGATAGTTTGTGGGTCCTTTACATGATGTCATCCTTGAGGGCATCTCCCTTGCTTTGCAACTATTATCATGAGGTTGTTGTTTTTTAGATCAAGGAAAGTCTGGTGTATCCTGAATGGTGCTATGAAATGCTCTGTGTATTTATGTAATTCTACTATACAGCAGTGCCATGTAGTGGCTGCATATAGAATGGCAAAGAAAGAAAACCGCAGGGGAAAAAAAACAAGTGTAAAGGAGCCGATCTTAATCCCACAAAGAATCTGGAAGCAGAAGATGTTTCCGAGAAGGTGTGGGATAAAAACCTCATGTAGAAATACCATTAGTTTTTCCTGTATAGAATCCTGAAACAATCAGTGCAACTTGTCTAAAAATGATATTTTATTCTAGTTTTTGTTTTATGATTCCCATGTAGTAAATTTATCTCCAACAGCGATATCAGGCTGCAATTTGAATCTCCCAGAGGAGAATACATTCTCAGTAACCACACAAAAATTTTGCTTACCTGTGTCATCATCAAACTCAGAAAGGACACACTCAATGCCATCCTCACCGCTTATGGGTCGCTCCTGTAATCTTTGGGGTAAGTTAGCAAGTTTCCCACTGAGAAAAATAGGCTTCAAGGGCATTTTGTAGATTTTGGCAAGCAACTGAAAAGGGAGAGAAATGATATGATGGCTCTGGGAATCTGCACTGTCAGGTCATATCGCATGGCAGATAGTTCCCAAGCTTCATTGTGGAACACTCCCACATTCATATTCACTAAAATACTTTGACATTCTTGCCGACAAGAGTCCATGCACAGAGGGGAGTTACCCGGGTTCTTACTTCAGGCTTTAATGTTACAATCAGAAATGCGAGGAGCAACCCCAGGAAAGGAAGGAGCCATGCGATGTGTGGTTGTTAGTGGTAACATCCCATCTCTTCCCATATAGCTGAAGGTGCTGACTGAATGCATACAAGAACTGGGTCAAAGCCTAGGAAGTGTCCACAAATACTGTTCTGACACCCTTCAACAAAGAACTTTTCTAGTCATCTCTGGTGAGTAACAACTGCCTCTAGGCAACCAGGTTCTGCTCTGGTAAACAGGGACAGACCCAGACCCATCTGCCATTAGTAGTGATAGTGCTTTACGGCGTTTCCCCAAACAGAGGAACAATGTGGCTACTGTGTTTGCCCACACCCACTGTCACTTATCTGGCAGAAGAAAGAGCACAGAAATGGGTGGCAACAGAGAAAGCCTACGCTGCCAGGAACAACAATGACCCGCTGTATGTGTTACCCTGGGAATTGCTGCAGAACACTGGGGCTTTTGCATCCTCCACCCCACCCCACCTATGGCAAAAAGAGAGACTTAGAACATGAGAGAGAGAGAGAGAAGCCACAGCATCCACTGTGATGACTGCTCCCTAGGACCAACATCACAACTTTTTACATATGTCTGTGATAGCTGCTTCTGCATTAGCTGTCTCTTATGACAGAGAGGGACCACTTAAGAAGAGAGAGAGAGTGCCAATCACAGGCAGCAGTGATGAGAAGTCTGGAGTGGCAACTGGAGTACAGGGTGTGTACAGGCCCGGGATATACATGTACAGGGTGCTGACAAATTATTATGCAGATCTACACAAAGCAGGATATAACACTTTGAAAACGTTTTGAAAATTGTATCTGGAGTGTGTCCTGGTCCTCAACAGTTGGCACTACTGTTATAAACCATTTTAAAGCAGTAGTGTAGATCCTGCCCTGGCAAAATCATCATCATCATCATCCACATTTATTACTGAGTGTTTAGGCCAGAACTTGAATCCATGTGCTTCACCATCATTATCACAAACTCTCAACCGCTACTCCAGTTGTCTTGGAGACTGGAAATAAAAACTTTAGAGACAACTGAAATGCAGGACATAATTGATAGACTCTTTCCCCCACCACCCCTCATGTAAAATAATATGATGGTTCACTAAAAACCAGACTCGCACTGTTTTCAAAACTGAAGCTAAGAAAACTTTTTTAGTCTGGTTTAGCCTTGCCCAGCCTTGTGCCTTCTGGGAGTGCAGCTCCCATTAGACACAGTCAGCATAACCAGGAATGATAGGAATTGCAGTGCAAAACATCGGGAGTGGGTGGGTTGCAGAAAGCTGGCCTTGAATGCTTCTCTTGAGATTGCATCTGTTTGTGAGCTGCTCTATACAGTAGGCTGGTTATATATGTTGTGGTTCACCATGTGACTCAGTGGTTTTCTGTAGGCAGCAGTGTGCAGTCTATTCGGTGAGCCGTTGCTCAAGAAAAGCCCTCAGCCCCCTCGTGGATGGCATTTTAGGTGGCCTCAATAGGATGACCTTTCCATGAACTGGGCCTGCACAGCCACAGGGGAAGACAGCGCCATTTTGCCCACCTGAGAACACCGCCTGAGGTAATCAAGAGCAGGAAGGCACAAGTCTGTAGACGTGGATCCTGACCCTGGCACACAGTCGCCAATCTCCTTGCAATCTGCTTCTCCTGGGAGGGGAAAAGTTGGGGAGAAAGAAGAAGGTTAAGCATGACATCACGGTACTCTGAATGATGGGTGGTTATTGGGAAAGGTTACTGTGAAATCCAGAGGGATTCACACATTCACAAAATACAAATAGGGGCAATGAGGCTTGACTGGGAGCAGTGCAGGGAGTGGGGAGCAGTCGGCAGAAGATGTACTTGCAGGCAGAAGTGAAGAACCTTGCCTTGATACGGGCTTCATGCAGACATCATGCAGGGGGTGTCGAATCTCTTTCAGCATAAAGTCCAAATTCAATTGTAGAGAAGCTCTCGGGGCCCACGTTCCAGTGGTGGGCGGAGCCAAAGGGGAAAGGTGCAGGGCCAAGAATACCAGCTGTGTTTTAGCTTAAAGCTCTGTGCCTCGTTTCCCTTGAAGCACCTAGCGTGCCCTTTGGCCTGCAGGCTGGGCTAAGAAGAAGACGCAGCACTGCAGGCAGAGGCCTGTGGGGGAGCAGGTCACTTTGAAGCGGATGCTCTGGCCCCAACATTAAAAGCAAAACGAGCCAAGTATAGGGGTGTTGAACCTCTTCCAGCCTAAGGGACAAATCCAGTTTTGGGGAAGCTCTCAGGGGCCAATGGAAAGTGAGGCCAAAGGCAAAGGGGGCATGGCCAATTAGGATGCCAGGTGGGCCAGATTTGGTTCACAGGGCAGAGGTGCAACTTCCCTAACATAAGCTCTCAGGGGCCAATGGTGGTGGTGGTGGCAGGGGCAAACTACCAGCATACTGTAGCTGAAAGCTCTTATGGCATTTCAACCTTTTAGAATAGGGAAGAAATCACGTAAGAGCCAGGAAACCAGCAAACAATACACAGTTGGGGGAGAAAAGCTGCCCCCCCCCCAGTAACATGGAGAAGGGGCCACCTGGGCTACCACGGAGGGAGGGATTTGGTTCCCAAAACTGAGGTTCAATCCCCTGCTTTGAATGTTCCTCCAGCTGGGAAATGGAAGGAAGGAATATGATCAGGGAGCACCCCCTGGCCTGCCCTTTGTGAGGATTCTTTAAGCTCTGATTATTACGATCGGGAAGGAACAGTACGTTTTTGTAGGCAGAAACTTACACCCCTCTGAGGGTTTGGAAAGCACCTGCATTGTTTTGGGAAATGCTACAGAAGTAGATGAAGGCATAAAGAAGGAACGTGATTATGACCAAAGATGGTAAAGGACCCATTTGAAAAATAAAGCAAGAAGTACTCCAGCAGCGGTGGAATGGGAAAATATTCAGCAGACACCATAACTGTTCCATATGGGTACACTTTGCTAAATCAGAGGGCTGAATCTTCAATGCTCACACAAAAATAACAATGCTACAAACATCTAACATTTGTTCACAAGTGTTCGCTGGTGCTCATTGTCATTTAGCTCACTGCTTGCCAGCTGCATCTACAAACATGAAATATTATCAAGTGTTTTTATTTTAAAAAAGAGTTTTACCCAATCCTTTGACGAACTTCATAAGGCACATGATATAACTGGTGGCTGCATTTGCAAAAACCTGGATGTTGTCTGTATTTAGAAACGCTTCAAAGACATCAAACACAGGAGCCTGGCATTTTCCTGGGGAAACAAGAGATGATTAGCTGAGCTAAATCTATATTCAGGCGGCAATCCTACACTCATTTACCTGGGAGTCCATCTCATTGAACCCAATGTGGTTTACTTCTGAAGAAACATCAATAGGATTGTGCTATAAGACCCTGTTCTGCATTTTGAGCTAAACAACATGGCTTTGTATGTCTTGTGAACCTTTCCTAACCATGGTGGCTGCATAATCACAGTTTAAACACACACACCGACCATTTGTTGCAAAAGAGTAGTGGCCTAATCATGGTTTAGTGTGTTGTCTGAACAGACCCACAGAGTCCTTGCTGGCATTACTCTAAATTGCTTCTGATTAATGTGCATCACATTCCTTATGTGCATTTACTCAGAAATATGTTCCACTGTGTTCATAACGCTTATTCCTAAGTAAGAGTACATGTGATTGTAGCCTCAAGACAACACCTCCATATTTCTGGGTGTGCCTTACTGAAACCTGAGCAGGTAAGCTAGGTGGGCCTGATGTCACCTCTACGTAGGGCTGCCTTTGAAGACGGTTCGGAAGCTGCAGCTTGTGCAAAATGCAGCGGCCAGATTGATTTCGGAAACCAGAAGGTTTGACCATATAACACCTGCTCTGCTCCGCTTGCACTGGCTGCCTGTATGTTTCCGAGCCCAATTCAAGGTGCTGGTTTTGACCTATAAAGCCTTACATGGCTTGGGACCACAATACCTGATGGAACGCCTCTCCCGACATGAATATACCCGATCACTACGTTCAACATCTAAGGTCCTCCTCCGGGTGCCTACTCTGAAAGAGGCTCGGAGTGTGGCAACGAGGGACAGGGCCTTTTCGGTGGTGGCCCCCAGGCTATGGTATGATCTCCATGACGAGGCTCGCCTGGCACCAATGCTGCTATCTTTCCAGCGCCAGGTTAAGACTTTCCTCTTTGCCCAGGCATATGGCGGGACATCTTAATCACCCACATGTTTAGTTTTTTAACGGTTTTTAATGCTTTATGTGTGTATGTTCTGTGTTTTAGAATTTTAAATTTTGTATACTAGTTTTTATCTCAATTTTAGAATTTCTGTAAACCGCCCAGAGAGCCCTGGCTATGGGAGCGGTATGTAAGTGCAATAAATAAATAAATAAATAAATAGATGTACTTGCCGATGTATTTGGTGCAGCACCAGGGGATCTACACTACTGGTTTAAAGCTCTTTAAAGCACTTTGAAAACATTTTGAAAACTGTATATGCAGTATGTCCTGGGCCCCAACAGTTGTCAGAACTGTTATAAAGTGCTTTAAAGTGCTTTAAAGCAGTAGTGTAGATCCTGCCCAGGTTGTGGGGCATAGGGTACATTGCACTTATCCATAGAAATTCCATTTCTCTCATCAGGAAACCTCTCCATCTGGGCACTGGATGTGAGAGTCTATAGTTGGTGCTGGGCAGCAGAGACAGAACTGGGGTGCTGTTGGTGTACCGCCCACCCTGCTTCCCAACCACCTTCCTGTCCGAGCGGGCAGAGGTGGTCATCGGCTTGGTCTTGGAGAACCCAAGAACTAAGCCCTTGCTGGGGCCACCTTGTCAGGTGCAGGTCGGGACTTTGTGGCTGCTGTGAGAATCATGAGGGTGTCTTTCTCTGGACCTGGCTTTTGCAGGTGGTGATCCAATGTGTGTATTTGTAGGGGTGAGTGTCACCCCATTCTCATGTACAGATCATGACCTGGTGAGGTTTGGACTGACTGCAACTGATTTCCTCTGCTGGAAACCCATTAGGGTGGGGAACTGCAAAATGGTGGCACTCACAGCAAAGAACTGCCAGTACTCTGTTGCAATCCAAAACTTCACACAAATCTACAACTTTAGTCAAAAGTTTTGTACAGTTTGCCATAGACTGTTGATACCTTTCCAAAAATAGACTCTTAAGAATGGCACTATCTAAAAAGTGGGAGAAATATACAGAAAAGCCTTACCCATCGAATATTCTCCAACAAGATATTCCTTAACCTCCGATTTGCTGCCACTGCGCACTGTTTCGAGTGCACTGAACAAGGGCCTCCAGCCTGACTGGATCCGAGTCGAGCACACCTCCACCAACTCCCCTATTGATGTGACCACCTAGTGCAATCAAAGCATACAAAGTATTACAGAAGAGAACAACTAACACAAAGAAGATGCTAATGGGTTGGATCCAGTTTTATTAATGCTCAGAATAGACTCACTGAAATCAACAGGGCATGTTAACTAAGTTCAATGAACCTACTTGGAAGAGGATGAAGTCCGGATCCAGCCCATTGTGTAAGAATTAAGTTGCTTTATATACACGACAGAAGAATATTACCAAGTTATTTATTTGTTTTCTGCTTCAGCAGCTCAGAGGAATATGTTCTGCTGGGCATTGCAGCTCCAGTCCTTGATTGTTGGAAATACAACAAACCCCACCTTTGACTTAGTAGATTCTACTAATTATTGGCGTGGTTTGCACATAACGACAACCAAGTTTTTTTTAATGTTTTTTAAACCCTGGGCTGTTGGGAATGAGTAAGTGTGCTAGTTACACTGATCAGTTGCTCCTGCTGTGAGCAGGAGTGGCTAAACAACCCAGGGACACTCTACCCCGGCTTGTTTGCTGTGATGTGCAAACCAGGAACTCCGGCTTTTGTCTCCTCCAACAAGCTAGAGTTGAAACCCAGCATTCAGCCTGTTTCATAACTCTTGGAAAACTGCTCCTGCAGTTTAGCTGCTCCCGCCAGGAATGATAGGCAGTATGTGTTAGCCTGCTCGCTCATTCACAATAACTCAATTGTTAAACAAAATTCTGGGCTATTGTGATGTGTGAACCAGCTCATTGCTTACACTCTTAAAAAAAAAAGGATCTGTGCATCCATCCTGGGAAGATACTTCCTGCTCCTTTTTAAAAATGAAAACCAAAACTCCCTTTGTAAGCCGCCCAGAGAGTTTTGGCAGCATAGACATGCAAACAACAACAACAACAACATAACATTGCAGCATTTTTGCTCCTGAAAAATACAATGCAGCTCTGCACAGAAGCATCTCTGTGTCATTCCCCTTTACAAAATTAATAAAAATCAAAGCTCTCTTGAATTCGTTAGATCATCCTCATGGTAACCAAGAACTAGCTTGCCTGGTCCTGGACATCCTCGTCACACAGCTCCAGCTGCATGATGCGCTCAAAGGGGCGGAAGAGTGCCTCATTAAAGTGAAAATGAGGGGGTTCGTTCCAGTCTGTCAGAACCTCAGTTAGGATATCATGGATGAAAGTGACAGCCTTCCGTGAAACATGCCTTTCCTTATGACAGGCAGCCTGTAAAGAGAAAGTAGAAAGCAGAATTTCAGCCAAGCAAATACTGCCTATCCAACAAGGAAATTGGCAGCAAATTTGGGGAGAAGGGGTGGGAGAACATACTATGAGGCTGTTCACACAACACACTAACCTACACTTAGTGGTTGGGTGTGGGTTGCCACCCTGAACAATAAACCATGGGTTCTCAAGGTGGCTTGTTCAAGAAAATAAGCTGCACTGCATGGTTAAGAAGCTGCCCTGGCTGCATTCAGACTATGTTAACTCACGGCTCATCAAAACAACCCACACTCAACCACTGGGTGCGGGTTAGCATGTTGTGTGAACAGCTCCAAAGACTGGGTTTGCACAACATGCTAACCCACACTCAGTGGTTAAATGTGGTTTGCTATTGGACCATGTTGAACCGTGGGTTAGTGTGTTGTCTGAGCACTTGACACTTTAGGCAGGGTAGCTTGTTAACCATGCAGTGTGGTTTATTTTTCTTGAACAAGTCACAGTGAGAACCCATGGTTTATTGTTCAGGGTGGCAACCCACACCCAACCCACGTGGTTAACAACTCATACTTGGGTTAGCATGTTGGGTATACAGCCCCTGATAAGGTGTAACTCTAGAAAGTAACTATATAGTAACTATAACCAGAAGACTACTCAAAATAAATGTCATGTTTACTATGTCATTTTTAATATTTTACTTGACCTCTTACCCTCAACCCAATTCATCTCCTTAGATTGTCATCCCCTCGAGGAGAGAATGGGATAAAGTAGGAGCTATAAATCAAATAAATAAACAGAACAAAACAAACAAATACCTAGTCACTTGTAAAGGAAATAAATGAAGCTTATTTTATAAAGATCTATCTGAGAACTGATGGCTGTGCGAGTCCCCTAATATATCTCCCCCCCCCCCCCCCGGCTGCAGATCACCAGAGTATAATCTTTCCTACCCTGCTGCATTCACCAGTATGACATATTTTTAAGTACCTTAACTATGTTGGAATTACACTTTGCCATTTGAAACTATTACAACACAGAGAACACTATACAGTCTCCTCCTGTCCCTCTGTCCGCCCCCCTGCAATTTCTCTCACTTCCACTAGATGAGGCGCCACCAGGTTCCAGCAGCGCATAAGGTGAAGCAGAGGGCGGCATTTACTCTTAACGATTCGGAGCATGGCCCCTCCTAGACGGAACAAATGGAGTGCACTTCTCCTGTCTTGGGTGGATTTTACTTCCCCTACAAGGAAAAAAAAGTGCAGTACTTGTTCAGGTAAATAAAATCTATATCAAATATCTTATATAATATATATCTGTATCTCTATCTCTATATTGACACTTGAATCTTTCTGGTTTTAAACTTTGTCTTAGAAGCTTACCTGGCATTGCCAACGAGTAATCAACAGTGTCTGTTACAGAGTGGAAGAGCTGGGACTGAGAGGCTTTCTTCAGCTGATAGAGGAAACCTCCCAATGCCATCAGATTCAACTTGTCAACAGCATCTTCAAATAACCTTCAGAAAAAGAGGCAGAATTCATCATTTAACACAATCAAATGACTAAGGGCCAAAGAGAGAAGACTGAGGGGAGACATGATAGCACTCTTCAAATACTTAAAAGTTTGTCACACAGAGGAGGGCCAGGATCTCTTCTCGATCATCCCAGAGTGCAGGATACGGAATAATGGGCTCAAGTGACAGGAAGTCAGATTCCAGCTGGACCACAAGAAAAACATCCTGACTGTTAGAGCGGTACGACAATGGAACCAGTTACCTAGGGAGGTCATGGGCTCTCCCACACTAGAGGCATTCAAGAGGCAGCTGGACAACCATCTGTCAAGTATGCAGTAGGGTGGATTCCTGCATTGAGCAGGGCGTTGGACTCGATGGCCTTATAGGCCCCTTCCAACTCTACAATTCTATGATTCTAAGCCCCTCAACCCCCACAGTCCCAATCCAAATTGGGGGCCCTGAGCCTAGTCTACAGTAAAAATGGGAAAATAAAGGCATACATTTAAAGCCATGTCATTTAAGTCCTTATGTGAGCTTTTAAAGTAAGGAACTAGTTATCAATGTGCAGGGGGAGGGCACTAAAGGTACCTCAGAAAACTGAGATCTTTCCCTGCTCCATGCACAGTGATGTAAGGCATTGCTCACAAAAATAGGTCAGGCAGGGAGAATCAAGTTCATAGAGCTTAACCAAAAAGCCTTAACCACTGTGTCTTCTGAACAGGGCCACTATAGTCAGACGCTGGGCCAGTATTCTAGGTTAACTCTGGGTTGTTTCATCCTTAAATAACCCAACGTGCCTGGGTTCAGATGTCATGGTAACAACCTACAAATGGGGCATTCATATGTTCTTTATGAAAACTGGAAGCGGCTTTAGCATAGCGTGCGTTCCTGGTGTGACGTTTCAATCCCGGGTCAATATAGAATGTGTAAGTAAGTGATTATTTATTGTCATCATGAAGAAAAACCTCTGTCTGAGATTGGATATAGCAGTGGGGATGAGGGCTGATGGGACTCGCCTGGGCAGCAAAGAGGGGCTGCTCCTCCTGGTCCAGGCAAGTCCCATGGGCTGAAGGTCCTGCCATACCCCACTGCTCTCTCCCATATGAAATGAACGCTTTTCTTCATGACAACAACAAAGAACCATTTCCTTAAATCCTCCATGCAGATCCCTCCATGGGTGGGGTGGGTGGGGAGCTTGACGTCTAAGTCCCACCCATGGAGGAACCCCAAGAGGTTGCATGGGCCAGACAGAGGTGCCCCATGGGCTGAAGGTTCTGCACTGTTTCTATACAGTGAAAATGCAAATACGCTGCACCTATTGCTTGCATTACAAACTCTGGTTCAGATGATGAATCTCCATCTAATATCAACAGGAATCCTACAGACAAGATGTTTTAGGCAAAATGGCATCTTTCTTTCATGTGAAGAAGCAGGATGAGCCAAAGTGAGCCTTGAGTTTTTGCGCTCTTCTGCTTGTCTCTCTGTGCAGCCAAGAGGGGAGGTACATAAACTTTCACTTCTGCAGCTAGGCCTTGCTCATTCCGGTCAACAGGATGTGCAAACACAACAAACGAAGGGGTTTGTATATTCAGAAGAGCCATTCAGCCAGGACCTGTGCACTTCTCTGCCTTTACCTATGTTACATTCATACAGGAAGTAATTCTCTGAATGTAGCATCCACAAACAAAGGCAAATTTTGCGATCGTCTAAAAACAATGACGTTCAACTAAATGTGATTGTCAGCATTCAGTAGTGCATGGTCCAAAAGTGGGGCGTAATATATATCTATTTTTGCAGACTCGTGATTTTTCCCCCTTAGGACTGTCAGCATTACATGTGAATGTCAACATTCACCAAATGGTGGCTATTCACAGTAAAACATACATGAGAGTTTCTTGACAAAACCCAAGCCCATGGCAACCGTCAAGGTATTCCTGCTACTACCTGTCAGCCTGAGTCGAAAGGGTGAGGATAGCCTTGGCAGCGCTACTCCCATTCATCAGGCTGCCTCCACGGAAGTCAAAAGTCCTTCCCTTGCTGCTCTCTTTGATGAGCTCCTGAATGGAAACTGGCTGGATGATGGGATTGTTCCTCAGTGTAGACTCTGGCTCCAATTCCTGGGGAGAATCTGTAGACTGAACATCCTGAAGCCCTCCTGTGGCCTGTTGCGCTTGAGTAATAGTTACCGGTGGCTGAGATGTGCCGTCACTGAAGTGAGCATGTTCCAGGGTGCTGATGTACTCACACACTCTGAAAACGTAAACAGGAAAGCAAAGCATAGAATGGATGGTTCTACTGGTTTATGCACTGCGTCATCTTATTCGCTCTGTACAAAATCTATTCTTCAGAGATGATCTACAGCAGTCTTAAGGCTACTGAAGCAAAAACAACAACACTGCTTTGTAAGCAGGGCATCACTGTAGCGGCTAATCCAATTGTGAACATTAAACACAGGAATTAGATGTGCTACTTGAGAATCAAAAGCAGTCTTATGTGTAAAATAATATCCCCCCCCCATTGCTCTGATCAGGAAAACTCTCACATGAATCTCTCACTGTTCATCCCAGCATCATTAGAGACATTCTTAAAATCAAGTTGTATTTTAGTGTTTTAATTTTTGTGTGCTTACTAGAGAGCTTTGGCTATTAGTGATATAAAAATATTAGACAGATAGACAGGCAAATAGCAGTGTGAGCTTACTCAGAAGATTTCTTCTATTTTGCAATCACAGACCTTTTAGACTTTTACTAGCCTCATCAGAAAAAAAAATGTAGTAGGAAGAAACAGGTGGCTGGACATAAAACAACTACTACTACAACAACCTCAATAACATTTTAAGAAAGTTAAAGTTATTTAAAGTTAAAAGAATTCAGAAAAAAATGTTGGAAAAACAAACATATCTTTGAATACACAAGTTTGAGAGATAATATATAACTGTAAGGTAAAAACGGTCTTGTACTTAGTTTAAAAAAAGTCATTGCAAGTAGAAAAAAATTAAAATCAAGAGATGATGGTTTTCATTTATAATTTTAAACAAAGTGTTGGAATGCTAAAACAAACAGGGAAGATCACAATATGTAAAACCAGGTGTGAGGTAGGCAAGAGAAAATGAGGAAAAGCTTCCTATATTTTGTCCTATCCTTCTTCTCAAACTTTACAACATTTTGTTGTGGTTTCCTATTTGGGTGCACATCTATACGTGCACTCCCAAAATGTTGACATTTATGTTTACCTTCAACAAGGGCAAGCAAGTTGTGTCCCTCCAGATGGGAATTGTAGGGTTGGAATTGTAGGAAGAAAACATCCAGAGGGAGACAAGTTGGACACCCCTGGTCTAAGAGCAATTCCTACCATTGTTAGGGCTGCTGTGATGTTACAGAATGTTCATGAACATTCTCAGTGCTGTTGGGGAAAGGGCAACTCATGAACGTTGAAAGTGCAGATGCGACTGGTAATCTAAAAGACTGGGTTGGCCAGGAAAACCCCCTCAAAGAAGGTCTATCAGCAGGAGAAACTGGTGATTTGCACAGTTCTTTAATTCAGAGGTAACATATTGCTATCTACAGTTTATAGTATTAATTTTAAAGAGTTCGTTTATACACACATACACACAACACACACACACACACACATATTCATGCACGTATAATTCTTTGGTGACACAAAGAACAGGCCTGTTGAAACCATGTCCAGGAAAATATCACACACATACTGAGTTCCTGCCTAATGGTTACAAACTACCGCATAGTTGAGGAGTGAGTAATATTTTGTGTGCTTTTTGCACTAGGCACATGTTATTTGGTTACTTTTATGGAATTAGAAAAGACACATCAGCCTGCAATCAAAGGCTCTAATCAATTTCCATGAACACCGGGTGAGGCTACAGCCTCAAACTGGCTCAAACAGAAGATGAACACACAGTTTCCATACCTGAATACATGAGGCCAGCAGTCTTGATTGTGGCTTCCCATCTCCAGCCCCACATTGAGAATGGCATCCATGCACAAAACATGAGCTGTGTGGAGACACACCCCTTGCATTTTCCCCATCTGCTCCAGTTTCTGCTCCACTTTGTGTTTTACTGCACCGTGATAAATGTTAGAAAGAAAAGATCTCCTGTTATTTCTAAACGAAAGAGCTAGGGGTGTGGGTGGGTTTCAGCTTTCACCCTAAAGGAGTTTTAAAAACAACAATATATATTCAGCTTCTTTCAATTTGCATTTAGACTCTAGGACCTTTTCACGACTTCCCTGCACATGTTTACTGAATGGGGGCAGTGGGAGTGGGTGGGGAGAAGCAGGATTGCACATTGCTCCCCACCTCCACACATTCAGTGGAAAGTGTGACAGAGGCTGAATGCAGACTGGCTTTTCCATGTGACTGGAAACCCCAGCTGGGCAAGTTTCTTGATTGTGTGGAAGAATCTGCACACATGCAGTTCTATGCACCAAAATCCCCTTTCACACACATTCTGAGGAAAGTTCAGAAGCTGGGCAGGACCACTTCCTGTCCCCCTTTGACATGTTTCATTCAATGCCTGTTGTAAAGATGTGAAAGGAACTAGAGAGTTCAACACAAGGGAAATAACTAATTCCCACAGAACCTACACCATTACAAGCTGCAGTATATTTCCATTACTTGTTTTCAAACTAGTACACAGGTTGGAAAAGCCTTTAGTTTGATACAGCAAAGCCTTCAAGCAAACGGACACAACTGTCAGTTGAGCTCGCCCTCTTGTGGAAGGGGTCTGTCCACTCCATTCCCCTGAGGGGTCCCTGCCCCACAGCAGGGGAGAAGGGGAAGATGACTCTGTCCCTTAGCTGACTAAACTCTCTCGATTTCAAACTGTATAGCTATGTAATGACTAGGGAAGTCTGCCTGTAGCTATTGCAGGTTTCAACCACATGGACACATTAAACTTACTTTAAAATAATTAATGCATTTAAAAAACAAAATAACCTCAAGGTGCATAGCCCTAGGGTCCTGTTAGTCTGCATGCCGAGTTTCAGGCATCCAGAATTCACAGTCTTGATGCTATAGTTTTGACGGGTGGACAGACTGACAGACACACATCCTCTTTCATTGTTATTAGATGTTCTTGGTTGCAATGCTATGTAAACTTATTTGGGAACTTGTCCTCTTGAGGAACAGGGCTGTCCATTCCATTCCCCTGAGGGGGCCCTACTTATGCTAGGTAAATGTTGTAGTCCTTGTTTTGGGGATCCACCCCCAACTCTCAGGTGTGTGTAGGGTTTATGTCTTTGCTAAGACAGCCATTGTTGAGCTTCTTGTGTGTGGGTCTTTCCAGAGGACCCATACACAAAGGGAACAACCCTTACTATGGTCAATGCTGACAAAGGAAATGTTACGAAGCCTCTAATACCAATAGAACAAGGTAAAATGACCAACCTAGGGCACACACTCATTGCTGAAGTATGAACCAGTGAACATATTGTGGGGTTGTACCTTGAGCAATGGCATCACTGGGTTCTTGGGCCTCCCTTTCTTCTTTCTCCTCTTGAACACACGAAGCAGCAGCCATCTGCGCAAGGGCAGATGCACAATTAGCAGCAACCCCTACAACAAGAAACAAGCCAATTTTTAGTACAGAATTTCCATTTATCCCACCAGCCATGTACTTGCCAAACATTTGGTAGGGTGAAGGAAGAGATATAGGGGAAGATCACCTGTCCTACTCCACAAGAATGACATCCAGTTATCCTTGTGGGGGATTGGCACAAATTCAGTTAAAAACGCAGCCTATGTCAATGAATAAAGGATACCTAAAGCACAGCTGAGCCGGGCTGCCTTCCTCAGTCCATCCAGACTCATGCAGATGGCATCCTTCTCCTTCTGGTTTTGCTCCTTGATGCCCTCGGCTCCTAAGATGAATGCCAGTCCTTTGGAGCTCCCTGCCATGCGGCCAGTCAGAGGCGTTGATAAGGTGTCAATCAAATTCTTCCAACAACCAATTAGCAGGTATCGGGCAAAAGAGACACCTGAAGCATCAGAAAGGTGAAACAGAGAGTTGCTTAGAATCTTAGGAAACTCCACCATTACTCAGGGCCAAAGAACACATGCTACTAAAAGTGTCATTAGGAATGTCAGATTTCCCCAACCTCCTAAATTAACAATAGGCATGGGGATAGGACATTTTCTGGAGTAAGCATAAGGGCAGAAGGTTTAATCCTTTCTTCCCTTTCAAAGAAGACCCAGTCTCAAGAATGCCCCATTACCCCATTACTGTGTGCAACTAGCTGCAGCTGTTGTGCAGATAAAAACTTGATGATATTCTTGAACCTACTGCATATCAGGGACACATTTACACTCCCTGGTATTAACAGTGGACTCTTCAGATCACCAGATTTTCACAGCATTCTGAGCATATCAAAGGCAGATCAAAGCCTTTAGCAAAACAAGAGCTTTATGCACATCCTAACACTGAATGGGTTGGTGGGCAGAAGGTAGATCTGGATCTACTGGTAGATCTCTGGGTAATCTGCCATAGATCAGCAAGGATTTATTAAATCCATTTTTAACAATCGCAGCCATAAATAGCTCCTCCTCCTCTCTAATGAAGAGAGTTTGCAGTAACCAGGAGTGGATTTTGGTATGAAAGGTCTGTGAACTCCATACAGTTGTAGTCCTCAAGACAAAGTCCTGGGCTCAGACCTCTTTAATTCTAGGTTAAATTCTAAGTTAAATCTTTTGCACCAGGCTCCAGGGCAGAAATAATAATAATAATAATAATAATAATAATAATAATAATAATAATAATAATAATATATTTGTTACCCGCCTCTCCCTCTGGATCGAGACAGGGTACAACACAAACGCCAATGCCATAAAATACATATAATTGATTAAAACATTTAAAACTAATACATTATTAAAAGCAGCACAATATTAAAAGACATCTTAAAATTCAAGAAAAAGAAAGTAGATCCTGCAAGCCTGAAGTCTGCCCACGCTTCTAAGCCACATAGACAGAGTCAGGCATTAGGTCTGTTCTTGGCACAAACAACAAACAAGGCAGACACTGAAATAATGCTCTTGGCCATGTTACCAGTGAATTCAGTATTTGTTCAATCTACACTATTCTATATATATATTTAAAAAAATAACTCAGGAATTTAAACCCAAAATTAAAATTCTGTTCAAACATAAATATGACCCACGAAGTGAAGACATCTGATTTCTGAAATGCCTCAACAGCTAGCACAGGGACGAGAAAGGGGGCGGGTGGGTGGGGAAGGCCTGCCATCTGGCTTCTTCCGTTCGCATAAGTTTAATGCATGCCAGTGTGGGAGACACAGAAACAGCAAAGCTTTTCCTAACCACAAAACAGTCTACCTTAAAAACAGGAAGTTTAGGATGAGAACTAGATGTCTAAGTTATAGACAATTGTGGGTTATGCTACACACTATACAGATGCTTTACCTGCCATAACGGCATCATTTGGCTTCCTGGTTTGGCTGAGAGGAGACTGCGGAGATGCAGAAGCCATCAGTTGCCCGCCTATGGCACTGCTCCCCAGACCATCAATGTCTGCAAAGACAATCAGCATATTAATACGGGGAAAGGGAAAAAACCCCATCTAACGACCAATTCCCACATTCATGTATCTCTCAACGTCTCACCATTCTGACTCACAGCTGCATGTGTGAAATACCTCCGTGTAAAAAGTATGGTGTATGAAAGCCCTAGCAGTGGAATCTAGGGAGGTTGTGGGCTCTCCCACACTAGAGGCATTCAAGAGGCAGCTGGACAACCATCTGTCAGGGATGCTTTAGGGTGGATTCCTGCATTGAGCAGGGGGTTGGACTCGATGGCCTTGTAGCCCCTTCCAACTCTGCTATTCTATGATTCTATGATCTGTGTGATAATGGCCCATTCCAGTGAATGGTTTAGTTGCTATTTATTTATTCATTTATTTATTTATTTAATTAATTTTATTTCTATTCCACCTGCAAACACATTGTGTTGTCAAGGCAGCTTACAAGAATCACTAAAAGCAAACAACAAAAACATCAGGTTCAAATGAATGTGTTAAAAAGATTAAGAGGACTGGGGCAATACGGAAGATCTTCCCCTAGCATCTAAAAGACATTAAAACAGCTGTCAGAATTAATTAATTAATTAGAGAATCTGAGAGACAGAGTGGCACCACTGAGAAGGCCCTTTTCCTGATTGCTGCCCACCTGACCTGAGATAGTAGAGGCACCCTGAAGAGGATCTCAGAAGATGACCTCAGCACATAGGCACAACACATGTGTAATGTGGGGCCAGGAACTAGGGCCTTTCTGTATGATCAAACATAGAAGTCCCACCCATATCCTTCCCCTGGGGTGAGTATCTACTTAGAACAATTAATCCTAGGAGCTTGAATCTCACCCAGGATGCAACTTACACTGGTATAATGTTGACAATAGGGATTTATTTCTATACTGTCCTGTCATTCCAATGGGTATATTACCATGATACTGACCTGTTAGCATGGTGATAAGTGGAAGGCTGTGTTCTTCAGGGCTTCCCCAATATCCAGCCTCTCCAAGAAGATTTCTCTCCAGGACTTGATGGTAAAGCTCTTCAACCCAAGCTTGAGAAAAAACCATCAACACTCCACTGGACTGGACCTGCTTCATGAACTCCTTCTGCCAAGTGGAAGAGCAGAATTCAGCAAGTATGGTATAATGAGCTATGTTGCTTTTCCGCAGAGACCTCTAAACATAGATATGATCACAGGCGTACAACTGATGTGACAATAAAATTATTCAGATGCTTGTACAGAAACATCAGCATATCTCTCTTTCTGATGCAGTTCAGATATCAGACCAAATCAAGTCATTATGTACAAGAACAGCCATGACCCTCAGGCTTGGAGGCTTCCCCTCTTTCTTCTTGCTTTTGGGTTCTTAGCAAACCATAGTTTACTGCGTTGTTCGAACATGGCAAACTATGGTTTGTACTAATTGGAGAATAACTGGGTACAACATTTGCATTCATTTTCATTTTTAGACCAGTCATCCTATAACAGCTTTTCGGAATGTTTTTTGTGTGTGAAAATCTCCATTCTCCCCCCACCTTTGAAATCTCTGATCCAATTTCTACGATCCAAGCCCATGTGCCCAAACTTGCTTAAATATGAGCACTTCATATTCACTGAGCTATGAAACAAAGACTGTAAGAACTCAGGATGCTGCCAGTTGTGTGATGTTGATTTCAACAAAGAGACATTGCACTGCATCCCATATTCAACTCACCATTAACACAGGGCATTGGGCAGGCTTCTTTCGGTAGTAATCTGCATTAGACAGCTTCAGGTTGAGCAGAAGAGTATAATGAGAGACCATATAGAGACTGTCAGCATTCATCAGTGTCTGGAAGCTGAAGCTAGTATTTCCCTCAAATCCCGGAGAATGCATCAAACCTAACAAACAGATAAGAGATATAATAAGTGCTGTGCACCAGAAATCTAGTTTAGTGAATCAAGGTAAATTATTGATGTGTAAGTCACAATTTTGTAACATACAACTTCTCTTTCATGTTCAGGTCGGCCTATTTTGATAGACTGTTGCAGAGGAGGCAGGTAGCGCCGATGTCAGTGGGGCAGTTTATTGGCTCCGGGTTTCAGTCAGAACCAGTCAGAATTTGACTGAAATGCATGGTATGGAGTTCTGATTGGTTCTGACTGAAACCCAGAGCGGATTCACAGCCCCACTGACATTGGAGCCGCCACCACCCTCCACTGGACTGGTCTAGTGGGTAACAGGCTGGATTTGATTTGGAGAAGACCTGAAGCTTTAGGGGATGATGTTGATGAGTCTCTCTCTCCCACTTTCTCTCTATCTCACACACAGCTTAAAATTCCTCCCATGGCACAACCCTCATGTATCCTGTTCTGAGAAACTTGGAGGAAGGACAGGATACCAACGTGATAAACAAATGAAAAATCAATAGGTCTCTTGAAAGGGAAGCTCTCTCTACACACAGACATGATCTATACAGTAATGCCACACTGTTTTGTGCAAGCAAGGACACAAGTGCAAATCAGTACTGTTTTAAAATTTTATGGAATAAGGGAAATGTTGTAAAAGGGGAGGTAAAGGGGAGCCAAAGCCATCCCATCTGCCTGCCCTGCTGTGGACCATTCCACAACAATTCATCATGCTTGATGCTATACTAAGCTGAAGCCAGTTTTAACCCTGGAGTTGATGTGACTTTTTGTAGGACCTTTTCAGAACATTTCGTGAGATCTCCCAAACATTCAAAAGGCACAATTTTGCATACGTATCAGTTTACCATATTGTTCTGCACAACTAATTAGTAATGTATGGAACAGCTTGCTTCTGAAATCTGACTAACTAAGCACGAAAATTCAGTTTTTGTTTGAGCAGTCAAGTGTACTGAAACAATTGGTCTTCTGGGTGACAAGATAATTTCCTCTAAAAATGGGTTGGTGTTCTGCTTTTATTTATTTTTATTTAAAATGATTTCAAGGCCTCCTTTACGGGCAGAATATTTCATATCATATCCCATTGAAACCCACACGTTATATACTCTTATTGTCATACACAGCTTATAAATCTGTCACTGAGTTATTCTGGTGACTGAAAAGTCTTGTTAAAACTGTGGGATGTATCCAATGTTGGTCCTACTAGGAGCAGACCCATTGAAACGAATGGGACTTACATTAGAGTAACATTAGATAAAACCCTGGGCTTACTGAAGTAATATAATAGGTTGAGTTTGATGTGGAAATACTCATGGAAATGGGCTATGCAGGAAGGATCATTCCATATGGATTTTATAGGAACAATCCATGAGAAGGAGAAAGTTGGAATTTAATACTTTGTTTCTAGATCTTTCCTAAAAAATCCACAAGGGTTCGGATTTCTGATGTATTTTTTTCAGATAGATTCCTTTCATAGAACAAATATTTCCCTATCCCAATTTACTGCACTTCACAGTATTAATTCAAAGAGCTGAACATAGATTAGAATTCAGATTATCTCAAACATAATCAGAAACTATGTTTAATGAATAAAAGATGCTAATCAACAATGTTCTCTAGTAGGTATTTTTCAAAAGGATACACCAGGAATTCATTTAATACGGATGGTGAAGCAAATGTTCTGCCCACAAACCTGAACAAAAAGTTGAGGAGAAATTCTGGAGGGCCAGATCAACCTCTTCTACTTTAGGAAGAGCTATAAGCCGAGGGAGAAGAGTTTCGAGGGATTGGATAAACAACCTGGCACTGTGTTGATCTGCTTCTTGGTTCTTCAGCAGTTTCAAGGAAAGAGCAGCAGTTCGTAATGACTTGTGACCTGGACAGTCTCTTGGTGTCTGCTCTTCATCAGCCAATGAGCAGTTGTCTGAACCTATATCTGAAACATCTGACCTTCCAGAATCCTTCTCTGCTGCCATAGAATATTGGTCACAAGAGTCAAATTCAGTCCTCGAAAGATCCTGATCATCAACACTAAAATTACTCTCACTATATCTGGATCCACAAGAACGTGTCCTGCAGTCAACTGAAAGGAAATTTGTTATATCTGGATAAACAACTGTATGGCTCCGTTGAACAACATCTGGCTGGTCAATGGTTTCTGATTCTGGCTCCTTGTAATGAATTTCTTTGCCTGCTTGCCCAGCTGGCGACTGTAGAGAACTCTTACGAATTTCAGAATTGTCTTCTGGAGTCGTCTGTCCCATTTCACCTTCCAAGGTCGTCTGACCAGTATCAGTGGTAACGCTAATACTAATGTCAGGACTCTTTTCATTGCCTGCATCCCAGTGGGTAAGCTCTGATGACAGAATCCGTCTTTGCCACCGGAAATCAGCATCATTGATCTCCATGGAATCTCTACTGGACTCAGCCCCGTCCTTGAGCTCATCCAGGCGTCGAAGAAGCAGATGGACTTGCTCCTCATCCAGGCCTTTCCCTTGACTTAACTCATCTAGGGTTCCAAGCAGGGCACAGACACAAGACACGGAGGCATAGCAAGCTTCAATACCACCTCTGATGCAAGCTTCAGTCATCCCATCCAGGATACTACAATTAAAAAGAAAAAAGGGCAGAAATACACATTTTATTCTTCATTTTTTGCAGGGCTGTGCAAACTATAACATCCCTGTGCATCCTATAACATCCTATGAACAAGAACAGACAAAGATGCCCTCTTTGATAATGAGCTAGTCTTTAATTATTTCCAAATTTTAAAGACTGAAAATACCAAATAGGTTAACAAGATGCATGTGTCCCTACTGTGCCATTTATAAAGTATTTAAAATGTGATCCCTTGGACAGGTGAATGTTTTCAAGGTGCTGGTTTTAACCTATAAAGCCTTACACAGCTTGGGACCACAATACCTGACGGAACACCTCTTCTGACATGAACCTACCCATACACTATGCTCAACATCTAAGGTCCTCCTCTGGATGCCTACTCCAAGAGAAGCTCAGAGGACAGCAACAAGGGAGATGGCCTTTTCTGTGGTGGCCCCCCAATTATGGAACAATCTCTCTGATGAGGCCCACCTGGCGCCAACATTGTTATCTTTTCGGCGCCAGGTTAAGACTTTCCTTTTCTTCCAGGCATTTAACAGCATATGTTGAGTTTTAGCTGGCTCCAAAACGAGCTTTGGCCTGGCTGATTGTTTAAAAATTGTTTTAAACTTTAGCTGTTTTAATGTTTTTGTTTTAAAATTTTGTATATTTATTTTTAATGTTCAGTCTTTTTAATTTAATCTTTTTAATCTTTGTTAACCACCCAAAGAGCTTCGGATATGGGGGTGGTATATAAACGTAATATAATAACAATAACAATAACAATAACAACAATAATAATATAAACTGGAGCCTTAACTGCACCAGGCAGAAGGTACTACTTGGATTAAATAAGCCCTACTAATAGTTCTACCAGGCCTCACTCAGTCTCATGCCTCTCAGTCAAGCTCAAACTCTTTGCTCCAGCAAGTGATTTCAGCCCCCCTGTGTTGGAGAACACACTCCCCCTACGGCAAAGCTGGCCCTTTGGATTCATTCATTAAATTGAATGAATCCAAATTATTCAACTTAAGCATATGATAGATTTTACTGATGTCCAATTATTTTACAGTATTCTTCCATTTTCTGCTGTCCCGTTAAATGGTAAGGAAGATTATACATATGTAAATTAGAACTATGTAATGTCCAATGCATCCAGGAATTAAAAAAAAACAAGAAGAAAACATGCTGATTTGGAGAAACTCTAAGCGATAATCACAAAAGTGTGCACAGAATAATATATATATGGGAGGCTAAAATAAAGAAATGAAGGCATACAGTTTGAGAAGATCCAGATGGGACTTTCTTTTTGAAATGGACCTCTTTCTGGATTCTGGTTCAGTAGAGCAGGGACCCGCCAAGTCACAGAGACGCTGAGGACTGCCAAGTATCTGAACAGAATACAATTCAAGTCTGTATGAGATAACAAAAACTTCATGCAGCGCAAATAAATGCATAACTTTGGAACCATCTTTCTTTCTTTGCTAGGCTGATTTGTCTAAGGACACATGAGCTAATTGATGTTGCATCTACTGAAGCAAAGCAGATAGAGAGGTTTTCAGTTTTTACTAAGAGACCATGGTAGTTCTGGTTTAACATTTTCAAGATTTCAGTTGACCTGGAAATAACACTATGGGAAGAATTCAACCATGTCACGGCATTGGTGTTGCTGACCTTGCATTGCTAGTGCAATGTCAATAGCGCACATTGTGCTAGTGCTGGTTTACACTAGCAAAACTTCAAAAGCCCTGGCGCCATGAGACTGTTGGGTCCTTCCTATCATTTAGAATCTATTCCAAGTATTCAAGTGAACAGGATTGATCTGACACTGAACACCTGATTGGGAGGCTTCACCTGTGCATGAAGTAGCTACTAGTTTATGAACAGGGGTTTGCTGTAGAGACCACATTAAACTTCTATCAGCGTGCCTGTACTGGCAGCTTATGTGCTACAAGGCAGACTTGGCCCAGATAATAATAATAATAATAACAACAACAACAACAACAATAATAATTCTTAACCACCTCTCCCTCTGGATCGAGGCGGGGAACAACTGTGGGATGTCTCTGCTCATATGAGTCTCCATTCCTTGAGATCTGCAGGGTTAGCCCTGCTTTGCACCCCTTCTTTGCATGCTGTAAAACCTCATGGAGGTCAAAGGAGTAGGTTTGTTTTTTAATGGAAAAACCTGAGTTTTGAAGACAGACTGGTTCCCTGTTTGAATTCCAGTCAAAAGTGAAGATCTTTTAATTTCTCAGGTGTTTTAATTTGCATTGTTGGAAAGGATATTGCTGTTGATTTTGCTTGTTTTATTGCTTCTTTGATCATGGTGTTATTTTATTTTATTATTTTTCATTTGGAAAAGAAACCATTTGCAGCCTGCAAAGAAAATTCTGCTGCAGTGTTATCTGAGCGAACTTGAAAACCAAAACCAAAACCAAAGTGAACCCTCTCTGTGACTAGCTCACCTCTTTCATGATCTTGATGGCTTCTACTCTGTGCTGAGGTGGGGGATACAGAAGCATGCGGTGGTAAAGGGACTGCAGCACAGGCTTCATGGACTCCACTGATCCCACCAGTCGAACGAGTTCTGCAGCAATGTAATAGATGGTCCGGGCAACAGGACTACTGAGGGCAGGAGCAGTTGAAGAACAACCTGAGCCTCGTCCGTGATCAGAGACCCCTGACGAAGGGGAATCTGCCTCGTGGCAGGTGCTGCTGTGAGCAGAGGTGATTGTTTTGTCATGGAGAGGATTTCCCAAGATCACTATGAGGGCTGGGCACAGCTGCTTCCTGAAAAATAAAAGGGACACAAATAGGTGGTAATGAAAATAATCAATATACTAGTCTTCCATGCAAAAACAAATTACATGGATAAATGAGATGACTCTAACATGCTTTCTCCCCTGAAAATGCCTACGGAAATTCAAAAACAACAATGGAAGATGCGTCAGTAAAGAGAATGATGGCTACAGTTTTAGCACTTCAGCTACTAAATCTTATCTCGTGTATATTTTGGGAGTTTCTTTTGTCTATGTTCTAATCTAGACATGATATCTGAATCTGCAGACAGAGGTTTGGTCATCTTCCCCCAGGGGGATACACAAAGAGTACTAGCATGGGAGCTTTCCAATTTGCCTTTGGAAGGCTTGAAAGGGTGTTTTCACTCAAGGAATAGCTCATCAGGACAAAAATGTAACAGTTGCAGTTTTAGTATTCATTATATTTACTTTATTTGACATATGTTACTTTTTGTCCAAGGAGCCTAAGGAAGTGTACATGATTGCCCTCCTCTCCATTTTATCCTCACAACAACCCTGTGGGGTAGCTTAGGCTAAGAGTCAGCAACTGGCCCAAAGTCACCCAGTGAGTATCATGGCCAACTAGGGACTAGAACCTGGACCTCCCCAGTCCTAGTCCAACATTCTACACTGCACATAGATTGCAACCTGACAAAATGAATAATAACCACAAACTTGGACAAGAGAGCATATAACAAATATGAATGGAGTTATTATTGCCCACCAAAACTTAGGGAGATTACAACACGGTTCAACTTTAGAATGCTTTCACATGGTCATCCTGAAGACTTGTGTTAACGTTTTGCGCTTTGTTGAAGTTAGTCACTTTGCTTTTGTGTGTGTGTGGAGGGGGGAAGGGGGGACAAGAGCAGAAATTGCCATATCAGCACCCTTTCCTAGCATCCTTTCAGCTGGACCTCTGTGACAGAGTTGTCTAGAAGCTATTTTTGCCATGGGAATTGTGAGATGGGAGACAACAAAGAGGCATGCCAGGCAATCCATAGAATCATAGAATAGCAGAGTTGGAAGGGGCCTACAAGGCCATCGAGTCCAACCCCCTGCTCAATGCAGGAATCCACCCTAAAGCATCCCTGACAGATGGTTGTCCAGCTGCCTCCACAAAACCTTTATTAAGTAAATAGACATCTCTTCACACCTGAAGGGAGTGTGAATGCTAGGAGCTGTCCTCTAAGCTTAAATAGCCTAACAAAGCAAGGCAGTTGCCTATCAACTAAATAGACCGCTTCCCACCGGGCCCGGCAGGCTTTTACCAGATCCCTCCTTCAGAGAGGGTCTTCATGCCCCAACGTCTGCCATGTCACTAGTTTGGAGGACCACCTCCCACCTCCTGGACCCTGGGATCTATCAATTCTAGTGCTCCCTCCCCCTTCGAGAAAGACTGAATTCTCAGGGGAGGGGGAAGGTGGTCTCTGAGCCTGGGCCTCCTGTTCAATCATCTCCTGAGAAGATTCCTCCGTGACTCCTTGAGAGTCTTGGAGAATTTCCTCCCACACTTCCTGACTTGGCTGATCTTCTACTTCAGCCTCCAAGTCTGATTTGGAAACCACACCAGGGAGACTGAGCCTCATCCTGACAGCCGGGTAGTTTGGGTGTCTGTGGTAGGTGAGACTGGCTTTGAGATGGGGAAGCAGGGGCAATCTTGGCTGCATCAAAACGGGCTGGAGGTGCAAATTTTGTAGCCTTTCCTTTAAAACCAGGTGAATGTGACTCTTTCTCACCTTAGACTACTAAGTCCAACATGGGCTTTACACTAGTATATGTCAAATAACAAAACAGCAGCCTGAAACTGACATATAGAATATCATATAATACCCAGAGCATAAAAGTTATTCTTAAAGGCATGTATTTCTGTAATTATTTGCAAACTGTCCATCCATGGAGAACATCTTCTTTATATTGAGCTTCCAGACTATGGCATGTCTCAACACTATTATATAAACCAGAGGCTCAGCTGCTAAATTCAAGTCCTCTGCAGGCTCTTCCTCTCCCTCCTAAGTCACTGAAAGATTCCTGCTATGCTACATTGTCACTGGAGCACAGCAATAGGGCTTCCTCTGCTATCTTAAGAGTTCCATCCCTTGGGAGAAGTTCTCCCAAGTGATGGAACTTCTTCTCTTCTAAAAAATATTGTAGAGGACACACACTCTTTCAAATAGGAATGGTTTGGGTACATTTATAGGAGGCTGAATCTGTAACATGTTCCCTAAAAGTAAATCTACTTACCATATGAGGTCTGTGAATCCTTTATGGTGGTGCATAGTAGGAGAGGAACTGCTCAGCATTGAGAGAATGCATTCCAGGAAGAGAAGCTGCAATTGCTGATTCTCACTGGCAAATTGAAGCACAAATGTATAATGTTTATAGTTTGTTCCAAATAGAGACAACAAAAACAACAACAGCCACAGATGCTTATTCTTCCTCTTTCAATACCAAGAAAATGAAAGAGGAAAGCAGTTGAATGAAATTTCACCTGAGGAGAAAAATGTATTTCTTGTGAAAATGGAGGCAACACAGACACTATAAATCTGATTCATGTCATGTGATTGAAAAATGGCATGTTCCTCCCACTGAGTTCATAAAATGATACCAAGGATTTCATAGAATCATAAAATCATAGAATAGTAGAGTTGGAAGGGGCCTATAAGCCCATTGAGTCCAACCCCCTGCTCAATGCAGGAATCCATTTTAAAGTATACCTGACAAATCGTTGACCAGCTGCCTCCTGAAAGCCCCCACGACCTCCCTAGGTAACTGGTTCCATTGTCATACTGCTCTAACAATAAGGATTTTTTTTCCTGAGGTCCAGCTGGAATCTGGCTTCCTGTAACTTGAGCCCATTATTCTATGTCCTGTATCCTGGCCCTCCTTTCAAGTACTTAAACTTATGCTTAATTTTCTCTCACTGAAATCAATAGGCCTGAAATGTGCTTTAGGCCCTGCAAGTCATTTTTGTGGGCCCCGGTTGTGCTCTAGTCATGGGCAATTCTGCATTCATTAAAAAATGATAGTCTTGAATGGAGATATGCATTTCCGTACACATTAAAAATGCATCCAGGCAGCTCAGTGTAGCCCTGATTAAAATCTTGATGTACCTGGAGATGACATCCAGTTGTACAGCTGCCTTTATGGACAGTACGCAATACTGCCACACTGCTAATGAGAATATCCACTAGGGCAATGGGAAGATAGATCACACTGGTTAGTACAAGAGGAAATTAGGTAAAATTCTGCTTCCAGAATGGGGCAAGTCAGAAGGGAGTTCTGCTGACATGTTCCATTCCAGAAGTGGTAGTTTTGCCTACTTTTCCATTGCTCTTATGATCATTCCTGCTAGCGCAATGTGTTGCAAGCTGGCGGATTGCCAGCATTGGATACTGCTCAATATCAGCTATGTGCACAGGAGGCGACTTCTGAACATGGATCTTTCTTGATTGATTGGGGCAATGTTTTCAAGGTCATGTGAAAAATGATGCATCTTCATTCCTCCCTACTCTGCCTTCGGATTGCCAGCTTCACTTCACCCAAAAAAGGAGGGGGGGGGAAGGCCTGGCGCAAAAACAACAATGTGTGAAAATAATGATCTGGTTTAAAGATTAAAGCAAAAAGTTAACAAAATGAGCTGTTGCCTTCCTGCTCTGAGTATTGGACAGGGTGAATTTCTCCAATAGGCTTTTCCAAAGGTGAAAGGGTGCCAAAGTTGGAAGCATGGAGGGAGGAAAGCATTTCCCCCTCTAAATATCTAACCGAAGAACATTCATAATTAAGAAACCTAAGGCATACCCATGTTTCTCCAAATAAAACACAAAGACATTACTCTTTATTGTTAATTAAAAGGAAATAAACCCCAAAATTACACATTTGAGTCTTATTTAGACATATAGGAGCAATAAAACATGGTTAAGCAAGTATTTTTAGTCTTCTGAAATGTATTTCAGTATGCCTGAGTTTGATCTAATCCACTGAAGTTTGATGGGAAGCAGATAAATGGAAATATTTGTTGTTTTCTTCTTTTGTCAAGCCACTGTTTGTAAATGACATATTGCCATGGTGTCCAATCCTGATAGTTCATCTCCAGTAATTTAAAAGAATTACATGCTGAGCAAGAGGGAGATTTCCAAAGAAAATGCAATTGGGGAAACAAATTCTAAAATAATGGTTTGTCCTATGTACATGGATGGCCCTGGAGAGGAGCTGGGCAGTTAGACGCCTCAGCATCATGGACATTACTGTGTGACAGGCTGTTGGGGGAAGGGGAACCACTGAGCCTCCTCAGAATATCCTAGTTTGTTATTTATCGGTGCCCTAAAAGCCAAAGAGTGGATTTGCTTGGCTCTATCATAAGTTTGGCTTCAGCTTATGTTTTGGGGTTCCCTGCCCTCATAGATTTCTTTGGTTTCACTTTTGTTCTTCTTTAGTGTTTTGCTATTTTTTCACAGCTTTTCCAGGGTTCAACTGTACTGACCTGGTTCGCACATAATACTAACCCAGCATTTACTTAACCCTTATTCTGGGTTGTTGCGATGTGTGAATGCGGCTGCACTAACAAACCATGGTTTGTTATACATGAACAATGCAGAAAGAGAGCCCATGGTTTGTTTTGGGTTGTGTGTTGTAGATTCTGGATTGTTTAAACCATGGGTTGTTGTTAACTCAGATTTGTGGGTTGTTTAAGGGTTGCTTTGCCAGACGACAGAATTGGTATACAAGAGTGGTCAAAAAATCAGCAGCTCTACATGCCAGTACTACAGCACCGTAAACACATTTGGGATACAGAGAGGGAGTAGGAGAAGGAGGAGCAAAACAACCAACCAAGAGATTGAGAAAACAACCCACATTTTTTTTTGATCTGCCAGAAAAATCCTGAGTAGGGCAACAAACTATACATTAACCATGGGTTAAATAAACCATGAATTATTGTTATGCGTGAACCAGGCCGTTGTTTCCCTTGGGCACTCATGCAGTGAGCAGTGGGAATTCTTTAATTCTCCCTCACTTTGCCTGGTGGGAAAGAGACAGGATGCTTTGATCTATGCAGGCCAGCTTAGAAAGCATGCCAAAGTGTATCTAGCTTTCCTCTCCCCTTGCAGAGTGGGCACCAGGCATAGGGATTGAATTGCTGCCGAATTTTGGTGGTATGGCAACGACAAAAAAATCTGCTTTAAAACAAGTGAGGGGTCATGCACCTTGTTTCAATGCAAAGGCAAGCACACACTCCACACATGCCTTGTTTTAAAGTAAAAATCTCTCTCTCTCTCTCTCTCTCTCTGTGTGTGTGGGCCGGGGGGCTGCCATCATATTTCAGTGGCAGCAGGTTGAGGCCGATGGTGGGCTCTGGGGCTGGGAAATTGGCCCCTGGACCCTCTGAAGGTGCCCACCACTGCTCTAAAGGATGGAGACTGTCTGTCTGTCTTACAGGGAACCTCTGAACTATGACTCTGCTATTGCTACTAAAAAGCCAGAAGAGAAAATGAGCCATTCAAGAGAGCGACCTTGCAAATATTGCTCATCATGATAGTGAGCACTCTGCTGGCATAACAGGCAATACAGATTACTATTTCATATTAGTAATAACAAACAGCTACACTTGCAAGCCATTGTTGCAGCAATTAAGAATGTATACATAGATTCAATAGATGCAAACACTGCCACTGCTAATAAACTGCTTACAATGAAGAAGGAGACATATACCACTTGCATATAATTACTGTTATTTAGGTGTCCATGTAATTATGGTCCCTAAACTTAATAAAAGATACATTGGTAGTGATGATTACTGGTAAATAGGAGATGTCTAGTTTTTCAGTACACATAATCTATAGTTACCCAATATAATCCTCAATTAAATTTTCCATGATGCTGTTCCTGTACCACAGCATAGCACAGCAAGGGCTAATTCACTTAAATGTGTGCTAATTATTACTATAGAATAGAATATTCAAAGGAAAGAAAAGGAGCAAAAATAGCTGGCTTATTGTTGTCTCATTATAGAAGGAGAAGATTAAGTTGATGGTAACTGTTTACATGGAAAAAAATTTTTTTGAAAGGCAACAATGCAAAAAATGGTCTTGACCTAACCTTTTCGAAATCAGGCTGATAGAATTAAACAAAGGGCAAAAATGAACCCCACGATGGAGGTGCAGTTACACATCCTAGGCTAAAAACAGGAAGTCTAGAATTGTGTGCCTATAACCCCTGTTGCTCATGCCCTTGTCCACAGGCCTGCAGCTAGGAAACCAAATTTATGCCATTGAAAATTAGCATAAATTACTTTAATTTCCATTTTATATTCTGATTGCTAACGTTGACGGTTGTGTGAAACTTGTTGTTTTTCACATTTTTATCCCTGATGGGAAACAGCAAACTGGAGGAGTGTGGAGTGTGCAGGATGCATACATTTTGCCTTGACATCGTCTCCTATTTTGTTCTTGCTATAGCCCTTAAAAACAAAAATTAAGATTACCAGAATTCTGAAACAGACATCAGATGTTACAATATTAAATGATATTGTACACTAGAGAGAGTGACCCAAGCTAGGCACAGTGGTGGATTCCCCACCCCACCCCATTTATATTTAGAATAACTCACTAACCTGATGACTGACTGAAGTTTTTCACAGAGAACCGTGAAGACAGAGACAACATCATCACAAAGGGACTCTGTTGTAGCATCTGCAAGAGAGCAAGTGACACATATGAGCAGCAACAGGCATACTTACACCTAAGTACACCAAACATAAACATTTGCAGAAGACCATCTGGAAACTTCAGTTGGCATAAATAATATGCCAGTTAGTTACTGACTGGAACTAGTTGCTATGATCATACACCAATCTTCACTGGCTCCCAGTTTGGTCTTGGGCCCAGTTCAAAGTGCTGGTGCCCTTCGCAACTTGGAGCCCTTTGCAGCTTGGGGCCACAGTATCTGGAAGACTATCTCTTCCCAGATATCCTTACCTGAGCCATGCTCTGAGTGCCCTTGCATGCTGAGTATGACAGGGTGGCTATCCAAGAGCAGGCCTTTTCAGTAGTAGCCCCCAAGTTATGGGATACCCTGCCCAGAGAGGCCCACTTGGTGCCTACTTTGTTATCTTTTCAACATCAGGCAAAGACCTGTTTAATCTCTCAGGACTTTTATTTTTAGTTCTTCTTCTGATGCCTTTTAATTGATTGTTTATAGTGCTGTTTCTTGTTTTGTTTGTTTGTTACAGGAATTTTGGATTTTATTTCTGCAAGGTGCAGACTGGTGGCTCTGCTTTTTGTGGACCTGTGAATCTGTTCTGGGTTTTAGTCAGAGCTCTCAAGGAGCTATCCAAGGTGACAAAGTTATTTTGGGGTAGGGTTCAGCACCTTGAATAGCTCCTTTAGCGTTCTGCCTGGTTTTGACTGAAAACCAGGATGGATTCACAGACCCACTGAAATTGGGGCCACCAGCCTCCACTTCATCTCGAGATCTTTTAGCTATCAAGTGACTAATACATTTTAGAAATAAATAATTATATCTCCAACTTTAGTGACTGGGCATTTGACACAGAAAATGCTGCAGAAGGTTGGGATATGGTACTGCAAGAGTAGAGCTCTCTTGGAGCGTGTCTGGAAAGGAATCTGCTGTTCTACCAATTTGGCCCAAAATCTGGAATGGAACATCTGGTGGCAGAGAAGGTGCCATGTTTCTTGGGTCTGCACAGATTCCCCCTGCAGACAGCACTTCATCTGAACTGATCATATAAATGCACCAGGCTGTTGTGCAGACTACTAGGGAGAGCTAGTGGCGATTCAAATAGCCCCATATCAGCACATTCAATTGTCTGTGACCTCTGTCAAATCTCTGAAGAAGAACCATAAAATGCTCTTCCAAGATTTTGACAGAAATTCTTTTTGCAATCCAAAACATCTATACTTCAGCTACCTGTTTCAGTCATTAGAGTCAACTTCTTGAAATTGCTAGAAATCACATGTGTTTATGGGGTAGGAAAGAAGTACAATGATTGGCAGTCTTATAATATTTGGTGTGGGGGGGAAACACCCACTACTCACTCTGGAAGATTGCCATAATGGTTGAACAACTGCAGCATCATTTATTAGATTGCTATTATGGCAATCTTCCAGCGTGAGCAGTGTTCCCCACCCCCGCAATATTTTAAGACTACCAATCACTGTACTTCATTCTAATAAACTATGAGCAGTGGGAAATGAAGAAAGCAGAAACTGCATATATGATAAGACTAAAAATGTGTGACAATTCTGTGTAGGTCTGATGGAGAGAAAAAGGAAGCTGGAAGGGGAAAGATAAACCAGTTTTTGAATAACGATGAATGAATACCTGGGCTCTTGAACCCCTGAAGAACTCCTTGGCTTTCAGTTATCTATTGAGGAAAAATAAATGCATTGTCATTAGCACATTTAGATGAAAATTAGCAATGTTTACTAACGACTGCTTTCTTACATTGCAGTTTGTTTGCAGATATAAGAACAATCCTGGAAGTCACTTCTGATATATGAAAATGAAGGTACTAATTCTACTCTGGCTCAGATCAGATTTTGAAGGAGAATCTTAGGGCCCAATAAATTCACCTTACGTCCTAACCCCAGAATGACCCAGACATGGACTCAGAGGCTGAGGAACAGAGGTATCAACACAGGAGACACCAAGGTCAACCACCACTGTAGAAACAAAGCCCACTGAACCTGAGATGGTAGAGTCCCCAAGAGGCTGGAGACCCTTCAGCCTGGATTATCAGCTGTGACCTCCAAGCCTAGCTCTAGCACTGGGCCAGCTCATCCATCTCCAAGGATGCCACAATCCATGGTGTTAGTGTGACAATGCTGGCAATGTGCCTAGCATGATCTCATGGAGAGATGGAAGAGTGCCAGGCTCCAGGCCAGAGGCCTGTCCCTTTGAAGCCTTCCATTTTGTAGGAAGAGATGGAGTCTGAGAAAGGCATTATGAATTGAAACATTAAAGGCCTGAGTCTGGTCTCAGATCTTCTTGGGGCAAGTTGCTCACTAGGAGCTTTCCTAGGTGCTGCATCACCTGGTCTGCCTTGCTCCACTGAGCCCTGTGGGCTCCTGTTTCAAACCAAAACATGACACCTTACTTTCGAGAAGGGCTTTAACAAGCCACAGAAGCTCATTTCTGAGCCTGACTGAGTGAACATCAGATTGTCTTTAAATGAGACAAGCACCAATCCATCCCAAAAATACCATTCTATCTATTGTTGCATTGGTCTCACCATATTTTCTTGTTTTTGCCGTAACTGTAAAGTCAAATCACTCAACATCTGGCTGAGGGTTGCCCGCACCGCTGTATTAATACTCCTCTGATGATAACTGGAGACATAGGTTTCAATGCAAACCTGGTTGGGAAGGGGGAAAGGAAAGATGATATCAACACATTTATACCGATTAAAAAACAACAACAGCATGATAATAAGAACAATACAATTATATTCGATAGAAGCCAAATTGTATAGAACTATTTTGGACAGCAGTCTCCCTTCTGAATCACTCAGCTCTATACAGTGTCATTAATACCACAATATCACCCCAAAGAAGAAAACTATTGGAAATCCACCCTATATGCAGCTTTTTTTCTTTCTTTTTACTGTTGCTGACTGCTGTGGGTAGGGAATTGGGAGGGGCATTCAATACTTTCAAAATATCAATTAGAATTTCAGGAGAGGCATCTCTCCTGTTGAAATCATGCCACCAATGGGAAAGACTTCCCATCACAGCCCCCTCTGTGGCTTCTGGCTGGAAGGATGTGAGGGAAGTCCCTCTTAGGAACCTAGAACCTGGAAAACAGCATGGGGAAAGAGTAGAGAAATGCAAGAAAAACTCAAGGGAGTGATGGGGAGAATAGCTGCTCTTCCCTGATCATTTACAGTGGTATTAACATGGCACAATTGATGTTTGAGTCATTTAAATCCAACCTGGCTATTAAAAAGATACATTCTAATGGGTGACAGGTTATTTTTTTATTAAATGGCCCAAGTTTAGCTTCCAGTGGAAAGAGAGCCCTCACCTCAGCAATCTTAAGTATGGAACTCCCATTCAGCTCAAACGTTGGAGTGTATGTTATGCAGAGCAGGACCTATAATCAAAGGAAAAAGCAAAGTACAAGAGCTTTAGTCTGATGACTGCTTGAAACATATTTTGCCAGCCAAGGTTGTGAACAGCATCCAGAAGTAAGTCTATCCCACATCCCATATCTTAGCTCAGCACAGAATCATATGGCAGAAACCGTCCAGGTCAAAACCAAGCTCGTTCTAAGGCAGAAGCCCACAGATGACTTCATATCGTCCAGAAGAGATAACAGATGTGTTGGACCATTTCAAGATGTCTGCTCAAGTAGGCTAAGATTTAATTACATCAGCTTTCACCCAACCTGGTGCTCTCCATGTCTATTTGACATTGGACACACTGGCTGGGGAATTCAGTACACATCCTGAGTACTCAAAACCTAAAAAGGGGGATATATCTTCACCTCTCTTAGACTTATAGTATGCATCTTGCCTCATAACAATGGTCAGCTGTCCAGCTCAGGTCGAGCAAAATAATAGGTGTGATGGGGTACCCCAAACGAGCCTTTAATTTGGGGAAGGAGAATTTTCAGAGGCAAACAGGAATGTAAGTCTGAAAGAAGGTCATACATGTGTGAGTTGCCTTTAACAAGCCAGGGATTGGAGGAAACTGGCCATATTGGGCACAATGCTAGCTATATTTTCAAATAATTCAATATATATACCAAATAATACATTAAGCCTGGAGTATAAAAATGTTCTTTAAATGACAAAGTTTTAAAGAACAGTCTTTTGAAAATGTCACGGAGCATCAAATAATATAAATGTCTAAGTTCCACAAGGTTGCAAAGTTACTGTACTGTGGGAATGTTCAAATGTTAATACAGCATCTGCAAATGGCAAGTGGAAATGTAAAGAGTCTATCCAATCTTTCCCTGGAGAAGAAAAGACAGAACAGAATCCTTTCAGGCATAGGATAGGAATTAATTTCAATGTTCTCCATTGATATTATTTTTCAGCAATTCTCAGCTCTTTCTCAATACAAAATGAATAATTCAGGGAATACTGTGAAATCCTTTTAAAAAAATGGCTGGATATTAAAGATCTCATTCCCTAAATTTTATTCCCATCTCTTGTCAATGACCAGTTGAACATTACATTTCTGGCTACTTGGCCATCAATTTCTGTAAAATACATACAAAATCTGTGAAATTAATTCCCAAGATCTTCAAACAGAAATGGCTAAGTATTCCTTGGACTTGTCCAGAAATGCCACATGTGGAATGGCTTGCCTTCAAATATTCACAGATTTAGGCAAAAATAGCTGGACGAAATCTTAAAATTCATGGCAATCATACAGAGGCAAACATAATTGATTCTAGTTATATAGCTAACTGTCTGGGTGGGGTTGGATGGGGTTGGGGGGACATAAATGCAGGTTCTCTTCATTGCTGAGGTGGTGGGTAAAGTGCAGGCTCAGGGCTGTGGTTGATGTGAAAGGAGAAAGGCCTGCTTCACTTGCTTTTTAGAGGATGTAAGGCATTGCCTGCCTAAGATAGGTGGTTCTGGACCAAGGGGCTGTCTATATACAGGGAAAGCCCTGCAGTGGCTGCGGATATGCGCTGTGTCAGTTATACGATGCAGGCACAGCTTCGCAGCCACCATGGAACTTTCCCGCAAAGCTACAGATTGAAAAAGTCACTTGCTACTGGCCCGGAGCTCAGCTGCTCCACCGACTGTGAGTTTCAGGTCCTGACACACTGTCCAGGGCAGGATCTACACTACTGCTTTAAAACGCTTTATAAAAGTTTTGACAACTGTTGGGGCCCAGGACACACTCTATATTTGTTGTTGTTTATTCGTTCAGTCGCTTCCGACTCTTTGTGACTTCATGGACCAGCCCACGCCAGAGCTTTCTGTCGGTCGTTGCCACCCCTAGCTCCCCCAAGGTCAAGTCTGTCACCTCCAGAATATCATCCATCCATCTTGCCCTTAGTCGGCCCCTCTTCCTTTTGCCTTCCACTTTCCCTAGCATCAACATCTTCTGCAGGGTATCCTGTCTTCTCATATGTGGCCAAAGTACTTCAGTTTTGCCTTTAATACCATTCCCTCAAGTGAGCAGTCTGGCTTTATTTCCTGGAGTATGGACTGGTTTGATCTTCTTGCAGTCCAAGGCACTCTCAGAATTTCCCTCCAACACCACAGTTCAAAAGCATCTATCTTCCTTCACTCAGCTTTCCTTATGGTCCAGCTCTCGCAGCCATAGGTTACTATGGGGAATACCATTGCTTTAACTATTCGGACCTTTGTTGTCAGTGTGGTGTCTCTGCTCTTAACTATTTTATCGAGATTTGTCATTGCTCTCCTCCCAAGAAGTAAACGTCTTCTGATTTCCTGACTGCAGTCAGCGTCTGCAGTAATCTTTGCGCCCAGAAATACAACAGAGTGTCAGTTGTTTCACCCACCCTTGCCCTACTGGGATATCCTAATTACCCATGCTGCAGGTTGCTGTATTGTCCAAACCCAGTGTGTGGCATGGGCATAGTACATTTTTACCCACAATTTGCCACTTCTCCAGGTCTGCTGCCTGGTGCAAGTGCCTCATCCTGCTTCAATAGGCTACATTCATTGATATTTTATCTGATACTTTTGCAGATAATAAATAAGTAGCCTAATTAGTATTGATCAGAGTCCAAAAGAAGGCAATATAATTCCATTGCAAAATAATTTCCAATTGTTGATCACATCCAATTATCTGATTCAAGTACGTTTTTTTATGGCCTGTGGAACAAACAAGGGTGTGTGTGTGTGTGGGGGGGGTGTAATTGTAGGAAAGCACCCAGAGCTCTGGATGAAATGAGTATGCAAGTTTAATTATGAAGAGGATGAACACAGCGGCTTCTCATTAATCATTGCAGCTGCTAAAAGGTTCTGCCAACATTGGAAACTATTATTCAGAGTGATCAATGCTTCAAGTGCCTGGGTGAAGTCCTATATCAGGAGTGAAATAATTGTAAAGCATGTGACATGTTGAATGTTCTCTGAAGAAGGAATTCATTAATCTGCTGGGCTAAGGCAAAACTCAGCCTGAAAACCAAGTAAAATGTCTGCTTATGTACAACAACAGGAGCAATAGGGAAATGAGGAGATTTAGGAGAATTATTGAACAGAATAACTTAATGGTTCTGGCAGTAGATTTCACATTCAGAATTGAAACAATGCAAGGAAAGTGTGAAAAACAGAAAGAAGGGAAGACAGGAAAAAGTAAATGATGTGTCCATTTGATCACTTCTAAATTTTATATATCTGTGGTTTATGAGACATGAAAATAACCATAGCATGAGGTCTGAATTTTCAACATATCTGCAGACAAAACATTAAAATCTACTGCAACTGAAAATGGCTCAGTGTTCAACATTCGGTTTTTGAAATCAAAATGTCAAGGCTCCAATTCTATCTGCACATTCAATTCCACATTTAACATCTTCATGATAGAATTGCTGGGTGAGCACAGCAATGAATTTGGGATGAGGAGCCAATAATATGCCAATGACGTCTACCCTTATTTGGGAACAATGACACATCAAATGAAGGCAAATAAATTGAAGATGAATCCAGGTACTGATGGTGGGCCTTTAGCAGATGCTGGAGTTTCTGCAATTCTTGCTCTCAGAATTGAGAGCAATTCACGGACAACTCCAGGTGAAATAAGAACCCCCCACATTACCTGCTAGAGCCTTATTTGAATGTCTTCAGACCCCTCCTCCCCATTCCAACTCAGTGATCATGCAGACACTATGACTTCAACATTGTCAGCCTTCCTCACCCCCACTGGGCCAATCTGCATCTTGGCTGGTGAAGAGTTCTGGAGATCTTGAAAGCATGCACATATTTTGTGAACTTTGGTTGGCCCAATAAAGATATTGCCCTCATACAGATTTTAGATATTGCAGTGTGCTCTATATGGGGCTGCTTTTGAAATGGGTTTGGCTTAGGACCAGTCCACCTGACTGAGCACCTTCTCCCATATGTCCCTGCCCAAATGCTAAGACCATCCTCAAAGGCTCTTCTCTGGGTACCAACAACAACAATGATGTGATGGGTGGCTACCAGGGAAAGAACCCTTGTCTGTGGCCCCTTGTCTGTGGAATGCCCTTCCCAGGGAGATATTTATTTATTTAGATCTGCCTGGTGTCTTCACTGTATACATATAGACACCAGGTGAAGAATGTCCTCTTCCTGCAGGCATTTAATCTTTTATCTGTTGCTCTAATTATTAATTTTACTGCTGGCTCTTCAATACTTTTAATATTTTAATGTCATTTTCAATGTTTTAATAATTTATTATGTTGATATTTACATTGTTGTATTTACTGTTTTAGTTGATATTTTATTATTGGGGTTTGAGGGGGAGGGTTTATGATTATAACGTGCCCCAAAGACATTATTAACAGGTACCTGCAACACAAAACATTCAGTTCTGCTTAAGGAAACTCACTGGCTCTCAGCAACAACCTAAAACTGCAGTGCTTCTTTTACACTTCCAAATAGGCAGGGAGAAAGGGACTATGTTCAGACAATCAGAAGGGGAAACAATGCAGTTTTGTTTCCCCTATCCCCACGCAAGCCGGTCATGTGACCAGGAATACTCACGCCATGTTGCAGGTTGCCGTGTCATCCGAACCTGGTGTGCGGTGCAGCTGCGATGACTTTTCACCAATCCTACAACCCGTGACTTGCAGTAGGAGTTGTAGGGGGGATGAAAAGACACTACTACTGCACCGCGCCCCGATTTCAGATGGCATGCCAACCCGGAAGGCACAGGGGGCAGGGGAAACAACCGACGCTGTGTTGTTTCCCCTACTGATCATCTGAACATCCCCAAAGTCTCAAAAATGTGCTATCAATAGCACATATGAAGTTTGCCCTTGCTTTTCTCTAAACACAAAGTGAAAACCTTTGTACAATTTGGCAGAGATCATCACATTTAGATAGCCTGCTTTCCAGTTGTACCAGTTTATCAGAGATTCTTTTTATTGTTGCTGCAATAAATTCCTGCTTTTATGGACAGAGGAACCACTCTTTTATTCCTATAATAAAACCAATCATGATGCAAACTGTATGCCTGAAAGACACAGCAGAGGGGAAAATGCAGTTTATACATTCTTAATAGAATGCTTATTTTATCATGCTTTTAGACAGCATGATATGCTGTTTCCTCCAAATCCTGCTTTTACTAAAATTCACTGCAATAGGTAAGTAATCTGTATACCTATTTCATACACAAAGTGAGTACCTAATAACATACCAAATGTTACTTAGCCTGCAATTTTATGTATAGGTACTTGGGTGTAAGGCTCACTGAACTCTATTGGACATGTTCATGCAAGCAAGGCTGTGCTTGTTATTTCACACACAAAAATGAATCTATGAAACGTTTCAGAGGGGAGGGAGGAAACAAGAGCATAGGTTTCAAAGCAGGTCAATTGCATTTTCATGTTTATAAAAAGGAACTGGCAGGTTCCTATAAGATACAACAGGAAAATCAATACTAACCAGGGGGAAAGCACAGCTATTCCACCACTCAATTAAGACAACACTAAGCTCTCTTAAACTGAACAGGTGGCTACTGTACCCATCAAGTAAAAAAACAGATATTAACTGTCCTCATTTAATGCTCTGTGTAATGCTGTGTTCTTTTTTAACACAAGAAGTTTCTGTTGTTTTCATGCCTACATGACACACAACACAGACCTGCTAAATTTATGAAGATTAGTTCTTTCACAGTCAGGGTAAAAAAATAAGGAACACTATTAATATTGTGAGAAATATTCATAGCATCACCAATCTGGGGATTCTTTATCGCTTTAATTAAAAATAAAGAAAAAAGAGTCTCATAAATACTAGAAAAGGTCACTACTGACAGTAGTTCAGGGAAAGAGTTGAGCAGGGATTAATTAGTTATTTTCATCTCTCCCTTCTCTTTGCACACAGCAGCTTTCTCAGCAGTTTCACATTTTGTAGGACATTGATGAATGCATGATCAAGGCATATCAAGGGAAACAGACACACAACACCCTGTTCAAATCTATTCTAGAGACCACATATAACCTAGGGTTGCCAGTTTCTTCATTTTTTTCCTGGTAGAACCGCTATGTCTTCAAAATTTTACTGGCATGGAGATAAAGTGATGGGGAAAGATTTACCTGCTAATTTGCTGTGTGTCAAGCAATTTCTGGGACTCCACCAGGAAAAGAAAGTTGGCAATACTAGCATAAAACTAGCAGATTTAGGAGAGGCATTTCAACCTTTTAGAATTGGGGGGTGGGGGAAACTGGAGAACTGCCAACAGATCAGTGGTTGAGGGGGAAAGATGTGTGGCCTTGTGGGGAACCCCAGAGGGCCAGACTGGGATCCTTGGAAGGCCAGATTTGGCCCCTGGATTAGATATAAGGAGTTAGAGACTTTCCATACAGCCAATTCAAAGCTCCCCCCCACCCACTGTCAGTATAACGACATTGAACTCTGCACTCTGACATGATGTAATAAAAGGAACTGACACTTTGGCAAAAGTGAAAGCATGTTCTGTGAAACATGGAAATGTGAAAAGAAGATGTACAGATGTTATAGTGCACGGCCAAAAATTTGGCGAATGTCGTCATTCACACATGAAAGTTGAGAATCTCAGACAAATGTTATGAATGTCAGCATTAATATGACCAAATTAGTCATGCAAGAATTGGGTAGAGCTGAATTACTGGACATTCACAAAATTCGCTAGTTTCAGCCTTTGGTGCTGAGGTAACCCTTAACCATGGAGAAGACAATTGGGAGAAGGGCAGGAGAAGTTCATGAATAAGAGCAGGTGTTTTTGAATCTTGCAAAAGAAATTTCCAAAGTTTGGTCCTGTATGAGGTGATAAAAGATAGATGGAAATTTCAGAATTTTCGAAGTTCCAGGGGTTTGAAAGCTAACAGTTCTCTAGGAATTTGTGGTATATTTACTTAGTTACAAAATTTATATATCACTCCACATCCAGTAGAATTCCTGCATGGTGAACAATAAAAGAAGAAAACAATCAAAATACAAAAATAAAATATTTAAAATCTACTTATATAATAAAACTGTGGCTGGGTCAATTAGGAAAGGCTTGTTTAAATAAAAATGTCTTGAGCAGGTGCAGAAAATGAAACAATGTTGTGCCTGTTTGAAATCAATGGGCAGGAGTCCCTCAGACAAGGAGCCAATACACTGGAGGCCCTGCTCTGCGTGAACTTCAAATGGACTGTAGGTCCATGTGCAACTACCAGGAGGGCCTTATCCGATGACCTCAGTAACCAGGCAGACTGGTAAGGGAGAGGGCACTCTCTCAAAAAAACTGGTATCATGTTATTTAAGGCTTTACACCACAGTAACAGAACCTTAAACCTGGCCATAGGTGCGAAGAAGTGACATGTTGAAAAGGGGCAGTTCCCAGACAACAGCAAAGCTGCTGCATTCTGTCTTAGCTGCTTTATACAGAGAAGATAAAGTTCAAATCCTACAGCCATGGAGCTCCCTTGGTGACCGTCAGTCAAGCTTAACCTTCTTCACAGTGCGGATAAAACAGGCCCCAAGTTCCTTGTTGGACAGGAGGTGGGGGTGAAAATGAAATAAATAAAGGTAGTTAGAATGGAGTGTAACTGTGTGGCTCCAGGGAAAAAAACGCTGACATTCTTCCTTGACCTTCCTGCCTCAATGAAATTCAACACACTCTGCCTTGCTCTTTCTCACTCACACACATAGAAGATACACACGGAAAGGAAGAGGGGGAGAAATGCAACAGCACACAATTAGGCAACTATGCAGCTAATACTGGACTAATGGTGCTGGAATTACCCCTTACTAAACCAGGAATATCCAAAAGGATCATTAGGAGCTGGGAATTTAGCTAGGAAGTCCTGTGATATTCAAAGATTAAGAAAACTGGCAAATAGAATGTCTATTTCCTGTTGGCTTTATGACCAACTGCCCCATATTGGTTGGGTGAGGCAGATGAGAAGATTTTTTCCTTCTCCTCTTCCTTAAACCCAATTACTCTCATGAGGGAAATAAATATCTGATGTAACTGAACAATAATAAATCTCCAAAACAAGAGAGAGAAGAAGCAATGCACTACATTAGCAAACTGATATCACAGTACAGTACTGATGACCTGAGAGGGGAGGGAGGGACAGCAAAAAATAAAACAAAAATCTTTTAAGTGAATTACAGAAGACTAGACAAACTTGAGTGATAAACAAGAGTCAGATCCCTTTAGGAAAACTGAGGTATTATTTTCCCCTCAGGATGAGATATCATAATTTTGTAGTATTGAGTTCATACTAATCGAGGAGTTTCTAGATAATGTATTAATGAAAGTATCTGTTAGAATTAGATTCCTCTCCTGAAAGCAAGAGCAGTGAAAAAACAACACTACGTATAAGAGATATACATCCCATAACTTAAAAATCATCCATCTTAACATTACTTTTCACCAGTCATGCACTTTTTTTTGAGCAAGGAAGTGCCATGACAAAAGTCAGCAGGAACAAGGATCTGCTGATATTTCCTCACCTCCAGGCACAAGGCTGCTTGCCAGATAAGCACTCCTGTTAATTCAATTCACAATGATGGAAGTGTGCATGTATTTCGAGGAACAGCAGTGTGCATTAAATAGACAAAATACAAGTCTCACATGTGAGTTCAGGTACTAGAGCTGAGCCAAATGTTTACATATGCACATTTTCAGCCCCAAAAGGAGAACTTTCGGGCCCAAAATGTATTTATTCATTTATACATTTATGAGTCGCCTTTCAGCCATAGAAGTGCACCCAAGGCAACTTTCAAAAGCTTCTCAGGAAAGAAAATTCACTGAAGATCACCTTTTGTTCAGACCTATTCACTACTGTTTGAAGCACCTCTTGATTACCAACCCCTGATGGGTGACCAGACAGGGTTAGTAGGTGTATTTGACTTGGCATGTCTTACATTTGAAGGCTTCGTATACAATGAAATGCTGTGTTTGCAAAATATAATTACTTTCTTCACTAGGCATCAACATCCAGAATTCTTTGCTGGTTGGTTGCTGCTAACCACATCAGGATTCAAAGGATTTTCTTGGGTTTTATATTATGTTTTTGTATTTTATAGTTTTAAATTTTGTTTTGTGAACTGCCCAAAGAGCTTTGGTTATTGGGTGGTATAGGAAGGTTCAGTTCAATGTTCAGTTCAATCTCTATTTGCTTAAAACCAAATTTCATCAAAAATAGAAGGGAATACCTAACTAACAAACAACAAATAAAACCAGATTTATTCTGTCTGACATAAAGGTTACTTTGATATACAGAAACGATATTCGACAGATCCAGACTTAAAAACTTGCAAAAGTAGTGTTCAACTTGTAAAAGAAATGTGAGAACTGATTTTGTGCTGTAATGTAAGAAATCTGACTAAGGATGCAGATGACTCCAAGAAAGCTGCAGAGTTGAGTCAGACAGGAAGTCTCCCCTGCAACCATGCAAGTACTGACGTCTGTAGAAACTAACCTTCATCACTTCTACCTGCAGGTCTTCGTTGAGGGAAGGAGTCACTCTGACTGCATTCAGCATCTGATTAAGCAACTGCTTGTCATCAGAGTCTGTTTCCATGGTTACAAATCTCTCATCAGACAGTAGCTTCTGCAAAGAAAAATGAGGCTGTGTCTTGATTGGCTTGATACATAATGATGTTATAAAAAACATATTTAATAGCAAATTATCTTGTTTTTCAAACCTTACCAAAGAAGCTATGGTTTGATGGGATAGTGAGGCTGACATGAATAATCTGACAAGATGAGGCTGTTTGCACATTTTGGTGGTAAATCCTGGGTTAATTAATACACAATTTACAATGGTACATGCTGCGTGCATTCCACAATCATTATGAATACTCAACCCCTGATCAGGCCAATTGGGAGTGACATCTGAACCCAGACACTATAGATTATTTGTGGGTTAAACAACCCACAATTAACCTAATTACTAATTGTAGAACAATGGTGGGTTGTTTAACTCAAGTCCAGGTTTGGATGTCATGTGGCAACCCCCAATCGGCTCAATCTGGGTTGAATTTTCAAAATTGTCAAGGAATACACTTAGCACATGCCATGGCACATTAGAGGTAGGCAATCGCCATGGCTTCTTGTGCCATGTGAACCTGGTGAGGGTGGCTTATGCGAGTTAAATAACCTTGCATGGGTTGTTTCAGGGTTATGAAAAGGTTGTTTAACCTCTCACTGGGTTTGCATGAAACAATAAGCCGCTACAACTACCCACCATGGTTTGAATATTGAAAAGGGTAGCCAGCACATGCCACAACCCACTGTGGCTTAAATAAATAAGTAGGCTGCAGCAATTGTGCGAACCGGCCCAATGTAAAGGCATGGTTTAAGAAAGGGTAGTTGCTTACTATTTTAAATCATGTTATGACCTAGATTAACACTTCCTTCAAAGCTAAAATGCCAATAGGTCAGCCACTTTTCATAGTTCACAAAGACATCCAAATGCAGCTGTAACTCATCCCCGTATACCTGCATCCCTGTGAGAGCATGCTGGGCCAGCTTCACATTCTTGCTTTCCAAAGCGAGCTGGAGTGGAAAGAGACACTTCTCCCTGGCGTTCAAAGAAAGAGAAACATTGCTCAGAATTCAGCATTTCGTAACTACTCCTTCAATTTCAAATTTTGCTCTCTTGGGAGAAATTTACAGAAATGGCAGCATCTTCTTGGACTTCTCCTTTTGTATACAGGAGGTAACAAGGAAAAATCACCTCCCACCCAACTGCTACCCACCCTGGACCAATTCACTATACAACCAAAAATTATGTCTGTGAATTTCTCAAAGTTAATACAAAACTCCTTCTTAATTAATTAATTCTTAGAAACTGCTAAAGATAACTATACTTTTAAACCTCTCTCTATAATAAAATCGCTAAGCAGTTTACATACCAAATGCTACAAACCACAGTTCAAATACTTATAAATACAATGTAATAGCAAATGTTTATAACTTACAACAAAATAAACAAACAGAAGCAGTAAAACTTGCATTCTTTAAAAAACTGTTTGTAGTGTACCCAGAGAACTGTTGCCATTGGGCAGATTAAAAAATATAATGAAGAAAGGAAGTAAGGAAGGAAGAAAACAGAATAGTGCCATGATCAATTGCAAGCTAAGGAAAGCTTGTGTAAACAAATACTTTTTCAGAACCTATGGTGAACATTGACTTTGCATTACTTGATATGACAAAAATGTAAAATTTATCTGAATGGCTGACACAATTGCACACCCATATTCGGGGTGCAAGTACAGCAATCAAACTGGAGATTGGTCCAGAGAATTGCCATTCTGTTCCGGAACTGGGGTGGCATTGCCGGAGGCAGCACAGATCAGCTGTTAACAGAGAGGTCTGTTGCCCCTCATGATGGTAAAAATATAATAATAAAGAAATTGTCAATAATCCACAGCCCCAGTTGTGCCACTCATCTTGCCCAATGGTAGGACTGGCCCTGGGAGTGTGTGGCTTATGTTGACCTAACAACAGTTCAGCTCTTAGATTACAGAGGCAAGATGCAGAAGAACAAGTTTTCGAATCTGGATTCAGTCAATCATTCTCTTAGGTACAACCCAGCTAAACTAGCAATTGGTCTGTGTTGCAAGTGTGCCTGCCTAGACTTTGGAGCAGTGGAGGCTGGTGGCTCCGATGTCAGTGGGGCTCTGCATCTGTTCTGGGTTTCAGTCAGAACTCTAAAGGAGTGTTCCAAGGTGTTGAAACCAATCCCCAAAACGGGTTCAGGACTTTGTATAGCCCCTTTAGAGTTCTGACCCATTCTGTCTGAAATCCAGGGGGGTTTCACAGCCCCACTGACATTGGAGACACCAGTGTCCACTGCTTTGGAATCCTGGAGCTGGATTCAGAGTACAGGAATTCAGTCTCCTTAGTTTTGACAATTATAGAAGGAACAGCACGTATTTTTAAAAGGCATATCTGTGTACATTCTCAACATGTCCCCATGTTTCAACTTGTATCACAGTACCCTACGTTAAGAACCAGAAGTTCCAGAAACTGCCGTTATTTTAATCACCTGGCAATTACCCAGACTTCCACTTTTTCAGCAGCAAAGGAAACAGACAGAGTCCAGTAAAACCGGACCAGCTAGTAGTGCATTACAACGGAAAACCACTTTCACCCTTTTCTTGCTCACTGCATAGTCACTGCATATTTCAGCAGAATGTGCACCATCTACAGCAGTGCTTCCCAAACTTTTTCAGGTAACCGCCCCCATGGTTCCACAAACTCATGCCCAGTGTCCCCTACCCTACACTATAAAAATCATTATTCAGAATAGTGGTTTTCAACGACCCACTAAGGAAGATAATAACAATAAAATTTAAAACAGTAACAATTAATGGAATATTTATTCCAAAGCACCTGCCACAGGCTTGCCAAGGGAGGGAGGGAAAAGAGAGCGAACGCCTCTGTTTTGCAGCCAGCGTGGCGAGGCACACCAAGCAGGGTATGTCTCTTCATTAGTGTTTTGGTGCTTTTGAAATATTTCAATTCACCGTTAAAAGGACTCTTCTTAAATAGTATTAATACATGTGTGGATTCTTCCCCTATATGGCTTAGGACCAAACTACCTTCTCCCATAAAAGTATCCCTGGGTTTTAAGACCTTCTGGAGAGGCGCTTCTCGGAAAAGACCACCTCGAGCGCCCCCCTGCCACTTCCTTGCCTCTTAACGCCCCCCTATGCAATCCCACCGCCCCCAAGAGGGCAATACCGCCCACTTTGGGAACCACTGATCTACAGTCACATCCTTTTAACAGATAAGAATTGGACTTCCTTGTAAAACTCTGAGCATGAGCACAGCACCGGATGAAAAACCAGGACTGATTCAATTAGTTAACTTCCCATTCTTGAAAAAAACATACAGCTGAAGGTCTGATTAATGCCGTTGGAGCCTCTTGATTCCCATTACAGCATTTAAGAAGACAAACGGCCACTGTGTCTTTTCCTGTCCTTATCAGTGAGATGGTTTTTTTTTTAAATCACCAGCACCTTCATTATAAAGCACCTGGCCAATCAGATTGATTGGTTGGCTCAGAACTGCAGAGCTTTAATTTTAAAGCAGCAAGTGAATTGCATATGGAGTGCATGGTTCGAGACCCCAAGGCTTCAGAAATCATCCTTTGCCTGTCTGAGCCTGCCCTGCCTCTGAGGTCAGCTTCAAAGGCCCTTCTCTGTGTGCCCCCTCCGAGAGAAGCTCGGGATGTGTGTGTGTGTGTGTGTGTGTGTGTGTGTCTGTTTGGAACAGGGCTTTTTCTGTGATAGCCCCATGTTTATGGGACATGCTGCTGCTCAAGGAAGCTTGCCTGCCGCCGGTCCTGTCATTTTAGGATACAAAAAGTGGTCTTAAATGGAGTCAGGCCATTGGTCCATCTAGCCTAGTATTGTCAACACTGACTAGCAGCATCTCTCCAGGGGGATCAGACAAGAGTTTTTCCTGTTCAACCTGGAGAAGCAGGGGATTGAACCAGGGACCTTCTGCATGCAAAGAAGGTGCCCTGTCACTGAGCTATTCTTTGACCCTTTGCCTGAAAGTGGGAGCCTAGAACACCTAGACTGCAAAACCACATAAACACACATTCCAGGAAGTAAGTCCTATTGAACACGGTGGGACTACTTCTGTATAGACATGCATATGATGGTACCGCAAATTAAATTTATTGCAAAATACAGCTCCATGCTGTTTGAAGCAAACATTTTTGCTGTATATATTCTGAAGCAAACATAGACAATATACTTGCATACTGCTGCATCTTTGAACACCCATCCACACATCTCTCGGAATCCTGACAATGCATGTGCATCATCCACACATCACATTTGCTGTGAGAAACACTGGTACACAGCAAACACATTGGCTCCATACAGTGTTCAGCTGTCCTAATTCTTTAGAAGGTGCAATGTTTTGGCTGAAAACAGACAAGAACCTACAGGACTTCAGTGAAATGAGAAAATCCGGTGTTCTCATTCCAATTACGGTAAGAAATAAATGTGATGCGGATGCCATGTTCCATTATTAAAATGAACAAAACAGTACAGATTCCATTCTCTGGTTCTTTATGATTAGGAAAGAAAGTGCTTGCCTAACTCTCCTGGGGTATCTGCCTCAAATAGCTTTTGTATAGACAGTTATCAGAAGAGCCATCACTTGGAAAATTCCTGGATGAAACTGCTGAAAGAGTTATTAAAATGTAAATTTTGCAAGTGCTAAGCATTGACCTTCCCCACATTCTGTTTTTGGAATTGGCGGAGCTGCGGACATCTTCTTTCCAGGTCTGAGAACAAGGCTTCATGACAGGCCAACGAAAATCTAGAATTATCAGCAAGGTCACAAAAAGACTAGGAGAATCAGATAGTAAAATGGAAGTTAAACTATCTCGCATTCTAGCAGTAAAAGCCTTTAAATGAGAAGAAAATGGCAATGGTTCATGAATTCAAGCTCTGAATAAAAATTGATATGGAAATGAGAACTGGCACAAATGGAATCTCCCCCCCCCCCAACCCTTTTCAATGTTGGTATAGTAGTAACAACATTAATAACATGGGGAAAGTGTACAACAATCCTATACATATTTACGCAGACAAAAGTCCTACAACTCCCAGCATTCCCAAGGAAGCCATGCTGGTTGGGAAATGTTGGGGAGTTATAGGACCCTTTTCTGTTTAAACATGCATAGGACTGTGCCCTTAGTTTCTTCTGTTCACATCCAAGGGTCTCACCGCGTGACTGCTCAAAGTGTAACACAACACCATTTTACCCTTTGTGTAGTAAAGTCTATTTTCAACAAGGATAGCAAAATTTCCTAACTCAAAGCACTGTGGTGTAGCGGGGTGGGAGGAAAGAAGGGAAGCTGCTCTTTATACCTTTTCTAGAAATGCAGAGCTGGTTCTAGGATTTTGAAAGCCTTTGGGCAAGACACATTGCTGATTTATCTAACGTGTGCGTGTGTGTGTATGTGTAAGATTGGCATCTGTAACAAAGGACTGGAATATTTAGTTTTGAAAAAGGGATCCATATGGGATGCAGAAAGTTACATGCAGCTTAATTTAACATTCGTTCTGGATAATTGGCAGATCATGTTATTAAAGATAAAATGTTCAAGTAGTTTGAAGGGCAAATCTCACTGGATAAGAGTCGAGACAGCCTCAGCAAAGGTAAGCCCAGTCCCATTAACCTTGTTCTTTGAGAGCATCAACAAAGCATGTGGCTGGAGGCATAGGGATGTGCAGCACATTTCATTAGGGTGTGCACCAAGGTCATTTTTTTAAAAAAAGGTGAACATTTATTGAATAAAGGACATTATTTTTATTCATTTATTTATTAAACGTTGTAGAAACTGATGCCCTACTTCATGTTCGGCTTGCCTGACTGCCAGGGTGGGGTGGGGGGCATTACAGGTAAGGGTGGGGAATGAGACACTCCTCAAGCCCCAGCATTGGTGGGACTTTGTGGTAACACTGGCTGGAGGAGGGGCTTATGAGGTGATATTAACCTTCAGGGGCCCTCCTCCTGGCCTCTTTGAAGTGCAGCAAAGAGGCCCCCATCAGAGCAATCCCTTTTCACTCCTGCTGCTGGGAACAAAGGTGCTCTTTCAGAGGCAGTGGTTCTTAGACGTGGTGGCAGAGAAGCTGGAGGACTGCTCCTGCTGCATCTGGATGCCCCTCTGGATCCCCACTCAATGACCCCCTCAATTCGGCACTTATTGCTTGAGATATTAGGGTGTGCCTGGACACACTCAGCACACCCCTTGTGCACACCTATTGCTGGAGGTGATCCAGTAGTTCTTGTTTATTTGGACTTTCAAGAGTTCCCCCCCCCCATAAAATACCTCATGAAAAACTCCTGAGCAAACTTAGCAGTAATAGAATAAGAAGTGAAGTCTTCTTATGGATCGATAACAAATTAAAGAGCAGGAATACATGAACCATTCTCACAATGGAGGGATGTAAACAGTGGGTTCCCCCAAAGAAATATATTGGGATTGGGGGTTTTAAGTTGTTCATAAATTATCTAGAATTAGGGGGTTTCCTATTCTGATGTCTCCAGAAAGAACAGGAATTTTGCATTTGGTAGTCAGGGAGATACCATGTTTAAGACTCACAATTGTCTGAGTCCTACGCCTGTAATAATTCCTGAGAAGCCCTTTTCAAAATTGCTTGCCAATAAAAATATTTTAATTACTTCAGGGAGATGGGGCTAACTGAAAAACTGTTATGGTATCAAATTGTATCAAATCCTTAGAGTTTATACAATATAATTCATTATATTGTTTATACAATACATATTGCATTAACCACCTGGGGCTTGATGTGAAAATAGATTTGCAATTACCTCACTATCTATTCCAAATGGAACTTTATGGGATATATTTAGAATGAATTGCAAATTTTGCTCAGGTGTTGCTACTAGCAACCTAGACTAGATAAAAATCCAAGGACTACTGGGGATGAAACCATGGCTTTCCTCTGGGCTGCTTACATCAGAATGAGGGTTGCTATGACAGGCATTACTGCTTTTATGCTGAAATCAGTCATGGATAAACTCTGAGGTGTTTATCAGCATTATAGCCCAATGCAAATAAAAGCATTCATGTTGGCTAAGGTAAGTGTATCACTCAGAAAGGCTACAGGTGACATTTAACTGGATGCATTGTATTCCACCTTTCAACATCAGAGGCATTAAAATACACACAGAGTCCACAGTCATCGGCATCAGAGCATTGTCAAGACCAAAGCACACACCCCAAACATTAAAAACACAATGTACATGGTGAGGAACAGATGAACAATGAATAGAAAAGATAAAAATAACAAAGATGCCAAATGTGACAATAATGAAAAGAGTTAAGGATAAAATACGAAAAACAGATGGCCTTGGGGCACAATCTACAGGAGGAATCTAAAAATGGGAGCCTCAAAGGCAAACACCGTTCCCTGAAAAGGAACAGCTGAACCCCATCTCTCAGCTCAGAAGAAAAACGAACTAATAAGTTATGACAATGGATTTTGGCAACAGTCTTCTTTTGAGCGAGGAGAGGGCTCCATGGCTCACCAACCTCTAACCCCTCTTTGGTGTATCCCAGGGATGGGCAGCATCTTGATTGTGGGCAGCATGTGACCCCCAATACTCTCAGTGCGCCCCCCTGCTGCTTCCCACACGACCGAATTTGTCACTTTAAAAAATGAAAAATTACACTTTTACTGCTATAGAGCTCTAAAAGGGCCACATTAAGACTATCCAAAAGCTAAATTCAACCCTTTTATAGAGCTAGGGAGCACTACTCAGTGGCAAACCACCAATATTTTTCATGATTTTTAGTTTGCACCATGGAATCAACAGTGCCCCACAGACTGTGGCCGACAGGAAGTTCTGGGGGTGAAGTTGCTCACTCCTGGTATAGACCTTTCACAAAAGCAGTTGCACGATTTATGTGAAGTCATCTTGCATGAGCTTGCTTAAATCAATGGAATCAGCAGAAGAATGTAGCACCTTAGATCTCAACTTGGAAGAATCTTCAATCCAGCAGAAACTTCTGCTGGTGCAAGGAGGAGAGGCCATTTTTGTCAATTCCTCCTTGACCCTACAGTCCCCAGAACCATCTCCCATGTTCTGGAATGTTCCTTGAGCATCTGGGGCATGTTTTTAGGGAGCACAGAGTACTACAGAGGGAAAGGAGAGTCAGCAAAAATTGTGTCCCCTCACCTCCATCAGCAGGAGCATGCCATGAACAGAGTTCTGCTTACAGGAATTTAATCCAAGCCTGTGGCTTTAGTCTAGGTTGAGTAGAACCAGTTCTCAAGTTAAAATATCGTATGACAAATGACAATTGCATTGACATTGGGTCAATGCAATTGTCTTAGGATGTCTTAGGATAAGAAAGATGTCTTAGGATAAGAAAGAAGGAATTTTACTTGCAGCATTTTGTTTAGCATATATTAATGTTCTATTCAGGACAGTTTGAGAAGTAAATACATTCTTTTTTAGTGTGGCAAGAAAATAACCCAATAAAGATGGATCTTGTTTGCAAACTGGGGTTGGATACGATGACTGGATTCACACAGCATGATAATCTACAGTCAGGAGTTGAGTATGGGTTGAATGTAGGTTGTCATTAAACCATGGGTTGTTGAAACATGGGCTGTTGTGTTGTCTGAATCCAGCATTGATAACAAATCATGGTTTATTGACCATGAACAACCCACAGTTTACAACCCAACAACAAACCATGGGTTCTCTTCAAGGATATTTTGTGGTTAACAAACTGTGGTTTGTTAGTACAGCTGGCTTCAGAGAACACAACAACCCATGGTCAAATGACAACCCACACACAGCTCTTGAGTGTAGGTTATCGTGTTGTCTCAACCAGTCAGTAGCTTAAGTAGCCATACTAACCATTACCTTTATGATATTATTCTTTGCCCTTCACTTAGTTGGGTGATTCTACTTCAGCATCATCAGTCATGCATGCAATGATTTAGCAGCACATAGCAACTTCCAGATGAGGCTGCAAATAGGAGTCCATTAACAACATAGGGTGGATATAGAAGGTATACTTTAACCTCCTGCTAATGTTGCTAGACAATATGCAGTAATTGATCCTGACAAGGTTTATTCAGATTCACTTGACCATTTTTGTCTTGGCTGTAATGATCTTTGTGAAAAAAACTAAAAAAGAAAAAAGTAATATAAAACATTGGCCTAAAGCTAAAAGCAATGACACAAGACTTATCAATGTTATTTGCTTTGTAAGTGAAATGGAACAAGTGCCAGATGGCCAGCCAACTTGTTGGCATCTGTAGCAATTATCAAGCTAACCCACCATGAACAAGAGGCGGTATGTGTGTGCATGCGTGTATGTGATTCAGTTTTCTTTGCCTACTCAGAAACGCAAAGAAAAATGATGGAAAAGAAATCACAGGGGAGAAGTAAGAAATAATGAAATCAACATTGCTGATGCACAGGATTCCTAAGCTATATTCCGGGCTTCTCTTCCTAGGAAGAGAAGTCTGCGATGGCTTAGTTGTCGGATTCGACAGAATCACTGGCTTGCTATAGCGACTGGGTGGTAGCAACTCATAAAGACTTTCAAGTTTTACTATTGTTAACTTGGGATGAAGCAAAAGTGAGCAGCACTGCACTAAACTATGACCACGTGAGGCAAAGTAGCCTACATTGGAACCAAATTATGTGTTATACTACTTGAGTAGCTTGTTGCTTTACTATACTGTTGGTTGAAATGAAATCTTTATTGCTCAAAGCTCTAAGCCATCACAATTTAACATAGTTAGAAAAATAAAATACAAGTAAAAAGATGGGCAGTACGTAAATGGAATAAAAATGGATAATTTAAAATAAAATGTAAAAGATAAACAAAAATACAAGAATTTGACAATACAAAATCACATTTAAATAAATTAAGAGCTCCGCAGTGGGGTACTAGAACAACACATTTTAAAAGGGCAAAATCTCCAGTTCCCCATTACAATACTTGTAAATGGTCTTGATGCCTAACTCTCAACTTACTTGCAGCCAAGGCAAATTTTGCAACCAGAGCAGTAAAAAGTGCATTATTGCCAGCCAGCAAGATACAGATTTGCTTTACTATACTGTTAGTGTGAGTGTCCCCAGCTTCAGATCAGCACCAGCGCACACCAGAAGGGAAGGACTAATCCCCCCCCCCCCGCCACAATTTGCTTCCTGAAATTTTCTCCTATCCCCCCACCCTGAGTGGAGAGATTAACAACAACAACAAAAACAACGAAGACATGTGTTCTTTTGCTGGAGTAAAAAAGAAAGATAAAAAGGTAAATTGTACTATCACACCAACTGAATTTAATTGACAGCTGACAGATTAAGCACGACAAAATGGAGTTAAAGATACGTCTTCATCTAGTATATCTTTTACAAGACATGTAAATCATTTTATACCAAAGTTTTTGTCCACTCCCAAAGAATTTACAAATTGTTATTGCTTTTCAGCTTTGTGTATAATACTCATGCAAAATTTGCCTGACTATTTCTAGCATATTAGGCGATATCCAGCATAGGTCTGATACATGCTTTGGTGTATATAAATTCCAAAGGAAACAGCAACAGCCTTGGGGGGGGGGGAATTAATTGCTAGGGAAGAAGTCAATTTAACTAGCCCTGACTCAAAACAAATCGTAAGATGTAACACAGCAAGGAAGAGAATAATAATCTGAAAGTTTATAATAGTTTGAGCAATGCTGTATTACTAAATGGCCATACAATGAATGAAATTAGATTATTGACATTCCATCTAATGGTCTTTTGCAATCATTACTACCCTATGCCTCAACCCTATCCATCATTTTCTTGAAGTTGCTAAGACTTAATTTTCAGTGCCTTACATAATGCAACTTATGTATGATCCATGTGGATTCAGGTTCTAACATTCTCAGCTGAAATTCAGTATTAAAACAATAATAAAGCATGTCAGTCTTGCACAGTTATTTGTCTGTATTATTTATACATATACCATATTTATTTATTTATTTATTTATTTAAATACAGTCCTCAAAAAGACAGTGGGGGAAGGGAAACCTGATTCTGATACATTTACCCAGCAATAGTGTGCCACTGTGGGCGAAATCACATATTTCTTTAAAGAGGCACATAGCAGCTATGGCTTTTTCCCTTTTCCTTTTTTACTCTAGAGTAAGTGCAGAGCCCCCATGTGGATTGGAACCCTAGTGAGGGGATTGGTTTTTTTAATCCTTCCCCCTAGCTGTGTTCCCAACTCGGATCACCCACTCTCCAGACTTGAAATATATATTTCCAAAGAGAGATCTGTTTGTTTTAAAGTGTGCTTACTACCAGCAAAACCATATCCTCTAATGTTTTCTCAAATAGAGAAACATAATGACCAATCATGGCAGCTGCACGGACTGTTCTTTCCCCGCTGTGCGGACAGAGAACTGAGCTACAAAGTTCCGCTATAGTTTTTCTTGTGCTGCAACACTTTGGAACTGCAGGAAGCAACAACTGTACAGAATGCTCCCTTGCTTAATTAATTTATTTATTTATTTTATTTATTACATTTCTATACTGCCCAATAGCCGGAGCTCTCTGGGTGGTTCACAAAAATTAAAAACATTAAAAGTATAAAACAACAGTATAAAACCATAATATAAAATACAATATAAAAGCTCAACCAGATAAAAACAGCAGCAGTGCAAAATTACAAATTTAAAACACCAAGTTAAAATTTATTTATAGACAGTTAAAATACTGGGAGAATAAAAAGGTCTTCACCTGGCGTCTAAAAGCATATAATGTAGGTGCCAAGCGAACCTCCTTAGGGAGCTCATTCCACAGCTGGGGTGCCACAGCAGAGAAGGCCCTCCTCCTGGTAGCCACCTGCCTCACTTCCTGTGGCAGGGGCTCACGGAGAAGGACCCCTGAGGATGACCTTAGGGTCGGGGCAGGTACATATGGGAGGAGGTGTTCCTTCAGATAACCTGGCCCCAAGCCATTTAGGGCTTTAAATGTTAATACCAGCATATAGAATTCTCTGCATATAGAAAACTACCACATTAAGAGAAAATCATTCCAGACTAGTCTACCTCTTTTTGGGGGAATCAAAATTCTCTCTATGCATGTTGGCTTTTTTTTTTTTTTTTTACAAAGGAGAGCCAGTGTGGTGTCATCGTTAGAATGGTAGGAAAGGGGTTCAAGTTCCCACTCAGCCATAAATAAAAACAAAAAATAAAAACAAATTATTATTGTTATTGCATTTATATCCCGCTTTTTTCCTCCAGGGAACCCAAGGCAGCATACATAATCCTCCTCCTCTCTGTTTTATCCTCACAACAACAAACCTGTGAGGTAGGCTGGGCTGAGAGTCTGTGACTGGCCCAAAGTCACCCAATGGGTTTCCATGGCTGAATGGGGACTAACCCGGATGTCCCGACTCCCAGTCTAACACTTTAGCCACTACACCACACTGGCACTTAATAAATAAATAAATAAATAAATGAATCGCACTGTGTGACATTGGGCCAGTCACTGCCTCTCAGCCTAACCTCACAGGGTTGTTGTGAAGCTAAAATGGAGAGGAGGAGAATCATGTACACTGTCTTGGGCTCTGTGGAGGAAAGGCAGAATATAAATGTAACAAATAAATAAACAGAGCATTAAAAAGTGTTCCAGGGAAGAACTCTAGGATACAATTTTGCAGCTAGTAATATTATTAGAAATAATTATTACTTAGCACAACAACACTCAGCATAATAACGATCAGCTTGCAAATAAGTCCCAAAAAGTTACTAGAGTGGTGTGTGTGTGTGTGTAGCATTCAACTGGATACTGTGGACTGGCATTGGAAGGATGAAGAACTGCATTCCTATGCTCAGCGAAGAGAAGGAGGAGGAGGAGGCCTCTGTCCAATTGGAGCCCATTTGGTTTCTACCTTGCTGGATACAGAGGATCTCTACCAACCTGCTCACTTGCAATTTGCAATTTGGAATGCCATGCAATTTGCTTGTGCTTAAATACATGGCAGGTCTATATAGCTCCATTCAAAGCACTCTGCATACATCATCAGTGTGACAGTTCCAACAACAATTCTGTTATGAAGGTGATCTGATTATAGAATACATGTATATCAATACAGAGAGAGCTCATGAGTTGTATCTTCAACAAACAAATGGGGGTCAGCAAATACGGAGGGGGATTGGAGGCTACTCCCATGCTATTCTCCCCCCCCCTTCCACCACCCTATTAGAAGTATGCCATGGACACAAACCCTGAGACAAAGAGATACAGTAGTATTTCGTGTCAGCTTTGTCATTTTTGTTCCACTGACTGCTTTAGCACCAGCCTGTTGCTGCTATTGCCTAAAACAACGCTTCAATGGTTCCCAAGGTATGACACATCCTTTCCTAGGCAGGAATGGGCAGCGCAAAATGTTCCCAGACTCACTGCAGTGGGTTTCTCAACTGGGGAATAAAAAAGAGTCCATTCACGTAAACAGTACAATACATGAAGATACATGACTCACTCAAAGGTGTTTTTTTTTCCTTTTTAACTCTTGACCTTTTCTTTCTTTGCTGAGCTTTTAACTTTCTATCCCTGCTCATTTCCCCCTTTATTACAGATATTGTGTCCTTTAATCTATATGATAAGCCTTTGTGCAGGGGCCTTTCATGGGATCCCTTTTCTCTAATCATAAAGTGCCTTTTTGTAGGTCAGTGAAGGCTGGTGGCTCTGATTTCACGGGGCTGTGAATCCAGTCTGTGCTTCAGCCAAAAATCTAAAGGAGCTGTCCAAGGTACTGAACCCGGTCTTTGTAGGGGGGATATGGTTTAGAACCTTGGCTAGCTCATTTAGAATTCTGAATGGTTCTGACTGAAACCCAAAATGGATTCACAGCCCCACTGAAATAGGAGCCCCCAGCCTCCCCGGTTGTAGATACTAGCCCAATGAACAACAATAATGTGAATTAGCATTGGTGGCTCAACTGTTCCTATTTTTTCAAAAGCTCTTTCTTCCCTGTGTGGAAGTATGGTAGTGGCCATCGCTCAGAAAAAGAGTGCATGCCTTGCACACAGAAGGTCCCAGGTTCAAAGCCTGGCATCTCTAATTAAAGGGATCGGGTAGTAGGTGTTGAGAAAGACCCTCCTTCTCTGCCTGAGACCATGGAGCACCGGTGCCACTCAAAGCTGACAATACTAGAGGGACGAATAATCTGACTTGGTATAAGGCAGATTTCTATGTTCCTATGCTTTCAACATGTGTGCCTCTTGCTCCACACTTTCAGCTGGGTAATGTTGGGAGTTGTTGGACTTTTTCCTGTCTAAACATGCATAGGATTGTGTCCAAGTTTTTCTGTTATACAAGAATTAGGATAACAGTGAGAAGCAGATCAATAATATGGGCAGGGTCAACTCTCTGATGGGCTCCACATTGACAGCTCCTTGAATGGGGCTACGTGGTGTCACTGCCACTTCTTCTCCCCACCATCAGCATGTGGCTAGTGGGCTCTTGCCCAATGTACCACCATTATCATTAAGCCACAGAAGGTGTATTTTCAGTAAGAAAGAAGATCCTTGTTGCTTAGGGTTCTGGCAGTAATTGCGCAGTACAAAGAAAGCCATGTGAGCATACATACTTCCCATTATATTTTCAACCAAGATGTACCACATGGCTTTCTTGGAACCTGGACATCTTCCAAACACTAGAAAACAATAACAATCGCTAGAAAGTGATTAGCATGATCCATCGTACAGCTCGCTTGTTTGCAACATGTATAAATCTTTTGCTTCTGTACCATAGCAGTGTGACTCTGGTTTCAACAGAAAGCAAGTCTCAAAAACAAGAGCCACTTCATATCTTCTATTACATGAAGATACACATTTCCTACCTTAGCTGATATGGAGGGATCTTGATAGCAGCCTCTGAGGATTCTAAAGTTTCTGCATAGAAAAGGGAAAAGAATCATTGTTGAGGGCAATCAAGATGGATGCATTCCACAGCTATGGTACTGAAAGACTGGTCTCCAAAAATCTCCTATCACCACATCAACAACAGTGATTTGATTTACCTGGTTTTTCTCTGAAGCTCAGCCTTCCAAAATTACAAACCCTAACATTTGACATGACTGGTGGGCTTTGGGATATAATCCTAAATACACTTACCTGGAAGTATGTCCCAGCGGTCGGCAAACTTACTATGATACTTTAGGAGAATAATAAGTACTCTGTGCAGGCTGAGCTGGTATGCAGAGAAGAGGTAGCTGCCCCAGCTGGACTAGAAGGTACATGACGAAGTGAGCTCCCAGAGTGAGCAAATAGGAGTTTGTCAGAGGAGACCAAGGCAAAGAGGAGAGAGGCCTCGAGTAAATCCAGGAGGCTGCCTATTCAAAGTCGCTGTGTGCTTGCCATATGCTCCTGAGTGCTGATTGAAGAGGTGTGTCCTGAGAGCCGCTGCTGGATCTGAAGGGGCATGGTCTGATTGCTCACAGCAGCTGAGTGAGGGCCAGGATCTCTTCTCGATCATCCCAGAGTGTAAGACATGGAATAATGGGCTCAAGTTACAGGAAGCCAGATTCTCACTGGGCATCACAAAAATCTTCCTGACTGTTAGAGAAATATGACAACCAATTACCTAGGGAGGTCGTGGGCTCTCCCACACTAGAGGCCTTCAAGAGGCAGCTGGACAGCTGTCTGTCAGGAATGCTTTAAGGTGGATTCCTGCATTGAGCAGGGGGTTGGACTCGATGGCCTTGTAGGCCCCTTCCAACTCTGCTATTCTAAGATTCTAAGCCCCTCTACGAGTGCTAGGTTGAATTAAAAATGCATGCCACTTTGGTACAGGCATGTACAAGAACACTTACATGTTTCCAAAAAGAACCAATGTAAGTATATTGACTATGCAGCAAGGAACATTTCAAAAGAAATATTACCAAAACATCATTTGCAAAAATAGAAACCAGTTTAAGTCATGTTACCTAGGAAAGCAGCACTGAGCCATCTGCACATTTGAATGGCCTCTGACAACAGAGCGATGTTTGAGGAAAGCACCTGCTAATAAAAAGGCAGGTAGGAGGTACATTTTTTAAAAAAAAACTTAACACTCTTTTTGACTCTCTGCAATCAGGTGCTTCTTCAGGGTGAAGTAGTTTGTTTCCTGAATGGCAATTGTTTGGGCAGGGGACAAGCAATTAAGTCTTTCTACCGGGCAGCATCCAAATCTTAATTCAGCTGCCCTCATTATGTCATTGTACTCCCTACAGTCATAACGTAGGTTGAAGAAGCTTTACATGGTACAGTTATACTGTTGCTACACTGTATCATTATCTTAACCCTACTCAGAAGTAGTGCCCTTTAATGTATGATCAGCACAATGAAATCATTGTGCACCACCTTGATAGTTTTTTTTTTAGCAAATAAAGCAGTATATTAATCTTAAATCCCAAATCAATAACAGAACACAGCACAAAATCAAATCTGGAGCCCATTCTTTACTGCTTGAGTTTTAAAAAGAGGGTTTATAGCTTATACCCTGGAGGGCAAAATAAAATAAAATAAAATAAATAAATAAATAAATAAATAAAAGGTAAACAGCTGTATAAACAGATGTCTTGATGTTGCACTTAAAAGCTTTGTTCAGCTGCAAAGCAAATTAATGCAGTAGGGTTTATTATTAGGTTTGGGAGGCCCGATCAAACCATACAACTAGATATCTCCTGTGCATAGTGGAAAAGATTTACAGGGCGCAGGGGCTGAGAAGAGCTTTTAAAGAACCTTACTACGTCCTAGAAAAAACCTGGCAAAGAGTTGAAGGCCAACAGATCGAAAGCCAGCGATGGACGCCGGAGACACCGTCCTGACCACTCGCAAGAGAAACACGCACACAACAAAACAAAACAAAACCAGGCACAGGTTGTCCGTCCACGGGAAAGGATTAAGCCTATGAATAACGTATCTGTGATTAGAGAACGCCCCCCCCCCCAAATTCCCCATCCCCGGTTTTCGGTATAGAGCATCCATCACCATGCTCGTCTAGCCACAGGAGGAAAGGGGGGGTGCCCGCTTAGGGAAAGGGGCGAAGGGCCCCCCCGTTGCTTGCCCACTTCCTTACCGCTGGCTCTGGTGCAGCTCTCCTTGATCGCCTTGTATTTGTTCCCCGACGCTTCCTTCTGCAGCTTCTTCAGGACTTCTTCCATCTTGCCTGTTTTCCTTTTCCTTTCCCCCTGCAAACCCCCACCCTTCTCGGTTCCGGATCAGCAGCCGAAGAAATGCAAAGGGTTGGGGCGGGGGGCGGCCGGTCTTCAGCCCCTAAGTTGGGGCTGCGCGTAAAGCATCCCTCGTCCTGGCTGCTGTGGATGAATCATGCCAAAGCTCCCTGCCGTGACACGTCACTCGGCGCTGCTCCTGCCTCCGCCTCCAGTCTTGGGCCGGCCGAGTCTAGGCAGGAGGAGCGGCAGCTCCCTGCGGTGGCGGCTCGGCATTTCCGCCACAGCTCCACCAGCCGGAGGGAGGGAGGGGCTCTGATGGGGCTGGCCGACAGGCAGGATCGTGGCTCAGGTTGACTTCCACGAACCTGGAAAAGCAATCCCATCTTCCCCGCACCCCGGCGACAAGGAAAACGTAGCATCAGGTTTATACACCGGGAATGAGGAAAATGCGGGGCCAAAACAGACATCACTTTAAATCTGCATCTAGTCGCCACGTTTCACCGCCCCCTTTTCATTTTTACTTTAGAGTAGGTACAGGGCCCAGATCCGGATCTTAAAAGCTTCCCTACACTAGGGTCCTGATCTGGATCGGGCTCCCACGCCTTTTCTAGAGTAAAAAAAAAAAAGGGGGGGGGGAGAATGTTAGATACAGAATTAAGTAATGTCTGCATTTTGGCCTACAATTGTATTGTTAATGGGCTGTGTCACAGAGTGCAGTTTGTCCCCATAATATTCACTAAAACAATATCTGGTGGTGTCCCCAAGTATTACATGAGCTGCTGTAATCCTATATCCTCTGACTTGAGCAAATAAACAAAAAACAAAAACCCATTGAATTGAATGGGACTTACTTCTGAGTAGACATGTATAGGACTGTGTTCTTAGGAGCTGAAAGTAATTGCCGTCAGTTGGTAGGAAGTAGCTACTAGCTATAGGTAGTAGCCGTTGTTAGTCTTACTTAGAGTAGACCCATTGAAACGAATGGGATTTATACACTCCATTCATTGCAATAGGTCTATTCTAAGTAGGACTAATGATGGATTCTACCCTGTGTTTTCACCAGGTTCATGGGTCGTTATTTCTTCAACAGGTCTATCTGAACACTCCCTGAACACATCTGTAGGGGACACACACACGGTACATACATGTTGCATTCTACGCAGCTATAATTTACTGTATAACATAATAAACAATTCTATGCACCATCTATGCATGCACTCCCAGCAATGCACACTCTACTTAGAACATCATTGCCTTTCTTGGATCAGATTACACCACTAGCCTTTGGGAAGTGAACATCAAACTAGCATGATAGTGGCAGCTATCACCAAATGTTCTCTAAGCATCTAGTAATCAGAGATAGTTACTGTGCAATTTTCTTGTCATGGTAAATAAACATAGAGCTATTCTTCATTATTTTACTAATCCTTGCACAGTGAATTCTGTATGTGTTTACTCAGAAATAATTCCAGTTGAGTTCAATGGAGCTTACTCCCCAGTAAATGCGTTCTGAAGCTTAAAAAGGCATCAAGCTTGTGTTCATCGCCACATCATGAGGTAATTAATTCCCTCATTTAACTCCCTCATTTTTTCTGAACTGAAGCTACCACCAATTCAATTTCATTAGATAATCAATGTGTACTACGCAAGAAAGCCTCAGAAAATTGTATTAATTACATAATTACATAATTTCCTTTTTTGCAATCTAATGCGGTGGGGGGGGGTTAATGGGGAAGATGAAAGTGGCTGGCACCTGAAGGGAAGGTCTTCAGGGGAAGGTGTTCTCATTTCAGTGTAACTGAAGCACATAAAAAAATGTCTTTGCTAGCAAGGGAAGAGCTGAAATGGAGAATGAAATTGACTAGGACATTGACAAGAGGGGGATATGGGTATACCAGGGTAAATATTGGACAGGCACTCTTGAGGAAGATTGCAATCTTCCCGCCATTTGTGAATGCATTCCTATATTCATAAGGGCTTGGAAAATTAATTCTGTTTGGCAATCCGATGTGTGTGTGTGTGTGGGGGGGAAGTTGGTGTAGGGCCTGAGGAAATGAGGAGTTCTGCTGCAAAGGTGCCTAGGATACATGTGGGAGCTGGTGGGAGGACTAAGGGGAACTGGGGTTGGGGGGAGGGGACAAGCTATAGCAAACCACAGAGCGCCCAATCATCTTGTCAAGTTAACAAGTGAACAACCAACCCATGGCAGCTCATTTGCAGGGTGGCTTATCGTGGAATGACAACAATTCATGTCCCTTTTTTGCTCAAGTCTCATTTCATGCTAAATCAATCAATCTATCACCTCTTTGCTGCCTGTGCGACCATTTATTTATTTATTTATTTTAAAACTACCAATGTAAATAATGTCTGCCATTATACCCTTACTGGGTGTATTGGGGCAGGGGTGGGCCACTGTGACTAACTGGGTTATGTCAACACTGCAAAGTAGGGGTGTGAAGTGAACTACCTTGGTTCCAAACCCCAAATCTGAGTCGAAGCAGGCCAATTCAACCTGTCTCACCCTGAATCTGATTCGGGACCGGATTGGCCACCTCAGTCCAAAGCAGCCGAAGTGCTTCAGGCCAATTCGGCCTAATGGCCAGCTGCTGCTTGCACCCACCCACCTGCAGAACTGAAGACTCCGCTCTTGCTGGCGAGCCACCCGTCTTCTAGGAAACTGCTCTGACCTGTGGTAGATCTATTGTTGCAAACTACAGCAGCCAGAAAAGGCCATTTCCAGCTGGCAGTAGATCTATAGCAGGCTGGAGCAGCTCTCCTGGATGACAGGCAGCTCTCTGGCATGAGTGGAGGCTTCAGGTAAGTCCCATGGGTGTGGTGGTGGGGGGCAGCAGCTTGCCAAGTCTGGTGAGCAAGCAGGAGAGCAGGGGCACCCAACTCAGGGACTTACAAGTATCCAATGAAGGATGCATGGAGGACAAAGGGGAACCTGTCCTCCATGCTCCGTCCACCCTGCAGATGTTGCTAGACACTCAGTTTTGAGAGTCTCCCAGGGAAGCTTCAGAGTGGAAGAGTAGCGTCTGTCGTCTTCTAACTCCCCACTCTAGGAACGCCCCCATTTCACCCTCTTCATGCTCAGTTTTACGAGCACAGAGAGGCAGCCACTGTGGTTCACTCTGTGTTGACTGGGAGCTTTTAATAAATGCTTGTGACCAAAGAAAGCCTTCAGAGGCCCTGATCCATATCCTGTTGCTGTAGCCATTTTTGTCGGCAGGAACAAGTGACCAATCCTTTTCAGTGGGGGTGATGACAAAACTGCAGTGTTCTCTCTGAGAAAATACATTAATTTCTTTCTCTCCTTAAGTTTATACAATGGCTGAAAATCCACTTACTTATGCAGGCTTGTAACGTTTAATGGTTTGCTCCTTCCTGAAAATATTTCTATTTTACAGTTGCTATAGTTTTATAGATTTTTTTTAATATATAAGCTTTAACTGTACTTTTATGCTTTTTTAGAAACAACAACAAGAAGAAGTCACTATAACTATTGTTGTTGGACTAACAAATGTGTGTTTAGGATAACAGTACATTTTATCATTATCCTGTTACTAACAGAACTGGCGAGGCACAGCGAACAAAATGTCCGTATTTCATCAGCAGTGGCTGATGAAAGTGGCTTGACAAAAGCCTGTTTGTAAGGAAATAGGGCTGCATACTAACTCATTAATCCTGTTTGGGACAGATTTATACCTTTGCTTAAACTACAGGAAATATTATAAGCAAAGCAACCGCTCAGTTAGGGTCTCTGCTTTTGTTGTTTATTATCTTCCTTCGAACCGTTACAGACATTTTTGAAAGTTGAGATTTACAAGCATAACCGTGTATGCATTATCCAATCTTAATTACAACATATTTGCTGGTGACAGATCTCATGCTACTTCCTTTATGTAGCTAGAAGTGGAAATAGGGTTTAAAAAACAACAAAAGAATAAAAACCTTAAATCCCTTCTCAGTTTTCCAGTTTAGACAGTCGCAATTCTGATATTATTAGAATTGTCACCATGGGTGTTAGTAATCCTGCTCCTTTCCAGCGTTTTTTTACCCCTCACTCCGCTCACCACAGAAAGGCTCATGAATACTGCAATGTGGCTCATGCATAATAAATTCCCCCTCCGAAATGTGCATATGGTGCAGCCCCCTCCCACTCCCTCATGTGCCCCTGTTGGTTGCCTCTGTCCCTTTCTCCCTCCCTGCTGGCGGTGACAGCCTAACTGCATGGCTGTGCCCGGGGCCCACCTTGGTGCCATACTGATTGGCCAGGCAGGGCTGTTCATCATCCCACTGGCAGAGGATCTGCTTGGTGCAGAGGAAATTAATTGCTATTAAACCTTGAGGTTTGAACTTTTTTGAACTTTCAACATTTTCTGCATGTCTAGACAGTTCCAACTTCACTGTAAAACAAAAATAAACAAAATCAAGCTGATAGTTCTCAAGTAATGAGTCTTACACTACCGTATTCTTATATCAGATTAGTATTATCAATTATACAAAGTGGTGTACAAACATAAAAACAACTTAATAAAATTCCTATCTAACAATTTGAAAATAGGGTAACTGTAAAGGTGGCTAAAGGCTCTAACAAGGAGGATTGGTTTGGTTTGGTTTGGTAAGGAACTGCTGTAGTCCTAAAAGTGAATATATTTGTGTTAAAAAGTGGGTAAAACAAATAATATACCAATTATAAAAAGTACAATAAGCTAAAAAATATAGTTATATGAAATCAGTAGTTCTTAAGTACATTTAATGCTGTGCTTGAAGTCTCTACTCCACTCTTGCCAATAATCCAATGTCCATATACTGGAGCAGCCCTAAGCAAATATTCTTCTGGTTATCTAAACTTCTGATTACACAAAGATTTTAGGCAGTTCTAACCTTGAACATCTGGATAAGTGACGCTCTACTCCTGTGTAATAAATACTTTCTATTTCCCCCCCAATATTATGACTCTATTATAACTGTGGGTTTGAATAGTACTTCCTTTCCAACACATTTTAAAAGAAAAGTTTATTCTCTAACATGTTTATACGCAAGAGGTGGTTTCTTAAAGTGCAAGGAAGGACTCTCCAAGAAGCTATAAGCAAATGTTAGGGAAAGGTAAACTTCCTGATCAGGCAAGTGGTTTTGGGATTCAGTGTTTGTTTGTTTTTAAATAGTAACAATGAACAACAGCTTCAGAAAAATCAGCTTCAGAAAAATTTACAAAGACTGCCCTCTACAGTCTTGAAATGAAGTTTGTTTCCAGTTTTCCATAAATTTGCATCTTCTACCCTCTAGTGGTTAACATACATTAGCATTTCTTCCTTTTCTTAGCAAGCAATACAGAGCTCCATCACACCAGCATTTTATAGCACCTTCATCCTGTCTTGTTTACCGTTTTCCACTGAGACACTCACACAACGTTGTCCCTGTCCTGCAGTCATCTCACCTCTTCCACTCCATCTTACATGTTTTTCTAGGGCGGAGAAAGTACAATATTTTTTCTCCATGCAGTATAAAACCGCCCTTCTGTCCCTGTGTATTGCTGTCCTTGCGCTATATTGCAGAACCTCCCTTTTTGGGGGCATTGGTATTGAAGGGTGGTCTTGCTGATGGCGTGCCAAGTTGCTTGAATGACCGGGCTTGTGCTGAGTCACTCAAATGGACTTCCACTGCTCTAACCCTACTCTCATTGCTATTTCTTCTCCTTGAAAGGCAGAAATGGTGCCTAATCGATCAAATGCCAAATCGTTAAAACAGTAGACAATAAAACCAGAGTGGGGCGGGGGGAAGTCCTCCACATCCATCATAATGTCCATCAACCACAAGAACCAATGAACTGGAGGGGGATGGAAAAGGGGCGGCGTGGGGGAAGCGCAGTGGCGATACCAGGAAGTGTGAGCAGGCACAGGTGAAGAGGTAAACAAATAATGCAACACTGCACAGACGTGAAAATGACCAGAGCTTGATGCGCTAATGAAACAGCAGTGGAAATTGCAGATGTATACAAAGAAAAAAAGTAGGTGCAATGGAGCTCATAGACACAGGGTAGTGAAAAACAGTAACTGGATAGGTGGGCTAGTTGCTATTGTTTTAGCCTGATGTACCAAAAAGGAAAGGATTCATGCTGCACGCAGCACAATCTTATGCATGTGTACTCAGAAGGAAGCCCCATAGAGTTCCATCAGACTTACCCCCAGCTAAGCATATATAGGATTACAGTTGGAAATTGCAGCTGTTGTCTAGCTTCTAAATATAAGGCTGCCAGCAAAACATTCAAAGCATCTGTATATCTGATTGCAGAGATGTGGTGATGCTGTTTGCTGCACGGTGGGGTAAAACACCTCTAGTCAAATGTATTTTGCTTTTAAAATACTAAGTAATATTAAATAACTAATCAACATCCATTTTATAATACTCCAATATTTGTATATTATTTTATTTTGACATTTATACCTCACCTTTCTGGTATAAAATCAAACTCAAGGCAGCTTACAATAAAAACGATATTTAAATCACATTAAGTTAAAAACATAAATAAACAGTAGTAAAGCTAACAAGCAATACTGGTAATTTGTATAATATGTTTAATGTGGATAGTAGGTTCTTTTGACTAAGCAACACTGGAAGAAAGGTGTGTTTTTCAAAACCATTTCAGGGCTTGCTCTAGAATTGTATTTAAGCGCTGGCCTGGTACTCCTAGATGGCTAGGATATGAATGCAGGCAAGTGCATGGAATTGCATATAGATGAGCGAGTGGGCTGGTAGAAGAGGCACGGAGAGCTCTGACCTCCTCTCCGTTCAGCACAGAAACAACTTGGGCTGCGAGAAGAGGGAAGCCCACTCCTCCACACCCAGCATAGAATTGCAGCTCTCAATCCCCCTTCTGCCAGTCCACAGCAGGCTAGTAACTTTGCAGAGCTTATTTGCAGGACTGGCTTCATTTAAGGATAATCTACATATCGAAATGACATGGTGAAGCCTTCCTGGGATCACACTTCAAATGCTCCCCGTGTTATAGAAGCAAACAAAACACATCCCTGCACATAGAAAAGTGGCATGCCAAAGGGACGAGTTCTAGACTAGCTTTCTCCTTGACTTCTCTACCTGCAGGATTTACTATTACGCGAGAGAGCAATCAAATATGTGTTCTCTGAACTGCAGTCTGAAGTGGTACATGGTCTTTACTCCGAAATCCAAAGTGGTTGAGTTTAGACTACTTTAGCTCTTATCAAAACTTTATGCACAGCCCTAATCATAAGCCACTGAGAGCTCCATCAGACGAGCATTTTATTGCATGCTCGTTACTGGGCACTCACAGATTTTTGCGGGTCCCTCTCACATCATCTGCCTCCCATCCCTTCTAGCCGCCTTTGCACCACCAAAACAAAACAAAACCCACCCCAGTAAGTCCAACTTATTTTTAAAGACGGAACTTGCCGCTATCACCTGCTGTGTGCAGAAGAAGCAGTGGGATCAAAACAGCCCACTGAATGGGCCACATACACATTGTTTACTTCCTCTTTCAAAAGAAGTAATGAGGGACAAACACGCGGGCGGAGAAGCAACAGTAAGGAGACACGATTTTCCCTTGTGAAATGACACTGAGTGATTTAAGACTCATTAAGGGTGGAGCCAATTTTATTCAAGGGTCAGACCCCTTGTTAAGAGCTGCATTGTATTCACCAGGCTAAAAGCATTTGACCAATTGCAAGCTGCTGACTCATTAAAATACTGGTAGATTTCTCCACCTGAATGAGTTACACCCATTTAATAACACTGATTCACAAAGGGTGTATGGGAGTAATCTAAGGTAAGAGCCTGTTCCAAAGGTCTCCCTATGATTCATTGAAAAAAGGAGTATCATACAGCCAAGCCAGATGTGACAAAAAGCCATCATTCATGTATTTGCCCTGGTTCATGGGTGAGGTGGGGCTGACAATGTGTCTTTAACAATAAAAGGAATACAATAAAAGGCCATTGAGTCCCATCCCCTGGAGCTTGGACTCTCTCTCCTTAGTTCCTCTAAGGAGAGAGAATGTGGTGTAGTGGCTAAAGTGTTAGACTGGGAATCAGGAGATCCAGGTTCTAGTCCCCACTCGGCCATGGAAGCTCACTGGGTGACTTTGGGTTAGTCACAGACTCTCAGCCCAGCCTGCCTCACAGGGTTGTTGTTGTGATAATAAAATGGAGAGGAGGAGGATTATGTATGCCGCCTTCAGTTCCTTGGAGGAAAAAATGCGGGATATAAATGCAATAATAATAAAAAATAAAAAATAGTTTCTTTTCTGAGCATCTGGCTCTGAACCTGAACCTGAGCTAGGAACAGTGGGGTGGGGGGGGGAATGCTTGGAACAATGTATTGTGAGCCTGCAACATGAGTTGGGAACGTTCTGTGCCCTTACCCACCTACATCTCTTAATCTTAAAGATCCTTGCTTTATCTATGAATGGGGCAGGCATAAAAACAGAACATTTAACTACCACTGAGGGCCATGTCATTTGGCCTTCAAAGAGCACAACAAAGTGTATTGTTTTCTTATCACACCATTTTCCAGCAGAGGGCACTATTAATATAGGTTCAGATACTTAATATCTAAAGGCATGTACATTTGAAGCAAAGAAGGGTGCAAATATTGATTAAAAGAACATTTATAGTCAATTAATTACTTTTAAACAACTGATTAAAATTAAAGTAGGGTGACCATATGAAAAGGAAGACAGGGCAATGCAAGTTAACAGTTGCATTGAAAAGGAAATTTCAGCAGGTGTCATTTGTATATATGGAGAACCTGGTGAATTTCCCTCTTCATCACAACAGTTAAAGCTGCAGGTGACCTGCCCTCTTTTAAATCTGGTCACTCTAGTATAGCTCCTGCACCTTTAACTGTTGTGATGAAGAGGAAATTTCGCCAGGTTGTCCATATATACAAATGACACCTGCTAAAATTTCCTTTTTTATGCAACTGTTAAAGATACAGGAGCCCTGTTCTCCTTTCCATATGGTCACCCTAATTAAAGGTGTTACGGTAACCCCCTCCCCTGGGAATTATCCCTGACCACACACAAAACTAAGATACACTATATGTCAGGAATGTTAAAAATACAACAAATTTTACTCATTATCTTGTTTTGCATAAACCATTAAAAATACACACCATAAAACGAAGTCCAAAAAGGTTTAACCAGTAATGAAATAGTATTTGTTGGCAGACAGAGAATGATATAGTTAGCCATTCAAAGCTTAATTGAACAACAATCCAAATTGCCAAATACAAATCATTGGCAAATACTACATTGGGTGCTCCAGAGTAGATTGTATTTCAGGCTCTCTTATGCAATGACACTTACCTCTGACTAGACATGTGTTGTTAATCTTGCCTCATGCTACAACAGATGATTGTGCTATCAGTAATAATCAAAGTTTCACATGTACCCCCAACTGCTGGGTGGAACTTTGGACATGTGTGAACTGTACATAGCGATGATTTCTATTCATAGTTCTGCTTATGTCTATGGCACCAGGACTTGGATTCTAATAATGGAGTTTGCACAATTTTTCTAACCATAACTATAACATGGAACTCAAAGTATATAGGGTGACCATATGAAAAGGAGGACAGGTCTCCTGTATCTTTAACAGTTGCATAGAAAAGGGAATTTCAGCAGGTGTCATTTGTATATATGGAGAACCTGGGGCAGATCCACACATAGCCTTCGGGACACCCTGAAGGCGCTTTGGGGCATCCCGAAATCGATGATGTGTACCCTACCTTAAGCGTCCCAAGAAGAGGCGGCGGCGGAGGAGGAGGAGGAGGAGGCTCCTCGCGGGGACGGGATGAAGACTTGCCGCGCCCGGCGCCTTCGCCGGGCAATCAGCTGCCCCCCCCCCGCTGTTTGCCTGGGTGAGATGTTCACTGCCGTCCACCTACCCGCCGGCCTCCTTTTGCCGGCGAAAGAGCCACCCGGGCCCACCCGGGTTGGAGAGCTTGGCGGAAGAAGCCCCCGCTGGCTTCCGCCCGGGTGGCTCTTTCGCCGGCAAAAGGAGGCCGGCGGGTAGGTGGACGGCAGTGAACATCTCACCCAGGCAAACAGCGGGGGGGGGGGGGAGCTGATTGCCCGGCGAAGGCGCCGGGCGCGGCAAGTCTTCATCCCGTCCCCGCGAGGAGCCTCCTCCTCCTCCTCCTCCTCCGCCGCCTCTTCTTGGGACGCTTAAGGTAGGGTACACATCATCGATTTCGGGACGCCCCAAAGCGCCTTCAGGGCGTCCCGAAGGCTATGTGTGGATCTGCCCCTGGTGAAATTTCCTCTTCATCACAACAGTTAAAGTGCAGGAGCTATACTAGAGTGACCAGATTTAAAAGAGGGCAGGGCATCTGCAGCTTTAACTGGTGTGAAGAAGAGTATAAGAAAACAAGAGCCCTGCTAGATTAGACCAAGTGTACATCTCTAGTCCAGTCTTCCCCAATATGGTGCCCTGCAGATGTTTTGGACTTCAACTCCCATGAGCTCCTGTGGCCACAGTAATGCTAGGAGTTGTAGTCCAAAACTTCTGAAGGGCGGCAGGATGGGGAGATTTATTCTACTCCAACATCTTGTTTTCAACAGTGGCCAAGCAGATGCTTTCTGGGAAACTCCAAGCCAATCATGAAAGTGACCCTCTCACCCATTTGTGCCAAAGTAACTGGTACACACCTATAGTGGCCCACTGATGTCATTGCCTCATCTTCCAGCCATTTTGCCTTTCTCTGTACTAAGAGAGGCATGGAATTCCGTGCCTTTCTCTGCACAAATCCCTAGCTTCATGTGGCACATATCAACACCCCCCCCCCCCCCCCGTGGGCAGAGCATACCACATGAAAGAACTCAGCCAGGGCTGGAAGAACGCAAAGTCACACAATGCAAAGTCACCTGGCCAGCTCTGGAAAGAGCAGACACAGAGTTCCCCACTGATCACATCCTCATTGTTATCTTCAATCTCTGGTTGGAGGTAACAGTGACAATTCCCCATATCTAAATCTGAAAGGCTTCAAAATAATTCAAATAGAGAGAGTGATGGTCTGAATAACAACATCGATGTCAGTTTTTCAGATTGATCTGGCTGAGTCTTGGTATATGAACTTGGATTTTCAGGTACTACTTGTGCATTTGCCAGTTGTACCTTCCCAGGAAAAAGATGATGTCATTATTTTCTGTTAAGTATTCCATATTCATTCTCAACAGAATGATCTAGGTGTTCCTCTTTTTTGTCAGCAAATGCACAGTATCCAGCCTGTTCATATAAGGCCTTAACAAATGACTTAGTGGCTCAGTTCAGACAACACATTTCTCAATAGTGGTTTTAAAACTCCACAGGGGAGTTTTTACACCACCTTTGAGAAATGTGTTGTCTGGAGGGAAAACTCCACCCCATGGTGGAGTTTTATTTAGAAAACACTCCATGCTAGATATCCATGCTGTGCAGAGGAAAGTTCCTGCACAACCGTTGTGTTGCATGGAGGGTTCCGTGAAGTTTCCTGCTGTGTTGAGTGGACTTTTTGCATTGGCTACAGAGTTCTCTGGCAAGAGCGGCGAAAGGAGTGAGTGCCACTCTAAGAGAGCCACTGGGATTGTATTTTTGCATGGAGCCCACAGTCACACAAAGGTGGAGTTAGAACATGTTGTGTGGTGAGTACTCCCTACAAACTCAACTGTTGAGTGGAGTTTTCCCACTGTGTAGAGAAATGTGTTTTCTGAACTGAGCTAGTTTCTGAAGGCATCTGAACTCTTTGAGGCCCTCCCATAAACCAAATACCTCTCTCGGGGATAAAATGGACATCCAATTGGGCCCCCAAACTCTCATAGTTTTGCTTACAGCCCTCTTTGCCAAGGGAAAGGATTTATAAACATCTCTGGCTTCTTACAGAGGTAGGCCATCACTGTGGGGGAGGAGAGGCCCCTCGCCAGTTCCCCATCCCCTTGCCCCACTCCCTGTTGCTGGCACCAACCCTATTGGTTTTATATTGTATTTTATATTATGGTTTTATACTGTTTTATACTGTTGTTTATACTTTGAAAGTTTTTAATTTTTATGAACCGCCCAGAGAGCTCCGGCTATTGGGCGGTATAGAAATGTAATTAATTAATAATTAAAATAAATAAATAAATAAATAAATAAATATTGCTGCACTGCTTTGCAGCAGGCTGCCTTCTCCACCTTAGAACTCTGCTTCTCACTCCAGCTCCAACTCAGAAGCCAGATCTACTCCAAGCAGGGCATAACATTTTGAAAGCGGATTGAAAACGGTATATGGAATGTGTCAGGACCCCCAACAGTTGTCAGTGGTCTTCAATACCGTTATAAAGATCCTGCCAGAGTCTGGTCTGCTTCCTCAATCCTTTCTTCTCCAGCTGACAGACAGGGCAGCAGGCAGAGCATCTAAGGCAAATGCTTGCTATGTGTCATGTATAGTACTGCTGGTCCCTCCAAGCTAATGAGACCCAGCATTTAACAGTCAATAGATGTATCCATGGACAACGCCACATCCAATCACTGCTGCCTTGGGCTTTTGTCATGCCTGTGCAGAGGAGGTCAAGGGAGGAAAAAATAAATGTCTCTGACCTGTTTGTCTCTTTCAATGAGGGAGGGAGGAAGGGAGAGTGAGTTAGAATCAATTCCCCCTCCATCACTCCCTCATTTTCCCTTTGTTGAGTGATGGGGGCTGCTGGTGGAACAGAAAAATATTAGGTCAATTGAGTTCTTTTGTGTTGCTGTGTGGCTTTCCAAGGGGAGTGGGACCTGCTTTGGACTCATGATCTTCACATTCTTGGCCTCCATTTCATCTTTCTGTAAAATGGCCTTCTAGTGATAGATGGAGCAGAGAAATGTGTGCTCAGGAGTGTTTTGGTGTAGATCTATGGGTCAGAGACACCCCCCTCCCAACACTTTGCTTTGCAGTCCTGCATGCTTTGTTTGCTTGCAAAATTGGTGTTTTTTCATGCTGCTGCTGCGGTGGCACCAATTTGAATGGTGGTGGAAATTTCAGTGGTGGGGATGGGATGAGGTGCAGACCCTTGTAGGTTCCAGCAGGAGAGCAATGTGCCCCCCCAACTCGCAGAAGGTGCCCACCCTTGTTTTAGAGTATGGAGTCCTCTGCTTGGATTGCACCATACTGATCAAATGATGTTATCTACAAACATAGCTATTTCACTGCTCAGCCTGGTATCCACATCCCTTACAAAGAAATTAAATAGTCCTGATATGAATCTATAGGGGACCATATTTCCTTGCTTCTCTGTATTGCAAGATAGTCCATTCATTCCTCCACTCTGCTTCCTGTTCTTTAGCCCATTAGTAATCCCTAAGAGGAACTCTAACTCCTAAGGAACACAGGAAAGAAGCACTATGCCACAAATACCAATTGCTGGGCACAACAGTAGGGGAAAGCTTTCCTTTGAAGTCGTGCTTGTGATCTTCCCAAGAGATCAGGGCCAGATCTACACCGAGCAGGATATGACACTTTGAAAATTGTATATGGAGTGTGTGCCCTGGGCCCCAACAGTTGTCACTACTGTTATAAACCGTTTTAAAGCAGTAGTGTAGATCCTGCCATGGTTGGCCACTGTGGGAAGTAGAATACTGGCTGGACTAGAGAGATTTTTGGCCTGAAAAAGCAGGGCTTTTCTTTAGTCAGGAGGGGACACCACTTTTAAGACAGCAGTTTAAAAGTCATTTTAAATAATGAGAAAATATATGGTCCAGCTGGAGGGGAGCTACACTAGTCAAGTTAGAACGTGTCTTACCATTTTTAAGTGTGCGTTTGGTAGTATTTCGCCACATGACGTTCAGTTTGTGACGTTTTATTGTTGTCTGTTCTCCAGTTTTTATTTTGAACTTCTCTGAAGTAAGTCGTTCTATTTGGTATGATGTGGCCGATTTCATTGTATTAAATGGGTTTCCTGTAGTTCTTAATTAGCCAGTCACATTCCTGGGGGAAAGTTTATGTAATTTCCGTGCCCAAAGTTGGAGCCGTTTTTTTCTTTCAAGCCCCTTTTTGCAGACATTTTTTAGTTTCACTTTTGGGAGGCTGCTTGCTGGTTTGTTTGCCAGTGGAGGATTCTCGGAGAGAAGAGGAAGTGGGAGGGGAAATTGGCAGACAGGGAAAAAAGAACAAACAGATTTCTTTTCTTAGTGTGGCCAAAAGGAATGCATTCCCACAGAAAGAGAAAAGTAAGGAAACGTTTTTAAAAACTGCTACATTTTAAATTGTTCAAAAACAAAACGTTCAATGACTGTAAAAACGACGTTTCATATACTAGTGTAGATCCCCTCCTGATCAAAGGCAACTGTTTACGTAATCAAAATGTTTTCAATCAGTTCTTCTGACAAAATGTTGCAGCAATAACTTAAAGAAACATTAGCTGCATAGTGTCTTTAAGCTTGGGATTGCAGAGTTGCCTTACTGATGACTTCTCCAGTTACTTTTCCTTTTTTGGATTGCAGAAGTAAAAGTTTTGGATTGGATGAAAAAATCTAATTGTGGCGGATTTGGAGATGGAGAGAGAGAAAGTGACATCACTCATCAGGAATAGGATTTGCATTCAGCATTCAAATTAATTGTCCTGATTTCTAACACAGCTGAAGACCACAGTCAGAGCCCACTGGAACAAAAGTTGCTTATTGTAAGTAGCTTGTTGTGCTTATGTAGATTGCCGTTTAAATCATAGAATCAAGATTTGAAAATGGTAGGTGACAATCAAGATAGGTATTTGGACTTCTTCCTTCTTTCTATGCCAGCCTAAGTGGTCCAGGTAATTTCCTGTCACTAAGAAAGGAAGTTGCTGCACCACATCAGCTATCACTTCTTCCTTGGGGTGGGGTTCCAATGCCTTTACTCCATAACACAGCAGTGTCAGTGTCTGGAGACATGTGATAAGTATGACTGTATCATTAAGAAGCCCACTTTCTGCTCCCCTTGAATCATTAGGAGTTTGCCTCTGATTGATTGACTCACTCAGACAGCCATTTTCCAGGTTATGTTGTTGTTGGAATAAATGTTGGTGTTCTGTCGGTGGCTTGGGTGGCTTCAGAAAGGCAGTATAGAAGAAATAAAACAAATAAATAAAAAGTTCCATGTCCTACTTCCGTCAACAGGGCCTGCAGATTTTTCATTTTGCTGCAGACTCAGGGGAGAAAGCATCCTATTACTGACACATGATGCCCTTGTTTATACATGGTTCTAAGAGGATACCTATTTAGGTAGTTCAGCTGCCGGAAAAAGATATTCTCAAAGATAAAACTCCCTGCTTACCTGGGAGCTATCTTGTGAGGGCATGCAGTCCTGGCAGGAAGGAAGGGAGCAGCAGAGAACTGGCAGACTGGAGGGAAGACTCTCTCTCTCTGTCTTGCCTGTGGCTTGTAAATGCAATGTGTTTATAACTGATATTGCCCACTAAGCAATTCTCCTATAGCTACCTCATATAGCTATTGTTAGTCACCAGAAATATGCTATATCTCTCTTACATCAATAAAATATCCAGTTCTCTTATCTGATCTTCTAATTACAATGTAATAATTATAAGGCACATGCACAATCCACCTCCTCCTTAAACAATTAACAGAAACAAGTCCAAACTATTAACGATAGCGTGTTCCCTCAATTTGGACTACGGGGGCTATGGTACTTTTTCTTTTGAGACCCTTTTCTCCTTGTGCTGTTTTCCCAAACTTGATTGCCCCCTCCTGGAGCTGTGACTTACCTTGCAGGGCAAAACATTCCACTTCCTTCAGCACTGGGCCCCTTATATGAATTGGGCCTTTCAGAGGCTATATTTAAATATGTGGGTGATAAGATCTCCTGTTGCCTGCCTATTTGCTGAAGCAGACCTGGCCTATACATGCAGCGCAATGAAGTCGTACGGTAAACTGCCCTCTTATACGTAAAGTTTGCTGCAAGAATAAAACACCAAAGGTGTTAGGGCCTTTCCCCAGGATGAGTTATTTTTAAAGTGCAGGGATTTTTGATGATGATGATGATGATGATGATGATGATTAAACATGTGAGAGCTTTCAAAAATATATTGCCCACTTCCAGCCTGAAGCGGTACGGTTCCAAATTCTACTACCAGATTCTTTTGATGTGAAAAGCAGGCTTGAATGAAGGTTTGAAACCAGTTTGGCTTCATGTTTGAAAAAGAAGTGAAGCTGTTGGTATATCAAGCACATTTGAGGTGGGTTCTACCTCTGGGTCACTGAGCCCTAAGGTTTTTAAAGAGCAGGGCGTATGGACAGACTGGGTGGAATAGATGACTAAGTGGGCTAGGCATGTATGAAAGATGGAGCAATTTCAGAAAGCTGTCTGGGGTATTTGATAATCGCCAAGGGAAGGGGACTGATTCTCTGGATCTGTCTGGGAGATGCTCAGCACAGATTGTGCTGTGTACTGTTTCTCTTCAACTTTTACTTGTTCACATAAATATATCAAAAAGTACATTTCCAACTCAGCTCATAAGGAAGCTACAGGAAAGGTTCCCCAGGGACTTGGGCTGAAACCGCTCTACGAAAGAAATATCTATCTTTCAAATAAAGACTATACTTTGGAATAATATATTTATATATGAGTTGATTTTTGGCCTAAAAAGTACTCTGAAGGCAACATACCAATGAAAATGTATTAAACAATATTGTAATAATAAATAAATATCTTAAACAAATTAAAAACAGGAGGAAAAAATTGTTTTAAAATAGAGACGAAAATCACTTTTATAATCATTCACATGCCAGGTGAAAACAAAAAAGTGAAATGATATACAAGTAACCCAGATGATTTGCAACTTGCTCTTGACTGCATTTCCTCAGAAGCAATATACCACTGATTTCAAATGCATTTACTTCCAAGTAAATGTGTGTGGGATTGTGGTCTTTTCAGCAGGATTTACTTCCAGGACTGGGCTGCTGATGTGTTCTCTGGGTAAGAAACGTCATGTATCTCAGACAGATTTGTTCCGCACTACTGAAGTTTAGCATTTCTTTTGTAGTGAGCTTTATTCTCTTCAAGAAGAGGAATGTAACAGTACGGTAACCTCAGCAGCATACACATACTACAGTGTTTGCTAGGAAAGGGTTAACAAGCTGGGAGTGTACTTGGAACAAGGTTTGTTTATCAGCCAGTTTCTCTCTGGCTCAACAGGTTACTGCTGCCACTGCAGTGTTCTCAGTGACTGGAATCTAGGTGGGGCGCTCTCCTCCCTCAGAGCTTTTCTGCTGATTAAAAACAGGGAGTTTACACACTCGCCTCTCACACGCGCAAGCACAGCCTAAGGAAATCTCCTAGAAGAAAACCCGTCTCTCTCTCTCTCTCTCTTTTTCTCGGGCTTGTTCAGCCATCTTCTCCTGAAGGTTGTCTGCACAGAATGGTCAGGTGTGGCTTGGCCTGTTGGAGGTGCCGATGGCTCCTTCCCCTTCTCCTGGGCTTAGCCATCATCCTGGGCATAATTGCACTGGCTGGCAGGGGATGGTTAGAGTCGGCTGAAGCACCCTATGTGCGCAAGACGTCGCTGTGGTCGGACTGCATGAAACAAAATGAGGAGGACTACAACTGGGCGTGCAATTCCCTCATGGACTATAGTAAGTACTGGCCATTGTGGGTGTCCAGGATTGGTTTCTAGGGCCAGATTCTGATGTCCAAATTAATCAGCCCATAATTCTGGTTTCAGAGATATTAACATGGATTAGAGAGAACCCATCATATGTAAGCATGTTTGAAATCATTGGGTGGAGGGCCGGGGCGGAGGGAGCAGGTGGTATCAAAGTTCTGAGTTCTGCTTGTGAAGAGAAAAGCATAATTACAGTGGGTTAATTGGTGCTGAAATGTGTTGGAATAAATGACATCGTGTCCAAATGTCACACTTGCTAATGTTGAATACTGTACTCTGAGAACTGAAGAAGTGCTTATATCTGGTCTGGGCCAAGGCCTGAAGTTGTGGGAAGCATTTATTTATTTGTGGGTGTTAGCTCAAAGATTTAACAATTGCTATTAACAAAAACTATCATTGCCAAGAATAGTAAAAGGCAGCTGTGATCTGTTGAGTCTGGATCATGGATGATTCGGAAAAGACAGAAATCAAGACTTGACTGGCGTTAAAAAGCAGAGGAAAGCAATAGGGACTGGGTGGTGAGAAAGAGGCAAACATAACAAAACCACAGAGAGAGAGGAGAGAGAAAGAAAGTGAGGCAGTGGAAGAGGCAAGGATAATAATTAAACAGCAAGGCCCTCCGATTGCTCAATTAAGCGTTTTGATGAGAACTTTGCCGCAACAACAATAGAAGAGAACATGATTCACTTAGGCTAGTAATCCCATTTGCTTCAAAGGCCCTGTTGGCTGCCACTCCCTTTATCCCATGGAACTTCTTTTTTATTTTGAGAAGACATGCCTACCAGCGTTTTAAGTGCACAAAAGATATATTGTATGGCAGTGACAGTTATATCATGGAAGAACAGCCAAATAATGAGCCTGCTAAATATATTTTCATTATATATTTTATAGTGAATTTCCAGGCAGTTTCTCATTTAGAGATTCTAAATGTGCATATTTTTGTTGCCGCATAACTATTTTACTCCTCCAAGTCACTAAAATATCTGGAGTGTCATATTTGGACTGTGTAGAATGTACACTGTTCATGCTAAAAGTGTTCAGAAAAAGTAGAATTCAGCATTCAAATAAGTCAAGCTGTGAATTGCCAGTTGAATATGTACAAATAGTAGCAGGTGAGCTTTAGCATTGGGTATAAATGCAGGACATGCTAGCAATCTGTATACATAGGCCCCGATCCAGAGAGCTATTTTATTTGTGGCTGAGGCCACGTGTACACCTTGCAGAGACTTCTTTCTTTCTTCTTTGCACACTGGACTCACATACCATTTCACAAGTTGCTTGAAAAATCTTGTAAGTTTCAACCCTGGCTGGCCATGTAGGTGCGGCTACTGTGTAATTTACATGAAGAATCCCACAGGTGGGTGCAGAGCTCTTTGTGAATTTTTGAATTGTGGCCATAACAGATGACAATATGCAATGTTTAGCATGTTGGTGCCTCTAGGACTAACCAAAAAAGATGTTTTAATGTAGATTGTATTAGTCTTTGTGTAATATGTTAGTTCTTTGGGCCACATGGTGCCTTCAGAGCTAACATAATAACAGAGAGTACTTGGGTTTTAAGAACTGAGAAACATTAATGCTATTCACAAGTAATTTAAAACATAATTCATATTTGTTTCACATTAGACATTAATGATTACCCCCTCTAACCTTAAAAAGTCAAACTGTAGATGAAATATGCACCTTATGTATTTTTTTAAAAATGGCTGTAATTTGGGGGCTCAAATCCCATGCTATCCCCAGCAAGACTAGGGGTGCTTCCAGACAAGGCTTTTATTGTGGAATTGCACTGCCTCATTCATGGAATTTTACAGGGGTTTCAGATGTCATCAGTTTCCGTTTGTAGCCGTCTTGTATTTTCCCACCACTCCTGTCTTTTTTCTTAGTAGAAAAAGAATAATTAAGGAAGGAAAGATGGAATAGCTGTGCAATGCCTTTTGATTGATGGTATTAAGAGCCTTCCATCTGAAAGCACCCTAAAACATTTATTGTGGCATAAATTCTTATATGGCAGTATGCACCTCTGTGTTGTGAGTCATTATACGATAATAAGGGTATAAGATGAGTCCAGGTGTCCCCTTATTCTCACCCCTTCCCAAACAGATGATTAACACTCTTTATGTTGGACTCAAATTTCCTGCCTCTGAAATTAAATAAGGCTAGGCAAAAACATGGCTTTGATCTAGAGATCAAAGATCCCTTCCTTTGCAAAAACTATGCAACTCTAAAAGCCCTCTTCGTTGTTCAGGTAGGTATTTGGCTATTATATATATGCATCAGTACTTACTTGCAAATAAAATATAGGATAGTCTAGAGAAGCAGGAGATTTTAGTAAACATAGATGTCTCTTCGCATTCTGCTGTTTTGTTGCAAGGCTCATTGCTGCCTTTTAGTTCTAGAGTGTGCCACAGCCAATCATGCAGGCCACTGCAAATTTAATTGCAGCAGCTTATTTGTATGAAAGCCTCATTTATCTTTAAGTTGCAATTATATTCAGTAATGAGGGTTTATCTATTTTATGAGTTACTTCAGTAAGTTGTCTGTAATCATATCATGAGGCAGTTTTCATTCATTTTAAAGAATTGAGCTGTGTTAAAACTTTTAAATAGTAAACACGCTATTTTAATATAGAGGATACTGAGCAACAATTGCTTTTTTTTTTCTTTAGAAAAAGCCATCATAATCCAGATGTTTTTAGAGGCACCTGTGAAAAAATCCAGCTACTGTCATGCCACAGCCAACCTAGACTTGCCCATTTCTTTTGTCACCACTTCCCAATTAACCTTAACTCTTAGGCAGGAAGCACTGCAAAAATGTTAGATGAATTTTTCAACCCTGGCCAAGAGCAACAGCCAGCCTGAACTTGTTACTGTAAGGCAGCCTTTACCCCCATCCACCCTTTTGTTGTCTTAAGGATGCTGGAAAGCTCAAAGCACTACCAGTGAGAAGGCATTATACGACTATTCCATTTTTTCTTTCTTAGCAGATTTTCTACAGTAAGAGTATAGATGGAAGGAGCGGTGGGAAAACACGGGAAGGTCTTGAGTTGAAGATGACTACGTTTGGACTACCTGTAAAATTCTGTGAATGAAGCAAGGCAGTGACACCATAAAAGCCTTTGGGAGCACCCTAAGTCCAGCAGCCAGGCTTGCGGGGATAGTTGCTCTTTGGGATGTTACCCTACATTCCAAATTAAGAAGGTTTATTAAGATCAGGGATGGAGATATAATGAAAGGGGGGAACATAGGCCTTAGCTAGACCTACCTGTTAGTCCGCGACAGAGGGGTGAAGATCTCACGATAGTTTTTTTACAATATCCCCCCTCTGTTTACACGCGGTGCATGACGACCTCAGAGGGAGAGGCGTTGCACCTGCCATTTTAAAAAAAAATTCTTAACGAGCCAGCAGTGCACAAGTGCTCGTGCGCAAAAGGTAAGTGTTGTTTATTTTTAAAAAAATTCCCTGCTCCCTCCACCCCATCCCCCATGGGTGCAGTGCTCCTGAAGAGCTCTGCACCCCGTGCGTGGGTCCCAGCTCCTTGCGAGTAACTGCAAGGAGCTGGGATAAACCATGGCGCCTGGCCACACGTTCTGCAATCTTGGGCTCGAAACTCTTTACTTTCTAAACTAAGTATCACAATGGAATCTTAAACTTAATGCAAAGAACACCCATGATGTCCACATGACAACAATTTGTCATTGGGAATAAGTTCTATTTTGCACCTTTTGGAATCAGGAAAAGAGAGCTATTGTGGTAGTTGGAGCTGGGTAGACCTCTAGGGCAGAATATTTTGGCTCTTGGACATGGCATGTTCAACCACACACAGAGGAGTCCATTGGATATAGCTGACAACTTAGGAAGGTGGAAGCAACAGGTGAGAATTGGAAGGTATTTGTATTCTGCTCCATGTAGACAGAATTCTCATGGGGAAATCCTACCTGTATGTATGGAGGATGTTTGAAATGTGATAGGTAGGCTGTTTTAAAATGGAGACGCTAGGCAACATTGGCCTTTCTTCACAGCACCTTTAGTATGTATTGAGGACATCAGTTCAGTCTTAGAAAAAAAATTCCAAAGAAGGGCAATTTGCGTTGAACTCGATATGAGTTAAATCTTTGTAAATCCTTAGAAGTTTACAACTTGCAAACTAATTAAAAATGGGGCTTACTTAGTTTGGCATAGCACAATAAACCAGTTGGTCTGTAAAATTACTACAGAACCTCTGGATTTCCAGACTGACATTGTTTCCCATAAATTTGGAGCAGGTTTTGTTTGAAAAATGTGGGAATGAACCATAGTGTGAAACAAACGATTAGTCACTGCACATAATGGTGGTGTAAAAATGGGTTCTAATTAAAAGCTGTACATAACTCATACTATACTTTACTCCACCCTTCCCGATGATAAGCAAGCTAACTTAATGTTTTCAAGAAAGATCACTCCTTAATGCAAACCATCAGTGGCTTCTGATTCTTATTCAAGTTGGTACTTGTTAAGTGTGAATGTTGCAGAGGGTATAAGAAAGAACCACTCCTTTAATATGGAGTGGGGAGGCGGGATCCTCTGCTTGGAATGTTCCTTAACCGCCAGCTTCTTAATTCAGATTTGTCTGTGAACCAAATTAGATGTAACATGGTGTTATGTGTGCCTCTCCCCTTTTTTTGGTAATGAAAAATAGCCCTAGGAAACTGAGTTTTATTGAAGTGGTGATGGGGCTGCAGGGGCATGATGGGAAAAAGTCAATGCTCCGTTCCACCCTCTGGCTGTGTTTTACCTGCTCAGTTACCTCCCCTTACGGAAAAATATGTTTATTTTTCCCCTTTCAGGTGGAAATGCAACTGGGTGAGGGCAATTTTGAGGGCAAATAGGTCAGAGGGGAAAAGGCAACCTAACATCTCCCCCACCCTGTTTCTCCAGTCAAGTTGGGGGAGGATGCACATGAAAGTTTGTTGTGCCAGGCTAATGCTATCCAGGATTTTAAAGGCTATGTTAAACCCTGAGTAAAATCCTAGTTAGGGAAACTGGTTACCATTGGCCATAGTTAAGGAGCTGGGAATGTTATGTTCATGCTGGACCATAAGGACTTCTCAGATGATGCTTTCATTGTGCAATTCTACATATTACTGTTTATTACTACATATTACTACATATTACAACTCTGGATTATAATATGCGTTTCAATACTTCTTCAGTCAACTCTGCATTAATAAGTGAACTTTTACAGGCAAGTGATTTGATATTTATTTCACCACTAAGTTGGTTAAAATTTATAGTCATTTTTCTCACCTTTAAATGTTGCTGTAGGTGAGATCCTGCAGAACGTTACTGGAGCCCTTTTCTAAGAAATTAAAAGATTTAAACTCCTGATATAGGAAGGTACGATGTTCAATTACCTTATTAAATGATATTAAGAAAATTTCCAGTAAGTCTTGCAGGAATATTCTTTCATTATTGTTGTCACCCTTGTATCTTCAGCTTACCTCCAATGTGTATAGAGAGGGATATAGAGCACCTTTCACTTATTAAAGTCTCAAAGTTTCAGCATGCAGAGTTGACTGAAGAAGTATTGAAAAGCACATTATAATCCGGAGTTGTCATTTTAGCACTCTGCACATTGTCTTGTTCGCTTACAGCAAACATGTTTGCTTCTATTTCAAGTTCTACAATTTTTACAATGTTTAATGTATTAACACATATTTGTAATATTTATGTCATATGTAATATATAATTTGGTTGTCTGCTCAATACAGCTATGATTTGTAAAGTTCTTTTTGCAGTGTGTACCATTTGTACAGGTCCGATCTGCTTTGCTTATGTACAGTAAGGGCTCCTCTCGTTTTGCTGTCAGTTCTTTAGTTCAGCATAATATATGGCCCAGATCCAGTTGGTGTAAAAGTATTGGTCCTGGACACAGATGCATAATCCCAAATGTATCATAAGATGCACCTGGACAGACCAAAGCAAGATGTGATATATATCAGCACATTTACTGTATATAATTTCCCCTCTTTCTCTCCCCCCCTTTTTTTTCTTCTTCTCAAAGGCTGGGGTAAAGCTGCTGCTGCTACATACCTTGTTGGCTTTGTCATCCTCTGTATCTGTTTTTGCCTAGCAGTCATAGCATTTTCCATTGATATACTACGGTTTAACTTTGTCCGAGGAATTGGAGGCTTGCTCTTCGTTGTTGGTAAGTTTACAGCTAAAAGAGATTGATTTTTAAACTTCTTGTCACTTTCCTGATATATTTCCTTCTTTTCTAAAATTTTGTTCTAGAGAGAATTATGTTCTCATTTTTAAAATTAGTAGATGACACTAGACTTGTGTTAATCCAAAAGTAATCAAGATCATAATAACTAGGGATATATAACTAATATTTGTAACAGCACAGATACATATTCATTTTATTTTCAGCTACTGAGCTCCCATTAGCCTTTAGTTTAAATTTGTCTTAGATTCCCACTAGTCTGAGATCCTGACCTATAGAGCTCCTAGGTATGATGACCATTTTCCATATTAGGGAAGTTGCTTGCAAATTGCTGCATGTGTGTGCCTTTATGGACTGGGCCATATATGCAAACTTGGTACCGTTTTCCTCTACACAGTCTCTCCTGACTGTCCATTGGTAAAGGAAAGGACTACGTGAAAAGTTGCTATATGTGTTCCCTATGTTGCATTGCCTGCGATTGCAGCGGCTATTTCTAAGGCTGCTGCAATTGCAGAAATTGCAGCAGAGTATGTGTCACTCTGGTTCACTGCAGAATCATACACAGTCTAAAACTAGTTGCAGAAAAAGCGACTGTAGAACATAGTGGCTGTCTAACTAGATGCTTCACATCACCGTGTGCTTTGTAATGCTCCTTGGTTAACCATTTGAAATGTCTAGATCAGGGCTGGGCAGAAGGAAGGCCACAGTCCAGTGGTGAACCACTGGCCAGTTGCTGATGGCCCCTTTGCTCTAGAATTTTTGCAAAGAATGCTGGGCCAATGGAGGGCTGTCATCGGCACATGGCATCCTTGGGTGGCTCTGCCATTGCCCCAGCTCCTTGAAGAGACACACCACTGATATCTGCTTGGAGCCTGCTATTAAGGTTTCCCCCCCCCAGCCCGGTGTCCCCCCCCCCCAGCCCCATACTGCAAGCAGCTCCAGTTGACTGGGTCTAGTCACCATTGGAATGTCCCACAATGCTAGAGAGCAAAGCTTTGCAGGGGCTTTGTGGGAAATTAAAATAGTAACAAGACCCAGCATCCAAGGGCTGCTTGGAATTGATCCCTGCCATTGCCAGGGCCCAGTAATAGCAGATATGGTCCTCTAAAGGGCACTTTGCTCAGGGCCCTCTCAAAACTGGAGCTACCTGTGGACTAGTGAACTTTGCTCTGATCTAGCAAGGCACTACTTACGTTCTTAAGCAAGAGGAGTAGTTAGGATACACAGATTAGTCTACCTTAAGTTCCTGAGTATGAACTGTTTCTTTGCATATTTATAACACACTGAGACTCTACTTCAAAAAAATAGATCACACAAGACTGAAGTCAGATCAGCTTCTTCGATTATATCTATGCTACAGGAATTGGCTGCCTATCCTCTTTCCTCCTTTTTTGCCCCGAAATCACAGTCAGCTACTTTTGGCGCAGGGCAAAGACACAACACAGCAGTGTTCTTCTCTGCATCTTTACGTGGCAGCAATTACACTCAAAAGTAGACTTTTTCTTTCTTGAAGAAGTCAAATCCCAGCTTCCCCCAGCTTCATTCTCACTTTAAACTGTGTTGCATCTTCTGAAGTAATCCAGGGAGTTTGCTCCTATTGTAAGTCAATATACTTTGCCCAGGACAGATTCTACCCATCTATCTACACTACTTCCAACATGTATTTTGCAACGCCAAACATATAGTCCAGTTCTTCCTCACCTGAAAGTAGGCATAATGGTGGCAAATCTCATGAGGAGACTGAGGTTAAAGTAAAAATTCTAACTCTCTCTCTCTCTGTGTGTACATAAATATTGTTTAAAGTATTATGTATGGTATCCTATACTTGGTATTATGTATGGTATCCCTATACAAAAAAGAACCCTAAAGGCAACCACCATAGGAACAAATTCAACACATTGAATTAAATAGTCATTTAAACAATTTTTCTACTCCAAGTAATTTTTTACTAAAGTAACCACTTTACAATACAATGCTACTACCACATATGTAATCCCTATACTACTGCTTCTTCAGCTAGATGTGTTGCACCAGGGGGACCCATCGCTAGCGCAATAGGAACTATCAGTTCCTAAAGTATCCCCGAAAATGTCGGAAACGCTCATTTCTAGAACAGAACAGGTAATCAGAGCTCTGTCCTGAGAACTCTACTGTCCTGTTCCAGAAATGAGTGTTTCTGCTCATTTCAGGAACCGCTAGCGTCCTGTTGTGCTAGCAGTAGCTCCACCTAGTTCACCATAGCATAGTTTCTAGTGCGGATAAAAGCTCATAGTGTCTGATAATGCAAGCTAAGTACTAAGTTGAAAACCTTTTACATAATCTGCTCTTGGAACATATTGTTGATGACTTCAGAATATCCATGTTGTTTTGCTAACTCAGTTGGTAATTGTAGGAGTTACGCATTAAACATAAATAATACTCCAAATGCCTGTGCAGGAGAAAATGTTATTAATTTAACTCCTAATTGATTTTCTTTTCTCTATTTTCATTCAGCTGCTTTCCAGATTATAGGCTTGGTCATCTATCCAGTGATGTTTGTTGAAGAGATTCCATTGACAGGAAGTAACATGTTCAGTTGGGCCTATGGCTTTGGTTGGGCAAGCACTGTTATTGCAATAGGCTGTGCGTTCTTTTTCTGCTGTCTTCCCAACTGGGAAGATGAAGTTCTGGGTAACATAAAACCCTACATGTACAGTGGTGCCATGGATGTTTGATGCAGAGTTGGTATAAAAGATTGTTTTGAGTAAATAAAGCAATATTATTTCTGCTCAATGGAAAAAAAACTGTACTTATATTGCCATATTCTCATCTGAATTAATTACTAGCTGTCTTCTAATAATAAAGCCAAAAACTCCACAGTTTCTTTTTAGACCTGTATCCATTTTCAGATCGGGCAGGTGTTGTATTACACAGAAGAAATTGTATTCTGTATTTTTATAATTAAATATGGGCTTCGCTTTTAATAGCTTTTGGTTGCACAGGAAACAAAGAAATTGGTGTAGTTTGTTCTATATGCTTATGTTTTATTGACTGAATTGAAAATCAAGAATCTTTTGAATCTTTTTTACATTGTGAGGCCAATGCACCTCTTCTAGGTCTGTAGTTCAGGATCCTTATCCGATAATGTTGCTCTGAAGTGGATTTAACCCCCTCCTCCACTAAAACCAGTTATAACAAAGCAATGTATATGAGAACACTTCTAAAAAACACAAAATAAATATCTGTACATTCAGCATGCAAGCCTCTAAGCACTGTTTTCTTCTGAAATCTTATTAACTTCAGTTGGACTTACAGTAGAGCAATGCTTGGTGGACTGCAGCAAAAATGACTACTGCACGCAAATTCCAAATATGAGGCGTACAGTATTTTGTAAGTGCAGGTATATAACATGTATTGGCATTCTATAGGTCCTGATCATGAATTAATTTCACAGATCCCCCAAATTGTCAATATATTTCCAAACACTGTAATGTATTTAGTATTTTTTCACAGTTGAGAAATTTTAGGTTTTCAAAGCATGCTGATTTTAAATGCTATAAGTACTAATGCACAGTATTTAAGAAAAGCTCCTTTGAAGTCATTGTTAACAAAATTATCATGACTGGAAACCTTGATTGGAATATGCGTATATTTTACTTTACATTAAAATATGTTAGCATATAAAATCTAAATTTATGATTGCTATTTGAATTAAAATATGTTAATTAGAAGAGTTTAGTATGTCAAATAACTAGTGTTTTATATCTTTGTATAGAGGGTTTTTTTATATTTGCAGAAATCTTGTATATTGCAATTTAGGGTGCAACCCTAAGCACATTTAGACAGAAAAATGTCCTACAACTCTCAGCATCCAGCATGGTTGACTGGGGAATTCTGGGAGTTGTAGGGCTTTTTTATTTAAAATGCATAGGATTGTGCCCTTATACTCTCACAAATGGCTATTTTATGTGTTATAATTCTCATTGTCCAAAAGAATCAATCCACATTTGCATTATTTGATTAATAAAGGGTAATAAATCTTTATTTATTTGATTAATGAATGCCATAAATTTCTTAGGGAAATCTGCATTGATTCCAATAGTTGTAAATATTTTGGATTTATTAGAAATTAGAAGTTATATTATATTAAGTTAGGCCACAATTCAACACTGTAAAACATACTGTATAATACAACTGTATAGTTTGGGCCACATGACACAGCAACACACAAACAAGAACATATCATTTTTTCAAAAAGTTTGAACTATCTATTGTAATTTGTAAATGTTTGTACTTATCAAAACTTCAAAACAACAACAACTACTACTAAGTCTCTAATCCTATATCCAATTACCAAGAGGTAATTGGTATTTACTTCTGGGTAAACACTTTAAATAAAGAAAATATGTAAATAGAAATTTCTTTCCTTTAAAAAAGGTTCAACAAGGAGGGTGGAAATTAGCACGGATGATTTGACAGTTCATAGAATATCATTTTCTGGTACACTCATACAGAAGACTGTAAACCTCACTCAAAAATCCACACCATCATTTTGGCATATGATAGGTACAGAGAAAATCTAGCCCCTGCTAATTTCCAGCTGCTTCAGTTCATGATAAACCAGTGGCATGCACCTCGAAGAACAAAGCCAGGTTTTGCTAGACTCTAGACCATCACAATACCACCTTAAGTGTGGGTTAGTGGAGGCATCCCAAACGAGTAATCCAAGTTCATATCAGCCCATGGATGTTCATGAAAATATTAGTGTAGGGTTGGGCAACTTGTGGCCCTCCAGATGTTTTGGCCTACAACTCCCATCAGCCCTAGCCAGAATAACCAATGTTGAGGGACAATGGAACTTGTAGGCCAAAATATCTGGAGGGCCACAAGATGACCACCAATATGCTAGTGGCTTGGCATAGGTTGACACAGCAGTAAACACTTACAAGCTTCCCTGCTTAGCAGCTACATACTTAAATGGATGTTTGAACCAGCTCTTAAGATCTTGATCATTTTGGTAAGTGATTAAAAACTAACTCTCTGGGGTGGGGGGTGGAGAATCTGGGAAAGGTTTTGAGAGAGAGAGAGAGAGAATTCATCTAGAACACCTCTCCTGCAAAATCAATCCAATGAATGGTGAGTTGGAAATGAGCACACCTCTTATAGTTGCAAATTCCTATGGCTTTTCATAATAAGATCCACACAGGAAATTATAGGGATTGGAGGCCATCTTCCACTTACCATGAACTGAGATGTATCTATATTTATATGCCCTCCACTTTGTAACCTTCAGTTCCTACAACAATTATTTCCCCCCTACTATTTTAAGGGTCCCAGTCTTCTTTCCACAGTGAAGACTCCAGTTGGAACAGACATTTTACATTCTACAGAATGCTTCTAAAAGAAAAAAATGAATGTTTGCAATATTTTTAGGCCATATAATTTGATATTTTGGTTCAGAATGATGGATCCCTTGCTTAATGGCTTTATGTTCATATGTTTAAGAGTAAGCAGTTAAGTTACAGGAATTACTAACCACTTGTACTAAACTATGGGATTTTAAAAGCATTGTATGAACTCCAGTTAAATAAACACTTTTTATACATTCAAATGGGAGTGTTTTATTCAGCAACTACATTACTGCAAGAGAAGGGTGGAAGAAACATATTTTGAGTGCAGTCCTGAGGAATTACTACTTGATAGACAGAAGACTCTGATATCTGAATCGTCTTGTCCATCCTATGCCCTGCGGGGAGGAGCCAAACAGTGTAACAAGAAGATGGAGATGAAACACTTCCCAATTTTCCTTTTCCTTACATTTACAGCTAGGTGACTCGGCTCATCTAGCTGACTTCCTTCTTAGTGGGCGGGATGGGTGATGGAGAGGATTTAGGATCCTGCAGATCCTGGCATCAATATGGGTTTTCAAATAAATGAACTATTTAAAAATCATTCATGTGAAGAAACGTGTGGGTTGTCTCCACATATGTCACTAAATGTGGAAAAACAACATAGATTTTCTCTCCACTGTGCCCTATTTAAAATGTTTAGAGCTTCTCTACATGAAAGATTTATTGCATGCTTGTGGTCAGCAACTCACAGAAGTTTACAGGGCCTTTACATGATGTCAACTTCCAGGATGTTTCCCATGCTTTCCCCCAGTAATTTCACTTTAAAAAATAACCCTGAGATAATGCTATAATTCCACCACTAGATGGCACTGTTTCATTGAGCTTATTAGCATTACCAAGAGGGGAAGTTTTCAATTCAAAATCACGTGGTTGCCATCTAAAGGAGTACACAGTGACCATGGAAAGACTCTAGAGGAAGAAACACAGTAAGGGTGCGTCCCCCCCCCCCTTAATGTAAAAAAACCCTTGAAACTTGGGTCTGTGCAGCTCCCTGCTACAAGGTGGTCTCTCTCAACTATAAAACCGTTAGGATGCAATCCCATGGAACCATAGGATTTTTCTGAGTTTCCCCTCTAAGGCTATAGACTCTGCTACAATTTTGGAAAGGGAAATCTGAATGGGGGGTGTTTCCCCCTTCTCCCTGCAATATTGAGCTCTGAGGATGCAAATGAGGAGGAAGGGGACAGGGAGGCGAGGCACCCCAGAATCCTGGCCTCCCAAGTTCCCTTCCTGAACCCTTCGTAATTCCACTATACCTGCTCAAAAGTGAAAACAACAACAAAAAGAGGATTTATATCCCAGCTTTTTTCCTCTTGCAAGGTACCCAAAACAGCCTACATGATCCTTCCCTCCCCATTTTATCCCTACAACAACCCTGTGAGCTAGGTTAGGCTGATACTCAGTGACTGGCCCAAAGTCATCCTGTGAGCATGTTGGGGACTGGAACCTAGATCTCCTAGATCTCCCAGTCTAACACTCTAACCACTACACCACATGGGCTCAGGCATTTATTTTGATTTCATGTGTTGTCTTTAGGACAGATTTTAATGCCTTTTAAAAACACTATTAGCATACACATGTAAACTAGAGCAGAGGAGGGGCAAAAGGTAGCTCCGGTCCTAATCATAGAGCTCCAGGTGAGTTGCAGTAGATTGGGAAGGATTTCCAATTCCCAGTTGTCTAACAACAGCAACAGTTAAAAACTTTGCTCAGCCTAAATTAGGTTGCATGAAAAAGAATACATTCCTCCCCACCCCCCGAAAGGACTTGTTGGCTTGGTTCTAGTACTCATCACAAATTCCTGGGTTCCTTCTTAGTGTATGTCTTAGCCACTATTTTGCACCAGGCTCTGGTGGTGGTTCTCAGGGTTCTAGTAAACCCAAAGTTAGAGCATACAAGATTTCCTATAAATGCCTATTGTGATAGTATCCCCCCCCCCCCCGTTGTTCTATATATCCAATCAGATGATCCTTCATAAGATTATCCTTACATTTTAAAAGACCTAAGCCCTCGAGGTCGGAAAGGAGAGGCATAAATTGAAATTAATAATGGAAAGGAAATTATTATGGCCTGTTCACTAACACGCCCTACCTCAGAGAGCAGCCCAGCAAAGTTGCTGCAATTCTGGGCAGTTGGCAGCTGGTGGTACTAGTGAGGAGACAGTTGGTTGGGAAGCAACTCCTCTGCCCTGCTTTTTTCTCACTGGATTGTGAGGAGGAGCAACAGCTATAACAGGCCCTGCAGCTGGAGAACAGTTTTTATGATCCCACTGAAATGACCCACTAAGGGAATTTTGCCTGAAGGACCCCCAAAATCTGTAACGTCTCATTTCATGCTCTACAACGAACACAGTTGGTTTCATGCCACGTTTTGTTCAGGTTCTGTGCTGCTGCCCAAAATAAATTTCAAATAACCCCCATTTTATTATTTTTCAACTTAGGCATCGATAAAGGTTTGGGTTAAATGTTAGTCCTAATATAAGCTCAACTTTTCATCAGAATCGGTGGAAACAGTACAGCTGCAAGAGCAGGTTTATTCTAGTAAGTAAATGGTGCTACCCTTGGTTTTAGGGATGCAGCTTAAGTGTATTGTTTAGGTACAGGCAGGTTTGAATTTAGCAGGTTGAAATTATTATTTCTTTATACAACCAAGCATACAAATGCCTATCAAATAGCCTCAAATGTGGGAAATGTCCCTGACCATGTAGCTGGCACAACCTATTCCATCTGTGGAAAGTTGGAGTATACAGTTTGTCTATCAAATAATTCATTCACCAAGGGTGTGTCTTCACGGTGCCGCTTTGCCCTCTTGAAATCCTGCAGCATCGCTGCTGCAGGTTAGGGGCAGGCAAGCTCATCAGGCCATTCAGCTCATCGGGGGCCCACCCCCTACCCTCTGCCAGCCTTCCCACTCTTCCGCTGACCTATCAGTGGTCACCATCCACCCTGGAATGCCCCAGCTAGACACCAAAGTCAGGTCAATATAGTGGAAGGACTGTGGTGACCTTGCTTCAAAGCAAAAACTCAGAGTAAGTCCCTGACTTTTTAAGTTTACAGCTTCAGAGAAATGCCCTGTGGTGGCTGCGAGTTAGCGGCTGCATTGTATAACCGACACAGCGCCACTGCACAGTCCCCACAGGGTAAATAAGGTGTATAGACACAACCCAAGTTACAATTCTGAACCTTCTTTGAGAAAAGCAATCACACATAATCTCATATAAACTAAGATCTGTTTGAAGTCTATATATCCTCCCAGCACTGTTGCATTAGAGCTGTTCACGCTCCTTATGTTTTCCTTACTACGTACCACAGGTAAGCCTCATGGGAAACCTCAGCTAGTTGTTTTGTTACTCTTTAATACAACTGTCTAGTTTTGTTTACAAAACTATGTTTTCATCCATCTTTGCTCTCATCCCCCCAAACACTTTGCTGCTCTTTGCTGTGCAATTTGTATAGCCAGGATAGGGTTAAAAGCTAATGGCAATAGGGTGTTGCCTATATTTAACTTAATTAGTAACAGACCAAAGAAATGAGAAGACAGGTTCCAAAATGAGCACGGACCCAACCCTGAATTTTCTTTCTAGCTCAACAGGTTGCTGCAGCGACTTGCGCATTGAAATTTAGGTGGAGTTCTTTTCTTTTTTGCCTACCTGGATCAAGAAGCGGCTCTCTGTCTCTGCTTTCTGCTCTTCCTTCTTTTTCTTCTCTCTCCCTGACTTACAGACAGACAGACACAGACACACACACACACTTTTTGTCAGCCTTTATTAAACTGCTGTTTTTCCTAGACCACTGAAGCAACAGCAGGGAGACCTTTTTGCTTACCAGTCAAGCCACTGAAGAACTCCCAAGCAAGATGGTTAAGTATGGCCTGGATTACACCCGCTGCAGATGGATCTTGCCTCTTCTGCTGGGCCTAGCAATGATCTTTGGCATCATTGCACTTCTTGGTTGGGGCTGGATCTACTCCCAAACCCTGCCGCGTACAGTTCAAGGCTCGTTATGGAGGCTATGTAACGTACAAAATGAAGGGGATTGCATGTCGCTCATGGATTTTGGTAAGAATCCCAGTGATGAAGGCTTTGCTCCAACGACAGATATGGCTACTCGGGCCATTATCTATACTATTTGAAAGGGGAAGGGGAGTTTAAGGAAGACAGTAATGTGGCTCGATTGATGAATGTGGATGACGTTTTGTTCCATAATGATTTTCTCATACTCCAGATCTGGTTGCTTCTGCCCACTTTCTCCAATACCTCCTATGTTTTTCTCCAAAATGAAAATGTTTAGATGTTTATTGCTTTAAGAAGGGGACTGAGTTTTAGTGATTGTGATGAGGAGAAACTTTGAAATGTTTTTTTAAAACAACAACAACAACAACGTTATAAATGAATAATCTTTCCCTAAGTTTTCTTGGAGCAATTTGATATCCATTGGTATACCCACATGAGTAAAGTGTGGTTAACAGATCTCCTTTTGTATCCCCCTGCACTTTCCTGCATGATTAGAAATGGTTTGGGATAAATGTGCGGGCACTGACAAGCAGAGACACTGCAATAAAAGCATAATCTTAAACTTAATTGTGCAAAACTAAGCTTTGCATATTTTGGGGTCAGGGGAAATGTAATCGAGTCCATTTTGCATGCCCCACTTCAGAAAGAGAGACAGACAGACGGGAGACTCGTAGACAAACCGCTGGGGCAAATGATGTAATCTCTGTATCAAAACAGGCCCTTCTGGCACTTTTCTGTTAAGCTTGCAGTAGAACGTATTTGATCTAAAAAGTAATTTCTCATATCTAACTATTGTCTTTGATATGCCCGGAATGAAGACAATGCCATGAGCATTTTCTTCAGATTGACCCTGTTTTCTAGCGCATCTATATTTTAAATCTATATTCTATATTAAATCTATATTCTTAATCCGTAACTACCACTATTTTCAGTACTAAATCAATCTTAAAGTAGGAGTAGCAGCAGGAAAAATATTGGGTTATGTTCAAGTGTCAAATTATAGGTCAGTCATAGTATGCGCACATCAAAACCCACTAGAAAAGCAAACAAAGTATCCATACCTTTGGTCAATGGACATAGAGTAAGCCCTTCCCCTGCAACACACACCTTCATGTAATAACCACCAACTTTGATGTGTGTGTTTTTAAGGGTTTAGACACATTCATGGAGTATAAGGCTATTAACGGTTGTAGGTTATGAAGGTTATACGTTACTTTCTGAATCTGAGGCAACTTGTCTCTGAATGCCCATCCCCGAGGAACCGCATCAGGGGAGAGTTATTGTTCTTAGTTCCTGCTTTTAATACATCTTCCCATAGGCATCTGATTGGCCATTGCAAGAAACGGGTTGCTGGATTAAATATGCCTTTGGTCTAATCCAGCAAAGCTCTAGATCATGTTGAGTTCATTAATGTTCTCAGCGTCCCTCTGTCGACATCGGGAGAGTCTCAAGGATCAAAATGCTTCTCTTTCGTCAATGCACTTTAATTAAGAAAATTAGATTTGGCAGTGTTGGTTTCCTTTTCATATTTTGAATGAAAGATGAATATTTTGTTATGGTTGAATAGAAAAATAGGGAAGAAAGGAGAGTGCAATAGCTCCTTCCTGCTCACTCTCTGCACATGCTCTGTTTTATTTTGTAAGCTACTTCAGCAATCTTTGGATCCAAGTGACAAAATGGCCAGCTAGAGAAATGGATACGTGGATAAGGATTGTGAGCTATATCTTACCTCCCAAGGCTTTCCCCTCTGGAAAAACTCTGATCTTCCTTAGAAAAAAATGACCAAAGGAAGAGTCCAAAGGGTGGCAATGTAGGAAAATCCTTGATGAACCAGAGATGGTTTGCTTTATCCTGGTTTAAATTAACATGTTTAAAAGAATGTCTACATAGCTGAATTTTTCAATACTTTCTTCTAAAACAATATCATGCAAATATGCATATGATATACTAAGTCTGCAATGTTTAGTCAATTAATTGGTTAGATTAATTGATTAAAAATATTTTGATCACCTAAAAAGGTACTCATGTTTAATTGGCCAGTATATTTTAATTTTTCATATATTATGAACATATGAAACATTGTTATCTTTTCGGTGCCAGGTTAAGACCTTCCTCTTCTCCCAAGCATTTAACAGCATTTAACAACATATGCTGAGTTTGTTTGTTTGTTTTTAATGAACCCCAGAATAGCTGTTTTTATAAGGATACTGTGTTTTTTATGCTTTTTATGTTTTTAAACTTTGTATATTTGTTTTAATGTTTACTGTTTTTAACTTTTGTAAACCGCCCAGAGAGCTTTGGCTATGGGGCGATATATAAATGCAATAAAATAAATAAATAAATAAATAAATACTTGATAATGCAAGTATCAAAACTGCAGGCCATTTTAAATGAGTCAGTGCCTCTTGTGTTTGGGAGAGAACATGGAACCTTATGGGATACTATGGCTTTTTCTCATAGTTGAGTGACTGTTCTAACGTGTGTGTGTGTGTGTGTGTGAGAGAGAGTGAGTTTCAATTGAAAGTCAGTGGGATAATTACATTGCTGTAATGTAACCTTATTCAACCTGGTGTCCTGCAGACATGTTGAACTACAACCCCCATCATTTATAAAGACAGAGGAAACGATAGGAAACTAGGGGGCTGTCTACACGTGGGGAAAACCCTACACCAGCTGTGAATTTGCACCCAGTCGGGTAGACGACACAGGTGCAGGTTTGTAGGCACTGCCGGGCTTCCCCGCGATGCTGTGTTTTTTAAAAGTTGGGGTTTTACCCCATTTTTTTTCAAAGGGAGCAACTTCAACATGGTACTTCTGCTGTGTAACATCAATCCACAGCCAATCCAGGACCAACCTGGGGGTGGAGCCTGGCGGAAGGCAACCAGCAGTTGGTCGCCTTCCACCAGGAAGTGGGGGGCAGCTCTGGGACCCCAATAGCCCCCCAGAAACCTCCTCAGCATTGGGATTACCTGACACCGCTCTGGGAGAGGGAAAGCATGGGGTTGAGGAGGGAGGTGGAGCTTGAGGCAGTATCATTCAACGGAGGCCTCCCACAAGTGGTGCCCACTGTTTGGGGTGTGGAGATTCAGCATTTCTGAGGGAAAGCCAAAATGTATGGAAATGCTTGTTTCGGGAATGAGGTGAGCTAGCAGAACTCCCATAAGGGAGCTCTGCTGATCTGCCCCGTTCTAGAAACAAATGAAATGCTGGTTTCTGAGTTTACCCCTGGAAGCATTAAATCTAATTTCCACAAGCTTGCAGAAGGGAATCAGTGGGGCTGCCTGCTCATGGACTGGAAGTGGTGCTCAGTTCCGCTGGTGGATGGGCAGACTTGGATACTGCCCTAGTGAGGATTACAAATGGAAGACAGTGTTGTCTGGACCCCCTGTAAAATTTTGAGTTTGAATCACAGCAATTGCAGAATAAAAACATCAACTGTCTCCACAACACTTTCAAATTATTCCTGCATAACCCTTTCCAAAGAGATCAGCGTTGCTGTGGCAATAAGCTCTTAACGCTGAAGTCATGCTTCCATGGTGTGTGCACACATAGTCTTTTGTCCCCAGTCAAATAGGTTGTTGAAACAATATAATAACCCTGCAAAACCTGTTTGACAGAGAGAAAGATAGGATGAGTACACACTCCAAGAGCAGTGATCCCTCTTTCAGACTCCTGAGGGAGAAAATAACATCCATCATCTCCAGGGTTACCCTAAATAGTCCATACAGAGATGGACACACAGGGTACTTCCATGTGATTTTTTATTATTATTGTGCAATTGTTGTGCCACATTTATGAGATCTTATGCACTGTGTGTGTTTCAGACAATGGTGTCATCCATTTTTCCGCTTCCATCATTTTTCTTATCACAGAAAATCCATTAAGAAGAGAAAGATGGAATAGCTGAACAATACCTTTTGACTGGTAATGCTTTGTCCATCTGGAAGCACCTATCCATCAAGTGTTCCCATTCTCATATACAAATATATGGACACACATCCTCTTTAATGGATGAATAAAATTTAATGAGTATCTCAGTGAGCTATTATTATTTGTTTTTATTTTTTTTTGCAGCCTGGGGTAGAGGTGCAGCTGGCACTTTCTTAGTTGGATTTGTGCTCATAGTTATCTGTTTTGCCTTGTCCATCATCGCGTTTGCTATCCGAACACTCCGTTTCAACTTCTTGAGAGGAATAGGAGGCCTGTGTTTTGTTGCTGGTAAGATTGAGTACTGAAGTAAAAATTATTTTAGGGTGCTTGGGTTTTGAGACAGTAGTTGTTGCTTTGGGGGTAGGGAAACAGGAGTATCTTTTTAAACCGAGTAAGAATTCAGCAGGAACACCATCTGAGATCATTTTAGGGGGGCTGCAAAATTCAACAAGGTGCAAATGTCTGCTTATAAGAGCACACAAAATGGGAACACGCCTTTAAAATTTGCCCATTTAATTGTTTGTAGAACTAGTAAGTTGGACAGTATCAAATGTGGCCTGCAGCATTGGAAGTGGAGAGAATGGCAGAAAGACCTCTCTATGCCATTCCTGAGGGCATCCCTGGAAATAATACGAGAATGAGGGACCTGCAACAAAATATCACAAAACGTATTACGTCTCCTCCCTCTGCCTTCCCACCCCACAAGAGAGGATTGCTCCTATTCAGGACTCCAGCCAGCCTAGAAGTGTTCAGGCTTCTTGGAGCCGGGGTAAGAGTTTCCTAGCCCCCTCATACTCCAAGACTTCCCCTGCTGTGATATACAGCAGGGGCTTGTCTACATTATGGGTTTGCCCTGGAGTGGATTTGCAGTAGCGGCAGTTCATCTACATGATGCAGCCGCCATTGTGAAGCCATCCAGGGGCAAACCCCAGAAACTCTGCTGAAAAAAAGTCGGGCACTTACCCTGACATTTTTGTCTGCAGAGGCTTGTCAAAGCCAATGGCACCCCATGATTGGTTGCCATCGGCTGGACAGGGGAGGAGGCGGACCTCCAGGAGTTCAGGAGAACCCCGTGGTAAATAAAAATAAATACAAAAGGGGTGGGTGGAGAGGAATAGGGCCTGTTCCTTCCCCCCATTTTTAAAATCTGTATCTGAGAAGCTGTACAGATACAGATAATAATAATAATAATAATAATAATAATAATAATAATAATAATAATAATAATAGGGAGGAACGGGCATCCAGAAAGAGGTCAGAGGAAGGAGAGGTGGTTCAGGCACCCTGCGTCCCTCTCCTCGTCCTCCTCTGGCTGCCTCATTCCTTCCCCATCCCTCCTGGTGCTCAGCGTATTGGCATCTGCGGTGGAAAGTCTGCATTTGCATTCCTTCTCATGCAGATGCTGGGAAGGAATGCAAGTGCGGGAGACTGAGGCCTCACAGCACCCAGGCGCCACCATCAAGATGGGGGCTCAGGTTTGAAACTGGCTGCTGCCCCAGACTTGACTATTTTATAGTAATAGATAGATAGAGTGTGGTTGTTCTGCTGAACAGGAAAGAGAAGATGAACTCAACATTATAAATATCCTGGGCAGGATCTACACTACAGCTTTATAACAGCTTATAATGGTTTTGACAACTGCTTGGGCCCAGGACACACTCCATGTACTGTTTTCAAAACATTTTCAAAGTGTTATCCTGCTTGGTGTAGATCTGGAAGCAAATAGGTTCACAGTTGTCAGGCCCCTGGTGGAGAAAGGCGAAATTATTATTATTATTTTCATTTTCTTTTCATTTACAAACTTATAGACTTCTTACTTTGGGAGTCCCCTGAGTATGTAGAACCCACTACCTATTTTTGGGTGGTCCCCTTTTGCTTCCAGACTAGTAGCCACTTAGCCACCCAAGATCATTTTTATTCATTTATTTGTTTAATAGGTTTATATACCACTTACCATATTTTAAAAATATATCTATTATTTAAATATTTTATGCTGCCTTTCCACAGAACTCAGTGTACCACAAATCAAAACAAAACAACAACAATAATACCATTCAAATGTAAAAATATATATCCAGCAATAAAATTATACTAAAATATTAAGGTCATAATCCTGTGCATGTTTAGAGAGAGAAAAAGGCCTATAATTCCCAGCATTCCCCCAGCTGGCTGGGGGAATGCTGAGAGTTGCAGGCCTTTTTTTCTGTCCCAACATGCATAGGGTTGCGTCTTTAGGCTGCAATCCCATACACTCTTACCTGGCAGTAAACTCCACTGAACACAATAGTAGTCATGGATGGGACTGAATAGCAAGACAACATTAAAACCACTAAAAGCAATTTAAAAGGCCAGATTGAAAAGATGGGTCAACACCTTTCCAAAAAGCCCAGGAGGGGGGGGGCAATACAGGAGAATAGTGCAGAAGGAGTGATATGCCTTTCTGTTTTCATGACCACTCATTTTGACTTAATGTTTTTTATTTTTTTATTTTTTTACAGCTGTGTTCTCACTAATGGGCCTTATCATCTACCCTGTAATGATATCAAAAGAGGTAATTTTACCTGTGAATACTGTGAATGAGTTCGGCTGGTCTTACGGCTTTGGGTGGACCATGTGTCTCATGGCAATAGGCCTCGGATTCTTCTTTTGCTGCATCCCCCTCTACGAAGATCATATTTTGGGAAACGTCAAGCCGTATTATTATCCAAATCTATAACTGCTAGGAGCAGCAGCAGAGACATCTTACTGATTTCCTGAATGTTTGGTTCCAAATTTAAAACTGCACACCTGTAACCACCCACTCATCCATCCACACATTAGTAGCAACATAAAGGCTTAGCAAATTTTTTAAAAGAACATTTAAAATCATTTAAGTATGTTAAAAATACGAAGTTATTTTCCATTTTTGTTTGGTGTGGGTTGGCTGGGCTTTTTTGCAACTTTTCTTGATCTCTAGTAATAATTGGGAGTCACCAGGCTTTGGTGTCTTTCTAAGGTAAAGCTGATAAATCAAACATTCACGAATTCATTGGCATAATGGATGAATTATGCATTCAAATGTACATATTTAATTGAATCTGATTTGTTCCCTCTAAAAGGGAATTTGGTGCCAGTGGCGTTGTTGTAAACAATCTACAAACATCTCCTCTTGTTTCAGCCCGTGGATTTACAATAATTTGTCAAAGAAATTATTTGCCAAATTATGTCAAGAAATATTTAGTCCAGAAAGCTCAGTATCTTAATCAAAAACCTAAAAATGTCTTCAGCACTGAACTACTGAAATATTCCTTTTAGTTGGTTAATATACTGATTAAAATCAGTACAGTTGACTGTAATGTTTAATCAGCCAATCTCCCAACATCTACTTGCATTACTCTGCATTCAGATATTCCTACATTGCAGGGAAACATGAGGCCTCCTGGTCTGCTTTTTCAGAACAGTGGGTTGGATTCAGACTCTCCTTTCCATGTATGGAAGGGCTCCTTCAAGCCATGGCATCTCCAATTTAAAAAAGAATCAGGTAGAAAAGGTGATATCAAAGATCTCTTAAGGTGCATGTTGAGACAGAGGAAAGGCCTGTGTATCTGAGACAGAGGAAAGGCCTACAACTCCCAGCATGCCCCAGCCATGCTAGCTTACTACATTCCTAATGTGATTGGGAAAACATTGTACTAGAAGTAACCCTATTTCTATTCTTTTGAATGGAAATACAGAATAAATATCTATATTATTACTTGTACTTCTATTCACACGTGCATGCCCATTTTCAAAGCAGGCGCCTTTCATCCACAAACCGTTTATAATAAATAGCTATCTCTCATAAGATGTTCTCAGAGCTGCAGAATAGCAAACTGGAAGCAAAGGTATAGAAGGTGACTGTTTGCTTTTGTATTCATATGTCTTAGTTTTGTCAGTTTGTTTTATGTGTACTAAACTTATAGCTTTCCCTAGCAGTCAATGCTTGAAAGAAAGAAAATTGTATCTTTGCCAAAAAATCTTCATTATGGTCTTTCCACAGAGGTAGTTGCTTTGCAATTAATATGTTTGTTTCTTTATATACAGCAAGTGTTAAGAAGCAGCACAGTCCTCTTCATCATAAACTGAAAGGATATAGATGCTGCACAAAGGAAGCCTAGTGCATAGATTGTAGTGTAGAGAATTGGGAAACTAGACCGCAGCAAAAGGGTCAGCTGGTAACTAGTTCCAGTATAGTATTGTTGCTACATTAACTCCTTTCCTTTGTTACTTACCTTGGCGGGGCAATACAATGGTTACTCCAAAATAAAAGTGCATAGAATTGTAGCCTTAGATTTTATGGCAGGAACTGTCTAGCGTATAATGTCCTGTATAATGTCCAAGGTGCTAGCTAAGTGTTAAATCAATAGTAGTAATGGTAGTAGTTGTAACTCCAACCCAACCATGCTTTTATGATGTAATTTTCTATGGTTCTTAACTGCATTTTAAATGTGATCTTGTATAATTAAAGTCGGTTAATAAAACCTTGCTGTCTGCCATTGAATGTGTAGGATTGGTATGAAAATGCTTAACAAACAACAACCCTACTTTAGCATGTAGGAAATGTTGCTTCTGAAGTCCATGAAATGACTCATATGTGCTTTGGAATTCTGTGACAGCATGTCCTTGCAAAACCAGTAACCCATTGGCACCCACCTATGATTTTTTTATGGGGTAACCAAAATACACAATCAGAAATATTACATAGCACAACCTCTCTGGACTATACCACTTTAGATTGCAGGTGGGAATTCTCTTTTTTGATTGGTTCCCCACATCAAAAACTCCTTGTAGAAAGTGAATATGCCTTTGGCTATCAACAGTGTATTGTCAGGTCTTAAGAAATATTTCCTCAGAACAGCTATACTGATAGCTCTACTTACAGAAGACCAAAACTGACAATACTTTGCCCCTTTTAGAAGGGCATTCAGTGGGCTTTGTGAAGCCCAGGGGGACAGACAGAACACAGACACAACATTATTATTATTATTATTATTATTATTTATTTATATAGCACCATCAATGTACATGGTGCTGTACAGAGTAAAACAGTAAATAGCAAGACCCTGCCGCATAGGCTTACAATCTAATAAAATCATAGTAAAACAATAAGGAGGGGAAGAGAATGCAAACAGGTACAGGGAAGGGTAAGCAGGCACAGGGTAGGGAAAAACTAACAGTAGAAAGTAACAGTAGAAGTGTCATAGAAGTGTCTTTGGCCAAGTTGAGATAGTGTGTGCCATTATGATTTTAAAAGGATGGAATGACCAGTCTTGTTTCAAGGAGGGTTCGAAAAAGGCAGTTTTTTCTCTCTATATATACACTTTGACTTTAAGGTCTTGGTGTCTCCTTGTACCTATAGTAAATACTGGCAAGTGGCTGGGGAAGGGATTTTATCTGCCTCTTGCCTGAGAGTAGTCCCATCCATGGAGCAATAGTCTTGTCCACTACTGGATAAAAACTGGGTGGGGTGAAGTATTTGAGCCTAGTCCACCTCAATCCCTGTTTTCTGATTGCTGAAATGAGGTGATACTCAAAAGGGGTGTCATTCCCAGAAACTTCATGAGCTCTGTGTTCTCTCTCAGCCTTTCTGATATTCAACACAGATTTCTAATGAAATAATTGTTAAAATGGGGGAAAGTATTAATTAATTGTTGAGATTTGTATTATGCCTTATCTACTAAAAAACCATCAACAATTTAAATAACAAAACCTTTAACAGTAAAAGCATTAAAATGTTAAAGCTACACATTCTGAAAAGCCAAGTTGAAAAGATGCAGTTTTACACCCTTTTCTAAAGGCCAAAAGAGTGAGGGCTTAGCATAGTTCTTGGGGTGGGGGGAAGTGCATTCCATAGTTTAGGGGCAACACAGGAGAAAGCCCTTTTGTGCATGCCTGAAAAACTGACCTCTAAGCGAAATGGTGCCTTCAAAAGTCTATCTCCAAAGTTCTTAATGATCCACCCCAGTGGTTTCATGGAAATATTAAACAACATGGGGGACAAGATAAACCCCGTGGGACTCCGCAGGCCAATGGGAGTGGAGTTGAAAAATCATCCCCCAGAACCACCTTCTGTACATGGCCTGAAAGAAAGATCTAGAACCGCTCCAACCCCCTCCCTTAGGCTCAACCTTGCCAGGTAGTCCAGAAGGAGACCATAGTTGATGGTATTCTAAGCCATTGAGAGGTTCAAAAGAACTAATAGGGTCCTGTTCTCCACATCCAGCTCCTGATGCAGATCATCCACCAACATGAGCAAAACAGTCTCAGTTGCAGATCCCAGCAAAAAGCCCAACCGAAATGGGTGTAGATAATCACTTCTGTCCAGACACCATTACTTTCTCAATCAATTTTGCCAAGAATGTTACATTTGAAATTGGCTCATAGTTAAACAGAACTTCTGGGTCAAGAGAAGTTTTCTTTAATAAAGGTCTAATAACCGTCTCTTTTAAACAAGTGAGAACAACCCCCTCCTGCAAAGAGACATCAGTCACTTCTCTCACTCATGGCATCAGTCCCACCTTGGCTGATTTGGTGAGATGGGGGCCCTGGATACCCTGTCCATATTCCCAAAATCCATAAACTGAAAAGGATCCAAAACAACTGAACAAGACGTTGCTGAGGTTTCATCATTCTGATCTACCTCAATATTTGAGTCCATGTTAAGGCAAGATACAAAGTGAGCAACAGGATGATGATAATGATGATTATGATAGCAATAATAAATTTATTTCTTACCCGCTTCTCCATCCTGTTCGAGGCGAGGAACAACAGTAAGTATAAAATACACAAAGTACTGATTAAAAACATAGTATACATGGTTAAATTGTCCTAAAAAACATCCTAAATGCATCCTAAAAGCATCCTAAAATTCCACTGGATAGGCCTGCCAGAAGAGATAAGTCTTTATAGCTTTCTTAAATGCTAAAAGAATGTTAAGTTGACGAATCTCCTCCGGCAGGCCATTCCACAGTCTGGGAGCAGCAGAAGAGAAAGTCTTCTGGGTAATACCTGTCAGCTTAGATTTGATAGCCCTGAAATAACACTAATGGGACATTATGGTCAGACTTGTAGCTGGATAGGGGTTGGCAGGAATCTCCAGCAAAGGATGAAAAGTGTCTAGATATTTGATTGAGTATATGGGATTGGAAAGCTCTTACTCTCATCTCAGGTCCTTGGGCTGGCAAACAAAAGAAATAATAGGGTTACTGATTATAAGGTGATGTGGCAACCTTACAATTACTAAGGTGCTGCCTTTTGAGATGACAGGGGAGAAAGACATCCCTTCTGAAGCCACCACGAGATATAATGATGCCTACATTATATGCTTTTAGACGCCAGGTGAAGACCTTTTTATTCTCCCAGCATTTTAACAGTCTATAAATAAATTTTAACTTGGTGTTTTAAATTTGTAATTTTGCATTGCTGCTGTTTTTATCTGGTTGAGCTTTTATATTGTATTTTATATTATGGTTTTATACTGTTGTTTTATATTTTGAATGTTTTTAATTTTTGTGAACCGCCCAGAGAGCTCCGGCTATTGGGCGGTGTAGAAATGTAATAAATAAATAAATAAATAAATAAATAAATATTAGCTCAGTCCTGCTACCCTCATTCCTTCAAACTCCATAGTCACTTGGCTTATTCTTCAAACAAGTTGCCTCCATTTCCATGATGTGAGACAAAGGTGAGGCTGTCTTCGCTCTCCAGACCTGGCATGTCCATCCCTTTCAAGCATGGTGAAAAATGACTATGACAAAGGAGTTTCCAGTTCTTTGTTTCTTCCCCGCCCCAAGCCGCCTCACAGACTGTTGTGATAGCAGTAATTAGTCTGGTTTGGTCTTTAAGGGTGGGGATTTTCTTCCAACATTCACCAGGCCATCTGAGCTACCGCTGCACCACCTGTGGTGACTGGCTCCCTGTGGTAACCTCTGCCTGTGAGGAAAGATCATCCCAGAGCCATTAGAGATGCTGATAAGCTTATACACTCTGGGCTTAAACACTCGGGAATTCACTGTGACCAAATGACAGAAGTTCACAGTTTCATACGTTTTATATATACACAGATATTTTTTTAGTGGGTTCTGGTGTGCATCATGCTCATCCCATGTATCCTTACAACAACCTCTGTGGAGGATTTGGGCAGGACCACAGTGACTTCGTCCAAGGTAACATCAGGCCTGACAAGACAGTTCTTTTATCTAGTTGTCAAAAGAGTTAAACCTTGTACAAAACTGAGAAAGATAACAAAAGCTGAAAATGTCTCACTAGAGCTTGAATTCCTGAGTGAGTCTGTAGTGGACACAAAATAAATAACAAAGGAGCCAAGAGTCCTTTTGCCTTTTCTAATAATAAAACATAAACACCAGGAAAGATTGCAAATATGGATAGGGTTTTTAATGTGAGCAGTTGGAAATCAAAGCAGCATGATATATATGCCTAGGCTTGTATGTAAAGGCTCTCACAGACACTCCTCAGGCGTGGCTCTTACTCATCTAAAACTCGAGCCAAATGAAACACAAGCATTCTCTATTCATACCATGTGAATGGGTGTTTTTTGGGGGGGGGATTTGGTCTATTTCTGAAGACAGAGAGCATAATGTAAATGTAAAGCATTTGTAACAGTGTGACTTCTTGACACTCTACTAAAAAGGCTAAATTTGATTATAGAACTTGTAACTGTGGGTTCACCTTTGTAGTTTATAAACCATAACAGACATTGGTGATGAGAATAAGGGAACAGTCAACTGATACGTGAAGAGGGCAGGCAGACTAAGAAGAGGCTAGAGGGGAACTCCTCTCCCACGGGCTTGTCACCTTCCCTTGACACCGCTGCCTCCTTCATTCTCTCTCTTCTAACTTGACGACTTCCACTTCAGTATATTTCGGGTGTGTGCGCGCAGAGATGGCACTGGGGACAAATATAGCAGACACATCTGTCTTCAACTCTCTTTGCTCCCAACCACAGGTCAGAAACACACCTGGTCGGTTTCAGAGCCTAACGCTTAAATCTCAAAGCTGCTTTGGATTTCAAGTGGTGCCAGTAGCAAGATGATGATGAGAGAAGGGAACAGAAAGACAGGGGAAAATAGAACTGGTAGTAGAGAGAGATGAAAAGGAGGGTGGATGTGCAGAAGAGAAACATGGGGTCTGATTGTCATTAGTGGATAAGGAGCAGATGTCCAAAGGCAAACTTTGGCCCAGGTTGTCCACTGTGGGTATTGTAGTACATTGTCATTAGATATCTTTAAATACTAGAAACAGTGTAATTTTCTACTGATGAAAATTTTGCTTGTGCACATGTTTCAGAATTTAACATTTTCCTATGGAAATGTTTAAACTTAGGAGAAGCCATATTTTCTGCTCATTGTTCTAAAAGGGTTTAGAAAAATACTGCACACTGAAAGCTACCCACTGAAAAGCTGAATCAGCAGAAAACCTCTCTTAATAAGAGATGAAAAATTCAGATCTCTGTTGCAACTTGTTTTGTGCTCTTCCCTTAAGCTAGGGCTGGATGAAGCCACACTTCACTGGAGAAAACTTCCAATAAGCAACCCTTTGCATTGTGTACCAAGAAACTGTTCTCCTGAAATCGCTGGAGGGCACTTAGGCAATTGCCAGGGAAGCTTTCCAGCATGGAAATCAAAGTTACATGACTTTTTCCCATGGCAGAACTGCAGTGGTGTTTTAGAAGCCATATAATTGCATGCAAGAACCCCACCCTCTTGCCCTGCTATTCAATTACTGGGCATACTTTCCCAACTGGTTTAATCACGAACAGATGCCAGAAACATTTCAAACAAACCAAAGTCACCTATTTTATGGAAGCTACAATAGGATGGCATCCATCATTAGTAGATTCTCAATATCCTTTCCTTTGTATCGAATTAATTTTGCTTTAAAACTGATAAAAAATAAAAGTAGAAGAAAAAGAAAACATTGGAGGATGTCAACTAAAAGAAAGGTTAGAATGCTGCTGTTTTCTGTAGTGAACACGTTAAGAGCTTTTCTAAATGAGACAATTTAACCTCTGTTTCTACTTTTGGGTTCATAGCAGAATTAAGATTGGAGCTGTACATGAAATTATTTTCTTTTCCTGTCTTTCTATACTTGCAAAACTTATATGCAGATAGGCCTCAACATGCGTTGAAACTGCTCTTTTGGAGTGCTAAGAGAAAGTTGGAAGGCAGGTGCACAGAATGTCACCTAAAGATCTTCAGGGATTTGTTGCATAGCCGTTGGGAAACTTCATATGCTCTGTGAGCATAAAACCAAGACAGTCATTAACCAGATGTGACTATGTATAATGTAATATAGAAGAATTCTGAATCATAATACCTGTGAAGAGCTTTGAAGATATACGTAAATGGGTTCAGCATTAAAATATCGCTGGCCGCTAAAGGTAGCAACTAATCGTTAGGTAGATCGTTTTCTAGATGCCATTACACCCATTATATTAGGAACCACCCATTTGCCTAAGGTGCAATTGCCAGCAACAGTCCAAAGAAATACTAACGTGGTAAAGACAACACCCATCACTGAACAGGAAGTCACAACTGGTTAAGACATATTAACTCCAGGGCCATATCTACACCAAACAGGATATAACACTTTGGAAACGTTTTGAAAACTGTATATGAAGTATGTCCTGGGCCCAAACAATTGTCAATACCATTATAAACTGTTTTAAAGCAGTAGTGTAGATCCTGCCCAGGAAAGAAATTATGCTAGTTTATAGCAGGGGTGGACAACTTTGGAGGAGCCGGGGACCATTTTCCACCTCCCCCGAGGGCCACATTTATACTGTACTCTTGTCCCTTTTAAGGCCTTGAAGTTGTTTACCACTGAGATTTGGCAGCAAACTGCTGGGTTTGTTTGTTTTTTGTTAATGCCAGCCAGTGAATTTTGATGCTGGGTTGGAATCGGGATTGGTGAAGGACTGCACTATAGGCTCTCTCTCTCTCTCTCTCTCTCTCTCTGTGTGTGTGCTTGTGGCCCTGTGTCGCATGTTGCCCACCTATGGTTTATAGCATCGAGGAAGAAAAAAGAAAGACGGAACAGTTGGTAGGCCTTTACTAGCTGGATGAAATAGGCTGGACAGCTTGTTTATATACAGTGGAGTTAAACAGCTATATACAGTGAGGCTTTCATCTTAAATCTTTAGGTCTACAATGCCATGATAACTATTAGTTTAGTTATCATGGCTTTCTCCGAGTTTTGTGGAGATCACTTAGATCTTACAATTCTCACAATTGCAGCTCCCAGAAGTTAGGAAATGGCTATGAAACCATTTTCAGTCAGTAGTAGGGTGACCATATTTTGGAAACCAAAAAGGAGGACAACATGGTCGGCCCCCAAGGGGGCGTGTCCAGCACCAAGGGGGCGTTCCCACCTGAACATATCCTAAAAATCAATGGATGAACAGATCTGTTTCAAATTTGGTATGGCTAAAGCTCTACCTAAAAGCTATCATGGTGCCAACTTTCAGCTCTTTATCTTTAAAAATGACAGTTTAAAAATAATTTAAAAACCTCAATTTAAAAAAATCTAAAAAATCAATGGATGAACGGATCTATTTCAAATTTGGTATGACTAAAGCCCTTCCTAAGAGCTACCATCGTGCCAAATTTCATGTCTTTATCTTAAAAAATGACAGAGTTATAAGCATTTTTGTTAATTCCCATTAGAGCTGCTCTTTGGAAAAATCCGGATTTCCCCTCCCCCCCAGATTTGTCACCAAAAACCCAGACAAATCCGGGCAAATCCGGTCATATGGTCACCCTAGCTCAGTAGTAGATATGATCTTAGTCTCTTGTGGGAATCAGCACACCAAACTCTTATTTGTGCATGCATTCATCTGTATTCAGTACTCCTCCACGTTCTTACACTTCAGAACACTAGAACAATGTAATTCTGACTTGATCATGTGATATATCTTTTAATGCTTTCCTTTTTTAATCTCAATGGGTAAAGGTGTTTATTTTCCACATTGTATCAACCTTTCTTTCAGGCCACCTCATGCATTTGATTCCACCCTACAAAGGTTCATGTCACAATAATTGTATGAATGTGCCTTTTAAGGTGCCACCAGACTCTTCAAACGTAATCTGAAATATATTTAATTATAATTCCCTTTCAGGTTAATTTTAAATATTTAAAATAAAATAACGGGTTGCTTTAATTTTTATTCTGCTGATTTATGTTATTCTTCCAAATGTATATGTATTCCTTTAAATTGTTTTGCAACATTCATAAAACGTATTGATAAATGGAGTAATATCACTCTAACAAGTGAGGCCTCCTTTTGAACAGTGTCATTCATATTTGAGAAGAAATAGAACAAGGACAAAGAGGAACAACTACTGTGACTGTAGACTGGAGAATGAGACAGCAGGTAGCCCAGGGGGTATATTCACATTTGGAGCTAAAAGTGGTTCTTGCTTCAACTGGATTCATAATATGAATGTGTAAACCCTTCACGAGGCAGAATGTGTTACAAATGCTTCTCCATATCTTTTTAATGGGGAGGACTTATCCTAATATTAAATTACAATACTGCTATTTCATCAAGACCATTATTGTGAATAAGCAGACGATCATCCTCCATCAATTATATGACTAAATTAACTCCCATTGATTTCGGAGTGTCTACTCTAAGTATGACTAAGTCTGGATCTAAGCCATTGTTTTTAAAGCACTTCATATATATTAGCTCAGCAATCTTTGGAACAACCCTATAAAGAAGGTCAGTGGTATTATCTCTATATTGCAAATGGGAGGAGGAAGCACAGGCCGAGAGACAGTGGCCTGCCTAAGGAACTATTAATATTTCCTTTCCTCCATCATGCCATACGGATCATGGCTGTCATAGGCAGTTGAGTGGAAGCTACTGTCATGTGCAATTTATAGTATAGAGATGAGAGATCTTTTTTCTATTGGTGACTGAGCACGACAATGCCTTTACTGTCAAAACTGCATGGGGCGAGGCACGGGGCGTTGGTTTAGGACCTGTAAGAAAGGAATCAAAAGAGCAAAATGCTCTTTTTCCCACACTCAAAAGGAAACTCCCTCATAAAAAAAACTCCTTCATACAATCTCCTCCTCACTCTGTAAAGGTAGAATGTGAATGCAAAGAAAAATAGGTTCTGAGTAAATTACTTAAGACAATTTCCATTCCAGTATTGAAGGTGATTTGGAGGAATTTAAAGCATACAGTATCTTTAAAATGGTTTTTCACATTGCTTAGGAATGAGACATATATGGTGCTATCTGTTCTTACAATTTCATCTCCTATGTTATTGGACTTACTGGGAAGACTATTGAGAAAATGCTAACCCACCTATCTTAAAACAATGACTGTGTTCAGAAGACACCTTAAACCATTACTTTAACCACGGTGGTATCAGTGGAGGAAGAGGGCCATTGAAGGTGTTTTGCCCAAGGGCCCCCAAAAACCTGAAGCCGGGCCTATAGGAAGCCATAGACTTCATTGGGATTTAAACAGGATTGTAGGCATGCCAGAAATCAATTACAAATGTTTATGTCTAATTATTCTGAAGAGAAAGGCGGTCTCGATGGAACTTCCGAAGGAATGTGTTTGTGATCAAGATGCCAACGTGCTATAGAAATAATTAGTACAATTTACCAGCAGGATTTCCGTTCAACTACTTTTCGCTAGCTTCAGGACTATTTCTGTTTCAACTTACAATGTTGTTAACAAACCTGCTCAGCGCTTCCTTTCTTTGTTTGCTATCTGTATAATTCACTTAGAAATTCAGCATGTGTACTCCTCACAGGCAATACGTGGAGATTCTTACCTTTAGAGCGACTATTTAAAAGATACTTAGTACAGATTGGTTATGCATCTGGTGTGAGCAAAATCTTTAGAGAAGACAGCTAGGGTGACCATATGAAAAGGAGGACAGGGCTCCTGTATCTTTAACACTTGTATTAAAAAGGACATTTCAGGAGGTGTCATTTGTATGCATGCAGCACCTGATGAAATTCCATCTTTATCTCAACAGTTAAAGCTGCAGGAGCTATACTAGAGTGACCAGATCCAAACGAGGACAGGGCTCCTGCAGCTTTAACTACTGAGTCATTCCATAGCCATTTTTGTGGTTTGCTTCACAAATCTGAATGAAGGGCATAATTGTCTTATATGAAAATATAAAGCATCAGGGCAACGTAGAAAAGAAAGCAAAAGTTGCCCAAGAAAAAACTGGTAATGTCCACACAGAAAAATGTAAGTCAAGTAGCTTGATTTTTAGTGTAGTAAATGTAGTAAGTAACTTTAGGCATTAAAGTTATGATAAATTTATAAAGTTTGGGATAGGTACATACATGTCTTGATCTGTCTAATGCTTAGAGAAGAATCCTACTGCGTCAAGGGGTGGTGGGGGAGCAGGGAGTTGTTTGGTTTAAATGCTCCCTGACCCCTGACCCTCATAGCCAGCACAGAGAAAACTGTGCTGGCTCCCTCTCTGTGCTTGGAAAATAGAGCAGGGAGACGGGGGAAACGGGGTGGGTTTGAGGGTGGGAAGGGGAGGAGACCGGGGAAGCTGCCTTACGCAGCTTCCTATGCGTGGTCCAGCATCCTTTGCCTCCCGCTCCAAAGCACCACAGCTAGACAGGCAAAATCGCACGTCTAGCAAAAATGCAGGGCACAGGAGCACAGAGGCGAGGACTGCCTCTGTGCTACGACCACCCTGTACTTCAATACTTGGCAGCCTCCATCTTTGGAGGCTGACAACCATCAACATAGGATTGCGCCCTCACAGCAGAATCTGATACATGTCTACTCAGAAGTAAACCCCATTGTTCAACAGGACAAATCAATGATAAGTGTTCATAGCATTCAAGCCTTAAGGAAACTGGGAGGAAAGAGCCATGAAATGAATCTGATAACAATTGGCCAGGCAAAATTCTTCAAAACGGATCTGCCAGCAGTGTGCGACAGATTTGCTCTGACCATTTCGATAGCCCCATTGCCTTACACTCAGGGAAGAACAACATCAGAATTGGCCCTATTGGATTTTGCTGTTCTGTTTTTCTACTCCCTTTCCTTGAGGATGCTATACAGGAACTGTCCCCAGCATTGGGCTCGGCAGATGTTTTGCACGTCAAAACATCAGCAAGGCTAATGACCGGGAATTCTGGCGGGAATGCTGCTGTTTATTATAGAATCAGCAGGTCTCAGGTGTCTGGTTGAAAGCTATTATAACATCTATGTTCAGCTCTAGGCACGTATGCCACCTGGAAGACAGTGCTAAAGAAGTGAAGCATCAACAAATGTGGCCGTGCAATTAAATGTGGGCACTGAGATTTTCAAATGCACCTTAATTAGTTAAAAAATTTCATGCCTCCTTTGACATATATCTTGTGGAGAGAAATAAAACCCCTCATAATAACCTAATAAATTTTCTTAATCTTGATCCCATCACCGATATCCCTTGTGTCACGTTTAACTTGAACAGTTCTAAAGTCGGCAGTATCACTGCACTCACCAGTACCACGAAACCTTGAAGACTTCTCAGAACAACGGATCGAAAAATATATTCTTATTATAAAATTAGATTAACATATTGCCACAGGGGGCTATGTACATATGTAAATTGTTTGAAGCATTTTTCAAATTTATGATAAGAAGACAAAGTGCGCTGTATACGATATTTTATTACATTCATACAAAACATTTCTTATCAAAAGAATATATATCATATCTTACTTGTAGGAAGATGTCTGCAAAGATCTTCTTATCAACAGAATGTCTTTCTCTGATTGTTAATAGCGACGGAAAAGATTGCTATGCGCAAAGGCTTAGGCCATGGTTTCCAATGAGAATGCTGCTCTCTGATTGGCTGCAACGCATGCTGGGAGTTGTAGGACTTTTTCCCCTCCTCACACTAGGGCTGTGCACAAAATGGTGGATTCTGCACAAAACGGCCACCATGCTTCAGAATTCCAAATCCGAATTGAAAGCTTGCACAGCCCTGCTAGATGAATTCCTGGAGGAGAAGTCTAGCAATGGCTACTAGTCCTAATGACTATATGCTATAAGCAGTAAGCCTATGTACTCCAGTTGCTGGGGAACATGGGTGGGAGGGTGATGTTGCACTTGTGTCTTGCTTGTGGGTTTCTGGTCGACAGCCAATGTATGAACAGCTGGACTAGATGGATACTTGGTCTGATTCAGCACCACTCTTGTGTTCTTATGTCCATCTCATCTTATGTTCTTATGTCCATCTCATGTGTGGGAGGGTGGGTGGAAAAGAGTGTGCATGTATGCTCACACACCCAGCCAATACTGGATGCAGCCCAGTGGTTATAACAGGTGGTATACCTGTTATAAACACATCAACAGAACTTCTAAACTATTTCTTACATTATGCTGGCAGCATGGAAGCACTCCAGTTTTAAATAATTCAGCTTAATCCTGTTTAAGTATTTATTTTAACCTTTTTTCACTTAAGAAGAAGCACACGCACACACACACACACACACACACACACACACACACACACACACTTTCACAACACAGGGATATCTACAGATTGCAGAGATACATTTGAAAATTAAAAGTATAACAGTTCATTCAATCAAATAGTCTCAAAATGTATACTGCAGAGGCCACCAGTGAGGGAGGAAGCAGCAGCCAGGCACCTCTCCACCGTGCCTGGGTCCAGCTCCAGCTGAGAGCCCCCTCCCTCCTGCTACCAACTGTATCTGGAGAGGCCACCAGTGAGGGAGGAAGCAGCAGCCAGGCGCCTCTCCACCGTGCCTGGGTCCAGCTCCAGCTGAGAGCCCCCTCCCTCCTGCTACCAACTGACACTGCAGAGGCCACCAGTGAGGGAGGAAGCAGCAGCCAGGCGCCTCTCCACCGTGCCTGGGTCCAGCTCCAGCTGAGAGCCCCCTCCCTCCTGCTACCAACTGTATCTGGAGAGGCCACCAGTGAGGGAGGAAGCAGCAGCCAGGCACCTCTCCACCGTGCCTGGGTCCAGCTCCAGCTGAGAGCCCCCTCCCTCCTGCTACCTACTGTCTCTGGAGAGGCCACCAGTGAGGGAGGAAGCAGCAGCCAGGCACCTCTCCACCGTGCCTGGGTCCAGCTTCAGCTGAGAGGACCCCTCCCTCCTGCTGTCACCTGTAACTGCTGAACTTTCCAACTAAGATTGTAGTGCCTGAATTTGCTTTCCTTTCCCCCCTCCTCCTCCTCCCTCCCAATCCCCTTTCCTTTTGTGTCATGTCTTTTAGATTGTAAGCCTGTGGGCAGGGACTGTCAAGAAATACTTTTGTAAGCCGCCATGAGAGCCTTTTTTGGCTGAATGGCGGCATAAAAATCCTTAAATAAAATAAATAAATAAATAAATAAATAAAATATATCAGACATTATTAAATTAGTTTTGCAACATTTAATAAATGGTAAGCAATGCTAATTTATTTTAAAGTCAACACCTAAGCAGGAGTAAGCAGGACTATTTTAGACTGTAATCTACAGAGATCAAACCATATATCATGGGCATCAATTGCATCAGCATCATTACCTCAATAATATGTTCAGACAAGAAAAGTTTAAAAATTAGAATTCATAAACTGAAATTGTCCACAAGATGGCAGTACTGAACTAAAAATGAATTATAGTGGTATGTAATTAGGAATGTATGAGAATATGGTTTGGAGAATGAAACCCCGATGGATTTTTCAGGGTTGGCCCTGGCGGATTTCATTCCAATCTCCCACTGATGTCGACTTGATCTGTAGAAGGTCAATCTAATACATGAATCCTTTTTTTAAAAAAGATGCCAGCAATTTGCGGAAATTGGATTTTTGTTGGGGGGGCTATCTTAAAATGTGCACAAATAATATTATTTTAAATTCACCCCATCTTTCACAAGTACATAAGAGTACAGATTCAGTTGTCTGATATGTGTATTTGCACAAATCCCCCCTCATTTAATTCCCAAATTTGTGCACTTTTTGAGGATGGGAAGTAAATGGGGGGGGGATTTAAGCAAATTTAGAGGTTAGGAAGTAAACAGAGGGGAAATTTGTGCAACAGTAGTAACTGTTCTGAGAAGGAGCTGCGAAAAGCAGGGGAGCCTCTCTGGACTTGCTGGAGACTTGGGCCACAGCTAGACCTAAGGTTTATCCTGGGATCATCCAGGGTTCACCCCTGCCTGAGCACTGGATCTCCTGTGTGTCACCTAGATGAACAGGTTTGACCCCTGGATGATCCAGGGATAAACCTTAGGTCTAGCTATGGCCTTGGAAAACTGTTGAAAGGAAGGAGGACACTGACAAGTGTCATTTGAACTCTTAATAGTGAGAGGATTACATTGCCAAGTGGAAGATATTGGCTTCTCTATATGAGGCTTTTATTGTACGCTTGTGATTACTCACTCACAGTAGTTTGTGGGTCTTTTACATGATGTTGTCACCCTCCATGGCCTCTTCCATGTTTTCTGCCCAGTATTACAGCTTTTTTCTTAACAGAGAAAATGCAGCATTTAATTTTAAAAGCGCTTTGAAGCACTTCAGTGGCTCATGAATTTCCACAATTCTGGTATACCACAGCACCACCTAGTAGCTGTATTGTGAAACATATAGAACTTGCAGAAAGGAAATCCACCTCCACCCCCAATCATGTGTAAAGGAGCCGATCTTAAGCCCACAAAGAATCCAGAAGCAGAAGCCCTGGTAAAGACTTGGGATAAAAGCTTGATGTAGAGACGACCATTGTCCCATCCCTGTACTTATCTTGCTTGCATTTCCCCCCTTTTCTTTGCTTCTGAATTACACAAATCGATTGCTCCTTTGTCTTACTATTAGGTTCCCCTCTGATCCTTCACAACAGTGTGCAAATTAAGCTATACACAGTCTCATCTTGTCAATATCCTTATATGTTACCTACTCATCCTGGGCTCCCATTGACAGCGGAAAGACAAAGAAACTGACAAGGCAAAACTCTCTCTCTCTCTAATCAGACAGCTGAATCAGGGGGATAAAAACTACAAACCCATTTGCACAAATTTCAACTCCCCCCCCCAATTCAATTTGCACAAAACATTTTTGGAATTGGAAAAATATCCGCTACAGTCCCCTGCTGCTTACCAGAACATAAACATTGCAGAATCCATTGGGCTCAAATGGAATGGAATTCCCAGTGTCACACATTCCTAAATGTAATGGGCTGAACCAGGGATGGTATCATATTCCTTGTCCTAATTTCTTTGAGTTATCTTACCCTTATCTAAATAAAAATGTATAGGCAGAGAGAATAAAGTCCAGGGGTGGCATGCATATATTGGCCTGACTTTTTAATATGACATTGCGGAAAGGGGAATCGGGTTGCCATATTCCCTTCCTAGCCCCACCCCCCACCCCTGGACAGTCCTTTGTGCCTCTTGTGCAGCTGCATGGCAAGTAGAAATGCAGCAAGGGAATCTTTCCTGTTCATTGCATTGGCATGTGTAGAACGGTTTCATCCGCTGGATTGCTACTTGTCATGCAGGTTATCTGTAATAATAAAGAAACTGATATGCAAGCTGCTGCTGTGACTAAATCTACAGCTATCCATGGAAACTCTGAGACAGCACAAACCTTCACATAGTCAGGCAAAACTTTCTAACAGGGCGGGGAAAGAAAAATCAGTGGCGGACAAACAGCCACTTCCAGTGTCAGGCTGGCAGGGTGGAAAGTGTGGGGAGGGGCTGCACATCCCTTCCTCTTTGCCTGCTTTACCTCTCTTTTTAAACCTTTCCTTCCAATTGCTTTCAGTGGAAGGGGAGTAAACAATGGCTGAGTTCGGACAACATGCTAATCAACGGTGTTTTCCATTTTGTTCCTATTACCCACCCACCCCCATTGATTAGTGTGTCGTCCAAACTCAGCCTATGCTGGTTCCAGGGCTGGCAGTTTCACCCCTCTTTCCAGGGTCATGTCAGTGGAACAGGAGGGCCTGGATCCTTTGGCTCCAAAGCCTTCCCTGGTCTGTCCCTGGCATCCCCCCACCTTGACGTGCCTCCTTTTTGCCCTCTCCACCATTGAAGTTCCAGTGACAGAGCAACAGCAGCAGCCCTTCCCACCACTGCATGGAAGAGGCTTCTGATCTCCTTTTCTGTGGAAAACCACAGCATCAGCATCAGAAAAAAGGTCACATCCCTATTTTTCTCTAAGGTAGCTGCAGAATGCTCAAAATGAAAAGGGAGTTAGGTAGACTACACAGCCTCTGTGCCTTTCTGGCATTTAGGTTGCATTCCTCTGCACTTATGTGAGAGTAAATCTCATTAGATTCACCAGGACGTACTTGCAAATAAACATGCTTTAAGGTTAAACTAGTGAGCATCTGGGCCCATCTGAAGCACTGTGTCTATGTAGACTGACAGCCCTGGATAAACACAGAACTGGATTATATAATCCCCTCAATTGGGATCCAGAGAACTGTGAACAGGAAGCAAAACTGCATTAGTGCTATTCTGGGAGGTCTTGCTCGCTGCATTATCGGGGATTATGTGATGGCTGGTATAAGAAACAGTTAATAGAGAAAATGCAGTGTATACTCTGGTGGGCCCTAAAAAGATTTTGATAATAAGTTTAAGCAAAAGTCTTACATAAGTGGATGCCCAAACAGAGGAACCTCTCTAGATCTGGGGTCATTTTTTTTTTTTGCTTGGAATGTTCTTTACTTCTGTTGGAAAGAAAGCGATGGTCTTTGGTGAAAACTAAGCATTGTTCTCAGTTCTAGCAGTTGCACAAAATCTGCTGAGTGGTCACCACTCCATTCCATGCTCCGAATGACTTTGGACTTTCCCTTTTCGTGATGGCCGGGGGCTCCTTAGCAATGCAAGGCTTGCTTAACAGTGTCCAGGAAGCCCCCCGAGTGCTGTGCATTGCTGCTGGCACCAGTCCTGTGGCTGGGAAGGCGCGGGCCTGCCTCTCCCTCCCTCCCAACAATCAACACCTCCCCTACACAGGTATGTTGAAGTGAGGGTTCCACTAAGTTGGACATAGCTCTTCCATGAGCGAAACTGCCGTTCCACTACTGCAAGGCTGGAGAACCTCAGGCTTGTGGGACGAACATGGGCCTCCTGGGGTCCCCATATGGCTCTCTGGAGTTCCCAGATGGCCCCACCTGGCCCAGCTTTTCCCCAGTTTTTGTGCAGTTTTTCATCCATTCTGAAAGGTTGAGATTCCTCTCCTAAGGCTTAATTACTACTAGGAAGGGCTTTAAACTTAAATATGCTGGTATTTTGAGCCATGCCGCCTTTGACTTTGGCTCCACCCACCACTGGGATGATTCTCCAGAGATGTTCTCCAAAATGGGATTCTGCCCTCAGGCTGACAAGGATTCAGGTGGGAGTTATTTGGTATTGATGCCTTGTATTAGAAAGGCAGTTCGCAGAAAAACAAAACAAAAGGCTGAACGGAAGGCGTATTTTCCAATCCCACATGATACAAGGCTCTGAAGGAGACCATACCCTTCTTTAGCAAAATAAAGGTAAAATAGCTTGACTTACAGCATAATCTTGCATATAATATGCCAGAAGAACATGTAGTTTCAAAGAGGGGCTTGTTCAGTCCATTTGTGGTTTATAAAAATGGCAGGAGCAAGAGAGCAAACACAAGCACTCCCAGAATGGAGGAGGTCAGAGAGAGGGGGTGGGGGTGGGGTGGGGAGTACAGGAAACCACACTGTAGGCTATAGAGATCCTAAGGCTAGAGGTGGCCTAAATTCCCATGTACTAACTAACTGCAACACTGCCCCCTTTCAGTAACTTGCAGATAAAGTTGCAATACTCCCAAAAGGTTTAAATTCCAGCACTACTGGAAGGATGCTTTGTGTCCTTGTCTTTGGATTTATCCTCCTTTCCCTTGACTTCACCAACAGAAGGGAGTTCCAGGAACCTATTTTGAGGACAACTCACTAGAAAGTGGCTTTCATAAGCCCCATTGGAATAACTGGGCTCGTCAAAAGCACAGGCTAGCATCTCTCATTTGTTTGAATGGGGCTTCCACTGACTAATATCCAGGTCAATTGGTCGACCATTTACTTTTGCTCTTTTTCATCATGATAGTCCATCACAGTATAGTATCAGGAACTGGGAACTTGAAATCAGATTTTGGGACTTCATAATAATTGGGGAGAGTTAGTGTGATAACTCTCACTGTCGGGGCAAGTCAAATCAGCATACATGTAAGATGATGTAAACTGGAAGTTAGAATAACACTCGGGTGTTCTAGGGAACTTTCTGGGAATTGTAGTGATACATTTTTGGCCCTTTATTGCTGGTAAACCTCAAGGGAAGTCCAATACTAGAAATGAACAGGGATGCCAAGGCATCTTGCTTAGTCTCCCATCACAAATACAGAAAGTGACCTATGCAAATATTTCTCCCCAGTGTTACTTGCAAAGAAAAGAAGCAGAAAGTCTCCAAATTGCACTTGGTATGCATTTTATGCCATTGCTAGGTCATTTGGCTTCTGAAAAGGCAAGGTGTTGATCTGCCTCTTGAGGGGAACTTTTGGGAAACCCGTTCATTTTTCACCCTTCTGATCCACAGTTGATGAGCTCATACTATCCAAGCATGTGCAATCTGAATCTGTGAAATCCTTCCTGCTAAATCATTTTCATGGATCGCAATAAAGAAGTATGGTATGGTATTGCTAAATCAGCCTATCGTAACCTTGTGCCCTCCAGATGGCCGTGCTGGCTAGTGTTGATTAGATCTGCAGCCCAATAGAACTAGAAGGACCTGTTTTCTAGATGATGGCAACTCTTTATAAAGCCTGAGCACCCATGAGGGGTTGAATAGCTCCAAGCCATGAACCATTGAACGTATAATAGAGTAGCCCTTCAGAATACAGAAATTTAACCATGATTTGGTGGATGAAGAGGTAAAGGATAGCAACAAGAGCTGCCATATTGTTTTGATAGGGCAGGATGCAGAACCCAAGGCTGCATCCCATTTTGGAGGAGTTTGGGGGGGGGCACATTCCAGTGGTGGGTAGTGCTGAAGGCAAAGGGGGGCAGAACCAAAAACACCCAAAATATTGAAGTTACCAGCATATTTTTGGTTAAAACTCGGCACAAAAGCCAGGAAATGCGATGTGTTTGTTTTAAAATAGCAGCAGAGGTGTGTGCGATGGAAATAAAGATGGGGCTACAGCCCATGGGAAATGGGTTAACCTTTTTGTACACACTGTGATCCCAAAGCTACAATTTGCTTTGAGAAGGTGGCACCAATTGTAGCTTCTTTCCTGAGACACAATCCTATATAGGGTGGAGGCAACTATAGATAGGAGATTGCACAGGGCAGATGTACAATTAATAAATATACATCTGTGGTCACTGCAGCTGGACATTTATTGAGGTACTTCTATTTCGGGGGTAGAGTTCAGCAACTTTGATAGCTCCTTTAGGGTTCTGACTGAAACCCAGAATAGATTACACCCTACCAAAATCAGAGCCACCAGCCTTCATTGCTAGATGGAAGGGCTCTGCCTTCCCTTGATTTTCTGGGATCCCCCTCCCTCCCCCCAGATCTCACACCATTCAGCAAGGTCCCCAACACTCTGTTTAGCATTTACAGGGGCTGGAGGGATAGGGGGCGGAGAAGCCCACTTCAGCCAGCTCAGGTACATGTGCCTACATCTCAGTCTCATCCAATGAGATTTTGCCACCTTCCTTGATACCCCTTTCTGATCTGGCTAATGGTCTGTTTGGAGGACATGTAATACATGAAAATAAAATATAAAATGGAAATACCTAGACAAATAACCAGCTACAGCTGAGAAAAGGCAAGGGCCTGCAGGCCAACGGTATGTTATTTCCTGAACAGACCAGCACTGCAGGTCTCTTGCACAATCCCATAATATTTGTCTGTTACCCTGGCCATCCCCTAACATTACAGACCAAAGAAGAAATGGGATGGTTATGGGGTGGGGTTGGGAATCTCCAGAATCCCCTAAGGGTTTGAGGAAGAAAAAGCACCTGAAGCACCACAATAAAAAAATATATATATAGTTCATGAATGTATCTCCTTTTTTCTTTAAACCAGCAAGCTTCATTGTGGTCACCCTTGTTCTTCTGAGCACATTGTCAGAAGAACAAACCACCACTGCTACAGTGCCGTACCTTAGGTGTAAGAAAAAAGCAGAGGGGGTCAACATTTTCCCAATCCTGTTGAGTCTCTTTTCTGAGATTGTCACTGGAATGTAGTCTTGGATCTTGTAATGTACCCAACCCACCTCTGGATATTCTCACACATTCTTCCATTCCCTCAGGGTAGCTCTATCTACGGAATGCAGGAGGTAGTTCCCCTGATTATATTGGGCTTTTCCCTTTGCCTAAACCAGAACAGGCATGCGGATTTCCAGAGGGTAGGTACCTTAAGGTGAAAAAGTTCTAAATATCTGTTAGATGATTTCATGTTCCTTTATTACAAGATGTAGTGATGTCCACCAATTTCAATGGCTTTGAAAGGGGGTTAGATAAATTCCTGGAGGAGAAGGCTATCAATGGCTACTAGTCCTGATAGCTATGTGCTACCTCCAGTATTAGAGGCAGTAAGTCTATAAACACTAGTTGCTGGGGAACATGGTCAGGAGGGTGCTATTGCACCCATGTGCTGCTTGTGGTTTCCTAATAAACTGCTGGTTGCCCACTGTTTGAACAAAATGCTGGACTAGATGGACCCTTGGCCTGATCCAGCATGGCTCTTCTTATGTTCTTATTCCAACCATCAAGCACTTGCAAAATTACAGTATCCTCCTGAGGAAGTGAAGAAGTAAACTGATAAGGCCGTGGGGATACCCAGGAGTACTACAGGATACACAAAGCAGAAGAAGTAATAAAAGGTTTCTGGTCTTCACCTTCAACTCCGAATTGGAGCCTGCCTAAGACATCATCAAGAATCTACAGCTGCCTTCTCCAACCTGGTATCCTCCTAGTGTTTCAGATTTCAGTTCCCATCAGCCATCGCCAATAGTCAGGAATGCTGGGAGATGTATTGGAAAAAAAATCTAGAGGGCATGAGATTGGGGAAGGGTGATCTGCAGCCTACCCTCAGAGACTTTGGCCTTAGCTAGACCTAAGGTTTATCCTGGGATTGTCCCGGGGTCATCCCTGTTCATGTAAATGACACACAGGATATCCCGGGAGCAGGCAGGGACAACCCTGGGACGATTCCAGGATAAACCTTAGGCCTAGCTAAGGCCTGTCCCAGAACAGTTGAGCCGGCGCAATGTTTTTGCAACTGCAGCCAACTTGTATCTTTGATGGAAGTTTCCAGGGATACATCAAAAACAAACTCTAGCCTTTCAGACTGCATACCATTGTGAAGAATACAGATGATGCTAGTGGTTCTCGATGTTGCCCTTCTTCTTCTGCAAGAAATTTACTCCATCAATGATGCTCTTAGAGATGGGCAAAAAGGAAGAGGAATCATCTTCCTTTCTGCCCTCACTGCAGCTGTTTGCTTGCCAGCAAGCAAGTTGGTGAGCAAGCAAGCAGCAGGAGCAGCAGCTCCTCCTTGTTGCTCCTACTCATTTCATCATCATCATCATCATTATTATTATTATTATTATTATTATTATTATTATTATTGTTTATTACATTTATATCCTGCCTTTTTTCCTCCAAGGAACCCAAGGAGGCATACATAATCCTCCTCCTCCTCTCCATTTTATCCTCACAACAACAACCTTGTGAGGTAGGTTGGGCTGAGAGTCTGTGACTGGCCCAAAGTCACCCAGTGGGTTTCCTTGGCCGAGTGGGGACTAGAATCCGAATCTCCTGTCTCCCAGTCCAACACCTTAGCCACTACACCACACTGGCTCTGAGACACTCTTTGAGTCAGAGAGCAGGTGAACAAATGGGTGTCAAGAATGAACAAGAGGGGCACAGGTCCAGCCACCTCAGGTACCAGTTGCCGGGGGTGTGCATGTTGGGCGGGGACAGTGGGAGCAGTCTTCTCCCTGGCCATTCTTGTCAGAGAACTATGCACACCACATGTTGATTCGACCAGTTCAGTGGGTGGCTGAAAATCAGCAAGGCCATGATAAGCGACTGTAAAAAAAATGTGGCTGGCAAAGCACTGGAAGGTTGGTGTGAGGAATTTTGTGTGGGGTTTGTATGAGGCCTGGAGAGTCCCTAAGAGGGTTTGTCGCAAGAAATTTAAACCCAACAAATTTCCTCCTTCCACAGCATAAAAGAAACAAAGGCCTGGTTCAGATACCACCCAAGCCAAAATGGGGTTCTCTGGGTGGAGGAGCAGGTGGGTGTTTCACATTATATGGAGAGCTGGTGTTCCTCACCAACCATTGTGCTTAGGCAGAGCAAAATTGAGCTACGTTCTCCACTTTGCTGAGAGAGCACTGTGTGCATCAGGCCTTTGTACAAATGAGTTCCCTCTGCTCCTCTAGAACAGGAGTGTTGGCTCAGGAAACTGAACTGGGCCTATGAAACCTGATTATCTCTTAAACAAGTAATCCAAAGTGCAACCTTCCTCAAAGAGGTAAGGGAAATACCAGTGTATTTAAAACGCCTGATTTGCGGTTCTCGAAGAAGACTTGTCATTTGCATGAGGTACCTCAGCAAGATAAGGGGCACCTCTTGTGACAGAGAGATATGAGTAATAGCTTTGCAAGACTGAGCAGATTAGAGTAAATGAGTCTTTAAGCATTAACACTCTTCATTTCATTCATAAGTGGTATTCAGGGTTTGGTATTCATCTTCACCAATAATCATCATAAATCCCCTCTTTTGCTAAAAGTACCGAAGACCTTGTGGATCTGGAAACTCCAAAAAAAGCTTAGAGACGACCTGAAAACAAAAAGGGATACATATAGGAAGTGGAAGGAAGGCCAGGCTACAAAAGAAGAGTACAGACAGGTGGCACAGAAGTGCCAAAATGGCGCCAGGAAGGCGAAAGCTGAGAATGAGCTGAGATTAGCGAGGGATGCTAAAAGCAATAAAAAGGCTTTCTTCAGATACGTGAGTAGTAAAAGACAGAGGAAAGAAATGGTGGTTCAACTGCTTAATGAGGATGGCAAAAACCCTGGAAAAAGTGAAGCAGAAGTTGAGGGGGCAGCATTGCAGTTTGAGATTGATAAACAAATGGTCAAAGAACACCTAATTTCCTTGAATGAGTTTAAATCTCCAGGGCCCGATGAACTGCATCCTAGAGTAATGAAGGAGCTAGCGGAAGAACTCTCAGAACCTTTGTCTATTATCTTTGCAAAATCATGGAAGACGGGTGAGGTGCCGGACGACTGGAGGAGGGCTAACATTGTCCCTATCTTCAAAAAGGGCAAAAAGGAGGAACCTGGGAACTACAGACCAGTCAGTCTGACATCCATCCCTGGGAAAATTATGGAGCAGATTATAAAGAAGTCAATCTGTAAACACCTTGAAATCAATGCAGTGATTACTAGAAGCCAAGATGGATTTGTCAGGAACAAGTCCTGTCAGACTAATCTGATCTCATTTTTTGATTGGGTAACCTCCCTTGTGGACTGTGGGAATGCTGTGGATGTCATATATCTTGACTTCAGCAAAGCTTTTGACAAAGTACCACATGACATTCTGATTAACAAACTAGCTAAAAGTGGGCTAGATGGAACAACTATTAGGTGGATTCACAGTTGGCTACGGAATCAGACTCAAAGAGTACTTATCAATGGTACCTTCTCAAACTGGGGAGAGGCAACAAGTGGGGTACTGCAGGGCTCAGTCCTGGGCCCTTCAACATTTTTATTAATGATTTGGATGAGGAGGTGCTGGGAACGCTTATCAAATTTGCAGATGACACAAAATTGGGTGGGATAGCTAATACCCTGGAAGACAGAAACAAACTTCAAAGTGATCGTGACAGGCTGGAGTGCTGGGCTGAAAACTACAGAATGAAATTTAATAGGAATAAATGCCAAATTCTACATCTAGGAAATAGAAACCAAATGCACAGTTACAAGATGGGGGATACTTGGCTCAGCAATACTACAAACGAGAAGGATCTTGGAATTGTTGTAGATCACAAGCTGAATATGAGCCAACAGTGTGATATGGCTGCAAGAAAGGCCAGTGCTATTTTGGGCTGCATTAATAGAAGTACAGCTTCCAAATCCCGTGAGGTACTAGTTCCTCTCTATTCGGCCCTGGTTAGGCCTCATCTAGAGTATTGCGTCCAGTTCTGGGCTCCACAATTCAAGAAGGACGCAGACAAGCTGGAGCGTGTTCAGAGGAGGGCAACCAGGATGATCAGGGGTCTGGAAACAAAGCCCTATGAAGAGAGACTGAAAGAACTGGGCATGTTTAGCCTGGAGAAGAGAAGATTGAGGGAAAACATGATAGCACTAGTCAAATACTTGAAAGTTTGTCACACAGAGAAGGGCCAGAATCTCTTCTCGATCTTCCCAGAGTGCAGGACACGGAATAACAGGCTCAAGTTAAAGGAAGCCAGATTCCAGCTGGACATCAGGAAAAACGTCCTGACTGTTAGAGCAGTACAAAAATGGAATCAGTTACCTAGGGAGGTTGTGGGCTCTCCCACACTAGAGGCATTCAAGAGGCAGCTGGACAACCATCTGTCAGGGATGCTTTAGGGTGGATTCCTGCATTGAGCAGGGGGTTGGACTCGATGGCCTTGTAGGCCCCTTCCAACCCTGCTATTCTATGATTCTATGATATAGCGTATCTGTGTCTTTCATAGCATTCCTTTAACATTTAGTTGCCTTCACTCACTACATGGCATGATTGGTGTAGCCACAGTCTGCTGGAAAAACAGAATTGCTCATGCCTTCCCCTTTTAAACACAGGAACACAAAAAAGAAAGGAAAGCTACCATCTAAAGACACTCTTGGTGTGGCTCTATATGGCCTTGATAAAACAAGGAGTCTCACTGTGGAAATGGGATAGAACCCCAACCAGCCACTGGGCCGGTGCCAGACTATTTTGCACCCTAGGGAAGGCGAGCTACTTGCACCCCTCCAAAAAATTTTTTTTTGCCAACTTCGATTTTTAAGAACAGATGTTTTGTAGAAAAAATAAAAAGCACAAAACTTGAACTTATTATGTTTTTTTCTTAAAACAGCTAATTTGTATAAAACTGTGACCCTTAAAGGTCAGTAATGCGCCCCTCTGAGGTCTGCGCTCTAGGTTGCTGCCTAGTTGGCCTAATGGTAGTGCTGGCCCTGACCAGCTAGCTAAACAGTTTGCGCTGGCTCTTAGATTTAAAGCCTTCAAATGGCTACAATGGCAGCTCTGAGCTCCCTTCAAAGCAGAATGGATGCTTAGTGCAGCTTTCCTCAACCTGGTGCCCTCCAAATGTGTTGGATTACAATTCCCAGCATCCCCAGCATTTGGAGGGCAACAGAGTGGGGAAAGGCACAGGCTGTCTTAGTGGCTAACCTTTGTCTTACTAGCCTTTATTTTGAAACTGAAAGTAAAACAGGTACTTTCCCACTGAATGAAGCAACTTTCAGTATGTGTTGCAGAGCCATGGGTGAGCTTTAAGTTTGAGGGGATCTTTGGCAAAACACTACCTGGTGGGGAAGAGCCCTCCTGCAGTGGGCAGCTCCACTCCAAGCAGCCCCGAGCTTCTTGGTCTAGCCACCATTTTAAGTTTCTTACACAATACCCTCAACGTACCGTCACTCTGGATCATTGTGGGAAATGAAAATGGCAGCTAAAGTAGCTGCCTGGCACTGATCAGAGCCTCAGAAAAAGAATGGGCATTACTGAGGCCCGTTGGAGTCCTGGCAGAGTGGGCATTACTGGAGTCCTGCCCAGAGTGGGCATTACTGGCGGCCGCTGGAGTCCTGGCAGCTGGATGCCCAGCACTGAGATGTCAGTCCTATGCAGAGTTCTGCAGTACTTGTGAAAATGTCATTACACAGACAACGGCTTTCAAAGGCTTCCAATATCATACTTTTCAATGATCAGTGATGTGTTATATACATGGAAACATGAAGGGGTTATTGGTAAACTGTTCATGGGGCTGCCAGCCCAACATTTCACAATTTGCTGTAAGTTCACAGCAAATGGGCAAAGGGTCCTGGATCCTACAGGGCAGCTTTCCTCAATATGGGAGCCTTCCAAATATTTTGGACTACAACTCCCATAAGCCATAGCTAGAATAGCCAGTGGAAGTTGTAATCTAAATCATCCGAAGGGCTAGACATTTATTTATTAGTACATTCATATCCCTCCTTTTTCCTTCTTGCAAGGGAGCCACAGTGGCATAAATGGCTCCCCTCCGTTTTATCCCCACAATAACCCTGTGAGGTAGTTTAGGCTGAGAGTGAGTGACTCAGTGGGCTTCATGGCCAAATGAGGACTAGCACTTGCTTCTTCCAAGTCCCAGTCCCAACACTCTAACCACCACACCACACTGCTATTGCCCACAGCCTGAAATAGAACCTCACTACAAAACAGCTAAAAACATTTGTAGAAGGGGAGATGCGAGTGTTCCTGTTCTGATCTATTGCACACCATTCCGCTCTCTTCTGTACAACCGTCAGAGCCACTAAGCCCCATTTCCTACTAATAGCTCAAATGCTATTCACAACTCATGTCCCTGCTTACATGTCCATGCCCCAAACAGCTTTTCTCTGCCAGTACACTTAAGCAGGCTCTTCCTTGCCCCAGAAATGAAATACGCCACAGTACTGAGAGCAAAGCCATTTGGATCTTCATGTTGTAAAAATGTCGACACCCAGGCAGAAAGTTATTGATGACAGTTTTGTGAAAGAGGGACACAGCCTTGATGTTTTGAAATGCGGAGAACTTGACTGGGAACAGCAGAACAATAAATCTCTACATGGGAAAGTTTCCACAACAGAGGCCCTATTGGCTACAGTTCTCTATGCTGCTCTACAGTTCTCTCATATCATAATTATATTTCTTCCAAGGCTGCCAGTTCTGGAAAGTGCTTCAGAGAATGCTTTGAAACCAAAAAGGCACAGCCCAGAATAATATTTTAGGGAGAAGTGAATATATAAGAAAAACATAGTTCCATTGTTCCGCCTTCTTTCTTTAGCCACTTAAGATAACATGAATACTCTGGAGTACAAGGCCCTTGTGCTTTCAAGATCCCCAAAGATAAGTTTGCTTTCCACAGAACACTAGTTTTGTGGAAAGGCGACTTTAAGGAGCAAGAGCAGGAGCCGAGAACTGAACGGAGAATGTCTCGGAGGACCACATTCCAGTGTGGGCAGGCTGAAGGCAAAAGGAGTGGGGGTCAAAAATAGTGGCATGTTTTTAGCTTAAAGCTCTTGCTTCCATTTTCAAAGACTCAGGACAGCCATTGCAACGTTTTAGAATGACAGGGGAAACCTACACAAAAGCTAGGAAAGCACTAAAAGAATGGGGGGGAGGGTGTGTGGTCTTCTAGGGAACCATGGAGAACCAGACTGGGATTCAGAGCCGGAGGTTCTGTCCCCCTGAGCTATGGTAGTGGGCTGGACCAAAGTGGGCTGTCAATAAGGATGTTGCCACAGCAACTACTGCTCTCCTTCACGCACACACCCTTTCTCTCTGGGTTTGCAATTGCGTTGGGAGGAGCTTGTATACTTCAGGGTGCCAGATCTGAAGCCGCTTGCTGATCTCTACTTCAGAGCCCCAGCAAAGGAACATAAGGCACGAATAAATTCTTAACTGCAACCAAAGACATGATCAAGGAAATAGAGAAAGACAGCTCCATGCTGCGAGATGCTCACACAAAACATATTTTTAAAAAGCTGTTCAGACTGAATCCTTTACTTGCTTCCCTCTAGTGCTGGCAAAAGTAGGTGAATAGTGCTTTTGGATCCAAACATCCTTGATACCTGCCCCTTCCCGCCCCTCAAACCTTGGTAGTGCAAATACACAAACAGACACCTGTACCTACTTATGGTCCACGCTTGCTGGATCCAAATGGATGCTTCCTAACAATCATAAGAATAAAATAAAATGAAATGAATTCTTGAATAATTTATTTTTGCTGTTGGATTTCCACCTCCCACTCCACCCACCATTTATATACTTACACAGAGTGTTTGTGGGGGAATGAAATAGAGAGTAAATTATTATACCAAAAATGTGCAAATTTAAAATTACACTTTTGAAATAATATAAATATTTTAAAACATCTTCACATTTAACCAAGTTCACAAAATTATATAGATCAAGTTCAACAGTAGGCTAGAGGTTAGCATTGTTTCCAAACAAGGAGAAGAGGGAGAGAGAGAGCCAATGAAGGGTTATACACACATGCAAAGCGGAACAAGGATTGACTTGTATGCCAGTTTTTTCCGCAAGTCATACTCAAAGCAGAAGTAAGAGACTCATGGGCGGGAGGGGAAAAAACACCCCAAGATCTAGACTGCAGAGCTGCTGATACTGTTTCTCTTGGCCCATAACACAGAAGGACAGGCAAGGACAGGGCAGATAATGGCTTGAGATGAAGACAAACTTGATTGAAAGTTGATCCTGAACATTGTGGAAGTAAAGGGGGCCTGTGCAGGAGCAGCACTTTGAAAACTGCACCGAATACACTTTCCTCTCAGTATCTGATCTGATTCACCCACAGCAGCAGTCAGATATAGAGGAGGGTGTGAAGGGAAAAAAGAACAGGGCTGAATTCTGTTGCCTCCTTTAGCCTCCCCGCTCTTGCTCCAATTGAGAGGCTTATAGCCTGAGACTGCAAATGCAGCAGCCTCAAAAGGCCCAGTTTTATTTCCCACAGAAATCTACAACAATGAGGACAGTCCAGCGTCCTTCTGGATCCAACTTGCAAGAACAGATGAGACAAAAAAGCAGCTTGGAAACCCCCCACCCCAAATGTTTTCTTCAGCCAATAAACGAACAAGCAAACCCTGCAGGACGTATGCTGATTTTCCATCTCTGTTAACAGACTAGGGGTTTATCTAATGTTAATCCTACTTAGCAGACCCATTGAAATGAATGGGACTTAAGTTAGACTATCACTGGATACAACCTTTTGGCTTTTCAAATCTCTTTTTGCCATATTCTATGCCAATTGGTATGTACAAACATCTATATTTAGAGAAAGTTCTATCAAATTTGAGAAAACTTTCTCACCTTTAGATACTTGGAAGAAAGAGAAGTGTGTCCAACTTCCTTTCACATTTCTAAATTATATCCACATTCAAACACATGCAGAACATTAAATGGAAAAAAACCCCACTAGTCAACATTAGGTGGCCAAGTTGTGAACGGGTTATAGTTGTTCTGTTATAAAGCTCTGATTTGGAACAAGTAAAAACAAAAATAAAACAAGCTACTTTAAAAAATGCCAAGCAAGCAAAATTTTTAAAGGTGTCTCCCACAACTTGCTAACAAGCTTGTTTCATTCTTGGCTTTCTCCAAAGATCAGCATTTTCAGAGGCAACAAGTCCCAGGTCATGTGGTGGTTGTCACGCAACAAACTCTTCCATCTCAAAACCTTCTGGTTTCCCAGCACTTGGAACCCTTAGTATTCAGGCAGGTTGCAAGAGAGGCACCAGCAAAAAGGATGTGCAAGAAGCACAATGTGTATTAATCTCGTACGACTGCATCTTAGGCACAGAAGAAAGACCAAAGAATTCTTGCAAAAGGAGTTGGTAGTCAAGTACTCAGTATAAACTTCCTGAAATAGCCATCTGTCCTGAAAGCAAACTGCTTTTTCTGTCCTAGAATACAGAATTCTAGAATCCATACAGATTCAGATGCCAGAATATGCGCGCGCGTACACACACACACGTTTACATATTTACAAAAATTCAGCTTATCATTTCCCCTGCAAAGTCACATGTCTTTTTCACCGACTGCGAATAAGACTGAGTCACGGCAGGATAATTGAGTGTTGTGGATGTAGCACCATTTTCTTTTTTGCGAGGCAAAAACGGCTGTCCGGTCTTCCTTGCTAGCCATAGATCTGTTTGAACTGATAGCACTCGTTGCAGTAGCCATTGCACTTGTTGTTACCATAGTGATCGCAGGCGGGGGCTCGGCAGCGCTGTTTGGGGAGTTCGTCCGCTGAAGCATCTCTCCGAGATCCCCCAGACTGTGACCGCTGACCGACACACAGACATTCCTGACACAGTTCCCCACTCCTAGATGCTAAGTTGTTCCTACAAGACGCCGTGGCACACTTGCGCTTCTGAGAGCTGGTGCTGGTCTGGCATAAATCTCTGTGTGGTCCTGTTCGCTGAAAATATATAAAACAACAACACATGGTCAGTTCTAAGTGTGGCAACAGTCATCGATGTTATTCGGCTCTGCCTGTGCTTTTGCTACTCTTATTCACAGTGCATGAGTGACAGAAAATTCCTAAGGGAAAGCAAAGAAGAGCACTTCTAAGTGCAGTTGCTGATCCTTCCCTCAGTTAAACATACAAAAGGCTGCTTCTGACCACACTCCAAGCACTACAGAACGTGTGACCTCAGCCATGACGAAAACGTTACAGAGCTTGCACAGAATAGGTTGTTCCCTTCCTATCACAAAAGGAAATGGAAATGAGTATTGACAAATATGCTTGATTTTCTTGAAATTTCTGATCGCTACAAAATGAAGAAGTAATGAATAATTGCCCTGTCACTTGGGCTAGGTTTTTTTTTTTTTTCATTAGGTTAACCTAAATTCTGGTTTTTTGGGTAAAGGTCAGATCCTCCCACCCGCATTGCATACAGCTTATACATGTTTTCTAGCCCGTTGTATTACAGCAGATCACCCACCAATGTTGAGGAATTTCACTGACTACTGGAATGTAATATCATCAGAATTAACTATTCTGGAAATTCTTAGAGAAATAACCCCCTATATATTTGGATATAGCATTGTTTAGACTAGATAACAAAAGCATAATATTTGTTTTTATTTATTTTTAGGGGATGGGAGTAATCATATTACTCTCCAGAAACCTAGACAATAAACTAATATTTTTTATGGATTCATAAAGGCTTTCTAGGAAGACAGGCATACACAAAGTTAAATTGGGAAGAATGGATTCCAGATGTATACTGACTTCTGACTGTCTCACTAGTTGGTCTTCAGTCCTTCTGGCTTCACAGAGACGCCTGCTCTGTGCTTCAATGAAACATTTCTGGCAGTATCCCTCAAGCATCGTGTTCCCTATTGTGCCACACTTCTGACCCAGGCAGGACATGGTGTTCTGGTACACAGCAGCTGAGGTTCCAGAAAGCCCCAAGGCAGGAGAACTCCGTTGAGATCTTCTGTGATGAAGCAGTGAAGTATCTATGATGACAGAACAGGAAGAAGATGGTCACTTCAGGAATCAAAGATAACTTTGAAGACAAAACAGTAAAAGGGCCACGTTGTCTGTGCTCCATCTTCCTCAGCCCTCAACTATCACAGAATGCAATATTACAGAGACTGTAGCATCCAAAAGCAATCCACTTTGTTTTTAAGGGCTACTATACCTTTCAAAGCTGTGCAACAAGATAGGTGACAACTCTTTCTACCACTGAGATGCAGCACTTTCTGAATTGTTGCATGACACAGTGCAGAAAACAGAGGACAACCCTAACAAATAACAGTGTCAAAATCATCTGGAGAGCACTAGGTTGAAGAAGACTAACTTAAGTCATCCACCTACTGTCCAGGAGAGCTACTCACACAATCTCATCTGTTTTATGATGGCTTAATCTCCTGTGTGCTTAAAGTAACCTCTTGCTCTAGCATGGTTTCAAGAAAGCAATCTGAGAAGCTCACATGCCCCAGTAAAAAACACACATCCCCAAAACTACAAACAAACATGTGTGGTTTGGTGTTTTTCTGTGTGCCTCAGTAACATCTGAAAAGGGCACTTGAAATTTCTGAAGCTATGGCAAATGACAAATGCAGCTTGAAGCCTTTCTGCTGTGGCTTTCGCTGCCACCTTGAGATATAGCAGCAAAACAAATGCTTCAGAACTGTACTGTTGCACAGTATTTGTATTTGCTTTTCTGAAGGAGGAGAAGTACACTTCAGCATTTAGTTGCCCCGAGTCCCACGGCAAGAGCAAGACAGAAATGCATTCACCAACTCACCTTTGTTTTCCTGGTACTCAAAATAACATAGCGTGCAAAAGCCTTCATTCTGAAGAGTCCCAAAAAAGTTGCAGCCAGGCTTCCTGCATTTACTGCTTCCCTTCCTCTCTTCTACTCTTTGGGGCTGGATGCATGGCGGCAGCTCTGCCACATTGTTGCTGGCCGTGGCGCGGTGGGAATGTTGCAGGAGGCTCTGCGAGAGATGGGTGGGATCAGACGTGGATCTCTGGTGGCCCAAAGGTGCAGTGCCTGAGCTGGCGCTTGACAAACAGTCTCTAGTCCTTTTGAAGCAAGTGCTGCACATCCCGTTGAAGGTTCTGTTGGTGTTCTGAAGGCAGAATGTGCAGGCCACACCGTCCGAATCCCTCGGGCCGGCTGGCCGGTGGCAAGGGTTCAGCTCCGGCGAGTTGTAGCAGCGTTCGCAGAGCCCGTTATATTGCACGTTTAGGGTGAAAGGGCAATCGGGAGTCCTGCACTTCATGGCAGTGGTTTCGCTGTACAGAAAGAGGCTCGGGGCTGTGGGAGGAGCGGAGCGTGGCCCCGTCACTGGCTCTTCGGAAGTCCACGCGGCAGGCTTGCATCGCTCAGCCTTTGGCGAACCGCATCTATTTGCTCGGGGTTTTTCAGACCCCGCCTGGAAGTTCTGCCTCCTGGCCTTGCTTCCCCGCTGCCTCGCTTCGAAGCACTCGTGGCAGTAGGGCTGGGTGCTCACAGACATGTAGAAAGGGCAGTTGGGCGTCTCGCACTTGGCCTCCACGAGCGACAGCTGGGACAAATGCAGCTCCAGCCGGTCCCTCGTGCCCGATTCCCTCCCGGTGGGTTCGGTGTTTTCTTGCCACTTCTTGTACTCGTGCTGCACCAGCTGAAAGTAGTCTTCCACTAGGTTAATCTCTTTGGGCAAGTTGCCTTCATCCAACCTTCAAGGCAAAGGAATAAGGAATTGGTATCACTGGATGGGCAAACTTCTAAGAGCTGGGAGGTCTAGCTGCTGTCTTACATCACCAAGGCTGCATCGTTAGAAGCGGCACAACCTGCATTTATACTGCAAGGGGTTGGGGCAGGATGCTACTTGGCGTAGGGCAGGGGTGAGGAACCGCAGGCCCACGGGCCAAATCTGGCTGTCCATGAACTCCCATATCGCCCTCCAGGGTTTCCCAGATGAGCCACATCCCCTTCTCCTGGCCCCAACCACCAACGGCTTTTGCATAGTTTCCCCCTTACTCTAAAGGGTTCCAAAGACCTTTCCTAAGGTTTAGCGATTGGTAGTAAAAGCTTTAATTTACAACATGCTGGGTCTTTTTTGTTGCCTTTGGCCCTGTCCACAACTGAAATGTGGTCCCCAAGAGCACCTCTGAAATTGAATTTTTCCCCAGCTCCAAAGAGCCGCCCTCCACCTCTGACATACGGAAATAGAATAGAAATGGGCGTGATGCGGGAAGGGTGGTGTCACCGCTATGCTTCTGGGAAACATGAACTGTTGACATCAGTCTACAATGCAAGGATAGGGAACCTCCACCCATGGAAGTTCCCTGTCTGGCCCACAGAGCCTCCTTGGGTTCCTCCCGGGGATGGGGCTTGGCCTCCAAGCCAAGGAATCTCCCTTGGAAGAATCCCCACCGTTATCTTCATTCTGAGATTGGTGATAATCACAGGCAGGCGGGTGGTGGGTGAAAATACCAAACTACAACTGGAGAAACCTGGATTCAAATCACTGCTTAGCCATTAAACGCACCAGTGGCCCTGGGAAAGTTGTTATGGAAATTCACATGCCCCCCCTCCCCAATCCCAACACTGAAAGAACATGGGGAAGAAGCACATGGACTAGCTCCTTCCCTTACTGCATGCTGCAGCCATGTCCCTAGCAGAAACACCTGCCTCCCTGCATGTTTAGCTGGACTGAGAAGGAGCTCTATGTGCATACTGTTGTATGTACATATGTAGCACCCCTCCACATTGGGAGAGAGAGGGTCCTGGTCCAATCAGGGTCCCCTCTTCCAAGGAGGACCACTTTTCTACAGGGGCCAAACATGTTGAGGGTGAGCAATTGTTTCAACCATATCTGCTGGTCTGGGGTGTGGCTATTAGCAGTAGGGGACAGGGCTAACCTGTGTGTTCTCCTTCACATGTTATTTCAACACAGGACAGGGTCATGTGAATCTTTTTGCTGTCTCACAGCCTGACGAACCTCAGTGTTATTGCCTCACAGGGTAAATGAAATGACCTCATTCTTTTTGGCCTGACTTCCTTGGAAAATAATGCATTTCCTGAAAATTCATTCATTAGTTTTCAAACTGAGGCTCTGAAGCAGGCTATTTATCTTCCAAAACTGGTCTGAATGTTTTTGTGCTATTTGGTACAGGGCATCTCTGAATTCCCCAGTGGGAAATTCTACACTAGAAGCAGAGAACACTCTCTCAGAAAAGGACACCCAGAAGTAAGAGGCTGAATCGGTGGAGGCTGTGGTGATGTCAGTGTGATGTCAGTGTGGTGGTGAATCCACTCTGGGTTTCAGTCAGAACTCTAAAGGAGCTATCCAAAGTGTGGAGGCCTGAGCTGATTCACCGCTCCACTCACATCGGAGCCACCTACCTCTACTGGGCAGAATACATTACATAAGAAAAAGATTTATCATTGCACTATAACTCTGGAGGGGAAAAAGACTCAGACTCACTTTGCAGCATTAATGAGATGTGTTGTCCCAGGGTCGCAGCCTTGCACAGGAATTTCTATCACCATCAGATAGTCTCTTAGCAGCTTTTCTTTCTCTCTTTCTTCAGAGTCTGTTAGAAAGTGCACCTTCAAGTCTTCAAACCTGCCTCTTTCGCAACTGACCAAGGGGACGGCCCGTATCTCTGTGGAAAGGGGGAGGAAAAAGTTGCTGCTGTGAATCAAATGGGGCAGGCATGGACACAACACCACAGAGAGCAATATTCACAGCATTTGACAATTCTAATCAGAAACAGTGCACACGACTAAATCCAAAGGATTAGTAATGAAACCAGGTTGTAATTTACCAAGTGGCAAAGATTATGAGCTACTCCAAAGAAGAGGACCCACTCACCGAAAGTGAGTATTTCATACACAACAACATGAACTCCAACCAAGATTTATGAGTGTTGGTTTGGAGGGGAGAAAGAGCAGGAGAATAAAGTACAAAACGCAGGGACGTTGTTTGGATGCCTACCTGGGCCACTGTCTTTCAGAACAACCAGCGGTGTGAAGTGCATGCTGTCATAGGCAAGGACGATGGGGTATCGATAACACTCCTCTGCCGGCCAGTGGAGAGGCAGGTAAATCCCACCAACGTTTAGCGGGGAAAAGCTTGAACCCGACTGCAGGCTTCTAAGCATTTTATCTGTTGTGAGTTAAAGAAAAGAAAAGGTTTACTTAACAAGACTCCGGTCAGCAACAAACCAAGTGAAACACCTATGTTTTAAATGAATAAATTATCACAAGAAAACATGAATGCTAGAAGAGTTGGTGTAAAACAAAAACAAAACCTAAGCTGCTATCACAAGCAAGGCCTTCTTGTGTTGAACACAGTTTTGTTTAAGTTGTGGATACAGTTAACTCAGAAGGCTCTTTCGCTGTTAGGGGATTTCACAGATATGTGGCAATTTAAGCCAAACGATCTGAAAGATCCTTGTTCCCATGAACGGCAGACGCTCTTCCAGTTTATTAGTTCCCACTTTCATTGCTCCCACACTGAAGCAGTTTCTGGACTCTCTTCCCAGAGGCAAAGTCTCTTCTACACTCTATTGGACCACACACTACACAGGGTACTTCTAAAGCCCAAATGTTAATATTTTTGTACATGCATCAATTCAGGCAAGTCTGTGCGACAGCATCAGGACGATGTGGGAAACAAAACATACTTAAAGCCCCCTACAAAAGAAGAGCCATGCTGGATCAGACTGAGGGTCCATCTAGTCCAGCACTCTGTTCACACAGTGGCCAACCAGCTGTTGACCAGGGACCAACAAGGCAGGACACGGTGCAACAGCACTCTTCCACAAATGTTCCCCAGCAACTGGTGCACACAGGCTTACTGCCTCAGAAACTGGAGGCAGCACATATCCATCAGGGCTAGTAGCCATTGACAGCCTTCAAGCATTCTCCATCACCCGCAATTAAAAATCACATCGGGGGGAATACTTACAATGGAGAAGTTGCCCAATGTGTGTAAGCTGCTTCCGATGATGTGGAACTCTGATCATAAAGTGCTCTGGAACACAGGAAGAGCCTACACATGTTCAGCAAGTTTACCCATCCTTGGGGGAAGTGAGAGAAGAGCTGCTCATGTGGGGGCAGCACCTGAACAGGACGTATGCGTCTTCTTGAAATGGGGCCTTAAAGTTTATCATTATATTTATAAATTCCTACCTGCAACAACTATGATTGGCCGTCTCAGGATGTTCGCAAGGACGAATATGTGGATTTCTTCCAACGCATTGTACTGAAGGCCTCTTTGGGCAACCGATGTTTCTGCCGATGCCATTTTGATGAGGTTCTCCCATTCGTCCTCCCAGTTCTAATGGAGAAAAAGAAGATATAATTAAAGAACACTGGTTACTATCATGCAAAGTCGGAGCCCTCACATGCTAAAACTCCCTCACATGTTTTTTTTTCTTTATACTACTATTAGGGAGTAAGCTAATTCATATTATGTGCATGCCAGCTGTATAGAACCTGAAGCACAAACTGATTAGTGGCATGGCTGCAGATGAATTAATGTCATATTTATCATTAGAGCCAACCACATAGGCTTTGTCACCATCCCTACTGCTGCTCTGCAAATAAGGTCTCAAACATTACTAGCCCACCATTATTTTTACCATCCTGCCTGTTTACTGGTATCTATTTTACATCTTACGCATGTTTACATGGAAGCAAGTCCCAGTTTGTTCCTTGGAGTTTACTCCCAGGTAAGTGTTTTTAATCTTACAGCACAATTCTATATAGTAGAGTGGGGACAGGGCCACTACCGTATCTAGGCAGGGTGCGAGATGTCATCCCCACCCTGTTTCCTCCTCTCCATTAAATCCAATCGGAAGAGAAGGTGAGAGGCCTCATCTGGGAACCTGTCAGGGGAGTGGGTCTTTGGACCCTGTGGATCCACAGCCACCCCTGACATACCCCATTTTGGAATCTATCACCGGAAGAAACACTACTGTTGGTGCACCATGCATGGAGCTTTCCACAGGTGTACCAGGGCCTTTGGGACAGACACGCTGTCCCGCCAGCATTGCTCTTCTCCATCAGTGGAGGGGCATTTCCAACCTATCCTAATCCCCCTCTGCTGTGTGTGCACGGGTGCTACTCCTTTTGGCTTGAAAGGAAAAAAGGACCCAACCCCCTTCCAATTGACAACTGTTCACCTGCATGGTCTCCCAGAGGTAATTCTTACTCCCCACAAGTTGTTACTTGCAAGCCTGCACTTTCAGAACTGAGCGATCAGGCTGTTGCCTTAACCTCATTCTATCTTTACTTCTCCAAGCCTGCTAGGGGCCGAATGAGTCTACAGCTCAACTGGACTATCACTACAAAGGAGGTCTACAGGCTAGCATAGCCTTCCCCAACCTGGTGCCCCTCTAGATATTTTGGACTACAACTCCCAGCATACCTGATCATTGGCCCTGGTGTCTGGGCCTGGTGGGATTTGGAAGTCCAAAAATCTAGAGGACACTAGATTGAAAACCAGTCTAGCAAGTACAGTAGGGAAGGCACCCGGAGGACAACTTCTCCTTTTAACTAGCACATTCTTGCATAGAGAAGTAGAAAACAGGAAGGAAGCCATACTTGGCATGGATCCTTCAATGGAAAGTCTCTGCCTATCTGTATGTTCCTAAGAGGCAGTATGGGTGGGTCGTTGTTGTTGGGTTTTTTTGTTTTGTTTTCGCTTGTGTGTTTGCAGTTTTCCAAAGAGAGTCTTTCCATAACAGGAACAGCAGAGATATGCCAAAACTTTGGAGCTGTGGGTGGTCCATGGAAATAACCCATCTTTGGAGAGGTTACTTAACTTGGAAACTCCACTGTAGTGAAACGCTTTGTTAATAAATTGGGCAATCCAGTAACGTTAATGGGCTAAAATGTTTGAATGGGCTGACAGCCCAGCAATTTTACTTTCTGAAGCTTGCTGCCATAATTGCCCTCCCATTCTGTGTGATTATATGTAGAAAATCACATTCAACCCAACCACACCAGGCCTTGAAACATTCTTTGCTTGCATAAATCAAGACCAGCTTACCCTGGTGTCATAGCAGAGTCCTGTCGCCACAAATTCCTGTGATTTAAGTGTTTCCCGTTGCCAACGCAGTTTAAAGTTCCGTGTGTCAGCTTCCCTGAGTGCACTAAACAGTGTTTTCCGTAGGACTAGGTCAACGTCTTGGACACCCCACATATACTGAGATGCAGCGTGCATGAGGCAATTTCCATCCCCTGCAGAGGAATGAAATGGGTTAGGTGTTTAAAAATCCATTAAAATAAAATAAATGTCAAACGCGCCATAATATAGATCATACCTATTTCAATTTAGACACTTCAAAATTAAATCTCCAACACCGTATAAACTGGCAATACTCTGGGAGTTCCCAGGAGGAGCAAGTAAAACTTCTTGGGAATTTCCCAGAAGGAGACAAATGGAATGCAAGGTTGTCTATTTTTACTCCAGCTTAGCATCCTCTGCATCCTAGTCCTCCTGCCCCATTTCACTAAGCTGAACACAGACAAATCACTTAACTTTGCTAATTCAGCACCCCCCTGACAAATATGATAGACACCTTCCACATGTGTAAAAACAGTTTTGAAGGCGCAAACCCAAAAAACAGTGCTACATGCGGAAAACAAGATTCCATTACTCCGCCTTCAATGAACAGGAATGCTATTGGTAATGTAGGAATCCTATGCAGATTGGCAGAACAGATCTTATATCTATATAAAAATATGCAAGCAGGCAAAACAACAATTCTAGTGCAAACTGTCAGACTTGCTAGCTGCATCTTAATACAGAAGTGAATGAATATCAAACGCATATCAAATGAACATTAATCTAAAAGGAAAAGCTGGAAACAAAGATCTTCCCCAGGGAAGGATTGCCTGGGGTTGCTTGAAGGGAAAGATAAATAGAGAGCTATTGCAGTAAAGCAGAAACCTTTCTTCAAACTTTGCACTCCCCTAGGGAAAAAGGCCATTTTGCTGAGAAATTAAGACCCCCCCCCCCTTGGCAAATGCACTTGCCAAGAAGACAGCATGGATCCTGCTGGCCTTTGTACATTGCTGCTGCTTGCCTTGGCAAGAAAAAGGGAGGATTCTGGCCTGTGAATTGCCTCCCTTAAAGTAGCTGCAGTATGGTGAATAATTTTACCCCTAAAGGGAAGCCCTAACACATTTTGGCTAAGCTCTTCAATTGCAACACCACCAGGCCATGAAAGATTTACAAAGAGGTTAACTGGGCATTTTGGTACAGGAGAATGGCCACACTAGCATAAGGCAGGAGTAGGCAATGTATGGCCCTCCATATGTTTTGGCCTACAGCATGAACAGCTAATAGTGAAGGATCATGGGAGTGGTAGGTCCAGACATCTGGAGGGTCACAAGTTGCCCACCCCTGTCCTAAGACAACTCAGAAAGGATGTTCACAGTAGCATAGTGGGCTTGCTGAGTTGTCTTTGGCAATCCTATTCACAACAAAAGGTTTTAAACACAAAGGTCAGAAAGAGAGAGAAAAAAAACCTCCTGACGTTTACTGCAGGGCTGATTTACAGACTTAGCAAGCAGAACAGAAAAGATGGCATACAAGTAGGACAATTATTACATCCTGTAAAAAATTTCCCTTTGCAAAATCTAGAGCAAAGATAAGAGCTTCTCTCTCTCTCTCTCTCTCTCTTGTGTGCGCTTGCTTTCAGTTCTTTATTAAGAACCACCAGTCCAAAATTCCCTAAGCAACATTTGGAATTCCCCAGTGTTAAGCTATTTGACTAGCTATTGAGTAACAGCTATTGTACTTCTTGTTCTGATGTACAGACATTTGAACTGTGAAGTACACACTGGACTTTCCAAGAGGGCGTGGTTTGGGTAAGCTGGAATGCCTATTCATTAGAGAAGCAAAATTGCTAGTCAGTAGATGTTGGAATCTTTTTAAATGATATGGTTTCCTTCCATATTTTTTGTTTGTTTAATCAACAACTATGTTCCTTGCTAACATCTCCAAGCAAATGCATGGTGTATGCATTACCCTAATTTCCACAATTGCATTGTAATCTTGGTACAACTTTCTACTGAATTCATTGATGCATTTATTTCCTTGCTCTCAGAATTGACAAAGTTGGTGTCTTCTAAAAGATGCACAACTTACTGCAAGAATGGCCAGATCTACTGGCTGTGTAAAAACTGCTTTGAAAAGGCTGTTTTATTATTTATTTATGGCACAAAGCATCTCCTTGCTATGCATGGAAGATCTCTCAAATGCACTCTGCTGCCCCCCACCTCACATCCCCAGGCTTTCAAGGTCCTGCAGATGTATCACAATTGCCTTCCCCAACCTGGTGGCTTCCAGGCGTGTTGGGCTACAACTCCTACCATCCTCAGCGAGCATGGGCATTAGTTTGGAGAAGGTGTCACCATTACATGGCTGTCCACTGCCAATTATTTGAGTCTTCCTTCAGATTTCTGGCATGCAGGATAAGAGCAGCCAAGGCGGAACGGGGAAGACTCAGTGGAATACCTATAGCAACTTCCCCAACCTGATGCCTTGCAGATGTGTTGGGCTCCAATATCCACCATACCCAGCCAGCAAGACCTGGGAATTGTAGTCTCTTACTTCTGGAGGGCACCAGGTAGGGAAAAGCTGGCATTTGGGGACCCTTTCCAAGCTCACAAAACTGCGTGCACAAAGGGCTCTCCCCATGGGCAACAGGATTGTGCAGTTCATGTTGTACATTCCCCATGCTACTTGTTCACTCTCTAGTGAAGTTTAGCTTAAATTTTGAAATTAGCTCAAAACCACTGAAGCTAAGAACGGTTTAATCCTCGATGGCTCCAGTGAAGACATGTGTCAAGACAGGAAAGTAGAATAAGGCAGGTGTACAACAGTGGTTTCCATACACTGAAATAAGGCAGCCCATGAAAATATGTTTATCTTTATTTGGGCCAAGTCTGCCATTTCTAATCTTTGAGCTAGAAGTGACACCTTCTTAACTCTTTGGGCTGCGTTCTCCTCAACACCCACTGTTGACAAGTGATCCATGCGTTCACAAAGCTTCCATGGTCCTTTGAGAGAACCTGATCCAGTATTTGGGACCTAATGTATTGTGCAAATGTGCTTGCTCTCTCTTCCTTTTGCTGCATGTGCATGCTTATTTCATATGATCTTAGTCCTGGTAACGTTTAGACCATATGGATTATGTACAACAACTGGCATGATTAGGAATTTGCAGAATTTGGGAGATATGCAAATGTGATGAATTAATAATATGAAGAACGTTACCGAAAGGGCCAAAATGAGGATGTGCGAGTGACGTGCACATCCCCTTTCCGCACTTCTGATGTAACGCCCGAAGCAGCAACCTGCGCACTTCAGGTCTGCATCTAGCTCCTGTGTGTCCCCACAGATACGTGCTAACTGCTGCTTCAAACTTTATGTTGGATTTATTATTACACTGTAAATATGACCCAAGTTTTGAAATGAGCTAAGAGACATTGAAGCTCAGAACAATCTGGTCTTGGAGGGCTGCAGTGAAGAGAACTGTCGATGCACTGATCTCAAATTATTATTAGGAAGTTCTATGGGGATGGGTATAAAGAAAACTGCCTTCTCTGCCAGACAAAGCATTTGTTTAATACCTGATTTTGCAAGGCACATGCAACAAACCAATGCACTGCAGATTAATGCCTCAAGGGCTACATTCATATGGCTTGTCAACATGAAACTACTGAACTGGTTTGTCTCTTTATTTATGACGCAATTCATCCCCTGTCTTTAAAGCCCTTGAGAGTACTGAGATCAGGAGAATGCAAACATTCACATATATTTGTGTAACAAGATCAACTGTTTGTGTGGAATGGCTCACCATGCACTCATGGAGATTCACCCACGTGAAAGCCAACCACACGATGATCACCACCACGTAGAACTATTTAAAATGGCCTGCACATGGTGCTGACAGTGTGGGAAGGCCGCTGGTTCTTAAGCTGGTTTGAAAACATCAGTTTTCTGAAAGAGGGCAAACATTATGATTTTTGTAAAACCCTCCAAAATGTATTAAAGGTAGTATAAATATGTGACAAATAAACACATTCAATTGTTGTATGGGAAAAGGGAAACACTAAACGCCAATTAGTTCCAGCCCCTGATTAAATCAGAGCAGCTTGAAATGGTACAAGGTAGTGCCATGAACAACTATGGAAGAAATGCAGTTTACTATTTTGGACACTATACTGGAAGCATAGAAAGAGGATAATCAAGCATCCTGCACATCCTTTTAGGTTGCTTCATTGTAATATACACCGCCCAGATCTGTATTCATAAAGCCTTTGGGTTGAATTTTGTGCTACCGTTCAGAATACCACTGTAGATAGACGTCAGTACACAAGCGATGCATTTGAATCTAAAGCACCCTGGTAACCCTAACTGGTTAACACTAGTGGGTACCTGAGGATATATTCAGGGGCTTGATTATCTTCTTTCTGTGGTTCCAGCACATAGTAAACACTGGATTTTGAGTATATAGATCCGTGAAGTTCACATAACATACACCTAGGTGCCTATTTGACATTAGGCATACATTTCACTTAGAAAAGAAAAAGCGTTCCTCTCTAATTGTTTTAAAAAAACTATTTTAACTAAGTAGTATTAATGCAAGCTCCATGAATGGAATAAATAAAACAAATCTATCCTGCTGGAGTAATGATAAAATAAGCCCAACTCACCATTAGTCTTTAATGGCATAAGTTTTTTAACTTCTCGACACCAGTTCAGCTTCCGCTGACGTTCTAGTGAGGTTTGGGTTGCTTGGTCAAGAAGAGCTTTTTGAAGAATCTCCTGAAACTGAGGGCAAAACTGACACATCCTAAACATCTCTACGGTGTATCTATGCATAGTCTTAAAATGATGGATCATTCCATTGGCACACTTGACAAGGTCTTCAGGCATTCTCTCTCTTATCTTCACAGCTTTCAGCATATTGCTCAAGTATAAAGCTTGAGGAATGATTTGCGAGCCAGCCATTTTGCAAGAAGAAACCTAAGAGGAGAAAGAGCAGTAGTAAAACAAGGGTTTGTTTTTCAAAAACATACCTCCCCTTCAATATGTCACAAAACCCCAACTTATTCATGGTTTTCTTTACAGCAGTGAGTTTGTCCTAAGTGCCCTCTCCCACGCAGTGTCCAGCTGAAGTAATGGGGGCACCTTCTTTGGCATGGATGCCTTCAAATTATCAGTTGCATTAACTAATGTTTATCATAAATGCTAAGCAACCAGGCACCTGCTGATTGGAAAACAAATCTGCATCTAAGGAGTATTCTTCAGATTATGTCAGCTCTAGAGAGAGTATGTTGAGCTGTGCCCAACAGTGCAGAACTGGAGACCCAGGATTACTCAGCTGTAAATCTATTCAGTTGACGAAGAATTTCCTTTTAGCTTAGAATCCCCCATGTATTTTTCCATTCCATATTCCCCTTATGATCAGACTGACTAGTGACCTTGGGGAATTTTTAATTCTTTTTGCGGGTGGGGTGGGGGCTTTGTAAGCCGCATGTGTTATAGCTTGGTTTCTTGAATTGTCTGTGCTTAATTACAATGGACAGCATAAAAATTGTGACTTTGGACGAAAAGGATAATATTTTAGCGTATTATCACGGAGCAGGAAGATGGATCCTTCAACCTTCAAAAAAGTTCCAGTCTTACAATCCTGTAAAGTAGGCACCTTGTTCATGGCGAGGGGGCAGAGAGGGCTGGTATTTCATTGGTATCCTGAGGTGTCACTTTTGCTCTATACCACAACACTCCAGAATGAACATGCAATGTACCTAGAAGGATGTATTTACATTGTTTTTTCTCAATGTTTCTCTTTATCTAGTTATTTTCTCCTGTATGTGAAGCTTGAACACAGCAACAATACAACATATTTTAGCTACTAAATACTTAGCATATTTTTCCTCATAGATGTGTTGTTTAGAAAAGACGCTGTCTTAAAAATATATTATGTCATCAAACCAAGATCTTTTGGATTATGGCATAGGAAGGAGATGAAAATGGACACTGCTTGCCCTAAAATGGAAAGATATTGAAAGACTGCGAACCACTAACCCCAAAGCACTGAACAGGAAGTAATTTCTGCTAAAATGAATGTGCCCTGCTTCCAAATAAATATGTGCTTAGAAATGCGTTGTAAATATATCAATAAGACATTTTTCAACGTCAGGAATTGAAAACATGATCTACCCAAAGCTAGGTACTTAATTTCCATTGATTTCAATGGGGAAGTTAAGAATTTGCTTAATTTTTTTCTGTTTAAACAACGGGACAAAGAAGTGCTTAACTTCGGCTAGATTGTGCCCTTTGATTGATAGTTGTTTTTATATATATATATATATATATATATATATATATATATCTCCATCCTGTATGCCCATTAGGAATATGAACACACAAAAAATCATTAATAAAAAGATATAGGAAAGCATATTCCTCTTTCCAAAAGACCTCTTCTTCCAAGAAAAGGCAACCTCCCACACAGTTCTATGCATTTTTAAACCTACTGAACTACAGGAGTGTGGATATTACATGTATGTATATTTGTAACTGTGAAGTTCCCACTTCAAGCTAGTGGTCTGCTCCTGCAAGTACTTAATACCAAAAGAGAATTTTGAGTCAGTGGGAAAGTTCATATGAATGAGGAATGATTACATCAACAACAGATGCATGCTTTGTCTACAACTGGTTGTTTCCAGTATTAAGTAATAATAGACTATCCAATTTGTTAAGCTCAATTAGAAAGCTAATTAACATTCCTATTCTGCCAAAAGCCACCCTTCTCCACCTTAGTACAACTGGTATCATGTATTGGAACACACTATCCATCTAGAAGTTATCCAAAAATCAGCCTGATCCTGTTTATTCAGGAGTAAGTCCCATTGATCCCAATGAGACTCATTACGGAAAAGTATACTTGGGAAGCACTCAGTCAGTGAACTCTACCTTCTTGCATTTCACCATCTTGTTTACAGAAATCTTATCAACAGGAATATTTTAAAGCAACCACTTTTATTATTTTAAATGCCAGAACACACTTTTCAAAGAAGTGCCAAGTATAAAATGTTTCCCATTTTCATGCTTTTTCTACCAACCTAGAGACAAAAAGGGACATATTGGCTAGGGTTACCAACTGGTCAACTAGGCATTGCAGGTGTGCTTTAACAGGAGACTGATATGGAGACATTAGCAGGTGATAAGATTTATCTCCATGCTGTGAAAAGCTTCATCTCTCAAACTGTATCAACCTACTATTAAGAGCGCAAGAGCAGGGCAGCCCAGTTGTTTTTCTGGTCAGCTGGCAACCCTAATTCTGATAGTGAGGGGTGGGGATGGCCACAGATGAATGCTTAAGCTGAAGTACATGTGAAAAATATTGATTTGGGAATTAAAAAAAATATCTATATACATTTCATGTGTATTTCCTGCCACTGTTTTTTTTTTTTAAAAAAAAACAACACTAAAGACTGGAATTGCATTTGTATTCTGATCCTATTCATGTCTGCTCAGAAGTAAGTTCAATGGTCTGACACCTAACAAAGGGATCTTACTCCCAGGCACATGATGAAATTAAGGAAAACTGGGTTTGTTGGACCACCTGGGAAGTTTATGCCCCATGGAAGAAAGTGGATCCTGTTGGCTTTATTGAGGACATCCACTAACAGAAATATATCTTGATCTACTTACCTACCAGGCCATTTTGTCCAGGCCTTCCACTACTTGTACTGAACTCTACCAAATGCCTACAGCTGACATTCTATTGATACGCAAAGCCTTGACCCCACTGTTTAGCAATTACTTCCTCAAATTGATCACCACACATTGTGCAGGATGAAGTTCTGCTTTTTGTGCTGTTAACTATTCACATTAGGTTTTAAAAGAGTGCTTTACACCTTATAGCCTTACTTGGAAGAAAGCGTCCCCGATGTCAATGGGGCTCACTTCCAGGTAAGTCTGCCCAGGATTGCAGCCTAAGGGAAGGTAGCAAAATGGCTTCCAAGCATGCTTCTCAGAGGAGCTATAAAATGCAACTTTTTCTCTTTGTTTGGGGTCAAACTCTCAGGACCGCTTCCAATATGCCACTTCCGTTCTCATGTTGTGAAAACGTGTGGAAGGAAGCTGCATATCTCTGCAATGTTGGACTGGCTAGATGTGGCCGCTACGTGCATGACTTGTAAAGCTGCTGGGGCCCTCTTGGGAAGGGCTGTAGCCTCAGAAGGAGAGTGTATGCTTTGCATGCAAAAGGTCCCAGATTCCATGCCTGGCACCCCCAGGTAGAGAGTGGAAAGACCCATGCGCATGAAACCCAGAGAGCTGCTGCCACTCAGAATAGATCAGGGGTGTATAACTTGCGGCCTCCCTGACCTTTTTTGCAGCTGCTGCCGAATTTGCAGCGGTGGCAAAATAATAATAATTTGTTGCAGTGGCGGTAAAAAAGGTAAGTTTCAATTTACAACAAAACGCGGGGTAGAGAACACATGCCTTGATTTCAAGCAAAATTGTGCTTCTGGGAACGTAACTGGTGCGTGCTTGGTTTTAAAGTGAAATTGTCCCTTTTTTGCTGCTGAGCTGCCAAATTTTGGCAGTAAAATCAGTGGCAGCATGGTGCTGGCGATAATGGGGAGCTGTGTGCCCCTGGTTGGGTCTGGGGGTGGGGAACTGGCCCCCGGAGGAGCGGAAGTTCACCAGCCCCTGCTATAGACAACCCTGAACTCCCACAGCCCCAACAGTCTGACTTAGTAAAAGGTAGCTGCCAATATTCCACAACTCATGCTTCTCCTACCTGTGTCTGACCACTACAAAGATACACTTACAGCACAATCCTATGGCCTGCACCCTTTCTTCTTGGAAGCCCCCTTGGAGGGCTACTGAAGTTCCTATGCCGAGCTGTCTGATCCTTGCCTCCCCATGCTCCAAAGTCCTGTATTTTCGCTAGATAGGCTTTTTAGTGCATCTAGCAAGGGAAGGGAAGGTGGTTGAAGTAGGCCCAGGCCAAATCATATTCTGGCTTATCTGGTCTCCCTTCTCCCTCAGAACACCCCCTTTTCCCTCTCTCCACAGTTGATTTTCCAACTTCAGAAAGGCAGCTGACACAGTTCTCTCTGCACTGGCTGCAAGGGGTCAGGGGACAAATGTCCGACTTCCTCTTTCCAGGTCGGAGTGCTGTCTTCGACCTTGGAAGGGAAGTTCCAACACTTGCCCAGGTATCATAGGATTGCTCTGCTAGGGAAATCTAACAGCTTCCACTTCCTACCCTTGACACGCAAGTGAAATAGCTTTACTTCTTTGTGTTGTATTGTCCCCAACAATACCTGAAGCCCACAAACTGAGGCCAAGCCTACCATTAGGATGAGTTAGATAGCTGCCTCAAGCAGCTGATTTGGAGTGTCATGAAATGGCAGCAAATTGTTATATTTATTGTATTTTTACAACCAGGGAGAGAAAGAGATACTTGTGGGATTTTCTGCCTTAGGTACCAAAATAATTTGGTGGTGGTGGAGACATTTACTGCTCTGCTCAGACAGTAAAATATATTGGGTTGCCACCAGCTGGGAATCTGATGCAAGGGTGCAAGTCACCCGCAAGGATCTGGTCTATAATCTGGTTTGCAATGTCAACTCTTTTAAACAACGGTTTGGAGATTCATTAATATAACTCGCGTCAGAAGTTGTTAAAGAATAATCAACTGGAATTAATGGGATTGACTATTGTTTTAAATACACAGAAATCTGTTAGCGCAATCCTATGCATGTTTACTCAGAAGTAACTCCCACAGAGTTTAATGGGGCTTTCTCTATTGCAAGTGTATTTAGGATCATATCTTGAGGATGCCAGAAAACATCTTGATTAGTATGAATGAATTGTGTCTATGTTTCCCCTCAAAAGTCCATTTTTCTTTGTGGAGTAACAAACCATTATTAGCATTAATATAGCTGTTGATCTTACTTAAAATGCATGTGTAGTGCATGGCACCAAGCAATCTCCAAATATCTTATGCAAACCGTTGTTTAAAAAGTAGGGAATGATACTTATTTCATAACTATATTATTATTATTATTATTATTATTTATTTATATAGCACCATCAATGTACATGTATATGTATGAGCTGTCATGTAGTTATATAACTTTATGCAACAAACGTTACTGCATGTGTTCAGTCCTTGTTGTACCAGTGTACAGCCTCATAATTTATTTCCCTTACTAGGCCCAAATACTAGAATATGTAAAGAATAGAGTATTGTGTTTCCAAGCTAAAGGCAAGGCAATCACTTTGGCTAATGGGGTAGAGACAGTAAGGCATATAGCTTTGCTTTGAGGATAACTTGCACCCTTGTATTTCTCTTATAATCACTGTCTCTTGCCCTTTTGAGCCCTAAGCAATAAAGTAGGTAAGGGTTAAAATGCAAATGCTGCCAAATGTCACTCTTTCTGTTGCTGAAAATAAACTGCTTTTCCATGATGCCTGAGTAGGAGTTCTGTGTGACTAAAACCCTGCATATACTGATATAAATAAAGGGGAAAATACAACCAAATTATCCTCCTCTCTTTTATGCTATTGCAATTTAAATAACCTTGATCCATTTCTCCACTTGTCCAGGGCCCTTTCTATCTTCAGTGTGGCCCAGTATGTACCACCAAGTCCATTCGATGCCTCATTTCCCCATCTGTCAAACTGGCTATGAGGTTTACTTGTGAGTAAGCCCCAGTTATCTCAACGGGGCTTCCTTTTGAATAGCTGCCCTGTTAAGGAGCTGAGGGAGTTGTCCTAAAGGATGAATGAAACAAAGACCGCAAAGCATCCTGCACCCTCGAAATGTTATTTGTGGAAAGGATTATTTCTAGAAAGCTACATTTGCCTTTTTCTCAAGGTAACAATACCACAAAAACAATAATCAACAGTGGAACCAAACGACCGACGCATAAACAGGAGGAGCCTTTTCTCGGAACAAATGTAACGTGGTTTGTTTGCTGTTTTAAGGGCTAAATTTCACTGTCGGTCAATACACCTCTAGCTAGTGGGGGTGAAGAAAATGGTTCGCATCTCTCCGCTTGGGAACAGCATCTGCATCCCAGGCCCGAGGCAGCCCCCATCCCTCCCTCCCTCCGAACAACCCCATATGGCAAAGAGCAGCCCCATAGCAAGAACCGACTTACTCGTGGGCCGCCGCTTGGAGAAGAGACCCTGGAACCGGCTGCTAATAATCCTTCCTCAGGCCAAACGAGCCAGGCTTTGGACGGCGACGCAGCTCGGCGGAGCCATGAATCCTGCTCCGCTTTCCTGATGGAAGCCAGCTGGGGCTACAAATCCGCGGGCCGAGGAGGCGGGCTGTGTGTTTGTGTGGCCACCCGGCGCCTCTGGCTGAGCTCTCCTTTCTCTGCCGCTGCTGCCGCTGCCGCTGCCGCCGCTTCTTCCCCTTCCTCCCGCTGCTTCCTAGGACAGCCGGAATGAGCCACTGCCAGGCTGTGTGTGTGGATGTGCCTCCCCCCGCCTCCCTTGTCTTACAAGCTGTATGTGGAACATTAAAAAAAAGAAAGAAAAAAGAACAAGAAAAAAAGTCCCGGCGCTGGGGATTTCCACCTCGGTTTAGACACACACAGCAGGGCGAGGGACTTTCCGACATGTGACACCAGCTGCTCGGGCTGCCAGAAGAACAGCGGCGGCGGCGCGCTTCGTGCAGAGCCCTCCAGGTGGCGCTCCGCGAGCGAGCGCTGACGCAGGCGGATCAGCCTGCTGCACGTGATCTTCCGCTACCTGCCTCCTCGTCAACGGTTTTCAGCCTGGGTTTCTCCCACATGAATCACACTTTTGTCTTTTCTCTCTCTCTCTCTCTCTCCTTATCACCCCTTCTTGATTTCTTTTACTTCCATTAAGTACTTGCAAGACGGGTTCTCCCCCCCCCCCTTCCTCGTAGAGCAGCTAGGTAAATTTAGGCTCTGGACTTCACACACACACACACACACACACACACACACACACACACACACACACACACACACACACACACACACACACACACACACACACACACACACACACACACACACACACACACACACACACACACACACACACACACACACACACACACACACACACACACACACACACACACACACACACACACACACACACACACACACACACACACACACACACGTTTAGAGGATCATGGATATTTCTTCATTTATGAAGCATGCAAAGAAGATTTCTCCCTCCTTCATTGCCAGTTCCCAAGACTTTAAAGCAGTAGTGTAGATCCTGCCCTGGAGTAAATCTACACTACTACTTTAGAGCGGTGTTGAAGTGCACTGATAACTGTTGGGGCACATAACCCATGCTCACTGGGTTCGTGCGACACACAATCACCAAGTGGGTGTTGCATATTCAAAATGGTGTCCACATGCATCACAGCCTTGCAATGAGTTAAATAACCCACAGTGTGTTGTGTCATGTGAACAGCCCCAGTTTGTCTTAAAGGCATATGTGGTTACTTTCTATAACTAGCATGGTTGTGAACATAGGACAGTCAGCTTTTAAAATATACCGTATATAAAGCAAATACAGTTGCTGGAGATCTCAGCCTAATGCCGATGATCAACGTGTCAGAATAAGAAATGGTTGTGGATAAGAAACATGTATGTGGGATAGAGCAGGATCACACCCCATTTCTGAACTCCATGGATTGAATAGGTGTTTCTTCTGCACAGCACCTACACATGTTCAATTTGTATGTATGGAGAATCTTTCCACCTGATGGAAGGAGAGCATATGTGTTTACAAGTTGTGCTCTCAAAGGCTCCATACAGAAGAACTGATCAAAGTGGCTGATCCAACAGGACCAGGGCCACAAGTTGTGATCCTGCTTCCTCCTTCATGCATTGGGTTTTATCTCCAGGTTTTGGTTTTCCCAATAGGTCTATAAGTGATCCTGAGACATAATCACATGTGATCTGAAATGCAACAGGACGGGGAACAGTTAGGGACTTCTACTGACTTCCAAATGTATCTCAAAACATGATCAAAAGTGGTCATGGAGCAGAGTTATGATGGAAGAAACAATACAGTCAGAATTCTCCATTCTGCACAACAATTATGGGGAAAAGAAATCTTAGATTGTGTTTGTGACTTGTTGACAATATCTTCTCCTTAGCTGTCCTTGACTAGTTAGCAGAAGCAAAATTAAAAATAAGCATACATGTCCAAATAATTTGCTTAATTTCTTTTGGGAGGGGCGAAAATTACCATTTTATTTATTTATTTATTTATTACATTTTTATACCGCCCAATAGCCGAAGCTCTCTGGGCGGTTCACAAAAATTAAAACCACAATAAAACACCCAACAGGTTAAAAGCACAATTACGAAATACAGTATAAAAAGTGCAACCAGGATAAAACCACACAGCAAAATTGAAATAAGATTAAAATACAGAGTTAAAACAGTAAAATTTAAATTTAAGTTAAAATTAAGTGTTAAAATACTGAGTGAATAAAAAGGTCTTCAGCCGGCGACGATAATCCACTGTGCATTCACATGGAGCCCTTTCTATTTCATAAATTAGCACCAAAGTGAAAGCTCAAACAAGGAAAAAAAATACCAGTATGTTTCCCACGCTAGAGCAAGAACACTGTGCCTAAAGGAAATCTTGCTTCTTTTCAGATGTTACAGACTGTGTAAACATTTTTCAGGAAGGTCCATTATATTAATTTGTCCAATCTTTGAACACTGCACCACATGAATGCAACCAGTGACATAGCCAGAAAATAATTAAAATGGGGTTTTCTCTTTCTAATTTTAATCCCAAAGCATGCAAGGAATAAAGATAGCCAAGCTATCAAATGACTTATTAAGAACAGTAATAGGCAAGGCTTTATTAGTAAAACTGGGCAAGTGAGACTATAGAGTGCCCAGGAAATGAACGTCATTATAGATGTTGCAAATTATGGATATACAGTACATAAACTTGCACAACTATATTCTGAAGTTTATGTACATCAATATTTGCATGATATGTTTGGTTAAAATACGTTATAAGGACAGGAATTCTCCCCATCCTGCAATCCATATTTATTGCAATCCCTTGAAGAAAATGGCAATAACTGGTATTTTTCAGTATAGTTGTATTAATGGGAACCCTTTTACAGTCACTGGCATGAGTCAGAATGTAGTTGTCTATGGTCTACAATACATCTGAGAGGCATATCCTATGAGTATCCTGCTGAAATAACTGATATTTTCAAGTATTTTCACACTACCATTGTTTAAATGACAATGTGATAAAATTCACAGATGCTATAGTGACTGCCTGCACCCCACTCCCTGCTAGCCCTTCTCCAAACAAATACCTTCCTTGTTTTTTTCTTTCTTTCCTGCTGCCGCGCTTGCCTGGTTGTCTCTTTCTGATTGTCATCAGTCCTGAGTGCTTAAAGATGAGGTCATGTACTATCTACTCCTCTAGGAAGGCTGGCCCTAAAGTTAACGATGGCCCCATTCAGATGACACCGTTAACCGTGCTGGTTTTTGGTTAAGCAGCAAGGTTAACGGTGTCGTCTGACATGCGTTTTCCTTAACCAGGTGCCTCTGCTAACCACATTGTGGTTGGCTTCACTAACCCTGTTCTGCAGCAGGGTTAGTGGCACTAACTTTGGCTTAAGGTGTCATCTGACACACACCTGTGGTTAAGGGGTTGAAATCATAGAGCTAGCAGTGTAGAGTGGCCTAAATAACCTAAATCGCACAACTGCTGGCTCTCTTAGTGCAAGGGCTGATGGGATATGGGGTAGAGCATTCGGAGGACTCAGGCACTTATCTAACTGCTTTGTGGTTAGCATGTGGTTATGGAAACCGGGAACCGGACAGGGTTAATGGTGTCGTGTATGAGCGTGCAGGTTGTGGTTAGTGCTAACCACAGAGTTGCGTGGTTAAGCTAACCACAGAGCCCTCAGTGTCGTCTGAATGGACCCAGTGAATTCCAAGCAAGCCTTTTTGAAACCTGGTTGAGATACCTCAGAAGTCAAAGGGAAAGCCTTCTTGTGCTGTGCTTTTATGGTAGAACAATTTTACTAATAAGTCAGACATAGAAATGTCTGTATATTTTGGGTTCATGGTGCACTCACAGCTGTGGTCAGTTCTGCCATCAATCCTATACTTGTTCTAAGGAATTCTTCATATTTGGAGTTGCAGTCCAACACATCAGGGGCTGGGAAGGTTGTCTTAAGGACACATTTGGTGTAACATTTATGTTTCCTCATGCTCCTGATCAAGAGACAGGACTTAAACTTTCCTAATGCATAGATAACACTGAAACCCTGTGTGATACCAGCATGCTTTGGTGTCATTGCCATTTTCATTGCTCCTGTGACAGAGGCCCAGGTCATTTGCAAACTTTCTCATGTAGCAATGTTTCTGGGGTTGCTTAAACCACCAATCATCAGACTAGTGTTTTATAGCACGCTCGTTACTGGGCGCTCATGGATTTTTGCGGGTCCTTTTCATGATGCTGTCTACCTTCCATGCACCTCCAGCTCCTTCTAATCGTTTTCCTGTTAAAAAAAAAAGACCCTGGCAAATCCAATCTTTTCTCCTACAGTGAAATGTGCTGCCATTTCCTGCTGTGTGCAGGGAAAGCAGTGTGATAAAAATGCCCACTGAATGGGCCATGTGGTCTTTGTTTACTTCCTCTTTCTTTGGTGTCTGAAGAAAGAGGAAGCTGTTCGTCCCTATTGTGGGACAGTAGCACTAGGCAAATGCAATCCCCCTACCCCACCCCTGGCTGAAGAAGCTCTTAGTATAGGTTATGCCAGGAAAGAACAGATGGAATGTTGGATGTCCAAATCATGTACACTCTAGAGGGGAAAAAGTATCTACAGAACATCAGAATCATTTGCATTTACATAAAAGTAGTCTGTGTATGAAACAACACCTGCAGAGCCCACAAAGTGATCAGATGAAAGTGCAACTGTGAAGGCAAACTTATGTGTTCTGCCTCCACCTTCCCTCTGTCTGCCTACTCATTAGATATTCTGTGACTCATGAAAGGGCTGGTTGATACATCACCTTGGCTCTAATTTTGACAGTGTACGTGGGAAGGTTAGATTTATTCCAGATGTGTAGGATGAGACAAAAACTCATTTGAACAGCTCAAGAACCATCAAGAAATAAAAATGATTAAAACTCAGCTCTGACTAGAAAAGAAATTTGAGCTACTTATTCTGGGATTCTGTCTTGAGCATGGCTGTGCTATGCTGTCAGAAGCTACTTCAGGGTAATGTTTAAATGGAATTCTATGGTCCATCAGTAACAAAATCAAGTACGAAAAACAGCAGTAGAAACAAAAAGGAACGTAGCCAGCAACATCAACAGCCACTCTTTCAAAGCCCCTGGTGACTTGATTGCCACCCACCAATCACAATGTTGCTCACTGTTGAACTTTCTCTCACACATGCTAGGCTCAGACCATGGAGTGTAGGTCTGGGGAGGCCCCCATACAATTCGCTGACAGGCGGCAGCCCCTCATTATCAGCAGGAGGAGGAGATGCAGATGCAGTGGAGCAAAGACACCCCCCAGACCTAGATAAAAAAATAAAAGGATGGCTGGCAGGGCAGCAAAACTGTCCACCTGGATGAATCTGTCGATTTCAGTTCCTCTCAGTTTCTAATCTTAAATTCAGTTCACCCCAAATGTTGATTTTTTGTTTTCATAGGAAAGAGGTTCATATGGTTGTGCTAGTGTGCTATCATCCTGCCTTTAGGTCCAGAGCTGTGACTTTTAAATGCCAGATTGGTTCAAAATAAGACCTCCCTTATCCATGATTTAATAGTGGATGAGGCGGCCGATCTGGCATGCATAACTGAGAATAGAGTTAGTCTCTGCCCTTTGGGGTACTTGGTTCACCATCAAGGTAGGCTTGGGGGCCAGGGAGCAGGGCGGTTTGCTGTGGTTTATAGGAATTCCATCTTCCTCTGCAGGCTCCTGGTCCATCTGACTTCTGGTCTGAATTATTTGTGTTGGGTCAGATTGGGGATTCTGCTGGTGTGCCACCCTTCCTGCTACTCAATAGACTGCCTAACTGAGCTGATGGAGGTGGTCTCAGGTGTGCTGTTGAAGTCACCCAGAAAATCATGGTACTGTCCCAACATGTTGTTGTCCCAAAGCATGTAGCGGGGTCTACTGTAGACTTGGTTTTCTCAACTGCAGATGGAGATGGAGATCTGAAGGGACTGACTTTAGATTATTCCCTTTGTCATGGTCAGATCATCACTTGCTTACACTTGCAGCAACTTTTCCCCTCTACAAGTGTGGGAGACCTATAGTCCGCCCCCGGAGCTTAATGGATCCAGATGGTTCTCAGAGGGCTCTGGGGAGGTTTCCAGCTGATATGGCTGGCTCTCCTTTTGAAACCCTGGTTGGTCAGTAGCTGGGCCACCAACCAAACTTGGTAGAAGGCACTCTGCGCCACTGAGGACACCTGAGCCTCGAGTGACAATGATGGCTCCAGGAGAACCCCCAAGCTACGAATCTGCTCCTTCAGACAGAGTGCAACCCCATTCAAATCAGGTTGATCACCCTCCATTCGGTCATAAGAACCACCCACTAAACAAAATCTTGGTCTTGTCTGGATTGAGTTTCAGTTTTTTAGCCCTTATCCAGTCCATTGTCACAGCCAGGCAGCAATTTAGCACATCCACAGCCTCTTCTGATGAAGATGAAACGGAGAAGTAAAGCTGCGTGTCATCAGCATACTGATGACAGTGCACCAGAGTAGCATATCTGCAGCCTCACCTGATGAAGATAAAAAGAAGAAATAGAGCTGCATGTCATCAGCATATTGATGACAGTGCACTCCAAAACTCCAGATGACCACACTCAATGATTTCATGTAGATGTTGTAGCACAGGGGACAAAACTGACGCCTGTGGAACCTTATACTGACAAATGCAAGAGATTTTTTTATCCTGGAAGTGCCTAACAAACTTATTGCAGGCAGAACAACAGCTTCACTGGGCAGCACATAGAGGATTCTTTGTTTCTTTGCTGTCCTCCCTCCTACCTCCCTCCTACCTCCCTGTCACACCAGGGTTCAATTGCATCCACTCAGAGTTTTTCTCCATCTGAACTCAAACTGTCTTCTATTTTGTTCCATCACTTTGGACAGGGATAACCTGGGTTCAGTTGCCATGCTCTGGGTAACCTCCACGTTAGATTACTGTAATGCGTGTTACATAGGGCTGCCTTTGAAGATGGTTCAGAAGCTAGGCTTGTGCAAAATGTGATGGCCAGATTGATAGGAAGGTCTGAATGAATAATACCAATTCTGGCCTGCTTGCACTGGCTGTCTTTATGTTTCTGAGCCCAATTCAAGATGCTAGTTTTGGACTATACAGCCTTACATGGCTCGAGGCTGCAATACCTGATGAAGCATCTCTCCTGTATGAACTGCCCTGTACATACATTCATCATCTAAGGCTTTCCTCAAGTGCCTCTTCTGAGGGAAGTTCAGAAGGCAGCAACAAGTGAGAATGCCTTCTCAGTGATGGCCCTTGAATTTTGTAATGATCTGCCAAGATTTATCTTTTTGGTGCCATCCTCTTCTCTTAGGCATTTGCAGTATGACGAGGTTTTAAACAAGTCTTGGATTTTTCTTATTGTTGATTGTTCTAGGTATATGTATGTGTATGTGTGCTGTTCATTTATGTGTTTGTATGTAAATAGTTTTATAATGTATTTTTAAAAAAGGTTTTAGTCTTTGTAAACTGCCTCGTGGTATAGAAATGTAATAAATGAATGAAAATGCATATACATTTTTGCATGCATTTTTCCTAATACACACTTTTTTGTATGCAATTTTGTTTGAAGTACACTTTTTTGCAAGCAGTTTCCCTAACTGAATGCACTTTTCACTAATATACACATTGTTGTATGAACTTTCCCCTAACTTGTTTTTGTACACATTCTTTAATCGGAGAACTCCATTACAAAATTTGGAGAAGTACACATTTGGAAGGATAACTGAGTTTCAGTTTGTATATTGGTTTGGAAAAATTAGGAAAATTCGCATAAAATGAAAATTAAATGAATTTGTCCCTTTATCCCTAAGCAATCCTACGGTTGTTCATCAGAAGTAAGACCCACTGTGTTTATTATAGCTTATTCCCACTCCTGGTTTAAGTATGCATAGGACCGCAGCCTCAAAAGTATAAATGCCTGACAGTGCAATCCTATACCTGACTACTCAGACATAAACCCCATTGAATTCAATGGGACTTACTGCCAGATAAGTGTGGTAGGATTCCAGCATTTGTTTTGTACAAGCAAAACGACAGCAGATGCAGAATCTGGGTGGCCCAACATTTTGCTGCCTGAGGAAAAGGACAAGATGGTGCCCTGCCCTCCTCCATTCCATGTACAGAAGCTAGCAGGAATTGCAGTTAAATTGTACTTTAACACCAGCAATGGAATAGCGTTCTTCTCCACACCTGCAGGTTAATTTAGGGGTGCAGGATAGGCTTTGTGGCAAACAGACCTCTGTCCTTGTGGAAATGGGTGTAGTGGGGATCAGGAGGAATGGCCAGTTAGATGCTGCTGCTACCCCCAGCATCTTCCACCTGAGGCGGTTGCCTCACTCTGCCTTATAGAAGGGCCAGCCCTGTGCAGAACACCTATTTCTAGTATCTCTAAACTAGAGCAAAGGTCATCAGAAGAAGGCAAGCAACAATTCAAAAGAAAACAAAGATCTTGTACTCTCATGAAGAAGGCAAGGCCTTCTAGGTGCAAAAAATCTTGGATGTGAATGTTTTATATGTCTACAGTATACACAGGAATTCTCATCCTGTAATGTTGTAGATTTCATCAGGCTGTAGCAGAGGAAGAAATGGGAGGTAGGGCCATTCCATTGGTGTCACTGTGGTCCTCTCTGAACTGTTTCCATTTAGGCAGGTCATCGTAAGAGCTACTATTTAACTTTATGAGTTTGTTTGTTTTCCTTTTCCCTCTTCAGCTCCTTTTTTCCTTTTGTGTCATGTTTTTGGGATTATAAACTTGTGGCAGAGAATTTTAGCTTATAAGCCTGTGGTCTTGCTTTTATTGAACATATCCTAAGCTGCTCTGGGAGCCATTTTGGCTAAACAACTGGGTAAAAATGCTTTAAATGAATAAATAAGATTGTCTCACTTAAAAATCTTCACTTGCAAGATCAAATGTTCATAGTGTATACCAAGGTAGCCTACCAGTTCTACTCACAATTCCATTGTGAGAATACTAGTATTGGGTAAAGCATCTCTTCTATATGTTATAACCAAATGTGGCATTTTTACAATAGGAATGTTTTAATAGTGCTCTTCCTGAACACAAGGACACACCCAGATGTCACTGGATGATGAATGATAGCACAACCCCATTAGCAAACACAGGAATACCATTTTACAGGACGCTTAGTGGAACTGATATTTACTTACTCAGAATGATCACACAGGAATTTTTTTCTTGAAGAGCATTGTGTCACAAAAGTGCTTAGTTTGACTGCACCCGTTTCCTGGCAGAATGACTTTCTCACATTTCCCTACTGACATCTACATCCTATGCTAAGACCTATATGGTACATTGTGTACCGTAGCCCCCCTCCCCTCAAATGTGCCTGGCCTTTTAAGGGATTGCAGCTCCTCATGAAAGAACTTAGCCTTTGTACTTTGCAGCCTACAAACCACCATCCACAACATAGAGCATCATCAGACGAGTGTTTTATCACATGCTCGCTACTGCCCACTTATGGATGTTCACACATCCTTTAGACGTTGTCTGACGCCCACGCGCCTCCTGCTCCTTCCACTCATTTTTCTGTCTCAAAATAGACCTCTTTTAATCCATCTTTTAAAAAACAACAACCACGGAATGTGCCGCCATTTCCTGCTGTGTGCAGGAAAAGTTGCACAATATAAACAGCTCCTGAATGGGCCACATGGTTGTTGCTGCTTCCTCTTCCTCTCCCCATGTAAAGACACTGTCGCTATTGTGGGACAGCAGCAGGCCATAGCGATGGTAGGGAAATGCGAAAACCCACCCGTCCGATGATGCTCAAAGTCTGGCTCTGGGAGATTTTCTGACCAGGATTTTTCTGACCAGGTTCGATGGATTTGATTGCATGAGACATGAGATTCACATGTCTTAGGAGAAAGGGGTGGTGTATGTCGGTGGGGAGGGAAATTTTGATGAGGCCTTTATAAGACCTAGCTCAACATGTCCTGGCTTCAGTTTGGACAGGCAGGCAGTGTGATACACCCACCTTCAGGTTTTCAGGGTTCTGCAGGCAATTGTTGGTCACCCTACTGGGTGGAGGGAAGATTTCCCCCCTCTTATCCTCCAATTTGGCCAAGGAAGGGTATGTTTTCACCTTCCCTGGCCTTGAGGATGTATACATTGTTTTATACAGAGCATAATTGTCACAACTTTGGCAGTCAGGATTGAGAGAAGGTATTAAGATCCAGAGCAAATGAAATGAACTTTGTGGGTAATTGAGGGAATAGAAGATACAGGGAGTCCACCCAGTAGATTTTGGCAACAGTTGGAAGGAAATGGGAACCATGCTGAGCCCCACTTGTAAATTAACTGAGGGCTCAGTAGAAGGCTCTGGTTTAAGACTACCATCTGAGGATCCAAATGGGCCATGTATATCCAGGCCAGCCCCTCCTTCTTTTATATGTTCATAAACCGTACCTGTAAATAAATACAATTGTGGCCAAGTTATAACCCAAGACCTTTTCACCTTTTCCCTTGCAATCAGAATCAACCCTGTTATGCTTAATACAGCTAAATTTGTGATGAAAGCCTCCCAACTCAGGCAAGCCTAAGAGGCTAATTTCTTGTTTTAAGGACTTTGCCTCTTGGGTATGTATTGTAAATGTTTGGTTTGTTTGGTTGAAAATTTCTTTCTTTTTGGCTATAACCTGTAGCTAGTTGCCTAATAAACTTGGATTTGTCTTATTTGTCCTTTAACTTTACTTACCTTGGACAATTTTAGACTATATAAATTAAAATCAAAGTACTTGTGCTTTACTGCCATTGTGTTAACGTTAACCTACAGTGCTCCTTCTAATATTGCATTTCTCTACATGCTTTTTAAAATCATTGCAGACATACCTCTGCAGCTTATCATTCTGGCAGTTTCCTTTCTTTGTTTTCATTTCTGCCCGCCTTCTTCCTGATCTTTTTAATTATTGCCTTTGCTGAAATTGGTGTCTTAACCATGGAAAGCAAAATAATTCAACATTAGATGGGAAGTGGTTGGGGGGGGAGGGGTGTAACACATTTAAAGTGGCAGAGAAAACCTGTGGAGGCAGATGTAATACTGGAATTTGAGTGAGAAACCACTGTTAATATAATTGTGGTAAAATGTTCCATGGAATTTTGAGTATGTCAGAACCTTCTGTTCATGTGTCACAAGCTCTGTTGCGTAAGTTTGTCACCTCTGGGGATTGTTCATAATGTGTGCAACCTGTCTTGTCTAGAGGACTGGGTTTCCGAAAACTAGAGGTGTGGGAAATTTGCCTATAAAGGATTGCGGAATTTAGTTTCAAATCCCTGATCTCAATCTGCTCTCTATAACAATAGGAAATCTAAATACAAGGAAGGTTTTGAAAGGATAGTCCAGCCTTCCCCAACCCACTAGTCTATACGTCCTATGTACCCTGTCATGGCTGCGCAATTGAGCCCCGTTGTTTAAATCATGCAGCCGCCAACTCGCAGCCACGTCAGGCTTTTCACTGCAAAATGTGCTTTTTCAGGCCCTTTCTACACCTGCTGTTTTCCCCCGAGATCGTCCCTGTGCATCCAAATGACACACAGGGGATCCCACAATCCGTCCACATTCCCGGGATAACCAAGACCTCGGTTATATGAGTTTTACCCGTGGTCCCAGGACAATCCTGAGGACTATGGGCAGTGTGGGCATCCATCCCAGCTTCTTCTCTCCTCCCCGCGAGCAGCAGGGATCAACAGAGGGAAGGAGCCAGGCCAGGGAAAGTCCAGGGACTTCGGGGGTGGGTGGGAGTGGGGCTGGGTTGTTGTTGTTGTTATTTTAAAAAAATTACTTTTCGCTGGAACACAAGTGCACTCCTGCTCCTGGTTGTTGTTGTTGTTTTAAAAAATGACAGATGCGACATCCCTCTTCCCTTCTGGGATTTCACATTTCCATTTAGAAGCCCAGGGACGATCCTGGAAGCAGGTAAGTCTGGGATCGTCCCCCCTCCTTCCCTGAAGGCCCTTAGGTGTAGAAAAGGCCTCAAAGTGTCGTTTGACTGTGACTTTTTCAATTGCTCCGATTTCACCACATTGTTTCTGCATCTGTCAGTGGTCGTTTCAGTTGGGGTTAAGAAAGTGAGTGTACCTAGAGGCAGATCCCAGCACAGGGTAGGCATGAGAATGCCAAGTGGGGAGCAGGGGTTGGGCTTGACAAACCTCATAACGGCTGCCATGGGGTTGTAAAAGTCGGGGAATGAAAGAAAGGGCAGCTAAGATGCATAATGCATAAACCAAATGAACTGTAGCAACACAGACGCACTGCTACAGGCTTTCAACGTTGTGCGGAGTTGCCATAAAAATAAAAATAAAAGGTTTTGTGACTTCCCGTTCTCACTGTCTGACAATGCCACTGCGATTTCCCCCAGGCTGGATAGCCTATACTCACTCCTGCCATGTAACTCTTTCGATTCTGTTTCACGGCAGCAATTGGGGGGAATCAGGAGGCAAAGTGTCACCATATAGACATGGTTCTGGTGCCCTCCAGATCTGTTGGACCACATCTGGAGGACACAAGGTTGGGCAAGGCAGGGATAGCTGGATTAGGATTAGTTTGAATTAGTTGTATGTATTTTATGGTGTTTTTATTTGTGTTGTACCCTGCCTCGATCCAGAGGGAGAGGCGGGTAACAAATAAATTATTATTATTATTATTATTATTATTATTATTATTATTATTATTTGTAAAATGCTTTTCATGTCTAGTATGATCGTGATTCGGAAGAAAAATAAGCATCATCTGATTTTTTAAAATGGCAGATGTAAAAAAAAGTATTTCTTTTACTTGGGTGCAGTCATAGACTGTGGCAGCACTATCCTATATATGAGCTCCATCACACCTGCACATTTGCACTGGTTTACCATCGAATTATCCACCCTCTTTTCCATAGTGTGTGAAAGCCTGATCAACTTACACCTTTGTGCTTTTACATTTCATTCATCTTTAAACCTCTACTGTCGTGCACACCAGCGTATTGCTGTTCTTCCATTGAGATGCACCCCCCCCCCCAGATCTCCTCTGTACCTCTCCCCACAGTTCATTGGTTGGCGGTTGTTGGACACCACACGTGGTTATTTCCTGTTCCCTAGGCTACGCCCATTCCCCTCACCTGTCTGGAGGTTTTGGAGCATGAACATACTAAAGTCAGATGTAGGCTTACTTTTGAATAAACACCATTGAACAGAGAGAGACTTACTTCTGAGTAAACAGAAGTAAGACCTCAGAAGTAAGCATGGAGTTGCAGAGCACTTATTTCCAGTTTGCTGTTTTAAGACTTTAAGACTTAAAAAAGAAAGCTTCTGAGTGACCACACAGATCTTAGTGATATAGGGTGGGATAGAAATATTTTAAATAAATAATACATAAAAATCAATTCTATATGTGTTTACTCAGAAGTAAGTCTCTCTTTGTTTAATGGGGTTTACTCAAAGGGAAGCATGCATGGGATTTTAGTATGATTGGGATGTAAATGCAGTTGAAATCAATGGCATTTACTTTTGAGTAAGGGAACCAGCACATCTGTAATTTATGAACTTGAAGATGCACAGCTTCCCATGATCAAAGGAATGGAAGATCGAGCCTTTGCACTAGTGAACTACCAGGAAAAGGGTTTAAGGGGGGGGATTTAAAATATCAAAAAAATCAAGGGATGATCCAATCTGATTGAAATTTGGCATGCTGAAAGCCTTTCTTAAGAGCTATCACTGTGCCAATTTTTATCTCTTTATCTTTAAAACTTATGCAGATATAAGCATTTGTTTAATTTCCATTTTAAAAATTCCTTAAAATCAAGGGATGATCTAATCTGATTCAAACTTGGTGTGACAAGGGTGAACCTCTATGCACCAGTAGCATTAAATCCCATCAGTCCCCAGTTCTATTGTACTTACTTAAAAAAAAAGAGTTATCAGAATGTTCATAAACTTTTCATAATACCTCAATAGATGGGCCAATGGCTAGGGCTCACTTTCATCCACTGAAGCCAGAGAACTTTACAAGGACTGGACCTTGTTTTTAACTTCTGGATTTCCCCTTTGTTGACTTTACCTGATAAACAGAGTAAATATGTGGGTATTTATTCAGCCCCTTCTGGCCTTCAGTCCTGCCCACCACTAGAATGTAGCACCCGAGAGCTTCTTTAAAATGGCAGCCCTTGGGCTGAAAGAGGTTCTGCACTCCTGGTGTAGGGGAGCTAAGGGAGGTCAGGGTAGGTCCATCTCTGTTGTAGGCAAAGAAAGGCTTTTAATCTGGGGGGTGCTGCCAATTTCTTTCTTCTTGATGTGTTTTTAATTTATGTTTTTAATGTTTTAATTATAGTTTTGTCTTTTATCTGTATTCTTATTGTTAGATGCGCTGAGCACTACAGGACAGGGTTCCTGTATCTTTAACAGTTGCATAGAAAAGGGAATTTCAGCAGGTGTCATTTGTATGCATGCAGTACCTGGTGAAATTCCCATTTCATCACAACAGTTAAAGCTGCAGGAGCCCTGCCCTCTTGACCAGATACAAAAGAGGGCAGGGCTCCTGCAGCATAAACTGTTGTGATGAAGATGAAGGGAATTTTACCAGGTGCTGCGTGAATACAAATGACACCTGCTGAAATTTCCTTTTTAATACAACTGTATTATTTTATTTATTTATTTTTATTTATTACATTTCTATACTGCCCAATAGCCGGAGCTCTCTGGGCGGTTCACAAGTATTAAAGATACTGGAACTCTGTCCTCCTTTCCATATGGTCATCCAAGTTATGGCCATTTGGGGAACCATTGAAAACCCAATTGGAATTTCAGGGACGCTGAATTTGGCCCTGGGCTCCAGGTTCTGCAGGATCATAAGAGGTTTATATGCTTTTTCCTCAAATGTGACCAATCTTTTCCCAACTATGTTTGATTCTATTGACTTGCCTTTGGATCAGATGGTGCTTATGACCAGCTGCAGGGCTGCTTTCCTTCATCCTACTAACCACATGACAGTTGTCACCTAAGGACTTAGTTATCTGATCTCGCTCTCTTTTTTTTTTTTTGCTGTTCGGGGTTGATCAAGATTTAAACTGCAGAAATGTTGTGTGCCTTCCTTAACAGATGCTTGGAAAGGAAATGGGCTTTGCTGGGACATGAAGTGCAAATAAAACCCTGTTGCATCTCACGTTGCACTGAGCCACAGCACACCAAAGAACAGATGCTCTCTGCAAGCATCGTGAGCATTGTGCTAAGATTCCTAGGGTGATAGATAGATAGATAGATAGATAGATAGATAGATAGATAGATAGATAAGATAGTTGATATACATAGATCATGCAACTATAGTTAAACAATATGCAAGCTTTCTATCTGACCTTTTTTTTTGTTGTTGTTAAAACACAAACACGCAATTACATTTTTTTCTGAAGGGGAATGCCAGATTTGAGTAACAAGACCAGGTGACTAAGTGTTTCCTTAAAAGGAAGCCACCAGCCATACACTTAGCAACTGGGAAGGGAGGGTGGGGGGAGAGAAAACCCTCCAAAATGAGCTTGAAAAGTTCTTATGCAAATTCTAATTGCACAAAAGCACACTTTCTAGTGGAAGATTCATGAGAAACTTAAGTTGGCTAGAAAGTGTTTTCTTTAACCCTTGGGAAGTGTAGCTCTAAACCCAGGGGTCTGTTCCAGTAAACTTCCTTTAGATTCACTCAGTTCCCCTCTCACTTTTATACATTCATTCATTCATTCATTTCATTTATTACATTTATATCCCATCTATCTTCCATTGTGGAACTCAAGGTGGCTGCATGTGGTTCCCAGGTGGTCTCCCCTCCAAGAACTGACCAGACCCAGACCTGCTTAGCTTCAGCAAGGTGGCTGCCTCAGGTGCCTTAAGGCCATGCTCTGGGCCATGCTTTATCAAAAGCATACCCGTTTGATAAAGTCTGTCTTGGGGGTGCCTTCACAGTGCCAGGTTGGCACCGCATCCCTTGGAAACCCCGCACTTTCCCTCTCTGGGGTGGTGTCGGGTAATCCTGATGCTGAAGAGGGAGCCCAGGGTTTCTGGGTGGCCATCTGGCAACCAGAGCTGCCTCGCCCGCTTCCTGGTGGAAAGTGACCCATTGCAGGTCACCTTCCGCCAGGCACCACCCAGCCATGCCTCTGCTGTGACTCTGGAGTGAGGCTTTAGGGCTGTCTTGATGCCATGTTGTGCATCCTCACCTTGCTCCAGAGAAAAAAGTTAGGGTAAGTCCCTGACTTTTTTTCTCTGCAGCCTCAGGGTGGGTGCATGATTGCAGCAGTGTCGTATAACTGACACTACGCTACTGCACACACACCCTGGGGCTTTCCAAGCATTTGGACAGCCCCTTGGGCATTTTACCTTTCTGGTCACTCCCTTTCATCAACCTAAGCGTAGTAACATAGAAGTAAGTGCCATTGTGTTCAGTCAGTGTTGCCATTTAAGTAGGACAGGAGCATTACCCATCCTGTGCCCATTGTTATGAGCAATTCAATGGTCCTTTGCTCTTGGGAGGGACTGTAGCTCAGCAGTAAAGCACCTGCTTTGCATGCAGAAGGTTCCAGGTTTGATTCCCAGCTTCTCCAGGTAGGGCTAGGAAAAAATTCGGCCTGAAACCCGGAAAAGCCATTGCCAATCAGTGTCAACAACACTGAGAGCCTCGTCATACAGGGGGGAAATGTGTTTGCTTACCGTCGTTTCTCTGCCCGTGTGTTTGTTCCTCATTACTTCCTCTTTTGAAACAGGAAGTAATGAACTTGCACATGGCCCATTCAGTGGGCTGTTTTGATCCCACTGCTTCTCCTGCACAAAGCAGGAGATAGTGGCAACTTCCAACTTTAAAAATAAGTCAGACTTACTGGGGTGGGTTTTTCTTTGGTGCAAAGAAGGAAAGAAGGGGTGGGAGGCGCTCAGGAGGCAGATGACATCGTGAGCAGAACCTGTGAAAATCCATGAGTGCCAGTGATGAGCATGCAATAAAATGCTTGTCTGATAGATCCGTGGTCTGTCCCAGAATGAGGCAGTTTCCTGTATTCCTAGGTATTCATACCAAAGGTTCCTAGCTATACATGCCAAAGTCTCAAATCTTTCAATTGTTTGACTTACATAGATAACAGTAGTTATGAATATGAGGTATAAACCTTAAAAAGAAATATGTAATGCTTTTAAGATACGCACATTGTTCTTGTGAAATTAAACCTTGAACAGATTGAAGAGCAGGCCTTTAAACCTTGCAGAGAATCTCGCTCCCCTTGCTGTTGAAATTTGAAATGACACTGCTGAGTTCAACATGACTGACTCCCAAGGAAGTGTTCATAGGATTGTAGGGGTAAGGGCAAGCTGTGTGTAGGTTTTTCATGACTTCCCGCCCTACCCTCTGCTTTTGCTAAGTGCAGCCATGGAGGTTATAATTCAGAAGAACAGAGGTGGGCAGAAGATAGATCTCCAGATGTGTTAGACTTAATTTCCCATAAGGCTCTGCCAGCATGGCCAATAGTCAGGAACGCTGGGAGTTGTAGTCTCAAACAACTGGAGAGGCACCAGGTTGGGGAAGGCTGTGCTAGCCTATGTACCTGCTGTGAAGCAACTCTGATGCCGGGAGTTGAATTATAAAAACATCTGAAAATCTACCTTCAGCTCACCCCTGATCTAGAAGATCCACACAGGGAAAGAGACTTCTTAATGTTTAACCTCTGATGTTTTTTCTGCTAATATTCACTCCCCAGCTACTTTTTCTTTGTGGAGAGAAAAGGTACAGTTACCCACCTTGTTTCTCCCTTTCATCTGGAAAATGTGTACATGGACATGCAGCTGAGCTGTCCAATCTGGACTATCGTCCAGTACAAACTCCTGGTGGGAACATTGTTTTTGCATCTGGCTAGGTCATCCAGTGTCTTAGGGGACTGCCCAGCGATAATGATTAGAAGCCATTTTGCAGCTATTCCACCTTTTTCTCTTTAACAGATTTTCTGCATCAAGAAAAAAAGACAGATGAAACAATTGGAAAACACAGGATGGCTATGAGTAGACCTCTACTCATACCCTTTGTCTGGATCTCTGTGATAATCATCTGTGAATGAGCCAGTGTGATTGCACAATGAAAGCCTTGTTTGGAAGCACCATTACAGTTTCTTGTTTAAGGTGTATAATGGGTTTGGTTTTATATTATAATTTATTTTTGTTGGAGAAACTAATGTGTTAGTTTGTTTTAAAACCTCAACTTTACATCTCAGTTCTATAGAAACGCCTAACCATATGCTAATAGAATTGTGGCAGAAGCAGCCTTGTGGCAGGCAAATGGGACAAATGCTTGCCACTCTGTTGCAATGACATTATGAAAGATTGCACACACTACCAAGTCCTGCATTCATTGAACTGATTGGAAGACATCCAATTGCCTGTGGAGGAAGAAATGAGTTTAGGATGTTCCATGGAAGAGCATGCCTCACTGGTACATAATAGATTTCTGTAAGAATGCCGCATAATACATCTAGTGATAATGGCTATTACCTGATATGGTAGTGCCAATCCCCATGGCTGTGCCTGTATGACTTCCAGGCTTGCAGGCAGTGCCTGCATAACACCAGAGCTTGTGATATTACACTGGTGTAATAACCACTGCATTTCATCCCCATGGGCTCCTCGTTAGGCCTGCTGAAGCTTGGGCTTCCTATGAGCCCCTCCCCAAGCCCTGCCCCATGGCCTGGAGACTACTGGGGGGGTTTGGCCAGCAGGCAGAGAGGGGAATCCCTTTGTTATCTCCGATCTGTGATTGGAGATAACAAGGGGATCCCCTCTACTTAGCATGCCGTTCACCATCTCAATTGGGGGGAAATGGCATGCTAAGTGTTCTGCCCAATGTGAGGAAGGCATGGGGTAGGTGAAGCTGTTTTTACTGAGGAGCTGGGTGGGGATCCATTTGCCTTCTTAGGCCTTAGGCCACTTTGGGGGGTTCTTCTGCCCTGAAAGTCAGCCTAGAAATATTTAAATAAATAAATAAATTAATTAAAATAAAGACCCGGCCTTCCTCCACACACAACTTCCCCAGCCATGTCCTAAATTCAATATTTGCTGGCACACTACCTCATAGATACAAATTATTATGTAGATGTAGTAAACGGAACACTTTAAAAATAATGGTTTTCCAAGGCTTGCAGTGTGCAACTACTGCCCTTTCAAATACAGTAATGGTCGGTGGGGTACTTTTAGTTTTCCGTTCATGTGTGAAAAGCCTTACCTTAATTCATTGCCTATTTGTGCTGTTGCTGCTGCTGCTGCTGCTGCATTTCTTACCACAAAGAACAACCAAAAGTCAGTTATAAGGAGATTGAGTAGGTGCTGACAACTTCAGAAAGTACACTGACATTCAATAACTTAGTTCTGACATTCAATAACTTAGTTCTTCTATAAAATGGAAACGATGTTAACAATATTGAAAACATTTCCTCCATATAACATATTATATAAGTGGTAAATCTCCCGCGATTTACCACTTCTTCCTGTTCTGAATTCTTTTGGGGATTTAAATGGGGTCTTATACTGCCAATTTTTCTTTTTATGCATAACACGATATGCCATTTGCACGGGTGGGTGGAGCCTGGCATGATGTTGTCGGACATCCACCCCTTTGTAGCCCCTCTCCTATGGAGAGTGCACAGAAAGGGCTACAAGTTTTCCAGGCAGAACGTGCAGAGCAGAGCAACTCCCTTCCCATTGTTAAACACTGATTCTTTGCAAGTTCAGAAGTCTATGTCTTCAGAAGCCTGCCTCCCCTCACCCCACATGCAAGTCAGTATTGTCCCTGTAAAAGCAATCTGTAACTTTTCTCGTTTGGGTGTACACTGGAAGAGGGGATTAAATGGAAATGGGTTGCATGTGCTCACACTCTCCCATCGCTCATCTGCTTAGGCATTCCTGTAATATAGATCCGAGCAGGAGTGGAGGGGTGGGAGAAGACACTCTCAACTGATCCTCGTCAGTACTGTCGTCAACACTGCAACGCCCAGCACCCACGCACTCAAACAGGACATAGTGCGATGGGAGGTTTACATGGGGCAACGATGGCGGTTTCATTGAATGACCGCCAAAAATACTGCATTTTCCTCGTAGAAAAATAACATGTGAAAAGGTTGGGAAGGGAAGAGGTGGGACAACAACTGCATGGCAACGGTGTTGTGTAAGGCGTGGGGGGAAATGGTGACCAACTCATGATGATCGCATGAAAAATTGCCCATCTGAAGGACCCCTCAGATTCCCAAACATCACCCAAGATTTCATAACATCACCTGAGGTTATGGGATCTTATTGCAGAACTGGCTACGGTCAGTTTAGTACTAGCATGGGAGAACTAATGGAGTCTCCAGAAATTGCAGTCCTCCAGATTGGCCAAGGATGGGCATGTTTTTGTCCGGTCTGAGGCAGCACCTCGGATATAGACATTGTTTTATACAGACCACAATTACCATAACTTTGGCGGTCAGAAATCGGAGAGTGGTATTGAGGCCCAGAACAAATGAAGTCAGTCATGCAGGGTATTGGGGAAATGGAGACCACCCAGTCAATTTGGGGCAACTGCTAGAAATGGAAACCATGCTGAGCACCACTTAATGTAGGGCTCAGTAGAAGGCTCTGGTTTAAGACTACCATCTGATTAAATGAAAGTTGCTTATCAATACTTTTATACATCATGATTTTCAAAGAAAGCACACCAAGGGTATTGTTAGTGGTATTTTCTCTCTCTCAGTATTATCATATCATAACCCATGGGTGAGCAATCTTTTTCAGCTTCATGGCTGCATTCCCCCACAGCTAACCTTCTGGGGTCTGCATGCCTGCAGTGGGTTGGTTCAAAGCAAAAGAGGGCAGGACACACACACCCCACACACACATTCACCCACACACATAATACCCACACAACTACCTAGAGGAATCATCTTTGTGTACCTATACATACTTGGCTGCACTTAGCACCTTTTCTGAGGTACTAGCAGTACAATGATTTTTTTAAAGTTCTGTATAAATAAACTCGAGGTGGCTGACAAACATAATAAAACACATAATTGTTTATAAAAATTAACATGGAACCAAGAACAATATAACTGCAGAAACAAACAGTACCCAAATTAATACCCAGAAACAACCTCAGCCAATCACAAAAGTAGTTTGGAAAGCTACATTGCCAACTGACAATTAAAAGGCTAGGTGAGCCATCCTAAGAAGGGAATTCCATAGAGCTGGTGCCACCATCGATAAGGCACTGCTCCATCATGAGCTCTGTTCAACATCTGAGATCCTATTACAAGGTGCCCCCACTGATTGAAGTTTGGTGCTGCCTTGTCTCTGCACACTGCTAGTTTCGGTCCTCATGACAACCTATGTGTGGGCCCTGATGAGGAAATATGACAGAAAAAAGCAGTACTGGATCAAAACCCACCTCCAAATTCTAAACTTGACTCTTTGGGGGAGGTGCAACCCAGTAGAGGTTGCTGGCTCCGATGTCAGTGGGGTGGTGAATCCACTCTGAGTTCCAGTCAAAATCAGTCAGAACTGGCTCTTGTAGAGTTCTGACTGGTTCTGGCTGAAACCTGGAGCGGATTCACCACCCCACTGACATCGGACTTACAACTTCCCCTGGTGCAACTATCCAAAACAGGCTGAACCCCCATTCAGGCTCCTCTGTGCAACTGACTACTGGATTTGGGTTGAGAGGGAACCTGAGTGAAAAATCAAAGTAGTAAACTACCTTTATTACAACCTCGTGGAGGAGAAATCTGTTTCTGGGTGGGCATCTGCTGTACATTCCTAACTCTGGTAAAATCCCTCAATATCTCCCTAGTTTCAGCCTCTGCCCTAGGCATGAGAAAGTAAATATAACCTCAAAAAGAACCCAGGAATTCCATCTCCAGGCAATTTAATGTGGCTTCAATTGAATTGTGACTCTAGCCTTTTCCTGTCTCTAGCAATGTCACTGCTTCCATTTCAATTAAGACTGTGACTTCCTCATTGTCTAGAATAGTGGAAGGTGGGATCAATTTTGTCCCCTCCCCCCCCCCCCCCCCCGCCAATCTAGGTTAGCTAATTAGTATCAGTGGTAATCCTACTGATCCCAGAATCTGGGATCTTGACCAATTTGGGTTTACAACCAGTTGGACCATCTGGCAGCTCAAACCTCAATAATGGATTCAATTTTTTGCAACCTGCCCTGATCTCCACCTCCTGGATTAATATCTGAATAGTCTTTTCAACGTCCCAAATGTTCTGAGCTTGTGCTCAGCTTAAAAACATATCAAAATACATTGGAAAAATATGTGCTTTGGGGTGAAATTGCATTTAGAAATGTATTTTTTAAATGAGAGAATACATTTAAAATACTTGTTTAAATGTGGGTTTAGATGTGAATTTTTGCGTAGAATTTTTTTAAATGCACAGATTTCACATTGATTAAGGTGAAAATGGGACTGAACGGATCTATGGGCAAAACACGCAATGGTGCAGTTAGGTAATTTTAGACCATGGACTTAATGGTTTTATGGGGTCCCCCTTTAGATAGCTATGGGTAGGGATGTCCGTCATTTGAAAATATGGCTTTTTGGGGGCCTGACAGATCCCTGATGCCTAGCTGGCTCAACTTGCATTCATGAGCCAAGCCGCACACTTCCCCCAAAATCCAAGAACTTTTTGTATGTGTGTGAATGGAAAATCAGTGAGCTATTCCAACTCTATGCAGATCGAGAGCTCCATCAGGTGAGTGTTTTATGGCACGTCTGCCACTCATGGATTTTCGCAGGTCCCTTTCACGACGTCATCTGCCTCCCATGTGCTGCCCGCTCCTTCTAACTTTCTTTGTGCAACAAAAAAAGCCTCAGTAAGTCCGACTTATTTTTAAAGACAGAAGGTGCCACTGTGCAGGAGAAGCAGCGCGATCAAAACAGCCCACTGAACGGCCATGTGCAGGTGGAGAATTGAAAGTAAGCAATTGCAATTTTCCCCTGTATGATTATGCTCTGAGTCTGGTGAGTACATTTAAAGTGAGCCTGAGCTGCTGAAGGTTCAGTGAGTTCCACCTGCCTGGAATCATCTCTCCGACATCCCTAGCCATGCCATGCATTCAGTGTGGGACTCCCCCCCCCCCCCCGGAAGAACAGCCATCCCACCCCCACATTTACAAATTGCTTTTAAAAATCTCCCAAGCATCAAAAAACAATTGGCTAAAGAGTACAAAAATCCCCCGTTAAATAAACACAAGCCCAAAGCCTTCTTGTGGTCCTTTGAAGCCCAGCCATAGTAATTACACTATACTTAACTGAGGGTGTCTATTTACAAATGGTCATAGCATTACTGTAGCCAATCGACTGAGATCAGCTAGCTCCACATTTTGCCATCTTTTTGCTTCTGTAAATCTTAAAAAACGTGAATCAGTACTTGGCACATGCAGGTTTCACATTTGGTTTCCTTTTCCCTTACTCAGTAGAAAGGTATTCTCAGCCCGTTCATTCATCATATTCATGCTGGGAATGTAAAGGGTTTAATTATGGCATCATTGATGACATAATGAAGACTGAGTCATCTGGTACCATAGAAATTGCCCAATTGTCATTGTAGCATTGATCTTCGAACCATTTTTCAGAGCCTATCCAGAGGTTTCACAGGGAAACCGCAAATTATGAGGGAAATAATGGTTTCTGATTTCCATTTCTTCAGAATAGTTTCCCCGTGGCAATGTTGTAAACATTGCCAATTGCACGCATACACAAGTTGCTGGGAAACATGAGCGGAAGGGTGCGGTTTCATGTCCTGCTTGTGGGTTTTCCATGGGCAGCTGGTTGGCCACTGTGTGAACAGAGTGCTGGACTAGATGGATCCTTGGTCTGATCCAGCAGGGTTCTTCTGATGTTCTTAATTATGTTCCCTACATGCCGTCTTTCCTCCAATCATACTGGCAGCCTGCTGAGGCTACTTTTAATTTTAAAAATGTGAAAGGAAGTAACACAGGACTTCATGTAACTGCTCTACTAGCACTTAGGCTTTCCATCATTTGAACCTCTGACAGGCTGCACCATTTCAGACTACAGGTGGGGATTTACAGGTAGGAGTGCCTCCCACCCACACAAAAGATTCATTTATATAAAATAGCAGTATGTCAGAGAGAAAGAAACATCCTTCCTGATAACTAGTTTTCTAAGGGCAGAAATTGTTGGTGTGGTGGTAGGGTTTGTATGAAAGAACGGTCCCTTCACACTCACACACAGAAAAAAAAAGTGTGACACTCCACCTGCATTCTTAAGTGGTATAGCCCGAGTATAGCTTTACTTCAGAGATAATGGGCTAATCTACACCTGCAGCCCTTTCGCTACGAAAAGAGGATGCTTCCCCATGTTTCTTGCTTCTGCGATCGCCACTCATGGGGCACACATGAGTGATGTTTACTGCAATTACAGGAGTGCCGTTGTGGGAGCACGCGTGCCGCTTTACGCCACTTCCGCATGTGTTTCAGTAGAAGTGGGTGATGCTGGGCAGATGACGTGTATAACTGCTTTTTCCAGCACTGCACAGTGCCACGTCACACCTGTCTACGTGGCAGAGGTGGGGGTTTTAATGAGTCGTGAGGCATGCGCATGAGCACAGATACACAGGAACATAGGGGGGCATATGAACTCTGTCAAATATGCACTCCTGCGCAGTGCTATGGTTGTATTAATCAATAAAATAAAAACACACTTGGTAATGGAACACGCTGATACCCATCCGAAACATGTAGCGGAAATGGCGGACAGGTCCACTCCCACACACCTCCGATACCCATGCGCATGCCCCTCACAGCTGATTGGCTGTTTGCTGAGCCTGCAACTCACGGTGAACAGCAACGTCATCGCAAAGGGGGGCACACCACACTTCCTTCGGAATGGAAGTGGGAGAACTGTGAAAACTGCAACAAAATCAGTCAGGGTTATTCTGGGATAAATGAGAAGTGGAACCGAGATCACCGCAGGTGAATGTCATGTGCCCTGTTAATGATGACTGCAATACAATCCTGCAATAAATGATTGGTGTAGACTCCCCCAATTAGGCCACTGCCCAAAGCTTAGGAAAGCTGGGCTTATAGTTGATGAAAGAAGTGGGCGCAAACTTGCTACATTCCTGTAGGGATCCTATATAAGCAAAAAGCTTGTATAATTAAAAGGCGGGAAAAGGTTACCCAGTGGCCATTAGTTCTGAGTATTTTCATAGTGACTTTTTTTTCATAGTGGCTTTAATTTTCCCCTGGGAATGTTATCACTACAGATCCAGTTGAGTAGCATTGCTTCTTTTCATAAGAGAGGCTTTGGTGTAGAGGTTGCTATTCCTCTTTCCACCTGTGCAGGAGATGAGAGTATTCAGTCAGTGTAAGTCGGATAGAGGATGAATAATGCACATCAGTATTACTTCCTATAGAAGTAGTAAAATTAAGTGGGAAAAATACTGCTAGTAATTTTAATAATAATAGTGATTACTTCTATTAATAGAAGTGACAGTAGCAATATTTCTGATAACAGCAGTAGTAGCAGCAGTAGTGATTTTAGAATTAATAAACAACTTGAACTGTCAGTTGTTTGTAGGGATGTAAGGATTTCATAAAATCCATTCTGTCAGGATTTTGGAGCTTGTTGGGTGCCCTTTATACCATAGTCCACTAATTGAAAGAATAATTCTTTTTCCAATTTGCGCAAATGCACATTTGCACAAATTCGGACTTGAGAAAATGCACAACCCCCCCCCCCAAATGTGCAAATCCTTCACCCAATGGATGAAAAAAACCCATATGCACATTTTCATGCTTTAGTCTATGGGAGAAATGCACAGTTTTGGCCATTATTGATTTATTTTATGTATTTTTCTATGACATAGGGCCTTGCTAGACCTGCCTTTAAATCCGGGCATGTGGAGGGGCCAGCCCGCGCTAGAAGGTAAAGGAAAGCCCCGTTGCATTGGGCATCTTTTTTTTTTGTTTGTTTAAAGGGGCCATGTGCACAGGAGCGCACCAACGAGAAAGGTAGGGTTGGTTTTTTTAAGAAAAGGGTTCCCCACTCCCCCTACCCCCGATTCCCCCCGCCATGTCCGATGCCCCCCCATCACCCCTGGGCCATGATTCCCCCCGATGTCCCCTGGGCCGCGATTCCCCCCAATGTCCCCTGGGCCACGATTCCCCCCCGATGACCCCTGGGCCACGATTCCCCCCCGATGTCCCCTGGGCCGCGATTCCCCCCCGATGTCCCCTGGGCCGCGATTCCCCCCGATGTCCCCTGGGCCGCGATTCCCCCGATGTCCCCTGGGCCACGATTCCCCCCCGATGTCCCCTGGGCCACGATTCCCCCCCGATGTCCCCTGGGCCACGATTCCCCCCCGATGTCCCCTGGGCCACGATTCCCCCCCGATGTCCCCTGGGCCACGATTCCCCCCGATGTCCCCTGGGCCACGATTCCCCCCCGATGTCCCCTGGGCCACGATTCCCCCCGATGTCCCCTGGGCCACGATTCCCCCGATGTCCCCTGGGCCACGATTCCCCCCGATGTCCCCTGGGCCACGATTCCCCCCGATGTCCCCTGGGCCACGATTCCCCCCGATGTCCCCTGGGCCACGATTCCCCCCGATGTCCCCTGGGCTGCAATTCCCCCCATCTCCCCTGGCCTCCATTTCCCATCCCCCCCATTTCCCCTGACCTCCGTTTCCCACCCCGATGTCGCCTGGCCTGTTTCCTGCCCCCGATCTCCCCTGGCCTCCGTTTCCTGCGCCCATCTCCCCTGGCCTCCATTTCCCGCGTCCCTGATCTCCCCTGGCCTCCGTTTCCTGCCTCCGATCTCCCCATGGCCTCCGTTTCCTATCCCCCATGTCCCATAGGCTGTGATTCCCACCCCCCATGTCCCCACCATAGCCCTGATGGCCGCCGCTTTTCCCGGCTACTCGGGAGTAAATGTGGTAGCTGGGAAAAGCGGCGGACCTGGCTACACGCCTGTGGTCTTGGGCTCAGCCCGAGACTGCGGGAAAAAAGAGCCAGAAGTGGTGTCGGTTACCCCGGGTCCAGGAAGGGTTCACCCCTGCCTGAGCCTGGGATACCCTGTGCGTCATCTGGATGCACAGGGGTGAGCCTGGGGCTTGCACCGGGCTAAAGCCTCATCTAGCAAGGCCCTAAATTTGTGTTAAAAAAAAAAGGACCACAAGTCTGTGGAATCCATGCGACTCCGGAAAAGCTGGCCTGCTGCAGGATCCGTGGATTGAATTCACAGAAATCAGAACTCCTTTGATTCTGTTGCGGGTTTTCTCCAACATCCCTAATTGTGTGCCCTATTTGTTTACTTGTGACCATTATTTAAATCATGTGTTCCATTCTAAAAACAATAAAATAAAATGTGAAACGCAATTTTATATAAAAAGCTGTCAAACGTAAAGAAAAAATTTAAAAGATTTGTTAATTGACCTGGTATTATTATCGTTCTTGCTTAGGAACATTTATTGTTATTAATAATAAGCTTATATCAATATGTCTTTTGGACTTTCTCCTTTTGTTATCAGAACCGCTCCTCTTCTTCCCCCCCCCCCCCAGGTTCAAGTACTATCCTAATCTCTACACTTTATGTGTGTGTGTGTGTGAAGTCATTGCAGCTTTACGGACACCTCATCATGAATCTCAGATCTGGCTTATCGTCGACTGCGTGTGAAAGGTAAATGCACCTCGTATCAAAATGCAAAGCACCACTATTATGTGTCATCAGACAGGACGGAATTTCCCTGCCTCCCAAGGTATTTTGGTCACGTCAGAGTGGGAGTACTAGAAATTATACATGAGCACAATGAGGTGGGGAAACACATTGGAGACTCTTTGAGAGGAATATGGTGGTTGCAACTGGTTTTCCCCCTGGTTAAGCGTCGAGCAGCTTTGAGTGGGTTGGATCATCTGTGGTCACATAAGCATTTTAAAAATAACTAAACTGTTAGGTGGGCTGATTGTTGATGTGGGGGCAACATGGTGTGTCTGACTCTGAACTTACCCTAAAAGACAGCAGCATCACTGACCAGTCTCATTGTGTTTGGTTTCCTATTTTATCAACCACTGCTGATATAATGTCCAGAAGAGAGAGACTGTGCATCATGTGGAGCAGACTTCCCCAACCAGATATCTTCCAGATGTTTTTGATTACAACTCCCAGCAGCACTGGCCTTTGGCCCTGCTGGCTGGGGCTGATGGGAGTTGAAGTCCAAAAGGTTTTGATGTGGAAGGTTTTGGGGACATATCTTACATTGCAACAGTAAGCGAACCTACTCATATTCCAACCATACCCAGCCACATAACAAAACTCATTAATACATCCTAAGGAAATAGCATGATGTCAGACAACTTTTTCATGTTTTTACCTAACTCTTCCTGACAACAATGCATCACACATACATCACATGGAGCTGATCACTGATTTGTTCATGGATGAGTTCATATTGCAACCCTGTCCATGTCTATTCAGAAGTAAGTCCCATTGAATTGAATGGGATTTAGCCCCGCTTGTCTGACCTTGCCAAGGGATTTGCCAAAAACCTTCTTTGCCTCGTTTACCTCCAAGGAAGAAATCCTGTTCAATTCAGTGGGATCTACTTAGCTCCTAAAGCGACAGAAACCCCCAAGAAAACGATCCTTAGAGGAGGTAAAGGAAACCGCTAAAGCCATTCTCTCCAGACGTAAGTGGCTTCCTCCCTATTAGTAAGTGTTGCAGCCTTAAGAATGCAGTTTTGTCCATACTTACCTGGGAATAAGAACAGTTGAAGTCACTAGGACTTACTTCTAAGTAGACATACATAGGTTTGCACTGGTAATCACCTCTATTGCTTTTGAAACAGATTCTTTTTTTAAATGCTTCCCATTTAATTTTTTTTTAAAAAAAACCCCAAACATGTCTATTTCTGATGTCTATTTTTCTCTCTCTCTTTTTCTTTTCACTTCTGTCTTTTCTTTGTTTTAGGAAGCTATGGGGATAGGATGGCATGTGTGTGTGTGGGGGGGGAATGGTTTGATGAGGAAAATTTCAAAAATTCCTAAAAATCAAAGTCCTATTTAAGAGCTATCATGGTGCCAAGTTTCATCTCTTTACCTTTAAAAATGACGGTGGTGTAAGCATTTTTGTTAATTTCCATAGACTATAATGGAGCAGATCTGAAAACAGATCGGAGCTCCGATGAACCTCTGATGAAGTGGGGAGTCAAAGCTACTTCAAAAATCAGATCTCTGCTTCGACTTTCAAAGCAGAGCAGAGTCGCTCTGCACAGCAGAGCTGAGTTGTGGATCTCTCCCCAAAATCCAGGCACTTTTCCAGTTTTTTTTTTTTTTTTAATTGCAGGGCCAGTTTGTGTAATTTGCCCAAATTTCAGCTACAATTTTCATAATTCATGCAAATGACGCAAATGGCTATTTATGGTTCCCTCCCCCCCCCAAACCCTGAAAAACATGAACTGGACCAACTTCAGTGGCATCACTAGACAGAATGCAAAGTGCCTCAGGTTGGGCCATAAGACAGCTCGACACACTCTCTAGTCTGAGTGACTGGAGTTCCAATGTGTTTTAATAAATAGAGTGGATGTGCAAAATGTGGAGGGTTTGGGTTGGCTTGTGTAGAGTGAATGTGCAAAGTGTGAGGATGTATGTACGTGTGTTCTTAAAGTTTGGAAGTTAATGTATGAATAGTCCAATGAACAGGGTGCTTCTTCTTCTTCTTCTTCTTCTTCTTCTTCTTCTTCTTCTTCTTCTTCTTCTTCTTCTTCTTCTTCTTCTTCCCCCAGATATGGGGAACTGTCAGAGCAAACCTGAAAACTTGTATCATGTTTGTGATATGTTGAAGGAAGTTTGGTGGCTTGTTCTACCATGGGTGTAATCCTTTCTTTTCTTTTGTTCAATATCATTGTGTTACCATGCTTGTAAGCATTACTTTTTATTTCCATCTGTATAAGTGCTTAAAATAGGGATGGGGGAATGTTTGGCCTTACAGATGTTTTAGCCATGCTGGCTAGGGTTGATGAAAGTTGTAGGCCAAAACATCTGGAGGGCTGCAAGTTGCCCAGCCCTGCTCTAGGCAGTGGGGTCAACTGCATGCAATATTGCTGAACGCACGTATTTATAGTTTTAAAAGACAGGGGTGGGGGGAAGGTGGCACCGCAGCTCTCATGACCCATCTTAGGTTAGAAAGTTACCTAGCTGAGGGTCTTGACCTACTTATTCAAGATGGGTGTATTACAGCATTTTCATTACAGATGTATGAAAGAAAGAAAAAGCAGAAACACGTTTTGTATCATATGTCGAAGAGCACTCAGAAGTGATGCATTCCAAGCTAAAGTAAAGACTGTTGTTAGCATCACTTGTGGCAATATTGTTAGTTTTCGGCATTCCTTTCCTTTCTCTTTCCAAACTGTTGCTTGTGTCCACCATCTCAGCACAATCAACTGTCAACAGCAACCAACCAACCAACTCACCTCACAAAACAAAACAAAAGCAAAAAGCAAAATAATCTCTCTTTGCTTATTTATCTATCCTTTTTGAACTCCACCCAGGGCTGTGTACATTTTATCTTCACAACGATCTGGTGAGGTAGATCATACTGAGGCACAGCGACTTGCCTTAGGCCACTGCACACTTGTGGGTTAAGGAATCATTTGAACCTTTGTCTCTCTAGCTCAGAGCTTTCCAAACTGTGTGTCGCGACACATTAGTGTGTCAGCTGCAGTGTATAGGTGTGTCACGCGAACGTAACGAGAAACCTCTGAGTCTATGTGAAATAAGCAATACCAACTTTCATGCATTTTTACACAGCAAAGGTGCCGATTAGTATGGTGCACTAGTATATTCCCCTTCCGTCATATCTGTGTATGCATACCACGGTCGAGGGATCATACAGGTACTGCGCATGCGCAGTATGCATAATAGGGTCGAAACAGTTGATTCTGCGTCACTTCCGGTTATGCGGCTGCACCTGAAGTGACGCATTCGAGAAATTCCATGGGTCCAGTTTTTTGATAGAACACCATCTCAACCGCCGCTCGATCGCAGCTCTACAAAATTGGTTCAATGTGAAAAGTCTTGGAAATGTATGTTATAATCTTGCAAATCATATATTTTAAAAAATATAAATGAAAGGTTTTCATGAGATATGTTGTGTCCCCATACATTTCATTATTACAATTTTTGTATGTGTCCGTATCTCTTATAAGGGGTTAGTTTAACCTCCAGTTTGCTAGTAAAACTGAATTACTGTGTGGTGAAATGATGCATGTCTAAAAAGTGTGTCGCCAACATGAAAAGTTTGGAAAGCTCTGCTCTAGCTAAAGTACAGCACACCAGTACTTCACAGTCGCTGTTTTTACAACAACATCTGTAACAATGTATATCACTCATTCATTAAAAATCGCTTGGGTTTAAAATTCCTGGCATTCTTGAAATCTGTTCATTCCACTTTCTGTTTTGTTCTTATTGTGGGGGATTGCAACACCTCTCATTGATATCCTTTTAGGTAGAATTTATGAATGGGGGTGGGAGGAAGGGAAAGTCTTTCATTTCTTTCTCTCTCTCTCTCAAGATGAGTTCTGACCGACTGCCCTTTGTAGCGGGTCTGAGAAAACCCTACTTGTCTGCGTCTGCCAGCTGACTGAATGTCGACAGGAAGTGTACAGCCGTGACAAGGCTGGAAAGTACAGAGTGAATAGAGAGCTGCTTTTCTTTTTCTTTTTAAATGTACACTGTAACCGGCTGTGTGTGTGTGTGTGTGTGTGTATCTGTATCTGTGTCACAAGATTAGAAAATCCAGTGACATATGGTATTTCTTACACAACACACTTTGGAACCAGGCTTTGTGATATCACTGAATTTTTTATAAGGAAAACTGTGATTCATTCAGCAGAAGCAAGGGCTTTATTCTTACGAATGGGATTCACTTTACAAGAATGTCTTTGAAATCTTGCAGTTCTCATCAATTTAGTGGAAGGCCCTGATTTCAAAAGTTCTGTCTTCAGAATTTCCTTGTTTTTGAAATGTCATCCTTGGACAGAAAAAGGTCTGCCTTCCAAGGCTTATGCACATATTACGTTTGATGGCGTGTGTTTTTCTCCCAGTTTGACCAAAGGATGTGGCATTATGATCTTTGCAAAATAGTTTGGTTTTTAAAAAATAAGTATATCCTGTTTTTTAAAAAATAATAATACAAAGAGGCTCACAAATCAGTAAAGATAACACAATTATCAAAATCTTCAAAATCAAACATAATATTTTTAAAAACCCAGGATAAAAAAATAAATATAAGTCAATCATAAATCATAAATCAAAACATCAGCATAAAACAATAAATATCAGTCAATCATAAATCATAAGTCTTCTAGAACAAGAACATTTTCATCTAAAAACAGGAAGAGTGGAGACTTGGCAGATCACTCTGGGGAGAGAATTCCATGACTGTGGTGCCACCACTGAAAAAAACCATGCTCCCAGTACCTACTGGCTGAATCCTTGGCCTTTGATAGGCTCATATGGTCACAGGTAGCCCTTAAAATAACCTGGTCCTAGGGCATTTCGGGCATTTCAGCCCAGCACTAGCACTTTAAATTGACCACAGTTACCAATGTAGCTGGTGTAAGATAATGTAATATGTGCTGGCCATCTTTCTCCCTCTAGCTACATTTTAAATCAACTGAAGTTTTCAAATGCAGTTTTCAAACTACAGCCTGGACTCATGATAACTGAGGCCAGGTTCACCTCCAGGTAGGATATGGTCATAACTGGTGACACCTAGCTACAGACACACCTGAGCATCCAGAGATACGTTATTTTGGGATGCATTAATAGAAGTATAGCTTCCAAATCGTGTGAAGTACTGGTTCCCACTGGTTAGGCCTCATTTTGAGTATTATGTTCAGTTCTGGGCATCACACTTCAAGAAGGATACAGACAATCTGGAAGGGGTTCAGAGGAGGGCAACGAGGATGATCAGTGGTTTAGAAACAAAGCCCTACGAGGAGAACCAAAAAAATAGGGCATGTTTAGCCTGGAGAAGAGAAGATTGAGGTGAGACATGATAGCACTCTTCAAATACTTGAAAGGTTGTCACACAGAGGAGGGCCAGGATCTCTTCTCGATTATCCCAGAGTGCAGGACATGGGCTAATGCTCAAGTTACAGTAAGCCAGATTCCGGCTGGGCATCAGGAAAAACTTCCTGATTGTAAGAGCAGTACGACAATGGAACCAATTACTTAGGGAGGTCACGGGGTCTCCCACACTAGAGGCATTCAAGAAGCAGCTGGACAGCTATCTGTCAGGGATACTTTGAGGTGGATTCCTGCATTCCTGTATTTTAGTTGGATCTGATGGCCTTATAAGCCCCTTCCAACTCTACTATTCTATGATTGTATGATAACAAAAGGTCCAAGAGAAACCCCAAAACATGTACTTGTTTCTTGAAGGGAAGTGCAACTCCATCCAAAACAGCTTGCATGCCTCCACCTAGTCTAGCAGATGTTCTAACCAACAGCACTTGCTCACTGTTCACTGTCATCTAGTCCAAAGCTGACTCCAAGCATTGGTTCAGAATTTCCATTGCCTCCCCAGGATTGGCCAGTGGAAACGAGAGGTAGAACTGAGTGTCGTTAGCATACTGATGACACCTCAGCCCAAACCTCCTGATGACCTCACCCAGGTTTCTGCCAGGCATGGAGGACAAGATGGAACCTCTGAGGACCGCATAAGCCAGAGGTCAGGGGGGGGTTGAACAGTAATCCTTCAGCACTTCCTTCTGGGAATGGTGTTCCAGAAACCACTGGAGCCACTGTGCCTCCTCCTAGGCCTCCTCTGGCAAGGCGATCCAGAAAGATACCATGGTTGATGGTACTGAAAACTGCTAAGAGGCCCAGGAGAATCAACAGGGTTGCATTCACTCTGTCTATCTCCCGGTGCAGGTCATCCACCACCAGGGCGATCAAGGCAATACATCAGTCCCTAGACCAGACTGGAATGGATCTAAAGAACGATGGAATAATCATTAGTACTTAAAGCTTTATTGCACCAGCCTTATAGTCTGCTTTCGCTGTGAAATCAATTCAATGGGCTCAGATGATGCCAACCTTATAATCTGCTGTGGGGGCAAATTGCATTCAAGGTACTCACATGACGGCGACCATGTCCTGCTGTGATTGCGGTCCTTCCCCCACTCCAAGTGATGTATTTTGGTGCTCAGAAAGTCCGGTTCTTTCTGTTATGTGAAAGCACCCTGCTCAAACGGCAACATGTATTTTCATCCCTCGTTTTGAATCTGTGTGCTTTCAAGGGGCGAAATTGTTGAGGGGCATGCCTTTTCTACACCAGGTGTTTTTAAATTCCTATTCAAATCCTTTCCTCCTGCTGCTTCTTGGCTGCTGGGTCTATTGCTTCATGACTTGCTTTTGGTGGGGGAAGCGAGAGGGGATGCATTGGTAACATCATAGAGGGGGGCTGTGCAGCTTCTCTCCCCTCCCCTTTCCCTCTTGATTGGAGGTGTGTGACAAGGGGAACACAATGCAACCTCCAGTGGCAGGTAATATGAGTTTTAGTTGATTAATCAATTGAACTCTATGGGATTTTAAAATGGAAATTAAACAAATGCTTACAACTGTGTAAGTTTAAAAGATAAAGAGAACAAATTGGCACATTAATAGCTATTAAGGAGGGCTTTCAGCATACCAAATTTTAATCAGATTGGGTCATCCATTGATTTTTTTAATGATTTTTTAAAATTTCCCCCTTAAACCTTTTTCCTGGTAGTTCACTAATACGAACGAGCATAGGAGTGAAGGAGCGCAGTCCCATTCCTTTGATCATGTGAAGCTGAGTGGGGGATAGCAGGAGACACAAACAGGGGGAAGCACAGATGGAAATGAGCACAATGGGGGATTGCTAAACATGGGGGGAAACCGAGTGTGATCAGTGCTCTTTACCCCATCCAAGCAAGGATAGTTTCAGAAAGACCCACTTCACTTATCGTACCCATGTAATTTTTATGTACACACACACATACACACACGCCCCTGAACAGCATGGGATTTCACCCAGAAAAGCAACTGCAATCAGGTATGTGTGAATGGGCTATCTGTCAAAGCACTTGTTCCATCAATGCCTGGATACTCCTGTATAATAACCTTGTTCTTCAGCAGCAGCTCTGAGGGCACGGTGTTCAGTAACAAGAGAAGCAAATCACAGTGCAAGACCCTGTTTTCCAACGGGGAGTTGTCCCACTTCAAACAACCAATAAACTGTAGGGGGAGGTACAAAGGAGATTTGGGGGGTGGGGATAACAAGGTGTGCGAGTGAACCTCAACGGATCACAGCAACGTGCTACAGCAGAAGTGTAAGTTTGCAAGCTTTCATACGCTATATAAACGCTGTATAACTGAAGCGGGATAATATGAGGAGAAACCAAGACAAAAGTGTAGGTGGGATGAAGCTTTTAGTTGCTTATTTAACAGACATCAGAGGCAGGCTGAAGAAAGAAGGCCCTTCTGTTTCCTTTCCACCTACTGCTGGAGTGAGAGAATACACTCCCCTGCCACCTCCATATTCATGTGGGGCTGGCTGCAGCTCACTTGCACATTTTTCCGATGGTGAACTTCTTTAGAAATGTACCACAGCCCTTGTACAGCAGGCAGAGTGGGTCTCACATCAGTTAGAGACAGTGACAGTCCCCAGGCCTGTTGCTGAGGGGGACTGTGTAAAGCAGGTGTGATGGAGGATGTGGCTTGGAATTTCTTCTTCTTCACCTAAATGATTTCCTGTGGGTTTCAGTGGCAGGAGGTTCTGGCAGCCTAACGAAAATCTCCAAACTATAAAGCTGAGGCTACGCAAAAGCACGCTTCTGAGGAAAACCCCGTAGGTTAATTACACACTTCCCCTTTGAGCAGCATTCTTATCGCTCCGTGCTGGCAGAGCTGACTCTAGCAGCTGCTATCCTATCAGAGTCACACTGCAGTTATGTGTTTCAAAGCAGTACAGTCCCTGCTGTGCAGCCAGTTCTGCACATGTGCTGGAGGGTTGCTCAGTCCATATTGCACAATCAGGAAGTAGTCAAAGTGTTTGTTAAGGTTTCCTGCATTTGAGGTGAACTGGTGTGGTGCAGTGGGTGGGAGCATGAGCTGGAAAGGCAAGCTCTTGGTTCAAGCCCTCAGTTCAGAGGTGATAAGTGGGTAGGGTGACCATATGGAAAGGAGGACAGGGCTCCTGTATCTTTAACAGTGGTCTAGAAAAGGGAATTTCAGCAGGTGTCATTTGGATGCATGCAGCACCTGTGAAATTCCCTCTTCATCAGAACAGTTAAAGCTGCAGGAGTCTATCAATTCCATCATCCAAGTCGTCAATAAAAATATTGAATAATACTGGCCCAAGACAGACCTGCATTTATGGCACCTCATTTATTACATTTATATACCGCCTCATAGCCAAAACTCTCTGGGCAGTTCACAAAAATTAAAAATCACTGAAATATGTTATACAAAGTACAAAAAGAAAAGCATTTACATAAAAAGAAGAAGTTGTAGTCCAAAGCAACAGGGGGGCACCAAGTTGCCTAGCCCTGTTCTCCAAAATGTCGTAAGCTGAAGAATTAGCAACATGCATCTAATGAGTGTGACTGGACGCATGCCTATACTTGTGCAATTCAACCTTTTTAAAAGGCTATGATCATGACAAAAAAAAGAGGCAGGATGAATGTCAGTGCTCTGTCTGGACCAGCTATGGGATGGCTTGTACTCTTTTTTATTTTTATGTAACCTCTCTCCCAAATAGAAACGGACTGCCCAAGAGTGAGGCCTCGATTCAGCTCAAGAGAATCATCACTAAGGGGCTGTCTATATGTCTTCTTTGCCCTGCAATGGCTATACGGTGGCACTGCATTGGTTATACGATGCAGTGCTACCGTGCGCAGAGCTTTCCTTGAAGCTGTGAATTAAAAAAGTTGGTGACTTACCCAGCTTTTCCCTTTGAAGCGAGGTCATCACAACCCTTCTGCTGTGTGACCTCACTCCAGTGTCAAGCCAGGGCTATTTCAGGGCGGATGGCAACCATTGATTGGCTACCTGAAGCTGGGCAAAGGACAGGGAGTGGGCCCAATGTGCCAAATGACTGCTGGAAAGTCCCTGCTGCCTCTGCAATGAGGATTATCTGCCACCATCCCGCAGCAATGAAATTGGAATTTGGTGGCAAAGCGGCGCCGTGAAGGCAAGCACGAAGTCTCATTAAATGCAATAGGACTAGAAACAGTGGCAACTATATTGATCCATTAGTTTTAATAGGACTGCAACTCCCATTAGCCCTGGCCAGCATAGCCAGTGGTGTGGGGTGATGGGAATTACAGGGAGAGGCAGGTAACAAATAAATAAATAAAAAAATAAAAAAATCACCGTCATCATCCATTATCACCATCATCATTATCACCATGATCCATTATCATCATCATTATATCACTATCATCACCCCTTATCATCCCTCATCATCATCATCATCATCATCATCCATTATTACCGTCATCATCCATTATCATTATCACCATGATCCACATGGCTGAGGGGGATGAGATGGGAACTCTGGGCTGTGCTGGCCCAGCCGCCTGCCTGGGTAGCAAAATCCAAGCCGCCCCCGCCTCGTGGCTGAGGATGGGGCAGAAGATGGCTGCACTGCAGCTAGCCCAGGCCCTGCTGCCTGGGCCGGGTAGCAAAATCTGAGCTGCCTCGTGGCTGAGGATGGGGCGGAGGGATGGTCATATTGCTGTCTCAGCCACCCAGGCTGGGCAGCAAAATCTGAGCCGCCAGACCTCGCAGCTAAGGATGGGGCAGTGGAGTATGGCCCCGCTGCAGCTGGCCCAGGCCAAAGCCCCACTCAGCCCTTGGCGCACATGCTTCCCCCTGGGCACATCTCGAGTTGCCCTCCTCGCTAACAGCAGACGCAGGCCCGGCCACCTCTTCCTATGGAGGGCCTCATGTGGTTTCAGGCCCAGGGCCCAGGCTGGACAACTGAGCTGCGCCATGCCTGAAGAGATAGGGCAGGATGGCCGCATTCCCAGCCACCTACCTTGTGTGCTGCTGCTTCTGGTCGTTGCCTGCTGCTACTACTGCTGCTGAGTCTTGCTGCTCCCGCGCTGGCTGCTGCTTCTGCGCAGAATGCAGAACAGCCAGCCAGCTGGCTCTAAAATCATGCGAGATCTCGTCTGGGCCTAGAAGACTCCCCGGAAACTGAAAGTCTCGCCGGAAGTCTCATGAGACTTCCGATTTTCTTGTGGAGAAGGCCAGACTGACGGGGAAAAGAAGGCCAACATGAACCGCAGGGCCGGACACCCCTGTTTTACCGGTGAGTTTTCCCTCCACTCTGGTTGGTCCGGTTGGCATTCTTTTCCTGGAGATGTCCAGACTTCTCCAGTGGGTATTGTGATGCTATGCTGTGTTGGGTACTCAGATCAGGCACCATAAGTTGTCATAGTGTGTGCTGGGGGGAGTTGTGTGTGTGTGTGTGTGTGTGTGTGTGTGTTTGTGCCTGGAGTCCTGAGGCCAGGGAGCCTTTTAAGATTGGGGCAAAGAAGAGTTAGCAATGTGCCCAACTCCCTAGGAGTGTTGGAGACAGGCTGTTTTGTGCAAAGTACTCCCTTTGCATGCAAAACCCCTTTCCCAAAGTCCTCTTCACAAAAGTCACCACCTCCCCTGGGAACTTTAAGTATGCACGACATGGAGCCTGAGAGATCTAGCTCCATGCTGTGTATTCTGTTACCTGAGTTGTGCGAGGTTTATATAGGGTGACCAAACGTCCGGATTTGCCCGGACGTGACCGGAAATCCCGCCCTCAAGTGGGATCTGGGGGGAGATTTCAAAATCCCCCCAAATGTCTGGGAAAATCGGGGCCCTGGCCCAGGCCTGCGTCCCCCAGGGACGCTCTCCCCTTCTCCTCTATGGTGGCGCAAGCGCGCCAGCACAGAGGAGAAGGCCGGCGACGCTGGGGGGAAGGAGCTGGGAGACCTGTTCTCCGAGAACGGGCTTCCCAGCCCCCACCCCCAAGGACACTCTTCCTTTCTCCTCTATGGTGGCGCAAGCGCGCCAGCACAGAGGAGCAGGCCAGCGTCGCTGGGGGGAAGGAGCTGGGAGACCCGTTTTCCGAGAACGGGCTTCCCAGCCCCCGCCCCCCAGGGACGCTCTCCCCTTCTCCTCTATGGTGGCGCAAGCGCGCCAGCACAGAGGAGAAGGCTGGCGTCGCTGCGGGGGTGGGAGCTGGGAGACACGTTCTCCGAGAGCCCAGGTGGTGGCACAAGCCCGGCGGCTCAGGCAGTGGCGCTCCGAGCCTGGTGACCCAGGCAGACATAGCAGCAGCTCTCAGGAAAGAAGGTATGTGGCTGTGGCAGGCTTGCTTCCTCCCTCCTGGCCAGGTGTTGTTTCCCTCTAGCTTGTTGTTTCCCTCCCCCGCCTACAGCTGATGCCTGCCTTCATACGATGATGATGATGATGATATTGATGATGATTATGCCTTGGTTGAGTAAGTATTGTATTTTTAATGTTATTTTATTGTTTGTCTTGGGTGTGTGTGTGGCTGTAGATTATATTATTTTGCATTTGGTGAGTGTGGGATGGATTTATATTCTTCCCCTCCTCCCATTAAGTGTGTGTGGGAGTTTTTCTTTTCTTTAGATTGTCTTGGGGAGGGTGTGGAATTTTTTCCATGTTGGGTGAGTGTGCAGGGGTGTATGGATTTTAATTTTTATTGCCTTTGATGAGCAAGTGTGATGTGTGTGTATTATTGTTGTTATTTTACCTTGAATGTGTGTGTGTGTGTGTGTGTGTGTGTGAGAATGAATTTTTATTTTCGCCTTAGGCTTTCAGATTATGGTTATTTTATTGTGTGGCTTTCTTTTTGTTGTACTAGATTTTTCCGCACTTTTCAATTGCTTTATTTTTTTCAGTGGTAGGAGTATGCTGAATCTGTGAGTATGGGGATAGAGTGTTAAATGTTAGAAAGGTGAGACTATGGCCATCAAGTGAAAGATTTGCAGTCAAAAAAGATATTTGAGGGAAGGGGAGACTATATCACACAGAGTATAGCAAAAGATTCAAAGTACAGCAGAAGCTACAAAAGTAGGCGTGAGTGAAGTTAATTTCAGATACACTGAATGTCTCACTTGTTCTTTATTCCAGTGATTTTAACATTAAGATGTTATGTAGAAGAGGTTTGTCTTAATTGTGTGCTGTGAAATCAGACATGTGACCAAGGCCATGTTTGGGTGGGAACGCCCCTTTGGGGGCTGGACATTTTGGTGAGCATGCCCCCTTCGGGGCTGGACTTGTTGGTGGGCATGCCCCTTCGAGGCTGGACTTGTTGGTGGGCACGCCCCCTGGGGCGGCCATGTTGTCGTCCTTTTTGGTTTCCAAAATATGGTCACCCTAGTTTATATCCTGGTATTAGTGTATTATGATTTAGTGCTGACTGAATCCCATGCTCTGTTATGGCAACTGGGGCAGGATGGCCATCAATGCAGCTTTTAACATTCCTCCCCTCCCACTGAAATCAGTGGGATACAATTCTTTGTGTCAAGGCTAATGAAAGTTTGTCCCATCAGCACAGGCATGGGCATGGATTGAAGGAGCGTAGGATATGGCATAAGTGTACTTCTCTTCTGTGCTACCAACATCCTGCCCTGGTCCCATTTTAGCCACTCCAACAGTCTATCTGGCCTGTTGTGCCAAGTGTATTTTTCGTGTCTAAACATGTATAGGATTGCACTCTTAATTGCCCATTGTGGGGAAATTATCACAGTATTAACAGCATTGTTCAAGAAAACAGGGTTTCCTTAACAAAACATTTTGAAGGTAGAAATATACAAATTTATTTAAGGGGAAATGCTACAATACAAGGAAATGAGGGGAGTATCAACCAACAAAATTAAGTTAGATCTCTAGCGTTGCTGGTTTAGTCAACTAACTCATGGAATACAGATGCCAATGAGATGCACATACATCCTCCATTCTTGGCTCATTTCAATTGTTTGCAATTCAGTTTGCGATATATTTGTTGGAAGAAAGACAAGGTTTCTTGCGCACCTGATGTGTTTAGCTGATGATACATTTGTCTGGCAATTAGCTTTTAAAAACACTTCTCAAATAATTCCTAGTTTGTTTGTATTCTTGAAAACTTGTTCCTAGAATCAGTAAGGAAAATTATCTGAAACATAAGAACAGACGAAGCTGCCTTATACTGAGTCAGACCCTTGGCCCATCTAGCCCAGTATTGTCGACACTGACTGGCAGCAGCTTTCCAGGGTTTCAGGCAGGGATCGAATCTGGCACCTTATGCATACAAGGCTATGGTTCTATCACACTGAGCTATTGGCCTTTCAACCAGCCCTTTTAACAGCCCTTCTTTGAAAAGGAACGGGGGTAGTGGTTACCCACATGACATGACATGGTACAAAAGCCAGTCAATCAGTGTTGCTATGAACTTGTTTTTCCCCTCCTGAGCTCCAGGGGAGAAGATTATACTTGTGCGAAAATCTGTTAAGTGTGCTTCCACAGGGGAAGTTGCTAAAATGTGTATGTAAGCACACCAACAGTCAGCCATTACACTACACAATGCCATGCCTTATTCAAACATTTCGAAACGGTTTTGGCTTGTGAAAATGAGGTGTATCTTATGGTCCAGTTTAATTTGTTATGAATAGCTGACAAAGTAGCTGAACCTTTAGAAGGTAGCTGAATGGGATGGAATGAAAGGGGCGTCCGCACCAGCAGTAATTACACCTGCCTGCCCCAAGGTGGCCCCATTTACTCCATCCCATTTTTTAGAAAAACTTTCAGGGAGATTGTGCAGATGTGAAGGCTGGGGCATAAACAGAGGGGAGATTTGCGCAAATACGCTGAAGCGCAGTCACCTCCGTAGTAAATGCTCCAAAAAGGAGATGTGACATGGGGTGGGAAGCCAATAACTCCCATTTGTGGACTTCAGCAGGACTTGGGGAAATAACAAAAGGGATGAGGACACTGACAATGCACACCCATGAAAGTGACCAGCGCTTGGCACACTAATGAAATGGAGCTGGAAATTGCAGATGCATACCAGGAAAAAAAAGTAGGTGTGATGGAGCTCTGTCTATATTTTAGCAAACCTTCTGAAGCCTGGTGATACCTCCTTCTTGTGCATGGATAGTGCCATTTTGCCCACATAAGTATTAATACCCACATCTGATGATGGGCAAAAGAGGAAATGATAATGATGATGATAAAATAGTAGTAGTAGTAGTAGTGGATTTTCTTGAATACTTGTGGATCCTAGAAATCAGGTTTGAGCTACAAAACTGGAGTTTTACCAAACTTCGGTGGTGCTTAAATCTTGGTTTTCCCCCATCTTCAGAGCAAAATCTAGATTCGTTTATGCAGGCGGTTATCATGGGATTTTTTTGCACCACATTATGGTTTACTTTCTTGTCTTTTATGCTTTGGAAAATGTATGTGGTCTAATCTTGCAGTTCTTTTCTTCTTCTTTTTAAGACGGGCAGCCTGTAGATATATGGATAGCAGTTTAGTGTTTGACTGTCTTTATTAATTCAGGAAGAGTGTAGAGAACAAAAACATTGCTTGTTCCTCTCTGAGCACTTAACTATTCTGCTCCCTTTAAGATGAAGCTTATTGGATGGTGTGCTGCCATCTAGTGGAATAGACCAGAAACAACAGACTACAGCTACATTAAAAGGTTGCCTGCAAACCTGGACTATATTGTACTGGAAGCAAGACTAATTATTTGGAATACTTAATTTAGACAGTAATAAGGGTTGATGGGTAGTATTCGTCCTGGTCTTTACCACTTTAGAGTGCATGGTGGGGGGACAACACACCATGTTTTTTAATGTTTCTGTACATTGGGAAGAATCTTATACTGCCACTGCACTAGCGGAATGGATTGCTAGTGCAATAAGAACTAGCGGTCTCTGAAAAAGCCAGAAATGGATGTAACAACTCATTTCTGGATCGGGGCAGGTTAGCGGAGCTCTCAGAAGGGAGCTCCACTCACTAGCCCTGATCAGAAAGCTATCATTTCTGGTCACTTCTAGGGTTGTTTCAGGAACTGCTCGTAGGATTCTGCCCATTGATCCCTCCCTCCCCCAAACACTTCACTGTTTGTAGAAAATGTCCACATTAGAAATAAAAGTTCTAGCCTAGCCATCTCTGACCCTGTTCAGATGACACACTAAGCCATGGTGGTTAAGCATTTTGAGCTAAACATTATGGATTAGTGTGTCATGTGAATCGTGACTTAGCTTGCAGTTAGTTTGAGCTATTCCTAACATGGTGACTACATAACTACTAAGTTTAAACACACTCACTAACCATTTGCTGCAAAAAGCTTTGCAGCCTAACCATGGTTTAGCATGTTGTCTGAACAGGCCCATTCTGATGTGATCATTTGCTAAGTCACGGGCAAAGGTCCCACACTTGTTCTTTGCTGCCTCCAAAATCTTTGTGTGGTCTCAAACGCTATTGTGAAAAATCTAGGCAGGTCTCCAGTACAGTTCTGCCTTTTCTGAAAATCTGGGAATACTCCTTTTATAGTAAACTTTGTTTCCTATTTATTACCCAGAATATTAACAAGTCACACAGATAATGAGCAGATGGCAGTCTGTGCAATCCAGTGCTCTGCATGCCTACTTGAAAATAAGTCTTGTCGTCTTCAACTAAAGTACATTTGGCAAAGGATTGCGCCCACGTACTCCGATACTACAATGCATGTTTGATATTAGTTGGATGCATCCTTTATGTTTCCCCATGCAGAAGTCATTCTGGTGCTTTAGGATAAAGGGCAGTTAGACTGGAATATCCTGCTTTTGTTGCACACTGAACTATTACTAAAATCAAGGATAGACACACTGGTTAAGCTTGCAGTATGAGAACTTTTGAGCTCTATTGAATTCTTCTTCTGGATATTCAAGAAAAGAATATAAGCTTATCCCTGATATTCACCTAGTTATCCTTGTGTGCAGGATTTTCAGTTATAAAATGTAAGATAAAAATACTCCAATACGCAGTACAATCTGATGCATGTTTGCTAGGTAGTACATGTCACTGAGTTGTATGGGACACTCCTAAAGATGTGTGTCAGAGGATTGCAGCTTAATTAGGAGATGCCAAGGCCACCAGGCGTTATGGTTTCAGGTTAAACAAAGACTGTTCCTAGAAGAAAACTAATGTAGATTTGAAATGGTAATAAGCCAAGCCAGCAAGCAAGCTAGTATCACCTGGCGATTCTGCTGTTCATTGCTAGGCTATCTGCAGTATACCTGATGATGAAGAATGAAGATATGCCTTGACATATCAGCAGTATTGGGAAAAGACTTTTTTTTTAAGCAATCATACAGGAACCCCCTCAAGCTATAAACCCAAGAATCTCAAACATCTGAGTTTCATGGCCCACAAACTCTATCCTGTTAAGAAATCACTTCTTTGACAATTGCTTTGTATTTTGTATTGCAGCCAATCTACACCGCTGATTTAGGGCAGAGGAAGAGCACACTAGGGTCATTTGCGAAAGAAATCCTGCAACCTTCCTTTGGAAAAGGTGCATTGCTGGAAAGACCTTTTAGTGTGTCTTTTCTCCTAAACCCGACTCCTGAGTGGTTCCATGGCAGTGTGCCCCATCTGCCCACATTACCTCTTGGGCATGCCTATTTCTATGAGCTGGTAGTGGGGTGGGGCTGCCCCATTGAGATCAAGTAGGCTTTGTTTTCCATTCATAATATCATAGCAGCACTTTCCCAAGCATTCAAAATAGCACAGCAACTGCTTTCCCTATTGAGGTGAAATGGCCTATGTTTCCCAGACCTAATACCCCAGCAGTGCTCTTTTTATCTTTTACAATATCCCAATGGTGGATAAGAGGAGGGAGGTGTGGGGGAAACTACAGGGGCTTAATTCAGTGCTTCCAGTAAACTTCCCTGAATAGTGGAGCCAGTGTGGTGTAGTGGCTAAGGTGTTGGACGGGAGTCAGGAGATCTGGGTTCTAGTCCCCACTCGGCCATGGAAACCCACTGGGTGACTTTTGGCCAGTCACAGACTCTCAGCCCAACCCACCTCACAGGGTTGTTGTTGTGAGGATAAAATGAAGAGGAGGAGGATTATGTATGCCACCTTGGGTTCCTTGGAGGAAAAAGGCAGGATATAAATGCAATAAATAAATAAAATAACAAGCTGGGGAACAATTCTCTCATTCACCAAGCAGCACCTATGGGGTTGATGATGTTCATTTCTATTAGATGGGCTCCGCCCACCCAACCCCAAAGTATGGCTGTTTCAAGTGCTGCGTCACTTGAGAAAGCAGATTTTTGGCTCTGTGTGCCTCAGACAGACCAAAGCTGATTTCATGAAAATCCGGATAAAAGCAGAAAGCGCTTCTCATTCTGCTTCCGTATAGTTTGGTGCCTTGTAATCATTTTTAGTGCACTTGCTTTGCCACATTTTGAATACAGACCTGGCCACTCTGCCAGCAAAGGTCCCCATAAAACCATTGGCTGGGATAGTAGACTCACACTTCACTGGTGCTATTTGAATGAACATCATCACCTTTCTCTTTGCCATAAAGGTATTTCACTTGGGCCTGCTGCTGAAGCAAGTTAGGGATAATGTCTCTCTACTCAACATGACCATTTAAATCCATTGTAAATTACCTGGGTGTCTTTTGTTCACTCCATCATTTGGAAAGTACTTGGAGAGAAGGCATAATTTAAATAAAAGGAAATTAGAATCCTTAATTAATTGTGGCATTATATTGCTAAGATGTTTAGCTGCTTTTCCTCCTCCAGTTTTCTCTTCTCATGTTTTCTCTCCTCATCTGCACATTGATAGTCTGTTGTTACTTGGAAAACTTCAAACGAATGCCCCATGTGCTATCCAGATGCCATCACTCTAAATCAAAGAGCTTCACTTTTAGAAAAGAGGTAGACATTCAGAGAAAGAGTGCTGTTCTTTCCCATTCAACTCCTATTATTATTATTATTATTATTATTATTATTATTATTATTATTTATTTATTTATATAGCACCATCAATGTACATGGTGCTGTACAGAGTACAGCACTATTTCCTTTTAAGGCAGTTTCTATAGTTCTTTTGCAGTTCTTCTTTATGACATTTAAACCAGTGGGTGCAGACCTGGTGCTGGGGTTAGGGTGACCACATGAAAAGGACAGTTTCATAGAAAAGGGAATTTCAGCAGATGTCATTTGTATATATGGAGAACCTGGTGAAATTCCCTTTTCATCACAAAAGTTAAAGGTGCAGGAGCTATAGTAGAGTGACCAGATTTAAAAGAGGGCAGGGCACCTGCAGCTTTAACTGTGGTGATGAAGAGGGAATTTCACCAGGTTCTCCATATATACAAATGACACCTGCTGAAATTCCCTTTTCTATGCAACTGTTAAAGATACAGGAGCCCTGTCCTCCTTTTCATATGGTCACCCTAGCTGAGGTTGCTTCTTCTGTCACCACATGTTTTGTAATAACAAAAGCCAATCTTTCTCCTTTAGAGGCTCAGTTCCACTGCTAGTACAGAGATCTTTGCTAACATTGCTCTACTACCATGTTTCTCCCTCATATAAAGGGACCAAGGTGAAACATGTGCTGGAGAAAATCCACCCCCCACCTCATGCATTAAGCTTAAATGAACAGCTTCTATTGATGCCAATAGAAGTGTTTCTAAGCTTAATTGTCATGTAGGAGTGGATGTGTTCCAGAACATGGGGAGGGAGAGGCTAAGCCTTCCTTCCCCAGCTGCAATCCTCTTGAAAGTCACCTTCTGCATGGCAATTAAGTTAGGAAATCTTCCATGGGCATCAATAGATGCTCAGGGTTCTAAGGAAGAGATCTTTGGCCTTGGGAAATAGTTTCAGGGCTGGACATCTCAGGCCTAACAATGCCCCGGACTAGTGGTATGAAGTACTTACGTTGTGTGAATTTGGTTTTGCTTTAGTTAACCCAGTAGATCTCAGGATCCGAGAACTGCTGTGTTTACATTCCAACAGGAGTTCCTGGGAAAATCCAGCTCTCTGTACTTCAAACACAACAAAATTGCAGATAAAGGCAGATCTGCTGTTGTAAAGAGCCCCTGTTTTGGAAGCGTTTGAAGTTTGTTGTCCATTTCCAAATCAATTACTCCAGCAACTTGAGTTGACATGGACATTTGGCCCTCATAATAATTGTGCCAAGTGTTTCTGGCAGATCTTGTTTAGCTGTGTTTGCCAGAAGACTCTAGGGCAAAAATCTTTTTCTTCTTCTTCTTCTTCTTCTTCTAATGACCATGCATTGTGCATGAGTATTTATGACATTCACTGAACACGCATATGTTCTGTCTACAGCTTAAAACCCTCTCAAGGGCGCAATGTCAAATGGGAAAGGAAAACACTTTTTTCTATATCATGCTTTACTTTAATGAAGGTTCAGTTGTGTTATGAAAGTAATACATTTCATTTATATCACCTTTAATGTATACTGAAAAACTTCATAGCTTATGGGTCAGCATTAACCCTGGGAAGTAGGTTTGTCTCCATTCAGTTCATTGATTTTTTCTTTTCTTTTCTGCCTGACTACACCACAGGAATGGGCATGTCTAAACCAAGGAAATTCCTACTTGGTTTTGAAACTTGTTCAGCTAGTCTTGTGAAAGTAAAGAAACCTTAGTGCAAGACTGGGTTTAGTCAGTCTACTCCAGAGGGAAGTCAGAAAGATTTTAGATGCCAATGGGTTTCTTAGCTGGACGTATTTGCATATCAATAGTGTTATAAAGGGGGTGCAGTTTACACAACATCATTGCTACTACAAGTGATCTCTACATAGCAAGCCATGGCCGTGCGCACAGTGGCAATGTGGTGCAGAAGCTGATGCTCCATAGCCATTAGGCGGGCTTGCATGTAATGCTGAGCCACCCTGCTAGGATTGGGCCCAGGCTTCCTATGGTGTCTGAAGACTATGATTCAGATTCAGATTTAGATCTCTATCACACCAGTGTTATACTGTACAATCACTGCGAATTGCATCCAAAGGACTTGGATATTTTCTACCTTATAATCTGCTGTTATGGCAAAGTACTCCAATGTGTCCTGCTTTGATTGCGCTTTTTCCCAAAAATTGCGATGTATTTTGGACTGCGGAAAGTGCGATTCTTTTGTTGTTTACCGAGCGGCCACTGGGGGCGTGGAAGGATGAGGAGGAGCAGAGTCACCTGGCCGCCTCCCGTGGCAACCCCCAAGCGAACACCGTGAAGCCTGGAGCAGGTCCAACCCTCCTGGGGCACATGCCAGAGCAGGAAGACAAGGAGCAGGGCCACTCAGCCACCTTGGCAGTCCCCAAGTGAGCACCGTGGAGCCTGGCCCAGCACACCAAAGCAGGGCACACCAAAGCATGGATGTATAATGTTGGTGTGACGGAGCTAACAACAATAACAGCAGCAGCTTTCATGCTCTATGGCATAATTGAGGGAAATGGGTAGGTGTGATGAAGCTCAAAGAGGTGCAGCTAGGAGAACAGTTGAGTCAGATGACAGGAGAGGAGATTTCTCCAGTCAGGGCATAGCAATCAGCTGGGTCAGGTGTAGACACCACCTTTCACTTCCACAGGAAAACAACTTCCTATAGAGGAGGAGAGGCACAACTTGGCAGACCCAAGAGCCCGCCATTGCTCAAAGAGGGCGGACCTTATGAGAGAAGTGAGATGCTCTGTCAGGTTAGCCACTTGCCGGAGTCAATGGAAGGAGGACCCACAATGAAGGAGGGGCTTAGGAAGCCCTTCAGGTTCTGTGTAGTAGCCTATGGTTAGTTTAGCGGCAACTCTCTTACTCTTTTGAAGTCTTCTGTATCAGAGAATTCAGGATTATCTAATTAGGCCCTGGGCAGTCTTTGGGTTTCTACTGAGTCTGTTTAGGGAGATAGGTAGCTTTAGGGTGACCATACGAAGAGGAGGACAGGGTTCCTGTATCTTTAACAGTTGCATAGAAAATAGAATTTTAGCAGGTATCATTGTTATACATGCAGCATCTAGTGAAATTTCCTCTTCATCACAACAGTTAAAGCTACAGGAGCCCTGCCCTCTTTTGTATCTGGTCATTCTAGTATAGCTCCTGCAGCTTTAACTGTTGTGATGAAAAGGGGAATATCACCAGGTGCTGCACGCATACAAATGACACCTGCTGAAATTCCCCTTTTTATGCAACTGTTAAAGATACAGGAGCCCTGCCCTCCTTTCCATATGGAGGTATGGGCCTAGGTAGCTGCCTTTGCTACCTCAGCCTAGGTAGCTGCCTTATACTGAGTCAGACCATTGGTCCATCTAACTTAGTCTTGTCGACACTGACTAACAGTGGCTCTCAAGGGCTTCAGGCAGGATACTTTCCATGCCCTACCTGGAAAAGCCAAGGATCAAACCTGGGATCTTCTGCATGCAAAGCACGTGCTCTATCACACTGAGCTATGGCCCCTCCCATTTATTTGAAAGACTCCTGTTAGCACAGTAAAGGAGTGTTGACTGGAAGTTTGAGTCACTGCCTGTTTATTGCAAGCAGGAGGGCTCACAGTTTTGACAAATGCTGGAGGATAAGCCGCCATTGTTCACTTGCCAATCCATGTTACTCCCAACAGATGATCCGGCTCATGGTGGCTCACTGTGGCTTGTTTCTCCCTCAGTCCTCCAGCCTGCTGGATATGTATCCCAGTGTCCTTTGTGGCACACCCCACCTTGTCTCCTCATCCCAGCCCCTCCCTTCTTTGACTGCTATCCTTTTTTGGAGCACTTACTTCATTAGCCACCTTTTTTTTAAAAAAAAAATGGTGGTGCCTCGGAAGTGCGCAAATGGGGTTGGGATTCATTGAGCTCCATCAGACGAGTGTTTTACTGCCTGCTTGTTACTGGGCACTCAAGTGTTTTTGCGGGTCTGTCTCATGATGCCGCCTGCCTCCCATGCATCTCCTGCCCCTTCTATTTTATTTATTTATTTATTTATTTATTTCATTTTTATACCGCCCCATAGCAAAGCTCACTGGACAGTTTACATAAGATTAAAACACTTAAAAACAATATACAGAACTTAAAACTACAAAACACACAGCATACATAGAAACATACATTTAAAACAACTATAAACAGCTTTAAAAACAAATCTAGGATCAGTAAAGCTCTTCACATATTGCTAAATGCCTGGGAAAAGATAAAAGCTTTAACCTGGCGCCAAAAAGATATCAATGTTGGCACCAGGCAGGCCTTGTTGGAGAGATCATTCTATAATGGGGGGGGGAGGGCACCACAGAAAAGGCCCTTTCCCTTGTTGCTGTCTTGCAAGCTTCCCTGGGAGTAAGCACCTGGAGAAGGACCTTAGATGTTGAACTTAGCATACGGGTAGGTTCATGTCGGGAAAGGCCTTCTTTGCATGACATAAAAACACCTCATTAAGTCCAACTTATTTTTAAAGACGGAAGTTGCCACTATCTCCTGCTGTGTGCAGGAGAAGCAGCGGCATCAAAACAGCCCACTGACTGGGCCACGCGCATGTTGTTTACTTCCTCTTTCAAAGGAATTTCCCCCTGTGTGATGACACTCATGGTCCCATTCCTCACCCCACCTCCTGGTGTTTTGCAATACTCGAGAGCGCAGATTTGATTGTCTGATATGTGTAGTCATGTCCTGCTGATTTCCTTGTATGTTTCAACTGTCAAAGGGAATGGAGTAGGTAACATACAAAGAAATTGACAAGGTGAGACTGCATAAGTTAATTTGTGCACTGGGGAAAAATAATACTAAGAGAAAGGAGAACCCATTTGAGCAATTCAGAATCACTGAAAAAGAAAAAGAAATGTGAAAGAAGTAAACGCTCCAGAAAGAATTACCTAAGGAAGGGGAGGGTAATAATCCCCCACTTGGTAATGTTAGCATCTTGCTGTTAAGCCTTGAACTGAGACTTGTCAGTGACTTCCCACCTTTCAACACTTACCTGAGTCTCCAGCAAATCCAGAAACGGGAGTTATTGATTGCCCTCCCCACTTTTGTCGCTTGTTTTGACATCAGTGGAGGTTCAGTCGCAGGTGATGTGGGGGAAATGGATAGGGAGAAGTTTTTCTCCATCCCTCATAATACGAGAATCTGGGGTCTTCCCACGAAGCTGAACGAAGTGGAGAATTCAGGACAGATAAAAGAAAGTACTTCTGCACACAGCACATAGTCATTACCACAAGGTGTAGTCATGGCCACTGACTTGGATGGCTTTGTGGAATTGGCTTTACAAGGGGATTAGACAGATTTGTGGAGGATCAGGCTATCAGTGGCTCCTAGACATGATGTCAAGATATTTCCTCCAGGATCAGATGCAGTATGGCTCTGTATGCCCGTTGCTGGGGAGAGCAGGCAGGAGGGTGCTGTTGCACTCATGTCCTGCTTGCGGGCTTCCCATGGGCATCTATTTGTGCATAATGTCCAACATAATGTTGGACTACATTAGCCTTGGTCTGTCCCCGCATGACTGTTTTTATGTTCTTACAAAATTAGGAAGCAGCATCAGACTTTGGCTGCAATCACAAGCAATCCCAATGAACTCAATGAGACTAATGTCCCATTATTATTATTATTATTATTATTATTATTATTATTATTATTATTTATATACCACCCCATAGCCAAAGCTCTCTGGGCAGTTTACAAAAGTTAAATACAAATATACAAAATTTAAAACCATAAAAAGCATAACATACAAACAAAAACAGACAATATCCATTTAAAACAACTATTCTGGGGTCCCTCTCTCATTCATTGCACCACTTAGCCACACCCCTGACATCAGCATGCCTCTTTGGCTGTGGATGTCCATACATCCAACTGAATTTGTGAAAAGGACCTTATGAGTGTATCTAATCTGTTTTTTATGCTTTTTATGGTTTTAAATTTTGTATATTGGTTTTTAACGTTCAGTGTTTTAATCTTTGTAAACCGCCCAGAGAGCTTCAGCTATGGGATGATATTAATAACAACAACAACAACAACAACAACAACAGAGCTGTATATGTGTTGGGGATGCCCCACAACCAGGAAACCCAGTTGCATGTATGCCCCTGCAAATGAACAACTGTGAGCTTCCTCAGATGGGGGTGGGGAATCATGTTTTCCTCCCGTCGCTTCGCCTCATGCTACTGTCCCACAATAGGGATGAGCAGCTTCCTCTTCCTTCACATGCTGAAGGAAGAGGAAGTAAACAAAGACCATGTGGCCCATTCAGTGGGCATTTTTATTGTGCTGCTTTTCCTAGACACAGCAGGAAATGGCAGCACATTTTGCTGTAGAAGGGGATTTCCACCCACCCACCCGGGTCTTTCTTTTTTAATGGGAAAATGACCTGAAGGAGCAGGAGGCATGCAGAAGGCAAATGGCGTTGTGAAAAGGACCTGCAAAAATCCATGAGTGCCCAGTAACGAGCGTGCTAAAAACCACTCATCTGATAATCCTATGTATGTATTTATATGGTGCCCAATTATAGAAGTCCTTTGGCTGGCTTACAATAAAGTTAAATGTTTATGTGCAAAATTAAAACCATATAATCAAAATATAGCATAAGTGGGGGATAAAAGAATATAATAAAAATCACAGCATCATGGAGTTGGACAGATCTTAAAACTCCAGAAATAACAAATCTATATACCTATTGGGGAGTGGGGGGTGACCATGGGAAAATAAAAGGATATGAAGTACAATCTCTACATGTCTACTTATGAGTAAGTCACTGGGATGTACTCCTAGGTAATTGTGTATAGCAGGGGTAGGCAACTTTGTGGAGTCCAGGGGCCATTTTTCCCCCTATGAACCGCTCTCTGCTGCCAATGCCCTGCTGAATTTGCTGGTGGCAAAAAGCCACCGTAGCTGCCGATTTACAGCAGCAAATTCTGTAGTGGTTTGCTGCCAAAATTCAGCAATAAACTGCCAATTGTACCGCCATCATAGATTGTGGCAATGAGGCAGTGTCGCGGGTGGTGACACAGGAGGCTGTGTGCAGGGTGTATGTTGTCCACTCCTGGTGTATGTAAGATTGCAGCTATAAGGACCCTTTTCAAGAATTCAATAGAACGTGTGGACATCACATGACATGGCCAAAAGGGCATGCTGGCGTTGGGGATATGGTTAGCCAGTATGTCACTGTTTTCTGCTCTCAAATTCCACATTCTTGTGTGAAGAGCAAATATGTGAATAAATAAGTTTAGGAGTTTAGTGTTGACAGGAAGAATTTAACCCTGGTGATGGGATAACATCCTTCAATACACCTGACACCGCAGACTACTTTAGGGGGCCCAGGTCAGGTTGTGTGGCATGCACAAGTCTGTCCTCCACCTGAGAGGAACAGTTAGGGGGTCCTGAGGAACAGCCATGGGCTGCCCCCACTGCCCCCAAGCAACTGCTGCCTGAGGCAGTCACCTCATTCTGCCTAATGGTAGGGCTGGCCTTGATAACTGGATACACAGGGTGAAAGGTGTTCCTTTATCACACACACACACACACACACACACACACACACACACACACACACTTTGCATGGTTCTTTCTCCTTTCCCCAATTATGGGGAAGGACAAAGAACTATAAGGAGTACCAAAGTCCACCCACAATCCTACTTCCCCACCTCTTCTCCATATTTCTGAGATCACTAAGGCATTACCCACACACTTTCGAGCCTGTCTTCACTGCCATATCAGTTAGAAACTTTTGTGTGTGTGTCTGTTTTTAAAGACAATTGTGATTCACAGAATGGTGTAGAATTGTGGAAGACACAAATGGGGTGTGTGTGTGAGAGAGGATAAAACTTCCAGCTGACATTCGAAGGACTGGTTTTTATGTTTATTTTTGATGTGGCAAAATCACCGTAAACTGGTTCCCCACCCTTCCCTGCTCTTCTCTACAGGGTGACCTTTTCTTCTGAATGCAGTATGGAGTGGTGGGTTTTGGTATTTACCACATCCTAGAGGGCTTTAGTTATCAGTGTATCTCCAGGATGTGGTAAATATTAAATCACTCTAGAATAAAAGGTCACCACACATAGAAAACTACCGCGGGGAAGAAATCACCTTAGGGCAGCGTCAGTACATTACACCACGCTGACCCCTGGCCCGCGTAGCCACAACGCTCAGCTTGCCCTCCAGGGCATCAGGAGGAGCTGCTGGCATCTGTGGATGGCTGCCTCGTGTGGTGAGCCACTGAACTGCAGGGGGCAGTTTCTCAGTGAAGCACCCTCAGGCCCTGAAGTACCCCCAGCCAGGTTGGCCAGTGGTTCCTCTTGAACAGGAAGGAGCATAAGAAGGATTCCTGTTGCACTTCAGCTTACATTTTGTTATATTAATATTTACTGCAATTTAATGATGTTAAATATCAATACATTGTTCCGATGTCAGAGTGGTTCTGGGAACCCCCACTGAGTGAAGTGAGGCAAGAAGACGCCCCTTTCTGTTGTGGCATCCTGGTTGTGGAATCAGCTCTCAGGAGAGGCTTGCCTGGCACCGACATTGTGGTCTTTGGGGCGGTCTTTTTATTTCCCCAGGCATTTGAGTTTCTGTTGTTTTTAAATCTGTGGCTGTATTTTAAATCTTTGCATTGTTGCTACATTTTATTTTGGTTTTTTTTTTTTATGTAAGTTTGATACTGTATTTTTATACCGTAATTTTTTATGTTTTGTCATGTTGTATTTTACGGTTTCAATTGCTGGGAACTGCCCAGGGAGCTTTGGCTATAGGGCAGGATAGAAATTAAACAAATAAATAAATGAAATGACTTTCTTCTTCTTCTTCCTTTTGCTGCAAAATAGCACTATTGCTCTGCAAGAGCAAGAATTGTTATTGGGGCAATTAAGGGCAATTTATCCCTAATTTCCCAGTTGACTCAACAAGCACAGACAGCCCTCCCATGAAGCAGGGTGAAGCAGTGGAGTGCGAAGAGTGGCCAATGACACTAGTACCTTCCTCCCGCTGCCCTCAGGAGAACCCACTGCCACTGTCCTGCTACCCCCAGACTGGTTCTCTGGAGAGCCCAGCCAGCTGTTTTCCCGTGTGGCATTTGCCGCAGTAAGAGAGCGGTGAATGGGACTCTCTAAAGCAGCAACTCATCCATTTGCCTCTTTGCATGGAGAGCTGCGTGTCCCCAAAAACACTGCCTGTGGGGTTTTCACAGAAGCTTTCCTGGGGTTTGCAAGACCTGGGCAAGGTCTTGCGAGAGCCCTGCAACCACTCCATGACCATTTGAACTTTTTAACTAAAAATCTAGTGCATAATAATAATAATAATAATAATAATAATAATAATAATTTATACAGTGCTTTGTTACAAAGTGCTGTACATGAAGTAAAATGGGTGAGCAGTTTACAAAATACAATAAATACAATAGTTCTAATAAAATACCTTAACTGGATTTAAAAGAATATAAGAATAAAAATTTAAAATAAAAGCCATATAAAGTGTGTAGTGACCACCACAAGGACCATCAGCTTGCTCTACCTCAGGAACAACCAGCCAACCCCCTCTATTCCAAAAGGAAGGTTTTCAAACCTTTCTTGAACACCTCCAAACTCTCGGTTAACCACAGGGGCAGTGAATTCTACAGTTGAGGAACAAGATCTTGGAATGCACGATACTGGGACACCACGATCCGTGAGGTAGAATAGGTCAGGAGGGCCTGACCCATGGATCTGGTGGCCCGTCCCGGAACATACCAGGACAAAAGGGAGGAAAGTTAAATTGGGTAGTGCAACTGTAGGGCCTTAAAGGCCAGGACCAAGATCTTAAATTGGGCCGTGGCCTTCAATGGAAGGCAGTGCAAGGCCCTATGATGGAAGGAGGAATGGGCAAATGTAACAGCACTGTTCTGGACCAGGAACAAAGGGTGGAGAAAGGAAAGAGGAAGACTCGCTAGGAGACTATTACAGTAATCCAGGCATGACACAAACAAGACATGAACCAAGAGATCTGCAGTCACCTGAGACAGGAACCTGAAAATCCGGTGGATGTTCAATAGATGGAAATTGCTTTATTCCTTCTCCCTCCCAATCCCCTTTCCTTTTGTGTCATGTCTGCAGCATTCATTTTAATTCAACATTATACTACTGCTTTACTGGCTAAATTTAGGAGGACTGCCACCGGGTGGCTGGTTTGTGAAAATGCAACTTATAGAAACAATTTCACTAAAAAAAGACATGCTTTAGAAGTGAATATAGTGAAAATGGTCTGGCAATTCACAGTTTAATAAGGTCTCAGTAATTGAAAAAAGTAGATTTGCAATATTAAATCCATTACAAGGTGAATATTAAAGACAAAACTTCACAAGGCAGTGAAGGTCATGGTGAGGGAAGAGATTATATCATGGATTTTATCATTCCAAAAAGTCCAGTAGGTACTTAAGTCATTTACATGGTTATATTCCACACAGTTGCAACGAATGCATTATTGGGGGAAGAATTACAAAGTATTGTGCTTAGAAAATGCAATATCCCTGCATTGGAAGCATAGCACTGAGTTAAGGCTGCGTATTTTGACTTGGCTCAACAAATAACAGACAAATGCTAATATGAATTGTTGCACAAGAAACTTGTGGTGTAGAAAGTGCCACGGAATCCTTCAAGAATTTAAGAACATAAGAAGAGCCCTGCTGGATCAGACCAAGGGTCCATCTAGTCCAGCAGTCTGTTCGCGCAGTGGGCAACCAGCCATCGGCCAGGGATGAACAAGCAGGACGTGGTGCAGCGGCACCCTCCCACCCATGTTCCCCAGCAAGCCATTCATTCTCTCAGCCTGTTTTTTGTATGTAAAGCAGGCATTGCATAAACAACTATCAGGAACTAGTTTCTCAAACAGTTGTTAATGCTTGTATGACACTTTAAAAACTGTGTATTGAAAAATGTCCTTGTGAATGCACTCATTGATAATGTGCTGTTAATCAGTGACCAGAAGAGGGCAGTGTAGGATAACTAAATCTGCTAGGATAATTTTCGGTCATTACTGGAGCGAAGGCTGCTGCCTGCAATGAAAACCCATTCCTGGGTGTGAGCAGACTATATCTACAAAGGACTTTTATAAGATTTTAAAATGATGACCTTTAAAGGGTATTTATGGGCTTTAAACTCGAAAGTCTTGAAAATAATATTTTGTTTTCATGCAGGGTGGGAGCAAATTGCTTAGCGTTTAACAATTAATCAGTGTTTAATTCGAGACATAGCTTATTGCACTTAGCCTTATAAACCTATTGATAATGCTGGAGTTCCCTCTGAAACATGAACAGCAGTAATCATAGCGTGCTTATGAACATAGACAGAGTAAGTTTCCTGAGACTGTTTGCGTATGTCAGCAATCAGGAATCAGGGCTACTAAATTAGAGGACCTGAGTTTCTTTGAGCCTCAGCCTTTGGAATGTACACCCAAATCAAACATACTGTGTAGTAGAGTCCTCATATGGGATATACCCCCTCTCAAGAATTGCTCTCACACAAAGCAGAAGTACATATGTTTTCCATGGGCAGGAAGATTTTGATGGTATAGAGGGACAGTTTCAAGCACGCCAGCTTCTCGTACACATTCTGAAGTTATATAGTCCTTATCTTTGAATAAGTGCTCAGCCTTGTCTCCCACAAAGCCAGAGAAGAAACCCAGAAGGTTTCCCACCATTCTAGGACCTCCCTTTTCTATCATAGAACTTTACACAAGGATTTCTAACACAGAGCTATCTAAACTGGAGTTTAAAGCTTTTACATTAAAAACTGTACTGGGTGTGACAGAGGGCTGTTCTGTGACAAGTGGTAACTTCACTGAGTTAGCCGGCCTACATAGGATGCTGTTTTAAGCTGCTGCAACATAAGTCTCTGTGCAAAGCTGCAGCCACACAAATCAAAAGGCTCGTGTTATCTCCTTATCCAGCTTGTCACTCATCTAGCCTCCTTCTCAAGGATGCTTAATATATGTTGCTTCGTTGTGATACAGAAGGAGATATTTGCATAGGAGAAAGCCTGCCAGACAGAATGTGCAAAAACAGTAGCGCAAATGCCTGGTTTGCTCTGGGCACTGAGAAGCAAGTTTCCAACACAAGAAGCCAGAGGAAGCGTAAGCATACATCTTTAATAATTTCTTAATATATTTCAGGGATAGGCAACCATGTTGGTGGGGATTTGGACTACAGATCCCATAAGCCCCAGCCAACATGGCCAATGGTCAGGGATTATGGGAGTTGAAGTCCAAAACATTTGGAGAGTGCCAGGTTGTCTACCCCTGCCCACCTGCAGTCAGAGAGTGGATAGAGCAGGTCCCTGTGGGAATGGGAGAGTGACATGTTCACCATGAGCATGGTCAAATGATGGTGGATGCGGTGCTGTTTTTTGCCACTTTTTCAATCCACGCGTATAGCTAGAATCGGTTTCTCTCATCCTTCTTAGCGAGTTTGGAATGATGTGACAATAGCTACCTGAATTCATCCATGCAGAATGAGAAAGTGTCTATTCAGGGATGTGGTGTTACACTGCCATTCACGTAGTATACTTTACATCTCTTTTATGACATGTGCACTTATCTCATTGGAGAAAATGTAAGTTAAGAAGCAATTCTCAGGCAGAGTAAAGATGGCTGAGAAATTCCAAAGGAAACAAGTAACCATACTTCAGGGCCACAGGCCTCTACTTTAAAAGAAAAAGTAATTGAGCCTGCAATCCTATGCATATGCACTTAACTGGAAGTAAGTGCAATTGAACTCAGTAAGATGTCTCTGAGTAGACAGACGTCTACTCAGGACTGCACTGTTATTCTTTTATAGCATAACCCTATATAAATCAGTTCAGAAGTAAGCTGGGTTCAACGGGACTTACCTCCAGGTAAACACATATAGGATTGCAGTCTTAATGCTGGATCTTGGGCCTGTGAAAGAGCATTTCTGTAGCATGCTGCTCTGCAAATATGTGATTTTAGGGTGGTTTATGATTTTTCTCATCATGAATTTAGATTTCTTTTTAAATGCTTTAAATTTATTGAATGAATTTATGTATTTTACATCGCATTTTATGCATTTCAAAAGCATTGCTGGGAAGCAGTCCAGATGACAATGACGATGACGATGACGGAATACATTCTTATTAAAATTCTAAGAGCAACTGTTCTAGGGGGCAACATCATCTCACTGCCTGAGAGCAGAGAGCACCATAATAGGGTAATATTCCTTAGGACTAGCTAAAATGTCACAGATCAATGAGCAAGCTTTTGAGTTCTTCAGAACAAAAATGAGGCTGAGCAGGGATTATTTATTTATTTCTTTATTTCTTTATTTATTTATTGCATTTCTATACTGCCCAATAGCTGAAGCTCTTCTGTCCTGATGCTGTAGATGAGTGGCATGAAGACCTTCAACATGAGCAGAAGATCTGGAACCAAATATCATTCCATTGTTGATGGCATAACTTCTCCATCAGCTCTATACTTGCTAATAGTGAATTTCCAATGTAATTCACAGCTTTCGCATGTAGTCATCTACATGACTGGAATCAACTATTTTAACAATGGAAATATTTTGAGATATAAAGAAAAGGCCATCACTGAAGAGAGAGGCAACCTCTGCTGGATAAAAGTAGGACAGTGAGTGAGATCTTAGACTAGGGTTGGGGAATCCTCCAGTTGTTGGCCTGCAACACCCATCATCCCTCACCATTGGCTATCTGGAGGACCACAAATGTGGTCGGACTGCATTCCATCAGTCCCCAGCCCTGCCTTAGATCTTAGTTCAGATCCTCCTCTTTTTTCCACCTCCAAACTGTCCACAATTAACTTGTTCCATAAAAGTCAAAGCTGACATATATTATTCTTGTCATTTGTTAATGATTGTAAATAGAAAAGTGTTTGGAAACAGTAGTACAGAATAATCAGTTCAGACAACATTGGGCCCTGAAGCCTATGTTTGCTCCTAGACAGACTAACAGTAACAACTGGCCTATTGAGGCAGTCAGCCAGGGTGCTCATAACTTTATGTTGTGCAGTCTCTTACACGTTTTGTCCTTGCTGTGCTGCCTTTCCTGATCTCCACCTCTTCGGGCCAAGAAATGGGTGTCTGGTCTTCTAGCCACTCTGCCTAATTTGAGAGGATCTCAATCTATACATGCCCAAGATTCCATTTTCAGCCCATAGTTAAAGTGTCTTAGGCACCCTGACTCTGTCAATGCACATCCTGATATCTGTGTGGCTTCGATCCACTTCATTTTGCCTACTTAAGCCTACTCCACCCATGTCTCCATCCTTCTCATACCCTGTTGGTCAATTGTCTGCTTGTGGCTGTAGTTATCTAAGCCAGGGGTCCCCAGACTTTGGGGTTAGTGGGCCTGTTTAGAATTTTGACAGAATGTTGTGAGTACTCTCACAAAATGGCTGCCATGGGGATGGTTTGCCCATTCATAAAATGGCTGCTATGGTGGGCATGGTCAGTCACAAAACACTCATTTTTCAGGAGGCAAACTGGTGCGACTCAAGGAAAAGTAACCGAAATACAAGGCAGAGGTGAAGGCTGAGCTCCAAAACAAAACCACTAATTTGAACCCGAATAAAAATGGTGCTGGAGGGCAGAACTTACATTTGCAAGATGACAGTGTTCTAATTACATTTTTAAAAACCTTAAGAAATAAAATACAGATCAGGATGGGCAGGGAGCCTAGTGGGCACCAAAAGATGTCTCTTTAGGCACATTGTGACCATGGATACCCCATTAAAGACACCTGGTCTAAGCCATCCCTAGTGTCAGCCGCTTTCCCACTGCCTCCCCTCTCCCCTGGACCTATAATTGGAAATGATTGAAGAGAATCAAACCCAAATCAGTGACTGCTAAACAATTCCCGATCATGTACAGACCAACCCAAGACAGTAGAAGTGAAGGTTCAGGTAATAATTATACCTGACATATTTGTATGCACAAAATAAGGAATGGCACAATAATAAGCTGAAACTTGTCTCTGAGTACTACATTTTCTTTCGAAAGAAAAAGAAATAGGAGCAAATGGGTACTCCAGAGTGCACATGACCTTTCTAAGCACACAGCTGTAGTAAGCATGAACATCTGGATCCTCCAGCCACACTAATAGTAACAGAATGCTCATATGGTTATTACTGCAAACTATACACTGTCTTCATATAGGGGACTTGTACTGTTACAACAATGCAAGCCATGGGAATATTTCCCAGCGTGTATCCCACCCACCCCATCCACCCAAAGAGGCACAAAGTAATAAGGAAAAGAAGCCACAAGTTACTGAATTGTCATTCATGTGAAGTAAGAAGGTAAGTTTATTTCTGGGTTCCCCCCACCCCACCCTCATATGGAACTCGCTAGCAAGACAGCAATGAACACAAGATATTCAACGTTCTAATAAAATAGTAATGCTGCAAGCTCAGCGTCTCATAAAACATTTACAATCTGCAGCCAGTAAAGTGTAAACAAGAGATTTAAGCCCTGCTGCTGCTTAGACAGATAAGGAGCAAGTTTGGAGATTAGCAGGAAGATTATTCCACACAGGTTCGCCGGAGGTTCATTAAATGCCTATCCGTCTTCTCATTTGCTACAACAAACTTGGAGGAAGGCAGAATTGGACCCTTGGAAAGAAGCCTGTCTCTGAACAAATGGCACTGCCTCCACATCAGTGAGCGTGTTGGCAGGCAGCTTGGTGCTGTAAAATGAGCATGGCCCATGCAGGGGAAACACACTATTAAGGACGTAAGGGCCCTGCAGGATCAGACCAAAAGTCCATCTAGTCCTCCATCTTGTTTCCCAAAGTGGCCAATCAGGGAAGCCCACAAGGGGGACATGATTTGGGCGGTTCACAAGAATTAAAACCATTAAAAAAAGGGATGATGAAATACAATATAAACATTTAAAAGTTTAACGTATTCTGTAAAAACAAAAAATAATAACCAAATGGAACCCAGCCACAGTGCAAAGATTTAAAACACAATACCACATTTAAAACAGAAACTGAAAAACTAAAATGCCTGGGAAAACAGAAAGTTCTTGACCCAATGCCAAAAAGAGCACAGTGTAGGCGCCACATGAGCCACTCTGGGAAGATCATGCCACAAATGAAACACCCTCACTTCCTTTGGTGGGCGACCACTGAAGTTGATCTTAGGGTCTGGCAGGTGTATGTGGGAAAAGATCATCCTTCAGTTAGTTTGGCCCCAAGCCATTTAGGGTTTTGAATGTTAATATCAGCACTTTGATTTAGGTCCAGATACGGACCTGCAGCCAGTGAAGATGGAAAAGTACTGACATAATATGCTCACATTGGCCAGTCTCTGTGAGCAATCCCCCTGCCCTGTTTTGGACCAGCTGAAGTTTCCAGACCGTTTTCAAAGGCAGAAAGGGAAGGGAAGGAACCTCTCGTGCAAGCACTGAGTCATTACTGACTCTTGGAGGGACACCAGCTTTCGCTGATGTTTTCTTGGCAGGCCTTATAGCGGGGTGGTTTGCCGTTGCCTTCCCCGGCCTTTCCCCCAGCTAACTGGGTACTCATTTTACCGACCTCAGGAGGATGGAAGGCTGAGTCGACCCAAGCTGGCTGCCTGAAACCAGCTTCTGCTGGGATCGAACTCAGGCCGTGGGGAGAGTTTCAGCTGCAGAAACTGCTGCTTTACCGCTCTGCGCCACACGAGGCTCATGTTTTCAAAGGCAACCGCATAAATAAAGCATTGCAGTAATCCAGATGAGAGGTTATCAGAGCATGGATAACTGTAGCTAGGCAGGCAGGCTTGGATACCTGCCAAGGGCCCACACACCAATATGGTCCTACTGCTAAGAGCCCCCTGGAGCTGATCCTCCTCTTCACCATTACAGCCTGCTTGTTCACCTACCTCCTGCTCTGGCCCAGACAACAGTGGTGGTAAGGAGCAGCAGCAAATGTAACTTCTCCTTACCACCACTGAAGTGGTAGCAAGGGTGAGGAAAAAGGATGAGGAGTGATAGCAGTTAGTGACAACAGCAGTGAGAAGGTTGACTCACTGAGGGAGGGGGTCCATTGACAGCATCTTGCCCAAGGGCCCTCCAAAACCTGGAGCAGGCATTGTCCTCTTCTAAAGCCATCTGCTGACCTGGTGGTGGTGAATCCCACAAATTCTAGATGTGGAGGTTAACTTTGTGAAGAGGAGAACCTCCTGTATCTGTGGGGGTTCTCCATGAGATCTGGAAGGCTTTCTCCCATACATGGGAATTCTGGTCATAGACTGCTAACGGGGGAACTAAAACATTGCAGTCCAGGATGCTATTAAAGGGAGATGAAAACTAGAGCTGAGATCCGCTTCTCTTCGGTTCAGAGAAGCAATAGTGAAGCAGGGTGCTTCGCCTCCGTTATAGGTAGAGGAGAAGCGAGTTGGGGGGCTAGCGAAGCATTGCAAAGAGAAGCGGCCACAAGCAAATCGATTCGCTTTTCATGAAGGGCTCCGCCTGCCATTTTGGATATTTTTCTCATAGGATTGCATTGTGGAAAAGATTAGCGTATAACTTTTTTGTTTTGAAACCCACGTGTGTGAAACTTGCTGTGCTTAGAGAATGGTGGTTGGGGGTCGTTTGTGGAGATGTTCAGACTTTGTCATCCTGCGGTTTGCTTGCTATTAATTTGTTTAGAATGTTAAAAGCGGGAGGGGGTAAGGGTTTTTTAAAGCGATGACAGGCGGATTCAACTCCCAATCGTGATGAGAAGTGATCACCTCATGTGAAGCATCCTCCAATCCCAATGTTGGAGGGGGACTAAGGCAGAGCCACCCTGAGACTCTTTTCCTTTCTGTCTCTTTGTGGGGTTGGACTTAGTGGAGAGAGGATGTAGTTCTGTGCTACAGCTGTGTTTTTTGGAGGAGATATAGGATTTAGCTTGGGTTGTGTGTTTGTTTCTGACTGTTTGCTTAGATTGCTCTGTGTTTTTCCCTTACTTTGGTTTATATAAATTTCATTTTTTTCATTTTTGGAGTGTTGGTTTGTTTGGTTTCCCACCCCCACCCCCAACCCCTTCTCCCTCTTCTACACCCACGGTTCTGTGACTGTGTTTCATCTTCCTTCTTTCTTCTATATAAAAAAACCTACAAAAATACCAAAAAAAAGTATCCTCTCTTTCTTCTGTCTCTTACTCTCTCTCTCTCTCTTTGTGTGTGAATGTGTGTGTGTTTCTTTGGACTGTGTGTTATTGTGTGAGTGTGTTTGCCGTGCACTGCTTGTTACGTGCAAAAAGCAAATAAAGTTTGACCATTCAAATCCAGTTTGGGCAAAGCATGCACACTTGTCCCATTTCCCCAAATAATAAATACATTTATTATTATTATTATTATTATTATTATTATTATTATTATTATTATTATTTATAATCATCATGACAAAAAGGAGCAGGCGTACGTCTGTGTCTGGGTGTGCTGAAAGCAGTGGTGGTCAAGGCAAGGTTGGCACCAGTAAGCAGGCAGCCTCTCCTGCTGTGAAAATCAAATGGGCAAGTCCTTGGCTGGCTGCTCCTCAAAAGAAGCAGGAGAAGAAGCAGGCAGATGCACCTGCTTCTCCAACTTGCACCCGTCATTCTCTTTTTGAGGGTGGGAAAAGTGCCCTTTTGCAAGAGGCAGGTGGCAGCAGCATTAGTGCCATTGTAGGAGGAGGAGTATTCCCAACTCCAATGCCTGCCTCTGCCCACCTGCCTGCCTGGGAGCCGTCCTTGTGGGGTAGCTGGATCTGCTGGGACTGACTTCCCTAGAGATCTATGGCTTACCTGTGCAAAGTACCAGCTCCTTTGTGCCCACCTGCTAATGCCTGCCTCTGCCCACCTGCCCATGCCTGCCTCTGCCCGCCTGCCTGCCCGCCTGCCAATGCCTGCCTGCCTGCCAGTGCCCACCTGCCTGCCTGCCTGGGAGCCATCCTTGTGGGGTAGCTGGATCTGCTGGGACTGACTTCCCCAGATATCTATGGCTTACCTGTGCAAAGTACCAGATCCTTTGTGCCCACCTGCTAATGCCTGCCTCTGCCCGCCTGCCCATGCCTGCCTCTGCCCACCTGCCTGCCTGCCAATGCCTGCCTCTGCCTGCCTGCCTGCCTGCCTGCCAATGCCCGCATGCCTGCCTGGGAGCCATCTTTGTCGGGTAGCTGGATCTGCTGTGACTGACTTCCCCAGAGATCTATGGCTTACCTGTGTAAAGTACCAACTCCTTTGTGCCCACCTGCCAATGCCTGCCTCTGCCTGCCTCTCTGCCCTCCTGGTGCCTAGGAGGGGTACTAGATGATGGGCTTTGTGGGTCAACCCCACCAGCCTCTGGTATGCTTGCTCCCAGTGCTACAGGGGCATAGCCGCTTGCTGCCTCTCCTCCTCTGTGCCCGCCTCACAGGGACGGTTTTTGTACGTGTCTTGCTTTGACTCAGGGGATTAATCCGTCCTGCGCTCATTAGACTGCCAAGTAAGTATGGAAGGTTTATCTTTAAATACTCCCCAATTCATGGCATGTTGGGATTTCCTTTGAAATGGCCTTGAATAGGAAAGCCTGCAGCTTGAATCCCTGAGATATTTGGATTTCTGAAAATGGGGTGGGGGATTTTCAAAATTTCCCCCAAAATCAGTGGAGGCTTGGATTGACTTCCAACTGGGCAAGAAGGTGGATACATGGTTAAGCTCTCATGGTGCCAATTTTGAGGTTTCTAACGTGAAAACTGACAGAGTTCTAGCATGGGACTTGAATTGGGGTGAGTTAAAAGGTTAAAAAATCACCAAAAATCAGGGGATGATGGGATTTGCTTGAAACTTGCTGTGAATGTGGATTTAGATGGCATCTGTGAGGGTGCCCACATCCAAGTTTGTATCTGTAAAAATGTCAGAGTAAATCCCATTTCTGAAAATGGGGTGTCGGATATTCAAAAATTCCCCCCAAAATCTGGGGGTGATTGGATTTGCTTGAGGCTTGGCATGAATGTGTATACATGGATAAGCTCTCATGGTGCCTATTATGAGGTTTCTAACATTAACAGAAAAAAAGTTATAGGCATTTGGATTTCAATGCAAGTCTATGGGGGGGGAAACAGAGCTCCAATTCGGAGCCGGAGCTCCGCAGCTAAGCAAAGTGGACCACTGACGAATTGGAGCGGAGCGGACCCAATCCGGAGTTTGCGGATCGGGATCCAAAGTTGATCGGGGGGTCCGTGCACAGCCCTAATGAAAACCTGCAGCCTCACATCTGACAGCAGGTGGTCTCATGGGTGCATCTGTGTATGTGCATCCATGCAATGTGTTGTGGAGGAAGACATTGTACACATCCAGCCCTTGCTACCTCTTTAAAACATGGGCACACATTTTGCTAGTACACTATAATTGTGGAACCTTTACATGCAACGTTTTAAGGGAGGTTAGGGGAGTTCTGCGAGTGGATGGGGTGGGGTAGGGTAGATGAGGGAAACGAGGTGATAGCCTTCCAGTTACATTCCCCACCCCACCCCAAGATGGTTGTTGCCATTTATAATGAGTGACTTTTTCTCACAGTAATATCCTCCCCTTAAGTCACTCTTCAAAATGGGGGGGGGGGGGAGAGGAGAAAATCCTTCCACCTTCCACAATTGAGCCCCTGTGCTCTTCATCATCCAAAAGGGCACAAGCCCTGCATCCTACTTCCCCTAAGACAGGGGTGAGAAACTTTGGTGGGTTTGGGGGGAACTTCATTGGCTCTCCCAGAACCCACCATGAACAGTACCCTTCCCCCACTGCTGGCGTCCTGGTGGAAGTGGCCAGGCTGTTTGGCAGGCTGGGGTGCACATTTCTGCTAGGAAACAGGATCCATGCGCTTTGTTTCCCAACAGAACTGCTGGAAATCTGGAAGCCTGGCAGTGGGGTTGCAACACCCCCCATGGGAGCCAGATATCATGTGTTGTCCTGCCCTGCCCTGCCCTAAGGTGATTTCCTGCCATCCTAAGAGCTGGCTCAGACATGTATAGATGGATGGATGATAGATAGATAGATAGATAGATAGATAGATAGATAGATAGATAGATAGATAGATGCCCTGTAGCAACAAGGGATAATCTGCATGTGTGAATGTGTTATCAGAGATCAAAGACAACCAAGACAAGTTTCCTCTTGCTTTGTTTCACCTGAGACACAATGCTTTTCATTAGCATCCATTCCCACTTTCATAGCCATTCATAGTTCTCCTGCATGGCAACTCCTGTGCAGCTCCTTTGATTATAACACTAGAATAGATGATGGATTATGTGAGGGGAATTCAACCCTCGTATAACCCATGCTCACTGGATTAGCATGAAATGACAACCCCTGAGTGGGAGTTACACATTCAAAATGGTGGCTGCACCTCCCACCCCCCGCACATGCTGCAGTATCACCATAGGTTATATTAAGCGCCCAATATTATGTCTTCGTCTTTCAGTAGCTATCAGTTTTTTTGTTGATAGTATTTATTATACTAATGCATTTGGAATATTGTATAATGCAATTATTTAACATCAGTGAGTTCATTTTGTTGAGAAGAGTGTGGGTGGACTAGTGGAAAAGAAGGTCAGCACAAAGTCTGTTTATGGCTTGCACCCATATGGATGGCCCAAGAGAAGGCATGGTGCAATAACGCAATGTCGTGTGCTGAAGCTATACAACTAAGAGGGGATTCTGCTCCAGGATAAGGGGCTCGGTGCAATTTCAAAAGGCTGGGAGAGCAGGAGGAATGCAGCTTCCTTTGTGAGGCCCAATTATAAAGGCTAACACAGGCACTGTGCCAATGCATATTCTTTCCGGTTTAAAGAGCTGGACAATGTGCATCATTAAGGAAGGAAAAAATAGTAAAATTCCTACCATGGTGCAGAGAAAGAAATGTTGAAAAGGCAAACTCACCAAGGAACGGAGGGAGCACTCACCTTATTACTGACATAACAAGTCCAGTCACTACTGTGACCAAATTTTAATTACCCAGCACTGACCTGAAACGAAACTGAAGGCCTGTCAACCACTGTCCTCATAGGACAGGAAGCTCCTATTCTGGACTGTCCTCATGGTAATGAGGTAGGCAGGTCAGGCCCTGCCATACAGAAGGGTGAAGTGACCTGCTTCAGATAGCACCAATGATGGTGGTGGTGGTGTTTGTGTGTGGAGTGGAAAGGACATGAGATGGAGGTAGCTAGTGGTGTCTGATTGGTGCAACAAGACTTTTGGAAGTGTTCATCCTAGGAGGTGTGTGTGTGTGTGTGTGTGCGTGTGACATGAGCACCATTTGGGTTTGGTTTCAGGCAGCAAAGTGTCTTAGTATTTCCAGATCAGTGGGCATGTTTTCTGTTGCACTCTCACTAGCTCCCTTTCACCTACTCTGCTCCTCCTCTACTTCCAGCTGCCTTCCTGTTGTATAGGACAACAATTCCTATCATGCTGACTGGGTGATGGGATTTGTAGTCCAACACATTTGGAGAGCTCCAGATCGGGGAAAACTACTCAGAACCTACTGAAATCCTTTGCTACACAGCAAGCAGCTGTGCTTTCTCTTTTGAAGCGGAGTGGGCTGCTGTTGTTTTAAAGCAATAACTACAAGGCCCCAGTCCACCTACCTTTGGTCCTCCTGCCCTCTTGCCTTTTTTTTGAATCCTTTCTGGCTTTGCTGATTCCAATGAAAGTAAAAAAGAAAAAGAAAAGTAGAATGTAATCTTCTCTATGTTTCAAATAGGTGCTGGATGAGGCCTTGAATGAATATGCCACTAAAGGTTTCCCTCTTGCTTTGCTTCATTTTGAGTGTCAGTCGCACGGCATAAGCATTCAGGCCCTGCGAGCTGATCGGCTGCTACCTGTAATTATTTCTTTTAGTGAGGATGCATAAAACTTTCCGATTGCATTTAATTCAACAGGAAACTATTTCTATATTTCATGTCATCGGCCCGAATGAAAATGGAGATAGTTCATCAATGCTGATATGTGGTATAAAAAGAGCCAAACAGCTCAGGGGTATGAGAGTGCATAAAAATGTTTTGTGTCCTGACCAGTACATCGCTTTAAAATTTTTTACAATCAGCCCCAATTGTTCATTCTTCCCATGCAGAAGATACTCACATATTCATTTTTAAAAGGGCAAATCAACCATAATTCAGTTTATAAACTGTGGAGCTGGTTGTGAATGTCTGGATGAATATTCATTAGAATCTCTTAATCTGCCATCGACGGTGATTCATTAGGCATATGTAAATATCATTCACTTTAATTGCCCCTAAACTGACTTAACATAATATTGTCATTAGCAAATTATTAGTTATTTGTGTAACTAATGGTACATTATGGTGCACACGTTAAACGGTCAAATATATGATTACAATTATGAAGATATTTTATGCTGGGCGCTTTCTAAACTGTTTGATAAAATATAAAGGAGCCGAACTGAATGTGGTATGTTAATAGGGCTGTTGTAGAACTTTATTATTACTGTTATTTTGCACCTTTGTGCACACTGGAATAGACACGTTTATTGTGGCTTGGGCTTTGATGGGTTACAGATTGCTTTCCCTTTTCTTCCCATATCAAAGGCTCGGGTGATTTCCACATGTGTGCTAACCCGGTTTTAACTAATGAACTCAGCCTTCAGTTAATTATTGGTGGAAGTAACCTAGGCTCCTAGAATATGACCTTTTAACTGGGTGACCTGACAGAGGGGTGGGCGTGGGGCTAATGGAGCTGGTGGAAGGCAGTCTGTGTAACACTACGCATCAATAGCAAATATACAATACCCCAGCCTGAAACACATTGCTTGGATTGATTTCAACTTTATCTTACTTGGGGACTTGCTTCCAAGTAAGTGTCCTTAGAGATAATAGCATTAGGCTTAAAAGCAATTAATCTGCTGTTCCAACCATTGGGCAGTTCCACAGAAGTCAATTGAAGTTTTCGGTTTACTGTTTTACCAGTTTTCGATTTACTGTTTTACCAGTTTTATAGTGCAATCCTACAGAGGAGTCTCATGGATTCAATGGGGCATGCTCCCAGAAAAGAGAGCATAGAATTGCATTGCAAAGGATTGTATTTGCAAACATATCTGCTTTCCTAAGGACAGTGTTTTATTTTGTTTTATTTCATACTCATTTTATTTATTTAAAAATGTGAGTATATCTCATCCATTCGGGCCCCTCACCCTGCAGTTTTCATTTCTTACCCTCCAACAACGCTCTGTGTATGGGACAATTAGGAAAGGGATAGTAATAGGGAAACTTCCTTTCTGAATACTTCTTGTGAGCTCTTTCACATAAAACAAGTAGGAGTAGGAATGGGAAATGGATCTTTCCAGCCAACATGAAATTTAAGAAATGAAAAGGCAGGACTCAACTATTTCTTCCTTTTCCTAAATGCACTGCCTTGGGCCGAATCTCCAAATCCAAGTTGAGGTGGGCTGATTTGGCCTGCCTCAGTCCAAAACTAGGTTCTAGGTGCTTGGTCAGCCTGAGGTGCCTCAGGCCAATTCAGGACAGGGCTGAATCTGCCCACCTGCCCAGGATAGCCATTGCAAGGCCAGCCATGAGTCCAGGTGATTCCACTGGACTCACTGGACTCACCTCCCCCTCCCTCCCCGCCCTCCTTGATTACCTCTCATTGGTGCCAGGACTTACCTTCCCATGTATCCTCTTCCCTGAGAGCTAAGCCATAATTTAAAGGTAAGAGGGCTCTCTTTTTTAATAGATCTATGGCTGAAAACTACAGCGGCCATAAAGGGCCATTTCCCTTAGTTTGTGACCATAGTGCTATTTAAAAAAAAGAGCCCCCACTAGCTTATCTTTAAATCACAGCTCAGTTCTCAGGAAAGAGGACGTACAGGAAGATAAGTCCTGGCAGTGATGGCTCCAGGTTTAGAGAGGCAGGGAGGGAGTCAGGAGTCCAATGGACTCCCAGTTGGCCTAGCACCCAGCTTTCCTGGGCATTTGGCCAGTGCCCAGGAACTCTGTAAAGTCCAATCTGCTTCATGCCCTCCGAATCTCATTCTGAGTTTGGTGCTGAAGTGAGGCAGGCAAGCCCCAAAGCAGCTTGAGCTGAATCGGGGCTGTTTTGGAGGCTCTGAAATGGCTTCTGAGGCAAGTGGGGTGGTGGTGCACAGCCCTATTTAATACCTATTCAGATTTTGGGGCAATCCATGTATGGCAGTCTTGAAGGCTTCTAAATATGGTTTAACCTGTGATCTGAATGAATGCTGAACTTTTCAGAAGAACAGTGCACATGCAGATATTAAGATATGCGTATTCAGGTAAAGTGTCCTCATGGTCAAAATAATATGAATGCACTCTTATTTTGAATAGTTAGAATGTTTATTATGCAATCCTCTTTAAAAATCATATGTAACTTCACCAGGGTACTTAAATTTAAACCAGTTCATCCCCATTTTTGTCAGTAAATTGGCATAAATCTAACTTTACCAACTTTAATAGATTGTGGATCACAGGGTCTACAATTAAGGAAAGACTTTATTTAACATTCAGTTAAATTGACAGTGGCACCTGGAGAATTCCCCCAAACTATGAGTGTAGGATCTCGGTAGGTAAATATAGGAGGAGGCACTCCGCCATAAAACTGGTTTGGTCCATGTTGTGGACAAGCTGGAGTTTCCAGACCATTTTCAAAGGCAGCCCCACATATAACATATTGCAATAATCCAAATGAGAGGTTACCAGAGTGTGACTACCTGTCTCAAGGCTTTCTCTGTCCAGGAAGGCTTGTAGCGAGGATATCAGCTGAAGCTGATAGAAGGCGCTCTGAGACACCAAAGGTGACTGTGCCTCTAGTGATAATGATGGATCCAAGAGCACCCCCAAACTATACATCTGATTCTTTAGGAGGGGTGCAAATCCCTCCAGAACAAGGTAAACACCACTCAGACAGATAGATGAACCATTCACCAACAATATCTCTGTCTTGTTTGGATTGAGTTTCACTTTATTAAACTGCCCCCAGTCCCTCATTTTGATTCAGAACAACTGCCTGAACTGTATTAGATGAAAAGGAGAGTTAGAGCTGAGTGTCAGCCCATATCCCCAGATAACCTTTGCCAGTGGTTTCATGTAGATGTTGAAAAGTTTGGGGGATAAATTAAAGCCCAATGGAACCATGTAACATAGTTGCCAAGGCACAGAGCAATAACCCCCAACACCAGCTTTTGGAATCGCCCATCCAAGTAGCAGTGGAACCACTGCAATGCAGTGCCCCCCATCCCAACTCAGAGAGTCTATCCAGAAGTACACCAAGGTTTATGGCAGGGGTAGGGAACATGGCACCAGTGTGGACACCAGTGTGACCTCAGATACATTTCTTGGTGCCCACCGAGGTGCCTTACCCCTCCTACTTCTTATTTAGTTTATTTTTTAAAAACACACACAAAATTTCTTGCCGGCAGCTGGGGTCGTTTCAGAGCAAAGTGAAGGTCTCTACCTGCTCCCATCTTCTTTTCTCATGAATGCCTCTGGGCCACACGTGGGGCTCAAAGAGATTTTTAGGAAGTGAAGATGGCAGGGGGAGGTTGCAGGCCAATGCTTTCCTCTGCACCACACTCATTTTGTGGTGGTGTCCAGGACACAGTTTTTCACATGGACAAATGTGCCCACAGGCTCAAGAAGGTTGTCTACCCCCTAGTTTATGGTATTAAAAGTCTCTGTCCCTCTCTCAGCATACATCCTCCCACAGGGCAACCAAGCAGGTTTAGTTCCAAAACCAGATTTGAAGCTGGATTGAAATGGATCCTGGAAATCAGTTTAATCCAAGAGTGCCTGTAATGGATCAGCAACCACCTGTTTGAGCAGGTTAACTTTTTCAGGTGCAGCTTGATAACTAGAGACTGATACAGTTCCCTCTTTCAAGCAGGAATCTCCAGCCTCCTGTACCCAGCTGGACATCCCCTTCTTATTAGATGTAATAAGCCAAGAAGGACAAGGGTCGAGCACACAAGTGATCAGCTGAAGTCAACCAAACATTTTGTTCACATCTTCAGGCCTCAACAACTGAAATTCATCCAACATAACTGGACCAGATGGTGTTCTGGAGACCTATACTATTGGTATTGCATTAACGGTGGAGCCTAGATCATGGTGGATGATGCATGCAAGCAACTTTATCTTCAAGGCGTCTCTCAAACTTGTCACATCGTGCCATTGTGCTCTCTTTCTGGGTCAGATGGCAAAAGGCCCCTCACCACCCAGAGAAGCCGGACAACACTTGGAAGACACAATAGAGGTGGAAAAATACCTTCTCTGCCACCGTCACTGCCACAGAGTAGGCCTGATAATGGACTCTAACCTTGATTCAGTTGGATTCGGCCTGCTTCTTCTTCCACCTGCAGTCTAGACCTCCTTGCTTCATGTCCTCAGCTTAGATGTATACCACAGAGCTGCATGGGCATTGCAGAGAGGGAGAGGGCACTTAGGTGCAATCATGTCAACCCTCTGAGATACCCCTGTCTCTCACAGAGTAACCAGGGCATTAACAGGAGTGTCAGCCATACCAGCAGGAAAACCTCCCAGAGGCTTCCAGAAGGCATCAAAATCTATTAAGCTCTGGAAATGGCTCATTTTAATACCCCCCTTGCAGAGGCGAAAAGCCACTGAAATTCTAAACCTCAGCAGGAAATGATCTGACCATGATATTAAATCTCTCAATCATGCACCCTAAAATCTCCCTTCTTGTCCCCTATGAACCTATGCAAGCATTAACATAAGAAGAATCCTGCTTATCCTGCCTATCTAGCCCATAACTGAACATGGATGCAATAGCATCCACCCACCTGTGTTCCCCAGCTACTGCCATAGACAGAGGCACACTGCCTCTGATATTGGAGGTAGCGTATAGCCATCGTGCCTTATCTTCAATGAATTTGTCTAAGCCCCTTGTACAGCCATCCAAGTTGGTGGCCGTTACTACATCTTGCAGTAACAAATTCCACAGTTTAACTAGTGCAGTGTGAAGAAGGCCTTCCTTTTGTCTGTCCTGAGTCTCTCATCATTCAGCTTCACGGGATGACCCTGGGTTCTAGTATTATGACAGAGGAAGCAAAACTTCTCCTTAACCCCTTTTGTTTACACCACACATCATTTTATACACCTCTATCTTGTCTCCCCTTACTTGCTTTTTTTCTAAACTATAAAGCCCCAAACTTTGAAACCATTCCTCACAGAGGAGTTGTTCCAGCTCCTTGAGCATTTTGGTTGCATTGCACAACAATACAATCAGTACCAGTTTGATCAGCTTTGGTATTACACACATTATCTCTTTTCTAGCGGGTGTTTCCTATCCTGCACTCTAAGTGCAGGGCAGGAAATAAGGGTGCCTTTACTTTAGATCCCCTTCTGAAAACAAAGCTGGTCACATATATAATCAGATGGTGGCAGTAACCCCAAATTGTAAATGGGACAAGATGGCTCCTTTATGCTGGTCGGCATCCCGATTAGTTTTGGGACTGCTAAAACAGCTGAACCAAAAATTAATTCAGTAAAACATATAGTCTCCCTCTCTCCTACTCAATGTCTGTCAGTGATGAGAAACTTACAATTCTGATAGCCGAATGCAAAGGAAGGATACGAAAATATTGCAGCAGACCTAATATTTTGCCTGTTCTTCACCTACAATGGCAAGAGCCTTGCAGGCCATGATAATTCTAATAAGGATGGAGATAAAGCAACATTCTGCCCCTCTACAAAAATCCCTGAGGGGATCAGTGTGCTCGCGGACAGTAAATCACCCCAAATCAGCCAACACTGAATTGCAATAGTATTTAAAACCCATAATTGCTGTTGATTAGAATTCAGCCAGGGACTGTGCATAATGCCAATAGGTGACCCTTTCCCCCCCCAGGTGCCCCGGCGCGGATTGCTGAGGCCTTGTAACAAACGCCTAATGCCATTTAACGATGGAATGACATATCTCTGATATGCAAATTTTTACAGCGCAGCAATTAAGCAGTTTAGATTTTTACGACAGTGTTTGGGCTCTATACAACAACAAAAAGGGGGCCAATAAAGGCCTGTGATGGATGGGCCAATCCCCACTGGAAATATACCATGTAATCTTGCAGAGACAATGCATTATGGATTGCATTGTGATTATTGGTTGTTAATCTCCCTCCCTTCTTCTCCTAGTAACCTCTCTCTCTCTCTCTCTCTCTGCCCCCGCCCCCGCACCTCCTGCTATAGTCCTTGGATGAAAACGACATGGCTGCCACATTGTCGGGGGCACGAGCCTTGGATACAGATGGGAAAGTTGGGCCATTGCAATCTGCTGTGCACAAGGACGGCAGTGAAAGGGGCCTTGCAGCTCGGCAGCCTGTCAGCAGGGGACAGAACTGGGGACCATATGCCTCTCTTCTTCTCCCTTCTGTCGCCAAGTCTGCCGCCTCGTCCTTCTGTCAGGGGACACTTTAATGATGAACATGTTTTAAACAGTTTTGTTTACCTTGCAGCAGCCTTAATTAGACACCTTAAACCATTTTTTGGGGGTAGTTTGGATTTGTGCCTATGTGGGTGACTCAGCGTATGGTTCACACACACACACACACACACACACACACACACACACACACACACACACACACTCGTCCTCCAATGATGCAAGCTACTTTTTGCTCTCTCTCCCCCTTTCTTTTGAATAGTGCAAGAAACTATTTACGGCTAAAGAACTACATTGTATTGTAGAACATTAACAAGAAAAGAGCTCTTCTCCCTCCCTCCACTGTTATGCTAGGCCAAGGATAGAAGACTTTCTTTAAATCCACTGTAATGGATGTATACGTGTTAGATCATATTTATACATCTACAGCAGAACTGTTTGCTCTCCAGTCACATCTATAACTAGGGAAAACATAGGTGATGTGGTGGTGGTAGGAAAACTAGCAATCACATTTACTCCATATTTTCCTGCTCATGGTTTTGTCTTGGGTGAATGGGTTTTTTGTTTGTTTGTTTAACTATTGACTTTTCTGAATGGGTAAATATTCTGATACACTTTACGTATGTCATATATTTTAAAATAGTATTTTTAAAAAACAAACAAACATTTCTGACCTAGTGTGTGTGTGTGGGTTTTATTTTCCGGGCCCCTCAGCTTCGTGTTTTAGTTAAGAGTCTCTCTACAGTGTATGTGTGCGATGACAGTGTAAAACTTCAGTTTATGTAATTTCATTAGAGACCTGACAGAAAATGGTGCTTAAATCCCAAGGATGTCTGGCTGCCTTTTAAAATGCCACAGCAGGCAACCAGTGTGAGGGAACAGTAATTTCATTTATCAAAGAAGCAGACTGTACATTTCAGCAAAGAATCCTTCCGTCTGTTAACTCATAAAACAGACTGTAATACAATAATATTAAAGTCTTTAATTAGCTTTTCATTATTTGGACCGTTTGTTCACTGCTTTAAATATCAAAACAAAACAATTCAGTTTTATGCTTGCTTGTTTGTTTGTTAAGTACTATTTTGGCTGTCATGTGCTGGCACAAGGCCAGTATGAATATGTATCAGCTGGGACCGGAATATTTGTTAAGTGTGTATATTTAATTCCAAGTACATAAAAGGGACAATGTACCTAGATCTCTTCTGTAGCCACTAACCACTGAATGGAATGATAGCTAAACAAGGTGATAATTCAGGGAAGCTTCTGCCTAGTATAAACTCAGTACAACTTCAAGCCCAATTAAGCCCAGTGATATGGTGGTGGAAAATTTCCACCACCACATTTTCCACGGAAAATTGCCGACTTTTAGAAATGCATTGTTTTGTAAAATTAACTAGCAGCATAATTAACACAATACAAGCCAAATTTGACAACTGAAATAGATATAATTCTAGACAAAATCAAAGTTATAATTAACTTTTTTTCAGGGGAACCTACGAATTACATGTATTTATGCACACAGCTCTTCAAGCATGTTAAATTAGTATGCTAGCCTTCAGTACCTTTATTTTTATTTCCTAAAATCTAAGTAAAGTAAAGGAAGTGTATGCCATTGAGTCCTTATGATTTTGTAAAGCCTTTGAATTCAAACTACACAAAATGCAGTTGAATGAATTTTTCCACTAATCAGATTTCTCAGTTCAACTACTTTGGACCATTGGGAAAACTTTTCAGATATTTACAGAGCCTGCAAAATTATCAAGACATGTTTGTTTATTTTTCTCTTGTATGCAGTGTTAATCCTATTTAAAGTAGACCCATTGAAATGAATGGGACTTTAGCTAACATTGGATACAACCCTTTGTTTACTAACAGTGCTAACATGCATATCTAGTCAGAAGTAAGCCCCACTGAATGCAATGGGTCTTAATTTCAGGTAAGAGAGTATAGGTTTGAAGCCTATGTGCAACATACTAAATCAGATCTCCATTGCTTTAGAGAAGCAGAAAAGTTTCTGATGCAGTTTTTTTTGCTAGAAAACATACATCACTGGATTAAGCCACACTGTGCCCATGGGAAAGAAATTGGAAGCTTAAGCATTTATGGTGGAAATGGGCACTAAGGCAATGATTATTCATGTCTGTAGACTTCTTCCTTGTAGGGTCACTGATCAAACTGTAACAGAAGGCGGGTTTCAAGGCAAAATAAATAAACAAACAAACCATGAACGGAAAGGGCAAACATGTACCCCTTCATGTACCCCGTTGTTCACAAGTTAAAAATCTCCTGGAAGCAGTGGAGGTTGGTGGCTCTGGTTTTGGTGGGGCTGTGAATCCATTCAGGTTTCACTCTGAACCATCCAGAACTCTAAAGGAGCTGTCCAAGGTGTTTTAGGGGTAGGAGTCAGCACCTTGGATAGCTCCTTTAGAGTTCTGGATGGTTTGGAGTGAAACCCAGAATGGATTTGCAGCCCACTGAAATCGGAGCCGTGACTATCCACTGTCTGGAAGCAAAGCTGACTCAGGATTCTGCTTCCTGAAGTAAAAGACAAGATGGTGCAGACCCCTCTCCCAATTCACATACAGAAGCTGACTGGATTGGCATTTTTCCTCCAACACTGCTAATGAAACAGAATCCTCCATCATGCCTGAGGGAAGCAGGCTAGTTTAGGGAGTACAGGGTAGTTTGCTCTGTCCTCCTGGCCACTGACTCAATAGATGAGCTATGCATGCAAGCACACAATGCCTGCTAGAGTGCACAGCCTGGGCTGACAGCCTCTCTGCCTGTTCACTCAGTGGTAGTCTGTGTGTCAGACAGTACAGACAGACAGATAGTACAGGCCAAATCATGCTCCCCACGCAACCCTCTAAAAACAATAGACAAGGAGCTGTCCCAAAGGATTAGTAAGACAGGAACAAATCCCAGCTCATTTCACTGGCCAGTCATAGATTGATAGATCAGCCTAACCTACCACACAGGGTTGTTGTGAGGATAAAAGTGGGGAAAAGCTGAATTTAAGTTTAAATCAATTAAACAAAAAGTGTGGGAGGGAAGAATCCTCCTGATCCTTCAAGAATCCCATCTGAATGCCAGGTGAGGAAGACAAGCGCAGAACCAGTGGAGGAATTGAATAGGAGCCACTATGGCTGCCTTTTCTCTTGCTGCTTTAGATCTTATACAGCCCAATCTAAGCCTGTTCACTCAGAAGCAAGACCCCCTAAATTCAGTGGTAGTTACTCCTGCATAAATGTACGCAGGATTGCAGCATTAAAGGTATTGTGCCTGGAAATTCTGGTCACAAATTAGAAACAGAAAACCCAAAGAGAGAGTGACACACACATTTGAATACCTCTTCTAGATGCAAAGGAGGCTTCTATAGCTTTGATAATTGCACAATTTTTCTCATCCCCACCTCTCAAGCTGTTTCTGCTGAAATCCCCTCACTGCGTACCTATTAAAGGCAGGGAAGCCCTTTCTTCCTTTGCATAATGTCATCTGAAAAACAGGGAGTCAGTAAAGAAAATGCACACTCCAGTAGGTAAAATGGCAAGATCCACTATTCTACAGTGCTCATGCAGGATCATGAAACACCTGAGTTCCCTGTCACTGCAATGTTTTTTCCTAGAGCAGTGGTTCTCAACCTTCCTAATGCCGTGACCTTTTAATACAGTTCCTCATGTTGTGGTGACCCCCAACCATAAAATTATTTTCGTTCTTCTCTACACAATCCATTGTCATGGGATGGTTTGCTAATGAAAATAATACATAACAATAGCTTTAATAATACAAAAGATGATACATGACATAGTTCAGTCAATACAGTTTCCTAAGACCATCGGAAATATGTGTTTTCCGATGGTCTTAGGCGACCCCTGTGAAAGGGTCATTCGACCCCCAAAGGGGTCCCAACCCACAGGTTGAGAACCGCTGTCCTAGAGTGATTACTTTTCTGTAGGATGTAGAGTGCAACCTGATGTTAGTATACCTGAGCAGAGTCAGTATCCATTTCAGCACTCATGAGAGCTAGAAACTTGCTGGTGTGTGTGTGTATGATGAACATTCAGGTGTTCAAGAATTTATTCTATGCACTGGATAATATGATGGGGGAAGTCAACAATTTGGTGAAAGAATGTAGTTACACTTACATAGTGCCCTGCCACTAACATGTTTTCAATCAGTTTTGCATTAGGCAGACCTTGGATAAACTGTCTCAAATCACTAAAACTTTTGGGATTTGGGGCAGAATATCACAATACACAATGAATGTACAGAGTAAGTCAACTTTATAAATATTGCGCTTTTTTTTAAAGAAAGATGCTATTTGTATTCAAGATTTTTTTTAGTTCTTTTTAGGGCTGCCTCAATCACAGATTGAAATCTTAGTACAAGATTGGCTTCCTAGATTCAGCTGAAATGTACTCAGCTGCTCAAGGTTAATTGTATTCCTCAACAATTCACATCTCATTAATGAGGTAACAGTTACTCCTGGCTTACCCTGACATAGATGTAATTTCTCTAGAAATTAATGCCTATATGCCTCCCCCTTCCTAGGTTTCAGTGTAAGGGGCAGAAAGATTGTCTCATTTGCCTTCCTGTGCGCTCTTCCTAATCCCACCACCACATAGCCTCCTAAACTATTACCACCTCACTTTCAGTTTGTTTCTCGGTTTCATTTGGCTTCTCTCTACTCCTATCCTGCCCTCCATTTTTGTTCCCTGTTCTTTCAGTTGCCAAGCAACCTAGGACAAGGCCACACTGCACTAGTCCAGTCTAACCATGTTTATTTAGGAGTAAACATACGGCCTCTGCTTAATCATGTTTCTACTTCTTTCTATTTGGTTCTCCTCCTTTCTGCCCCAAGACTGAATATTGAATATTGAATACTGTACAGTTTATTTGCTTGTTTGCTACATTTATATCGTGCCTTTCCCTCCAATGAACCCAATGCAGCATACACGATCCTTCTCTCCATTTTATCTTCACAACAACCCTGTGAGGTGGGTTAGGCTGAGAATCAGTGTCTGGCTCAAAATCACCCAGTGAGGTTCATGTCAAAGTGCGGCTCAGAACCTGGGTTTCCCCGATCCTAGTCCAAAACCCTAGCCACTGCATTACATTGGTTCTCTAGTTAGTAATATGGGGAGCGAGTAGATGATCAGGTAGTGTGCAGAAGTATATAGAGAATCATGACATGTGTTGTGATGAGTATGCACATGTGTTGCTTCTTATGAGGAAGTCCTATCCTCTAAAAGGAGAGTAGTTCTTCTCTCCCTTTTAGATCAGGGGTGAGCAACTTGTGGTCCTCCAAATGTATTGGCTTACAGCTCCCATCAGCCCCAGCCAGCATAGCCAATAGTAACAGATTATGGGAGTTGTAGGCTAAAATATCTGGAGGGCCACATATTGCTCATCCTTGGTTAGATGAAATGACATCATTGGTTTCTTCAGGATAATTGGAATTGTTACTGATCTTTTAGCATTAATTGCATAATGTTTAACACAAAACTGCCACTGCCATAGAGTATGTTTCTTGATAGGAATAGTTACCTCAGTTTTTCTCCCCTCTTTAAATAACAAGTGGATTCCGGCCCAAGAAAGTTTATGCCATAAAAAAATTTTAGTCTTTAAGGGGCCACAAATCCCTTTGTTGGTTTTGCTACAAAGATTAACTCAGCTACCCTTCTGCTAAGCATTTCAGTTATGCTAGGATTGTCATCATGTACAGTTTATTTTTGTAATCTAAGCAAGACCATTCCTTTAAATATATAATTATATAATTTCATTCCAAATCTCAAAGTACTTTGGTGATGTTTGCCTTGTTCCTCCTCCTCCTCCTCGGAGTACTGAGAGTCCATGTTTATAATAAGCTATGGCTCCCTTCCAAAATCCTTCTTGCCTTGTTGTTATTTAGACTACTATCTTACATACGTACACTTATGGAGCAAGTCCCACTGAAGACAGTGGGGTTTACTTCTGAGTAAATACATATAGGACCATGCTGTTAGGCAAGTTATCTCCTCCACTCCATACACCCATTTCCTTTTTCAGTTGTAAGGTTTTTCTGTGGTTCATGTTGTGGAATCAGTTTTATTGCCTTCAGGCCAGTTTTCCCATATTTTGAATGGGAATATTTTGAATGGGATTCAATATTTTGAATCCTACTCACTTGGCAATCTCTCTCCCTCCCTCCCTCTCATACACTCACAAAGGAGCTATCTAGCTCCTGCACCCCTCATCATGAAATGTTGCAAGGTTCTGGCCTCCATGAGCAAGACACTCCAAGAGGTGCACCATTTTCATATAAATTGCCCCAAAAAACTATGGGGGAAAGAGAGGGAGAAGCAAATTATTCACCCCTCTTAATTTGAGGACTCCCCTACAACATGAACTGTTTACCTGTCCTCTAAAACTGTAGTTTTCTTACTTAGGACAATCTCTATGCTGTCACTTTCAGAATGGTCCACAAGGAACCTATGGGGAAAAGCACATCCTTTTCTGAATACCCTCAAAATGTAAAGGCTGCTGTTACACAAAAATCCCTGTACCTATTAGTCTGAAACCTGGCACACTCAATTCTCTCAGAAGGGACTATACCTGCAAATTTCATCCAGTTCAGCCAAGGAACAAGTGTTAGCAGTTTCCTTAAAATAATTATAATAATATTAATAATGTGTGTGTAGCACAAAAACTATTTCACCCATTTTCCCAAAATTTAGCATGCATAATCCCCTCCTAAGGAGATACTAGGCCTGCAGATTCTAACAAACAGAAAAATGGTTATAGCCATTTTAAAATTTCCAATGACAGTCAATGTGAGGCATGGAGCCTTGGAATCCACAATCTTGACTTGGATTCAGTACCTGAGTTGACGTAGATGGCCTCTGAACTGGTCTGAGCTGAATCCAGGTGTTTTCCAAAACACCAGTATGGTGGGATGACAGCATCTGCAGAGTTATTGTGGTGTGTAAGCCAGCTCCATGCTTCTACCTGAAAAGTCTATTCTACTTTTTGGGCCTATGGCAATATTTTATGGGACCCAACATATTTTACATCAATATGTTATAGGGCCTTTGCTATTTTACATCAACATAAAACTGCTGAGTGAGCCAAACTGGAGGTCTGGACTGAGGTTTGTCACCTGCCATCAGTACGTTACTGGTATCTATCTAACTCCGCTTCTTTCTTTCATCTGACTTTGGTGAAGCAGTGGAAGTGCTAAAGTGATATCTGGGATCAATAATGGACTCAATGAAGAACCATAAAGTGAAGCGCTATAATGACAAGATGCAGCTACTGTTGCTGGATGATTTGTCTAACTGAGGAGGTAGCATGTCTGAGGAGGATGTGGTCACATTTCCTTAAAGGATGAGTCTCAAAGCTTTTCTACATGAGGCATTCATTGTGTGCTCATGATTCCTACTCCCAGTTGTTTATGTGTTCTTTAGAAGATCCTCCATTTTCACTTCTGTTTTTCAAAAGCACTTTGCTGTTGTTGTTGTTTTTTTGGTTTTTTTTAGAGTGGGGAAAATAGAATATTATTTCTGAAAGCAAAAGAAAGTATTTTCCTACTTGTGTAATTGTGATATTTTGCTGTAGCAAGCACCACATAGAGATTTCGTAGCAGAAAAGCAGGAAAGGAAAAGTTCTTTGTGTTGTGCTCATATCTCAATTCTGTGATAAAATTGAAAGTAGATACAGCGATTAACAGCTTTGTGTAGAAAAGTTCTCTGAGGTTGTTGATCAACCCACCACCTCTGTCACAGGAAGCCCAAGTAGCCTCTGTAGCACATAGCACTTTCTACTAGCTAAGCACCATTAATTATGCCTTGGTAATCTCTAGATTTGATTACTGCAGAACGCTATATGCGGGATTGTCTTTGAAGACTTCTCCAAAGCTTTAGCTAGTTTAGAACACAGTGAGCTTTCTATTTGAAGCTTTTATTTTGCACTTGTGATTCCTCAGTCATGGTAGTTTGCGGGTACTTTACATGATGATGTAAAGTGTTAATAACCACCATTATTGTGGATTTTTTTCCCTAATGAGGAAAGCCAGGTTGTTTTCTCAACGGTATTATAGAAGCTTTGTGTATTTGCACAATTTTGCTATACCGCAGTGCCACCTAGTGGTTATGCCATAAAGTATATAGAAAGGGAGAAAAATACCACCACCACCCCAAAAAAATCACATGTAAAGGAACCTATCTTAATGTTGCAAAGAATGCAGAAGCAGAAGCCTCGGTAAAAGTGCAGGTTAAAAGCCTTATGTAGAAATGCCCAATGGCTAGGCTGCTAACTGGAATCAGTCCAAGGGAACACTAGTTGCACTGGCCGTTGAAAATCTGTTTCCGACCATCTTTTCCCACAAGGATCTGTGTGCTGAGATCATCATTGGTGACCTTGCCCCAAGGGCCTCCACCTTTGAGGTTAGCAAGTAGCAAAAGGGCCTTTTTGGTTGTGGCCCTTCTATATTTGGAATGCTCTTCAAAGGAAAGCAAGTCTACTTTTATGTCTTGTCATCATAAGGTAAAGCCTTTTCATATCCCCACCAAAGTCTTTCCAAACATCAATTGAATCTAGTTTCACTCTTATTTTGTGAGGCTTGTGCATTTATTCCTTTTGCTGTTTTATTCATGTTGCTTGTGTTGTGTTATTTTCTAGTTTCAGTTCTGTTTACTAATTGTAGGCTGCTTTGAGAGTATATTACTGTAGGTTGGGATGCACATTTTAAAACCAACTAACCACTATGTAATGTGACAAATGGACTACTAATAAGTTAACTGGAGTTACTACAGAATTACACGGTATTGCAACTTAATATTTGGCTGTTAAATTAACCATTAACAGGGATCAGATTACAAAGTAAGGAAAGTTCTTTTATTGGGGTATACTTTATTTATTTTATATTTCCACAATCTGCTGGACCCTTAACTTAAAAGTTTACATCTTTTCATGCAAAAATTAATTTCTCTTTCACAAGTTCCACTCAGATTTTGTTGCTAATAAAATCAAGGATGTAAATACTATTAAGTACAAAACAGGCTGCTGCATAATTGTTTCCCAGCAATTACAGATTATATCGAGCCATTCCTTGAGCAGAAACAGTTTTTTCCAAGACACCAGTTCCCTGTACCTTGCAATTTTATTAGGCTAAGAATTTCATGTGCCATATGTTGTAATACAAGACTAGCTGCAATTGAACAAACAACTTTCTGATATATAAGTGAATGATAACCTGATTTTAAATGTGTTTATCTAATGAGATAGTAACTGTAATTTACAACACATATAAAAACTCCCACTGTTACTCCTGGCGCACCTTTTGGCTAAAAAGGTTTGATACACTGAGATATGCTAATGAATATGTCTTGGTTTTTACCAAGTCAGTAATAAAATTTGCATTTGATATTGTGCACAGTAAACTGGGTTATTAGCTTTGAAAATGAGTCTCATAAAATTTAAATATAGGCTTAAATCATATTAACTGTCCTGTAGATTTTCTGAGAGGCTTTAAAGCATTGTGTTTTGTTTCTGTAGCAGTGAGAATGCAGATGCCATTTTGCGTTTAGGGGGAGTCCCAAAATGATGCATTTTGGAAGTCTCAGGAATAAGCAGCAACAAAATCCATCCAGCCCTTTGTACGCACTAAATTTGGAGATGTTACCTTAGTCTAGGTAGAGGAATTATGCAGGGTCACAGGCTAAAGAGGAAATATGGAAGGTAAATATTAATGTTGAAAAGATGTGTAGCGAATGGCTTGAGTCAGCAGAGCTAGCATCAGTTCCAGATTGTGTTCTAGCAACACAACCTAGAACTAATGACTCCAGGAGGTTCTAGGAGATAATAGGTCCAACGCCTTGCCATGTAGAATGTTTTCAGTGGCGTATCTGCATACTACATATCAGGGTTGGAGCAAATGCTCCTTGAGCATGAGGCGGGAAAGCATGTGCAGGTCTCTGATGCACCTCTCCCCACTGTGTATCCCCACCACCCCACTGTGTGCCACATCTCCCCCCTACTGTGTCTCACTCCACCTCCTACCATGTCTCCCCGCACTGCAATCTCCCTCAGGTCATGACTCCCGTTTCCCTCCTACTGTGGTTGCTGCTGCTGTTGGTGGTGGTCTCTGAAGAACCACATCTGCTGTAAAAAACAACTGGCCAGCGGAGTTCTGCAGAGAAACAGCCAGGCCCAAATGCCTGGCTTTGAGGGAGTTCTTCCTTAGTGCCAGGCATTGTGGGAGAGGGTGTCCCTAGAGGACTGCTCAGAGCCAGGCATTTGGGCATGGCTAAACCGCTTTTTATGCCTGACATAGTTCTTCCGAGAGACCACTTACCCACCTGACAACTCAGTTGCTCTGAGAGAGTCCACGAGATTTCTCCCACTACAGAATTTGCTTTTACAGGAGAGCAGGGCTGTTGGGGATCTATGGGGCACCTGCTGTTGTGCCACCAGGGTGGGCAGCAGCCCCAGAGAATCCTGTCAGCTCCACTCTCCTGCTGGGGCAGATGTCACTGCAGGAAAGCAGCCGACAGGGCTTTCTGGAGTTCTCACCCACTTGACACACCTGCCTCATGCAGATGGACCTCCTGGCAGTGAGGTGTGTGTATGTAATTTGCCACTCCTTCTGCTCCGCCGCCTCAAGCATGCACTTCACTCTGCTTCATAGAAGGACCACCCTTGTTGCATATTTAAATCAGTTTCAAGCCTGTATAACTGGCATGGTTCCCAACTAAGACTATTAAACCTGTTTAAATTTGTAATGTAAACACGCCCTTAGAATCAGTTCATTAGCTACAGAAAAGATTCTATTTCCCTCTAGCTGGGAGTAACTCAGAACACTGAAATACAACAAAACAAACAAACGAAACAAAAACACATTTCCTCTTGGTGTCATGTCTAGCCCTGCTCCCCCTGGGTTGGAAGAAGGTGTTTCAGGTGATCAATCAGAATCAGACTCTGAAGTAGAGGAGTCGGTGCCAGAAACAGGCCAGCCTGTACCAGTGGGAGAGAAAGCTCTCATGGGCTCTTCACCAGCTGGGAGTGAACTCTCGAGAGAGCTTATCTTGTCAAGGGCAAACAATACACAGTCAGTGGGAAGCCAACATTCTTCCGAAGGAGAGAGCGCACACAGGTTAGCAGATCCTAGAGCATGCTGCCGACTAAAATGGGTGGAGCAAAAGGAAGGCAAGAGGAAGTCGGCCCGGCTGGCGTCCCGTAAGAAGTTGCATCACAACTAGTGTCTCTGAAGTTGACGCGTCTTTCCAAGGGCTTTCCAACTGCCCAGAGAGCTTTTGTGAACCGCCCAGAGAGCTTCGGCTATTGGGCGGCATAAAAACGTAATAAATGTAATAACTAACTAAATAAATAAATACATTCTTGAAAGGACAATTGTCTCACTAAATTTGCATAGTTTTGCCTAGGGGAAAGTTCCTAGAGATTAGACTCTCTTCAGGTGGGAAGAGATGTTTATTGCTTGAATAAAGCTTTGTGGATTACTTAGCAGGCCTCCTTATTGTCTTCCAAGGAGCCAGGAGGTTCTGAGAAACACGACACTAGTGGAGCAAGCACTAGATTCTGGAAATGCAGCTTTCAAATTATGTACTTTGCACACAGTTTGAGCAGGCTCTTTGGAAGACACCTTCCTATGTTGGCATCCCTTGGAGGGTGACTGGGGGGCAAGAGCTGTGATTTTAATTTCACCAATGCCAGCATCAGGGGCCCAGGGCAGGTTCTGGAGTCTTGACACGCTCCCTGGACTACAGGATTGTTCTCCCTGTTTATTACTCCTCGAAGTGAATAAATTCCAGTGTCATTGTGCTGATTTAAAATCTCTTTTTAAAAGATATGATGATCCATTTCAATACTTCTCAAGGGCTAAGGTATAAGAGGATGCATTCAACGGAATACCAGACCTTTTTTTAACATTCAGAAGTCTTTTTAAAAATTATTTAGTACGATAAATGTCACGCAGATGTAAAGAGAGAGACACTTGTCTCACTTCTTTTTGCATGCTGAGCAAACACAGTTAACATAAGCATCAGGGCCCAGGGATGCTTCATTTGGTTAGGCTGACTGCCAAAAGTAAATTGGATGAAAAGTAAAAGAATTTGAAGAAAGAATGGACTAAAAGCGCCTTCCATGAGCTTCCAAATGTGGAAGCCCTTGGCTAGTGTTGCTAGAAAGTTCCCTGCCTGGTTGGTACACCTTTAGGGCAATTTGCTCCAAGTTTCCCGTCAAACACAACCATTTTTTTTAAGCCCTTACATTCGGTGATAGCACTAATACGTTGGTAATAATTTGTGCTGGAGACAGACACTTTAGCTGCAACATTTGTCTTGATTGTCATTTCACTAATACATGAAAAGCTACTGTACAGATTTTTCAGCGCCATGGGTTGAAATTGCTGGCCAAGATATCTGTTGTCGTGATTTTTTGTTTGCTTTAATGGTCAAGAAAAGGTTTTTGCAATAAAAAACCAAAAAAAAAAACTGTTTTATTTGCAGAAGACTTACCAAGCCAAATGCAGCTGGCCATGTACTTGAACTCCCTGGTTTCATCCCGATTTTGTCAGCCCACACAGGAGACAGGTTAAAAATAAGCCCTGGTGAACTGCCATACCTGGCTGGTGAACTGCATTGGTTTTGGTGGGGCAAAAATTCTGCAGGCAAGGTCTACAGCACCCTTGTTAGAATTTAACGACAATATCCATTTACTATAGCAAGAGAAAGCATTTATACTTACTACTTACTCTATTTATACTTATTCCATTTTTTATTTAGTTGCATTTATATCTCATCATGAAACTCATGGTGGCATGTGTGGGTTTCCCAGGCAGTCTTCCATTAGAGATAGACCAGTTTGAGACCTGCTTAGTTTTAGCAAGTCGGTTGTTCTCAGACAATGCCCCAGTAGACCATGCTACTATTTATACTGTGCATGGCCTGTCCTTTACCCAACATATGCCTGGTGGCCACTGATGAAGAACAAGAGCTTTTCTACATGCACTAGAATCATAGAATAGTAGAGTTGGAAGGGGCCTATAAGGCCATCGAGTCCAACCCCATGCTCAGTGCATGATTCCTTATTCACAGTTGCTTACAGGTTCTTTAGACAATGTTGTTATCCTCAAGTTTTACTTCTATTTTTAAGAGCACTTTCCTGGGTTTTTCCAGAGCAGGGAAAATGGGATATTTTTCCTGAAAGCAAAAGAAAAGTTTTTTCCTACTTGTATATTTGCACTATTCCACTATAGCATAGTGCCACCTAGAGGTCACAAAGAGGAAAAGCAGGCAAGGAAAAGCTCTTTGCGTATAGCTTAGATTTCAATTCTGCAAGGAAACCAGAAGTAGACACACCGATTGACAGTCTTGTGTGGAAAAGCCATCCTGATTCTGACATTGCTGGTTTCCCTAGAATTATTTAGCAGTCCCAGACTGCTTTCTAATCTGCCTGTTTACTCTGTACAGCACCATGTACATTGATGGTGCTATATAAATAAATAATAATAATAATAATAGTAGTCATCTCTACCTATAAAGCGGAAAGTATGTGCGTGTCACGTATGTCCAGAAAAGTTTACCTACTTCCACATATGTTACTGCCTTAATGCTGTTCACCAAGAAAGGTCTTTGTGTACATGGATCAGAAAAAACTAAAAACATGGATTTTGGGGTTTTACATGTTTTTAAATTATTTAATAAAAACCTAGGTTTATGCCTACAATTCCCAGCATGCCTTGGGCGGAACTCACAGCATGCCTTGGGTGGGAGGCCAGACTTACCGGCCTTTGACGGCCATTGTGATTCCTAAAGTTAGTCAACCTAATTCCACATGAAAGGAAAACCCACATAAATGGGCTGCATCCATTTGCGGTGCCTCCTCCCACCTGCCATGTGTGGTTTTAAAATCATAACTAGATACAACAGCATGTCTTTGAAAGGCTGAACTCTGGAAATGCTCAAAGGCATTCCGTCCTGATATCGGTTTTCTCAGAAACTGAGAGAAGCACATGCGCAGCCTTCACCCTTAAGAGGGAGGGAGGGAAGGAGGAAAGGGAAGCACTCTGTGCATGCCCAGAAACAGGCTTGACGAAGGAGGGCAAGTGCCCAGCTCAGCCCAGTCCCGGCCATTCAGTACAGGCTCCTGATAGAGCACTTTGTGGGTGAGAAGTGCAGGCTGAGGCAGTCCCAGCAGGACTTGGCCAGAGTTGTACGCATCCACTGACAAGTACCTCAAAGGCCTAGGACTGCTCTACTTTTCAGGGTTGTCGTGAAGGTAAGAGGGGAAAAAAGAAATGAATTCAATTTGTTTAAAGGTTAACTCACAAGCCTAGCACCAGCCTGCTACTTTAAGATGATTACCTCACAGACAGACAGACAGATATGTATGTATGTATGTATGTATGTATGTATGTATTAGGGGTCTTTAAGATCCACTTCCCTACTATATGTTATTCAGATATCTGGGCAATGCTGGGTATATTCATAGGTTTGCATCATTTTTAACTGGTAGAAAGGTGCTGTGTGACCTGATTATTTTTGAAGTTTAGACGGCTGCTCCAGCCAAGGCATGATGGGAGGTGTAGGCATTTCAGGTAAAACAAAAAATGTGGTTTATCATGAAGCTCTAATTTAAAATATAGTTCTTATTAACACAATTTTCCATTTATTCTAATAAAACAATTTACTAACTTAACCAAACTAAAAAAACCCCAACCAACCTAAAGATGAATAAGTTGCAGAGAAAATTATTATTTATCAAATAAATGCTATAAACATTATTCATGGACCCGAGCAATGCTGGGCATATCAGCTAGTATACTATAAATACATAATATAAGAAGAGAAAGATGAGGTGGGAGAGAAGCCTATTATAAAACTTAATAGAATGTACCCATGAGGTGATCACATAAATTGCCTAGAAGTGTTTTAAGTCATTTGATTCTGATTCTCTCACCACTTGGAATTCCCATGTTTACACTATTACATTGCACACATGTTGCCTCTCAGTATTGGATTCAGCTGTGCCAAAGGCTGACAATGATTTAAATACAATTGCATACATATGGGTAAACAGTTTCTCTTTTTAATCATTTTGGTCTACTTAACATTGCTGGCAGCAGCATAAACATGTACCGAGTATAGTTCAATTATATAATATCGTTTTGAAGGAATATACAGCCAAGATAAAAGGATAGGATTTTTTTTTAAAGAGTGGTAAAACTAGTACTGTGTAATATCTTCTACCCCAAATACTAATAATTTAAGGACAGAACCTAGGGAATATTTGGAAATTTGTCCATCACTCAGACATCCCCATCCAGATCCAAGACAGGCTTTTAGTCTGATCCAGCAGAGCTCTTCTTAAGTTCTCTCGATCTCCTTTGCAGGAAGTTGCCCTAGAACGTAATGATTTATTTTCAGGGGGGTTGTCTTCACGGTGCCAGATTGGCGCCACCTCCCTCCAAAACCCTGTGGTTTTCCTCTCCTGGGGTGGCGTCGGGTACTGGAGCCGCCACCACCACCACCCTCTTCCTGGTGGAAGGTGACAAATCTCTGGTCGCCTGCCATCAGGGACCGTCCCTGGATTGGCCCTGGAGCCATGTCAGATGGTCGAAGAGCCATACTGATGTCACGCCCATCGGTAAAGTCAGGTAAGTCCCTGACTTTTTCAATGCACAGCTTCGTGGGAAGGCCCCACGGTGGCTGTGAAGCTGTGGCTGCATCATATAACTGATGCAGTGCAGATCTCCAGCCACTGTGGGGCTTTCCCCACGTATAGACAGCCCCAAGGTTGTTCTGAGTACGTGTATGTTCCATATCAATACCCACTTTGTGAACGAATATGTAAGTGATAAAAATACATACACATACATGTTGTGGGCTTAAAATATTTGGGCATGAGAAACTTTTCCTTAATTAAAAACAGCAACCCATTAGTTACCTTTTCTTTGGTGTGGGAAGAGGGGGTATGTTTATGGCAGACATACGGATGTCTTTCCACTTGACTATATGTTAGCATTTGGTGTTACAGTATTATGCCAAATATGCCTTTGGGTTGCAAGAAACAATCTTTACCCTTTCATTAGTTTCCCAAATAGAGCTCTTTCTTAAGTGACAAAATGAACCTTGATTTAATTCAGAAACGTTGTCGGTTAGGCAGAGGTAACTGGCAGGCAAGAACACTTACCTTAATGAAGGGCTTCTTTCCACTGATTGTTTGGTGCCTCTTTGAGGCATGCACAGAGTTGCCACTTATTTCCTGATCCTGCACCTTTAACAGACGCTTGATAAAAGCAGCATCAGTCTCCAGATATTATAAGTACAAACAGTATCAGCTCAGTTGTACATTACAAATAGTAGGATTGCAATCTTTTTAACCAGGCCCGCTCCTATGTCTTTAAAATAACCCAACCCAACTCAAATGTAGCAGGTGATTCTCTTCCTGACAATGGATCCAGGTGTTCTCTTCTATCTGTTTTCCTCATTGTCTTAACCTATTTCTCATAATTCAGAAGAGATATATCTTAGGTAAAAATGCCTTTGCCGCACCAGCTGCTTCACAATTTTTGCACAATCTGTCCAGTGTGTATTCCCTTCAATGATTGCAGGCTAAAAGCAAAAACAAAACATGAGTTTTATGAAGTACATGAGGGAAACCTACAAAATGAAATCTTTGCCATTTGACTTCTGTAGGGTCAAGAAGACTACCCTTGCTGAAAGAAAATACATTTATTCAAATAACTGGGGAGGGGGGGGGTGTCCTTCATTTTCAATAAGAGTTCACAGTTCCCTGTGTTAACATAGCATATTCAGCAATCCTATCTCTTTTTGTCACACATTTGATAACCTATGGTATACTTGCATTTGGAAAGAAAGACATGTGGGGCTTTTCAATCGCCTGTGCTTGTTCGCAATAAAGTTGTCTACAGCATCCTGAGACGTTTCTCCCTTTTTCGTGTTCATCTTGGATGCTTACCTGCCTTGCACTGGCTTTTCACTCATCCACCATCAAAGCATGAGTCTATAGGAAGCTATATATATATACTCGGTCAGACTCTTGGCCCACCAACCTTAGAATTGTCTACTCTGATATTGGCAGCAGTTCTCCTGGGTTTCAGATTGAGTCTTCCTGGAAATGCCAGGGAATGAAGGAATTATAACTAAATATTAGAAGGAATGGAACCTCCATATTCAGATGCATTGTACCATTGAATTCCAGTTTGTGTGTGTGAATAAATAATAGGACTCCTAATCCACTGCCAGCAGTGATGCTGCACCTTTGTCTCTCATGTTAGAGCAACATCTTTCACGTGTGTGAGGGAAGGCATAGTTGCTGTGAATGCAAAGACTACCAATGTCAAACTTGCTCAAGAATTAGGAACTGATGTGCCACATTGTCCAATTCTCTGTCTATGAATGCTGGCTTAGTCTGAGCATAACATTTCGCTTCCCGTTTCTTTATTTTTTTTTTAAATCCACTTTTGGGGGCATCAGTAGGGGGTTAATGTAAGCCCGGCTTGACACAATACTAGAGGCATTCATAGAACAGGCCTACAGTTGCTGCATACACACATTTGGCCCAGACTTCCAACGAGGCAGGAGCTGTTACTGCAGAGAAGTATGCTGCCTGCCACGGTTGGACCATTAGTATGGAAATGAGGCATGCGTGTGACAGGTGGCCTTACAACCGACACAATTAACTTTCTCCATTAGCTGACGCACCGACAAAACAGATGCAGCATCAATAAGCACCAAAGAAAAAAAAAGAAAAAAAGCCCTCACAAACATTGAATAGGAATGACATTTTGTACATCCCTATTATTTATAAGGAGTAGCAGCCAGTGTACATTACTTAATGGGTGATTTTTTAAAAAAATAAATGATTTGTGTATGTGTGGGGGGTGTTAGTTTACCACATATTAATAGTACTGTAGGGAAACTACAATGCAATAAAATAAGGTTTGCCTCAGCTGTTAGAGAATAAATATATCAGTGCATTTTTAAGGGCAAACAATTGGTTACTTCATCTGGGCCAATTCAAGAATTTAGGAGCCTGGTAATGGAGATATGGGCTGAAGGCCAAGGAATTTGTTCTGTTTGTGCAAAGTGGTATCAGGGTGCGTAGTGGCTACTGCCTTCACACAAGCAGCTTTTGCACGAGAACCTTAAGCAAATTAAAACAAAGAGCATCCCGAGGATCAGAACATAAGAAGCTACATTAGTATACCGAGGTCACTGGTCCAGCTTGCCCATTATTATCTACAATGAGGGTCCCGGCAGCTTTCCAGGACCTCCATTGGTAATTTCAGGTCTGGACTTGGGATCTTTTACATGCCCAGTATGTGCTCTACCTCTGAGCTATGGTCCCTCTCCAGTGCAAGCTGTTTTCCATAGCTTGTTTCCTTGTGCATCTCATGATGCACAGTTGCTTGTGCAAAGTCTTCTTGCACTTAGGTGGAGGACCTTCAATGATGTCCTTTCTGACTTGTGAAAGACAGTTATGGCCACACAACTATTTATGTTATTAAACACAGCAGTAGAAGCATTAGAATCTGAGTAGAGACTGAATTATTATGGCAAGCAGCAAATTGGAAGAGACTTGGAGGCTGTCTATATGTGGGGACAGCTCCGTGGTGGCTGTGGATCTGCACCACATTGGTTAGACAACATAAGTGCAATTTCACAGCCACCAGGGGGGCTTCCCCACAATTCTGCAATTCGAAAAAGCCATTTTTTCCACCCAACTTTTTCAAAAGGAGCAACATCGATATGCTGCTTCTGCCATCTGATGTCACTCCAGGGCCAGTCTGGGGTTAACCCAGGGGCAGAGCCTGGTGGAAGGCGACCAGAAATTGGTCACCTTCTACCAAGAAGAGGACGGGGCTGGCTCTGGGACCCGGATGGCCGCCCAGAAACCCAATGCTTCCTCCTTGGCATCAAGATTACCCGACACGGCCCAAGGAGAGAGAAAGCGTGGGATTGAAGCGGGAAGTGGTGCCAACCTGGCGCCATTAAGACAGATCCTTGGAAATACATGAAACTGTAGATTGGTTACTTTAGAGTAGACCTTTTGAAATCAATGGAACTTAAGATAGTCATGACTTGTGCCTTTGATTTCAGTAGGCCTGCTCTAGGCATAACTAAGTCTTGATCCATCTCTATGTTTCATGGATGCATGTGTTGATAAGAACAAAAGAAAACAGTCAGGCTTCTGACTGTGCTATCATGTCAGGCACATACCCTCTGGTGCTATCATGTCAGGCTTTCAAATTCCCCGGCTCTCCCACACAAGCTAATACACATGAGGGAGTTAATTTGCTGCCCATGTAAGAGGTAGCTAACATAGGAGTTAAAAGGAAGCTTGAATACCCAGTTCTAACCATCACTATGATTCCATCATAGTTGTTCGCTGGCCTATGTGAAATATACTCCTGGGCTTGTCTCAGTACAATTCCTCAGCCACATTTGGCACCCTTGTTAACAGGGATGCCAAGGACTTAAAGGACATGACAGCTGCGGTTTTCACATCCCTCTTGAGGGGAATCTCTCCAGGTTTCGCCTGAGAGCCAGATTTAATGGGACAGATGAAGAAGCTTTTGCCACCAGTTTCTGCATTGTATGCCTGTTGTGTTTGATTAGAGGATCCGAGTCCCGTGGGCTCTGAATTACACGCACTAAATTAATCTATGGTTAGTCTGTGGAAGGGGGCAGTGAAAGAAACAGCTAAACTTTGCTTGGGGATCACATCTCTAGGCAAATTTGAATTTAAAATGCCTAGGGTTACCACCTGAAGGACCACCCCTCCCTATAAACTTTTGCCTTAGTTATGGCCACGTGATTAATATGTTCCTATTGTGAAAGGTAAAATTAGGAATGAACTAATCTATCTTCTTCTCTTTCTATTATGTTTGCATTGTTTTCAAGCTCAAGTTTGTTTGGCTTGCAACTATTTTTTTTAAAGAAGTTCACATAAAAATTTGTATGCATTTTCAGGTCCATTTTGTAGGTATGTAAATTTGCAAGCAGTTTTATATACATTTTCCCCAAATATATGCTTTTTTAAAAAACAACAACCCAGTGTTCTCTAATATAAACCTTTTTGTATATTATTTCCCCTAATGTACACAGTTTTGTATGCAATTTCTCCTAATGTAGGCATTTTTAAATGCACATTCATAAACAGCACTCAGAAACAGTTGAAATCACTTTCAATTTTGACATGGTTAATGACATTAATAGTACATTATGGAACATGAAGTTTTCATTCCTTGAGAAGCTTAAAGGAGAAATGAAGGTTGCTTTTTTCTCTACTACAGCCATTCCTAACCTGGTGCCTTTCAGATGTTTTCGACTTCAGTTGCCATCAGCCCTAGCCAGGATGGCCAATTGCCAGGAATGCAGCGGGTTGTAGTCTATCTGGAGGGCACCATTTTGGGGAAGACTTCTCTATAACAATTGCATAGGATGTTGATTTTCCAGATTTTATGAAGTGCTTCAGAACTCAAAGATGGGGCACTGGGGTCTCACCATGGAAAAATAATCCTGGTCCACACCACCAGCTCAGACCCATCAGTGTAGATGCCAAGTTATGATCTTTTACTCCAATTGTATCACTTTACACTTAAAGCAAAAGTAGCAATGCTGTCCATAAGAAAAATACCTAATTACATTTTAGGACAATACTTTTATTAGGCCAACTCAGAGGTTACAAAATAGTGTGCAAGCTTTGATGTTTTAGAATCATAGAATAGTAGAGCTGGAAGGGGCCTCTAAGTCATCCAGTCCAACCCCCTGCTCAATGCAGGAATCCACCTTAAAGCATACCTGACAGATGGTTGTCCAGCTGCCTCTTGAAGGCTTCTACCTCTTCATTAGGCTGGTTGGTCAACTTTACACTGACTTGCAGTGAGCCACATTTGCCATGTTATGGCCCATTCACACATTTTTGAGAGATCCTTTTGGATCTCTCTTTTTTGGCACAATCTCTTTTTGGGCATCATCAGCTGAGCTTTGGCACAATCTCTTTTTGGGTATCATTAGCTGAGCATTTTATTGCATGCTCATTACTGGACACTCATGGATTTTCGCGGGTCCCTCTTATGACGTCACCTGCATCCTGTGTGCCTCCCACCTCTTTTTAAAAACAGAAGTTGCCGCTATCTCCTGATGTGTGCAGGAGAAACGGCGTGATAAAGATGCCCCTTTCAGGATTGTGCTGGAAATGTGGAGAGCAGGAAGGGACATTCTACCATGCTTGGTGGACCTGCAAAAAAGCAAAGACTTTCTGGAAACAAATTCATTCTGTAATCCAAAAAATCCTAAAAAATAATATCCAATTGAAACCAGAATATTTTCTTTTGGGACTTATGGATGAGCAGTTGAAAAAAAATCATGGGACTATATTTTTATATATGACGGCAGCGGCAAGACTGATATATGCACAAAGATGGAAGGACAAAATAGTGCCCACAACAGAGGAATGGCTACTGAAGATGTTCGAGCTAGCGGAGATGGCGAAACTCACGGCAATAATGAGGGAAAAATCAACTGTAACATTTATAACTGAATGGGAACCTTTTGTAAACTTAATGAAGGGACGAGAAAAAAATGACTTGTATATCTGTGGATTCAATCAATAGCGTGGAAAATATGGAGAGAGAAATTAGAGATTTGGATTTGACAGTGATAAAGAAAAATAACAATAATGACAATATTATTATATATCTTTGCTGAGGAGAATATTGGAAGAACATTTTATTTGGTGATTTGTTTGTTTGTTTGATTTTGTTTTGTCTTAAGTTTTGTGGATGTGTGTGTATTGTTAGTGTTTTTTTATTTATTGATGTTTGGAAATAATAAAAAAAGATATAAAGAAGATAAAGATGCCCCTTGAACAGGCCACGTGGTGTCATCAGCAAAGTTGGCTACCACACTGCTCACTTCAGACTCTACGGGCATGTCTACACCATATGGTGTAGAGGGAGGTGGGACGATCCTAGACTTACCTGCTTCTGGGATAATCCCAGGATGTCTACACGTGGCATGCGATGTCCTGAGAGGAAAAGGACATCGTGCCCGCCATTTTGTTTTTGTTTTTTAATTGAAAAAGAGTGCAGGACTTCTCCACCAAAAAAGTGAGTTTTTTTAAATCATCATCATCATCATCATCATCATCATCATCATCATCATCCCTCTCTCCACCCCCACTCCAGAGGAGCACGGAGGTCCTAAAGAGCTCTGTGCCCCATGCCCAGCTCCTCACATTTACTCACGAGGAGCCAGGACAAACTGGGACAGCTGCCCACACGTCCCGAGACCACAGGAAAAGTCAGGATAGAAGTGTAGGGCCATATCCTGGGGAAAAGGAGAGATCACCCTCCCTGCTCCAGGGATCCCCTGTGCATCATGTGGATGCAGAGGGATGATCCCGGGATGATCCCCAGGATATCGCCCCATCTAGCCATGCCCTCGGTCATTTATGAACACCATACCAATAGTGTAGCCCTATTTAAATAACCATCATTAGCAGTCCCTCTTGTAAAGAAAGAAGCTGTTCATTCTCTCTCTCACTTAAACTTAGAAGTGTGTCTGACCATCTAATACTATTCAACAAGTAAGTGCTAATGAGGTGGGAATGAACAGAGAAGCCACCAGGGACACAAATGAAGGAAAATGTGGAAATCCAAGTTCTATGTGGGAACTCAGCATCAGCGCTCCTGCTTATTGCATGAACCTGTCATTATTTGTGAGAAATGGTTGCAGCATCCAGATGATGTGCAAAATAAAATAACTTTAAGCCTTATAACCTTAAATAAACAACAAAAGCAATTGAATTAACTATCTGAAATTTGACTAATTCTTCTTTCCTGGATCTGCTGAGTCCCAGTCTAACACTCTAACCATTACACCACACAATAGGATCATTCATCCATACAAAAGGCACAAAATAATTTTCCATTCAAACATAATGGGATTCTTACTAAATTAAGAAGAGCCTTGTAGAAAGGCAAGTTCTGTTTGCTTGTTTCTTCTTTTTTTAAAGGAGTGGGGGAGAGTGGATCAGCAGGCTGAGGACAACTGCAACATATCCTTCAAGCAAACAACAATAATTGTTGTAATAAACATTTATTGAAATGGAAGTCACTGCTGTGGGGATGGGTAGTATTTTTAAAAGGGCTATATGAGCATTCACCTTTCATTAAATTAATTGTTTTTTAAATAAAATGTACAAACTATTCCAAAATGACACTGGCCTGGTGGGACTACAGCAGGGGTGGGGGCATTGTGTCTTGGAATCAGCACCATCCAATGCACCTTACTGTTACAGAACCAGACATACCTCTACCTCAGTAGCATTGGTTGGTTTTGGATTTTAGCAGATTACCTCCTGAGGCTCTGTGCCCCAGCCCCTGACATCATCTGGCCTGTGAGGGTCATCTGGCCACTGGACTTGAAGCAGTTCCCCACCCCTCCTCTATGAAAACCCTATTTGGCTGTAAGGCCCTTTCTACACCAGCCTTTCCCCCCCAGGATCATCCCTGGAACATCCCTGTGTGTCCATATGATGCACAGGGGATCCTGGGAGCAGGGAGGGAGGATCCCTCCATTTCCCTGGGATAACTGAGACCACAGTTATCCTGGTTTTACCCGCAGTCCCAGGATGATCCCAAGGACTACAGGCAGTGTGGGCACCTGTCCTGGCTTCTTCCCTCCTCCCCTGAGTAGCAGGGTCAGCAGAGGTAAGGAACCAGGACGGCAGGAGTCCAGAGCCATTGGGGGTGGGGTGGGGCGCCAGATCAGGGCTTTTTTCTTTCTTTTTGGACTTACTTTTGCGCTGGAGGGCAAGTGTGCTCCAGCTCCTGTTTTGTTTTTGTTTTAAATGGGGGTGCAACGGGTGTGACATCTCTCCTCCCATCTGGGATGTTGCACTTCCATTTAGACACACCTTAGGTGTAGAAAGGACCTAAGTTAAGAACTGGAAATGAGTGCCTATGCCTCAAGGAGAAGACAAAGGCACTCCTACATCTTCCATAATGCTTAGTTTATATGTCTCCCTATGTCAGGCATGTGCATGTGATCAGTTCAATCATCTGACAAGACCAATCTTTCCCTTCCCTGCCAGCCCACTGCATCAGAAGCAAGAGGAGAGAAAAGGGGTGGCCCACCCACTTTGAGCTCTGTCCCAGTTCACTGCTTGCTTCGCCTCCACTCAGCATGCCGCCCCTCAGCAGATTAGCTATGAGGGAATGTGGCCCTCAATAGAAAAAAGGTTGCCCATCCCTGGTCTATATGGTAGGGCAATGAAGTTCAGTGGGAGAAAGCTGAATCCAGGCAATGTTAAATCACGATAGTCATTGACCCTGTTTAGACGACATGCTAATCCATGGTGGTTAAGCATTTTGAGGTAAACATTATGGCTTAGCATGTCATATGAACCATGACTTAGTGTGTTGTGTGAACCATTCCTAAACATGGTGGCTACAACTGGGTTTTTTAAACATGCTCACTAACCATTTGCTGCAAAAGGGTTAGCGGCCTAACCACAGCTTAGCGTGTTGTCTGAACAGGCGCATTGATACACTTGTGACCTGAGAAAGGGGATGTCGACATCCCTCATTGCTGGGGTTTGGACTGCTTTTGTCACATCGGACTGCATGCATCTTGTGGTGCTCCTGCATCTATTGCATTGCCAATATCAAGTGGAAGTGGGGACAAAATCTAATTTCCATTTGTCCAACATCACCTAGTGAAAGCCTTATTACTGTATCTTGGATTCTGGTCAGGTGGAAAGCATTCTTGTTGTGTTAACTTCCAGCCTAGACTATTTCCTCTACTCTGTATGGGGCTGTATTAGATGGCTATTTGGAAATTGCAGTTAGGACAAAATATGACATCCTATTTTCTTACATGGGTTACTAGCTGGGAGCCCATCACATCAATGATTTGTGGAGAATATGTCTATCAATTGTAGCTAAATGGAACCTCCATGTTCAGAAGAATTATGAATCCAAATCCCAGTTAAGGGAAAGAAGGTGAAGGCCTTCATGGTCTAATTGAAGGTTTTCCAGAGACAGGCATATAGTTGGATGCTCTAGTCCAGCCTGCCACAACCTGATTGGTGTTCCCACCATCCCCAGCCAGCATAACCATTTAGTGTGATGTGAATTGTAGTACAACACATCTAAAGAGCCCCAGATTGGAGAAGGATTGCTTTAGTACAATCTAGCAGGGTCTTCTTAAGAACAGGGTTGGAGTGTCAGGGGTGGGGAGATCTGTGTTGGTTGAAATTTCCCTTGATGAGCTGACCTTAGTGACATTTGTTGTCTTTTATCTCTTGTTCTGTCTATATAGTTGTTTCTAGAATGTAAAAATGGTTTCTTTTTTAAAAAATGTAATTCTTCCTGAGCCCTAAGGATAAGGAACTTAAATAAGATAAAACTGAATTGCTGGTGATTTAAATGCCAAGCTGAAGCAATCCATCAAAAGCAAGAAACATTCTAAGAAGAATGTGCCCAAGAGGGCTGGGATGAGAGGTTAGGGGGTGGATTGGTCCTGATTTGACGGCAAAGCTCCTGTTTTCACAGCTCCGGGGCCATTAGGCCATAAAACTATTTCCACAGTCAATTCAGAATCGGTCACCAGGAGTTGCTTTCACTCTAGGAACTCTTCTCTCATTGTGTGGCTTCTTGGTAATACAGCATGCAGTACCAGTACCTGGATAAATTGTCTGCTTTGTGTCTGCTTTGTCTTTGTTGTGCAGGAGTTCATTGTGGAGAATATAAAGAAGTGAGCTGGCAGATGTGTGGTGTCGAGAGTTCCCCACAAGCCTTGTTTCTGTAAGGGGCACTGTGTTCTCTTTCCCCCTTCAGTCTTATGTGTAACCAGGAGAGCCATGGAGAGTGAGAAAATAAAACCAGACCTTTCGGCTTGACTCGTATCCTTACAATATTTCTAATAAGCCAAGCAACAGGATTGCAGTCTAATAATAATTTCAACTCTCCTGTGCAGTATGGTGTTGTTGTGGTTATTATGAACAGAGGACAGTAAACTGCACTCTCTTTTTTTTTAAAAAAAAAAAAAACGCCATTACTGACAGTCTCTTAAAATACGAGGCGCCGTAATGTTCCTTCTTATGGCAGGATGTGAGTGTGCTTTCCTCTTTTTAAAACCTCATTCTACCTTACACATGGTAATATCAGTATTAACATCATCATTAATTATATACGAGCTCCACACATTATTTCATCTTTAACTATTCTCCTTTCGCTTGTGCTACACACTTTTCATGCTAAGCAAAATGTATCGCTAGCGACATCAAACACAAACACACACACTCACTCACTCACTTAGGGGCAGGTTTTACATTCCAGGAATAGCATGGTTGCCACCCACTCTTCATTATGCATTGCTCTGGAAGTGTTCGAATGATGGGAATTAATGATGCCATCAGCCCCTCCCACATGATTTGGCTGTGATGCCCCTCACCTTTAACAGAAGGGCTTTCACTGGCCACAACCCTAAAAGCAATGATCTGGCATTAGGCAGGGCAGGGGTCCCTTAATGAGTTCATGGTAGAGCCTAATGCTCTTAATTACAGCCAAACACAAAATTAACCCATGGAAGAGACTACAGAGGATGCTGCATTTGATTTTTGATTTTTTTTTAATATGCAAGTAATTACTCAGGAGCCTGGAACTACCCACATCCTCTCATTGAAGTTGGCTGTCTTTGAATTCTTGGAACTACTTCTGAATCTTGGTAAAATAACTGAATCGGATTTAGCATAGAACTACCAAGATTGAAGTGTAACCCTATTATAGCAAAGAGGGGATTCAGTGGGAATTCCAATAGCAAACCAGCAATAAAATGTGAAAGCTCTTTATTGCTGGGGCCGGAGACAAAGACAACAATGAAGACATGATGCTACAATTGGTCAGTATCATATGTTAAAGATCTTTATATTTAATGTATGCAGATGTATACTTCAACTTTTGTTGGAATGAAGAAAACATACACACACACCAGCCTGGAGTTAAAACAACAAAAACTGTTACATCAGGCCAATTGCATTTGGCCAATAGTGACCATACTCCAAGCAAGGTTCAGTTACTACCACAACAAACACTATCAAATCTGACAGAGAATTTAAAAAGTAAATAACACATTGACATTTTCCCATTGAAAATTGGCCCCCTCTTCTGTATATAAAGTACTGTTTCTTTGGGCCAGGTATCATTGTCTGGCCCTCTCTACTTATACTCCATTACAAATTGCTGAATACTCCCTGCCATATATTCTCTTTATTTTGCACTCCGTGACCTGTCCTGCTTTACCTTTGGAAGCCAGTGTGGGAGTAAGAATGTAAGTATGTTGAATAGAACATTAAAATCCTACAATGAATCTTGATGTATAGAAGAGTTACAACTCAAACAAATTTAGCAACATTTGCTAAATGGAGAGGAAATTAGGGAGTGGGGTGGAAGGAAATCTAAAATGCATTTTAAAGGCATCTCCAAAATCTAGCCAATGGAGACAGTGAAATAAGAACCAGAAATCATAACTAGAAATAGTAAAAGTTGGGACATATGCAATTATCATGCCCAAAGTTTAATGTCTACTGACGGAGTTTTATACAATGTTTTAAATCATCTGTTTTCTTCTATCACTACTGACCAGACATGGCAGGCTTTTGATATGTACAAAGCAAATGCTGCTGAATGCCGGAGATCCAAACTTTACAGCTCTGCTTTACAGAAGAAAAGTCCCGAACGCCCCATATGGATAAGCCAACAGAGCTAGGGGAGGCAAGGCGCATTGAGGTGACCCAGCTCTGCTGGCTTAACACATCTAAAAATGCATGACTCAATTACACAAGAGTTAGCTAATGAGGAATGAGGAAGATGTTATAGATTAAAACAAATGGCAACTCGATGAATCAGGGCTGCTTTTCAAACTGTTGCCGTTCAACAAAACCCTGGCAAGACATTTTCTTCACAGGATATGAATCACCCAAACTCAAAAACAGCGAGACCAGGGCCACCTACAACCAAGGTTTGTACAGTATGACCTTAAGGCCCAACTTCTACCAGAAGTTGAGTAGAAAAAGGCCAAGCTTGGAAGAATAAAAGGGCTTACATCGGTATTAAATAATTCTCTCTTAGATATGCAAATTTCTAATTAGTTACTGTGGAAACTGTAGGGGCCTGGAAGTAAGCCCTGCACAATGAGAATGAGAGTTTACTTTTTTGATTTACTGCAGGGCTGTAGTAGCAGAGGGAAGGGAGACAGAGGGAGGAGGGAAATAAATTCATTGCTTTTAACATGACAACAGAATAAAGTGCAGCGAATGAAGTGACTTTGTTTTGTGTGTGGCTGTTGTTACGGACCCCAGAGGAACTTTATGTGACACAGTCTCACTTGTAATGTCTCTCTAGAACTGTAGATTGCTAGTTTACAACAGAATCTAAATGAATATTCTCAGCAAGCTTTGCATTCATAGTGATTTCATGAAATTCACAGGGCATGAACTCAAATTCCAATAGATGTATCTATTCAACAGCTTTGCATCTGAAATTTTCTTTTTGTGGCCTTATTTGGGAATTTGTGGCTTGTACTTTGGTCTTTTGGGTGTGTGTGTAAAATTTGAAATTGCCTGTGCCTGTTTGTGTATTTTGCATCCCCCATTTATTCTTAATTAATTTACCATTTACTGCCTGGAAATAAAGTAAAGTCATAATTGGTATGCATGCATATGAGATAGCATAATTTTTGGTGTAATGTATAAGGAGCAATCTTTGACAAAGTTCCATTTTAAGTGACAAAAATGGAAAGCTTTCTAGTTCAAAAATGTTCATTGTGATCCATTTCCCTATATTAGATAACTGATTATATAACAATTATAATATAATTCTCAACGTAGAAAAAGCATGCAACTGAATTCTTCTCCCTCCATCCCAAGTGTCTGTCTGATAGTGTCTGTGGCTTTTGTCAAATAGCTTTTTTTGAAGGGGAAATAAGAATTCCATTTTTTTAAAAATCAATTTGCTCATGGAACAGACATTGTCTCATCTTAACTTAAGATGACCAGTTGCAAATGCATTAAGCTGGTGCCAAAATATTGAATCAAGAACTTTGGCTTTGAAATGTTTACATTAATTTCAGCTATTGACATGAAAACGTATGTAGACATTTTCATGTCAATAGTCAAATATAAAACTTTTCAATAGATTTCATTTTGCACTATATGCGAAACTAACTTTCCATAGAATTGAAAGATAGTTTGGATTTTGCTGCTTTCCAGTCAATTGTGGTACTGAGACAGATGAATAATTGATCTGGCTGCTTATAAAATGACTGTGTAACAGATTATTTATGCATATGCCAGAATTGTGAGTTAGTTGCCGCATGTTCACATAGGAAGCTGCCTTATACTGAATCAGACCATTGGACCATATAGCTCAGTATTGACTGCACTGACTGGCAGCAGTCTTCAGGGTTTTGAACAGGAGCCTTTCCAAGTTCTCGCTGGAGATGCCAGGGATTGAATCTGGGACATTTTGTACACTGAGCATAAGCACTAAGCTATAGCCCCAATGTTGACTAATTCAATTTGATAGAAAAGAAATTGCCTTTGAAAAGAAATTCAAAGTACCGTAGAAGAAATTTCAGAAAAATGCTCATGTGCCTAATAAGGCAGCCAAGAAGTGTGCATGACTGTCTTGTATTTCATTGTACAGTTGTCCCTCTGGCAGCCTCATTGGCTTCCCTCACTTCAGTTAAAGCCCAGGGGGAGACATCATGTAGTAATTCCTCCCATAGGGCTTTTTTTCAAGTTGGGAACTGCAGGCAGCCTGGAGGCTGCAGAGCAATGGAGAGTTGTGTAATAGAAAGAAGAAGAAAACACAGCACTCTCAGGTACTTTGTAGAGATTAAATAAAGAAGAGCTGCCCCAACTGGACTAGAAGCTGCAAAAGGAAGCCAGCTCCCAGAGAGCAAGCAAGAAATCAGAGTGAGCAAACGGGGGAGCGAACAGGAGTTTGTCAAAGGGAGTTTGTCAGGGGAAGTCCTTAACAAAATTTTCATCTCTTAAGTCACACTCCAATAATAGGGGACTTTGTTGTGTACCTTCAGAGAGGAGAGGACAAAGCACAGGCAATTCCAATATAATCAGAAAAGTAGAGGCAAAATGGAAATAGAGAATATGGACAGAAAGGAGTCTCCAGTGGTGGTGACCTGCAAAGTGTGTGCAATGTTTGTGTTCCTGCCTGAGAACAACATGGCATATACCTGCAACAAGTGCAAGCTGGTTACACTATTGGAAGAAAAACTCAGAGGACTTGAGTGGTGAGTTTCCACCCTCCAAGGAATGAGAGAAGGTGAGGAATTCTTACACTGAATGGCTGAACTGCAACAGCAACAAGAAGCACAAGAGATTGAAGAGCAATAGCAAACTGAAGCAGAAGTGGAGAATGCTGAAGTGAGGAAAGCCAATGAAGAGTAAACTCCCTGGAAATGAGTGACAGTTAGGAGCAGAAGAACTAGAAGACATTCTGCACCAGTGGAACCACTAGAGCTATGTAACTGCTTCCAGCTACTGGAAAATGAGACTGGAGGACAGCCTGCAGAGGAAGAATTATAGGGGACCCCATGCAACAGTGAACAAGAGGCAGAACATCAGTTGATCAAGAAGAAGAGAAGAGTTGCCATTGTGGGAAACTCCGTGCTGTGTGGGATTGAAACCCGAGTATGTCATGAAGACCCATGGACTCGCCAGGTGTGCTGTCTCCCTGGAGCACAGATTAGAGATGTGACTGAAGAGTAGCCAAAGCTCATAAAGACCACTGACACATACCCTTTTCTTCTCATCCATGTGGGAATAGGGATAGAAACTAGGGGTGTGCATGGACCCCCCGCTCCGCTTCTTTTCCAGATCCATGATTTGCAGATCAGCCCGCTCCGCCCCACCCCCGCTCCACCTATGTCCGCTCCGCTCCGCTCGGAGCTCTGGATCCGGATCGGAGCTCTGTTTCCCCCCCCCCCCATAGGCTTGCATTAAGCTAAAAAAGTATACAACTTTTTTCTGTGAAAGTTAGAAACCTCAAGTTTGGCACCATGACACCTCATGGGTGTATACACACGCACGCCAAGACTCAAGGCAGTCCCATCATCCCCTGATTTTGGGGGAATTTATGAAAATCGGGCACCCCATTCACACCCCTTTCCATAGCTCCGTCAATTTGCACGTTAAACATCTCAAACTCACCACCATGATAGCTTGTCCAGGGATACATACGCACGCCAAGACTCAAGGCAGTCCCATCATCCCCTGATTTTTGGCGGGGCTTAAACCTGCAGACATCTCAATGGGGCCATTTCAAAGGAAATCCCAACATGCCATGAATTGGGGAGTAGAGATAAACCTATGAAATCTTCTTCCACACTTGAAAAATGGATTTGGAACTTCCAAAAGTCTAACTTGAGCGCAGGAAGGACTTCTCCCCTGAGTCAAAGCCAGACACACACAACATCCCTGCGAGGCGGGCAGGGGAGGAGGGAAGGCAGGCAGGCAGGCAGCAGACATTTCTGGGGGCATAAGGAAGTGAGCCAAGGATAAGCCAGTAATGCATATAAAATGGAATAAATAAATAAATAAACAAAGGAGGGGTGGAATTAAAAGCAGCAGTGTTGCTGAATAAACAACAAGAAGAACTTTTTTAAAAAGGCTATATCTGTCTTTTACCAGTAATAGGGGGACGTGCCCAGGGGAGGGGGAAGCAGCTGCCAATTTGACTAGTCCTAGTGACCAGTCTTTTAAGAAGCAATGCTGTCAGTTCAGCTCATGAAAGACATTGCTCCACCACTAAGAGAAGTAGAACGCTCACTTCAACTCATGATAGGCATTGCTCCACCGGGTTACTCTCTTTGGAGGGCTGTGATAGCCCCCCAAGTACAGGAGAGAGTGGGGGCACGTCCACATGGTATGCCCTAGGGGAGCTCATCCCCTTGCACCACATCTTTTCAGTTGTTCCCCAAAGTTAGGGTGGGTAGCAGTGCTCTCTTATTATTGGCTTAGTATATGATTTCAGGTTGTGTTTGTGCATTTGGTGGGGCTACTGTTTTAAAAAACACTGGGAAAAGTCCGTTCAGACTAAGAAAGAGAAGTTTCCCAGAATCCCAAGTTACCCGTTTTGCCTATCCCCTCCTCCAACTTTGGGATCATGTGATCATGACCGGGAGTTGACTCTGCCCCTCAGCCCTTCGAAAAAGGTATTTCCCACCGGTTTTTTAAAAAAATCCTAGCGCGCAACCCGCACCACGCAGAGAGCTGAGAGTAGTCTCAAAATGACCCCCATCCACGACTCCCTGAGCACAAGAATTTTCAGAACGATAGCTTCAAAAACAACCCAGTTATCCCCGATTCTTTTCCGCAATGCAATCCTATGGGCGAAATGTTTCAAGATGGCGATCGGACCGGACCACGGAAACCGGAGCGCTCTGAAAATGGGCGCTTCTCTTCGCCTTGCTTCTAGGGGTCCGCGGTCCGCTTCTACTCCACCTCTGGGCAAGGCGGAGCAGGCCAATTCGCTCCTGCTTCTGCGCTTCTAATCGGAGCGGAGCACATGCCTAATAGAAACGTAGCTGAACTGCTAAACTGAGAAATCTGAGAAGGAAGATGAAACTTTAATTACTTTCATTCTAAATGGACTTTAATAATTCCATTTGGGGTCCATATTCTGGGCAACATGCTAAACCTAAAGGTATGCTGGCAATAATTTAATGTCCTATCTGTAATTTCTACAACAATAAACTAAGGGTGCAATCCAATACATGCTTAGACAGAAAAAAGTCCTATAACTTCCAGTATACACTGGGAGCTGTAGGACTTCTTTCTGTCTAAACATGCATAGGATTGCATCCTTAATAAGATCATTAAGTGTGGAATGCAGGTCTTCCAAGTGAAAAACTACAGCTTTAAAATTGCTTGTTGTCTTCATAGTCGTATTTTTTTTTTATGGTGTACAAAATTTTGCAGGGACAGATCTTTCAAGTGTGTTCCTTCTCACTGCAGAGCTGGGTGGACAGAAGTCCATCTCACGTTATTAATGGTTTTATTGTAGCTGTAGAAAGGGATTAAGAATGATAGAACATTTTAATTGGGTTTTCCAAGGAACCTTCACTGAAAGAATAGTAAAAATTAAACACACATTAGAACACTCAAACGAAAACAAAGGAGGGGATCCACTTGGCCTATAAATGCTAATGCTCATTCCAGATGGTGTGCATCCATGTTGTACGAAGGGACTGGAAAGGAAAGTCATTTGAGCAAAAGAACCTGTACTGCCCCTCCTCTTGCTTTGTCCTGCACTGCTGTGTTGTTACATTTTCAATTCCAGCAGTCGGGCTGCTTGTGTCCTGTTTTTAGTGCCCTTCATAAACCATCTCCCCCTTTTAACCTGGCCTGATGGCCCCAATGGAGTGGCCATGACAATGGATGTTCATTTTACCGCTATAAAAGGGCTTAATGATTAAAAGGCCGCATCATTGCACTCTGCCACAGAACTCATTCTTTTGGTCCCGCGAAGTCCTTTTGATTCAAAATGTTCTTTTGACAGGATCAAGAGTGGTTTCCATTCAGATGGCCAGCAGAAACATCTGCATTTTCTATCCTCTACCTCCTACTCAGTGAACATAGTTAATGTGTAATTAATGAAACATCCCTTCATGGAGTGGCACACAATTGCCATAGGTCTCCCACCAACCTCGCTTCAGCTCCAATAAAGTAGGCCTGCTTTTATATCCATGTACCCTCATTCAGCAATAGTAATAAACCTAGTTCCAAGCTTATCTAGCCAGCTTACATCTTAATCTCTCCACCTTCACTCTTCTTTCTCCTAAAAAAGGGGGATAAAAAAACCCTATTCAATTTCTTTTAGGTTATTCATGCACATTGGAAATGGGTGAAGCAAAGACATGGCAACATTCAAAGCAGAATCGAGGGGACAAGGTTGAAAAAGGTCTAAGGAAAGGTCCATGAGTTGAAATAGGGAACTTGGAAAGTAATCTGGCCAGCTGAAAAGGCTTTCAGGGCACATAGTTTTAGGTATTAAGAAGCACATTAAAAGTTCAGACTTCCTGATCCCCATTAATATGATGCAAAGGAAACACCAAATCCTGCTCTCTGTTTCACATCCCTTCCAGTGATATTCTCTTAGGGCAAATTCAGTATTATGGCTTGCTAAAGGAAACCGTCGAGAAATGTTCTGCATTTGGCCCATCTGCACCATGTAGAACCATCACATCAGTGCAGCAGGTGGCCAGCACTGGCAGATGCTGGCACGAAGACTCCCTGGGCTATCAGACCAACTCATGTGTCACACTGCTGCTTGGAGTGACCGTTATGCAAAAACATCTTTAGTGGAAACCTCACCGTGGTGGTGGTGGGAACATAACATTTGAATTGGCTTTCTTGCTGCTTGGAGAAGTTAAGAGAGAACCTCAACTCCCTCTTGCAAAAAAAGGTTGCAAGACTTTATTGCAAGATGTAAACTGTTATTTATCTGTGTTACTCTCCTCCCCTGTTTGACTAGGGGCAGGGGTTGGTTGGTTGGTTGATGATGTATGATTATATTGTGTTTTATCAGCTGTACCCCACTTTGGGATTATTTTATAACGAAAAATGGGTAATATGTTTCATAAATAAATGGATTTATTTATTCATAAATAAATGGAGAAGAGGAGGATTGTGTAAGCCACCTTGGGTTTCTTGCAAGAGGAAAAAAGGCAGGATGTAAATATAATGATAAAAAAGGTTGTAAAGGGAGGGCTGTAATTCAGTGTCAGAGCACCCATTTTACATGCAAAAGGTCCCGGGTTCAATCCCCAGCAACTCCAGGTAGGAGTGGAAAAGACTCCACTGCTAACAACTGCTAGCCAAAGTACAGCAGCCTTCCCCAACCTGGTGCCCTCCAGATGTGTTGGACTGCAAACCCCACCTTCCCCAGCCATCAAGGGGAACACAATATAATATTATGCAAACTCTAGTTGCTGACTGTTATAAGGTACTCTATGTTAAGTGTTCCAACATACAGTCTCACACTGTATTGTATTCAGACAGTGGAGAGAAAGCAAAGATTAAATAAAGATGGGATAGGGGAGATTCAGTCAGCAATGGTGCTACTCGTATGTTTTGTAGAAGGTAGTTTTAGAAGGGGATTTGCTGAAGAAGATGGGTACTGAGGGGGAAATTAAAGGAGACTGGTGTGACGTTACAAATGTTGTCCATTCTGTCATAAGGCCAGGTTGGCAGTGTACAGGTGTGCTGGACGTGTGGAGCAGGCAGAGCGAAGAAAATTCTTTTGTAGTAGGATGGCAAAAGATGAGTGTGTTTCCATGAGCTAAAGAAAAGGACAGAATAGCCTTTTAGGTGTTTGGCATCTTTTTAAATTGAACAGCCTAGTTGAGAGTCGTCATGATATATAATTTGTCAAGATGATTTTTCAAAGGTGTGCATAATGGAACTGGGTTTGAAAGCGTGTGCCTAGGGACACTGGAAGGGGCAGAGTGAATGACTGTAGCTCAGTGTGAGCTACGGTTGCAGGGAGAAGGCCCCAGATTCAATCGCTGGCATCTCCTCTTAAGAGAAGGATCAGGAAGTAAGTGACATGAAAGATTTCTGCCTGAGTCCCTCTGCCAATCAGAGGAGACAATACTGGGCTAGATGGACAAAGAGCTTGAGATGCTTTAAGGCAGCTTCCCATGATCCTAGAGGCACTGGCCATTAAGGCTCCCATGACACTTGCAAACAATGGGAGGGGCCGTAGCTCAGTGTGATTGAGCCCCTGCTTTGCATGTGGAGGTCTGAGGTTCTATCCCCAGTATCTCCAGGTAGAGCAAGAAAACTCCTGCCTGAAACCCTGGAGAGCTGCTGCCAGTCAGTGTCAACCATATTGGGTTGGCTGGACCAAGAGACTGACTCAGTATAAGGCAGCTTCCAATGTAATCTTCCACTCAGCACTTACAATCACAATGGATTTGCTGGGGAAAGAATGGCATATTCCCAGAAGCTTAATTATATAGTTTCAGTTCTGGGAAATCATGGGCTGTCTAAATACATGGAAAGCCCCGGGGTGGGTGCATGATTATACAACACAGCAGCCACTGCACAGCAACTACGGGGCTTTCCAACGAAGCTGCAGAGACAAAAAACTGGGGACTTACCATGACTATTTTCTCTGGAACAAAGTGAGTACAGCCCATCAGCCTCGCTCCAGAGTCACGGCAGAGGCATGGCTAAGTGGATGGCGATCCCTGATTGGTCACCCCCTGCCAGGGCAGGGGGTGGGCCTGGCAAGAGTAATGGCTGCTGGAGAGCCGGCACTGCCTCCCCCAGTGGGGATTACATGCTGCCACTCCACATCAGCGATATTGTGGGGTCTGGCAGTGCAGCAGTGCAAACTTGGCGCTGTGAAGACAGCGCCTATGATTCTGCCTCATTGGAAGGATTTCCCAAGATAATATTCTGCTCAGCCAATTGGCACTCATAGGAGCTCCCATGTGAAAGCCTCCTTGTCTGGAAAGGCCTATAATCAGAGGTGCAGTTGAGCGTTTTTAAATACGAGGTTTCAAAAGCTGAAGCTGATGGCAAAAGTGCCATCAAATCTGCGTGACATCATTGCCCACCTGCTCCCAGATGCTCAGCATCTTGGTGTCGCTAACGCAAACTGACATTGACCCGTGTAATCTCTTCCCATACTTTGGTCTCAAACTGCAGGCTGGATTTGCCAGAGGACTGGCATGTCTTCACAGTGTAGGAGAAGCAGGCCTAATTCAGAAATTGGGATGATAGCAACATTGCAGAAGGGAAAGGCAAAATGGGTTTACATTCATTCTCAACAAGCAGCTTTTTACAACATTTCAGGCTATGGACAGTAATATTTGATTACTCATGTGGGCAATTCTCATATTGTAGTGGTAAGGCACAAAGGTTCTGGGAAGCTGTTCTCTGCAGCAGATGGTAGAGAAATCGATACGCAAACTTTTTTTTTCTGGGTGAAAACCCTCAAACATTTCCCAATTTTATTTTTAATTATTTTATTTTATTTTAAAAAAAATACTATTAGTAAATGGGATGCTGTATCGGAGTCCATCCATGTGGGGGAAAAATAGACTGCATAAAAGTCTTATATAGGTAAAACATTAGCATAAAGGGGGGATGGTCCATTCCTGTTAGATCATTTGAATTACGTTATTCTATGTCAATTGTGTTGACTCCTATCATTTATTCTCATAGTACCTCAAAGAAAGGATCACTTCAGATTTGATAAAATGCATTTGCTGCCATAGAAGAATGATTTTTAGACATGAACAGGCTATATTGTTCTGAGGATTCATGTGTCTGAGTATGAATTGATAAAGTCTGTACACACTGGCCACAATCCAGTACATGGGTAGGGCAATCTAATTTTATTTATTTATTTATTATTTTTACATCCCACCATTTTCCCACCAAGGAACCCAAGGCGGCGTACATAATCCTCCTCCTCTCCATTTTTATCCTCACAACAACAACCCTGTGAAGTAGGTTGGGCTGAGAGTCTGTGACTGGCCCAAAGTCTCCCAGTGAGCTTCCATGGCCAACCCGGATCTCCTGACTCCCGGTCCAACACTTTAGCCACTATACCATGCTGGCTCTCAGTGGACCTATCAAGCCAGAAGTCAGATTACATTTATTTATTTATTTACAATATTTATATACCGTTCCCCATTGAAAATTTCAGAGCGGTGTACAAGATAAAATAAAATAAAAACAAAATAAAACACTTTAAAATAGATTTTAAAAGAAGCAAAATATACATTGAACCATGGCTGGTCTCCAGGGTTTCAGGCAGGAGTTTCTTGCTCTACCTGGAGATACTGGGGATAGAACCTGGGACCTCCACATGCAAAGCAGGGGCTCAATCACACTGAGCTACGGCCCCTCCCATTGTTTGCAAGTGTCATGGGAGTCTTAATGGCCAGTGCCTCTAGGATCATGGAAAATTCAGTGGCAGCAGAGGGGCACAAAAAAGGGCCAGGGGCCCACATGCATTCCACAGCCTGGATGTTGCTCACCCCAGTGCGTAGGGTCCATGAGCTGGACATAAATGTAGGCACTCATTTAACTGCAAGCAGTCTAAAATATGTGTGTGTAACGCTCCCTGGGGGTATTGCAAATGGCACTCTTACTGTTCTCACACCACACCTGTTGTTACATAGTATTTGTTATGTCAGCAGGGCCACAGAACGGCTCTTGAGTGGGGAAAATTAAGGCAAAATCATGTTTAATATTCTCATTTCTAAGATGACTTTCCAAGGCCAAATCTTGTGCTGTGCCTTTGAAGGGGGAGAGGGAAGTTGAAAGGAATAGTATTCAGATATCCAGGAGGCAAATCCCATGCTGGCTGGGAATGATGGGTGTTGTAGTCCAACATCTGGACTACACCAGGTTAAAGAAGTTTGAGTTAGGGCATATGAATCTCAAACCTCAAAGTGTTTCCAAATTCCAATTGTTTTGTTTTTTGGTGTGGTCAAAGACTGGCTCACATGTGTAGAAGGCTTTTTTCCTTCGCTACTGACCAATCACATGCCTGGGATTGGGGACAAGCTTCTGTTTAGGCTTCAGCTCCAGTACCTCTTTAAAAAAAGAAAAATGGGGGGGGGGAACAGTGCCTACCGCACATAAAGGCTGTGGCCACACAATTGTATTTCATTTATTATGAAGTCTGGCTCAAAATGGGAAGCTCAAACCAGCTTGCCAACATATCCTTAGTGAAGTTGTGGGGCAAGGGAAAGCTTCAAAGAGACACCCCGCCCCCCACGCCTTTGATTCCAAAGTATAAGCAAGTCAGGAAAAGGATATAATGTTTGTCATGGGGATTAGCCCCCTACTGTGTCCGTTACATATGAGCACATTGGAAATTGCCAAAAATACAGCAGAAACTGTTCTGCATCTCTGCAGCTGAACTGAATTCCAGCCATCAATAGCATGCGCGCGCACACACACACACACACACACACACACACACACACACACAGAGAGAGAGAGAGAGAGAGAGAGAGAGAGAGAGAGAGAGAGAGAGAGGCTTAGCGCAAGTCTTCTCCTCCTAAGTCAGAAATCTAACAAAGCTAAGCCCTGTGCAAAGGCTGTGGAGATATATTACAATGAAAGCTCCATAATCATTTCACCAGGAGGTTTGTGGGTGCCCAGAGGGTTTTCAAAATACTCACAAAGCAAAGTGGAATCTTGTTTGTTTCTACTCAAAGTAGACTGGGGGTAGGGGGGATCTAACTTCTAACACAGTAACTGATTTGTTTTGTACAAACAGCTGCTTTCCTTTAAGGAGAATTCCCCCGCCTAAATTTATCTCAGCCTTCCCAACCTGGAGCCCTCCAAGTGTGTTGTACTGCAACACCCATCACCCAAGGCAGCATGTACACACATATCCTGGAAACCGGCCTTTGAACCTTGCTGCAAACATTGTTCCACCCATGTATAAACAAAATGGCACCTCTGCTCTGCAACTCCCTACTATTAGGCAGAGTGAAGCAAATGACTCAGGTATCAGATGTTGGGAGGCAGCAGCAGCAATCTAGTGGCTGTTTTTTCTTGAACTCTCTGGCCCTTCCCTTCTGTTGGAGGACAGAGCAGTACCCCCTAAATTAGTCTGTTGCCTCAGCTGGGGTGGAGGACACTATCCCACTGCCAGTGCTGAAGTAAAATTCAACTATCAGGGCCAAATTCAATGTTGTTGTTTTAAGCAAACATGGTGGACCTAGGCATGGTAGCACCATCTTGTGCTTCTCCTCTTGTAACAAAATGTCTTGGGCTGGCCCTGGTGCTCTGCATCAGAAGCCCTTTGACTTCTTTTTCTAATCCTAACTGACCTTGCTATCCCAACCTTGTATTCCTGACAACTTTGTCTGAGCTCCTTATCTATGAATTGCCTATCTCTTTATTGACACTTGCTTGATGCCCAGAATGGATGTTGGATTGGGTTCCTCTTTGTTCCACATTCCCATCTTGGGCTTTTACCTTAACATTCTCCCATCTATCAGCTAATGCAACGTTATTAGCCACAATTTATCAATATAGGACTGGAGTGCAGAACTTCTTACACTTAAGTCATCCGCCTCTACTTCTGTAAAGCTTGGGGAAGTAGCACAAATATTACCTGTGCTAGCAGAAACGCAAATAGATTTTAAATGTCAGTTAAATGTTTTATAAAAGCAGAAGCCTCTGGATTTGTTGAAATCTGACTTGCACTGTGTTTCCACATTACTAGCATGATATCTTCTATATGGTATGCCCTTCTATAATATGTTTAGAAAGCAGGGATGTGAACTATCAACCATTATAGCAAAGAAAAACAAGATTGTATGTAGTTTTGAGGTGCTTTGAAATGGGTAATTACTAACTTAACTGTGCCTGTGAACTTGTCCTCATTAACTTAATAATTAGCAAGATCTTGTTTGATCTTGGAGTTCATTAGACATTGCAGCTGGAAGATTGTTTCAGTTCTAACACATCAAAATAGACAATTAAAGCAATAATAAAGAATCAATATCATTTTCCTGCTTTTTATATTTCCTGAGGTCGCTATGTGCCTAATTAAACAGCAAGGCATTTTTTTAAAAATGCTATTTTGTCTGCTTTATTTTTGGATTAACACAAGGAAACCTTGGCATTATCAAAAGGCTATTTGAAAATGAAGCTATGGGTACAGAGTGAACTACAACAGCAGGTAATTGGGTGGGGTGTCTATAATCATGTAGCTCAAATTGGCTTCAGGAAAAATGGAGCTGAAGATGTAATCCCAAATGATTTGAGCAGATACCCTTGGAGACTACATCTTCCAGATTTAAATTTAAGATTTCCCCAAGGTCAAGAACATTGAACATGTGCAAACAGCTTATAGGAATATGACTGGCTCCCTGAGTGCCTCATGGACTGCCATCTACATTTCAGAGTCTTGTAGTCCATGGATAGGCCTGGGATCCCATCAAACTAGATGTTTGTGTTATATGCACCCCCTTCCCCTTGACCGCTATTCATTTAGTGGTTTCCTGGCTTTTATGCATTTTTTTCCCATTCTAAAAGGATGAAATGCCTCTCCTAAAGCTTAGTTACTGGCAGTTAAGGATGTAGGGAGTTTGTAAAAATCCATTCCATCTGCATTTTGTGGATTGACAGGTGCCTTTCATTCTGTCAACCTCTCATTGGCAGAATCAGATTCCCCTCCCCCCCAGATTTCTTGAATTTGCACAAATTTGTTCAAGTGCATAAATCTCACACCCAGATGCACATTTTCATGCTTTAGCACATTTTCAACTGGTGGTTTTTAGTTTATATACTTTTCTATGACTAATTTTGAATAAAATTCCAGAAAGTTTTTTTTAAAAAAAGGGTCCACAAGTCCATGGAAACCATGCAACTTGGAAAAAGATGGCCCGCTGTGGAATCCACTGGACAGAGTCATAGAAATATGAACTCATTTGATTCTCTGATATCCCTAGTGACAGTAAGAGCTTTAAGTTAAAATATGCTGGTATTTAAGGCAATACGGGCCATGGAACTGAAATGAACTTGTCTTTGCTTGTACAGAATAGTATGCATGTGCAGTATAACTGGAGCACACTTGCCCATGATCAGAGTGATGTGAAAGGGACAGAAGTTTTGAGCTTTGTTTTCCTTTCAAAAACAAGAATGCAAAAAGGTGCCAGGGCCTGAGTCTCAATTACACCAGCACTTCTGGGCCAGTGCAAAACAAAGAACAAAAATGGAGGACTCAGGCCTGCTGCTGTAGCCATGCTGTTTCTGAAAAATCATTTCAGTCTTGTGGCACAAAGATGGGCTGAAGGATCCTAAAAATTGTAGTCCAGTATATCTGGAGGGCACCATCACATTTGAGGAACGCTGCCTTAAAGGCTCACAGACTGACTGTCACATAAGCTGTGTAAAACATTCCTTCTAGCATCTCTGTGCCCTTTTTGTGAGTTGGGGAGGGAAGTGTACTAGGGCAGTTCCATACAAACCAATCTGCTGCCATTCAGGAATGGAGGTTGTGTGTCTGTGAGTGTGTGGGGAAGATAATGAAAGCAGCACATTAGCGCCTGGCCTGCTGGGCTCACACAGCTGAAAGCAGCCAGTGGGTGAATTTCCCAGCATCCGAGAACTTTGTCTCAGTTCTGTGGGCTTGCTCAAGTGTGCGATGACTGTTTGCAAGGGAGCTTTCCTGCTGGGTGGGTTTGCTTTTCTCCCAGCAGCTCAGAAAAAGGTGAGAGTGCTCCTTCACGTCACCCCTTACTCTCCCCCCACTCCTCCCACCCCAACCCCTTGGCCAAGACAATAGTTTCTCCAACAGGTCTCCTCTGTTAGAGAGCCGTTCTCTCTCCCAGCTCTCACACTGGGACATTTTTCCACATTTCCAGGATTAGGACCACTTTAACTTAGATCTATGTGTGTTGCCTCCACATACAAAGAAGCACTTGGGGACAGGATTAGTAGGATTAGAAGAGATTCACATATGTCCAGTTCAAGCAATTGGTATTCAAAGCTTTACACTTTCAAATGCCACCAAGAGAGAGAAAAGGAGCTGAGCGCTTGCTTTGCTTTTCAGCACCTTCATGAGGCGGACAGTGCTTTTTTTCCCCTCTTGCCTTTTTTTAAAAAAACACCAGCACATTTTTTATTAAGTCTTTAAAGCTGCAGTTACTAGGGAGAAGCAGCCCCCTCTCTTTAATTAGATGCAGCAGCAGATTTCAGAATGTCTCCAGTTCTACTAAGCAAGCTTGTGATGGCTAGAAAACTGAAATATGCTGTATTTTGGGATCTGCATCTTTGGCAAAGCCAGAACCAACACCTCTTGGGAACCTAGTCAGAAAAAGCAACGACAATTCCTGTAGCTCTGGATTCTTTGCTGTTGGAGGAGAGAAGATTAAATATAATGCAAAACAAAATAGTTCAGACAACAAAAAGTTTAGACAGATGTAATTCAGCAAAACCAACTAGGAATCCACCTACTGACATCTCTGGAGAATACTTCTGCAGAAAAAGCTGTGAGAAACAAGGTCCTAAGTTATTTACAAAACTGTTGCAGAGTCAAAAGGCTTTTCTGGAATATTTTTTTCTTTTTCTCCAAAACCAACTTCCTTCCTGCCTCTGAAGTTGGTTTGGTTCCTAGATTCACTAATACTTTTTTTAAAAGTACATTTATAAAAGTACACTATAAAAATAAATGATGAAGATGATGATATGATATTCCATTACAGAAAAGAACATAATTTGGTGGAGGGGTAATAGTTTTGTGGTGCAATTTATTTATTTCAGTGAAGTGTAAAATTGCACTCAGTACCTGAAATTCTAACAGCAAAGAGTGATGCAGAAATGTCTTCTCAAAATTCTCCACCCTCTCTGTGGACAGATAAATTAGATAGACCATTTTCACCAGGGGGAGGGAGGAATTCTCCCGGTTTCTCAGACTAGCAGTGGCAGTACTGCAGCTTCTGTTTCTTAAGTATTTTGGACTGAAGTAGCAACTATGTTGGCAGCCTGGCCACCATGTTGCATCTTCTACAAGAAGGGTTAGCTTCAACTCCCAGAAGCCCCTGCTAGCATAGCCAATGGTCAGGAATTCTGGGAGTTGAAGTCCAAAATTTCTGGAGATCCATGTTCTGCCCACCCCTGTTCTTACAGTGCCTCAAAGCTAGCATCATTCTGGGGCATTGTGGAGGGGAAATGGTAGCCACCACAACAGAATGGTGGAGAATAAACAGGGGAAATCCTGCAAAGTGGCCTTTTTCTAGGGAAGTGAGAAAAAAAAGGGGGGGACTCAGAGATTTTCTTAGAAAGATGTCTTCCGACAATTTTTGGCTCAGTGCTAGCATTAAAACACTTGATTTTATAGCTCCACCTTTTTAAAGTCAGATGCAATCTTGCTGTAACACAGACTACTATTTTAGCCAGTGTTGCCCCAAAGTCTTGATATTTGTCAGCCACCACTCATCCATAAGATTCATCGAGCACAGTCCACAGCCCTTCAGGACACACAATAAGCTCTTGCGTATGTAGGCTGCCCTATTCGCCTCGGAGTCTGCAGATCTGCAAAAAGATGCACGAGTGAAGATTCTGCGATGCTATGGGAGTTGTGTGCCTGTATCTGAGGCCACTGGGCAATTACTGGATTGGGAGGAACTGTGTTTTGGATAGTAAAGGCTCCTTTTTGTACACTAACAGTTATGTGTTAAGTCACGCTGCTTTCACTTTAGTCTTTTATTCCCAAAGAGCAGGCGTTTGTGTACTGAAGCAATTTAGATTTAATTATTTATTGGACAAAAATATGTACACCTTATCAGATTGCTTTATTTAGGGTGCAATTCTACGCATGTTTGGACAGAAAAAAGTCCTACAAATCCCAGCATTCCCCAGCCACACATGCTTGCTGCATAATGCTGTGAGTTGCAGAACTTTTTTTCTGTCTAAACGTGCATAGTATTAAGGCTTTATTTATTATTTTAAAAAATCAGCTTCTACTCACTCAGGGCAGGGGTGGACAACACGCAACTTGTGGGCTGCATGCATCCCCCTATCACCCCATAGTGCAGCCTCTATTCCCCACCCGACCTCAGTTTCAAAAATACCTTTCAGGAGAAAGGTTGGCATGGAGTGTCCAAAAAGGCAAATTTAGCTTCTTTACAAACAAACTAGATTTAACGTCTTTGGCAGTTCATAGTTGTCCAGACACCATTCCCCCACCCATGCAAAATTATTATTTTGGGGTTGAATGGCGAGCTGTGGCCCATTGGGGGAGGGGCCTGGAGGCAAAAATTGCCCCCAGACCTCCCAAAGTTGCCCACCTTTGCTGCACTAGGGAAATAGTTCATATGGAGCTAGAGAACTCCAAACTGGGAAGATTTTGCCTACAGTATTTAAGGAATAGTGCAGAAAGCATTTGGTGAATGAAACGACGTTTCCTAGAGCTCTGAATACCAAACACTCACTTTTCTAACTCAGATGGAATCCTCCATCGAAATCCATCTGGTCTGATTACCACTGCATGCCGTGAAACAATATTTGTCTTCTCTCGCTATGTATAAGGGAAAAGGTAGCAGCTCACCAGCACCAATTGCAAAGGGTTCATTCAGCTCCTAGGAATTCTCTAGCATGTGATAGAAATGCTTCCCACCCACACAGCCTTCCCCAACAGGGTGCCCACCAGATGTGTTGGACTACATCTCCCATTACCCACAGACATCACAGTCAAGGCCACACTGGCTGGGGTGATGGGAGTCCAGCACATCTGGAGGAGCCAGGTTGGAGAAGGCTGTAAAGATAGCAGGATTCTGTTCTGTCCCTATGACTTTTCTGAGCAGCTGATACAGAAGCAGCAGAGATGTTTTATTAATTGATAGTTGCTTCCTTTGCTACTAATTAGCCATCATTATTATTTATTTAAGTGCTGACTTTGTGGTTGGTTATTTATGAGACAAATAAAAGACACCTGCCTCCAAATTGCTTAAAGAATAAATTCATTCTAGCGCTGGTGTTTTGCTCACTCTGTCTCCTCTCTAGAGCTTTCAATTTGATTATTCCTATAGCAATAGGGATGGAAGGGAATCGTGCTATCATTACAGCTAAACTTTCCAGTGCAAGTTTTACTCTTCCTTCCTCTACAATGCTTCCTTAACGTACTATATATTTGTTCCATATGAAGATTTTAATGCCAAAACATACAGTGCAGAGCCAGAGGGAGGGATGAGTATGCTATACATGCCTCCTGGGTATTTACATGGGTACACAGAACAAGCAGGTGAGACTGAGTACTATTAGCAGAGGTGGGCAACCAGGGTCCAGAGGCCAACTCCAGAAATGGTTGAAAGAGCTGTGTGTGTTTAGCCTGGAGAAGAGAAGACTAAGGGGAGATGATGATGATGATGATGATGATGATGATGATGATGATGATGATGATGATGACATTTATTTCCCACCTTTTTCCCTCCAAGGAACCCAAGGTGGCATACATAATCCTCCTCTTCTCCACTTTATCCTCACAACAACAACCCTGTGAGATGTGTTCGGCTGAGAGTCTGTGACTAGCCCAAAGTCACCCAGTGGGTTTCCATGGCCAAATGCAGACTAGAAACTGGATCTCCCAGTTTCCAGTCCAACACTTTAGCCACTACACCACACTGGCTCTCAGTGGCCTTCCAGTTGTCATGTAGAAGATGGAGCAGACTTGTTCTTTGTTGCTCCTGAGGGCAAGACTAGAACCATTGGGTAGAAATGGCAGGGAAGTGGATTTTGGATAAACCTTAGGAGAAATGTGAAATGACAGGGGAATAGTCTGACTTGGGAGGTGGGAGGCTGTCCTTCACTGGAGGTATTTAAGCACGGGCTGGAAGCCATCTCTCAGGGATGCTGTAGTTGCATCCTTCACTTCAGGCCCTGCATTGAGTAGGGGATTAGACTAGAAGACCTCTAAAGTACTTTCCAGTTCTATGATTCTTCTGCTAGGAGTCAGGATTGCAGTGCAAAAGGTCTTTCATACATGGAGTAAGTGGAGATCACATTTGGGGCACACAAAACCCCTTTTAGGAACATTAATGGTGCCTGAGTGGTTAACACTGAGGTTTTATCAAGTCCCAATCTACATTGCCTAGTCCTGTTTAAGTGCCTTATGAATGCCATTATTCCATTTTGTATTTGGCCTAGACGTTATTTCTCCCAAGTGCATTATCTGCCATTTGCCTAAATGTGTTCAAATTAATAGAGACAGAGTCTGAAAGTGCTGTATATGTGGTCTTAAAGTGCTGTACATTTGAATTAAGACCAAGGCCTAGAGAAAACAAGGTAAAGGCGGGGACAAGAGGGACACGATGTGAAATAGCTTTCCTGCAGCTGCAATCCCAGTGTGCTGCTGGCCCAAGGGTAGAGTTTGTTGAGCATAGAAGCTCTTCAAGGCTGTTCTTTTCTGGGGTGGCTCACATTTACAACCATCCCATCAGCATTATTTTGTATCTGGAAGATGTGCATTTGTTGCTGTTTGTGATTGCGGTTTGTGGTTGCTTTTTAAAAAGGGTTTATGTGTGTGGCAATATTAGTGGCAAGCGACTGGGATTTAATTTGTGCCAGGGCTCAGCTTCAGTATCTGGATTGAACATCAGGGCTTAACTCTGGAATATATGAAGATCCAGGAAGGACCTGCAACAGAGTGTTGCAGTGTATCCCCAGACCCTGAAAGGGACGGTCCTTTTCTAGAACAGGAGCTTTGTAGCACTGTTTTGGGCTCATGTGGGGGAGGTCTTGTGGGGAGAAGGAAAAGGACAGCTTTTATTTTATTTTCCATCCTCCTGAAGCCTTCCCTACTAAATATGTAACTAAATATGGAACTAAAGGAGCTAGGTTCAGAGCTGGTCACTCCTTGGAAGCCCATGACTTGCCAGTTCCAAACATGCATGCTTTATGGCTATATGGACCTCATAGGATGTAACAAATGCAACCTGCCCCCTCCACTTCTTACTGCAAAGATCTTTGAACCAAGAAGAACATGCCAGCCCTGGCCAGGCAGTGATACCTCCCCCCTCCCCAAATTCACATCTCTACAATTCCAGGCTGTCTCAACTTATCTTAAAGAAGTACTGTAGAAATCACCTAAAGGATGCATCATTAGGTCTTCCCATTGAGTGGTCAGTTTGAATTTCTCATCCTGACCAGCCCCTCTCCCAAGAAGTACCTGTATTCATGAAGGAAATTTACTTTGTAAACATCAGGCTAGCTAGACCAGGAAATTCTAGGTGTGGGCTAAGGAAACAGAGGGGGAAACTGCAGATGAAAACCAGATAAAAAAGTAGGTGTGATGGAGCTCTATATCTCAAGAACATCTTGCAAGCTCCTGAGGAAAGAATCCTTGGCTGAAATATGCTGAGTTATAAGGACTGCATTAAAACCATTTTTGCCCTCTTCAGCACCTGACTCTGTTCTCTCTCTCTCTGCCTTGGTGTTCCCTCCCACCCCATCCTTCATTTTACCTTGATGTGCCGAAATCAGCATGAACTACACACATGCATCCAATCTTTCCTGAGATTATTGTCTGCTGGGCCAGTTCTCTACACTTTATGGATTGTGTGTCTTGTATAGCTCACATGTCAAACAAACAATAGAAATGCATTACCGATGACTGAATGCAATTACAAGCCCCTAAGAAATAAATGTCCTAATCAATGTATATAAACAACTTTCATTTCCATCGAGTCCAACAAGGGCCACCTATCTCACTGCTAATTAATACCTCTGCATATTTAACACTCTTAAAAGGCTGGCAGAGTTGCTTATTGTAATCCGTTCATTAAAAGTTAAACTTAGTATTCAGGTACTGCCTTGTCTTTAGTACAGCCAATCAAATGCACGCCACTGAATAAGTAATTTTGTTTGTTTACACAAACTAATTTCATGCTATTAGTAGCAAATGTCACTGAGGATTAGCAATTCAGCAACAGCAAATAAAACTAATTACTCGTTGGAAGCTGACTTTCAACACTGTCGGTCTGACTCGCCAAGCTTTATGATTAGTAGTTTGGGGGGAAAAGGTGGTTCCCCTTCCCTTCTCTAACATTTTGCATTCAATCAAAAAGAAAAAGAAGAAGAAAGAATAGTTGTAATCATCTTGTTGTAGAAGTGAGTTGGGGGACATTATTGTGTGCAGCTACTCAAATAGCTTAGTGCTAAATATACTGAGGGTAAAATAATCTACTCCCAGATCACTAAATCCTTGGGGTTTTTAACATAAATTTTGATAGGAGGTGCATCATAGCCCTAATGATGTTCTGTTGGATCAAAATTTTGGTTTGGTGTGTAAAGCCAGTTGAACATAAGAATCTTGAAATCATATTTATTTAATTTTTTGACCTAGAATCCAGTCCAGCCACAAGTTCCAGGATGGTAGCTCTTTTGAGGTTTGTTGCAACAAAATTAACACTGTAAATTAACAGTTGGAGGTACGTGTGCATGTTGATTTGTAAAGTTGTGTCAAAAAGACTAGAAAATGCAGGAGATAACAATATCTATGCAGAGCACAAATTAATGTAAGAGTCAATCAGGGTAGGAGTTTGAACCCACAAGTGGTGAATTGATCAACTGATATAGCAGGAAAGAGGGTAAAGGTCTAAAGCAGCCAATCTTACCCAATCTGGTGTCCTTCAGGCTGGACTACAGCTTCCATTATCCCCAGCCAGCATGTCCAAAAGTTGGAGGAGGCTTACTTAAAGTGGAACATACAGAGGTGTAGGTTGGTGGTCCATTGGGGGGAAGGAAATCCAAAAGTTGCAGTAGGATAATGCCTTTATTAAAACCAACAAAAACATCATGATAATAAACAAGTTGATCAGAATAGTTAGTGAAAAAGCCATTCCCAGTCCTAGTTGTCTTTGACTTCTGTTGTCCTCAAGATTCAAAAAGGGAAGCTGTGCTACTCAGGTACAGCAAAAAAGGAGGAAAGACAATTATAGAGACCCTTCCAGATGTTGCAAATAGTTTGGAAGCACCAGGGGGGTGGCAGTGTTGAAGGTATGGGGATATTGTCCTGATGAACAGCTTCAGCTCCAGGGTTGAGGGGAGCTCTCAGTAGTAGTTAGTAGATGAGAGTTTTGTTTGGTTCTTTTATATAAGAATTTAATAAAATTTGCAAGTGTATTCATAAATGAGATGGAAGGAACTTGGGATTTTAAAAAAATCGTGGGAGAAACCAAAAGTGGGCTTTGAGTCCAGTTAGCTCTTAAAAGTCTAGCTTTGAATCCCTGTGTATTCAGTCACGATTGTGGTGCTGAACTGGTGTTTCCACCTCTTTCTTCTGACAACCTCATCATCTTTAACAGCTATACAGCAGGCAGGTACAACATGGTCCTCTCCGAGCTGGGAATAGTACTATTGAATTTGGCCAGCACGGATCGGAGAGAATTTCATTTTGCATTTGATAAGAATTTACCCAAATTCACCCATTGCTTCATATAAAGGATGGAAAGAACTTGAGATTTTACATATTCGAATGTGGGAGAAAGTGAAACAAACAGATTTGCCCATCCCCAAGTCTTGGCAAAATGCCATCTAGTAGGCCCCCTTCATATGTAGGCACACAGGCACCCAGCTTCAGGTTTAGCTGGCTAGCCACCATTTTATCTTTCGCACAGTGCCTCAGAGTAAAGCTATGCTGACCACCATGGGACATCATGAGAAATTGAAAATGATGGCTACCCAAATGACCAGCATGAGATGCCCAGGGCAGGCATCAACATGAGTGCACTTTGCCAGGACTGTGGGGGTCCAGTAGCTGCACAGTGAAGCCAGGCTGGGTAAATAAGTGCTTGGATGGGAGCCCAGTGAGAACTCCTCAATCTAAGCCTCTCTAAAGCAGTGGAGGCTGGTGGCTCTAATGTCAGTGGGGTGGTGAATCCGTTCAGCACCTTGGACAGCTTCTTCAGAGTTCTGACTGAAACCCAGAGAGGATTCATATCCCCATGACATCAGAGCCACCAGCCTCCACTGCTCCAAGCATTCTTTTAAAACAACAACAGCAGCAATGGAAGAGCAGTATATAATGAACAAATTATAATGTTGCATTTTTCCTGGAGTGCTGCAGAGCCATGAATGAATGAAGCTATGTTACTTCATCGAGTATTTACTATTTATTTTTATGACATTTATATAAGCCTTATCTGTTAAAGATGCTGCAATTTAAAACAATAAAACCTAAAAGCAATTAAAACAAGACCAGTAGAACAGTAAGAACATTTAATTTTAAACATTAAGGGCACAATCCTATGCATGTTTAGACAGGGAAAAGGCTTACACTTCCCAGCATTCTGCAGCCAGCCTAGGATTATATCTAAAAACTCTCTCTTTACCAGCACCCATGCATATCTCTGATAAGTGCATCCATCTATTGCATGGTTTTGGGTACAGCTCAGAAATCCCAGAGAAAGCTTGTTATTTACCAAAAACAAAAATGATGAAGAAAAAAGTCTTCTTTCTAAAGAAGTGGGACTTCAGTGGCACAATCTAGAATAAACTTGAAATCTGCAGGATGTAATGGCGCAATCCAGCCAAGGTAAAGTACCATTGTTTTTAGTGGGAGAGTGTTCAACATGGGACTTTCAAGTGTTTCATTTTGGCCAGGTTGTACCCTTCACTGCCTTGTTGGTCCCATTTTGTAGGTTAATGCTTAAAGATTTGCTCTGGGATTTCTTTCAAATGGGAAGTGGTATAAAAATATTGTTAATAAATATTAAAACTTTATATAAGAATATGGTAGTATAATTACTTGAGCTGTTCCAAACTGATTTTGCTTATTTTTGTTTTAAACTGAAGCTTGAGCAGTGTAGGTGTGCAGAAAATTTTGAAAGTTTGAAAAAGTCCAAAGCTTGAGCTTTAATAGCAATTAATTTCCTCCTCACCAAGCAGGCAGGCCAGCCACTCTGTCAGTGGAATGATGGACAGCCCTGTGTGCCCAATCAGTGTGGCGCAAAGGCAGGCCCTGGGCACAACCACACAGTTTGGCTGTCACTGCCAGTGGAGAAGGGAAAGAGGACAGAGGCTGCCAATCTTGGTGTGCAAGAAAGGGGGCAGGGCTGTGCTGCATGCAAATTTTGAAGGGAGGATTGACTATGTATGAGCCATATTTGCATTATTCATGAGCCCCTCTGTGATGAGGGGATTGAGGGTAAAAAACATGGAAGAGGAGCTGGATTGCTAACACCCATGGTAACATGAGCTTTACACTAGTAAATAAATGAAAGAGGATCCTAGAAGGTCTAAGGTTAAGAGAGATATGGAGCTGGGTTCTGTATCTCTCTTGCCACAATCCCACCCACCCCGTATCTTGTTGAAGACAACAAATATAGCTTAGCTACAGTTATCCATGCTCTGATAACCTCTCGTTTGGATTACTGCAATGCGTTATACGTGGGGCTGCCTTTGAAAATGGTCCAGAAACTTCAACTGGTACAAAACAGGGCAGCACGCTTATTAACAGGGACTGGCCGACGAGACCACATCACACCAGTCCTTTTCCAGCTTCATTGGCTGCCAGTCCAGGTACGGGCTCGATTCAAAGTGCTGGTATTAACATTTAAAGCCCTAAACAGCTTGGGGCCAGGCTATCTGAAGGAACGCCTCCTCCCATATGTACCTGCCCAGACCCTAAGGTCATCCTCAGGGGTCCTTCTCCGTGAGCCCCTGCCAAAGGAAGTGAGGCAGGTGGCTACCAGGAGGAGGGCCTTCTCTGCTGTGGCACCCCAGCTGTGGAATGAGCTCCCTAAGGAGGTTCACTTGGCACCTACATTATATGCTTTTAGACGCCAGGTGAAGACCTTTTTATTCTCCCAACATTTAAACAATCTATAAATACATTTTAACATGGTGTTTTAAATTTGTAATTTTGCATTGCTGCTGTTTTTATCTGGTTGAGCTTTTGCACTGTATTTTATATTATGGTTTTATACTGTTGTTTTATACTTTGAATGGTTTTAATTTTTGTGAACCACCCAGAGAGCTCCAGCTAATGGGCGGTATAGAAATGTAATAAATAAATAAATAAATAAATAAATAAAATAAACAAATGGCATGATAACATTGTAGTGTACATTGCGAAAGCCCTGGCTGACATCATTGGCTGTCATCATAGGGGGAAGGTCATGTCTACCATGATGATGTTATACTACTCTGCCTCAGTCTTTAGTTAGACCTAAGGTTTATCCCGGGATTGTCCCGGGGTTGTCACTGCCTGCTCTCGGGATCCCCTGTGTGTCATTTACATGAACAGGGATGATCCCGGGATAAACCTTAGATCTAGCTAAGGCCACACACTACAGCAGGGGTGTTCGAACCTCTTTCAGCCTGATAGGGCCAAATTCTATTTTGGAGAAGCCTTCATAGGCTGCATTCCAATGGTCAGCAGAGCCCAAGGCAAAGGAGGCGGGGTCAAAATACCAAAATTAGCAGCATATTTTAGCTTAAAATTCTTATTGCTAGTAACTTAGCCTTAGCAGAGGCATTTCAATCTTTTAGACTCAGAGGCAAAAAAAAACTATACAAAAGCTGGGAAACCACCCAATGATTGGTGATTTGAGTAAAAGGGGGTGAGGCCAAGGGAAGCGGGCATTGGCATATGAGGAGCCTCGGAGGGCTGCATTGGCACCCAAGGTCACCCAGATTTGGACTTGGGGCCAGGATTCTGCACCCTATGAGAAGGAGAGGGAGAAACAGAGCAAGGGCAGCTCTATCTCTCTCATAACATCTATTTAGACCCTTGAAAGGCTGAAGACTGCTGATATACATCGTAAGGAAATACTGACTGGGTTCAGACAACATGATAAGCCACACTCAAGGGTTGAGTATGGGTTGAGTGTGGCTTGTTGTTGAAACATGGGTTATCATGTTATCTGAATTGAGCCATGCTAACAAACAACAGTTTGTTAACCACGAACAACCCATGAAGATAAATACATGGTTTGTTGTTGGGTTGTGAACTATGGGTTGTTCATGGTTAACAAACCATAGTTTGTTAGTGTGACTGGGTTCAGACAACATGATAAGCCACACTCAAGGGTTGAGTATGGGTTGAGTGTGGCTTGTTGTTGAAACATGGGTTATCATGTTATCTGAATTGAGCCATGCTAACAAACAACAGTTTGTTAACCACGAACAACCCATGAAGATAAATACATGGTTTGTTGTTGGGTTGTGAACTATGGGTTGTTCATGGTTAACAAACCATAGTTTGTTAGTGTGACTGGGTTCAGACAACATGATAACCCACATTCCAATGACAACCCACACTCAACCCTTAATCAACTCTTGAGGGTGGATTATTGTCTTGTCTGAACCCAGCCACTGATACAGTCTTTTTATTTGAATGTTATAAGGAGCAGGTCCTCTTTATTTAGCTAGATCCACAGGCTCTCTACTGATGCAAAAGCCTGTCTAATATTTGGATTATCAAAAATAAAGAAATGGAATCTGGACATTAGATGCTTCTGGTCTGACAGAAGCACAATCCCTTAGTAAAAAAATCAAGTCAGCAATTACTGCCTATAGAAGTTCACATGTTCCACTCTCAAAATCCTTGCCAAAGCAGAACACTATAATGAATCTTGCTGGTCCTAACCAGCCATGCTGTTTATGCATCATTAAAATTAAACTTCCACTTCTGCCAACAAATTACATTTCCTATATATTCTCATAATTAGCACTTGAGCCGCCTCTGCTATTCTGGGACTCTCTCACATCCTGTGTAAGCCTTACATTTAAGGCCGTTAGAAAATGCGTTGAGCCTGTTCTGTCCTCATCAGACATGATTTCTGCTCTTCATCAAACCAGCATTCTTCTTTGCTGAAAACATGGCTCCAAAGGATGAGACAGAAGAGCCAGCTGTGGTTTTTAAAGGAGTAACTTCTGTTTCCCTGATTTTGCACACTGTTCCCTCACTCCTTTCCCCCACCCCCTCCACCAAGGATCTTGCTTTGTGAATCTTTTGGGCTGATCCATCCTACCCATTAAAATGATGGGGATTGATTCAAATATCAGTAAAATCCAATGCCTACTTTCCAATACATATTTTAATGAGGAACACGTTTGTGTTCTTTTTTCTCTGTGGCTGCAGTTCTTGATATGAACTTGATATGGGTGGGGGGGACTTGCTGACGTCTCTGTTTATTAAGGGTTCACACCTTGATTCAGATCATAGAACAGGTGAACAACAGGTAAATTGATATATGATTCATTTACACACACATTATGGTGGAATCTGTATTTTTAGGAACTTTCTTGCATTTATAAGAGGAAGAAGCAATGGTCCAAAGTATCCTTAACAAATTTCCCTGAGCCTGTATTTCTAAGTGCACTTTTGGAAAGTAGCACTGGAATCAACAGAAGATATTTCTGACATAATTAGGACTTGCCAGGTATAACAAATGGTACTCATATATTGTTAATTAATTAGCTGGATATTAACAAGTCCTATACCTCTAGGGAAATGTCTGGCAATTTAAGTCTGCAATCCTGGGGAGTAAGCACTATTTAACACAGTGGGACCTACTTCTGAGTAAGCATGTACAGGATTGTTCAATACGATGATCTTCCATACAATGAGTCTGGACTATTGAGATTTACCCTAATCACATTTACTTGAAAGTTTTACTTGAAATCAGTGTAACTTTTGTAAAAAGAAAAAGAAAAAAGGATTTCCAACATGGGTACCAAATATGAGGAAAACTGTTCTCGTTAAATTGCTTCAACATTTAGACTATACTGGGATACTAATTAAGAGTTAATCAACCCTTGGACTTCCTCTAAGAAAAACTTATAAAGATCACTGTGCAGATGATTTTTATGCTGTGTGGAAATATTTTATTGATATGTTATTCAACATAGGGGGATAAGTCAACCCCTACAAATACATGGGGCCCTCTGGAATGATTACTGGAGACAACCAGAACTGATCAGACACACTTGTTAGAGTACTTCACTTCGTCAGCTCAAAAATGTATTGTAAACTAATGGTCTGAATATGATCCCACAATGTTATTCTCTACTGTAGTTTTTTTGAGGGGAGTGGGGGTGGAATCAATTGTTGTTGTTGTTTTAAAAGCATGTTTGGAGTTCTGAACAAATTGTACATAAAATTAACACTTTACATCAGTAAGGATCATAATAATATTAAATAGGAGGCATTTATTCTGAACTTCCTTCTTTGCCATTTCCCAGATTACATTTGTATGGCTACACACAAAATGTATTGGGCATGATCCAGCCAAAGTTATGTTCCAGGTGTAAGTCCAATTATTTCAATGAAACAGGTAGGCAATTGCTTAAATTGCATCCACTGATTGATTTCACTATAGGAAATAAAAATGCTTTTGTGGGCTGGACAATGTCCATTGCATCCTATGTATCTCTGAAACTGTTATATGTATATGAGCATCATAGCTGCATTTCGCTGGCCACAGTACCAAGCAGGCTCATAGACTCAGGAGATGGGATTTTCTCACTGCTCCTTGGCATGTGTTGAGTGCCCCACTAATGGCACTCTTTCAGTCTGTAATGCTGAAACCCTGGTTGCATTCCCGGGTACCTAATGGACATGTAACCTTCATTGACAGCATGCATATTTGATTCAAAGAACGCCTTTCTTTCACGTTCTGTTCCATAACAAGGACAAGTAACTTTTACCACACCAACATGGGCTCTTAGCGCCACTGTTGAAAACACCCTTGTTTTATTTTCTTATGTGAGGTTTAATCCACTTGTCCTTAAACCAGGCTGCAATGCACACTTACTTGTGACTCTGTCTGGCGAAAAAGTGGGATTTATTCCTGAGCAGACATGCTGAGGGATAGGAGAGGGTTGTCCGTCTGTAATGCAAATATAAAGCCTACACTGGATGTGTATTTGATTGATTTTTCTTCTGCATCCTTTTTGGCATTAACAACACCCCCACCTTGGCTTAGTTAAAAAAGACAGAACCACAACGGAGCTTCGAGCTTCTTTTGTGTCGCAGGTGGAGAACGGTCTGCATTTTTCACGACTGTCCTTAAGTTGTTTTTGAGCCTCTCTCGCTAACCATCTTAAGGTTTGATCGCTGTTCAAGAGCAAGCGGAGGCGAGGCATTTGTAATACGGATGAGCCTTCTGGACAGTGAAGGCTTTCCCTCTGATAAACCGGATGGATATAGCATCCGCATCAGGCTTCACGTGTGAAACTGCCTCCATCTGCCCTTCTTTCTTAAAGGCAAAGTCATAATATTTGTTTGTTTGTTTCTCAGTCCAGTCGCGTGGGTCTGGAGTGGAAAAGTCGAGGGGGCGATTTTCCTCTCTGCCCACGCAGACACGAGAGTAAATCCCATTGAACTTACATCCGAGTAAACACGCATGAGACTGTGCTGTGACACGTATGAACACGGGGTGGAACCAAATGCCCATTGAAATCCGGATGTTCTTCTATTTCCAGAAAACGACAGCGGTTGATGAAACCTGGGTGGCCGAGCAAAAATCATCAAAATCGAACAAAAGAGCGAGCGGGCGAGCGTGGCTTTGCTCACGCCTGGCTCGCAGCCCGAACGCTGGGAAACGAGCTGCGCTTTCCTTCCAACAGCGGTTCTCCAAAAGCGTCACCCGACGTGTATTTACCCAGTAGTAAGCTCCATTGCATTCAATAGGGCTTACTCCCAGGAAAGTGTGCTATGGGCTAAGTGTGCTTAGATTACAGCAGGCTTTCTTCTTTTTGTTTTTGTGTGTGCCAGCATTCATTTACCTGGGAGAAAGACCCACTTTACATAAAGGGGGTTGCGCCTGCCAGTAAACATGCCCAGGGTTGGGGCTGGCACCCACCCTCCTACACACGGAAGAGAAGCTTTCCTGATTTGATGGAGCCCAGTCAGGGTGGAGGTGGATCGGCTTGAGCTTTTAAGATCGCGGTGTCTGTCGCTACTGCCTCGCTGATACAGCGGGACAGCCGAGGGGCTTGGGGGATTTAGGCCTTTCTTCCTGGCGTCTGCACCCGAGGCTCCGATCAGATCTAAGAGTGGGCCACGTGGCGCCCGTGAAGGTCAAGGGCTCTCCGTGCGAACCTCAACTCTCCGGCGGGATGCCCTTTCCTCGGCTGTGCGCCTCCGCTGATTAAAATAGGAACAACGAGTGGAGGCTGGTGGCTCATATTCCAGCGGGGCTGTGAATCCACTCAGTCAGAACCAGTTAGAACTTTAAAGGAGCTAACCAAAGTGCTGAACCCTATTCCCCCAATGGGTTCAGTATCTTTGAGTTCGGCCTGGTTCTGACTGAAAACCAGAGTGGATTCATCAACTCACTGACATCGGAGCCACCAGCCGCCACTGGGAACAAAGACCGGGGAATTGGGACGGGCAATCGCTGACACCCTCTGTAATTCCGCGTTACAGAAGCAGCAAAACTTGGAGGTCCAGTCGAGGCAACAAAAGCTTCTGCCAGCATAATTATCCCCCCCACCCCACGCCCCGGCCGTCTTTCAAGGCTCTATTGCGTTCTCTGTTCCCTTCTGCTCCAGAAAGTCGCTGTGCGAAGTAGATTCTGCACCCCATTCCTAAAAATGGACCCTGGGTTGTCAGGTTTCATTTCTTTGTAAACCGCCCCAGATAGCTCTGGCTACTGGACAGTACAGAAATGTAGTCTATGGCTGGAATGAACGCAGTGAGATTTACTCCCTAGTAAACATGCACAGGATCTCCCTGCACGTTCCGCGGGATTTACTCTCAGGAAAGCGGCCGTCAGACTGCAGCCTAAGGACTAGCAGCGCATCTTTACGCAGAAGCCAGGCCTATTGAGTTGATCCAGACTTATTCATACTCAGAGTAGACCCATTGAAATCAATGGTACTTAAATTACGATTCGCTGAAGTTCCATTGATTGAGAGGGATCTGTTCTAGGTATGACGAGATCTGGATCCAACCCACTGAGTGCAATAGGACTTACTCCGAGGTAAGTGTGTATATAGGATTGCATTTTAAATGGAAGGAATCTAAAACAAACAAATAAATCTTTATGATGTGGTGTTGGATTATATAGCCCTTCCTATAACAAAACTAAATTATATAATTTTCTTTTAAGACAAAAACAAAAGAAAAAAAAATCCGCAGTGATGCAGACATTGACTTTGAATCGGGTTAAAAGTCTGGTTTTGGTAATGCCTGATCCAAGGTGCCCATCCAGCTCAATTTAAGCGTTTTAAAAATCTCCTTCCCAGGAATTCCATCAGAAGAATTAAATGCAGGATTAACTACATCACTGTAATCTGAGGGATTCAAAGAAGGAATTCAACTCCATTTTAGACTGGAAGCTGCTTCAGCAGGTTACAAGGATGAACCCTATACGTAGGGTGGTTTCAGAACCGAAGTGTGGGGGGCTTTTCCTCAGGAAAGAAAGCCCCCCCACACACACACACCTCCCTTCTAAAACCAGCAGTGGGTATCCAGTTCTGATGTCCACTCAGAAGTGGACATTCTATGCATGTCTACTCGCCCCCCCCCCCCACACGTGTGTGTGTGTGTGTGTGTGTGTGTGTGTAGGATCTCAGGCAGTTGCAGACAGAGACAGCGAATTCTTGCGCTTTCTGGCGCAAAATGTAGCGATGGAGTTTGCATTTTCGATTTTAGATACATTTTCCAGGGAATTGTTGGGGCCAAGGGTCTTGGCACGGTAAACTTGCTTTTAGGCCCTTTCTACACCTAAGGATTATCCCAGGCAAATGCAGAGATCATCCCTGCCTGCTCCCGGGATCCCCTGTGTGTCATTTGGAATGGATGCACAGGGGTGATCCTGAGACGATCCTTGGAAAAAAGGCAGGTGTAGAAACGGCCTTAGAGTCGTGGCGCATCCTGGGAACAGGTACGTTCGAAAACGAGAGTGCCCCCACGCATAGAAAGAGTGTGTTTCCATAAAGCATCGCGCCTGGGCGTGGATGTATGCCGAGTAACCATCGCTTAAAAAGAACAAAACTTTTGGCTTTACAACATTTGCACTGGCAAGGAGAGCGTGTGGTGGCGGTGGAAGACAAACTGAGTCTGCGCCAGAATGTGAAGTCAGAGGGTAAATGCAACCTAAACAGAATACACCCATTGGAAGGAACTGGACTTGCGTTAGAGTCATGGCTACCTTAAATCCATTCATTTCAACGGGTCTACTCTAAGTAGGACAGGTTGGATGTGACCCAGAGCTCCCCATCTCTTCCACAAGCATGCTAACCATTGTACCTCACTGCTTTTTTTCAGCAACTCATTAAATTATTATTATTATTTATTTATTTATATAGCACCATTAATGTACATGGTGGCTGACTTAAGTTCCATTCATTTCAATGGGTCTACTAAGTAGGATATAGGTTGGATGTGACCCAGAGCTCCCCAGCTTTTCCACAAGCACTCTAACCATTGCACCTCACTGCTTTCTTTCAGCAATTCATTGGAGCGCTGAGGCGAAGGCGGCGCTTGGAGCCCCACCCCTACAGCCTTATCTCCCTTCCTTCCTTCCTCCGAACTGGGCCGTTCCTCCAGGAGCTACAGTACTGCTTATAACGGTTTATAATGGTTATGAGAACTGTTCAGGCCCAGGACACATTCCATATACAGTTTTCATACCATTTTAAAAGTGTTATATCCTGCTTGGTGTAGATCAGCCCCTGGAGAAGGAGAGCGAGGCTCTTCCCTCCGGCCTGCTCTGCTACGACCCTTTCCCTCTATTGACCCCCACCCACCTCCTCCCTGTTCCCCAACGACGGTCTTTAGTCGAGGTGGGGCGGGGCGGGGAGGGGGGCAGCTGAGAGAGGCGTTTGTTCTCCTACGCAGCAGATGCTTTCATAGAACTCCGTGTCCGGAAAGGGGCTCGTTTCTCTGGCTACAAGAAAAGGGGTGGGGTGAGAGAGAAGGGGGGCTGGGAAGCAAAGGGGGGGAAAGCCGCGTTCAGAAGGGACGCGATTGCTCCGCTGACGGGGATCCAGCGGGGCGAGGATCCCATTTGATAACAGGACCCGGTCACATCTCCAGGATCCTCTCCAGGGCTTTCCCACTCCCTCTTGCGACACCCACAGAGCTGCGGGGTGGAGCGGTCGTCTTGAACCTGGGCAACCCGCCAGGAAGTTGTGTTCGTGGAAGGTAGATTGCAATGGAGGACACGTGCATAGAGAGGGCCTTCAGCCTTTCCCCCTTCCTTTTTGAAATAATGATAATTGAGAGCGAGAGAATAGCATTCTCTCGGTTAAAACAACTACGAGGCTAAGCAGACTCCTTCCAAATCAACCTGTTTAATTACGTTTAGGATCGTGCTGTTCAGGACTTGCGATCCAAAGCTCCAAAGGAATCATAGAATAGCAGAGTTGGAAGGGGTCTATAAGTCCATCGAGTCTAACCCCCGCTCAATGCAGTAATCCACCTTAAAGCATACCTGACAGATGGTTGTCCAGCTGCCTCTTGAATACCTCCAGTGTGGGACAGCCCACAACCTCCCTAGGCAATTGGTTCCATTGTCATACTGCTTTAACAGTCAGGAAGTTTTTCCTGATGTCCAGCTGGAATCTGGCTTCCTGTCACTTGCACCCATTATTCTATGTCCTGCACTCTGGGAGGATCAAGAAGAGATCCTGGCCCTCCTCTATGTGACAACCTTTCAAGTATTTGAAGAGTGCTATCATGTCTCCCTTCAATCTTCTCTTATCCAGGCTAAACATGACCAGTTCTTTCAGACTTCCTTCATAGGGTTTTGTTTCCAGACCCCTGATCATCCTCATTGCCCTCCTCTGAACATGCTACAGCTTGTCTGCATCCTTCTTGAAATGTGGTGCCCAGAACTGGACGCAATAATCAAGGTGAGGCCTAACCAGTGCCAAATAGAGGGGAACCAGTACCTCACATGATTTGGAAGCTATACTTCTATTAATGCAGCCCAAAATAGCATTCTGTTGTTTTCAGCCCAGCACTCCAGCCTATCAAGATCACTTTGAAGTTTGTATCTGTCTTCCAGGGTATTAGCTATCCCACCCAATTTTGTGTCATCTGCAAATTTGATAAGTGTTCCCTGCACCTCCTCGTCCAAACCATTAATAAAAATTTGAATAGCACTGGGCCCAGGACTGAGCCCTGAGGTACCCCACTCATTACCTCCTCCCAGTTTGAGAAGGTTCCACTAATAAGCATTCTTTGAGTCTGATTCTGTAGCCAACTGTGAATCCACCTAATCATTGTTCCATCTAGCCCACTTTTAGCTAGTTTGTTAATCAGAATATCACTGGGCACTTTGTCAAAAAGCTTTGCTGAAGACAAGATATATTATGTCCACAGCATTCCCACAGTCCACAAGGGAGGTTACCTGATCAAAAAATGAGATCGGATTAGTCTAACAGGATTTGTTCCTGACAAATCCATGTTGGCTTCTAGTAATCACTGCACTGTTTTCAAGGTGCTCACAGATTGACTTCTTTATAATCTGTTCCAAAAATTTCCCTGGGATGGATGTCAGACTCACTGGTCCGTAGTTCCCAGGTTCCTCCTTTTTGCCCTTTTTGAAGATAGGGACAACGTTAGCCCTCCTCCAGTCATCCAGCACCTCACCTGTCTTCCATGATTTCTCAGACTGCGGTTCTGAGAGTTCTTCTGCCAGCTCCTTCATTACTCTAGGATGCAGCTCATCAGGACCTGGAGATTTGAACTCATTCATAGAAATTAGGTGTTCCTTGACCATTTGTTCATCAATCTCAAACTGCAATCCTTCCCCCTCAGCTTATGCTTCACTTTTTCCAGGGGGGGAGGTCATAGGCCTGCTTTTGGGAGAAGACTGAGCCAAAGTAGGAATTGAGCACTTCAGCCTTTTCTTTGGCATTTGTTATCAATTTGCCATCCTCGTTAAGCAGTTGAACCACCATTTCTTTCCTCTGTCACTATTCACGTATCTGAAGAAAGCCTTTTTATTGCTTTTAGCATTTTAGAAAGGAACTTCCTTTCAAGAAATTGCACAGGTGCACAAGATCAAAGTGCCTCAGCTTGGAGGCTTTGGAAACGCAGCATCACTTCCATGTTCGGCCTTTGGCAAAAAGCAAAAAATGTTTGCCTGCAGGCCCCATCTCTTCGGAGGGGCTCCGTCTGTGTGTGTGAGAGAGAGAAGTTCCGTGGCATGCCGGCGTGCCCAATTCCCTGCATGTTTACTCAGAAGTAAGTCCCGCCCAGTTCAGTGAGAATTACCCCCAAGTAAGTGTGCATAGGATCGCAGCCCAGAACCCTTAACTCCCACAGGGACCATAGTATAATGTACACAGTCTTGCTGAACCAATGTTATCTGGAGTTAACAGTTCCAGACAAACAACATGGGGAAAGTAAGCTTCTGGATAGTGGACCGGCTTCCCTTTGGAAGCAGAAGAGCTGCCCTTCCGGTTTTGCTCTCTTTTCTTTTCTTCCAATAGAGTTTGTTTGTTTGTTTGTTCGTTCGTTTATATGAGAACAGTTCCAGCTACCAGAACTTCCCTTCTTCTACTCCACCTCGAATTCAGCGCAAACAAAGTGGAAAAGTACCTCTGAGTCTGGTTATTTTCAAAATGAAAATACAAGATAACTTGCTTTCTTGCTTCTTTTTCTTCCTGATTACAAATATATAAAATCTGTACGCTGCTTATTTTGTTTCGTTTTATTCTCACAGAGCTCCGCTGGAGAGAGAGGGAGGGATCCTTCTGTGCCTGCTGCAACTGCTGTTTGGGAAGGTGTTAGCACATACACACGCTCACACACCATCATCTCTCTTCCAGCCTTCTCCAGAGTTTTCTCGAAGCCCAGGTCTATTTGCGTTGGAGAGCGCCCACGTGTTAAACATTTGAGTGCCTGCAGGCACAGTCCTACACTTTTCTCTGTTTGCTTCCGGAATCCTACATCCACTCGATCAAAGGGGGCGAAGTGCATGTGTGCGTGTATCCATGAGAGCCCACCAATAAAGGCCAGACATTCTTCTGATCATGCGCGCGCATGTCCATGCGACAAACATCCCTTGGAGAAGGGTCTCAGGCTGGTGGCAAGGTTCTTCTCAGCCGGTGCTTAGAAGGAGTGGACCTCGCGAGTCTTCCCTCTGGAGCAAACTTCTCCAAAGCCATGTTTCAGGCAGACTGCTCCAAAAAGCCAGGCAAACCTCTTCTTCTCCTGCTCCTGGCCTCTCCAAGGCAAAAGAGGTTGTCAGCCATTTGTCACGCCAATGGCACATCTTCTGGCCTGCCGTCAAACATCTCCTTATCCTTCCTCCTCAAATCTCTCCCGCCAATGAGCAAGCTGATTTTCACACCCCCATTCCCTCATCCACAAAACCAGTCGCTAGAGTCTACTAACACACCAATCCTTCTATCAGGTACACTTAAGAGTTAGTCCTGGTAATTCCAATTTGGATAGCTTTAAAACAGGATTGAACAAATGGTGGCCCCCAGACTGTGGAATGATCTCCCTGATGAGGCTCGCCTGGCACCAACGCTGCTATCTTTCCAGCGCCAGGTTAAGACTTTCCTCTTTGCCCAGGCATATGGCAGCACATCCTAATTACCCACATGTTTAGTTTTTAATTGGTTTTAATTGCTTTATGTGTGTATGTTCTGTGTTTTAGAGTTTTAAATTTTGTATACTTGTTTTTACCTCAATTTTAGAATTTCTGTAAACCGCCCAGAGAGCCCTGGCTATGGGAGCGGTATATAAGTGTAATAAATAAATAAATAAATAAATAAATGCATGGAGGAGAAGGCTATCAGTGCCTACTAGTCCTGATGTCTATGGGCTTCCTCCAGGATCAAAGGCAGTAAGCCTGTAAACACCAGTTGCTGAAGAACATGGGCGGGAGGGTGCTGTTGCACTCATACCCTGCTTGTGGATCCCTGATTGATAGCTGGTCGGCCAGTGTGTGATCAGAATGTTGGACTAGATGGACCCTTGGTCTGATCCAGCAGGGCTCCTCGTATGTCCGTATGTTCTTAAAGGGAAGGGCTTAACTGCTCTGGGAAGACTCAACCAAACTCAACAGAATCCAAGACTGACTGCCCTCAGGAATTCATTGCACCCACCCAGTGGCCAACTGCATCCTACCTTAGAGGCCACTGCTACTGGTTCTATATTGAGCCAGTGTTCCTGTGCATACAGACTTGAGCAGGAGACACACCATCCAACACAATGGGTTATATCCACCGTTAGGCTGACTTAGAGCAGACCCGTTAAAATGAATGAGATTTAGAATGGATACAACCCAGTAGGGCATATTTTCAAGTGAGCCTGCAATGGACTGGATTGCAGGGCTGTAGTCCTTATATTTAACTGGGGATAAGCCCTGTGGGCTTTCTTTTGGGTGAAAACTTTTAGACCTGGGGTGGCCCTGAATTCCAGCCTACCTTGTTTACCAAGAGCCCCGGTGTTGTTCGGTCTGATGCATCCATTCCAGTAAGCACACTTGGGACTGGAACTAGAGTAGAAAGAATACTACTCTACATAAGCAACTTGAATTCGAGGGGTCTTGATTCGGAGTGACCATATTTAGGATCTGCAATCGCTCCAGTGCTGGCTTGGCTTTGTAAAATGTGACGCTTGCTGGCGATGGCTTAAGAAACAACCGCATTTTCGAGACAAGGGAAGCAAACCCAAGATGCTTTTTCGCTGTCCAATATTATCCATAAGCAATTTTCCCCAGACTCAAACACTGGTCTGAAAACACGTTTATTTGGAAATTAATTGTCAGTGAATCAATGGAATTAACTACAGAGTAACTGGCCTAAACATACTCACAGAATGGATTCCACACTCCCTGGAACCCATAGATCAAGTCAGCGGATTTAAAGATCAAGTATCAAGCAGAAGCAGGGATATCCTTAGGACCCTAAGGACGCTTGCTGTAAGTGCTCCTCCTGCTCTTCCCCATGAACGAGTTTCAAAATCAGCCTGTACGTCAAGAAATGAGAAAAGAAATCATATTCACATAGATATTTTAAGGAGAAATGTCAAAGGAGAATGTCAAATGTCAAAACGAAATGTGAAAGCAGAATATTACGCTGAGAAACGACAAAAAATATAGCTTTGTGGAGACATACACACACACACTCTTCTTCATTGCCTCCTATCATCCCCCGTCAGATATGGAGAAAGAAAACACCGCAAAAAAGGCTGGTTGATTTTGGCATTATAAAATGGGAGACAGATGTGTGGGGGGAAGTGAATAAATTATGAAGAGAGTGGGTTATTCAAGGGGGGAAATGGCCTACCTTATAAAATTATAAATCAAAGCATTCCCATCATGTCGTTTGAACTCAGATCTGCTTGAAATGAGTTAAACCTAGCCTAGGCTCACTTGGTTTTAAACCGATCTTAGGGAGTTAAATCGAAACTGCCTCCGGAAATTTAATAGGTAGAGGGAAAACGATGAGCTTTGGATACAAGTACATGGGAGTGCCTCCCTTTATTCTTGCAGAGTTTATCGCGGCGAACTAACTAACGCGAGCAGCAGCAAGCAAACTTGGGACGGAAATACGATCGAAATCAGTTCGATCGAAATAGCACTATGGAAATCAATGGTCATCCCCCCGCCCTTTCCAAGGGACTCGGGGGTGGGGTGGGATAGGCTCACAAACCCGATCCAGCGCGGCTTGACTCAACTTGGGTTGTCAAGAGCCCGAAACCCAGGGATGGACAAGGCCGGCTGGTTCGTGGATGGGTCTGCACTGCCCACTTTCTCCGCACTAGTCTCAAGGGGCTGCTCCCCTAAACTTCACGGGGACCCCCTATAAAGCTACTTCGGTGTGCGGATTTGGCTGCCAGTAGCCCTGGCACCTTCTCTCCCCACGCTTAATGAGAAGTAGGGCCCACCGAGTTCAGGGGGGACTTGCTCCCGAGTAAACGAGCTGATGGTGACAGCGGCCTTACGGAAGAATTCGGCTCAAATACCAGCCGATGCCGAAAGCCGCGGATTCAAGACACTCGATCGCGTCCTTTGGGCTCCCCGCTTTGGACGTTTCACGTCGGATCGCTCTGCCTCCTCCCTCCCCCCAGCCCAGCTTCCCTTTCTTAAATCCACAGGATTTACTTTCCACAAGGCGGGGGGAGGACCAAAACGCCTTCCCCCCCCACCCCGAACACCCCTCCCTCCTCGACTCCAGCCATGAGCATCAAGGCATCTCTTGGCTCGGAGGAGGAGGCGAGGCGGAGGCGAGCGCAGGCTGGGCGCGCTGTCAATCAGCGGCGGGGGTGGGGGGAGAGGGCGGGCCGGGCTGTCCTCCAGAGGGTCGGCGGCCGCGGTGTCCCCGGGCGGCGCCACAATCCCGATGAATGGAGCTCCTGGCTAAATGGGGCCGTCAAAGCGCACCGCCCTGCCTCGGTGGCGCGTCATCCTCTAACAAGCCCCCTTTCGAGATAGGAGGGCTCCTTTTGTCTCTCGGCTCGCCTGCGGCTCTATAAAAGCCCCTCTTCTCCGGAGGCGAGCGGAGATCAAGGCTCAGAGGCGCCCACCGTGGACGGGCAGACAGACGGACGGACGGACGGGCACCGATCCGCTCTCTTGGAGGGGGAGAGAGGGAAGGGGCGTCGGCGTCGGTGGGGGCTTTCCCTCTTGGGCTCCCCTGCTCCTCCTCCTCCTCCTCCTCCCCCCGCTGGGCTGAAGGTGGCTTCCCCTTGGTGGCCGGCTCCCGTGGCTTCCTCCTCCTCCTCCTCCGTGCCCGAGCAGGGCGGCCCTTTCCTGCCCTTCGCCCTCCTCCCGCCGGGCCGGACCATGAATTCGGACTCCAGCTCGGTGTCGAGCCGCGCGTCCTCGCCAGACATGGACGAGCTGTACCACCACCACCACCATCACCACCACCACCACCACTCGGTGTCGTCCACGCAGAGCGACGTCGGCGGCAAGGGCTCGTCGGGGGACGGCGGCGGCGGCGGCCTGTCCCGCGGCGGCTCCAAGGGCTCGCCGGGCGACAGCAGCAAGTACAAGCTGAAGAAGCAGCTGTCCGAGCAGGACCTGCAGCAGCTGCGGCTGAAGATCAACGGGCGCGAGCGCAAGCGCATGCACGACCTCAACCTGGCCATGGACGGGCTGCGCGAGGTGATGCCCTACGCGCACGGGCCGTCGGTGCGCAAGCTCTCCAAGATCGCCACGCTGCTGCTGGCGCGCAACTACATCCTGATGCTCACCAGCTCGCTGGAGGAGATGAAGCGGCTGGTGGGCGAGATCTACGGCGGCCACCACTCGGCCTTCCACTGCGGCAGCGTGGCCCACCCGGCCGCCGGCCACCCGGCCGTGCACCCGGCCCACCCCATCCTGGGCGGCGCCCTGTCGTCGGCCAACGCGCCCTCGCCGCTCGCGGCCTCGCTGCCCGGCCTGGGCGCCATCCGGCCGCCCCACGCGCTGCTCAAGGCGACGCCCGCGACGCCGCCCGGCCTGCAGCTCGGCGCCGCCGGCGGCTTCCAGCACTGGGCCGGCCTGCCGTGCCCGTGCAGCATCTGCCAGATGCCGCCGCCGCCGCACCTCTCGGCCCTGGGCGCCACGGCCGGCCTGGCCCGGATCTCCACAGAAGCCAAGGACTTGCTCAAGTGAACGCCCAGCCCAGAGCCGCCGGGGCGGACCGGGCGGGACGCTCAGCCAGCCCTCCCCCGGGAAGCCGCTTGGAGAGCGAGACGAGGAGCCGAAGCCGACCGAGTCCCGGCGCTTCGCATGCAACACCCGTCCTCCTCCTCTTCCTCCTCCTCCTCTTCCTCCTCTCCACGCCCGTGTCCCCCACCCCCCGCTTCTACCTTCTCGCCTCTCTCCCTCGGTCCCATCTGATGTGGTCCCACAAAGTCCACTTGCTGTAACGAGGGGAGGCAGTGCAGAAAGGGGGAGGAGGGGACCTTGCAAAGGTAACATCTTTAGTTGGGTGATGGGGCTGTGTTTGATTATCCCCCCTCCCACGATGATTTTTTAAAGTCCCATCGGTGCGGGGGCGGAGAGGGAAACAGAATGTATATATGTCCTTTAAAATGGATGGGATGGGGGGGAGGGTTACATTATTCCACCCCCACCCCCGTTTTCTCTTCATTGTACTTGTTCACAGCTGCAGAAGTGATCGCTTGTTTGGTTTTGTTGCGGCTCAAACCGTTTTTGTTATCTAGATGGGTGGAGGAGTTTCAACCATTAGTTTGGAAGTAAAGCTCGATTGAAATCGGTGGCCGCGATCCAGCCAGGGCTAGGTTGTACATCCTACGCCCACTTCTGAGCAAATATGCATGGGATTACATGTGTATTAAAGGCTGGAACCCTATGGACACCGACTCGGGAGAAAGTCCCATTGAAACCAGTGAGATTTACTTCCGATAAAGCATGCATAGGATCGGCCTGTTTGTCCCATTGACTTCAATTGGGCAGCGGGAGGAGGGAAGAGATCTGTAATAAATGGGACTGCTTAACTTTGGCTGAACCGGGTGTGTCCATAGAAACGTACTTCCAATTTACCTGCCCTTCGGATTTGTAGAGTCGGATCCCTAAACCTATCCTGAAACTGAAAAACTGGGTTTTAAGGCATTTGATGCTGAAAATGCACCACATCCTTGGGGGAAATAAGGCTAGGCTAAGAATACCAATCTGGCTGAGGTCAGCAATTCGATTAGCCTTCGATTCGAATCATGAATCGAATTGAAAATGATCTTTAAACATTTCTGCTGGGACAAGCAGAAAATTCTGACATCCTCTATTTTTTATTTTATTTTTTCTGACGAGATGTCCGTTCACCTGAAGAGAGTTGCATGCGTGCTTCGAATCTCCGATGCTCTAAGAATTATGCCAGCAACCGGACAGTTTTCCTTGTAACAAGGATTTAAGAGCGAAGTCTCTATAAACATTAGCTCGGACATTCCTGCATTCGGAGACGAAATCGCGCGACACCCGCCCCCGCCCCCTCCCTCGACCAATGTGAGTACACGTGCGGCGTGTGGCCTTTCTGCGGCGTGGGAACCTTCCTTGCCTGGTGCTTCCAGCCATCTTCCCCACCCGGCCGACCCCGCGTTTTATCCGAGTCAGCATCGCGATCCAACCCCCCCCCCCCCCAAGTCCAGCCGGTTCCGCTCTGCATGCCAGGCCCGGGTTGGATCTCTCTTCCCGTTTCATTTTTCTCTTTCTGGGCGTTTGCTTGAAACTTATTTTGTTAGGGCCTCACAGACAATGACGTCTCTTTATTTTTTATATATTCTTGAGAACTATCGATATATTTATTATTATTGACCAGTGTTTCTGGATGAAATTTCAAATTAAAAAAACAAACAATGAAATTAAAGTTTGGGGTGTTTTTCCCCCTCTTCTCTTTTTGTTTTACTTTCATGTGAAACTACATGGGGTGGAGTTGGTCTGGAGTGTTTGAAAACCAGTGGGAAAAGTACTGTGGGGTGGCCAGGCCGGGGCGGGGTCGGGCGGAAGAGGGCGGAATGGTAAAACCTGCAATATAGGGAATTGTCAAATCTGCTTTAGGAAAGCCCCACTGAAAACTAAGCCTTAGTAAATTCTGCTACGACCTTATTTGTAAGTCCCATTCAACTCAGTGGGTCTTATTTCAGAGTAAATATATGAAAAGGATTGGGTTTCACACACCTGCATTAGGAATAATGCTTCGAGCCATTAATTAGAAGTAATAACAATTGAAATCAGTGGAATCTATTGCCAAATAGATATGCATAACCTCTGGAACAACAACAACAAATGAGTAAAAAAACCCACCTCCAAACAGAATCCAAATATTTTAAAAGTAAACTTCCGTTAAATTAACCATAAAACTGCTAACTCACCTCCCTATTTAGTACACCAAATTACTTGAAGCCTAGGCTGTTTGCCTTTTGAAACAGGACTAAAAATCTCTATGAATTCCTAATACCCATAAAATGACTGTAACACCTACACAATAGCCATACTAGGTGAAAAACAAATGCCCACGAGCAAAGGGCAATAATAAATCAGTGCTCCTTTGTGTCCAAAAGTGTAGAGGGGGGGGACCCTGAAGGGGGTAAGGATGGATGATCCAGAATTGCTTTGACCAAACTAAAAACTCGATCTCGATTTAAAATAAATAAATAAAAGTCTGCTTAAAGCCCATTCTATCTTCTTACATAAAAGCACAGTAAGCTGTTGCCCTCTCTGCAGGCTGAGAACTGCTCTCCAAAGAACAATCAAAAGAATCGAATCGGTTGTAGGAAACATTTGTGTTTCTGGGCTTATTCGAGTAACTCTGAGTTCGACACTGTTCATGCAAGGCCTTCGAATCTTTCAAGGTCACAGTGAGGGTTGCCTTTTTGGAAACTGTGGGTTATTTGAGTGATCGATCTTACAGAAAGTTTTACTATACTGGACACCAGGGGCTGAGAAGGAAGACATAGGAAATGGCCTGTGGACTGGATTCAATTGATTGGTTCCTGTGGCCAGCCAATGCCCATCTGTCCTGAGCCCGGATCTTTTTCTACTGGCCCCGCTCCGCTTGGATTTGACTTGCGTCACTCTGCGGAGAACTTTGGGCTTCTCCTCGCCTTAGGCTATAGCAACTTTTACTTCGAATTCATATTTGCGGTCTTAAAAATGACAATGGAACCCAGAACACTTGAGATGGACGCGCAGTTCGCGCACCCTCCTGTTGCTCTGTCTGGGGTAGTCTAACAGCTGGTCTTAAGGGCGTGGTGTGTGTTTCAGAGTAAGTGGGGGCCCGGAAAGAGGAAAAATATGCAAGATTGCTCCGGGCAATATATACGCTCTTCTTAGATTGTCAAGGGGAGGCTGGAGTTGGTAAGATTGATAGCTTCCCCCCCTCCCCAAATTAACTTTAAAAAGAATGGGGCTTGCAATAGACAGTGGCCTCGGTGGTCAGTTTCCCTTGGATTCATTACCTTGAATGATAAAGAAGGTGTCACATTATTCTGCAAGAGGTGCGAAGTTTTACATTAGTGGCAATAATAATAATAATAATAATAATAATAATAATAATATGAGGGAGAGAGAGAGAGAGAGAGATTATTCAAAAAGCAAATATTTCACGCCCAAATAATTTGATAACAGCAATTCGAAACCAGTTTTATTCTCTCTCTCCCCTTCCTCCCATACCATTCCAAGAGAATTTTATTTTATTTCTTACCCATATTATTTAAAAGACAAAAAGAAATGCAATCAAAGTTAGGAGTTTTTCCCTTCCACTGATTTAAATGGGGAGGTTTTCGACACTGTTTTGTTTCGTTTTAAATTTTGCCATTGGAATCAATGGAACCAAAGTGCTTGACTTCAGCTGGCTTTTGCCCGCAAAATGTTCTCCTCGTTCTCCTCTCCTGGCATCTGTCTTCCCCCTCCCGCCCCCTTCAAAGAACAAACAAACAAACACAAAGGTTTGTTTAAAAGGTATTTTAAGACTGCGATCCTCCTATGCACATTTACCTGGGAATAACCTGTATTGAACTCAATGGAGTTTACTTTTGAGTGGGTATGCGTAGGACTGCGTTATACAGCTAGGCTGTACTCTTACACACACTCACCTGGGAGTACAGCCTATTGGACTAAATGGGTAGATATTTACAGGGTCGCGCTGTTATTCCAGACTGAAACAAGCCCTCTTGTCTAAGCGGCACACTTAACTCATTTGGATTTATTATTTCAGAATAAACATCTTCAGCTCCCGCAAACGTCATGGCTGGTTTTAATTGTATCCTTGCATATCTGTTTTTGTAAGCTGTCTTATGCGGTTTTCCCCTAAAAGTCAGTATACAAAAATGTGTGTGCGTGTGCGTGCGTGCATGCGTTTGACAGCAGGAAGCCCGGGAAGGGTGACTGAACCGTCTCCTTTTACCCATCGCTTTGCAACAACTGTCTATAGTGCAGGAAACACAGTTTGGACCAGAGAGCAGCTCAGTGGGTGTTTCTCCAGTGATCAAGAAGGAAAGAAGACCAAGGCCACAGCTAGACCTAAGGTTTATCCTGGGATCATCCAGGGTTCGCCCCTGCCTGAGCACTGGATCCCCTGTGTGTCACCTAGATGAACAGGTTTGACCCCTGGACGATCAAGGGATAAACCTTAGGTCTAGCTACGGCCCAAGACTGACTCCTGCAGGTGGAGGTCCCAAGAATTAACCAGAGTGTCACCTGACTTCTCTCTCTCTCTCTCTCTCTCTCTTTGTGTGTGTGTGTGTGTGTGTGTGTGTGTGTGCAAGGCGGAGTGGAGGTGTGTTTTAGAGAAATAAACAGAAAGAAGTCCCTTGCCTGCAGCCAAACCTGATCCAGCTGAGGATCAACTCAACCAAACTGTGTTCTTGAATATGTGAAGAAAGAACGAAAGAAAGAAACAGGAGCGCGGGACGTGGGGGAGGTGGGAGGTGATCTTCTGATGACAGATTATTTTCCACTCCACTTTAGGCCCCTCCTCTAGAACAATCTGTTCTCTAAACTCTTAAGGTTTAGCCCTTTTAAAGAAAATAACGGTGTGGTACTGTAGGTGTCTGCTGAGCAGTAAGCCAACTCGAATTCAACGGGGCTTCCTCCCAGGTAAGTGCGTACAGGATTGCAGCCTAAATGCAGTAAAGGGCCAAGGAGCAAACCTGGCTAGAAAAGAAGCAAGCGTATAGGCATGTTCTCAGCCGTTCAACCGCACAGGTTTAAACTTCTTCGGAACTGTAATGATAGATTATCTAAGGAACTCGCCCATAGATCTAGCTGGATCTAGGGATGATCCCATGCCAATCTCAGTATTAAAGGGTTAACAGGGGCCAGTTCGAAGATGATGTGGCTTTTCTTCTAAAGTGTTTTTGATTAAAAGTTCTTCTATGGCACCAGCATAGTTTTACTTGTCAACGCACAGAGACCTCGCATGGTATTAACTAGTGCAGAAGAGCAGCTGTATTAATCTTGCAGCAGCAGAAAAAAGACCTAACAAACCACGGAAGTTTATACCAGAATAAATTTGTTCTTTTAAAAAGTGCCACAAGACATTTTGTTTTGTTTTGTCTGCAATAGACTACCGCGGCTATCCCTCTGGAAATTTATTTATTTATTTATTTATTTTATTACATATTTATACTGCCCAACAGCCTAGGCTCTCTGGGCAGTTTACAGCTAAATTGTTACAGGTTTAGTGCACATCGAATTCAGTGCACAATTTAGAGTTTAGCCTGAGTTCCCGAGTGCTCTAAAAAGACGAATTGCTAACTTCCGTTGCCTATGTATAAATGCAACACTTAAATCTTTAAGGTGTGTCAGAGGACTCTCTCTCTCTCTCTCTCATACCTGAGTATTTTGATTAAAAACAACAAACCAAACCCTTCCAAAGTGCTGTCCACATTTAGTCCTTTTTAGTAAGAGGATCCGCACCCAATACAGCCTTTTGGATTACCAGCGATGTTGTTTAGGGGTGGCGGGGGGTGAGAGATACTCATCAGGAGAACATTGCCAGAGGCTGTAATTTTATTTTTCATTTCCAAAATCATTTTGCAAATAAAGATTAGGTCTTTCCCACTAATGCCATTTATATGTCTTGGTTCAGCTTTTCCCCCAGTTCCAAGCTCTAGGACATACACACACACACACACAGAGAGAGAGAGAGAGAGAGAGAGAGAGAGAGAGAGAGAGAGAGAGAGAGAGAGAAGTGAAGGCTGGTAGCTCCAATTTCGGTGAATCTATGAATCCATTCCGAGTTTTAGTCAAAACATTGTTTTGGGGATAGTGTTCAGCACCTTGGATAGCTCCTTTAGAGTTCTGACTGAAACCCAAATGGAATCACAGCCCCACCAAAATCGGAGCTACCAGCCTCCACTGACACTTGCGCGCTCTCTCTCTCACTCTCGCTCTCGCTCTCGCTCTCACACACACGGAGTAACGTGCGGGGTTGGAAGGTCGCTGTAACACTTGTGCAACTTTTGCTGCGGTTTCCCATGGGCTGAGGGGGATCCCCCACCCCCATCCCCACCCCGGTGCCCTGTTTCGACCTCCTGGCCCTCAAGCAAGCCGCGAGAGCTGCTTTGCATTTAGGACCTGCCTCTCCGGCCAATGGAGTTCGCGCTCCGGGAGAAATTGAGCGCCTCTCGCGCGTTCTTTTGATCCCTTCCTCCAATCGCCTCCGACATGCAAATCACCAAGCCGCGCTGATTTGCGCGGAGCGGCGCACAGGGGCACCAGCTGGGAAGCGTCCCTCGCGCGCACCTTCCAATCGCCCTTCGCCTTGACTCGGGGAAGCACTAGAGCCCCAGCACGGCCTTAGCGTGCTGGGGCTCCACTCCATTCTGGGCGGGTATCGCCAGGCAGTGCGGGGGGGGGGCGGGGGGGGAGGCAAGACTTCCTCCTCAAGTTCCAAAGGATCGAGCAGCCACAGCCTCGCGTATGACAGATCGGACGAGGCACCGCACGCGCTCTGGGGATGGCCTTCCATTTTCCCGAATGGATTTTGGTGCTAGTACAGCTGAGCTGAGGATTGTGGTTTGGATTCAGCGGGTTATATCTAACGTTAAACCCCATTCGTTTCAATGGGTCTACTCGAAGTAGGACTAAGGTTGGATCCAACCCGTTTCTTTTTGCGCTACCAAGGGAAAATCATCCCGGTCGCCTTTCTCTGGCAGCCTAGTTGCCAAAGCCCAAGTTTTCGTTCGAACTGTGCCCAAAGCAAGTGATCGCCTTTCTCGTTCCCTCGTTTTCGACTCAGAAGAAGAGTTACACCAACGAGGACGTTCCCCTAACGCTGGGGTGGGCTGACTACCAGCTTTGAGTGAACTCTTTCTGTATTAGCATCCGCCGCAGTTCCTCACCCCGATTTATTTTAATTTTACAACGCAAGAATGCACGGGGCGTTAGTAGGATCTCTACAAAGCACAACTCATTTGTGTTAAGTGATGATCCATGTGGAGGCTGGTGGCTCCGATTTCGGTGAGGCTGTGAATCCATTCTGGGTTTCAGACAGAAATCGAAAGGAGCTATCCAGAATGCTTAACTTATTTGAGGTGGGGTTCAGCACCTTGGATAGCTTTTAAGGATAGCTCCTTTGGGGTTCTGGCTTGTTCTGACTGAAACCCGGAATGGATCCATAGCTCCACCGAAATCGGAGCCACCAGCCTCCATTGTATCAGACCGATCCCGCACCCCAACACACACACACACGCACAAGCCACGCCTGGCTGGATCAGACCAAAGTCCACCTAATCTAGCTTTCTTTGCAAGAAGTGTCCGATCAATCAGCCAGCACTGCGTGGTCCCCAACCACCACTCGAATTGGCCAGTGGTCTGTCGGTGGATGGGCCACGATCTGCCGCCGGCCCACACCTGCAATGGGGCCTCGACTCCTGCAGCGTAAAGTTTTGAAATTCTCGGAAGTGTGCCAGCCAAAATAAGTTACATCATTTCTGCAGTGAACCCGGAAATTCCTTTCAAGGTCCAGTGAGCCCTAGAGTACAGGAGAAAACGAGGGGATTGGGTTTAATACTTCCTAAGGTCCCTTCCTACCAGCCCCAAAGTGCTTTCCACAATCATTTCAGTATTATTATTACTATTACTACTATTATTATGTTACAATCATCCTGTGAGGTAGGCCAGTCGCATTAACTTCATAAGATTACAGCTGAGTTAGGGACAACGCAACCCAGAGTTTTTGGGAGCTGAGTGAGAGTCGTCGCTCGTATTGTCAACCATCGGAGTGCAGCCGGCCAATTTAGACGCCGTTGCCTCGTCCTTGGTGGGGAGGCAAAAAACGAAGTGGGGGGAAATTAACCCATGGGATGCAACTTTGTATGTTGAAGCACAGCAAAGTACAATAGAAATACACTTTACGATAATCCCGCTCCCTTTAATAGGAGGCCGCAGTGGATCTGGATTTTACGGCCGAAACAGGTTACTTTCAGAGTGTGTCTAGCAGCTACGTGTTTCTTTGTTTTTCATTTTTACTTTAGAGTAGACACAGGGAGTCCATCTGGATAGGGACCCTAGTGTGTGTGTGGTGGGGGGTTCGGGAGGGCCTTTTAAGATCCGAATCAGGACCCCCTGAGCCTACTCTTGCGTAAAAGTGAAAAGAAGACAGAGCGGTTAGACACACATTTAAAGTAGCATCTGTTTTGGCCTTCGTAGCACATTTTAGTGTGGTTTGAAAGACGTGTTGCCCCTGCCGGCTTGAACTTTGCATTAAGCAGTTGCTCATCTTTGAAACGACGAGGATCATTAATTTGCGCTAGTTGGGGAGTCTTCTATTACTCCGCGTGGGAACCCCCCCCCCAAAAAAAGTAAGTGTTGATAAAGGATCTCCTCGCGCTCCTGATTCAAGTTGGCACCAACTTCGTGTAGAATCACGCACTAAACCTTTGCTACAGGAACATCTGAAGATTTTATACACTTATAATTAGCCATATAACAACTGGCATCGGGTATTATGCTACAAAATCGATGGAAATATCACACACACACACACACACACACACACACGCACGCACACACACACACATACACCCCTTTGGTAAATAGCTTTCTTCCACATAAAAACCATGGGGTCAGGGAATAGCCAACATCACTCCTACTTACAGGAGACCTATTGAAATAAATGGAATTTAAATTAGTCATAGCTAACTTATGTCCCATTCATTTCAATGGGGTTATTCAGAGTAGCACTTACGTTGGATTTTGCCTCATCCTCCCACCCTAGCCTGGTTGACCCTCAGACCCAAGGCAAACAGAACAATTCTGAAGCAGCTAGAAAATTCATCCGCTTTGTACTCGTTGCTCCTACGAGAAAACCAAACGGATCCCTCCCTATGAATCTCCTAAACAACTTGGGGCGTCGCGGGGCTGTGAATTCCATGGATTCCTAATGGGGAAATAAAGCAATGACCTTCCCAAAGCCCGATCTTATGCGTGTTTACACGGAAGTCCGTGCAGCTTACTTCTCGCATCTGCCCCGTTGTCTACTGCACATTAAGAGAACCCCGGATCATTTTTGGAGGCACAAATTAAAAGTTTTAAAGCACTTTTAGCCGGCGATTCTAAACCTAGCTTCCGTGATCAAAATGCAAAATATTCTGAATATCTAGAAATATAAGTATTTTATCACTTTTGGAAGGACACACACACACAATCCACCGCAGAAAATACATGAGTCTCTGCTTTCCCTGACAGCTGCCCCACTCATAATTACTTGTGATGGAATATTTGAAAAGTTTCTTGTTTGCCAAGAAGTCACCAGTCAGATCTCAGCCACTGTGAATCGCTACAATCCCCGTTTTATAGATGGGAGAACCGAAGCTTTTATGGCGTTGTAAAGCCAGGATTACCTCCTCATGGCAGGGGCTGAAGGCACGCCGGCCATTCACTCGGAGAGTGTACAAGACAAGTCCGCGTTGATGTATCCTTTATCCACCTTGTTTCCTTTGTAATTGCAAGCGAGCGCAACCAATGGGGGACAAGAAGCAGCGGAGGAATTTTCTCTAAACGGCTCAACTCCTGTTGACGTCAGATTAGCTGGATCTGGCACCCAGTAAGTCCCACGGAACTTGGACGGCATTTGGTTTTCGGGATCTGATTTCTCAGAAGCCTCGAGAAAGCTTTCGGCTCTAGAACAACAGGACTCCATGTTTCATTTCAGCACAACTTCTTTAGTCATAGTACATGTCAATTTCCATACTATGAGGTGTAGGCTAAACTAAAGAATTAGTTATGCTACATGCCCAATTATTTAGATGATTAGTTTTATGTGTATTCAATTTTAAAAAACACACCCTGAAAAATAAAATAAAATCGTTTTTTGTAGGTTCTCTAGTTTTGCCTGGAAAACAAGAAGTCCGAAAAACAGTTTCCTTGGATTTCCATAATGCTAACTTCCTATTAGACTTTAACTGGGACTGTAAATCCTAAACCTACTGCAGCTACAATATATTGGACATACTTACCTGGAAGTAGGTTCCATTAAACTCAATAGAACTTACTTCTGAGAAGACAAGTAAAGGATTGCGCTATGCTCTCTGTTCGACAAGAACGGACTGAGCCAAACTCTGGCATTCACATGCCCACCTCTTTGGTTATTATATTAACAATAGAGCAAAGCGTTTGTTTGTTTTTAAACATGCCTAAAGGAAAGCTAGAGCCATCATCCTTCCTGGGTCTGACTTCCCATTCATGTTCTTCCTCCAGCTTGCTTCTTTTTGAAGTTTTGATCCATTTCCAGTCAAGTAAGGTTTGGTGTTTATAGGAAAAACTGGTCTATACAAAATCTGCATTTAAAACGCACACACACACACACACACACACACACACACACGACAAGGTTTAAGGTTCTGGTTAAATAGCGATTTGAGAATTTGTGTGCACCTTGAGAATTTGTCTCAAGGTGCAACTTCTGCCTGGTTGAGGTGGGCTGAACAGCATTACGAACAAGGCTGCACTCTGGGGAACTAGCTACAGTTCAGTTTAGGCAGCTATACCCAAGGGTTTTGAAAAACTTGAAATCCAGAAAATTCAAGGTAGTCTGCAGGCAATGTTCTCTAGTAAAAAAAAAAAAGAAGAAAAAAGAAAAAAGGAATGGGGTGTGGTGCAAGTGTGCGAAGAAATCTAAAAAGGGAGTGAACATGGTGAACTTTTAAATTAATTACTTTAATCAACATATCAAAAAAGCCCAAATAACCTTTGATCATTATCCAGCTAAAATTAAATGTTGTTAAAGCTCATTTGTTCTTCAATGAGAGAGGTTTGAATATGTATTTAACTGTTCCAGTGATGATAAAATGTTGCTCAGAAGAATCCAATCACAGAAGCTACATGTCTAAATAAATTCCATTCAGATTAATGGAATATATAGATAAATCATTTCCATGTATTCCCCCAGATCTATGTATTCTCTCACTCAGCTGAATTAAGGTAAAAATATCTTAACCTGTTCCTAAAAAAATTCCATGAATACCGATTCCAATGGGACTTTGAACAGTCCTTATGTTACTGCAATGGCACTAGAATGGCCTCAGTGTTTGCTCCTTCCTGTTCTACTCATAAAAAGACCCAAACCATGCAGAAGGAGCCTAAACTATAGCTTCTCCCCAAGCCGGCATCAGCCCAGGTTTGACTGGAAACTCTAGGCAAACGTCTCCCATCCCTAAGCAGGGATTGGGAAGAAAATCATTCAGTTTGCATTTTGATTCAAATTTACCTGATTTTGCACTTCCAAACCAATGTGGAAACTGAATCACAGTTACCTTTTGAAAGTCACACTTTTTCAAATTTTACAGTGGAATTCTTCAATCGAAAAATGCATACAAAAATATGGATATTAGGGGGAAATAATACTGAAAATGACTTATATTAAGAAAATTCCTTACAAAAATGTGTAGTTTGGGGAAAATTGCATACAAAAATGGACCTATTAGGATAAAGTACACAAAATGAATGAAAAATAATAATCTCAAAGTTTGGGATGAATTTACATTAATTTTGGGGAAATTAGAAACAGAGAGAAACCAAAATGGACACATTTGTCTATCCCTAGTTATTAGGTGGTGAAGTTACCATATGTTGTTTCAGTAACTCAAACAGAAAGTCTGAGTTGGCCCTCAGTCTAACTATGTTGTGTATCTAGACACTTAAGTGCCCAGCTACATGATAACTGTCAGGCTATAACTATTGCCAGACTGTACCACTTCTGACTGCATGGAGGCAATGGTATTTTTGAATGCTTCCATACCAAAGATCCCTTCAACATCCAAAGCTAGCATGATAAAGGTTAAACCCTGGCTTTCTCCCTGCCACACTAATTCTGTATCTCCAGGAAGTTTTTATATGGAGGGGGGCATTCTAATGTGTGTGATTCCCCCCACATCTGTAGTCAGAAGTGATCCAGACCAGCAAGTGGGTTTAAATCCAACAGTTCCCACTTTCAGAACTATTTATTTATTTATTACATTTTTATACCGCCCAATAGCCGAAGCTCTCTATTTTGTTGATGGCCAAAAGATATTTAGTGGCCATTTGAAGAATTGTTGAGGGATGTTTACCTTTTCTTTTTGTGGGAAAATGAGAGGGAATCTTTAAATATAAATAGAGCTAGGGGAGTTTGAGGGGCAACACTGGCCTAGAGGTATAATAAGGATAAGAGCAGTTAAATCAGTAAAGTACAGTCCTATGCATATCTACTCAGAAGTAAGACCTATTGAATTGAATGGGACTTACTCCCAGGTAAGTGTGTTCTTATTTTCAGGAGAATAATTCCCTTATGTTTTATTTTTCCTTATTCATATCACCGTTCTTTGTTTTCTGTCTACATGACAAATTTAAATCAGTTTCAGCCCAGTTTTGGAAAGGTCTTTAATAAGTATTTCGCTGCTGCAATTCCTGATGCTGTCCTACATACAAATAACTCTAAATCTCATGTGAACCAGAGAAAACGTACTCTAAATGGTCTCCTGAATATAGAGACTCCACAATGCAGGGAAGTAAGCCATTGAGTCCAGTTTCTTGCGCTGTAGCTGGTTTAAATGGATCACCACCCATCGGTGCATAAATCTTCAGTCGTCCGCCACTGGACTAGTCTTTCCAAAGCAGTTGAAAAATGTGCCTGTGTCCTCAAAGGACACACCTGTTATCTGAAACAGTTTTAACCAGCTTGTTAAGCCAGCTTTGACACATCAAAGAGCCTGGACAATGGACACAAACTTTAACAATAGTTTTGCCTCCAGCAAAAGCCTCCATCAAAGCCAGGCTTGTGCCAGTTGTATTAGGGCCTCCAATTGAAAATAAATTTTACTTGAATAAGTACCTCGGCCTGATCAGAGGCTCTGCCGCCAGGGAAACAAAAGCAGTTGGGGATAAGTTATTGACTCCACTGACAGCCTGAATGGACTTCATTATGCCAGCCCACTCTTGGTAAATGTGTCAGGTTTTAAACTGAATTAGGTGGCAGGTGCAGGAACCATTTTCCTGCCCCCCTTGAGACAGCGGAGAGCCAATCATCACCTGATTCTACAGACCAATGTTTAGATTTGGTGTATGGTGTTTTCCTTTCTTTCTCCAGGCTGCAGGGCCATAAGTGAAAGCATATTTAAATCATAAGCCTTCCCTGTTCCCTTTTTCCATTTTGCCTGTCATTGTTTGTCATGTTCCTGCAGGCAAGTCACACACACAGCCCCTTTGGTGTAATGTGATGTGTCCCCCCACACAGCCACTTAGAGCACAGATGACAATGATGTAGGGATGCCGGAGAAATTGGCAATAGAATCAAATGAGTTTAGATTTCTATGAATCTGCCCCATGGATTCCACAGCACATTGGTGTTTCCCTAGTCACATGGATTCTGTGGATGAGAAGAGCAGTAAAAAAAAACCATAAAAACACCACTGGCTGAGAATATGCATTTCCCTCATAGGCTAAAGCATGAAAATGTGCATTTTGGGGGGATTTGCACATTTTGCAGAGGATTTGTATATGGGGTGTGTGCATATTTTCACAAATGTGAATTTGCGCAAATTTGGGGAATTAGAAAAAAAATCTGATTCAGTCAAAGAGCAGACAATGGAACGAAAGGCATCTGACAATCCATGAAATGCAGAAGGAATGGACTTCACAACATCCATACATCGCTATCATGATGCTGTGGTGGATTGGTCTCAGTTGTAGGTCACTTGAGATTGCTGATTTCTAGCATCTAGTGCCCACTCTTGTTCAAGGAAAAGGAAGAATTAAAACCTCTTTTTGTTTGTTCTTCTATCAAGCCATACAACACACATGCATCTTCTTTCAGAAAGATGTTTAAGATGATAATCTTGATCTATAAGGAGTCCGTGTACCATTTTTGCATGTCTTCTGTTGAATGCATATGCAAGCATTCCCCAAGCTGCTGCCTTACAGATGTGTTGGTCTACAGTTCCCATCATTCCCAGTCAGCAAGGCCAATTATGGGATGTTTATTCCAACACAATTGGAGGACAACATGGTTCCTGTATTCTAATATAGACATGAGCCTCATTAAAGTGAAGTGCATTGAAGTCCTGCTGATTTCAGTGGCAGAAATAAGCACATGCCTATAACAGTCTCCCACTGATATCAATTGGATTTCAATTGGCTGGTGCCCATTGTCTGATACTCACTGGGTGGGATCTAATGTTAGACTAACCAAAGTCCAATTCATTAGAATGGGTCTACTCTAAATAGAACTAATATTGGATACAACCACCACCAGTTGCTCTGCCTTTCTAAACCTGGTGCCCTCCAGATGTGTTGAACTACAACTCCCAGAATCCCCCAGCCAGAATGGGTGGCTGGAGAATTCTGGGAGTTGGGCATCAGGTTTGGGAAGGCTACTGTAGATGGTTCCAAGACAGCCCTGCCTGCTCCTGAACGGCTCTCTGAACTGCAACTCCAATCAGCCCTAGCTAGCATAGCCAATGGTGAGTGATGCAACAACATCTAGAGGGTCACACGTTCCCCATCCCACATTAAATGGAAGTGCATGGCTGAGTAACTTGGCATCCAGCATTGCTGTTTCCTAGGCCTTAGCTAGACCTACCTGTTATTGCGTGATGGAGGGGTGAAGATCTCGTGATGTTTTTATCATGAGATCCCCCCTCTGTTTACACGCAGCACATGATGACCTCAGAGGGAGAGGTGTTGCACCCGCCATTTTGGGGTTTTTTTGCTATATAAATAAATAATAATAATAATGCACACAAGTGCTCATGCACAAAAGGTAAGGGTTGTTTTTTTTTAAAAAAATGTTATTTCCCCCGCTCCCCCACCCCATCCCTGATGGGCGCAGTGCGCCTGAGGAGCTCTGCACCCCATGTGTGGGTCCCGGCTCCTTGTGAGTGACCATGAGGAGCTGGGACAAACCACAATGCCTGGCCACACATTCCGCGGTCTTGGCCTCAGCCCGAGACCATAAAAAAACCTGGCCTAAAGGGTAGGGTGAGATCCCAGGGCAAAGGAGGGATCATCCCTCCTTGATCTCGGGATCTCCTGTGTGTCATGTGGAAGATCCCAGGGACGATCCCAGGGATTGCCCCAGGATTTCATCCGATCTAGCTATGGCCCTAGTAAGCAAAAGCATGTCAGAACATGTTTAGTGCTACTCTATTCACGTAGAAACAGTGGTGTAGTGGAACCAGGCCTCTCAGGGATGCAGCACCAGAACTTTTTGATTGGCAGAGGTGCTGATGTCATCTGCCCCCACCCCAGAAACCCATTTTTCTTCTGAATTTAGCTGCAATCCTCACAGTAGCTGCAGGGGTGGGGTGAGGATTTAGTGGTGACCTTTCCCTGTTGTAATGCAAAGTATTTTGAAGTGGCCCAGTCTTTTAAGGCCCATCAGCTTTACAAATGACCTGCTAAGTGGTGGAGATGAAAACTGCTAGAACTGGATTCTTGATGTGGATCAATGCAGCTGCCTGAATTTTTGCACTTGGCTTGAGCACATGGCTCTGGGGACTCTTATAATGAGTACCTGCACTTCAACATTTACCACTTCACCACTGTGAAGGAAAGTTGCAGTGTAGGATAGAAAGCAGAAGAGCTGCTTCTAAACTGAATGAACTCTCTAGTCAAGGACTGACGTTTACATTAATGATGTGTCATAGAAGGGTTAGACACTTTTTGTGTGCCACATGGTAGGACCTTAGACAGAGGGTACTGAAGAACCAATTGAGGGGTCCAAGAGCTCTGATGAAGACAGATGTCATACAAGACTATACTCCCCTCAGGTGGGATGAAGGGGCAACAAATAGAAATAATCATACTGGGCCCAGATGATCTTGCCAGCAGCTGTGCATGGCTATGAGAAGGTCTGCATTTCTTCTATATTATTTAGACTTTTGCCTGGATATTTTACCTTCCAGCATTCTTTGCTGTAGTCTTCCAGGACCTACAAAAATAATGCAAGATCAGCTGAACTTCAAATACTTTTGGATGCCAACTCTCATTATTTAATCATAAGACTCAGGACTATTAAGACTCTCTCTCTCTCTCTCTCTCTCTCTCTCTCTCTCTCTCTCTCTCTCTCTCTTTTTTTTTAAAGGATAGTTTTTCTTGCCAGAGAGAGAGAGAGAGGAGACCTGGCCTATGTCATTGGCTGGCTGCCTTATTTAAGTTAATGAGCAAGAAAGATACCCCTCCTGCTAAGCATGAGAGATGCCTTTTATGGGATCTGAAACTTCTGTGATGGATAATATGAATGTAAATACACACACAGTGTCATTAAATGAACTTTTTTTTTTACCCTGGATAATGGTGTACACTGTAACATATACAATTTTCTTTTAATACAATTCCCCCATTATTCCCAGATAGCAGCCCAAATTACTTCAAGTGTCAGTGTTTGCCTTATTCTGGAAAGTCTCTGTGTGATCCAGCCATAGTGAAGCAGTTTTAAGTCCTGTTCCGCTACTTGTATTGACCAGGCTACAAGAGAAGCCAATTACACCATCCTGTTATTGGCTGAAAGTTCAGAGTTAATTTTATCATGGTGAAGCAGGAGTGGCTGAATGGTCAAGCGATCATTACAACCAATGCCCATGGTCACTTGGACAAGATCATGATAATGGGAAGAGGCACTAAATGAAATAAAACAACACTGTCTGCTTTAGCCATGGAGGGGCCATAGCTCAGTGATAGAGCACTTCCATTGTATGCACAAGGTCCCAGGTTTGATCCTCAGCAACTTGAGACAGGGCAGGAAAAAAATCCTGCCTTAAAACTTGGAGAACCGCTGCCAGCCAGTATCGACAATATTGGGCTAGATGGACCCATGGTCTGACTCGGTATAAGGCAGATTCCTATGTTCCTGTGTTCCTAACCGTGACTTTCTGAAAAATACTTAATGAGTGGATGCTGGATGTAGATTCATCTAGAATTTGTTATTGTAAACTGCCCTGTGATCATTTGCAAGCTGGGTAGTATATACATTTAATAAATAAATAAAAAATAAATAGAATGTGTGAACTGGATATTTCTGTCATCTAGCTCTGTAGAAGTCAGAACATGTCATCTATAGAATCCAAGCAAAGGGATCCAATTGTTCATTCTGTGTGTGTGTGTGTGTGTGTGTCACACACACACACACACACACACACACACACGTCTCAGAAAACAACGTGAGTTTGTTCTTTAGGGCTATCTGAAGACCACCGTGTGTCTGTCAACACCAAAAAATCATTTCTCACAGTGGTAGCACTTGCTGGATATGTTCTTCCTCCCTCCACCCCCCTCCCCAAACTGGAGCAGATGGTGTTTCATAGTTGGTCACAAATGGCTGTCAGAGAGTTTGTCTGCCTGCCAGTAACCTGTAGTTTGGGGACTCCCTTGGAGAGTGTACCAGCACCGAGTCTGCTGATAGCAGCATCCAAGAAAATGATCCATCCTTTCTTGTCAGGCACAAAATTAGCCATCTCACTTTCAAACTGTTGGCGAGGGGGATATGAAGGAAATAAGGACACTGCCAAACCAGCTGATGGTTTTCAAGCTCTCATTGTGTGACTTTAACACAGATTGCATTGATACAAAGCCACTATTAGGACGGCAAGGTTGAAATGGATGTAAAGGCATCTTCATTTTCTCCAGTTTTTTTTTTAAATGAAAAAAAAGATCAACCTCAGTTTTGGAATTAGCATTTTGTCCTACAATTATTTCGATATTTTGCCATCGGAGACCACGTCACTTATGAAGACTTAATATAGGTCTTTTTTCCCCTGGACCAATTTAGTCTAGCCAGCCTGCGATAACCTTTAGTGACATTGTTCTGCAGAAGGGGGAAGGCATCCAGAGCCAGTACACGTCCCATTGCTCCCATCACTTTCACTTTTGGCTTCAGATCCACAGCTAGGAGGCAACCAGCCAACCCTGCTGTCCTCTGTGACTGTGGTCTTTTACTAGCAGTTGCGAGCAGAAGGAAGAGAGAAGGAGGGGATAATGTAGATCAACTATCTAATCATGGAAGAAGGTGAAACAATAAGCCACCCAAAAGCCTTTTAGGCTGGAATCCTATGCATACTTATCAGGGAGTATCTACTAAACAGAGTTGTATTTACTTCTGATTAACATGCCTAATATTGTACTATAAATAACTTTGTAGTAATAGAAACTATGTACTAATGGATAATTATATAAATATATAAGGTTTCTAAACAAACATACAAAATACAATAAACTTTTTTCAACTGTACTAATGGATATTTAGCATTCTATAGTTCTGTCTATATTTTTGTCAATATAGTAATATTATATATAGTAACCTACATGAAATTAAGTGTGATTGAGCCCACTTAAAATCAAGGCACTTCTAGTGCAGTCCTATATTATTATTATTATTATTATTATTATTATTATTATTATTATTAATTTATTTATATAGCACCATCAATGTACATGGTGCTGTACAGAGTAAAACAATAAAATAGCAAGACCCTGCCGCATAGGCTTACATTCTAATAAAATCATAATAAAACAATAAGGAGGGGAAGAGAATGCACCAAACAGGCACAGGGTAGAGTAAAACTAACAGTATAAAAGTCAGAACAAAATCAAGTTTTAAAAGCTTTAGAAAAAAGAAAAGTTTTTAGCTGAGCTTTAAAAGCTGAGATTGAACTTGGAGTTCTCAAATGTTCTGGAAGAGCGTTCCAGGCGTAAGGGGCAGCAGAAGAAAATGGACGAAGCCGAGAAAGGGAAGTAGAGACCCTTGGGCAGGTGAGAAACATGGCATTAGAGGAGTGAAGAGCACGAGTGGGGCAATAGTGTGAGATGAGAGAGGAGAGATAGGAAGGAGCTAGACAGTGAAAAGCTTTGTAGGTCAACAGGAGAAGTTTATATTGGATTCTGGAGTGAATTGGAAGCCAATGAAGAGATTTCAGAAGTGGAGTAACATGGTCAGAGCGGCGAGCCAAGAAGATGATATAAGCAGCAGAGTGGTGAACAGAAACCAACGGACTGATGTGAGAAGAAGGAAGGCCAGTGAGAAGAAGGTTGCAGTAGTCCAACCGAGAAATAACCAACGCATGAACAAGAGTCTTGGCAGAAGAGACAGACAAAAATGATCAAATCCTGGCAATATTATACAGGAAAAAACGACAGGATTTAGCTACTGCCTCAATATGAGGAATAAAGGAGAGCGAGGAATCAAATATAAAGCCAAGACTACGAGCTTCCTTGACTGGAGTAAGTGTAACATCATTGACAGTAAGAGAGAATGAGAGACGAGGAGAAGGTTTAAGAGGAAAAACAAGCAATTCAGTCTTTGCCATATTAAGTTTCAAACGACGATGAAGCAACCAAGCTGAGATATCTGAAAGACATGCCGAGAAACGATCATGAACATCAGGAGAAAGATCCGGAGATGAAAGATATAATTGTGTATCATCGGCATACAGATGATATTGGAGGCCATGAGATTGAATAAGATTACTCAAGGGCAACATGTATAAAGAAAACAACAGCGGACCAAGCACCGAGCCTTGCGGAACCCCTACTGAAAGGGGAAAAGAAGAAGACGAGCTGCCATTAGCCAACACGCTGAAAGAGCGGCCTGCTAGATAGGAGGCAAACCAGTTATAGACAGAGCCACAAAATCCAAGGTCATGAAGGGAATCCAAAAGAAGATCGTGATCAACTGTGTCAAAGGCTGCAGTAAGATCAAGGAGAATAAGAATGGAATAAAGGCCTTTAGACTTGGCAATAAGAAGATCATTGGTAATCTTAGTAAGGGCTATTTCAGTGGAATGCAAAGGACGGAATCCAGATTGAAAAGGATCCAGAGCAGAGTTACTAGAAAGAAAATCAAGACAACGAGAGTAGACCACACGCTCCAGGATCTTTGAAACAAACGGCAACAAAGAGACAGGTCGGTAGTTAGACAGAGATAGCCTATCAAGAGTAGGTTTCTTGAGAATGGGAGAAACTGTAGCATGTTTAAAAGCAGGAGGAAATGAACCAGAGGACAGAGAAAAAATAATAATATGAAGCAAGGAAGGGAGGATAAAAGAGATAAGATTAATAAAGACCCGAGAAGGAATCGGATCACGAGAACAAGTGGAAGGCTTCGAAGAGCGCAGTATTGTAGACAGTTCATCCGCTGAGACCGAAGGGAATGCAGAGAAATTTGCAGGAGGAGCTGACAGATGAGGAACAGGAGCTAGAAGAGGAGCAGAGCTGGCAAGATCAGAGCGAATAGTTTGGATTTTAGCATTGAAAAAAGAGGCAAAGTTATTGGCAGACAGAGAGGCGGGGAGAGATGGTGGATTAGGCTTCAGAAGAGAATTGAAGGATGCAAAGAGCCGCTGAGGATGCGTAGCATTTGACTGGATCAACAGTGTGTAATACTGCTGTTTAGCCAATGAAATAGCAGAAGAGAAAGAGGAGAGAACAAATTTGTAATGGACAAACTCCGCCTAGTCCCTGGTCCTACACCAGGGCGTTCAGCTGCCGGGGAACAAGAACGAAGGTGAAAGAGGTGAGCCACGGTTGGGGTTGAGAAGGATGAACTATCCGAGTTGTAGATGGAGCAAGATTATCAAGAGTTGAAGATAAGGAGGAATTAAAGAAGGAGACAGCTGAGTCCAAGGAGACAGCCGAACAGACAGAAGGAAGGGAGGAGGCTAGAGACTGAGAAAAAGCCTCATAATTGGTAGATTGCAAATCACGACAAGAGCGAGAAACAGGATGTGAAGGAGGAGGATTATGAGTAATATTGAAAGAAACTAGGTGATGATCTGACAAAGGAAAGTCAGCAGTAGAAAAGTCCAAAACAGAGCAATTCCGAGTGAGAACAAGATCCAAACAGTGTCCAAGGGAATGTGTGGGTGCATCAGACCAAAACTTAAGATCATAAGAGGAAGATAATGAGTGAAATCGTAGAGCATGTCTACTTAGAAATAAATCCCACTAAATCCAATGGGGGTTATTCCCAGTTAAATGGGTATAGGATTGAAGCCTTAACTTGTTCAACTGTGCTGGATTGTGACCAATATGTATATCCTTAGAGGCTGGTCCTGCATTTCTTCCAAATTCTATGGAAGAGAAACTGTTATTTTGAGAAGTTATAATTGCCATCCTTTTGTAATTGTCATTTCCATAAAGCAAACCCCTCCCGGTGGTGGTGGTGGTCATCATCATCATTATTACATTTACATCCTACCTTTTTTCCTCTTGCAAGGAACCCAAGGTGGCTTACATGATCTCCCTTCTCTCCATTTTATCCTCACAACAACCCTGTGAGGTAGATTAGGCTGAGAGCCAGTGACTAGCCCAAAGTCACCCAGTGAGCTTCATGGCCAAGTGGAGTTTAGAACCCATATCTTCCAAGTCCCAGTCTAACGCTTAACTGCCACACTGACAGGAAAATCAGAAAAGCCCCCCTGAAGCCCCTTTGAAACCCCTCAATTTGAGGTGACACTTTCCCTCTAGCCCCCACCTTTGTGCCTTTTAAAACAGCTAAGATACAGAGATCTCCAAGGCTGTCCTGATTTCTTGAAACACAGACTTCTTGAAACACAGCATTGTTTAATCTATTTATCATTGAAAGCTCTCTGACCAGGGATTTCTGAAGGGTCAGAGCGTACTCTGGAATCCCTATCTCTCCTTGTGGTGCTTGTCAAGGAACGGAATGCAACGTTTTGTACCGATCATAGGCTGCCAAAATATGGCATTGTTTATGTAAGAATGAGTTTCTGTTATGGAACATGTATGGGACTTGTGATCAGTCACAGGAGGGAGGAGGGAAAAGTATGACTTCATCAGAGCAACTTGGATGAAGTATAAATGTATGCTGATATGGCTAATGGTTAGAGAGTCTCTCTGCTGTCGATCTGTACGAGGTATGGGGCTTTTCTCCTGTGTGCACAGTAATAAAGAGTCTCTGTTTCTGGACTGGTGGTGAAATGGTCCCTTCCCTACCAGGTTAGGGGAATTTCCCTAACAACACCACACTGGCTCTATATATGTGATAAAATCGAGCAAGTTACCAATCCCACATACATTTGGTAATGCATTGAACTGTCATTTGTATAGGTCTCATGAGCTGAGCAAGAATCCTGAATTTTATTTGAAATTTGAAATTACGAAAGGTAAACGTTTTTTGCAGATTTTGTGTATTATTGAAATACTTGAAAAATCTGATTCACCAGAGCCCAGAGTGGGGGGGGGGGGAAGGAATGTGTGTGTGCACCAATCCCTTTCAACTCCCTTAAAAACTAGTTTCTGCATCTTAGATACAATGCATCTACCTCTTAGTTGTTGGTTTAGGATTTTTATGCCTCTTATTATTTTTTAATAATGTTTTTACAGTTTTATGTACAGTGCCTCTAGGATCCTTGGTGATGAAGGTGATAAAAGAAACTCTAGACCCAAACACATGTGGTTCCATAATAAAGAGGCTTAATTTCACCCTGAGCAAGCATGTCATGTTTTCTGGATTGTTGAAATGAAGAAAGCCTGGAGTAATCAGAAGTAGATTTTTGTGTAGGAGGAATGTGAGGTCCATTCTTTTGGTACTCAAAACAAGTTCCAGGGGGCTCATAATCCTTAAACTGTAAGTGTATGCCTCCTGCAGCTGGCTCCGGTTTGGCTTTAGAGGTTCTAGTAAAAAACAAAGTTCATGATTCCTGTTCATGATTAACAATTTTGGGTGGGATTGAGAAGAGAATATCCTCAAAAAGAAATAATGCTCTAACTGTTCAGCTGCAATGCAGATTTACTTATAAACATTATCTGCTATTGAAGTGATAACAAGTAAACTGAGGGACTGTCTACAGCTAGAAGTAGATTTAGTGCTTACAGTTAGCGTCATTACTCCTAGACTTGATAAAACCATGTCCAGAAAGCAGGCACAAATATCTAATGTAATAAATAAATAAATAAATAAATAAATAAATAAATAAATAAATAATCAATAAATATATATCTCAATCATTATAATATAACAATTAACTATGTTCATTTTCTACAGGAAAGAAAAGAAATAATTCTATGAAACATACTTTTGTTGCATACTGTATTAATTATGTAACTTCTTCATATCAATGGAATCAGAATGCACATTAATGAGTAGAACCTTCTGTTGACAGTAGTTTTAGTAGCAGTAGTAACTATTGTTTCCTGTAAAGAAAAACAACCCCCACCACTACTTCTACATGCCATCAGTATGTAAAATAGGGGCTGTTTGCACATAACGACAGCAAATAATGGATTCATTAATGCCACCACCGCCAGTTCGTATATGCAACCTTTGGTTGATTCGGTCAGAAGTCACTGCAAGATGTCTGAACCCAGACACTATGGGTTACTTGTGAGTTAAACATCCCACACTTAATCTAAGAAATAATTGTAAATTAACTGTGAGTTGTTTAATTCTCAGTTAACTCATAGTATCTAGGTTCTGATGTCACACAGCAGCCTCCACTCAGGCTGATCGGAGGTCACATATGAAAAATAGTGGGGGCACATGCCATAGCAAATCATGGTTTAATTAACCCACAATTGCCACCATTTCATCCGAAACAGATCTATATCTAAAAGATGTTCCCTGAAACATCGTTAACATTTGAAAAGACCTCCAGATGTATGTTGGACTATAGCTCACATCATTCCCAACCAGCACATTGGCTGGGGATAATGAGAGTTGTAGTCCAACACATCTGGAGGGCTTCAGCTACGGACTAATCCCTGGTTAACCTCACTGATTGTATGAAATCTCACTAGTGGAATAACTGTTAGACGTCCCATCCTTCTCTTCATGGTTACAATTACAGAAAGTTTTTAGCCTCCATGGTCAGATCTACACCAAGCATGACATAACACTTTGAAAACAGTTTGAAAATGGTATATTTACTGCATCCTGGACCCAAACAGTTGTCAAAACCATTATAAACTGTTATAAAGCAGTAGTGTAGACAATGGCCCTTCCTACACCTAAAAATTATCCCAGGCAAATGGAGGGATCGTCCTTGCCTGCTCCCGGGATCCCCTGTTTGTCATTTGCATGCACAGGGATGATCCCAGGATGATCCTGGGGGCGGGGGGGAAGGCAGGTGTATTATTATTATTATTATTTATTTATATAGCACCATCAATGTACATGGTGCTGTACAGAGTAAAACAGTAAATAGCAAGACCCTGCCGCATAGGCTTACAAGTGTAGAAATGGCCATCGGCACAGTTTATCAGGTAAAGGACATAACACATCCAGCCTGACTCTTCATAGCCTCATGTGTGAATATTTCTGTTTCATTTGGCAATTCATGCTGACTTTAGACTTATGAAACTTAAAAACATCATCCATCTTTAAAACAATGGACGGTCTTGTGGCACCTTAAAGACCAACAGTTATTAAGGCACAAGCTTTCATGGACTACAGATGCATCTGCTAAAGTGGGCTATAATCCACAAAAGTTTATGCCATAATAAATATATTATTCTTTAAAGGTACCGTAAGGTTTTGGGTTGGTGGTTTTTTTTATGGAACAGACTAACACAGCTGCCCCTCCGCAAATTATTAAATTCTTTAAAAATGCTTAAACCCCCAAAATTCATGTTTTTAGATTTTTTCTGATCCATATACACAAAGACCTGTCTGGTTGTACAGTATTAAGGCAGTACCATATGTGGAAGTGGGTAAACATTTCTGAACACATACTTTCTGCTTTATAGGTAGATACACACACACACACACACACACTGTAAATTATAGTAACAAAGAACTAATATGTTTTCTCAACATTTCATTGTCTTTCTGTTGTTGTTGCTGCTGCTCTCAGGGACTCTGGGGCTTTTACCAAGAATCCCAGACAGGGGGGTTAGTTTGCTGAACTGCCCAGTAGTGTCTATATACAGCCCTAGAACAGCTTAAGGCATGAAAGGGAATGCAACATTAGACCTTTATGACCAGTATACTGCAAGAAGCCTCTACAAGGGGCTTGGGCTTTGCTTCTGCCTGGTGAAAAAGGCAATCGTGTTTTTTCCCATTATACTTTTGCTCAACTTCCAGTTTATTTATTTAGGCTACAATCCTATACACATTTACCTGGGAGGCTTACTTCTAAGGAAGCATGTATAGAATTGCACTGTTAATGTATTTAAAACATTTTTTTTTATCCTGCCTTTCTATAAAATATCCAGTTAGGGGGCATAGTTCAGTGTGATAGAGCACCTGCGTTGCATGCAGAAGGTCCCAGCTTCTCCAGGAAGGACAAGGAGAGAATCCTGCCCCAAACCCTGGAGAGCTGCTGCTGCCAGTCAGTGTTGACAATACTGGGCTAGGTGGACCAAGGGTCTGACTCAGTATAAGGCAGTTTCTTATGTTCCAATGCAGCTATAATTATAATTTGTTTATTATATTTTTATTTTTATGCCACCAAAAAGGTGATACTCATCATCATCAGACTAACAGAAATTAAAAATCAATTTCCCACAGAACAGCTTCAAAATCTAATACCAAGAGGGTGACAAAAGCATGCTATAGCCTGGCAAAAGCCATTTGCAAAAGAAAGGTCTCACCACTGGGGCTGAACTGCTGAAAGTCAAGAGAGACGGAGCCAAATGGACCTCCTATGCGAAGAGATCAGAGCTTAGATGCTGTCACAGAGAAGGCCCTCTCTCTGGTGCCAACCGAATATGCTTCAGACATTGGTGGAACATCAATGAGTGAAGTTTCCATTGGTAGTTATTCAGGAATCCTGATCCCAAACTGCAAAGAGCCTAAAGGTTGCAACAGACACTTTGGATTGGGGCCTGGAACTGAACTGGAAGGCAGTGCAAACGAAGTGCTGGTGTATTTTGAACTAGGGGACACACATACCCGGTGGATCTACCTGCAGCCCTGTAGCCTGTAAGATCTCTCTTACATCGAAAAACTGGACTTTTTTGATTGGCTAAAACCATGGGGCCTAAAGTAAATCTGCAATCCATCATTAAGCTGTGACGATGGATTGATTGCATTTTTATACTGCCCAATAGCTGAAGCTCTTTGGGCAGTTTACAAGGAGAACCAGGAGAAGACTGAATACTAAATGACACAACTAGCTGGATAACTCCTTCAGAGGATTTTTTTTTTTTTTTTTTTTTTGAATAGTGGTTAGGAATTAAACTGGAGGTGAAGCTATTTTGGGATAGTTTGAGTTCAATATGTGAATGCTCAGTTCCAATCAGGCAGTTTAATTTTAGTTCATCATGCAAGATCCCCCTTCTCTGAAGATTTCAAGAGAAAGCGGGGGCGGGGAATAGATGGTTAGAAAATGTGTTCTGTGGGAGTTCATTGCAGCTTGATACGGGAGATGATATCAGAGATTAGTTAACCGTATGGGCTGAGTCCCAAGGGAGGTATGTGAAATGAATCAGATTAAACAAAATTGATAATGTGAATACTTAATCAAACAGACAAAGGTAGTCTGCACAGCTAATTAGGGGCAAATAGAGCGTCCCTCTTGTACCTCATTTAACTGACAAATTGTGCAGACAGTTTTAATGGGAGTCTGTTTAGCAAAGAGAAGGCTGTACAGTTGACAGCTTGGCAAAATGTGGTTTCTGTAACACCACATGATGCTCATGGAAATTAGCCTAGTGCAGCTGAGCTCCTAGTAGGTAGGGTCTGACCAAACTATAGCAAAATGGACCTTTTGACCATGGTGGTGTTTTTTGTGGGGGAGGGCGCATAGTTCTTTATATTTCAGAGCATCACTCCTCAGGAGGTCTTCCCCACCCAGTATATAGTAATAGCAAACTCATTCTCTGTGTTCTCTATGTTCCCAAAATGGCACCATACTTATTCAAGAGGGAGGTATCAGCAAGCTTTGGGGAACCCCAAGAATCGTAGAAGTAAATCATCATCATCATCATCATCATCATCATCATCATCTTTAGAAAGGGGTGGAGAGAACCCCAAAAGGGCCCAGACCAGAGCTGAGCATGTTCAGTAGGCATGGCATATTGCCTGACTGATTCGGAAAACTGGGGGTAGATGGAGAAAAGGAATGGAGTGGAATGAATCCCGAACAAGAGCACACATCACTGCAATGTTTTGTTGTAGCCAGGCCCATCTCTGGGTATTTTGGCACCTTGGTAAACACATGCCACCACTGCTGCCCCCTGTCTTTCTCCTCCCATCCCCCAGCCACCACTTCTGCCACCCCTCACTTTGATCTGACCTCCTCTTCTTCTCCAGTCAGCACCCCCTTTCTCTTCTTTACTCTCCCTATCACCTGCTCCTCCTCCATGCTGTACTGTGAGGGGTCCTTCCTTAAAATGAGGCATTCTGGATGAGGTTGCCCTTGAGATTGCTTGTGCTGTGGCAACACAGGCAATCTAGCCACCTCATCCAGAATACCTTGCTTTAAGGAAGGACCCCTCAAAGCCTGGCATTTGGGCCTGGTTGGCTCTCAGGCAAGCCACGTTGGCCACTGTGGCTCTCCAGAGAGCCCACCTGCTCTCTTGCCCTCAGAATTTGGGACTGAGCAGATGGGCTCATTCTCTGGTTGACATAAATAGGTTGGTGGCCAGCATAGGGGAGGAGCTGAAGTACTACCATCACCTTTGGGGAGATGTCATTTTAGCCCCCTCAGAATTTGGAGTTCCCACCCCACCCCCCACAGCAAAGAAACAGCCCTGGCTGCAGCTCTCACTTGTTTGAATCAATCTTCCTTCCCCAAAATGTTTCAAGATAAAGCTTGTTCATATGCCATTCATTAAGTATCCCAACTGAAAGCTGGTTCATATGTTCCTTAGAAGAAGCTCTCCTTCTTTCATTGCTTCTGTTGCGTAATGCTCCCCAATTGGTCTTGGAGCTCACAGTCACAAATTATACCATGGGTTGGTTGAGAAAACCTCACTGACCATCCATAACTCATCAGAACCAAACATCACTTGGGTCTCTTCCTTGCTTTCAGCTTCTGTTTGACATGTGACTCATGGGCCCCATCATCTGCAGGTGACCTCTGGAGCTCCTATATCTTCTTAATTAGACAACATGTGATGTTACATGAGAAACAACCATTCATGCTTCTTTCTGTGGTTCAAGGTGTTTAATTTCTCAGCCAGTAGGATGTTTCTCTGCTGTGGCACCCCAGTTGTGGAATGAGCTCCCCAGAGAGGTCCGCCTGGCGCCTACACTGTACCCTTTTCATTGCCAACTGAAGACCTTTTTATTCACTCAGTATTTTAACACTTAATTTTAACTTAAATTTAAATTTTACTTTTCTAACTCTGTATTTTAATCTTGGTTGTGCTTTTTATACTGTATTTTGTATTTGTGCTTTTAACCAGTTGGTTGTTTTATTATGGTTTTAATTTTTGTGAACCACCCAGAGAGCTTCGGCTATTGGGCGGTATAAAAATGTAATAAATAAATAAATAAATAAATAAATAAATAAATGTTTCAGGAGCAGAATCTTACATGGTCAGATGCCTTGTGAGGAGAGAGTATTGGAATGGTATGATGGTTTTTTAATGTCTCTCTAATATACTCCAGATAAATCCATTCTCTGACAGTGGATCCTTTTGGAGCCAAAATGGTGCCATCCATCTACAAGAGGAAGGTATCAGCAGGCTCAGGAGAATGCCAAGGTTTGCAGAAATGTCCCCACCCCATAAAAACATTGGGGGGGGGGGATGAAGAGGGAGGACTTTCCCAAAGCAGCCCAATCAGGACTGAGCATGCTCAGTGACCAGGAATGCCAGCTGTATTTGGGGAGGGGGGGTCAGGGAACCAATGGAATGGAGTATCCTGGCTGTGTGGAACTGCAACAAAATGCACTCCACACTGCAACATTTTGTAGCAGGTCCCACTTGTTTATGAATAAATATACAACGGAGGCAGTGTGGAATAGGGATGTATGAGGATTTGTTTATGTTCAAACCATGTGAATATGTCCTTTCCGCAGCCCCAAATGCGACCGTGAGCAGAAGCACATATTCTCTGAAAATTCTCCTAAGCTTGCAATTCAAAATGCACAGTTTTCCCTTTCAAAATGCACAGTTTTCCCAGTTTTCCCATTCAAAATGCACACTTTTACCATTCAAACAAATTGGGGGGGGAAGAGAAGAGTGCAATTAAACATAGGAAATAAGGCAAGGCAAGCTTCAAGGCAGTGTTCAGAGTGGCAATTGCAACAATGGCTTGTTCACCCATCCCTAGTAGGGAGCAGACAAAGAGCTTTATCATACCAGTGTTGTGATTCACTGCAATTCACTGTGAATTGCACGCAAAGGACTCAGAAGTTTTCCACCTTATAATCTGCTTTGATTGTGAAGTACTCCCATGCATCCTGCCTTAATTTTGCAAGAAAGCAAAAAGATTCGCTGTATTTAGCCCCTACTTTTTGAGCGTATCTTCCAAGCCACCGCAGGGGCGCAGGTGAAGGATTTTAAAGAAATGCTTACATCTGCATAAGATTTAAAGATAAAGACACCAAAATTGGCACAGTAATAAATATTAGGGAGAGCTTTAAGCATACCAAATTTGAATTGAATTGGGTCATCCATTGATTTTTTAATGATTTTTTTACATTTCCCCCCTTAAACTCACTTCCTGGTATGCAAAAGGATCGCTGTTGCCCGGTAGCAAAAACAACAACTACCGCTAAAGCTTAGCACTATGGGGATAATCCGAGGGAAGCAGGTATGTGGGATGAAGCTTAAACACCCACATAGAAGAGAGACAACGTTAGTCTTTAGAACCAATGCATCTAAAGTAAAACAATATGTAACCCTCTCTAAAGCTTCTTCATCTCAGCCAGCTCCAAAACACAGATTCGTTTCTCTTTCACTCTGTGCATAATATTAGCACCCATAAGGCAGATATGTGTAACCTACATTCCTTGTTTAGGAGCACCATAAGAACATAAAAAGAGCCACGCTGGTTTAGACTGAGGGTTCATCTAGTCCAGCACTCTGTTCATACAGTGGCCAACCAGCTGTTGACCAGGGACCAACAAAGCAGGACATGGTGCAATAGCACCCTCCTCCCACCCAGGTTCCCCAGCAACTGGTGCACACAGGCTTACTGCCTCGTATAGTGTAGCCACTGATAGCCTTCTCCTCCAGAAATTTAACCAGCCCCCTTTTAATGTCATCCAAATTGGCGGCCATCACTACATTTTGTGGTAGTGAATTCCATAATTTAACTATGCGCTGTGTGGAGAAGTACTTCCTTTTATTTGTCCTAAATCTCCTACCAATCAGCTTCATGGGATGACTCTCTCTAGGAGAGAGAGAGAGAGAGAGAGAGAGAGAGAGAGAGAGAGAGAGAGAGAGAGAGAGAGAGAGAGAGAGAGAGAGAGAGGTCCCTATCCACATTCTCTACACCATGTATAATCAATTGGCCATCAGTGCAGATTAAGTAAACATTCTTTTTTAGTTATTAGTCTATATAGAAATCCTGGGGTAAAGGTGATCCCATGGTAATAGTAGCACTAAAATAGAGTCATGACCACAATGCCAGCTCCATCCTCACTCATCTAATGTGTGTTCGTGTTGGATACACCCAGAAAAGTTTCCATTTTCAAAACTGGTCTAAGGTTGCTGAGATTATTCTTTTTTTCTTCTATACTTTTTCCTGTTGTATCGATCCATCATATACTTTGCATTAGAAATGGCTAAGATTCTCTGGGGTCAGTTAGGAATAAGTTTGCCTAAAATTAACTAATTTGGACTTGATTAGACTTGGACCTGAATTAGCTCATTTTAAACTTGAGCCCATTCCGAGCTGCAGGTCTTGTCATATTTCCAGTTATATAATTAGGAACATAATGAGGTTTGGAAGTCACATCACCACCCTCCTTGTGTTTTCTTCTCTCCCAGCCCCCTGCTCCAATTTACCCATCAGTGGCAGCAGTTACAAGAAATATCACTGCTATGGCTTTGCCATGCTGCAAAATACATTTCAGCAGGAGAAAAGGAAAGACTGCAGCAAGGAGGAGAGCCTGCTCCTGCACCTTCTTTCACTGCTGTCACCAGCCAAATGTGTGAACTAGGTCAGAGATATCCCATTACAGACCTCTTTAAACACTCTTCAGAAAGCCTCTAGGACAGCGGTTCTCAACCTGTGGGTCGGGACCCCTTTGGGGGTCGAATGACCCTTTCACAGGGGTCGCCTAAGACCATCGGAAAACACATATTTCCGATAGTCTTAGGAAACTGTATTGACTGAACTATGTCACGTATCATCTTTTGTATTTTTAAAGCTATTGTTATGTATTATTTTCATTAGCAAACCATCCCATGACAATGGATCGTGTAGAGAAGAACGAAAATAATTTTATGGTTGGGGGTCACCACAACATGAGGAACTGTATTAAAGGGTTGCGGCATTAGGAAGGTTGAGAACCACTGCTCTAGGATGTGGAGGATCTGAAGAGTTGCTCCCAAGCAGTATAGTTCTCCTGATGATTATTAAGGTTGGCCCCCAAACAATTGTCATTATGGCTGGTGGGTGTTTGTTTAGACCAAATCAATCCCAAGACCTTTGTAAACAAAATGAGGCACTACTTTTCAGATCTGTTTTTTTTAAAAAATTCACCAGTCCCACAGGATGCCGTTCCTGCAGAGCTTCTCTGCAGCGTGTGAGAGCTGTTTGTCAGATGGATCACTGCCACCATGCAATGTCTCCGCACCACCGCCAGACATTGAAATGCAGGAAAAGATGCATTCTTTTAAGTCAGGAGCTCGTCATGTCTGCAAGAAACCCACAAACCCACACAGTGATCCACAATACAGAAACATTTACACATCACAGGCCGAGAAGAGCCATTTACTTTGTTGTCTTCCATTATTTATAAAGCCTTATATGGCTCGGGACCACAATACCTAATGGAGCACCTCTCTCAGTATGAACCTACGCATAGACTGACCAACTGACTCAGTACCCCTCCTGTGAGAGACGTTGGGAGGTCAGCAACAAGGGAAAAGGTCTTTTCAGAAATAGCTCCTCATTTGCTGAAGATTTGTCCCAGCCAGGCACATCTGGCACCAACATTGCCACCTTTTTAGTAATAGGCCCAAATTCTCCTCTACTTCCAAACATTAGGAGGCACATAATGGTTTTTTATGCATCCCTTGTTTGGTTATGGTCCATACCAATGTTTTAGTTGATTAATTATGTGAGATATATATATATATATATATATATACACATTATTTTTAGCTATTTTATATAGGCTGACCATATTAAAAGGAGGACATGGCTCCTGTATCTTTAACAGTTGCCCAGAAAAGGGAATTTCAGCAGGTATCATTTGTATATATGGAGAACCTGGTGACATTCCCTCTTCATCACCACAGTTAAAGCTGCAGGAACTATACTAGAGTGACCAGATTTAAAAGAGGGCAGGGCACCTGCAGCTTTAACTGCTGTGATGAAGAGGAAATTTCCCCAGATTCCCAATATACAAATGACACCTGCTGAAATTTCCTTTTCAATACAACTGTTAAAGATACAGGAGCCCTGTATCTTTACAGGGCTCCTGTAAAGATGAATTTCAGCAGGTGTCATTTGGAGAACCTGGTGAAATTTCCTCTTCATCACACCAGTTAAAGGTGCAGGTGCCCTGCCCTCTTTTAAATCTGGTCACTCTAGTATAACTCCTGCAGCTTTAACTGTGGTGATGAAGAGGGAATTTCACCAGGTTCTCCATATATACAAATGACACCTGCTGAAATTCCCTTTTCTATGCAACTGTTAAAGATACAGGAGCCCTGTCCTCCTTTTCATAGGGTCACCCTAATTTTATATTCTGTATGTTTTACTAAATCTGTTGTAAGTCACCTTTCCTCTTTTAAAAGAGAAAGGTAGCTAAGAAATTCTAACGGTGGTGGTGTTTGTCATCTTATTGTTAGGCATGCCACAGTATTGATATGGTTGTTGCCAAGCTGAGCGCAGATGAGTCAATCAAGACATATAACAGCAGGAAAGAGGGAAAGAGTTGTGTGAACCTGCCTCTCTTAAGGATTTTGCCCCTTTTGTACATTCTCAAATGACTGGCCATTCATCTTGTCATTGGATGTAATCCAGCTACCACTGAGAACAGAATGGAAGTGAAAGGATGGTTGGCGAGCAAGATTTCTTTCATTAAAAACACACACAGACAGAACCAGTGTGGCCCTTGCTTCAGTTTTCCAGCATGAGTCAGCGTTTTTAACCTGGTTACCCTTCCAGACACTTGCTTGGCTAGTTTTTTTTTAAAGCAGAGCATTTAATAAGTTGCCCCTAATTGAAATGGGAGGAAGTCCTGCTAGTGTTTCAACAGAGCTGTTTGAGTTAATTGATAAAGCTTCCCTTTGATTACCAGGGGTAGCCTTCTGTTTGAAGCTGTACAGGCGATTGCCCCGAAAGGCTCTGAGATTTCCTTGTGGAAATCTAGCAAATATTGGAAATTGCACTGGCAAATTAGCCAGGCTCCCAAAGCAGAAGTGACAGCTCAAGTGGACGGATGGAGGAGGGGGCTCCAGCAATCCCACACCAATTGGCCAGACTGATCATATGGACTAATCACAACAGATCTGGCAAAATAATGGACACCAGATGTTATCGCTTTGTAGACGGCCCCTCCCTGGAGGATTAGCGGTGAAAGGAAAGCAAGAGCATGATTCTGTCATATATATCAATAAAACAGGGTTACCAAGCATTCTGGTGGAGAGTGCCCAGCCCATGTTCTCAATTTATTTCAATGTGGCTGCTAGTTCCCCTGTCAGGAGAGCAGGGAAGGCAAGACCGTTTGGAAATAAAGCAAGTAATATGTCTCCCAATGCAACTCGAGTGTGTTAATTTTGACAGAGATGTGAGAACTGGATTGAGTGAAAATATGCCAAGTAAAAGAAGATTAGTCACTTTCTTTTTTCTTTCTTTTTAATCCTCTTATGGCTGTGGAGGGGAGGGGGATTGCTAATTACCACTGCTTGGATGAAATTACATTAGGATAAAATTGCAATTCATTTTGCCTTCACCCTTATAGACCTTTTGGCCCACCAAGCTGAATACAGTCTGCAAAATTGCAACAGCAAAAGCAGGTGTATTGAGGCCTTGGTGGGTTGACATCCATGGCTGACGGGCTGCTGTGTCATGTGTTGTGCAGTGTTGACTCAGCAGTTCAGTATTGTCCTCTACACCTTCCTTTCATATGGCTAGTGTGGTTTGCTGATGGGAATGGAGTGAAGGCCATTGCACAAACTTTGGATGATTCTCTGAAGCAGTTCTAAGTGGTATTCTGTGTAGAGTGTTGTAGATCACACAATGTGGGTGAAAGCAGCATGCCATAAAAAAGGAAGAGGAAGGGATGAAGGCTGCCTTGACCCTTTGCAAGAACTAGTGACATATATTTCTCCATTGAAAGATATGTATTATTGTTGACTCCTGACTAGTGAAGTCCAATGGGATAAATGTATTGACTTGCTTTTCTTTTGTCTGAGGAAAACAGAATAATACAGAGGCAGGTATCCTGGTGCCCTCCAGATGTTTTGCATAACAACTCCCATAATTCCCAGCCAGCATGAGCAATGGTCAGGGACAATGGGAGTTGTAGTACAAAACATCTGTAGGGTATCAGGTTTTCTATCCATGGAATATTTTCTGAAGCTCAGACTTATATACTGTATGTCTGTCTATCTCAGAACCATCCCTCACAAACACCTAATGTATGTGATCTAAGTCCACACTGTAGATCACATACATTGTATAGTGGCTCAGAGTATAAGTTGGGCACTGGGAAGTCCCTGTTTCATATCTCACCTTGGCTCCACCTTTATTTTGTTTACTTTACAAAATAAAATCTGTTGGTTAATTTAATCAAATAACCTTTCTCTTTTTAAAACCAACCTTTTAATTCTTAGTACTTTGTTGACAAGCAAGTATCATTTTTCTAGGGAATGTTAATCATTAATATGTGAAAAAGATTATTATTCTGTTTCTTCCAAACAGTACCTTACATAATCTTCCCTGTGATTCATCATCAAGTATATTATCTGGGAAACATATCCATTGTAAGGAATGTATTCATAACCACTTCTTCATCCATTCTCATCTTGAATCATCCCATCTTTTTCAGCACAAACAGCCAGGAAATTTGAAAACTTCAGAATTATTCTGAGTGAGTGCTTGTCAGCACTTGACAGTGATAGAATTCCTGCCTCCCTTTAAAGCATTTCCTGACTTTTTGCCTTTAGCCAGGCCATTATCAATTCTATGGCATTGCTCCATCTGTCTTTATTCCCACAATTCTAAAGTCTTGAAAAGAAAATTATTTTCACATTAGCAACTCATTAAAGGGCCCCAAACTTGTAGGCCCAATCACTGCTGGAGCCAAACGCATTGTTTTTTACACATCTAAATGCTTGTTTGAGGGCATTGTTAGGATAGCCAGCTCTGGCCTGGGGAACCTTCTGTCATGCACATGGTTAAGTGGGGAGGGTGGAGCTGAGTCACACCATCCATCACTATCCATCAGTGCCATCACCACCTGCAGAGATGCTGCAGACAGATAGTTAGTCAGTCCATCAATCCATCAGTCTTGACCCTCAGTCAGGGAGGGAGGAGAAAATGTGTGTGGGCATGTTTAAAGGCATGACCGTTTTACTCAAGGAGTATATATGAAGGATGGTATTTAGAATATGGAGCCCTCTGAAGAACCATATTCTGGACATCTACCCTTTTGATTTATGTATTTTGCCCCATTCGTTTATTCAGATAATCACACCAAAACTTTGGGAATAAAATTTTAAAATAACTTTAGAAATACATTGCTATATAAATAAATAAATAAATAATAATAATAATAATAATAATAATAATTTGTTAGATTTCAGGATTTTACAGCACTCTTTTATTATTATTATTATCATTATTTAAAGCATTTTTATAGCTCTGCCTCACCATTTCTGGCATCGAGGCGCTTTACAATAACATATAAAACAACGTATAAAACCACTCTTTGTTGGTTTTCCTGTGACAGACTACCCAAGCTATCTCTCTACTTTCTGTAAAGTCCAATTATTTTGGCACCATTTATTTCTGGATGCTGGACTACAGTAGATGCAGATTGGTATGAACCATCCTTACATATTGGGTGTTAGGGGCGGGAATCCTAATTAAGAAATGTGTCTATTAAAATAAAAGATTGGGTGCACACCACTTCTAACTTTCTTCAATCTCATAAAAAAGAAATGAAATAGTAAAAAAAAAAAATGGTTCAGTGTGTAAGTAGGGAGACATTCTGTGTCCTACTGCTGTTTGTAGGAACTTGTGAGTTGGAGTGAATGAATCCATTTCCCTCATCTTGGTTCTCTCCCACTTCTTGTTGGGTGGCAGAGATGTATGAAAAAAGGTGGGATATAAATGTAATAATAAATAAATTAATATATCCCACTGTTATTTATCTATGCAGTCCTATGCATGCTTATTCAAAGGTAAGTCTCACTAAGTTTACTGGGACTTCCTTCTCTGTAAGAGTGCATGTTTGTTTATTCGTTCAGTCGTGCATAGGAGAGTCCAAAATGCAGGCTGCTGTTTTGATCTATATCAACAAAGCAGTTCTAGCAGCTTTATCTTCACTAGGAACAGGTCTTTTGTAAAGCTAATTGTCCTTAATTGCCCATTCAAGGCCAAGACACCCCAAAATACTTTACATTACTCTTTTACATTAGCCACAAGCCAGTATGATTTGTGGTTAGAGTGTTGGACTGGAACTCAGGTGTTCCAGGTTCTAGTCCCCACTCAGCCATGAAAGCCACTGGATGACTTTGAGCCAATCATTGTCTCTCAGCCTAAGCGACCTCACAGCATTGTTGTGCAGATAAAATGGAGAGGAGGGGGACCATGTAAACCACCTTGGGTTCCTTGCAAGAAAAAAATAGTTGGGATAGAAATGCAATGATAAATAAATAAATAACTCTGTTCGCCTTTAGCTACATCAGCATTCCCGGGGAGTGTCTACACAACGCATCGCTGATTCCCTCAAAACCCTGCAGCATCACTGCTGCAAGGTGGAACAGATAAATATAGACAGGAGGATGGAGCGTGGCCGATCCAGCCAGAAAACCACAGCATTGGTGCCCATTTGGCTCATCAAGCCTGCCTCCTGCCCTGTGTTACCACACCTACCCTGGACTTGAATACGCCACCAACAGTACCCTCTGGCTTAACCCAAACTGAGGCCACCACTGACAGATAGAGAAACAATGCAGTGACCTTGGAACAACTAAAAAAAATCATGGTAAAACCACACCTTTAAAAAGCACAGTTTTGGGGGTAAAAGCCCAATGTGACCGCAAGTTGGCGGCTGTGTCATATAAACAACTAGCAGATATTCCTCATGTTGCTTGGGTCTCCAAATAACATTAATCCACTTCCTTCTGCTCGTTGCTGATGTTGCTCCTCACCGCTCTCTTGAGGAATAGCATCACTGAAGAGTGGAGGGAAGCGGCTTTCAGTGGCCGCGGGCAGCTCAGGGCAAGGCATGCTGAGATGTGTAGCTGTTTCAGAGATCTTGGGTGATCGCCCACGTGGCCACATGCAATCCCCCAAGATCTCTGAAATACATTCTCCTCCCAGCATGCTTTTGGTGGTCCATAGATGGCCCCATCCTCTGAGAGGCACTTCCTCGATAGTTGCTGGGAGTTGTAGGCATGCTGGGAGCTGTAGGTGTCAGTGTAGGGTTTATTTTAAATTGTTTAAAAATAGTTAAACCACACAAAAAATGGGTGTTTGGATTTTTTTTAAAAAAATGGTTCATTGTACAGGAAGACCTATCAGCACTCCAAATTTCAAGTTTGTAGCTCATCAAGAAGTGGGCAAACAGTTCCAGACATACAACCCCACACACATACGTTCAACTTTATATATATATAGATGCAACGCCACTGCGCAGCTTCGGCAGGGTAAATAGGCCGAACTGCTGCACTGTTGGAAGTGCCGATCTATGTTGGATGAACCAGGTCTTTTCTGCATCCAGGACAACACCTACCATCTGGTAGAAGGTCTTCTTCACTTCACCTTTGACACCTCCATCCTGCCCAAATCTAGCTGCTTTGTTTCACTGTTGTGGAATTGTCAGTAAAGCTCTGACATTAGCTTTCTCTATGAAAACAGGTCGAAATGGCAAAGGCATACGTCTGTATTGTTTGATGCCCAAGGGGCTTTGCAAATTCCATCTGCGGTGCCTGCAACTGATGAGCCTGGCTCAAGACATAATCATGCCTTGAGCCACCCTTCTCTCAAAATTAGCACAAAGCTACTTGAAAGCCCAGAATATAGGCCTTTTACATTTCTATTATTGCGGTAGTGTAACTCCAGCAGCACTCTCCTATATTTTACTATGTTTTGGGACGGGTTTCCTCTGGGAAGAAAAGCATGGTCTTCCGTAGCAGAGTGTGGGGAGGGGATCTTAAGACTCAAGTTTGATTCAGAAGCACGAAAGGGCTTCTCTCAGGAAATATGCATGTACAATTGACCTTCCTCCTAAAGGCCATTTAGCATTCAGAAAAATACATCTCACTGTGCTTATGGTCCATGGAGATCCACAAGGTGCTTGCAGCTGGTACAGATACCTCATTTGAAATTCATTTTTTCCTGTCATAATAACAAAGTGCAGAGCAGCGGTGGCAACATAGTTTCGTATGGGAAAATGCACAAAAGGGGACAGCTGAAAGAAGCTGTGCCTTTCTCCTGTATTTTTTTTTTAGTCTGATAGAATCATCTTCAAAAGAAGCAGCTTTGTTCCCCCCCTCCTCTCCCTGTCCCCCAACTCCTCAGAGGCTGAATTTACTGAATTGCATTATATACACCTGTTGTGGCAGTGGGCCTGCTTCTTTGCAGTAAAGTCATCTGACTGTAGAATTGCTCTCTCATGGTTTGTTTCCTGCCCTCGAAATTGTACACTCTCTGATGCGTGGTGAAATGGATGCTTCTGTTGTTCGTACATTTCCGACTCTCTGGGAGCGCCCTGTGCCTAACTTTGTTCATTATGAAACCAGGGCTGCCAGCAATGTTTATGAAAGCTTAGCAATTGACATTTAGGATAATAAATCATCAATAAATATGTGGACCAACTTTGCTCTCAGTTTGTAAAGCTAAGGGGCAGTGGGATGGAGTTGTTGTTGTTTATTCGTTCAGTCGCTTGAATGACCCCATTCCCCTGGATATGTTTAATAATTTTAGGGACAAACCCACACACCACTTCATATTTAAAATATAACTCCGTGAAATGATTCTGTCAAAACATCTACCGAGTTCTGATTCGGTGGTTGGCCATGCTAAATCAGCATATTTAGCATCTAAGTTTTTATTCTTCTGAACTTGAACTGCAGTTTACAAAGCTTTAGACATAACTTGAGAGGCATCTCCCACTTTATTTTAACAGGTTTGCTGCAATCCAGGTTGATCTGATGACAGGTGCCACACAATAAAGGATGCGACTGATCTTAAATCAAACAAGAAATGTAAAGCAGAGGGAAGCTTTGATTACAATAGTAATTGCTTATGCACTCGAGGGATGTTTAAATGCCAGGCATCTCATATATTAGGCAGCGCATAATGCACCAAGCCGTTCAGTGAAAGAGCAGGCAATATGACAGAAAAGTCTAGAGGACATGTGAAATGACAATGTATGCATGAACTCAATGCAGTCAACTAATACAAACGGCCCTTAAAGCTGTACAGTGCTGCATCATTTAAGACTGCAGTATCTAGTGTGTATCCAATCATTGTGGACATTTTCATATATGAAATGCTTATGCCTTGGTGTCCTTCTGCATTTGTGTGCATGGGGGACAATGATTTAAAGATAGAATTCAAGGATTCACACACATAGCTTCCTATGTCATCGTTAGTGCTCTCATGTGTAAGGCTTTAATCACCTCCTTTGCAATACTTTTAAGAACATCAGATAACACAAAAGAGAAAGTTGGAGAAGAGGCATTTTTAATATGAATGAGCTTTTTGGTCAATGTAGGTTATACTTTTGTATTACAGACCCACTTAAAGGAAGAGCCGTTTTAAGCCTCATGTATCAAAAAAAGCTGTCCAGCTGTGTCTCATCACTTGATGACTCACCAGGGCTGACCAATCAATCATGTAAACAGCCTCTATTGAAAAGCACTGGATTTTTGAATCAGCCTTCCCTAACCTGGTACCCTATAGATGTGTTGGACTACAGTTCCCAGTAGCCCTAGTCAGATGTTGGGAGTTGTAGTCCTATTAGCAGGGCACCAGGTGGAAAAATCTGATTCTCCCCCACCCCCCGATTTTCACAAACATATTTCATAACATATACACTAATGATTAACTAAGTTTAAGGGGAAGGGGTGAAATGCAATAAAATCAATAAAATCTATCATAAAATGTCCTTTTAAAAAAATGATCACAAAAAATTATTAGGGCCTTTTAGTGTTCAATCATATTTTTAAGATGTATCTTTCCACAGTTCTCCATGGATTTTTATTGGGTTTCTCTAACTCCTCTCATTCTGAGCTTTTCTACATGAAGCATTTGTTGTCAGTCATCATTCCCTACTCATTCATGAACCAGATCTGATTCCTTTTGTTGCCTTTATGCCCAGATTTGTCGAGTCAATTTTCCTGCCAATATAATTGCCAGTATATTATTATACCACACTTTTACTAATAAACCTTTAGAATATTTCTAGCATTTCACAATTAGTTAATGCTCTGCTACAAACAAACAAAAAATAGTGTTTCCTTGTATGGAATGTGGATGTTTTGGCCGCTAAAATTGATAACAGGGCTAATTGTGGATTAATCTATATTCCTTCTTGACTCTAAGAGCTTTATCACACCAGCGTTATACTGTGCAATCACAGTGAATTGCATGCAAAGGACTCCGAAGTTTTCCAGTTTATAATCTGCTTTGACTGTGAAGTACTCCCATGCATCCTGCTTTAATTGTGCTATAAAGGGAAAATAATTGATCTATTTTGCTAGTACTTTTTGAGTGAATCATTTGTTGTTTTCCAAGCAGCCACTGGGGCACAGGAGCAGGATTTGATGTTTTTTAAAAATTAAACAAATGCTTACATCTGTGTAAACTTTAAAGATAAAGACATCAAAATTGGCATGGTAATAGATATTAAAGGGAGCTTTAAGCATACTAAATTTGAATCAGATTGGGTCATCCGTTGATTTTTTATGATTTTTTTACATTTCCCCCCTTAAGCCCTTTGCAAAGGATCTTAGGAGCGCTGCTGCCCGGGCTGTGATTTAGCAACAACAACTATGCCAGCTTAGTGCTGTAGGGGATAATTCAAGGGAAACAGGTACGTGGGATGAAGCTATAAGACTGCATTCCTTGAAGATGTCCCTCCAGAATCCTTGCACAAATGGGTCATTGGGGAAGCTTATACCTGCAGAGGTTAGACCTCCAATGCATGAAAGGCTGCGGGTCCAAGGAGGCAGCATAGGGGGCAGAGTCAACAAGGGGAAGGGCCAACACAGTTGGGGGGGCACCCCAATCTCCACCATATATAATTCAAATTGTGAGGTAGGGTGATCTTCTGAACAGGGCTTAAGTTAGTTGCACTTTCATTCCACTGAAATTAGAGGGATACAGATTTTGTTCAATCCATTCTGTCTGTGTTTCACAGATTGTCAAGTATCTTTTGTTCCATCAAACACTCATTGACTGAATCACTTTTTTTTTTTTTAGGGACATACGAGAATTTCATTCTACTTGCACAAATGTGAATTAGCGTTAACGCACATTAGTGCAAGTACGAATTTGCACAAATTCCCCCAACAGTTAAAAAAAACCCCACCACTCTGCACGTCCATGCGACTCAGAAAAAGGTGGTCACCTGCAGAATACACAGGTCAGATTCAGAGAAACCCCCCCCAAATTGAATCCATTGCAGATTTCTCTAACATCTTAGTTGATTTGAATAGTTAGTCCTATTGGTTTCAATGGGAACTAAGTTCAACTAACTTTGTCTGGATCCAAGCCATTCTTTTTGAGGTGTGATAACCTGAAGGCTCCACCTGTTGTGACCTATCTGAACTATTGAGACCTATTGTGACCTATCTGATCTGGGATGATTTCTCCACATATATAATTCATTCTGTGATGTTGCAGCCATCAAGGTGTGCATATATCTATGCCTGGACACTCCCATGGACACTGTCTTGCTTTCCATCAAGCTCCCTGCCTCTCATAATTTTAATTTTATAAGATATTTTCAATTAAAAAAATGAACTGAGGGGATGGCATGCTGCTCTTCATCTTTAGAAGGGTTGCCATCTTTATTGAGGTTCTAAGGAGTCACTTTGTGTTTTGTGAGCTCAGATCCTACCTGTGCCTTATAATTAGGTTCTTGGGCAAGTTACTTTTCTTTTAGTTTCACCAGTTTACCTTCTTGGAAAGTGTTTTTGGACTAAAGCAGCCATTTTATGTGCCCTAACTATGCCCACTGACCCAAAAAGATAGGGGATCCCCAAAAGTAAACATCACCTCTACGTTTCACACTTGCATTAAAGACACTGGGCATGTCTACACCAGTGTTTATCCCGGGGATCACCCCAGTATCACCTCTGTTTGTCCACATGACACACAGGGGATCCCGGGGGCAAGGAGGGATGATCCCTCCCTTTCCCCAGGATAACTGGGATGGCTTTAATCCTGAATTTTCTCACGGTCATAACTCCAGGTCCTTCATTCTTCTTTTACCTCCTATTGTTCCCAAGCAACAGAAGCAAATGTATCTTGGCAAGATAGATAGATAGATAGATAGATAGATAGATAGATAGATAGATAGATAGATAGATAGAAGTCCTTTTCCTCTAGGGTGACCACTTGGGCCAATGCTAGACCTAAGGTTTATCTCTGGATCGTCCAGGAGTCAAACCAGTTCATCTAGGTGACACACAGGGGATCCTGTACTCAGGCAGGGGCGAACCCTGGATGATCCCAGGATAAACCTTAGGTCTAGCTGTGGCCTTACTCATCACCAAAAAGAGGAGATGCATCATCAAGATGAGGGATATAAGATGACACCAATTTGCATTATATTTGCATATGCTGATTTATATATATAATACAAATTTAGAGATAATAACTATATTTTTAAAAGAAATACAGTGTATCTCACCATACTGAGGACCTGTGTGCCTGCTCAGTCTGTTGCCCAGGGACTAACTCTTGCTGAGCAAATTCAAGGCCCCTGGGCTCTCCCTCCTTATGGTTTTTTAGCTTTAAAACAAACTTGGACTGGGCAGCCCATCAAACAGAGGACAGTTCTCTGACATCTCTTCAAGTAGAGGATCAACCACTGTAAAGTAGGACACTTGGTCACAGGGCCGGTGCCAGACTATTTTGTGCCCTAAGCAAGGCAAGGTATTTTGCACACATACACACACACACAAATTGCCAACTTCGATTCAGCTGTTCAAGAAGAGTTTCTGAACTATTATATTTTCCTTTTATTATGTTTTTTTTAAAGCAGCTAATTTGTATAAAACTGTGACCCTTAAAGGGCAGTACTGCACCCATCTGAGGTCTGCGCCCTAGGCAGCTGCCTAGTTGGCTTAATGGTAGCTCCGGCCCTGCTTGGCCACCCTACTTCCATTAGCAAAAATGCTGCCAATTTCAAAGTGATCACAGAGGGCCAAACTAGACAAGATTTCTCAGCTCTTTTAACGTTGGTAAAAATAGGCATAATTAGAGCAGAGCCACGGCACTGGGAGAGGCAATTAACCTTTTCTGCCATGCCAATGTAAATTGCACCACCCTAGCTGTTCTGTGCCCTTTGAGAAATATATATATATATATATATATATATATATATATATATATATACACACACACATATACACACACACACACACACACACACACACACACACATATTTTTCGGGAGGAAGGAGCAATTTTCATCAGGGAAATGGTGCAGGGAAAGGTCTGAATTGCCCAGCAACTGCTTTTTGTCAGCCTTTAAAGAGGTGAGAGATCTGATCCCAGATCTCCATCACTTCATCTACTTTGGCCTTCAGGTGAGGACCTAGGATTGCCTACTGATAAGGCCAGTCCTGATAAACCAGAATGAAGCTATAAAACAAAGTACACTGAAGTTCCACAGTAAATCGTGATGGGCAATTCTAAAGTTGCCACACAAGTACTAATTGATGGGATTATTTGGTAATGATGCCTCCAGTTAGAAAGGCAATTAGGAGGAGGAGAGGCAAAACAGTCCCACATACACACAGGCTATCTTAGAACAACAAAGGAGACCACACCTTTCTTCAGTGAAAGAAAGAAAACAGCTTTACTCAGAAGTATTCTTGCATATACAATGCAGGCATAGTGTAGAAGTTTGTTCAATCCATTTTTTGTTCCGTTACACAGGCAGGAGCGAGATAGCACACATATGTACTCCCAGCAATGCTGGAAGTCAGAGGGGAGGGGGAGGAAGGGGAGGAGCAAAAGAGAGGCATCACAGGAAACCACACTGTAGGCTATAGAGAGGCTGGCTGTGGTCAAAATGCCTATGAACTAATTACCTGCAACACCGCCCCCTTCCAGTAACTGCAGGTGAGCTAAGAATATATGTTATATTCAAGCAATTTTCCCAACACTAATGACAACACCAACACCAGCCAACAGCATTAGCTGTTGCTACGGGCAGAAAGCAGTGATTTGCCACCAAAATTAAGTAGCAAATCAGCACCGTTTCCCTTTGCTTCTCAAGCACTAATGACATTGTGCTCGCATTGGTTTGTCTTAGTGTTGTGACAGCATTGGCACTGCATTATGACATAGAGAATGTCTTTTCTTCTCAAAGTTTATTGGGCTTTGCTATCAGCTGGTGTCCAGTGTCAACCAATGTTTTCAGAAGAATACAAATAGCTTGAAGATGATTCCAAGAAGAGGAACAAAACTAGAGAGGACTGGGTCCCAAACTATGTTATATTAAAGCACATACACTCTTAGGCTCAATAGCCATTTTAGAAAAATAAAAGCAGCTCCTGAGAAGGTGATTTGGAGTGGGGAGATGCTTTGTAGAATGCGATAGGATTGTGGGATGTTAGCAGGCAAAATATCTCTGTTCCACATTCATCTGACTATGGAAAAGCCAGTGGTGAAACCAGAAATGCACACGACTAGAGTGTCACGTGCATTTCAAGGGATAGTGAGCTTTGTCAAAAATACATTTGATTTTTGGAAGGGAAACAATAACAGTATAGTTCACCTTAGCACTCCCATTCTAAACAGGTGTTCTCTGAAGTAAGTTAACTTTCAAATAAATACACTTAGGATTACAGTGTTATTTTAATTTCTGGTGTATGGCTCATTTATCATTTGTATGTGAAAAGTGGCTCTCCTTCCAGTAACCTCAGGGGTCTAGCAATTGTGGGTTGCCAGGGGGCAGGGAGAGAATGACTTGTTGGGGAACACTTGCCCTGGATACTAGGCATGTGCTCCACTCCGAAGCAGGAGCGAATTGGCCTGCTCTGCCTTGCCCAGAGGCGGAGTAGAAGCGGGCCGCGGACCCCTAGAAGCAAGGCGAAGAGAGGTGCCCATTTTCGGAGCACTCCGGTTTCCGCGGTCCGATCCGATCGCCATCTTGAAACATTTTGCCCATAGGATTGCATTGCAGAAAAGAAAGGGGTATAACTGTGTTGTTTTTGAAGCTATCTTTCTGAAAATTCTTGTGCTTGGAGAGTCGTGGATGGGGGTCATTTTGAGCCTACTCTCAGCTCTCTGCATGCTGCGGTTCGTGTGCTAGAATTTTTTTAAAAACCGGCGGGAAAAATACCTTTTACAAAGGGCTGAGGGGCAGAGTCAACTCCCGGTCATGATCACATGATCCCAAAGTTGGAGGAGGGGATAGGCAAAATAGGTAACTTGGGATTCTGGGAAACTTCTCTTTCTACTTTGAACGGAGTTTTCCCAGTGTTTTTTTTAAAACAGTAGCTCCACCAAATGCACTAACACAACCTGAAATCATACTAACAGATAGGAAACACACAGCAGTGCTACCCACCCTAACTTTGGGGAACAACTGAAAGATGTGGTGCAAGGGGATGAGCTCCCCTAGGGCATCCCATGTGGACATGCCCCCACTCTCTCCTGTACTTGGAGGGCCATCAGAGCCCTCCAAAGAGAGTAACCCGGTGGAGCAATGCCTGTCATGAGTTGAAGTGAGAGTTCTACTCCTCAGAGCTCTCGTGGTGGAGCAATGGCTTTCATGAGTTGAACTGACAGCGTTGCTTCTTAAAAGACTGGTCACTAGGACCAGTCAAATTGGCAGCTGCTTCCCCCTCCCCTGGGCATGTCCCCCTATTGCTGGTAAAAGACAGATATAGCCTTTTTAAAAAGTTCTTCTTGTTGTTTATTCAGCAACACTGCTGCTTTTAATTCCACCCCTCCTTTGTTTATTTATTTATTCATTCCATTTTATATGCATTACTGGCTTATCCTTGGCTCACTTCCTTATGCCCCCAGAAATGTCTGCTGCCTGCCTGCCTTCCCTCTCTCCTCCCCTGCCCGCCTCACAGGGATGTTGTGTGTGTCTGGCTTTGACTCAGAGGAGAAGTCCTTCCTCCGCTCACTTGGAGTTTTGGAAGTTCCAAATCCATTTTTCAAGTGTGGAAGAAGATTCATAGGTTTATCTCTACTCCCCAATTCATGGAATGTTGGGATTTCCTTTGAAATGGCCCCATTGAGATGTCTGCAGGTTTAAGCCCCGCCAAAAATCAGGGGATGATGGGACTGCCTTGAGTCTTGGCGTGCATGTGAATCCCTGGATAAGCTATCATGGTGGTGAGTTTGAGGTTTTTAACATGCAAATTAACGGAGCTATCGAAAGGGGTGTGAATGGGGTGTTGGATTTTCATAAATTCCCCAAAATTCAGGGGATGATGGGATTGCCTTGAGTCTTGGCGTGCATATGTATACCTCCATGAGGTGTCATGGTGCCAAACGTGAGGTTTCTAACTTTCACAGAAAAAAAGTTGTATACTTTTTTAGCTTAATGCAAGCCTATGGGGGGGGGGAAACGGAGCTCCGATCTGGATCCGGAGCTCCGCAGCGGAGCGGAGCGGACATGGGCAGAGCAGGGGTGGAGCGAAGCGGCCCAATCCACAAATCGAAGATCTGGAAGAGAAGCGGAGCGGGGGGTCCGTGCACACCCCTACTGGATACCTTCTCTAGTGCTGTCTATGGAAAGAATATTGAGGCTACAGCACTAGGACCCTAGTATGGAAATCACATTTTCTCCCATATTGTCACTTTCTGGTCCCCTGAGACATCTCAGGATGTGTGGGGGGAGTCTCTAGCTAAGGGTACATGAGAAACAAAAATGAAAGGAGTGAATATATAGTTAAACTCAGCACCAGCAAACTCTCTTCCACTTGCCTGTTTGCAATGAGCACATCAGATTTGGCCATTAGCTACTGCCTGGGCAGTTTCAGGAATACTTTGGTGGTAACACTTGTTGCCATCTGATCTCTATTGTTTTTCTGACTTAATTCGCCCCCCTCTATCCGCCCCTCCAACCCAGTTGTAAATGTTTTTGAATTGAAGCACAGACCTTCATATTCATTAAATGTGTGAAATGATGGAAGCAAAGTGTGAAATGGTAATAGTCTGTTTGTGGTTGATTAATAGAAATTTCTTCTAACAATTCCCAGATCCTTCTGGGGGTCATTGGAATGGAGCAGCTGTACAGTCAGCAGGAGTAATTTAGATACTGCCCGATGGGGGATGTGCCAGCATCGAAGTGTCCTGCACACTTTTTCAGAATGGGAGGTGATGAGCAGCCACTGCAATGTCAAGTTAACATGATGATTAGTTTCCAAAAGCCGTCTGTTGTTAAGGAAAACTATGATTAAAAATTAATAATTGGATCAGTCCTTCTATTTGCCAGTGTTATTGTAAAGAAAAAACAAATGATAAAATCCTTAAAAGAGGTGGCGGGGGAGCATCATTATCAAAGTTATTATTCTTATTATTATTGTAGAGAAAATGGTGCAAATTTATGGAGTAATTGCTTCTTATAGTATTAGCTAATATTCTCGAGATCACATTTAAGAGGTTGTTTGATACATTAGCTTTCAGAAAGGAAGGAAGTAGAAGTAAGTTGTTTGGGGGAACATGTTATCAGACATCCCAGCTTAAAAATACTGCTGTTTTTCTGCCCCTGGAAACAATGTTATACAATGTTGCTTTACAAATGACACCTAGGCAACTTCAAAGTATGTCTTCAAATAGCCATAAGGGTTGAGATTAGAATAATGGTGACCAAGTGGTAAAAGACTGGGACAAATGCCGAAAGTAATTCACTTGCTTTGGTAACAATGGCAAATGTGTGACAATGATGTATACCAGAAAACAAGGGGAACACCCCACCCTCTATTGTTGGTCATTGGGTACCCCACAACCCAATTTCAGGGTGATGGAACAATTATCCAAGAACATCAGCACATCATATTTTCATACCACAAACTGCTCACGGCGCCAAGGATGGCTTTCCTGCAGAAAACACACAGCATAAATTTGAAGGGTGTGAAATTGACATGATTAATAATTATAGTTATTAGCACATGCGCCAGCTGCTCATGTATGGTTTATCCCTTGATTTATGGTGCTGTAAATGCCCATATCTCCATCTGATACAGAACTGAGAGGGCATATGACCATGGGCATAATGCATCTTTTCCATCGCCAGGAATATATATATATATATATATATATATATATATATATATATATATATATATATATATGAACTAAGAACTCGCCCTGGTTCAGTCTGGTTGGAAGTGGCCCTTTTGTTTTCATGCCTGCTTTAAACCTGTCTCCCTCGTGTCCCCAAAGCCTTTGAAGTTTGGATTGTGGCTAACAAGGGGCTATGGTTTTCCCACCCCCCTCACTCCTTCGTTCTGTTGCCAGGCTGCAAACAATCACTATACATATTACAGATGAAACCACGAGGAGTAACAATAGAAGAAGCAAAAACTAATCATCGAGGTGCCAGAAGTGAAATCTCTTGTATCCACAGGCAATTTGATCCCCCCTCCCCCTTCCCATGGCTTCTGCAGCACACACATTATATTTACATGGTCAGTTACAAAGGGCAGCAATTTACAGGATGATCTTAGCATGTTTACTTGGAGGCAAATGCCTCTTGCCTACAGAGAAATTCTGGGACATGTAGGCCCTAGGACAACACAAACTACCCTAAAGTCACATAGCACATGGTTGAAATTAGGAATGAGTGAAAGTTCTGTTTGGTTGGTTTTTCTTATAAGAATTTACTAAAATATGCACATTTTTTCATAAATGAAATGGAAAGAACTTGAGATTAAAAAAAAGATGAATGTGAGAGAAACAGAAACTGACAAAGGCATGCATCCAGACCCAGGATTTTGAGTGCTTAGCTCTTAAAAGTCTGCCACCATTTTTTCTGACAGGCTCCTCATCTTTAACAGCTCTCTGGCAGGCAGGGACAACATAGTCCTCTCCATGCTGGAAATAGCTGTACTTATTGAGTTGGGCTGGTGCAGATGGGTGAACATCTTGGCACAGTTCCTTTTTGATCAGAATTTAACAAAACACACACATTTCTTCATCTAAAGGATGGAAGGAACTTGATATTCTAAGAAATTTGAAAGTGGGAGAAACCGAACCAGGCAAATTCAGCCATCCCTAATTGAAACCTGTACCGACTTGTGCAGAAATACTTCCCGACAGATAAATGTAACATCTGGTATGATTTCCCACCTTGGGTTCTTTGGAGGCAAAAAGGCAAGCTATAAATGCAATGAATAAATAAATAAACTTCAGCAGGCCTTATCTAGATTAAATGCCTTTAGAATCCTCCTTCCTCAATACCCAACTCCTCTTGGGTTGATTAGACCTTGCTCTGCAAATGGCCAGTGTGAGTGTGGCCAGTGTGTGTGTCATCAGCAGAATGGGCAGGACTAGGCTATGTAGCACCTTGGCACTATCGTGCATGCTTTCACTGTATGAGGGTTTGTGGGCATCTCCCTACTATCACACCTGGTCTTGGACTTACTCCTTTCCCTGCAACACTAGCCATGAAAGTCATTTTAACAGGCACATGTGGGCATGTGCCGCAGATCTTCTGAGCTGTGTCCTGGATCTTCAGAGCTGCCCTAATGCCATCATCTGCCTTAATTCAAGCCTCCTCCTTCCCTTTGAACTCAGTAGCCATTCAGTCATTCTTTCCCCTTCCATTTCCAATCACCATTCTTCCCCACCACCCCCGCCCCGCCTCTCCTTCTTTCCCTTCTTTATTCCACCCAGAGCATGTCTTGGGGAATTCTCAAGAAGGGAGGGTGGTGGGCAAGAAAATGTCTGAACTGTATTTCACTTTATACAGACAAGATGATTTGTTTGTCTCCTTCTCCTCCTCCCGCCCCCCCCCCCCCGGTCTTTGAGAAAGTGGGTTCACATGTATGGAGAGGAAGAAATATGGGGCAGCTTTGTTTGTGAGTTACCATTATCCAGAAAAAGGAAGTGCTATAGCTCAATGGCAGATCACATGCTTGTTCAGCCCCTGGCATCTCCAGGTATGTCTACGAAAGAATCCTGCCTGAAACCAGTGGCAGCTGGTGGCTCCAATTCCAATGGGCTGCTAATCCGTTCTGGGTTTCAGTCATAACCAGTCAGAAGTCTAAAGGAGCCATCCAAGGTGTTGAACCAGTTCTGGCTGGTTCTGACTGATTTTAAGTCCCTGCCTGAAATCAGGAGAGCTCATGCCAGCCAGTGTCAATAATACTGGGCTAGATGGGCCAAGGTCTGACTCAGGATAAGGCAACTTTCTTTCTTCCTATAAATGGAAAGCTTTAATAAAAATAAGAGTTAAATTTTGCATGGTGGTGGTGCTCACATACAATCCTTTGCATGTCTTCTCAGGAGTAATTCCCATTATGTTCAATAGGGTTTGTACATAGGAAATTGTACATGGGAGTCCAGCACAAATTACTTTTGTGGGGACTTTTGCAGCCTGATCTTCCACATCTTTATTCATAAATAAGTCCTCAGTTGTGAGCATGTTACTCCAGACATAATAAACTGCCTAACCAATTCCACCCAACTGAATTGACTACCCACTCAGCCCAATCCTATGCATGTATATTATTTGTGTGGGGTTTTCTTTCTTTTTTTCATGGACACCAGCTTCAGTGGTGTGGGGAAGTCATTTAGTACATGCTCAGCATTTCTCCATAATTTCGCCCTAAGTGGGGTTTTTTTGGGGGGTGGAAGACTCTTTGGCTGAATGCTGATGAAGCTTTGGCACAAATTAAGATATGGGGAAGAGGAGACAGTGAGAGCTGGTGCATAACAAGGAGGAGGTGGAGGAGATTTATACAAAACAAAAACAAAACATATGTTTTACAGAGAGTTGCTGAAGGACAGAAGAATGAGGAATTATTGTGTGAAGGGGAACGGAAAGGAGAGAGGGGTGCCATAACTAATCAGTGGTGAGAGAAAAGTATTCTGCATATGATCAGAGGCACTCTTTATTTCACTGCTAAAGTTGGTGAAATGTAAACAAATTCTAATAATTTTTAATTTGTGAATGTGTGTGTGTGTGTGTGTGTGTGTGTGTGTGTGTGTGTGTGTGTGTGTGTTATTTATTTAATCACATTTTTATACCACCCAATAACTGAAGCTCTCTGGGTGGTTCACAACGATTAAAAACATACAATACAAGATAATAAAATGCAGTGATAAAATATAGTATAAAATTTAAAAGTTTAAAACTACAATATCAAAATAAAAATAATTTCTCAACAGATAATATTGATATAGATAGTAGTGTAGAAAAAGTTTCCAGATGTATGTGGTGAAGTATTTCTAATAAATGGCTGACTACAAGTGGACCACAGTCACAGGGAGCCATTAATGATAGTCTCTTAAAACATGGACATGGACATGCCCTAGAGAGGTCCCTAGAAAGGTCCGCCTGGCACCTACATTGTGATTAGTCACTTTTCACCAGGAAGAGGACTGTGGGCAGCTCTGGTACCCAGATGGTTGCCAGAAACCCTGCACTCCCTCTTCGGCATCGGGATTACCCGATGTCACCCTGTGAAAGGACAACCGCAGGGTTTTGGAAGGAAATGAAGCCAACCTGGCACCGTGAAGACAGCCCCCTGTGGACCTGGCATGCCTATGTCAACCCAGGTGTTGATGTTGAGCCTATTTGCTACTGCCCCATTACTTGCCACATTGAATGGGAATGGGGGGGCGGCTGGATTGCAGGGCCCTGAACCTTGACCACAAGGTCTGGCACTAGCTGCACCACTGACAGGGAGAACCTTGCACCCAAGCGTCTCTCTCTCTCTCTCTCTCTCTCTCTCTCTCTCTCTCTCTCTCTCTCACACACACACACACACACACACACACACACACACACAGAAGTGAGTGTGTTGAGGTGTTTCTGTGAAGCCTCTGCTGTAGCTGCTTGCCATGATGAATCAGCACTTACATGTTTTTCAGTTTAAATGATAACATTTAAACTGAAAAGCAGGCCTCCTCCTCAGTATATATTAGAAACGTTGAGAAAAGCTGTTGCCTCTTTGATAGTTTCCTCTATTATTTTCAAAACAAAACACATGACCACCAGTAATGCATCCAGTTTATAAATATAACAGATTTTAAAATGTGAAATGTTTTGGTACAAAACCCGGCTTCAGAGCTTTATCACACCAGCATTATACTGTGCAATCACTGTGATTTGCAAGCAAAGGACTCAGAAGTTTTCCACCTTATAATCTGCTTTGATTGTGAAGTACTCCCATGCATCCTGCCTTAATTGTGCAATAAAGCAAAAAGATTCGGTGTATTTAGCCCCTACTTTTTGAGCGTATCTTCCGAGCCGCCACTGGGGTGCAGGAGCAGGATTTTAAAGAAATGCTTACATATGCATAAGCTTTAAAGGTAAAGACACCAAAATTGGTACAGTAATAGATATTAGGGAGAGCTTCAAGCATACCAAATTTGAATTGAATTGGGTCATCCGTTGATTTTTTAATGATTTTTTTACATTTCCCCCTTTAAACTCACTTCCTGGTATACAAAGGATCGCTGTCGCCTGGTAGCAAAAACAACCACAACCACAAAAGCTTAGTGCTATGAGGATAATCCAAGGGAAGCAGGTACGTGGGATGAAGCTTTCAGTCATGAATAGATTTGTTTTGAGTGCTGTATTATGCTCATCACATCGCCTATGGTTTATGCTATTATTTCCGTTGTGGTCACATGAGCTGCCTGAAAATGCACACAAATAATTTAAAATATATTTTAGCCTGCCATAACCCTTGGTAGAGATTATTATAAACTTTGAGTACCTATTATTATAATCTCTCTGTAGCTATTTGGACCCTGAGACCACCTTCAAAGGTCCTTCTCTGTGTGTCCTCATTAAGTGAGTGGTGAGATGAGGGACGCCTGTTGGGGATGGGCCTTCTCAGTGGCACCAGGTGAAGTCCTTTTTATTTCCCCAGGCTTTGAAGTCATGAACGTTTGATCTGTTGCATACTTTTAATGACACTGCCCATTTTTCTACAGTGTTTTACTCTCTGCCACTAAAATTTGTATGCTGAATTATTTGTATGCTGCTTTTCATTGTTTGGGATTATTGTGGTATTTTAATGTTTTTATTGTCTGTAAGATGCCGAAAGAGCATTGTTGTTGGGCAGCATAGAAACCTTCTTAATAAATTTAAAAATGCAAAAATGCTAAAATATTTCATTTTAGTGTGTGTGCTAAAATACATTTTAACCAGATTTGGTGGCATGTATGTGAAGTTGCATGCACATCTCCTTGTATAAAATTGGATCATACTTAAGATTTTATTCCAATGCATGTAGAGGTTTTTGTGGTTTTTTTGCGCACTGGCTAAAGACTGCATTTGTTCTTCGGGATTTCCTCTTTTGTATGTTATTTCATCCTCTGCTCCTTTTTGTTCCTAGCACTAAAACTGATTAAAGATTTTACTTTTTCCTAGACAAAAATATATCATGAAGCCTTTTATTTTTCCTTCAAGGTTTGCATTGGCAGGACTCAGACTATTCTCAACAAGGTTTTCTCCAGTAATGAGATAAAATCTGCCAGTGAAGTTGCCAGCATGTACTAGACAGATGGGATCATACTTATGTATTTGAAAAGAATTCTAATAAATTAATAGGTTTAAAGAAAATGGGTAGGCCCACCACAACCCTCCATTGTATGGGGCACATGGTGTGGTACTTTGAAGTTTCAGTTGGTCTCCAGTTGACAGATTATAGTTCAATATTTAGCTCTTCTTATTAGCCAGACTGGCTAAATCAGTATGACAAACAAAAAAGGAACCTGGAACCTGTAGTAACTACTGAGCTAGTCAGAAAATATGCTATCAAGATAGTTATGAAGCTTTCTTGATGAACTCCCAGGAAGAAAATAGGCATTTCCTGAAATCTAAACAAAACATTTACATAATAAATATTTCTAAAGCAGCAAGTGGGAGGTGGGAGGCGATGCAGCGATGAGCAAATTAGTTGTTAATACAAACATTTGGAATGGAGTTTTAAAATAAAAACTTGGCCAAAGTTCTAAAAAAAGTGACTGAGAGGCTACAATCATATATACCCTTACCCAGGAGTAAGACACATTGAAGTCAATGGGGCTTACTTCTGAGTAGAAATGCATAAATTGTACTCTTAACTGTGACCCTTAAATGAAGAAGCAAACAGAGAGAGAGAGAGAGAGAGAGAGACACACACACACACACAGAGAGAGAGAGAGAGAGAGAGAGAGAGAGAGAGAACACTTGATTTTATATTCACATCCTCTCATTTGAAACATGCTGTTGCTTTTCTTTTCTTTTTTACTATTTCCTCCTGTGGTATATTAAAGGGGTATCATAATGCATGCTTTCTGTCGCTAGGTGGCAGAATTATAGCAGCACCTAAGAACTAAACTTCAGGTTAATTTAATCTCATTTTTAATTGTGATATATATTACTGAGACCTTGGCTGTTGATGTGCAAGGTGGATCTCTCCCTGATGTATCTGCCTGGATTTTTGGCACAGCACCAGCATTGGCTTAAAGGTTGGATCTTTAAGGAGCAAGAGAATTGCCATGGTCTACAGGAATCTCCCTCACCAGGAGACCTGTCAAGTCAAACCCTGGATTCAAGTATTTGTACCCTAGGAAAAGACTGGGGATTCTGTTGGCGAGCTGCTTACTTGACTACCCAACAATATCCCTATCTGAGCTGTCAGAAGTGATTTTGGACCTTGTGTTGAGATTCCTGAAGATATATTTCTCATTAGGAGCATCTCAGGTCATCATGGATGCCATGACAACCATGAGATTGTCCCAGGACAATCACCCTGTATATGTGGTGTTGCAACAGGATGTGAAGAGAATAGACCAATAGTGAATGGGTTTGTTGGACACTGTCATGGTTAGGACATTTCCTATTGAGGTTTAGGCTTGTTACAGCTATTCACCTCTGCAAGGATGGGGGAATTTGATGGGAACCAAGGGATTCTTTGAAAACCTTTGGGAGTTTTCCATTGAAATGCCTGGTCCTCCTGTCAAAGCCCTAGCCACTGTGTAAATTGTCAGTCATTACGAAGTGAGGCATATAAATACCTTAAATAAATAAAACAAGTAAAAGGTGTGCTTGATGCTGCCACTTTTATTTTGAAAGAAAGGCAGCTGCAGGATATCAATTGAACATCATGCTCCTGGTCCTCAGCAGGGCTCTGCAGTGCCAGTTGCCTGCTGAAAATTGCCCCTGAGCTGCTATTTGCCTCCAAATGTGATATTTTCAGTGAGCAGCACTTTCCGGGTCAAATAGCAGATTGGTGGGATTTTGTTTTAGTGGGAAACTAGTGTTAGGGTGACCGTATGAAAAGGAGGACAGGGCTCCTGTATCTTTAACAGTTGCATAGAAAAGGGAATTTCAGCAGGTGTCATTTGTATATATGGAGAACCTGGGGAAACTCCCTCTTCATCACCACAGTTAAAGCTGCAGGAGCTATATTAGAGTGACCAGATTTAAAAGAGTGACCAGATTTAAACTAGTGGTGATGGTGCTGAAGCCCTTAACGTACATCACCAAGGCCCTCAGCACTGTCATTGCCACCTTTGGGCAGGTCATCCCCATAGTAAGAAAGATGCAGTAAGGGAGAACTCTAACTTCCATCAGTGGAGGGCTGGGTTTCTACCAGAAGTGCTGGCCCTGGTTGAGTGGCTCAAGGGTCAAACTGAGGTGTGGCTGCAAGCTTTCACAGGAAGGTGACCACCAGATGCAACACAATGCAGAAGAGGAGCATGGCACATAAAGCCAATTCTCTCATCCATTGGAAGCATGAGCTAATGGAGAACATATGCACAGCAAAGAAGATGAGGACACATGGGAGGCAGAGTATGTGAGCCTAGCAGTCGTGCCTTGGCCACTCCCAGAAGCAGTGGTACCACGAGGCCCTACATTAGTTTTTGAAATAGCCTTACTAATTTGTACAGCTGAAAAGCTGCAGACCTATGCACTCTTCTTTGGGAGACTGAACTCAGAACTCACTTCTGAGTAGGCATATTTATTTATTTATTAAAACATTTATATCCTGCCCTATATGACAGGGCAGCATACAAATAAAATCATACATATAGAAGAGAACAATAAATATACAAGTCTAAAACAAATTAAACCATTAATATATTCAAACCAATATGAAATTTTAAAACAGTAGAATCCAATTAAAACAAGACAGTGTGTAGGATTGAAACATGGAATTGGATCAGCAAAGTTTAAATTTAAGATAAATTAAGTGTTTAAATTAAGTGCTTGTTTTTCCTCCTAAACCTTCTCCTCATCTCTCATTCTCTCTTACTGTCAATGATGTTACGCTTACTCCGGTCAAGGAAGCTCGTAGCCTTGGCTTTATATTTGACTCCTCGCTCTCCTTTATTCCTCATATTGAGGCAGTAGCTAAATCTTGTCGTTTTTTCCTGTATAATATTGCCAGGATTCTATCATTTTTGTCTGTCTCTTCTGCCAAGACGCTTGTTCATGCGCTGGTTATTTCACGGTTGGACTACTGCAACCTTCTTCTCTCTGGCCTTCCTTCTTCTCACATCAGTCCGTTGGTTTCTGTTCACCACTCTGCTGCAAAGATCATCTTCTTGGCTCGCCGCTCTGACCATGTTACTCCGCTTCTGAAATCTCTTCATTGGCTTCCAATTCGCTTCAGAATCCAATATAAACTTCTCCTGTTAACCTTCAAAGCTTTTCACGGTCTAGCTCCTTCCTATCTCTCCTCTCTCATCTCACACTATTGCCCCGCTTGTGCTTTTCGCTCCTCTGATGCCATGTTTCTCGCCTGCCCAAGGGCCTCTACTTCCCTTGCTCGGCTTCGTCCATTTTCTTCTGCTGCCCCTTACGCCTGGAACGCTCTTCCAGAACATTTGAGAACTACAAGTTCAATCGCAGCTTTTAAAGCTCAACTAAAAACTTTTCGTTTTCCTAAAGCTTTTAAAACTTGATGTTGTGCGGACTTTCTACTGTTAGTTTTACCCTACCCTGTGCCTGCTTACCCTACCCTGTGCCTGTTGGCATTCTCTTCCCCTCCTTATTGTTTTACTATGATTTTATTAGATTGTAAGCCTATGCGGCAGGGCCTTGCTATTTACTGTTTTACTCTGTACAGCACCATGTACATTGATGGTGCTATATAAATAATAATAATAATAATAATAATAATAATAATAATAATAATAATAGGCTGGTGGATTTAGCCATCAAAATCTTTGTTAAAAAGCCATGTCTTAACCTGGCACCGAAATAAAGCCAGTGCTGTTGCCAGTCAGGCCTGCAGGGGGAAGGCATTCCACAGGCAGGGTGCCACAATAGAGAAAGCCTTCTCCCTGTCCCACCATAGCATATATCTTGCATTGGTGGGGCATGGAGAAGGGCTCCTCCAAGAGATCTCAGGTCTTGCTCAGGCAGATATAGGGAGAGGCGCTCCCTCAAGTATTGAGGTCCCAAGCCATTTAGGCTGAGAACACATTTCAGAAGAATTGTGATAAGTATTGATCAAGATTATTTTAACTATTGTCTTGATAAAGGAAGAAAGCCATCAAAAAGTCCATGGTTTGGATTCTATGAGAAGATGAAATTAAAGTTCACAGAAATAAAGTTTCCAGTCCCTTCCTTGCTCCTTGCCTCCATTTAGGACTCCCAAAATCCTACCTGTGGGGCTGGGATGCCCTCCTAAATAATCTGGGGTGGGGTGTGGAGGCTGCAGAGGGGAGGAAGGGACAGGAAACTTTCCTTCCATGAACATCCTTATGTTAAGTTATCTTAGGATCCAAGCCCAATTTTAGGACATTTTCCCCACACCCTCCTGCAGCAGCCACCCATTCACCAAGTTTGGTCAGTCCGCTCTTTGAAGAACTATCAAAGGACATAAGAACATAAAATGAGCTCCAGCTATTTTTGTGAACCACCCAGAGAGCTCCAGCTATTGGGCGGTATAGAAATATAATAAATAAATAAATAAATAAATAAATAAGCAATTATGCATCTAGCATAAATGAGCTAGACCTAAGGTTTATCCCGGGATCGTCCCAGGGTCATCCCTGTTCATGTAAATGACACACAGGATATCCCGGGAGCAGGCAGGGATGACCCCGGGATGACCCTGGGATAAAACTTAGGTCTAGCTACGGCCAAAGTGTCCATCTAGTCCAGTATTCTGTTCACATTGTGTCCAACCAGCTGCCCATGGAGAAACGCACAAGGAGGACACGAGTGCAACAACACCCTCCTGGAGGTATCATATAGCTATCACGACTGGTAGCCATTGATGTACAGTCCTCTATTTGAAAGTCTAGTCTATTTGATTGTCTGTCCTGTCCTGATACAGTTTAAGGACAAAAAAACTTAAACGCTTCCCACATTGTTCAGGAAAGCCCCACAATCCTCCAGGGAACTGTTCAGGAAGCTGCAGGGGGAAGGAGGTCATAGGAAAATTTTCATTTGCGAACTTCCCTAAGTTAACCTATTTTAAGATCTAAGACTATGTTAAGATATATTCTTGGCATGTAACAACCAGAAAGAAATGCAAAGAGGATTTTGTACTGATATGCTCAGTCTGAGGCCTCTTCCATCATTCTGGCACTGATGTTCCTGGAGGGGAAAGACAAATAAAAAAAAAACTTTGACTGCAATTCAGTGCAAACTTACTCTTAAATGTCAGTGAAATGAGTGGGATTATTTATTATTTCCATGTAAACAGCTCTAGGTTTGGGCTGTAAGATTGTAATCCCTATGCGCACTTACTTGGAACAAGTAAGTCCTGCTGAAGATGGAGAGGGCTTACTTGGTGCTAGGATTGGGCTTTAAGGGTTTGATCCTGCCCCCTGTTGGAGTCATCAGCAGGAAAAATGGTCCAGGATTGCATTCTATGGCTACTGAGACAAATCCTACATATATTAAGCTTGCAGCATGTCTTCTGACATCTCCACATTAGGTATGACTAATGTTTTTCAGGACTGGATTTTACAGAATGTTATGATCATCTGCGGTCAACAACACCATAATGTTGTGTCTATCACAGCAAAAACAGTGTATTAATGGAGCCATTAATCACCATCAAAACTGTATTAAGAGTGAAGATAGCCAAAAAGAGCTTAACTGACAGCAAGTGGCCATAAACCTGTCCAAAAACTAATTTGATTACCATCATACCAGCATCTGTGCCTCTTATGAGAGTTCATTTTTTTGATGAAATTAAGTAGACAAGCCATTCATGCGTATAATAGACATCTAAATCATGGTAAACATGTTGCTGGCAACAGAAGTAGTTAAAGAAAGTGTGAGGCTGTTTTGTAGGATGCATTTTGTACACATCAAACTGGAAGAATGTTTGTTTGCTTACACAACAGTTGGTTTTAAATAATAAAAAGCTAACATCATCTCCATCCTGTGCTATGCCGAATGATCCGAGGGAGAGTCGTTTTGATCTACAGTCAATACTAAAAATCAAAAGGCTGCTGGAGAAAGGCAAACTGCCCTTTCAATCTGAACGCTCGCACTTTATCCATCAAAAGCAATCCCTACAAATAGTTTTATTTACTAGGCAGTTGGATCCATTATGTGTTTGTGTTGTTGTTTTTATTGTAACTTGTGGCTCTCCAGAAGTTTTAGCCTACAACTCCCATCAGCCCCAACCAGCATAGGCAGTGGTGAGGAATGATGGGAGTTGTAGGCCAAAATGTCTGGAGGACCGCCAGTTGACCATGCTGTAAAGGATGCTCTGGAACAGGGGTAGGCAATATGGTGCCCATGGGCACCAATGCACCCCTTGACACTTTTGGGGGCCACCTGTAAAGAAGCCCTGCCCATCAGACCTTTTGTTAAAATTAACACGTTTTCTTAGTAGTATCTGGGATTGCTGTGAAAGACATTTATGTTGGTGCCATCATCTGTGAAAGATGGGGATTATAGATAAAAAATATCTGAGGACTCTAGGGGGGAATCTATACCAGCTGTTTATTGCAGGATTGTATCGGCGTCATCACTTATGGGTTACATGACGTTCACCTGCTCCCATGATGATCTCGGCTCCACCTCTTAGTTTTCCTGGAATATCCCTGTCTGCTTTTGTTGCGGTTTCTCCATTCGTGTCCATTCCAAGGAATGTTTGTGGTGTGCACCGCCCCCACTTTGTGACGTTGTTGCTGTTCGCCTTGAGTTCCGGGCTCAGCAAACAGCCAATTAGCTGTAAGGGGTGTGTGCATAGGTATCAGAGGTGTGTGGGAGTGGACCTGCCTGCCATTTCCGTCACGTTTTGGATGGGTATCGGCATGTTTTACCGCCGATTGTGTGTTGTTGTTTTTTAAAAAAATACAAACATATCTCTGCGCAGGCACGCATATTCGACAGAGTTCTTATCCCCCCATGTGTTGCTGCGCATCTCCACTCATGCGCATCCCTCATGAGTCATTAAAAAAAACTATGCCATGTGCCTAGCCCTGCCCACTTGTACTGATACAAATGCAGAAGCACTGTAACAGGGCACAAGTGCTCCTGGAATGGCACTCCTGTAATTCCGGTAAATGTCACTTGTGTGTGCCCCGTGAGTGGCGATTGCAGAAGTGGGGAACATTTGGAAGCATCCCTCTTCCATAGCGAAAGGCTGCAGGTGTAGATTACCCCTAGGTTAGGAAAGGTTTCTCTAAACCATTCCTTGACCTCCTTAACAACCAATCTAGCGCTGATTAGCAAAACGTGTCACTGGAGACTTCATTTCTGTCCTTATTTAATCACAACTGTTGGGTCTACCTGACTTACAGTCCTATAAACCAATGGCCATGTTCACTGGGAGTTTCGGTTCAACACATCCAGAGGACTCCAGATACAAACAGTTTCTATGAAACTCCCTATTTCTATGAGAAACTGTTTCCATGAGAACCTGCGACCACTGAAGGAGAGGCTCTAGCTTGGAGTGAAGCATATGTTTTACATACAGAAGGCTCCAGGACCTGTCCCTGGCATCTCCAATTCAAAGGATCAGGTAGCAGGTTATGGCCTGAGACCTTAGAAAGCTGCTACCAGGCAGAGAAGACAAGGCTAAATGGACAAGTGGTCTAACCCAGTGTAAGGAGGCTTCCTTAAAAAGTATCTTGGCACATGTTACAAAGTAAGGAATATGTCTAGGCAAATTCTGTATCTGCGAGCTTATGTGAAACTCTGAGCATGATCTATCAAGCACTGCTGCTGCGTATCTCCTCTCAGTTTCATTAAAGGCACAATTTTATGCATGCTTGGGCAGAAAAAAATCCTACAACTTCCAGCATGTTGGCTGGGAAATGATGGGAGTTGTAGGGCTTTTTTCTACCTAAACATGCATAGGATTGCACCCTAAGAATGGTATGAGAGTAGTAGTTGGTGAATGGCACCATGTCCATTTGAACGGCACTAAAGGCCTTCAGAACAGGCAGTTTCCACATTTAAGTTCCAGTGAAGTTTCCCTCTATCCATCTAATTTTAGTTTGAATTCCTTGGTGGCCCACTGGGGATGATGGTGACCTACCTGTTGTGAGGATGAAAGAGTGAAGCACTATAGCCTTTGCCCTCCGAATTTACTAGATCAGTCATGATTTTAAAATGAATATTATTATCCACTATTTCATTCCACAGATACTTTTACATACTTACTCCCTATTCAGATACACAATTGAACAATGCTATGAGGAAAACAGAAGGGCTGCATGGACAAACCTTCAAGACAAACTGAGTGGCATTTATCTCCGGTTACTTTTCACAAATCACAGCAATGCTAACAGTGAACATCTTGCGTTTGCTGTGAGCCATGCCTAAAGCCATGGGAAGCTGCCTGCCATTTGCAAGCTGATGTCCTGTAGGCAGCTCCGTCCTTACCTGAGTTTGCAGATGGGCCATTCCCCAGGTGGGTCTGGCCAAACACTTCTCATTAATCATTGCTTAAATCCCTCTCAGGGGGAAGACCTCAGGTTAGACATCATTTGGAAACAAATTGGGTGAAAAATAGCTCTGACAATAAGGAGCCTTCCCGAAAGTCCCCTGTGAAAATGTCGGTGGTGTGAAAACAGACTCTTCCAGGACACTAAATGATCTGTCAGTTAGTGAATGACATTATAATCCACTTTTATGCCGCAGACAGCTCTAAGCCTTTGCTACACTTGCTCATTCTCCCCTTTCCTTTCCACATTGATACGAAGGCTGGGAGAGCAATAACAAATCTGGGAATCCAGCAGCCAAAGTGCTCGGCAGATCTTATAGCATCTACAACACACTTTATGTTATGCAAATGAAAGGCAGTTTTACAGCCATAGAGTATAAAACCATGATACATACATTCCAAACAGCAGAGACAGGCAGAAAGTGTATCCAAGAAGAAAAATAATATTATCGAGATGATGAGAGACTGAAAAGGCTGGATAGCTCGATGATTTGGAAATGAATTTTGTTTTTGTGTTTGTGCTTCTATGTCCTGCAAAATGAATGGAATGGTGGGAAGGGTTAGTGGCAGTTGAAGAAAGTCAGGGAGAAGGAGAACTAAGGCCGTAGCTAGATGGGGCTTTATCCCAGGGTGATCCCTGGGATCGTCCCTGTGCGTCCCTGGGCTGAGCCCGAGACCATGGAACATGTGGCCGGGTGCCACAGGTTGACCCGGCTCCGCACGATTCCTCGTGATGAGCCGGGAACTGCGCCCATTGGGGGTGGGGGGAGAAGCGGGGAAAGTAATTTAAACTTTAAAAATTACTTACCGTTTGCACACGAGCGTTCATGCGCTGCTGCCTCTTTAAGTTAAAAAAATGGCAGGTGCAACACCTCTCCTTCTGAGGTCATCGTGCATCACATGTAAACAGAGGAGGGATCTCACAATAAACACATCACGAGATCTTCCCTCTTCCGTCGCGGGCTAACCAGGAGGTCTAGCTAAGGTCTAAGACAGGTAGTGAGTTAGGATTGAGAGATAGTGACCTGGTTTGCATGTAGGGGCCCCCTGGAGCCCCGCAGCAGAGCAGCTCAGTCCAGGTCAATCAATCAAGGTTTAAGGCAGGGAGAGGGAATTAAAGGAGCTGCGTCCCGCCCCTATAGAAGGGTAGTTGATTCACATTTTTTGTTTACCGAACAGTGGTGGTTTAGAGAGCATGTTGGAGGAGCTCATGCCTAGGGTCTACATGGTGAGCACACAGAGGCAAAACGATACCTGGGGGTGGAGCTAGGCATGCCCTTCCTGCCCCACCCCCGAAAAACCCATGAACTATCTCCCCTATACTGGATCACCCATAGTTTTTGCCACTGATATTCCCATATTCTGCTCACAGGAACCACCAGAAAAACAGCAGACTTTGCAAATACTGATTCTATTATTTCATATTCGTCAGAGTAGCCAAAATATCTTAATTGAGAAATGGGAGTTGGCTATTGGATCAAGCTGCTCCTGAGGACACCTGAGCCTGTTTTGCTGCTTTTGTATTCCTACAATAATCCTATTTAAGAAGATGGGTCTAGAATTCAGAAGGAGTGAGCATGTGTAAGGTACTGAATTATCCTGCTCCTGCAGATATCTGTAAGTTGTTTATTCATTTAGATTTCTATGTCATCTTATCCTGTTTTCACATCAATAAAATACTTGGGGAAAATCAAGCCTAAAAGGGAGAAGAGTGACAAACCCTGTATATATATATAATTACAGAAACCTCTCCTGATCATTATTTATTGATGATGCCAGGCTGGTGGATATAAGGCAAAGCTTACAGCCCATTTGTAATTTGTTTCAACAGATCTTGCCCCAATTCTGGTTCTTAGATTCTTGCCCATCCAAGTGACCCAAGTGACAGTCCTAGGTTGGGTCAACAGGAGATCATGCCTACACCAGTGGTGAGGAATCTGGTTCCCTCCAGATTATTATTTTTTGGGCGGGACAATGACTATAATTCACATAAGCCCCAGCCAGCATGACCAGTGGTCAGGGATTATGGGACTTGTCATCCAAAACATCTGAAGGGCACCAGGTTTCCTACCACCTTTAAATTAGAGTGGCCATTTAAGAATCACCAAAAAAGAGGAAAAGCATCCCCCCAAAAGAAGGCAAAAAGTGGGCAGTGATCTGTGTAAATTTTGCATATTTAGATACATTTTAGAAGTCCTTATTATTTATTTATTTTATTTATTTTATTACATTTATATACCGCCCCACAGCCGAAGTTCTCTGGGCAGTTTACAACAATTAAAAATAGTAAACATTAAAAGTATACAAAAATTAAAAAACATAAAAATATTATTAGAATTGAAACGATTACTTCTAATTATGCAGAAGACTGTGACAAGGTGTGCTGCGTTCAGTCTGCTGTCTGGCTGCTAACTGTTGATAGACAGCAATTCGTATTGCTCTTTATCTTTAAACTGGACTTAGGGTGGTCAACTTTTCAAATAGAGGACACCTTAAAACTAGTCCACTGGCCTCCCTTTAAACAGTGGACTGTCCTCTGTCGAAGAAGGCATGTGGCCACCCTATTTTAAATTCTCCAGTGCAGCAGGTGAGGATGTAGCTGCTTCACCTCCAACCCTGTGCCTCCACTTGGCTTTTCATCCACCTTCCTTCTCACCTGCTTCAGCAATCAGGTCTCTAGTCCCACAGTAGATTTTCTTCACAGAAAGGCATGAAAACTAGTGTATAAAGTGAGCAGCACTCAGGAAGGCCAATGTAGTGGCCATTTAGTGTTGGACTTGAACATGAGAGACATCCATATTGGCCATGCATCAGTAATGGACCTTGAGCAAGGACACAGAGGCCTTAGCTAGACCTACCTGATAATCCAGAAAGGAGGAGGGAAGATCTCGTGTTGCGATTAACGCGAGATCCCTCCTCTGTTTACACGTGAGGCGTGGCGACCTCAGGAAGAGAGGCATCGCTCCCGCCATTTTTTATTTTTAAAGCAGCGCACGAATGCTCGTGAGCTTAAGGTAGGTCTTTTTTAATTTAACTTAATTTCCCCACACGTTCCCAACACGTTCTTGGGCTCAGCCTGAGACTGTGGAAAAAGTGCACCCAAAGTGGAGGGCTCTATCCCGGGGCAAGGGAGGGATGATCCCTCCCTGATCCTGGAATCCCCTGTGCGTCATGTGGATGCACAGGGATGATCCCGGTGTTTGCCCCATGATAAAGCCCAGTCTAGCTAAGGCCAGACTCTCAGTTCCTCATCAAAAAAACTGGATTGGGATTGACATTTGTTGTAGAATTGTTGTAAGGACAAGCATACTTAGCCATAATAGACCTAAATTTATCTGGAATAGGAATGTCGAAGAAATCCCAAATAGAACTAAATGAGTTTGGATTTTTTATGAATCCAGCCGGGGGATTCTCCAGCAGACTGGCATTTCCCCTGTCAGGCAGAGTCTCTGCGTTGTGGGCTGTTTTCCTAAGCTTCAAGAAATCTGCAGAAATGTTGCCATATAAAAATACTTTAAAAAAAAACCTGTCCCCAAATGCACATTTTTCCCCACAGGGAGAATTTTGGGGAAATTTGTGCCTTTGGGTGGGAATTTGTGCGAATTCGGAAACTGGAAAAAAAATCCGATTCCATCGATGGGTGGACAATGCAACAAAAGGCACCTCACAATCCACAAAACAGAATGGATTTTACACAATTCCTGTACCCCTAACTTGAAACTACCTGATATACTTCTGCGTTGATGGGGTTTTCAACATTGGCACAAAGTACCATGCTAGTAATGCTGCTCCATTGTAATCATGTACGTCTCTTTGGGGCTGCTTCCAATGTTAATCCTCCTTAGTGTAGACCCATTGAAATGAATGGGACTTCAATTAAACTAACCCTGGATACAATTCTTGAATATCTCTGACAGCTCCTGGAGATATCACGGATGCAGAAAGCCTCACTCATCATGCAGAATTAGTGGAGATGTGAGGAAGCTGCACAGAAGTCTTTGGGCAAGAAGATTTATTGCTTTATTTGTCAATCTGTTATTAACTAAACTGGGCATGACACTTCTGGGACTAGGAACCATCAGTTTGACATCAGCTAGTAGAACACAAGCCCTTTTTGTGACAACATACATCACCCAGCTTGCTTAAAAAAACACAAAAAACATCCCAAAGACAGAAGAGTCAGTCTAAGACTCAAATGCAACCTTGATGACACAATACAAGGCCGACACAGCAAAGGTAGTGGGATTAGGGATTTTCTTTTGCAGGTGAGGAGATGGAACATGGAAAAATGACCTTGCTGGATTGCACAGCAAGAGAAGGCGTTGTCTGTTCAGCTCTGTCTCTCTTGTCATTAGGCACACTAATGATGAGAAACAGTTTACTTAATCTTAATAGACTAGCAGGGAGAGACAGCTCCATATTATCTAAATAAGGATGGCAAATGTGTTTCAAGTACTGGTCAATGCTAAATTAACCCCTTCACAGCATTGCTGAGAGTGCCCAGAATATGTCCATTGTTCCCGGTGCTGAAATCTTTTTTTGTTTTGTTTTGCGCCATACCCTGCACCAGATTTACGAATCTACAATAGCAGTGTCAGACGTTCAGGGTTCATAGAACTATATCAACTGCCCTTCCTAAAGATGAGTTTAGAATAGGAGTTTTCAACTGTCTTTTACCTTCAAGTAACCTGTTCCATGTGAACTTGTCTGCTGAGGATCCAGTCACTAGGACCCATCCTACACTTCCCTTCATCTACACATACCGTAATAGAGGAAGATCAGTAGTAGTGGCAAGCTGTTATTCAGGGAGGTTTCTTCACCATTACAGTATTTCTCAAGGAACAACTCCATTTAAATTAGGGATGTGCTCTGCTTCTAATCGGACCGGCGAATTAGAAGCGGAGCGGGGGGGCTTTGCCTGCCCTTAAGGTGGAGGCGAAGAGGATTGGGGGGCTGGCGGAGCGTGGCGAAGAGGATCGAGGTGAAGGCGGATCCTTCGCCTCGATCCGGAGCTCTGCCGGAAAGGTAAGTGGGGTTTACCGGGCCCTGCCACTGTCACTGTCGCCCATGCGGCGACAGCGGCAGGGCCCGGTAACCCTCCCCCTGCCCTCCTCTCCCTTACCTGCCTCCGTCCGCGGTCTGTCGGCATCTTCAACTGAGCTCGTGGTTCAACCAGGAAGTCTTGCGGCCCAGACTTCCTGGTTGAACCACGGGCTCAATTGAAGACGCCAACGGACCGCGGACGGAGGCAGGTAAGGCCCCCCTCCCCCTTGGTCCCTTACCGGGCTCTTCCGCCGTCGCCGCGCGGGCGGCGATGGCGGCAGGGCCCGCTAAACCTCCCGCCCTCCTCTCCTGGCCTTACCTGGCGCCACTCCCCTCCACTGCGGAGTTCCGATTAGGAGCCGGAGCTCCACGGCGAAGAGGAGCGGAGTATGGGCGGAGCAGTGCGGAGCGGAGCGGGCCGACCCAAAATTTTCAGATCGTCCCACGGGGCGGAGCGAGGGGTCCGTGCACACTCCTAATTTAAATGTCTGGAGCTTCCCAGAACATAACTTGAAGACCACTCATTTCCTTGCTTGTTTCATGGCACTCAATGCAGCATACGTGGGATTCCCAGGTAGTGCCCAATTCAGCCAACAGCTAGATTCAGATTTGCTTCATTTCATCAAGGCTGCTGCATCATGTGCCTTCAAAACATGCCCTAGGACCAGATGAAACTGTAAGGCAGGGGTGTTGAACCTCAGGCCTGTGGGCCAAATCCAGACCACCTGGGATCCCAATCGGGCTCTCTAGGGTTCCCTAGATGGCCACATCCCTTCTACACTCCTTTTGCCTTTGGCCCACCCATCCTTGGAATGGGCCCTCCAAGAGCTTCTCCAAAACTGAAAGAGGATCATCACCCCTGCTCTAATGATTGTTCTGCATGAGCTTTTGCTCATAGGCGTGTGCAGCACATTTCATTAGGGTGTGCACTCAGGGATATATTTTTAAAGGTGAACATTTATTGAATACTCAGTCATAAAGGACATTGTTTTTATTCATTTATTTATTAAACACTGTAGGCACTGATGCCCTACTCTACGTTAAGTTTGCCTGACTGCGGGACAGTCATTGCAAGTGAGGGGGGGTGGAATAAGGAGATGCTCCTCAAGCTCCAGCATTGGTGGGGCTTTATAGTGACACTGGCCAGAAGAGGGGCTTATGAGGCAATATTAGCCTTTGGGGGCCCTCCTCCTGGCCTCTTTGAAGCACAGTTCCCAGCAGAGAGGCGCCCAGCAGAGCAATTCCTTTTTGCTCCTCCTGCCAGGAAAAACGGTGCCCTGTCTGAGGCACTGGTTCCTCAGCATGGTGGCAGAGCAGCAAAAGAGCAGGTGGAAGACAATTCCCACTGGGTGTGGATTCCCCTCTGGATCCCCACTTAATGCCCCCCCTCAATTTGACACTTATTGCTTGAGACATTGGGGGATGTCTGGGCACACCCAGCACACCTCTTGTGCATACCTATGCTTTTGTTGAAATTAGCAGTCCTCTGTGATTTCCTTGATAGGGTATTCAGTCTAGAACTTTAATGTCTTGATAACAGGTTGAGGCTTGTGCTGTCCAGAATCAAGTTCTTTCCAGATAGTTTTGAAAAAGAGAGTTTTCCTTGTTGCAGTACTTAGAACAACAATAATAGCCACTGTATTGAGAGCAGCTGTTCTTATTCTAAAGACACTTTTGAACAGTACTTTTTCAATGTAACAGTTTACATATTCTAGTGTGAATTATCAAATGCTGAAAGAAGATAACGATGATGATGCGTTATCACAGATTGCAGCCACAGGTGTGAGCTGGGTCTAATGATTTCAACTAGATCCTGAAATGTGGTGGGTTGGATCCAGACTGAGTTAGTCATGCTTGAGGTCCATTGAAATAAATTGGATAAGGGTCACAGCAAACTTAAGACCACTGATTTCCCTGGAGCTTAAAAATTACTAACTTAGAGTAGATCTACATGACTGCTTCATAGTGGTATTGAAGTGCACTGATAACTGTTGGGGCACAATCCACATACCATGTACCACTTTCAAAGTGTTATTTCCTGCTTTTTATTCCACATTTGTAATGATCTGGTCTTAGTCTGGATCCAATCCCATGTGATGTAAAAAAACACCAAAAAAAAACACGCCTCTGATTGCACATAGAGCCACCATATCCAGACATAACTTTCTAATAACCATGCCTACTGTTCCAAAAAATACACTGTTTTGAGTAGAAACTTACTGCTTTGGTGGCTATTACATTTCTGAGACTAGTTTTTGGTAGAACAAGGTGTGACATCAAACTCAATCCTAAACACATTTATAGCGTAATCCTAAGCATATTTACTCAGAAGTAAATCATAGAATCATAGAATAGCAGAGTTGGAAGGAGCCTACAAGGCCATCGAGTCCAACCCCTGCTCAATGCAGGAATCCACCCCAAAGCATCCCTGACAGATGCTTGTCCAGCTGCCTTTTGAAGGCCTCTAGTGTGGGAGAGGCCACAACCTCACCAGGCAACTGATTCCATTGTCGTACTGCTCTAAAAGTCAGGAAGTTTTTCCTGATGTCCAACTGGAATCTGGCTTCCTTTAACTTGAGCCCGTTATTCCGTGTCCTGCACTCTAGGAGGATCGAGAAGAGATCCTGGCCCTCCTCTGTGTGACAACCTTTTAAGTATTTGAAGAGTGCTATCATGTCTCCCCTCAATCTTCTCTTCTCCAGGCTAAACATGCCCAGTTCTTTCAGTCTCTCTTCATAGGGCTTTGTTTCTAGACCTCTGATCATCCTGGTTGCCCTCCTCTGAACACGCTCCAGCTTGTCTGCGTCCTTCTTGAATTGTGGAGCCCAGAACTGGACACAATACTCTAGATGAGGCCTAACCAGGGCCAAACATAGAGGAACCAGTACCTCACGTGATTTGGAAGCTATACTTCTATTAATGCAGCCCAAAATAGCATTTGCCTTTCTTGCATCCATATCACACTGTTGGCTCATATTCAGCTTGTGATCTACAACAATTCCAAGATCCTTCTCATTTGTAGTATTGCTGAGCCAAGTATCCCCCATCTTGTAACTGTGCATTTGGTTTCTATTTCCTAAATGTAGAACTTGGCATTTATCCCTATTAAATTTCATTCTGTTGTTTTCAGCCCAGCACTCCAGCCTATCAAGATCACTTTGAAGTTTGTTTCTGTCTTCCAGGGTATTAGCTATCCCACCCAATTTTGTGTCATCTGAAAATTTGATAAGCGTTCCCTGCACCTACTCGTCCAAATCATTAATAAAAATGTTGAAGAGCACTGGGCCCAGGACTGAGCCCTGCGGCACCCCACTCGTTGCCTCTCCCCAGTTTGAGAAGGTTCCATTGATAAGTACTCTTTGAGTCAGATTCTGTAGCCAACTGTGAATTCACCTAATAGTTGTTCCATCTAGCCCACTTTTAGCTAGTTTGTTAATCAGAATATCATGGGGCACTTTGTCAAAAGCTTTGCTGAAGTCAAGATATATGACATCCACAGCATTCCCACAGTCCACAAGGGAGGTTACCCAATCAAAAAATGAGATCAGATTAGTCTGACAGGACTTGTTCCTGACAAATCCATGTTGGCTTCTAGTGATCACCGCATTGATTTCAAGGTGTTTACAGATTGACTTCTTTATAATCTGCTCCAGAATTTTCCCAGGGATGGATGTCTAGTCTGACTAGTCTGTAGTTCCCAGGTTCCTCCTTTTTGCCCTTTTTGAAGATAGGGACAACGTTAGCCGTCCTCCAGTCGTCCGGCACCTCACCGGTCTTCCATGATTTTGCAAAGATAATAGACAAAGGTTCTGAGAGTTCTTCCACTAGCTCCTTCATTACTCTAGGATGAAGTTCATCGGGCCCTGGAGATTTGAACTCATTCAAGGAAATTAGGTGTTCTTTGACCATTTGTTTATCAATCTCAAATTGAAATCCTGCCCCCTCAACTTCTGCTTCACTTTCTCCAGGGGGGTCATAGACCTGCTTTTGGGAGAAGACTGAGGCAAAATAGGAATTGAGCACTTCAGCCTTTTCTTTGTCATCTGTTATCAATTTGGCATCCTCATTAAGCAGTTGAACCACCATTTCTTTCCTCTGTCTTTTACTACTCACGTATCTGAAGAAAGCCTTTTTATTTCTTTTAGCATCCCTCGCTAACCTCAGCTCATTCTCAGCTTTAGCCTTCCTGATGCCGTTTCGGCACTTCTGCGCCACCTGTCTGTACTCTTCTTTTGTAGCCTGGCCTTCCTTCCACTTCCTATATGTATCCTTTTTTGTTTTCAGGTCATCTCTAAGCTTTTTGTGGAGCCACATTGGTTTCCTCTGTTGTCTTCTATCTTTTCTCCTTGTTAAAATTGTTTGTAACTGTGCCTTTAAAATTTCCTTTTTTAAATACTCCTTCCCATCCTGCACTCCTTTTCTCATTAGGCTCACTTGCCACGGGACCTTACTTATTATAGTTCTGAGTTTATTAAAATCAGCTTTCCTAAAATCCAGAGTACGTGTATGGCTACACTCAACTTTTGTCTCCTTCATAATCAAGAATTCAAGTATGACGTGGTCACTTTCTCCCAGTGTTCCCGTAACTGCCACTTTATCCTATTGAATCCAGTGGGACTTCGGGCTCATCTACACCAAGCTGAATATTGCACAATGAAAGTGGTATGAAAGAGGTATATAAAAGGCAGGAGCCACACCAAGCAGGATATAGTGGTATGAAAGCGGTATATCGTATGTGTCAATGGGCCCCAACAGTTGTCAGTGCACTTCAATATCGCTATAAAGCAGTAGTGTGGCTCCTACCTTTTATAAACCACTTTCATTGTGCAATATGGAATATCCTGCTTGGTGTAGATGAGCCCTTAATCCCAGGCAACTGTGTATACAAGTTTGCAGTTTATGTCAGAAAGAAATCCCACAGAATTTAATGGGACTACTTTCAAGTAAATTTGCTCAAGAAGGTAGGGCTGCAATTTAGAAGTGTTGGGCTGTAATTCCACACACAGTAAAGCTGCTTAATACCACAATCCTATGCATGCCTACCCAGAAGTAAGCCCTGCTGTGTTCAACTGGACTTACTCCTAGGTACAATTGCAGACTTTAATAGGATTAATGCAGCCTGACTATATGCAGAATTGAAGACTTTTGCTGAAGGCAAGCTGTATTTAAGAGAGCCGATGCTGCAATTCTATGCACTGTTACATGAAAGTACGCCCACTGAACACAGTGACTTACTTCCAAGTAAACAACCATAGGATACAACTGCACAAGGAATTTGCTTCCTATGATGCACCATTTGCTCTTATATTTTTCATCAGAGAATAAGCTCTGACTTTATTTATAGGAAACCAAGTATTTATTTTCCAAGGACATAATTTAAAATAACTTTTGCTAATGCCTAAAACTGTTTCTGTAAGACCAGAAGAGTCTCTTTAATAACGTTAAAGAGATCAATAAATGTTGGTGTCAGCTGTGCTGTGCCCATAATGCGCACTATCCATAGATCCAAAACACTTTCTGGAAACAGAGATGCATTGTATAAGGAACTCTTCTCCCACACTTTACAGACACTGAGCAAGAGTAAACGAAATTAAGTTAGCTTGTAGTGTCGTAGTATCGGTAGGCAAGAGGTGAACAAACAAAACAGCATTTGGACCCTCTATATGTTCAGATGCTTGCAAGGGGAAAGCACTCTTCACATTCATTACAGCTTAGCATGGAAGAGGAGGAAAGGAACAAGGAAAGGCAGCAAAAAAAAAGAGAGAGAGAAAAGGGGGGGAGAGCCTTTTGTATCTGTGTCCAATATGGTTTCTTTTGATTGTTCATTCTCCATAGTCAAGGGCTCCCCATGAGTTCTCATCTGTTACCCAGGCACAGCCATACCTGCCTGGCTGTGTGAAAGTGGCTCAGCTGTCGGCTCTGGATGAGGCTAACAGATCACATCTATCTCCCGGGCATCTACTGAGCTCACAGGGCTCCAAGGATCAAGCCCCGGACAAGAATACAAAAGCAGGTCTGTATAGAAAAACAGCCAAACTTCTGTATTGTCCATCGTTCATTGTATGGGCGCTTGAGGTCAAAACTATCCAGCATTCTTGCTTTCACTAGATATGTTAGTCTCTCTGTGTGTGAGAGAAGGGGGGTGAGCAGAGAAAGACAATATTGCTGTAGGTTGTGGGGGGGGGTTAAGGTTTTTTGGGGAAATTACTCAGATGAATAGCAGTTCGGAACCACTATGCAAGACAAATAATACATATGCATCCATGTACCATGTAAGATACAGTTGACATAAAATGGAAACCATTCTAAAAGGGTGTATTCTCACTTAAACTGATGTAAGAACAATTACATTTTGGACTGCACATGGAGGGAAATGTTCTAGAATAAAAGAGAGAGATGGAATAAGTTGCTCAGAGTACTTGCTAAGCATGAACATGACAAACTACTAAGATCAAACTTTATTGAAATTCTGAAAATAAAACTTTAACCACAAAGGAAACTGCACATAACTTTTAAACTAGTTGAGTGGGGAAAAGATGGATGGAGTGACACCTAGTGTGGTTTTTGAAGAACATAGAAGAAATAATTCAACAAGGATTTATTGAAAGTGTGCATAGGATGCCAGCCATAGACTTTTCAAAGTTTCAGCTAATTTGTTACTTCTTTTTTTAAATAAAAAGTAGATATGAATAATTGGTTTCTCCTTTTTTCAGTTTGGTGAATTCAATTTTTGAATAGATAGTACAGATGCTTGTATGTTTTGAGTCTTCTTTTTTTCTTAGAATTGAAGCACCTCTTATCAAAAAATGCCAGAGATTCACTATCAAATAATATTCTTAAGACTTGTTTCCTTCTTTATTTTTTGCTTGCTCTATATTTTTCCTTTATTTTAAAAATTCTTTTACCTCAGGTTTTGTTGCCTCTTATTCTCTATGCATCTCCTGCCCCCTTTCCTTCTCTTCCCACTCTCTTCCATACAGCTTTTCACTTTCTGAAAATGGCCCACTGAAAAAAGATTTGCTGTCCCATTCGTTCCGCACTGCCCCCATAAAAAGCAAATATTTTCAGGTTGACTGAAAGTTTAACTTTGTTATTTTTTTATTTTTAAAGAAAATGCAGCGTGACCTGGCACGTGTTGGTGCCCTTGCCACTTAACAAATTACTTGTTTTTTTGACCTAAGTTAAACACTGTGCAAATTTCCCTTGTCCATGTTTTCATTGTGTGCCAACTTCACTGATAAATAATAAAGAGCTAACTTGTTGGGCTTTTCAAAGCAGGCCTTCATTAATTTAGTCCAGATAATCTCCCTCACCATAATTCTACAGATAATATGCCAGAACCTCAAAGAGACTAAATTGATCTGCCGCCATTTTTATCAGGAGGAAAATAGCTGTTGATGATCTAGCTCTATATACTTAGTGGATGACAGATAAGGAATCATAGGCCCAAGAGAAAATAATAGTACAATCTCATAACACAATATGAATAATACATTTTCTTTAAATATATTACACATTAAAAGTAAATCTGAACATGGAGCATCAATCAAAATGTAGAACTTGTGCATGGATTCCCTTGAAAAAAATTTCTGTATCATTTTGCAGGTTTACTTTCTAAATCAAAACTCAGCTTTCACTTTACAAAAGAATAGAACCTAATGAGGTCCTTCCTTTGACAATTTGATGGACATATCATGGGTCTCTTTCCCTCCATCCTTTCATTATGTGGATGCAGCTTCTGTAAAAGGCCTGTTAAAATACCAACCACTCTCCTTTGCATAGAAGAGTTAAAGAGTTCCTTTCTATGGATACGTGCTCTATTGAAGATCTGTGGAAGACCAGAATGCCCTTCCTCTCTATAGCCATCACCATGCAAAACAATAACTTCTTTTTAATTTATATACTGATGCCATTTCTTCAGCAAGGTCTTGAATATTGAACTGGTCATGCATGGGATTGTCCCTTTCTTTGAACCCCCTTTTTAGTGTCTCAATCGTGCCGTTTAATTTTCAAAAGCGAGAAATATTGTAGAGTTGTAAATCTCTTGGCTTTCTTTAACCAGACCATAATCCATCCCAGTTTATATGAAGTTCTACCTCTCAAAAGTGATTTAAGAATGGGGTCAGCCAGCCTGCCACGCATTTACTGGCAGCTGGTCAAGCACGGAGCGAGAAAGCTTAGCCAATTCAAGGTGAGTTAAAGTCTCTTGTCTGTGATACAACTGTTGTGCTCCATTGTTGTCATTTTTGAGATTTCTATGACAAACTCCCCTGATGACAAGAGTGGCAGCCTCACAAGGAACCCTTTGTCTTACCACAGCAATCCTGGAATATTTGTATACTTAACTTACTTGTAGAGAAAGGAGGGGGATATTATGCTTTGTGTTCTGGATGATAATGATGATGATGACGATGATGATGAGTTGGATGTATTAGTTGCCTTTCTCTTTAAAAAAGATTTTAAAGAGCTTCGGCTATTGGGCGGTATAAAAATGTAATAAATAAATAAATACAACATGATTAAAACATACAAAATTTACTTCAGCTAAAAACACTTTCAACTGAAATACCACAATCCCATAAAAAAACTAAAGCACCAGTGACAACGAAACAATTCACTGATGCATCAAAAACCCTGTCATATGCTATCAAATGCTTGGGACTAGAGAAAGTATTAACCGGGCACCAAGAGATGATAATGCTGGTGCCAAGCAGACATCGAGGAGATTACCATTTGTTAAGCAGATTTTTTTTAAAAAAAAAATTATTTTCATGAATATGTATTACTTTTAAGCTATCCCCAAATGATATGAATACTAAACATTAGGGTTGTGCACAGACACACACACACTGGCCGCTTCAGAGGCCAATTCAGAGTTTCTGAATTAGCCCCAAACACCTCTGCCTGATCTGACCCTCTCAAGCCCCTGAGCAAGATTTGGGTGTTCAAAATATTTGGACATCTGATGGGCCAGATGGACAGCTGGTGCCCAGCTTTCCCACACACCTATTGAGAACCCTGCTGTGCAAGGCCCCTTCTCCTTACCTGGACATCCATGAGCACCTGCACCCATCTGGGCCTCTTCAAGGCAGTTGCTACTTTAAAAATGGAGACTCCCTTGAAGAGGCCTGGATGGCTGCAGTGTTCACATTGGGTCCAGGTAAGGAGTAGGGGGCTCATGCGGCGGAGGGTCCAGACCAGTCCAAAGTGCTCTGAAGCGCTTCAAACCTGACTTGACTTGACCCATATTGGCCCAGAGACAACCTGTTTAGTTCCTGACCAATTCAGGCCAAATTGACCCACTCTGGTTCGGAATTCGGATCTGCGGTTGAAGTGGTGCACAGTCCTACTAAACATATATGTAGACACCCACCATTAGGGTGATGCTAGACAAGAGGTTTTAAGAGCAATCAGAGTGGGTTCTTTGCATGACCCCCCCCACTTTGAATCTGGCACCATCTTTTTATTTATTTATTTATTTAAAATATTTGTAGAGCAGTGTACGAAATCCATTGAAGTAACAATTAAAATAAAATACAATTAAAATAAAACACTACTAAGCTAGGTATGAAAATCAGTAAATAACAGGCACGGAAACACCTTCAAGGATGCCTGTCACACTTCAGCAGGGAGAGAATGCCAAAGGCAGAGAGTGACAATAGAAAAGCCGCTCCCCTTGGTTGCCATCAGATATATCTGTGCAGACAACAGGACAGCCAGGAGGCCCTGATCTGCAGATCTCTTTGGGCTGGTTCACACATAACAACACGAGTGGGCCATCAGCATGTCAGCTATTTCTGCTTTTAATCAACAACCTATGATCAGCCCATTCATAGGTTGTTGAGCGTGACGTGTGATCCCTCAGCACTGGGTTTTTAGGGGCTAAGCATGGGAGGAGTGCATTTGCTCTGCCCTGCTTCTCCCCACAACCCTTGTTTAACCCATGGGCTGTCATGTCCTTATGTACAAATCAGGTCAGTGAATGGGCAGGTTGATATGGAAGAAGACGCTCCATCAGGTATAGATGTACGTATAGATTAATATGGGAGAATATGCTCCCTTATATATGTGCATTCCAATCAGTCTTGACCTTCTGCTCATGCATCAGGCAAGCTGTTGCCATTTTAAGCACATCCTTATCTTCTGATAGTCCCTATTTTGGAGAAGCAACAGTGAAGTTTATCTTCACTGTTTCCTCCCGTCGTCTCATTTTAGCTGCAATGCCCAGAGTTTGAGTTCATCTTTCACCCTTGTCCTCCTCTGATAGGACAATTTAGTTCCGAGCTACAGTTGGAAGCCCACATCCTAAAGAACATCACTGGTGGATCGGACCAAAAGCCGAGTCCAGTTCTGCAGCAGCCAACCAATTGCCTGTGGGAAGCCCATAAGCAGGACATGAGGACAGTAGCATCCTGCTGTGGTTCCCCAGAAACTTCTCCTGTTAACCTTCAAAGCTTTTCACGGTCTAGCTCCTTCCTATCTCTCCTCTCTCATCTCACACTATTGCCCTGCTCGTGCTCTTCGCTCCTCTGATGCCATGTTTCTTGCCTGCCCAAGGGCCTCTACTTCCCTTGCTCGGCTCCGTCCATTTTCTTCTGCTGCCCCTTATGCCTGGAACGCTCTTCCAGAACATTTGAGAACTACAACTTCAATCGCAGCTTTTAAAGCTCAACTAAAAACTTTTCTTTTTCCGAAAGTTTTTAAAACTTGATGTTCTGCAGACTTTATACTGTTAGTTTTACCCTACCCTGTGCCTGCTTACCCTACCCTGTGCCTGTTTGCATTCTCTTCCCCTCCTTATTGTTTTACTATGATTTTATTAGATTGTAAGCCTATGCGGCAGAGTCTTGCTATTTACTGTTTTACTCTGTACAGCACCATGTACATTGATGGTGCTATATAAATAAATAAATAAATAAATAAATAAATAAATAAATAATAATAAACTGATTTTCGGTGACACGTTGCCTTTGACAGTGGAGGTAGCATATAGTCATCAGGACTAGTAGTTCCTGATAGCCTTAATGTCTTGTGAATCCTTCACCCTTTCTTCCAATAATAACCCCAATTTAGGTGAAACAGCCACATGTTAAGTTCATCCTCCACTCTTACCCCTCAATGTTATTGTGTAATACTTCAGTATTCTTTAAACAGGATGAGGAGAGGCAGGTTGGCAATCACTCTGGAGTCAAATAAATATATTTTAAAATATTTGCTTAGCTTTAAGAGCTTCAATGAGTAACAACATTAACTAAATAATTAATATAACTATGCAGACCACATTCGAACACCACGATGGGTAGTAGATTACTTTTTGATTAATACACAATCCCCCACCACATAAACAGGCTGATAAGCTACAATTTGTTATTTGGCTCACCCCCAACTCCCTGTCCTGCTGCAGTCCTCCTGTCTAAGCAGTGGCAGTGTTTCACCCCTAAAGTGCTGGACACTTGCAGTCAGGAGGCACCCGATCCAACAACAAAACCCTGTGCAATTATCCCAGAGGACCAAAAATCCTGAGTGAACCCAAAAGGGAGAGGTGGCTATAAAACCTTGGGGCTTTGCAGGATTCAAACACAGCCTCTCCTAATTGGGACGTACCCGATCCAACAACAAATCCCTGGTACACCTGGTATTTTCCCAGGAGGAGGGAAAATACCAGGTGTACCAAAAAAGAGGGGGTGGCACTAAAAAAAACCTTGGACGTTTGTGGGAATCATACACAGCCTCCCCTAGTGGGGTGGCATCTGATAAGCAAAAATAAAGAAAACAGCCCCAAATGCACATTTCCCCCCATAGCCTAAAGTGCAGAATTATGCAAGTACAACTCCTCACAAATGCAAATTCATGCAATTGCAAATTTGTGCAAAGTTGCATTTGTGTAAATTCATACCATTTGCAATTGTGTACTTTAGGCTATGCATAAAAATGCATTTTGAGCTGTTTTCTTAACTTTTGTTTATTTTCTAAAGGTTTATTTGTGCCATTTCACCCTCCCCTAGGTGAAATTGTGCAAGGTTTTGATGGAGCATTTGTTGCTTCCCCTAGTTAACCCATCCTGTGCTAAAGAAATTCCCAACAGACGACACGATAACCCACAATGAGTTACATCGTGGGTAATTGTGTCATCCAAACCTAGTCTAACTTTACACCACTATTGATGACAAATACGGCATTACTATTATTAGGACTTTCCCAGGGCTCATCTACACCAAGCAGGATATTCCACTATGAAAGTGGGATGAAAGTGGTATATAAAAAGCAAGAGCCACACTACTGCTTTATAGCGATATTGAAGTGCACTGACAACTGTTGGGGCCCATTGACGCATACCCATTTACCGCTTTCATACCGCTATATCCTGCTTGGTGTGGCTCCTGCCTTTTATATACTGCTTTCATACCACTTTCATTGTGCAATATTCAGCTTGGTGTAGATGAGCCCAATTTCTCCAATTACTGTTGTTGACCTCTACTGCTGTGAGGTGGTGTGGGTAGCCATCCCTGCTTCTTCCGTCCTTCTTGTGAGTAGCGAGGGTCAGCAGAAGGAAGGAGCTGGGCAGGGGGGAATCCAGGGCCATTGGGGGTGGGGGGGTGGGCTTTCCTCCCCTCTTTTTAAACTTACTCTTTTGCTGGAGCACAAGTGCGCTCCAACTCCTCTTCTTCTAAAAAAAATGGTGGGCGCAATGCCCTGCTTCTTCCCTGGACATTGCGCTCTGCATGTGAACCCAGGGGGAGGATCTTGTGATCAGCACATTGCAAGATCCTCCCCTTTCCCTCTCCTGCTGTAGACATGCCCTAGAAGAGGTAATATCTGCATTCCTCTTTATTTGCTCTACCTCCATTCTCTCTCCATTTTTCTCAGTAAGGCAGCCACTTTGCCAAAAGTATTGTTTATGTTCTAACTTTCCCCTCTCTAACCCGAGTAGGATTTGCTGGTGTCTATTGCAATACTCTCTCCAAATATGCCATTAGGCTCTTCCTTTCCCTATCTCCCCTTTGGGTCACTTAAAGAAATGCTGGTCCAAGCTGTCACCTCCATGCATTCTTAATTCTAAGCTCTAGTATGTTGCCTAATTGCTAATGCTACCTCCCCATGGCATGCCACAACTCTTAGTTCAAGACTTGAAAAACATGGGTTCCTCCTCTACATGTGAACAATATGTTATCAAGGGTGTGTACTTCTGTCACAGAGTCAGCAGCTTCTCAAGTGCTCAGTGGACATAATCAATGTGACTGAATAAAATGTACTGAGTGGGATTCCTTGTTGACTCCATCAATTATCAGTGTTCTGTCCCAATTCTTTCCATCAAAATCACTTCAAAGACTCAAAACAGATTGATTCGCACATGACCATTATCAAAACTGTCTTCTGGTGTCTGGGGGAGCAGGCAAAAAGATGAGGATTCTCTCTTATGTTTCTTTGAACCCACTGTTGTGTATCGACATGTATTTGCTTTGCATGGCCTATGACTGAACCATGGAAATTAAAAAACAAACTGCTATTCAGCAAGTCATGTCAAAGGTGACCGCTATGCTGGAGAGTTGACTGTGGGACAAACATTCACTCTGATTAGAAGGCCTTTTCTGCAGCGTTGCTGTCTCCACAGTTACATACCTGTCTGCAGAAGCCTTTAGTTTATCTTGTCTATGTGGGAAGTCCTAGACGATGCCATCAATCTGAGAGATGAGAGGGATGCTCCCTTGACACCTAAACAAAGGCAAGAGCTCTGTAAGAGCTCCATGCTGAACAGAGTTCTTTTGAACTGCACGATGTTCACACACAAAGTGTCAGAACAGTCGCCATGTTCACATACGGGTTTTGTGCTGTGAGAAATGAAAGATGTCTCATGAATGGACCAAGGAGGTTTATCATACACACACTGAAGGGTACAGCATGTGTTTATGTTTTTATATAAACACAAGGGTTGTAGCAACTGACAACGTTCATCTCAGCCATTTCACCAGCCTTGAAACTGGCTATTTATATTTTTGGGGTGAGGTGAAATTCTTTTGGAGTAGTTAATTGGAGCTTCTGCCATTTTGTTTTTCTCAGAAAGCCCAGTTCTGAGGTGCTGTTTGAATTCTTGGAAATTCAGATGGCTGCCACCATAAAATTGTTGCTTCCTTTCTCACTTACTAGGGGGCACCATTATAGTGGACAGCAGTTGAATATCTACAGAAAATCATACACAGTTATGGAGTGGACACACACACACACATATATATATATATATATATATAGGGAGAGAAAGAGCAGACACTTTGTCATGAGATTCGCCAGATATCCTGAATGACCAAATACTATTTCCTTTCTCCTTCCTTGTTTGCATACTTTGGCTTCGAGAGAAGATTGTCCAAACTCCAAACACTATATAGAAGAAATGCCTGCCAAAAAGCCTCCAAAGCATTTCACTTACCTTCCAGTAATTGGAAATACAAAGCAGCAATAATACCTCTGGTATAGTGTGATAACAAAATACCTCCATCTTTAGGAAATGAAGGAATCTCATTCACAGGATGTGAGATGCCACGTGCTGCTCACTCTGCATTGTTGACACCACCTTGCACACTTGCAATAGATCTTATGTGAAAGATTTGCATAACCTCTTTGTATGCTTTGTGGAAACCTGCACAGGAGAACTTGTGAATCGTTCCCATGGGGAGTTATTTGAACTTACCTCTATGTCCCCCTATGGATGATACATAGGCCTTAGCTAGACCTACCTGAAAGTCCGGGGCAGAGGAGGGGAGACCTTGCGTTATGAATAATGCGAGATCTCGCCCCCGTTTACACGTATGGCGCGACGACCTCAAGAAGAGAGGTGTTGCACCTGCCATTTTTTTAATTTTTAAAAGGCCGGCTGTGCACAAGCGCTTGAGCAACACACATTAAGGGTTTTTAAAAAAATAAATTGATTTCCCCACTCCCCCACCCTAGCCCCGATGGGCGCAGCTCCTGGCTCCACGCGAATAATCGCGCAGAGCCGACTCGAGCCGCAGCAATGGGCCACACCTTCCGTGGTCCTGGGCTCAGCCTGGGACCACAGAAAAAGTGGGCCCAAAGTGTAGGGCTGTATCCCTGGGCCAGGGAGGGTTGATCCCAGGGCCCCCTGTGCATCATGTGGACACACAGGGACGATCCCGGGGTTCGCCCCAGGATAAAGGCTGATCTAGCTAAGGCCTTAGAAACATAGAAAGTTGATGCACAATTCACTCATACATCCTCTATTCTCAGGGAACACTCAGTGTGCATTTCTTAGCTACTGCTCTCATCAATTATGCTGAGGATAAAAGCTTCCTGAGGTTACTCTCTAAATATGCAAATATCCCATACCAATCAGGTAAAGATAGAACTCTGTATATACGTGCCTCTCCCCACCAACTTAACTGACAATATGAAGTTCTGTGCTATGAATGAGACTCCTCACTACCAGTCGTATCCATTACTACCCATGGGACTGTACTCCATCCTTCCCTTTAATTCTTCCATTATTTTAGGTATTTCCCTCCACAGGATTTTCCTTCTGAGGCATTTATCATGTGCTCATCATTCCCTACTTATGGTTGTTTACAGGTTCTTTAGATAACAACATTTTGCTTCTTTAGATAATATCATTTTGCTTCTATGTCTAATGAGCACTTTTGGTGAGTTTTTTTTTTTTTTAGAGCAAGGGAAATGCAGCATTTAATTGTGAAAGTGAAAGAAAGCACAATTTCCTCTTGTGCATTTGCTATATTCAGCACCACAATGCCACCTAGTGGTTATGTAATGGAAAAGCAGGAAAGGAAATGCTCCTTGTGTAGTGCTCAATTCTCAATTCTGCGACAAAACCAAAACTAGCTATAGTTTTGTTTGTTTTTAAGGTGGTGGGAATCTACACTGGTGTTATTCTAACGCTTTGAATGGGTTACTGTGACGCATAGTGTCACGTGACCCTGGGTCTCCCACATTATAAATGAGTCGTACTTACAGGTTCTGTTTCTTAGTTCCAGCGTGGCTGCAGATTCATGTGCCTCCTTATACCGGTAATTCTCCTCTCACAACCCAGAGCTGCTGAGTTTGCTCCGCCCACTTCCTGTTCTCCTTCCTTCACCCCGTTTGCTATCTTATCTGCTACAGCAGATAAATCACACCAGCCTTATACTGTGCAATCACTGACAATTGTATGCAAAGGACTCAGAAGTTTTCCACCTTAGAATCTGCTTTTATTGTGAAGTACTCCCATGCATCCTGCCTTAAAATTTGAATCAAATTGGATCATCGGTTGATTTTTTATGATTTTTTAAAAAACATTTCCCCTCTCTTTGCAAAGGAGCTGTAGCTCCCTGCAGGAAAATTAACAAGGTCCAAAGTCCAAAACTCATGACCAGCAGGGCTTAAAGGCTGCTGCTAAAACTTTTCAATTCGGTCTCCCATCCCAACCCTGACCAGACCCAACCCACCTTAGCTTCAGCAAAGTGGCTGGCTCCTGTGCATTCAAGCAATTCCCAAGGACTTGTGTTAAGATGTTTTGGGAGGGAGGGAGTTTGTGTGTGCTTATGACTTGCCCTGCACTGCTGGCTAGGAATGAGGCAGGCAGTGGGCGGAGCAAACCCAGCAACGAAAGGATTTAACAATGTGCCCTGCAGTAACGTTGAAGCTACAGAGAACCGATACAGAGAACCACGTTAGAAAGGGACACTAGCAACGTTATAAGACTAGTGTAGATCCGGCCATGGTGTACTTAAACCACCCTAGTTAAAGGTGCTCCCAAATAGAAAGTTTTGTGAGGTCAGTTATGCTGAACCCTTACACCTGTAATCCGTGTGCCATAACAGGACTTGGCCAAGCTTTGGGCTGCTCACTGCTATTCCAAATGGACTAGGATAAGGATGGATGGTATAAATCAGCAATTGTAGCTCTTAAATCCCCATGCCGCCTTGTCACGTTCCTACAGGTACCCTGTTCTCACAGCCTATTTAGCACTATATTTGTGGGAGAAATCTGCCATCTGGATACAGCCTTAGTTGTGCCAATACATGATGCCACTGGAGTGTACTGGATATAGCATGCTGAGATCAGATGAGAAAAGCCCAAATCCCCATGCAAATGTGAAGCTGTTCAGGTGACCCTGAGACTGGATAAGTTACCAACTCCAAGCTGAACTTATATAGTTGTTATGAAGCTAAATTGCTATTCTGAGTTTCTCAGAGGAAGTGCACGATACAACAATAACAAATAAATAACATGGAGGAAGCAGATGTCCACATAACAATATGCTCAAAGGAATGAATACACTGTCTGAATGTATACATTAGACAGAACTAGTAAGCTAGAGTGAAGACAGGCCCTGTGCTTTCTACTACTCATGCAGTAGATAAGACAAAAGTGAAACCGTCTTTACTCATCTTGTGGATGTGGTCCTCTTAGCTAAAATTGTCCCTCCATCCCATGAGAAAATTGCAAGCAACGTGCTGCAGTTTATCTATGTGTGATAAAGCCCTCTGTTTTCTCTCCTTCATATGTCCTCTGAAAAGACTGCAGAGTGTTCCGGTAACGCTGTGGTTTGGGTTGCTAAGAGTTCTGTACTTCTCATAATGCAAAGTGTTTTTCGCGTTTTAGGCATGCTAGATTTCATCACTTGCTTGTCTTTAGCTTTGGGAGCACAAATAAGTTCCAGGAGATCTATCACATGATTAGAGCTATCCAATCAGAACATGAAGAAAGGGAAGTAGTTGCCAAAAGAGCAGATGTGTCCAAAGTCTGTACCCGTTAATTTCGTGACCTACTAAAATCACTCGGAGATTTATGCTGCTAATTACTGACTTTGTTTCTGATTTAATCACCCTTTGCTTCACCTTTCAGAAAAATGTGAGCAGAGAGAAGTTCCTACAAAAATATCACATTATGAAAAGTCTTAATCTTAAAGAGAAAAGAAATGTATGCTGCATTGTTGCTTTTTTTTTTTTTTTTTTAAACATTTTAAATGAATATTTGGAAATCAACAGTGAATGCTTACATGGATTTTTTTTAATGTGAGCTTTTGAAGATTAAAGTAGAATTTCATAAAATAAGTCGATTATACTTAGTGCTCACCATGAAGCATTTGTTTTCAGGGAACACACACACGAACTTGGCAGCCTTAGTGCTTAAGGAGTTAAGCACTACTGTGTAAATATTTTAATCATTTCAAAATATAAATGCAGCCACATGATTGGGCTTTTTCCCCTTCTTTTAAGGCTGTTCCAATGGTACCCTAAGGTTACCAGAACAGAAATGTTCAAAGTGTACTCAACAGAAGTGAAGAAGCATCACTTTTCTTCTTGGAAACACCACTGTACATATCAGAAAATACAAAAGATTGAACAGAAGGGTTGTTGTAAATCCACACTGTCAGGGTTACTCTACTCTTCTAGAGTGAGTGTGTGTGTGTGTGTGTGTGTGCGCGCGCACGCGCAGAGAGAGAGAGATTAGGTCCAGATGACACGATAACCAAAGGTGAGTTAAATAGTCAACGGTGGGTTAAATAGCCAAGGGCTGGTTATTGTATTATCTGTTGGGACTTTTTCACACCATGGTTGGTTATTCAGCTGAAATAGGCAATGCAAATAACCAACACTGTGCAGACTTGATTATTTGAACAACCGTTGGTTATCGTGTTGTGAGTCAGGCACCATTGACGATTTTGTCACACACCGTTGGTTATTTTCAGCAACTACAGAGTCCCGTGGCAAGAGTGACCAAAGCGGCAGCTGCTGCTCAAGTCCAGCCAGCAGAACTTACAATGGCTGATGGGAAACTAATGGGAGGACTGATGGGGGAGAAAGGGCAGAGCATGTGTCAATCAAACACACCGTTGACTAATAGTCAACTTGAAGCTGGCCATAAATGTATTACCCAATTCTCCCTCTGGATCATCACCATTGTTGATTATAATCATGTCATATGGGGAGTACCCCTTCAATAATCAACCGTGGAGTTAACAATTAATCCACCATTGACTATTGTGTTGTCTGAATGGAGCCAGAGAGAAAATTGGTATAAATAGGCTCTCAAAAGGAACGGAAGAACAGTGGGAGAAATGCAAGAAAACAAGTCAATTATTTCATTTACACCATCAGAGAAAAGTGACTGTCCGAACAGTGGCAATCCCTGAGTAAATAGCTAGTATGGAAAGAGAATCCCCTACCTCTTTCTTCTTTACCTTTCCCACCCTGCAAGAGCAGACAAAAAGTGGAAGTCATTCAGAGGTTTGGACTCAAACGTCATCAATATGCAGATGACACTCAGCTCTACCTCCTGTTTCCATCTAACGATCCCAGGAAAGTGTTGAATGCCTGAATCGGTGCCTGGAGGTGGTTTTGGTATGGATGAGAGAAAATAAACTGAGACTTAATCCATACAAAATGGAGGTGCTTTGGGTAGGAAAATCAACCAATCTGCATAGAGGAATACATCTGGTCTTAGATGGGGTTGCACAAACACATCCCCCCCAAGGACAAAGTGTGGGAGTGCTCCAGGACTCAGCTAACTGGGAAAGCTCAACTGGCGGGGTAGGACAGGAATGATTTTTACCAGTTTAGGGCAGTACGTCAACTGCAACCCTGGCCTTAGCTAGACCTAAGGTTTATGCCGGGATTGTCCCGGGGTCATCCCTGCCTGCTCCCGGGATGTCCTGTGTGTCATTTACATAAACAGGGATGACCCTGGGATGATCCCGGGATAAACCTTAGGTCTAGCTAAGGCCCCTATCTCATGAGGGAAGAACTTGCCTTGGTTATTCATGCTCTGGTGACATCCAGGCTTGACTACTATAATACAATCTACATAAGGCTGCCTTTAAAGATGGTTCAGAAATTTCATCTGGTACAGGATACACCTATCTGAAATGCTTTGGCTAAACTTCTTTGAAGGATCACCTTCTCCCGTACCAGCCTACCCACACTCTGAGGTCATCAACAAAGAGCCTTCTTTCCTGCCCATCACCAAGGACAGATGGGCTGGTAAGTACAAAGGAGAGGAGTTTTTCAGTAGAGGCCTTGCAGCTTTGGAATCAAATTTCATCAGGGTTTTGTCAGGTCCCTTCTTTGCAGATCTTCAGGAAGGCTCTAGAGACCAATTTGTTTTGGTTGACCTTTCCATAATCTCTGGGTGGCAGGCTTTCTGGCTGTGGCTTGTTTTTATATGAATTTATTGAATATTTATTGCTTTTCTATTTTTGTATTGCTTTCATCCTGTACACCACCTTGAGTGGGTTCTACCCTTAAAGGCAAGCTAAAAAACATAATTAATAAATTAATAAATAAATAAATAAATAAATAAATAAATAAGTAAAATGTGTGTCTAGATTCCATGTTTTTCAACTGAAGGCATGCGCTGAAGATGCACATGGTCCTTAGACTCTTGAAAAGTCAAGGCATGGACTTGCAGACTAGAATGCTGGAGTAGTGGTCACATTCTTTGGTAGTGGGGAGCACTTCTTGAACAAATATTTTTGGCAACATTCAAATAGTAAGCTCTCTAATTAAACATCCGAAGGAAATATTTGCAATCAGTAAGTGGTTGAGCACCATGTGCAGTATCCAGTAATACTGCTGTGCTACTGATCACTCCATTGCACCACTGGGACTAACTGCTAGTGCAATGGGGAGTTACTGCTTCCTAAAGTAACTCTGGAAACTACCCTATTTCTTTGATTCTAAGACGCACTTTTTTTCCTATATAAACATCTCTAAAAATGGGGTGCATCTTAGAATCGCGGGTGTGTCTTAGGGTTTTTATTTCTGTTGGTGGTACTGAAATTAGTGCGCATCTTACAATCGATAGCGTCTTACAATCGAAGAAATACGGTAGCAGAAATGCTCGTTTCCAGATTGGGACAAGTCAATGGAACTCCCTTGTGTGGGCTTCACTGACCTGTCCCATTCCGGAAATGAGCATTTCTGCTCATTTCTGTTTGTTTTAAGAACCACTAGCTCCACATTGTTCTAGCAGTGGATCCTGCTGCCATGCAGGCACAATAGGATACTGCCTCATGTACTCACAAGTCAAAATTAGAAATTTGGCCAGATCTACCCCAAGCAGGATATGACACTTTGAAAATGGTTTGAACATTGTATATGGAGTGTGTCCTGGGCCCCAACAATTGTCACTACTGTTATAAACCATTTTAAAGCAGCCGTGTAGATCCTGCCTCTCTCAGTCCATCAGCATTTAACATGTACAGACAATATGCAGAAACTGAATACATTTTATTCTTAGTTGTATGATTTACATATATTTTATAGATATATTTAAGGGTAAAGCTGGTTTAAGCTTACATGTAAAAATACCCTAAGTAGTTGTACCTAAACATCACTCACCTACCTGAAAAATTAGGCTGCTTTTATGAATTATATGGATTTTTGCACTGATTTGCTAGCAATGATACGAAGGCAAGATTCAAGATATAATACATATTTCAGTACTAACCGATTTCAGCATCTGTTATTTACACACTTAAAGGTGACCGAAAAATAATTTTAAATAAATAAAATCCAAATATTTCCCCAATGCAGGGAAATTTGTTGTCAAGGCCTTATTTCTGTATGACAGGAATGTTGTTTCATTTTAGATCTAAGATTTCCGACAAGGTGGACAATGAGCCTTCTGAAAGGCAAGAGCTTTGGCTTGTTTCTTTCTTTCTTTTTGTATAAACTCACAAACATGGTCAGACATAGCTTTCCTTTCAGCCAATTAAGCTGTTTTAAAGCAAACTGGTCAAACAGTGACATCATAGTGGGGGGCCAAGAAATCAATTGGATGATATAGAAGGCAGAACACTTAAATGGTGACTTCTGCCATTGTTTCCCCTGTCTGAAGCTTTTCTCCTTGGCCAATGCTGCCCGAGTGACCCTATACAATTGGGGGAATTCAAAGCCATTGACCTCAAGAGATGCCATTAAGAAGGCAACTGCAGAATAAAATTTCATGGTTGGGAGCCAAACGTACTGTCTCCTTCCACATCTTGATGTAGGCAATATTTAATCTGTATGCCTTCTTCCCATCATTATCATAGCCTTAAAATAGACAAATGTAGTAGACAAACACAGAGATCATATGTTTGCATTAACAACCATACCGGTATGTGCTTTAGAATAATATTGACCTTAACAAATGCTGCAAATAGTACAATTTCACAACACAATGCTGTTGCCTTTTATGGAACGACAGTGAATAATTACAAGTGGTGATTTTTTTCAGTATACCGGTGCAGATTATGGACTCTTTCCCTGGCATATATTTCATATGACATCCATTGTCTTCTCCAGCTGCTGGATATAAAATTGGTGAGTTTCAACATCTGTCTAATGACCATACAGTTTCCCATGTGCAAAGAATAGGCAAATTCAAAACATTCTGTTAATAATTGGGGACACAGGGGAAAATGTTCTCTTTGCCATTTCTTAATGAGGACATCAAAATCTGTATTCAACCAGCAAGCAGATACAAAATGGAACCTTGGGAAACGTAAGAATGTGGCAATAGTTGTTCTATCGTCACAGAAGAATATAGAATGTTCAATATGATTTGGGAGGGGAGCTCATGTTAGTCAAGAGACGTTTTAGGGTTTAAAAAATACTTTGGCTTAGCTCAGCCAAATTAACATAGCTGAAGAACCTGAATTTTATTCTGCTTTACCAAATAATGCCACATTACTCCAGCCATAAGCACCAGTGGCTTCCGAGCCCATGTTCTGGATTACTTCACAGTTCCAATGTGGCTTAAGCAAATTAGAGAATGTTCTTTTTCAACACCAACTGATCCACGGAGAAGATCAACACATGTGTTAGCTGGAATATTCAATCTGCGTTGTGACAGGGTAGATATGCTATTCCCTGTCAGCTTATCCTTCCACCAAATGTATGGAGTAAACTACAGAAATAAAAGGGAAATTAATAAGACAGAGAGAGGAAGAGAGCTTTCATCTCCTTTGAACCATTATAAACTTTACAATCTGCAAAAAAAATAGCTTTATTGATACATTTCTCAATACATCAGGTATGACTAATATGAAGAGAGAGATTCTTGGAAACCTTCTTTGAAAGACCTCCAGTGACCTTCCCATTTTATCCTCACAACAGTCCTGAGAGGTGGTCTGGCTGAGAGGTAGCGACTCACAGCATATCTCTATGCTTCATTACTAGGCAGGAATTTTAACCATTCATACCCAATATTGTATACAACTTGGATGGGCAACTTGGTTTGGACTATAACTTCCATTAGCCCTGGCCAAAATGGCCAATGATCAAGAATTATGGAGGTTGTCACCCAAAACATCTGGAGGGCACCAGGTTACCAACTCCTGCACTACATTAAGTTGGATTTTGCATTAGGGCATTGAAAATCTGGGCTAGGATCTAAAGAACCATGCAACTGGTTCCATGAGTCCAAGGTGGTTTTAAGCTGCAAACCTATAAACCAATGGTGGGTGACCTATGGCCTTCCAAATGTTTTGGCCTACAACTCCCATAAGCCCTATACAGCCTAGCCAATGGTTAGAGATGATTTGTAGGCTAAAACATCTAGAAGTCCACAAGTTCTTCAACCCTGTTATGGACACTTCTTCTGGGAGTAAGCCCTATTGGACTTATATCTGGATAGAAATGCATGACTTAAAAAAACAACGCCTATATCCTTATGCTACATGGTGAGTTCTTTTTGAAACTGAAGGCATTTCAAAAAGAGTTTGTGATACAACATGAGGTATTCAACTAGTCAAGGGAGAAAAAGTAAATAACTCTATTAAACTAGCAGAAGCCCCTTGCAACTCTTCAGATCCCATCCCTGGTCGGTAGACTTTGATTTGACTCAGGTGCATCACTGACCTGTGGTCCAAGCCAGTATACAATTAGCCTAGTAAAAGTAGTTCCAGATCTCAAATTACCATAGTTGGCACATTCACAAACAATCTTTGCAATGCCGTCCCTCCTCCTGAAGGCAACACTTTGGAATGGTGACATAACCTGTTTCAACTGAAAATAGTTTATAAGGGAACTGAAAAAGGCATCATTGCCCTACAAGTGTGCACATTTCTTTGGTTCAGCTGTTGTCTCTGATCAAGCAGGTTTTTCAGATTTTCAAAGCGCTAGAAAAAACCTGTTTAGCAGCAGTGATAGTGGGAAAACTGTACACACCGCAGGCAACGACGCCTCTCTCATGCCACCTCCAACACTCTGGGAAAACTACCCCAATAATCTGTATCCAGCCTGATAGGAAGAGATTGGATGCAGCAGCTCTTCATCACTTTGTTAGGCTTTGTTTTCCTGTATCTGTTACTATTTTCTGGCTACTTGCTACCGTTCCTGTGTAGACGCATGTTAAACATGATGACTTGCTGTATAGAAGCCATGTGTTGTCATAATGTAACATCATTAAACAAAGTGTTTAGAGCAGTTTTTAGCCGAGCCAGAACATGAACAACAAAACCCGCCAATTACACTGTCATTTTCGGTAGTTGTTAAGGTTTCAAATGTCTCCAACTTTCTCTGGTAGGCCATATTGAGCATGTCAGAGTGAGCATCTGAGATAACGATTTGCTAGGCAATGTGCTATTCTGCCCCCCCTTTTTTTAATATCAGAGAAGAAAGAGTTCTTTATAATAATTTGGCTCAAATGTCTACACACATTGCTCTAGCGTCTGTAGCAGCATGTGTTTCTAGGATTGTTCTGGAAGAGAAAATGCAGAAACAGCAGGGAGCAGAAGATAAACAGGCAATTCGTGACTCATTAAAACCAGCATTGGTAGCCAACATTGTGGAGTGTGTGAAGGCCCCCGATCCAGCTCGCCTATAAACTTTTCTTTACCAGCTGGACTTAGCATCTGTCAGAGTTTGGAAAGGGAGATAATCTGGTACAAATGATTTCAGTGTGTCGCATTTATTAACCTGCCACCTTACATAACACTGCCGCTGATTGGGAACTCAGGGAACAGTTTGAACAATGACACAGCTTATTGTTCAAATGTTACAACTTTGTTGCTGTTAAAGACGCCTTTTTAGAAAAAAATAAGGGGGGAAATGCAGCAAAGGCAACTGGGGGGGGGGGGGGCGGAATATAATGCAACTGACTGGAATCACCAGCAAAGCTGGGAAATGTACGTGCCAGAGGGTTCTTCCAAGCTCATCTGTTAAAATCTCCTGTTTGTTTTCTACTTCACATCAACAAATAGAAGAACTTTTAAAGCTAGTTGTCATATTAACTGTTAGATGTAACTGTGAACAGAACAAATACCACACTGAGGGTGGTATCCAGTTAGGTTCTCCCGCTGAGGAAATGGCTTCCATCAGCAGAATGGCGAGGGGGGCAATTCCCCCTTCCACCCTGCAACCCACCCCCCAAATCTGCTCCAGAGGGTTGGGGGACCCTCTGAAACAGATTTTCAGGAGGTGTGGGGGTTGGAGGGGGGAGGGAAATACATTGTTATATTTGCAGAATGTTGGCTTTTACTCTGAGAACTCAACGACCTAATTCCACCCACACTAAAGCCTTATCCAGGCATTATTTATGCTTGCAGCATGGAGACCTTCTCATGGACAGTTGTATGTACATAAGCTTCCATGCAATTCGGAACCCTGATCACTCAGGGTTGCAAATCATGGGGAAGCTTATGAACATATAGCTGAACATGCAAAGCCCCCCATCCCCTGGTACAAGCATTCATACTGGATGCATAGATTATTTATTTATTTATTTATTTATTTATTTATTTATTTAGCACCATCAGTGTACATGGTGCTGTACGGAGTAAAACAATAAAATAGCAAAACCCTGCCGCATAGGCTTACATTCTAATAAAATCATAATAAAACAATAAGAAGGGGAAGAGAATGCACCAAACAGGCACAGGGTAGAGTAAAACTAACAGTATAAAAGTCAGATCATATAAAAGTCAGATGCATACATGGTGATGGAACATCCGTCGGCAGAGGTGCTACTCAGTGCAGCCTCGTTCCACCTCACGTGGTGAATAATACTAGTTCCAATAATGCCTGGATAGGGCTCTGTTGTTCTTTACATTCAATGCAATTCTATAGGCAAATACTCTGATTCTAATAGCAGAGGCAGCAATCTTATACACACTCACTTGGAAGAAAATCCTATTGAACTCAGTAGGATGTACTTCTGCGTCAGTATGAATAGGCCTGAGCTAGAAAGGTAATTATCAAAAAACCACAATGTATCACAGAGTTGGAAGCTAATAGACAATGTGGTTGTTTCTAAGACTGCTCCTGAAGTATGATCTCTACCAGAAACATGTTGGGGTCGATAAAAAACTTCTTCCTACCCTCACCATCGCCCTGCCTGCTTTTTCCTCTCCCACATTGCAGTAGGGGATCTTGCCTTCAGATTTTTTTCCCCTAAATCACAGACCACATTTTTAAGCTGGCTGGGAATTCTGGCTTTTGCAGTCCAGCACATCTGTAAGGTGCCAAGTTAGGAAGGCTGTTTAAAGTGTATTAAGCATTTTAATGCAAAATATATCCTTTAAAGCAATTTCCATCTTTTAAAGGGTCAGATCCTGTGCTAAATTAAACCTGGCAGCTTAAATCACCCTTGGGGTTTACAGCTATGACGATCTGGAACTGTGATTGTAAAGGCAGTTCAGTGTTAGTCATTAGTATCAAATGTGTTTACACTAGCCTTCCCCAACTTGACATGCTCCAGATTTGTTGGACTACAGCTCCTATCATCCCCAGTCAGCACTGTGCTAACTGGGGATGATGAGAGCTGTAGCCCAACACATCTGGAGGGTATCAGGTTGGTGAAAGCTGTAGTAAAGGGTAAAATCCAACAGAAGGCCTACTTAGAGTAACCCATTGAAATGAAGGTAGTCATGACCAGCTTAAGTCCCATTCATTTCAATGGGTCTACTCTAAGTAAGCCTTGTGTCAGATTTTACCTAAAGTAAGTAATCTGAAGGTTTGACCGCCTTTAGGGTGCAGATGATATCCTTGGCTACAGGTAGTAAAAGAGGAAAGTCTGCAAAATAATAATAATAATAATAATAATAATAATAATAATAATAATAATAATAATAATAATAATATCAACTTCAATATAGACTTTGCCACCTAAATACACACTTTCTAGTTTGTTTGACAGAACAAATTTGCAAACAGTGTCTATTTGTTCTTGTTCCAGATCAGTTGCCAGCAATTTCAAATTAATGGGGATGTTTATTCTTTATTACAAAATGTGCACATATTAACTTATAAAATATGGATAAGCTGCTTTCCTGCAGTGCAATGCAGGCTTGCCATTTAAAAATAAAGAAAAACTGCAGAGACTTGGGGAAGCGGGGGGGGGGGGAGGAGAGGGGGGGGAGGGGACGGGGGGGAGGAAGGCAAGCAAAAGAATACCTCACATTTCATAATGGTTAGCCTATTATTTGTAGTTTTGAAACTTTATTGGTCCCCAATCTAATCTTTTCTGAGTATAAAAACATTAACATATGGTTTAACGCAGCACAGGGCTGGAAAGTCCATATCCCAAATGCGCATTGTATGCAGGGTGACATTCACACTAAATATCATCCCTCAGGGTCTGTACTCCATTTTACCTGGGATTGGAGAGCCATGAAATCTCTGGAAAAGTTGTTCATGAGTCTGAACCAAATGGTGCACAGTGTACAGAGATAGTAACAGTGTCTGCTTCTGCCAAAGGTTGTGGCTCAAATGTCTCTCTAAGTAACATTAAAAATCTGCTGCTTCATGCCTATGAATTTCAATATTTATAGCGTTCAATAAAATGGTCCACTGTCAGAGAGAGATGTGCCACTGTGCACTCTCTGAGCAGATGGGCTGCAATATGGCATATTTACATGGACCAGCTGTGGAGTGCAGAAATGAATGCTGGTCATAGGCAAGGTACAGGCGCCACATCTGGAATGCTAACAGACCGGCCTCTGCATCCATTGTAAAGTCTCCGGCAGCAGGATGCGTTCTGATTTAAAGCTGCTCACCAGTGTACCTTAAACTGCATCAAGAGTCCTCATTAACACAAGAGACTACAGTGAGGTTTAGGGCCTGGAACTTCTCTGTTGGGCATCTGTTAGAACACAAGAATGGTACTCTGTAGTCTATTATAGAAGCACCCCAGGGAGAAATTCTTTCGTGGATAGTGTTGTGTTCTAAATTTAACTTCTCTTTTGCTTTCTCCTATATAATGATGGAGGTTTTAACATAGTATGATAATCACAGGCAACGCTTCTCTTCCTCACACCCACCCCACCCAATTTGCTAACGTTTTTAAAGGCTTGATTGAACTATTTGTTTTTTTAAAACCAATGAAACATTTAATATGCCTGACACATAAAAATAATGCATGTTTTTAACTAAATTTTTATGATGAGTACCTAAAAAACACACACAAATCTAATGCCCTTACGGCCATTCCATATATTATGGGGATGCACAATTCAAGTTTGCCACCATGTGTATATATTCAACAGAAAGCTGCAGCCAATTGCAGCTCCCATATGAATGTGCTTACACTATACATGTGTTTGTTGCACTCATACTTACATATTTAGATTTGCATTTAAAGCATCCAACCCAATGTATTGAAAAAATAAGGTATTCACAGTGGAACCCTAAAGACTCCAACTTAAGTCCCAGTGGTGCAGCTAAGCAATCGCCCTATAGCCCAGGGGACAGGGGAGGCAAATGACCACAACTAATGAGGGAATCAGGGCAGCAGAGGCAAACTGTAGTCTTGGTGGTCTGTTCCTTTCATCCACTGCACAGACACAATTAGACACTGTGCCACACAACTTGTATTTTATAAAGGGAAAGGGCTTCTGAGTTCACTGTAAGGGGCAAAGGCTCAAGACTCTTACCAGGTACCTGGGAGAAGAAATTAACTACCTGCAGCTTTACCTTCTGAGGCCTAGCAATTTTGAAATAAAAAGAAGCAAAATGAAGAAGGCAGCCACTGTTAGATAGAAGCAGTCACGCTACTGCTGCAATGAGATGAGTCCTATGGGGAGAACAGGCCTAAAATACCTCAGATAGCATGAGTTACACCATTTAAGCGAGCGAGCAGGGGGGGCCGGGCGAGCGAGGGGGCCGGGGGATGGGGGGAGCGAGCGAGTGAGCGGGTGGGGGGCGGGGGGCGAGTGGGGGCGAGTGGGGGGCGAGCGGGGGTGGGTGGGTGAGCAGGCGGGGGCTTAGGGGTGAGCGGGGGGGACTTCAGACATTGGGGGGAAATCGGGGACAGGGGGAGAGGAGAACTCTTTTTTTTTTTTTTAAAAAAAAGGAGACTTACCTCATCGTTGGTGCACTCCTGCGCACGTGGCCCCTTTAAGTTTTTTTAAAAAAATGGCCGACACAACGGGGCTTTCCCTTTCCCCGTCGCGTGTCATGTGTAGACTGGGGCGACAGCCTGCACTAGCTGCAGCACAGCCTCGCCCCTACTCCCCACCGGATTAACAGGTAGGTCTAGTAAGGCCCTCTATTTTTAAAAGGGGACAATAATAAAATCAAATATACATAAGAATATTGGAGGATAATAAACATTTCATATATTATTTATGCTAACATTGGAATGGTCCTGGCACACAGGGAACATGGACTTCTCACCAAACAACTTTTATCATCTCGTACCATCTACCCATGCTTTCCATCGGTTCTTTTCTATAAGAAGACCAGCAAATATTTTGTCCAGTGTGCTTTTCATTCTGCTCTTGCATAATAGCACTGTACACCATTTGTACCTTCTGGATTTTGCTAAATCACAGTTGGTTTTGGTAATTTTATTACAGGAAACTTCACCCTCTATGCACAACACCCAGGCCTCAAAAAAAAGATAGGAATGTAAGACAACATAGCACAGTCCTTCTTGCTCCTGCCTGTTTTGGGGGAGCAAGGCCAGATTGGAACTTCCAGCCATGATTTCTGAAATCTGGAGAAGCTCAAGAATCAGGGAAATGTTGAAAAGATGGAGGAAACTGTCAGTTCAACACTTAAAAACCAGAGGATCACATCTCCAAGGGGGAGATATTATTCGCCCCCATTCCGTGTCTGGCTTTTGGTGCATTCATTCCTTTGGCTCCCCCTCCCCATTTTCAGTGCTTCTGAATTGTGCTACCAGGTCCCTCCTTCCCTTTAATATTATTTATCCTCTGGTCCTTTGCAACTGTGTGCAAATTACCCACTAGGCAACCTGGTCCTGTCAATTTCCTTGTGTGTTACCTACTCCCCTTCCTTACTTCCTTTTACAGGTGAAGCTGACAAGGTAATTGACCAGCCAAGACAGCCGTAGAGTGCACTTGCAGGTTTGCAAAAGACTGACAATAATAACATTGTACAACCCCAATTGTGCATTTTTGAGGCACCAATTTTTTAAAAAAGTGCTGGGTAACTGTCCAAAGTGCTGTTTTGACAGTTTGGAAGGGCAATCACTGTTAAAATGGTGAAATGCGAGAGGCATGGTCTTTTTTCCTGATTTTGCTGAGCAGCTCTGTAGCCAATCACTGCAACCCATGATAAAATCTCTTTCCTGGGTTTAGACAACACAACAACCTATCGTGCATGAAAATAACCCTACAATAATGAATTCCCACTGTGGCTTGTTCCTGAAAAATAAGCCACCCCACAGAAAGCACTCCAGATTTGGACAAAACAACAACCAACCATGGCTGGCTGTCAGTGATGGGTTGTCATGTCATAAACCCAGTCAGAGACTTCACAAGTGACAGAAAAAGGAATCCACCTAAGAGAACCAGCTAGTGTTGCTGACTCCCTAAAATGGGTCGTAGCCCTTTTAAAAATGTAAGCAAGCCATGTCAGGCTGGATAATATAAGCCCAGTTCATCACACTGGGAACTGGTATATATAGAGAGAAGTACTGAAACAGCAAAGGTTGCTTACCTGATTCCAGGAGGCTATGCAGACTTGTCATTGTATCATATTTTTTAATGGGAAAAGGCTTTCCATTCTTCTTGAATGGACAATTGCCTTGCTCAGTTTGCATAGTTTTTGCCTAGGGGAAAGTTCCAAGAGATTAGACTCTGCTCAGGCAGGAAGAGATGTTTATTGCTTAAATAAAACTTTGTAGATTACTTAGCAAGCCTCGAAGGAGGTTTTTGAGAAACACGACAGCTTGTTCGTTCAAGAAGAAGAAAATTTTTTCCCAAGATGTGTTAACTTCAGAGAGACTAGTTCTGAGGGGGCTTCTGACGCGACTTTCTCTCGCCTTCCTTTCGCTCCGCCTGTTTTAGCCTGTGGTACATTCTAGGATCGACTAACTTATCAGTGCTGTCTCCTTCGGAAGAATGCTGGCTTCTCACTGACTGTGTATTGTTTGCCTTTGATGAGATAAGCTCTGGAGAGAGTTCACCACCAGCTGGTGAAGAGCTCATGAGAGCTTTCTCCCCCACTGATACAGGTTGGCTTGTGTCTGGCGCCGACTCCTCTACTTCAGAGTCTGATTCTGATTGATTTCTTGAAACAGCTTCTTCCAAACTAGGGGGAGCAGGGCTAGACATGACAGCCATAGATGTTGAGCACAGTATATTAGTTGATTCATGCCAGGAAAGGCGCTCCATCAGGTAGTGTGGTCCTGAGCCATGTAAGGCTTTATGGGTCAAAATCAGCATCTTAAATCAGGCTTGGAAACATGCAGGAACCCAGGCCAGAGCTAGACCTAAGGTTTATCTTGGGATCATCCAGGGTTCACTCCTGCCTGAGCACTGGATCCCCTGTGTGTCACCCAGGCTTGACCCCTGGACAATCCAGGGATAAACCTTAGGTCTAGCTATGGCCCCAGTGCAAGCAGGCCAGAATCAGGGTTATATGGCCTTCTTGTCCCTGTTATCAATGTGGCCACTGCATTTTGCACAAGTCACAGCTTCTGAACCATTTTCAAAGGCAGCCCCACATAGAGTGCATTGCAGTAATCTAACTGGAGGTGCTAGTGCCACCTTCATCCTTCCTTGCCAACCACCTCTCCTCTGATTCATTGATAAGGAAGGACACTTGTCACTTTACTCCTCCACTTCATCATCACCCTGGGCAGTGACACTTTTTTTTCACCTTCAGGGATATTTACACAAATTTAACTTAAAAAAAACTTTCAGAGGAATTTGTGCAAATTTGCAGTAACTACAGCGCTTATTTGCAGGAACTACTGTGCTTTAGCGAATTCACACAAATTTCTCAGAAAGTTAAAAAAAAGTTTGATTTGTGTAAATCTCCTCAATGTTGAAAAAAAATACATTTGTGCAATCTCCCTGAAGGTGAATAGATATGAAATACCCTCTAGTCCACTAATGAGCATATTCATACTTGTTAGGCTGCTGAAGTTATGCCACAAAGGCCCTTGGGATAAATGCCAGGAGCAGATGGGAGGGCTAAGTGGGAAACAAGCCACGGCAAACTGCAGAGTGCCTGATTATCTGTTGGGAGTAATGAGGGTTAGCGATAGAACAACCAACTCACTGTGGCTTGTTTTCAGCATGGCTTATTGTGATATGTGAATCTGCTCACTGTCTTTCCACACATCCAGGGTTTTTCTACTTGAGCCTGTTAATGCGCTGTTTCTAAGGTCTGAGCACTGTTTCTGAGATCTGAGCGCTACATGAAGAGTGTTTCCTTTCATGCATTTCTGCTACAAAACCTCTAGATGGCATTGTGGTGTAGTGGAATATCACAAATACACAAAAGGAAATTGTACTTTCTTTCATGTTCACAAATAATACCTCATTTTTCCTGCCTAAAAAAACTCTTCAGAAGTGCTTCTTAGACACAGAAGCAAAACTGGAGGGTCACGACATCATCTAAAGAATCAGTAAACAACCATGAGTAGAGAATGATGAGCGCAAAATAAATGCCTTGTGTAGAAAAGCTCCCATTCACCTAATCCGTAACATTTCTTTTATTTCACCTGTTTCCATTCATCCTCCTTCTGCCTTTATTAGTTGCTTGCTGTGCAAACTGCATTTTCAAGAAAGTTGTAGATTTAATTTACATGGAAGTGTGGATTGGATATGAGTTTAGCTGCCTGGATAGATACACAGCATAACATGTATAGAGGGCAGAACACACAGTTCTCCTAATACTCTGACCATATCTACACTACATTTAAGCTTTGATTTACTGCGTAAACCAACCATGTAAACCAATGTTTATTGGTTTTATATCTCTTTAACTTTCATTGCTTTCCCCCAAAGAATCCTGTGAATAATAGCCCTACTATTAACCAGAGGGTTGCCTCAGGCCGCAGAGGCTGGGGATTGTGTGGGGCAGCTGTGGCGTTTCCTTCTGCTGGGAGGACAGAGCTGTATGTGCTCTGTGGCCTGCCATGCACCCCTTAAGATAGTCTGTTGCCCTCAGGAGCAGTGGAGGATGTAATGTGAGTAAGAACTAAAGTGATTTAGAAATGGCTGTATGGAGAAATCAGTTCTGGGTGACACCAACTGAAAAAGGTTGCTAAGGAGTATCTGATTACTTTCAGTTTTGTATATAGTTGAGTACCAGCCTGCTGCTAAGTAAAGTTTATTCCTTATCATTCAGTCTCTGTGTTTCACTTTATAACCTTGAAGATATTACAGAGGACCCAGTCCCTTTGCCACTGCTAAGATTCAACTACCAGTCCGGTTGGGTTCTTTTACATGGAACAGGGTGCACCCACCTTGTCCTCCAGCTACATGTCTGGCAGTTTGGTGATGGGTGATGAATTCTCTTTTAGTGCCTCGCAAAGATATACAATGTTCAGATTCTCTGGGATTAGGGAATGACAACATAGTTAAAAGTTTGGGCTGTGGCTATACTAACAGTCTTACAATCTATGCCTTCCTTTTTATTCCTTGAGGAACTCCCAATGAGCTTCTGAAGAATCCCAGAGCTTCCTGGAACACAATTTGAAAACCTTTGTTTTAGTGAAATAAATCAGAAAGGACAGTGGGGAATCCAAAACGTAAGAGCAAAACTGTTATATCATTCTTCACATTCTGCCACTTCAAATGGACTGTGATTGTTGAACAGGCTTTACCTGTGGACCTTTCTAAATAGAATTTTATTTATTTTATGTTATTTTATTTATTTATTTATTATATTTATTTATTATATTATATTTTTTTCCTGTGAGGAACCCAAGGTGGAATACATAATCATCATCATCCATTTTACTCTCACAATAGCCATTGTTAATCTGAGAGTCAGTGACTGGCCCCAAATCAGTGAACTTCATGGCCAAGTGGGGACTTGAACCCAGGTCCTCCGAGTCCCAGTCCAGCACTCTAACCAATAGCCAGAGTGACTCCCCATGTCTCATCCAAAACAATTTCTGAAAAGTGTCCCAACTGTTTCTAGCTTCTGCTGTGGTGTGGATCAGTAGAATTGCATTTCAAAAGGTTAAGAGCATATATGAGAGCCATCATTCCCACAGTTAACCTTTTATTTTAACTTCTCAGAAATACTGAGGCCACTGTTGACAAACTTAACTCTATGCTTCTATATCCCATAATGCCTTCAGAAGACACAGATCCATCTAAATATGTAATATTGAGCTCTGCATCTAGCTCAAATAACACAATTGAAAAGAGTATATTTAAAATTACTTTCAACAAGGATGGAATAGAATTATCACAGGAGATTCTCAACCCTTCTCTCCTTATTGCTCCTCAGATATGACAAAGGCAGCCTTTAGCATCACAAATAACTCTAATGGTTTGTCTATCAGACAAGCAATGTTCCACTTCAGAGTTGTCTGGTCTTGACTGTGTGCTTGACATGGACGGCTGAACGCCCATCTTGGAGGGCAAATTTGAGCACATTGCTTCTGACAAGAAACATGTCTATTTACAATCTGTTAAGAGAATGGATACATTTGCATTGGGCATGGTGTCAAATTATTTATGAAAGATCATAGCTGGCCTGGAGATAAATCAATGCATCAACTTGAAATAAAAATGGCAAAGGCTACCTATGATCAATCCTAATAGTTTTTGAGTTGGTATTTGTGAACTTGCGTATTTGATAACATTTGTGGGAGCAAAACTGTAGAACACCAATCTAAGCATTTAAATTTAATTCTGTATTCACACAATTATAGTACCCACCATTTAATAACAAGAATGTTCTGCAGCAAATTAGTCCTCAATAAACTTTCACTTAAGACTGGTACACACCTTCAGCAATTATCCGGCAATAATGATAGGTTTGCCTTCTTCATGGAATTATTGTGTTTAGATGCATGGGTAACACTATCAAGTATTATCCATGAGAAGTAATCCATGATATCCATTTCTCATATCCAGATTCTGATATTATAAGTTTTCACTATTGCATTTTTATTATTAGCTTAAGTATAGTAGTGTCACAAGAAATTAACATTACACATTTTACACATCACAACATTGAGTTCAAGGCTCCTATGTTGGATTCTTAAAGAAGACAAGAAGCAAAAGAAGACAAAACCAAAGACGAAAGGCAAATTGGGAACAGTACCCATAGCTATACGATAAAGAAATGTATTTATATTTTGCCAGTTTTACTTAGTACTCCTGCTACAACCTTAGTTTACTTAGTACACTTGCTGGAACAGCATGATTCTGTCTTAATAATAACCAGGTTAGATTACTGTACTGTGCTTTAAATCAGATTGCCCATAAAAATGTTTGAAAATGGTAACTGATTGAAAACATGTTATTTATTCCTTTATTTGCTGTATCTATGTAGCAGTCCCATAAGAATGGTTCTGTGGTTTAAAACTAGGTTATTATCCTGGCTTGTCTTGGTGAAATAAACCATAATCCCAGGTTTGGACATCGTTTTAAGATATCCCTGTCTGTTTTGTTTTTCTACTCACATGAAGGGCAGAGCAAAGCAGGAGGAAATTGACTGTGGACATGAACACACTGCTCATTCATATTGTGATTTCATAAGCCAGGATTAACCTGGTCTATTGTTATGTGCAAACATGGCCAATGTGTGAAATTGTCTCAATCAGCTGAAGCAAAGGATGTTAGTTCATGGCCCCCATCTCCTCTGGCAGGGAATATATCTAAAAAAGTGCTGTTTCACCAGTTGCACTGATTGAAGTTAGTTCACATCATCTTCTTAGTTGGCATGCCGTGATCTGTAATGATGGCCTGGGATTTTCTGTGGGGGCATTTGTTCAGCTTACTTCATACTCTACTTTTCCTGGACTGGCTTCATTTCTATAATTACAAGGTTCTTACACTTGTGCACCCACACAAGCTCTGTAGGGTTGGCCAAAAATCTTTGGTATTTATTCATGTTTTTATATAATATTTATATTTTCATGGTGACAATGTTACACTAGTTGGGGTCTTTCGTAATGATGACATGAATAGGATTCCACTTGGGGTCCTAGTCATCCCTGAGGTTCCTGATTCCATTGACATGGGTAGCACTGCATTTAGGGCCTCTTCTCACATACATGTTCAGAGCTAAACCATGGTATTCACTACCACAAGATCCACTGACAGCTGCCAGGTTGGACAGCTTTAAAACGGGATACACAAATTCATGGACGATAAGGCTATGATTATATATTACTTCCAGTAGTACAGGCAGTTTGCCTTTGAATACCTGTTGCTGGAGAACAAGAGCAGGACCGTGTTAATGCGTACATGTCCTGCTTGCAGTGTCCCCATAGGAGTTTGGTTGGCCACTATGGGGACTAGATAAGCCTTTGGCCTGATCCAGCATACCTCTTCTTACATTCTTACTTCTTAACTTGGATGTGTTTTACCAGGTGATGTCTTAGACGTATGAATGACCCCTTATACTTAAATCACCACAGGTAGAACATTCATATCATCTGATGTCAACTCAAACTCATATGCCATCACATATTGAGTAACCAAGAGAAGAGAGATAAAGTGATATCTCATGTGTGTTACCCAGACACCATTTCCTACCATTGCCTTGTCCTCTCTCCACATAACTGAAATTAAATTTTTATAACTGCTGAAGACTGAGTCTGTTCAGGCTTTCCATATTAAAAGTTATTCCTATATTCAACTCATCCTGCTTCAACTTGGACCTCAGTGCTGAATTTTCCCAAAGGCAAGGGGCACAGTCTCATATGCATATAAATTCACTCTGGCCTTTGGATTTATCTTGGAAATATAAATGAATAACATATACACCATGATAAACACTCACTGGGGGGATCTAAACAGGCTATCAGTCGTGCTGCTAAATTCTTCCTAATATCTATCAAGCTACCTTCATACTGACCTGGGACATTTTGCAAAGCAGTAAAACTGTCACCAACCAGTAAAATGAGAAAGGGGGGGGGGGAGAGCGTGCGAGATGGGGACATTTGCATCAGACTTTGTCCGATGAAGACCAAACATTAAAATGCTACTTGGTAACTTAGTAATAGAGAAGAATGGCAAGGCCGCATTCTTTTTTTAAAAAGTCCAGCTCTTTTAAGTGTCTCCTTAAGAGAGCTCTGTAGGGTGTGTCAATATTGTTCCCCATGGTAATCATATGGTTTGCCTATGCAGACGCTGAATTGTTTGTGGATGTGAAATATTGTGTGTTACCCTGTGAGCAGTGGAGCCAGTGGATCTGGGGGCCGTTGTTAAGACTGACAGTTACATTGTGCCCATGAATAGTGCAAAGGCAGAATCAAAAACTCAAGTGGACCCAGACAGAATGTCCTGACCTTTAAGAAAAAAGCTGATTGGTTATGGTATATAAGCTCTCTTCATCTTTCAACATAATCCATTACACCTTTCTTAGAAAATGCTAGTAATTTATGAGGATGCATAGATATGTTTCCCATAGATTCTTTACACATTCATCAGGGAAACAACTCCATATATATCATATAATATCTTATGTATAATTATTTTAAATATTGCATGCACACATTCTTTATATATATATATATATATATATATATATATATATATAGTTATAGTTATAGTTATAGTTATAGTTATAGTTATAGTTATATATAGTTATGCATACTTGTATGATCTTATGATAGCATTTTAATTCACTTGGGATATGAATCACTGAGTTCTAATGTAAATGTACCCAAGAATAAATGTTTGGCTTACTGGTCCAACAAAATATTTCCACAATGGAGAGAGAGAGAGAGAGAGAGAGAGAATATCAAAATATATATTTATAACACAGTGGAAAAATAACCAAGGTAGGTGAGATAAAAGCCATGAGCATTATTATTGTTATTATCTTCATTTGACATTGTCTGATCTAAATTTATGAAACATTTGTTCCTGACATTATATATCATGCATATATGATTTGCTTTATAAAAATTAAAAAATAGTATTAAGAAAATTTGTTGAATTTGTAGGAAATGTAGTCATATAAATAAAACAAAATATTGTTATTTTCAATAAAAGATTATTATGCTTTGCTTATATGGATTGGTTGTCTATATAAAGGAATCTATAACAAATTAATACAACAATAATTTTTGCCATTATCATCATCTCCCTCATCATCATCATCCTTGCATTATAACAGGGAAATGTATTTTTTTTAACATTGTTTAATTTTCTTCTTTTTTTGGAAGGAGGGTTTATTTAACATGGAGGAAGTATTTTATAAATAGTCTAGACTTTCAACTGCTGTAAACATTGGATATTAACTGTTCGGGACCTGTGCTAATGCACAGTGGGGCAGAAGGGGTTGCAAAGGGAGGGGAAGGAGTTCTCCTGCTTTGCCCTCCAATTCTCGTACTGATTTGCCACCTCTATGTTCACCACTCCTGTGAGGCTATTTATTCCCAGGAAAACTTTGTGTGGGATGTTCTCATGGCAGTGGAAGCCATAGGCATCGTCATCATGAACATCAGTAACATTATTTATTAAGTGCCTCTCATTATGCTATATAAATCATGCTATATAAATATCAAAAGAGACATGGCACTACCCACAGGCTTACAATAAAGTAAAACACAAACAAGGACAGGAAATTAGGTGAAAAGAGAAATAATGTATTACTGGAAAAAAACCAGGATGGTTCACAAAGGAAAAGCTAGAGTAAAAGATGAGTTTGCAATTCCTTCTTAAATAAAGGAAGATAAAAAGCATTGGATTGATGGTGGAAGAATTTTCCAGGCTGCACACAGAGTAGTGAGATTAAATGAATAACACTGAGAAGTAGCACATGAGAGACAAAAGTTTGGAAAGATTAGTATCTAAAGAGTGAAGAGACCAAGGAGGAGTATATAGAGAAAGAAGATATGAGATAAAGCAAAGAGTAAGACCATGAATACACTTAAAAACAAATTTTAAAATCTATTCATTTTGTCTGGGAAGGAAAAATTAGCAAACACAAAGAAATTCATAATGGGGAAAGATTATCAAAGAGAGAGAAAGAAAAGTAATTAAGTGAGCAGAAAATTTTGACAGATATTACAAGCTAAGTGTTGTATCCGTTTGGTTGCATCCAATGTTAGACCTTAGCTAGACCTACCTGATAGTCCGCGATGGAGGAGGGAAGATCTCACATTGCGATTAATATGAGATCCCTCCTCCATTTACACGTGAGGCACGACAACCTCAGGAAGAGAGGTGTCACGCCTGCCATTTTTAAACAAAATTTTAAAGGAGAAGCAGCGCATGAATACTTGTGCGCTGAAGGTAAGTGGGTTTTTTAAATTTAATTTAGTTTCCCCGTTCCCCCTACCCTAACCCTGATGGGCGCAGCGCTCCTGAGGAGCACTGCACCCCGTGCACGGTTCACGGCTCCGCGTGACAACGGGCCACACATTCCGCAGTCTCGGGCTCAGCCGTGGAAAAACCGGGCCCAAAAGGGAGGGCTCTATCCCGGGGCAAGGGAGGGATGATCCCTCCCTGGTCCTGGGATCCCCTGTGCGTCATGTGATAAAGCCTGGTCTAGCTAAGGCCTTAGTCTAACTTAAGTTCTATTCATTTCAACATGTCTGCTCTAAGTAACACTAACATTGGATGTAACCCTAAGGCCAGATCTATACCAAGCATGGATATAGCACTATGAAAGCAGTATGAAAGCAGTATATAAGAGGCAGGAGCCGCACTACTGCTTTATAGCAGTATTGAAGTGCACTGACAACTGTTGGGGCCCATGACACATACCATATATCGCTTTCATAGTGCTATTAAAGAAAGAACCATTCTATTGGCTGGTGAACACTATTCTGTGTTCATCAAATAGGCTGATGAATCCTATTACTATAAACACAAGTTACATCTCGTAGTTTTGTCCCGTGGGGCGGGAGGATGCCTTTAAAAATTGATCTACAGAGTACATGAAACCTTCAAAACCAGAGGCTCAAATAGTCTCATTATTGCACAGTCTTTCAAAACTAGCAACTTTCAACATAATACTAACAAATAAACAATGTTACATGTTCTGGGACATCTATATGTAGGCCACTTAAACAAAGAAGTCTTTTATCACCCAAACCATTTTATTTTTCACTGATGTCTACGTAAAATGTAGACAGTTTTTGTAACACATGTACTATATTTCAAAAGCATTTTTCCTCTCAGGAAGACTTTGATGTTTGAGTAAATGGTGGCCTCTACGGTGCCTTTTAAAACAAAATATTTTAAAGTATTGTTTTGCTGCCCCTTGTGTACAACAGAATCCTCTGCTGAAGTTAATGACCTTGATTTCTGTAGTGTTTGAACATGAAAGCTTTAAGGCAGGCCATCTGGTGAATTTGTACAACAATATTTTCCCACCTAGTGCTAAGTTTTCCTTATCCTGTACACAGCATTCATCACCTACAATCGCCACAAGTTTACACTTGATTATAGCAAGTGCAATTTTACCTCCTTGTTCTCCGAGAGGCATTAAAAAAAAAACTTAAATCAATTAGCATTCTAAAGAATGGCTTCAGTTTTGTGCTCCATTAAAGTCTGCTAAATTGATGCCCTGCATGTCTTTATTTCAGAAATAAAGCTGAACAATTAAAGCCCATGTCTCTTTGCTCAGCTTTTGACTCCCCACAAAGCATTCCCACTTGCCGCCTTTGGACATAATGTTAACAAAGTCAGTTAACATCAAGAGCCGCGGTAACAGGCATGGCAGAATTCCTTGTTTTTGCTCAATCAGTCTGTGTTCAAACTATCCAATTGATTTATTTGTCCAGGCTGACCCTTATTCACCACTTAATTATCCTCGTATAATGTTTCAAGAGTCTCCTGACATAAGGAGAAAGACAATTGCTGATGTTCTGGGAAAGAACTGTTGACCTGATGGCCAAAATGATGGCTGCAGGTCGAAGGTTGGTCTAATTTTGAAGAGCATACTCCATTCTTAACAGGTGTGGCTGGAGACACCTATCCTAGGTGTGTCTTGCAGCCTGGCCAGCCGGCCAATCAACTCCTAGAAATATTCATTAGGTCACAACAAATGAAGAGTTAGGACATGAAGGGATGAGTCAGCTGGCCTGTCTAGACCATTTACCTTTTATTAATTTTGTGTTTGCCCTTGCCTATTTTAAAACACCAGGCCAGATTCTGATCTCACACTAATTTTGCATCCAAGATGTTCCAGCAATTTAACATGAGATAGTCCAATCTAATACCAGTTTGTTATAGCACAATACAGCCCGATAATAATGGCTGACCCAATCTAGAGCAGAAGTGCAAAACCTCTTTCAGCCTGAGGGCTGAATTTAATTTCGGGGGCTGCATTCAAGTAGTTGGTGGAGCTTAAGGCAAAAGGATGGGGCCCAAAATACCAGCCGCATTTTAGCTTAAACCTCTTGCCATCAATAACTAAGCCTTAGGAGAGGCGTTTCAACATTTCAGAATGGGGGTGGGGACTGGACAAAGCTGGGAAACCCCCAAACAATCCATATTAGGGGGAAAGGGGAGCAAGGGAAGGGACGTAGCCATCTGGGGACACTGGGAAACTTGGGAATGCCAGATTTGGCCTCTGGGCCCCAGGTTCTGCATCCCTCATCTAGATGAAATTTTATATGTTTAAAAGTACCTTATGTTACATCTCATTATTTCAGTGGGACTTGTGGATTGTAGCCTTGGTGACTACATTAACATCCAAATGCAGCACCTGAGAAACTTCTGCAAATACTAATGGTATAGAGAGGGTGTAGCACACAGTAGCTAAATTCTTGACTCAAGGGGTTGAGTCCAACTGTGTCCATCCATAAGTGGAATGGACACTTCTGGTGGAATGAATTCCCCCTCCCCTTTGCAACCCTTGGGGTGGGGTGGAAACAGTTTTAGAAGGGGGAGGATAAGAAGGGGAAGACCCATTTCATGAGCAGAAGTCCTCAACCCACAGAGTAGGTAGCCTTAGGCAGGCCATTTCCTCTCAGCTAAACTTGATCTCCAATATGAAAGCAATAATACTTTCATTACAGGAAAGTTGTCTAGATTATAGCAGGATAATGTGTGTTGAGTTCTTTGGATACTGTTGGCAGTATTGACTCTTATTTCATTGAAACCTTTTGGTGTTGTTGTTTTTAATTCAACTTGCTAAAGACTAGAAATTGTGTAGAGTGTAATGGCTGATATCTAGTATCTGAAATTATGAAACCCTAAACTAATTTAATTTGATATTTCATTTATTAATTATTATTATTATTATTATTATTGTTATTATTTCCCACTTTTGCAAGGAATCCAAGGTGGTTTACATCCTCATCCTCATCCTCTCCATTTTATCCTCACAACAACCCTGTGAGGTAGGTTAGGCTGAGAGTTAGTGACTGGCCCAAGTCACCCAATGAGCTTCTTGGCCAAGTGGGGACTAGAACCCAGATCTCCTGAGTCCTAGTCCAACAGTCTAAACACTGCACCACACTGGCTCTCAAGGACCATATCTTTGGATTCACATTTCAGAATAACCATGAATTCAGAAGATAATTTGGGGACTGTCATTATACTAGCTCTCTGCCACAGTTTGTTATAAAAAATTTGAAAGTTGTTGGTGACATGATTGGAATAAGGATTGTAGAGAAGTCTGCTTATAAAAAATGCTAGACACCCCATAAATCTTCCTCCCCCTACCTGGTGCCCTCCAGATGTTTTGCTCAACAATTTCCAGAATTCCTGACCAGACTATTTAGAGTAGAGCTATTGAAATCAACAGGGCCAGGCTATCTGAAGGAACGCCTCCTCCCATATGTACCTGCCCGGACCCTAAGGTCATCCTCAAGGGTCCTTCTCCACGAGCCCCTGCCAAAGGAAGTGAGGCAGGTGGCTACCAGGAGGAGGGCCTTCTCTGCTGTGGCACCCCGGCTGTGGAATGAGCTCCCTAAGGAGGTTCACTTGACATGTACATTATATGACTTTAGACACCAGGTGAAGACCTTTTTATTCTCCCAGCATTTAAACAGTCTATAAATAAATTTTAACTGGTGTTTTAAATTTGTAATTTTGCATTGCTGCTGTTTTTATCTGGTTGAGCTTTTTTATTGTATTTTATATTATGGTTTTATACTGTTGTTTTTTACTTTGAATGTTTTTAATTTTTGTGAACTGCCCAGAGAGCTCCAGCTATTAGGCGGTATAGAAATCCAATAAATTAAATAAATAAATAAATAAATAAATAAATAAATAAATAGTCATGACTAGCCTAAGGTCCATTGATTAAAATGACTCAACTCTAAATATGACTGTGTCTGGATTCAACCCACAGTCTCTACCACTTGAAGGCTTCTCTGCAATTCATGTGTGCCACAGTTCAGTGCAGAGGTGAATTTAATTTAGCATGAAGCTGATCTGCCACATCTAAACTTCTGGGCATCAGTGCTGTGTTAACATAGGTCATTAAACTATCTTAGAGTTTAACATATTTTCTGCTTTGCCCAATACGGAAATGAGTGAGTCAGCACCGGGCCTATGCATGATAACAGAGCGGAAGGCAGCTCCCAATGTACGCTCAGGTTGCTCCCATCACCAGATACTGTTAGCCAGTCAGCTAGCACCACCAGCCTCCATCACTGCCTCCCAGTGGTTACTAGTCAGAGTGGGATAGCCCTTGATCAACCTGAATCACCAGCAGATGATTCCTATCAGAAAAGCATGTTACCGGTGAGGTCCACTTCATACACTTTTAGGAGCACATCTATGATGTTTTGGTGTACATCTTAAAATCTGAAGTGTGAATGCAAAAAACACATTTTCAAATGTATGCATCATGCAGATAAGTAGCCATGAATGGTGACTGGCTGCAGCTCCCTTATGAATGTATATTTGGTAGCCATCCCAGGTTTGCAGTGGCATTATATATGCAAGCCATGTGTTCTACCGCTGAACTATGGCTCCTTCCAAACAGGTAGCTGAGACTGTTGCACTCCTGATTTGTTCAGTACAGATCTGCAAGAGATGTGTGTGCGTGATATTTTCTTTTCTTTTCTTTTTTTTAATTATTTTTTTACTTTTTAATACATCCAAACAATACAACAATACAATATAAAACAATACTACATAATACACAATAATATAAAGTAAGCAATTTGATAAACATATGTTCTAACTTAATTCTCTTCAACATAATCATAATTAACATAAAAGTGCTCCCTCCAACCACAGGATCTTATTCATATTTCCAGAATCTCATTACTTCTTCTGGGGGTGATTTCCCTCTCCCCTTTAATAATACAAATTCTAGAAACTGTTTCCATATTCCTTCAAAGTCATTCGTTTTTATCATTCCTCTTCTAACTTTTAAATTACATGTTAGTTTATCATTAATAACGATATCCCATATTTCTTTATACCAGTCTTCTATATGATAATCCCCTTGAACATTCCAGTTCCTAGATATCATTAATCTTGCTGCTGTTAACAAATTCGTTATCAATTCTTTTGTCTCTTTATTACAATTCAATTCTCCATATACTGATAACAATGCCACTATAGGTGTATATATGCCACTATATATGTGATATTTTCTAAGGGTACTTTCAGATGGAGGGCTCCAAGCACTACTGATCAGCAAGCATTGTGCAGCTATTCCGACTTTTCCTCTTTAACAGATTTTTTTCCAGGAAGAAAAAAAGTCAGAGGAAATCATGGGAACTCACAGGAAGGCAACAAATGGAAGATGATGAAGTCTGGACCCCCTGTAAAATTCTATGACTGAAGAAGGGCATTTGCAAAATATGAACCTCACCGTATGGCATCCTAAGGGCACAATACTATACACATATAGGATAGCTTTATTTGTGCTAGCTGCAAGAAAAATAAGAAAAAAGGGGGGGGGAGTAACCCTACTGTAAGAACGCTATGTATAGGATCCAAACCTCAAAAGCATGTGAGTGTAACACAAGAGTCAATGGAGAGTTCTACTGTGACGTTAATAAATATATATTCAACTATAAAGGTAACAACAGTATATGTAAATCATCTATTACTGCAGGTAATCAGGGTATCATGAACACTTCAATGAGGTGCAAATGACTGTTACAGAACAATTAACACAAGAATGCACATCTATTTACAACATACAGTTGATGAAATTACCAGCAATCTGAAACAACAATCGCCCACTACCGACACAAAATTAAAAAATCACATGAATCATATGCTATAATACTGATACACCAGCACCTATATATAAACCCCTAATATTATCTATCACAATAGAACATACAAATTCACCACCTGTAAGGCATAACGTTAGCTTGGTGAGCTGGTAGTGGTAACCGTTTTCGTTTCACAGTTGTAAGCCTAATTGACTACAACACGAGTGGATAGACAAAGATTCCGGAAATTTAACAACATTTCATGTTTCTTCTTCAGTAACCAGATGTATTCTATATGACAATTCACTCATGGAAAATCCTTTTTCAGTAGATGGAGAAAAAAGTCTTTTGGAAGTTGGTAGTGAACAACTTTCCCCAACTTTGTACAACTTATCAACAGCATGTAGGTTTACACTTAATGACATTCTGTGAAATAAAGATATACATCATTATTCATACTTAACAATTCATGCTACAATCAACATTAAAAAATTATTACAACATACCCAAATGCTGGACACCGTCTCATCTACAAGGATATTTGTGTTGTGATGGCCATTGGCTATAAACAATAAAACCTTGAGAGAGAATGCTACGCACATTTAGTTGGGGAAAAAGTTCTAAAATTCCCAGCATTCCCCAGCCAGCATGGTTGGCTGGGGATTGCTGGGAAATGTAGGACTTTTTTCCATCTAAAGATGCATAGGATTACACCCGAAGTTAACTGTTAAAAGAACAATCTAGGACAAAAGATAAGCATAACTCACAATGAATAAGTGATACGAGACAACTGTATGGAAAACGCCTATGTTTTGTACCCATTAATTTGTCAACACGGGGTTGGTTTTTAATTCTTCATATGTATAAACATCTGTGACTATGGTTAAAGTCTTGTCACATATCATCCTGTAGGGCTGAGCAGCAGGAAAAAAACTTGCAATGTTGAAAGAAGGCAGGGAGCTGTCTTCACAGCAGCACTTCACCGCTCCTTCCCCCTGAAACCGCATGGTATCGCTGCTGTGGGGTGGGGGCACTAAATCCCCACTTCAGGAGGGAGTGCGGGGTTTTCTGGCAGTCATCCGGGTACTGGATCATTGCTTGCCATCTGCCCCAGAATGCCCCCCTGATCGACAACAGAGTGAGGTAACGCGGCAAAAGGGCCATGGTGACCTCACTTTGAAGAAAAAGTTGGGGTAAGTCTCTGACTTTTTTTTAAAGTGCAGCTTCAGGGAAAAGCGGTGGCTACGAATCTGCGGCTGTGACGTAAAACCGCCGCAGGGTTGATTCGCAGCTGCCGCAAGGCTTTGAAGAAATATAGGCCTTAGCTAGACCTGAGGTTTATCCCGGGATCGTCCTGGGGTCATCCCTGTGCATCTAAATGATACACAGGGGATCCTGGAAGCAGGCAGGGGCAACCTCAGGACAATCCCAGGATAAACCTTAGGTCTAGCTAAGGCCATAGACAGCCCCCAGAAATATCCCAGCTTTTCTACCAAAAGATACTATGCATCTTATAATGAAAACATAGCATTTGTGTGTATATTGATACATTTATATCCCACTTTTCTTCCTTCATGGATCTCAAGGCAGAATGAAATATCTTCACCAGATGTTCTTGTCAAGTGTCTGATGGATTAAAAGAAAATTGTACTAGCAGAAACCATTCTTAAATAGATAAGATCATCCCCTACTATAGGTGATTCACAAGAGACAGAGAAGTAGTATATGTGTGTACAAGGCCTGCAGGGGGAAGGAGAGGAGGAGAAAGCTTGTTGCACAAGCAAATGTCCGCTCATGCTACATTGGATTTTACCCGTAAGAGACCGTGCTATGAATTCAGTGGTCCCAAGTCCAAATTTTGTCTCAGCCATGAATGTGCTAGATTGCCTTAGGCAAGTCACTATTGCATCTGCAAACCAAGGATATTAATATGGACCTACCTTTTAGGGTTGTTCTAACATACATAAAGCACTCTGAAAGTACTCCTAGACAGTAAGACAATTTTTCACATTTAGCCTCAGGGCACTGCTTGCTTAGAGACTGATGGCAATAAAAAGTGCCACTGAATGTTGTTAATTCAGGTAGTGAAAATGTGTGAACTTGCCGGGGTCAAATTATGGCTGTTGCATGGGTGGGTGGGTGGGAGGGAGGTAAGAAAAAGCAAAGGGTTTCAGCATATGGCTGTTTTGGTGGTAGTGGTGGTGTTTTTCTCATTTTTGAAAGTGCATCACATCTTTTAATGGCTAGATGAACAAAGTATTAAAAGAAAAGAAAAAAAACAACCCTTGTCTAAGAGATGGAAAATTTATGACCACAAAGGGCAGCGTTCCATCAAAGCATTTGGCCAAGGCCAATTCACCTACTGGGTGATGTGAGGACACAGCAAGATGAAAGTGAAGTTAGTGCATTTCTTCCCATCGCAACAAAAAGGTCAATGAAGAATATACTTGATATCCTGCTGTCCCCAGTTACCTGGGAGTTCGGAGCCTGCCATTTGAATAATGCCTCCTGTACAATAGGGGTGACAGCAGAAGTGTGGAGAGACTGATGGGGCTTCCTGCAGGCTCAGCTTTTATAGTCCAAACTCATTCTTTACCCTCCAAATAGAACAGATAATAAATGTGTAAATAAATAGTTAGCAATCTTGGGTCATAGGAGAGTAACTAGTCGCTTTCTTGTCATTAAAAACAACAACCACACTTAGAAACTCTTGCAATGGACCGTGGTACTTCTAAAGCTTCATACTGCTTGAGTTTGCATATAGCCATGCAAGAATTTGCCCTTTGTGGAAGATGATGAATAATGCAACATTAAACCACTCAATGAATTCTTAATCAGGACTTGAGCTGAAGGGATGAGGCTTATCCATGTATGATCAAATGGTCAGTGCAAGGATGCGCCTGCCAATGGTATAGCCCTTTGCCATGATCAAGAGCCTCCATGTCCACTTAGAAATTCAAATATGCACTGGACATGCTGCATAATGACTTCTCTTGGGGCCATTTCTTTGTGGTGATGGTGGGGGAACAGGGCACCAAATTGTGGGGGTGGCAAACAACCCCCTACGGCAGCACCCTAGGTCCTCCTAGCCAGTGCTAGGAGCCACAGCTGTCCATCCCTGTGCTGCCAGGAGGACTGTGCTGCAATCCATAGTGTCACTCACCCAATGCCTAAATATGAAAACCCCTCAGAGCTAGGCTCTCTGGGAAGCCCCACCAGCTGCTTCCCGGCTACAGCAAATTCCATAACAGAAAAGCAGCTGGCAAGGCTCTCCAGAGAGCCCAGCCAGCAGCAGCCTAAAATACATTACTATGAGGGGTTCTTCCTCATAGTCCAAGAGCCCATGTCAAAATGCTTACGTCATAAGGTATGGACAAAAGGTTTGCCCATAAGGGTGGCAGTTTTGAAGATGCCACAACTTTCATGAGATATCCAGGCAGTCAAAGCTTTTGTGTCTCAGGAAGGTTTTTTGACACAGGCTCTTGGACTGTCAGAGTGAGGTGGTCTTGGAGCTCGCCTTTGCTGCTGTGGCATAGGGATCTCCAGGGCCGCCTCACCCAGAATGCCTCACTGGGAAGGACCTTCAAGGCAAGCAAGCAGTCAGGCAGTGGGAGCTGGTGGAGGGGGCGGGCAGACAGAAGTGGAGGATGGTTGTAGCCAGCAGAATGGATGAAGAGGGAAAGAAGAGGAGGAGGAGGAGGAGGAGGAGGAGGAGGAGGAGGAGGAGGAGGAGGAGGAGGAGGTAGCCCGGGGGAATGCATGGGGAAGGGAAAGAGAAGAAGAGGTGAGCAGCACTGCCAAGAGTCATGACAAAGTGGAAGGGAAGAGGAGAGGAGAGGAGAGGAGAGGAGAGGAGAGGAGAGGAGAGGAGAGGAGAGGAGAGGAGAGGAGAGGAGAGGAGAGGAGAGGAGAGGAGAGGAGAGGAGAGGAGAGGAGAGGCAGCCAGGACGTAGGTGGGTAGGAGGGAGGTGGAGTAGTGATGGCTGTGAGGGAGAAGACAAGGAGGAGGAAGGTGGCAGCAATGGAGAAAGCTGCCACCAAGACCAGATCTACACCAAGCAGGATATGATACTTTGAAAATGGTTTGAAAGCTGTATATGGAGTGTTTCCTAGGCCCCAACAGTTGTCACTACTGTTATAAACCATTTTAAAGCAGTAGTGGAGATCCTGCCTTGGGCATGCAAGAGAGAAGAGAGGGCAACAGCGTGACTGCCTGTGGGAAGCCAAAATTTATTTATTTATTTCATTTTTATACCTCCCAGTAGCCAAAGCTCTCTGGGCAGTTCACAAAATATCACTTTGCCTAGGGCACCCACTGTAAATCTGTTGAGATGGTCATAGAACCATATATTTATTTATTTATGATTTTATTTATTACACTTATATACTGCCCCCATAGCCAGAGCTCTCTGGGCGGTTTACAGAAATTCTAAAATTGAGATAAAAACAAGTATGCAAAATTTAAAATTTTAAAACACAGAACATACACACATAAAGCATTAAAAATGGTTAAAAACTAAACATGTGAGTGATTAAGATGTGCTGCCATATGCCTGGGCAAAGAGGAAAGGAATAGTAGAGTTGGAAGGGGCCTATAGGGCCATTGGTTCCAACCCCCTGCACAATGCAAGAATCCACCTTAAAGCATACCTGACAGATAGTTGTCCAGCTGCCTCTTGAAGGCTTCTAGTGTGGGAGAGCCCACAACCTCCCTAGGCAACTGGTTCCATTGTTGTACTGCTCTAACAGTCAGGATGTTTTTCCTGATGTTCAGCCGGAATCTGGCTTCCTGTAACATGAGCCCATTATTCCATATCCTGCACTCTGGAATGACTGAGAAGAGATCCTGGCCCTCCTCTGTGTGACAACCTTTCAAGTATTTCTTGCCTCCCTCAGTCTTCTCTTCTCCAGGCTAAACATGCCTGGTTCTTTCAGTCTCTCCTCATAGGGCTTTGTTTCCAGACCCCTAATCATCCTCATTGCCCACTTCTGAACACCCTCCAGTTTGCCTGCATCTTTCTTGTAGTGTGGTGCCCAGAACTGCATCCAGTTCTGGTCTTGGCTCCCCTCTTAATTTCAACATTAGGAACAGCTCTGCTCATACATTGCCACTGTCCATCAGGGGCTGCCCCTAATCTTAAAGCCAAAACCAGCTCATGCAGAAGTATTGTGTGTGTGTGCATCAGAATATACAGAGAGGTATGGATCAGAGCTAGTACATTTAATATGCACTTTGATCAAAATAAAAATATTGTTGTCCAATAAGACAAGATCTGTATTTTAAAATTCTGTGATCCAGCAAAGATAACTATTGCTTCTCTTGTTTCTTGCAAGAGTTTAAGCTTGACAAGCTTGTGTTCAACAATGCAGTACTACTACATCAATGCATAAATGTAGTACACTATGTAGTGCAGTAACATCATCCTGTTCCCTTTATAATCCCTGATTGACTGGAATCATCAATGTAGATAATCCAGGAAGCACTGTGCTTATTTTGAATTGACTTTGTCCTCAGTGATGTCAAAATGAAGCCAAATTTAATTGGCTAAACAGCATTGTGAAATCATCCTTGTCACTATATAATCCCTGACTGTCCGGGATCACTCTTATGAATTTACCAGCAGCGCATGAGAGAAACAATTGTAATAAACAGGAATTTAAAGGGTGAATATTACACTATAAACAAGGGCAATCCTATGATCTCTAGATAGCAGCCCAAATGCCATTCAGTTATGTGTGGGGAGGCAGGTCTTGGGATATTAAGACTAGTTTCTGACCCCATTCCCAGAATACATTTAGATGTACTCAAGAGCACATCTAGATGTTTCTCTTCCATTGTCAGCAATAGGAGGCATTATGGATGGAAGAAAAATATTGTAACCCCCGTTTCCCTCTTGACTTCTGCCCCCTAAGCAAGACAGGACAAGGGAACGGAGTGCTCCAATCTCAGAGTGCTCCACTGGGAGCACAGGATCGCTCTCCAAAGCAATTTCTGGGAAATATTTTTTACCCCAATATGACTATAAAAATCACCTCCAAAATCACATAGAAAATATTCAGTTCTAAATATTTCAGAATTTTATATTCTTGTTTCTTAAACTCCAAAACATGAAACCTCCACAGAACAAAAAGCAGAATGCCTCTTATGCATGTCCATTTGATCTAGCAACTTTACTTCTTGTGTTCCTGGTGAATTCAAACACTGGGAAACTATGAGATACAGCTGGACAGATGCCTATGTAGCAGATTTGCAAATCAAATATGTTACACCACTGGCATGAGGAAAAGGAAGCTGTAACTGAAGCACTCCGAAATGTCTGTCTTTCCAGTCTTCTGACTGTCCTTATGGCCATAAACACAAAACTACATCTGTTTTCAAGGAAGTTGTGAACAGGACACTTGGGGCCTTGCTAGACGATGGGGTAGCCCGGTACGAGCCCCGGCCCAGCCCCTGTGCATCCAGATGACGCACAGGGGATCCCAGGGTCAGCCAGGGCTGAAACCTCCTTCAGCCCGGGCTAACCGGAACCTCTTTTGGCCCAGTATTACCCGCAGCCTTGGGCTGAGCCTGAGACTGCGGGCGTCTAGCTTGTTCCGCCACATTTCCTGGCTACCGCGCTTACTCGTGAGTAGCCAGGACAAGCGGCAGAGCCCGGGGGAGGTGGGGGGAGATCTGAGCCTACGGGAGGTGGGGGGGAGAACGGAGCCTGAGGGAGGTGAGGGGGAAGATTGGAGCCTGGGGGAGGTGGGAGGAAGATTGGAGGCAGGGGGGAAGGGGGCTGGTGGGCGACAGAGCTGGCAGGGATGGGGGGGAAATGAAGCCGGTGGGAGGGGGGACTCATGGCCAGGGAGGGGGGAGCAGGGAGAAGGGGGTTTTTTTAAGGGCCTTACCTAAGCACAGGATCATTCCTGCATCCGGCCCCTTTAAAAAAATAAAAAATGACGGACACGACAGGGCTTTGCTTTCCCCCGTCACATCCACGTCTAGCAAGGTGTGACAGCCCGTGCCACTTGTAGCATGGGCTCGCCGCTCCTCCTGCCCGGATTAGGTGGTAGGTCTAGCAAAGCCCTTGGTCTCTGTTTGTACTGGTTCTGTCATTTCCCCAGACTTAAATTTAAGAAATAGTGGGCCTAGTAAATCACAACTATGTGCCTTTCTAAAGCCTATAAATATCACTGATGCTCCAAATTTAATTCATGTAGTTTGACAGAACATTTATTCTGTTCACTTCACAGGTCAAAACAGGTCTTTGCTTATTCTTACAAGTACAAATATCTCTCAACAGGAAAAGGCTGGAACATCTACATAACATTGTTGTTGTTGTTGTTGTTGTTAACTCCTCACCATATTTTAAAACATATTGCTAAACCATTTACAAGGAGATTAAAATACAGTAAATGCACTGAAATACATCATGCTATACATTAAAATAAACCATAATTGCTAAAACATTTATCAAGATATTAAAAGCAATACTCATCAAACTCATTGTGGGAGCATATAAACTAATTTGATAGTGGCAAACTGTACTACTACTATTACTAATTACTACTATACTAATACAACATTTGATCAAGTTGGTGGTAAGATAGTTGCTAAGGACTCACTGCTATGCATATTTAGATAGAAAAATGCCTGGCTGGGGAATGCTAGGAGTAGTAGGACTTTTTTCAGTCTAAACACATAGTATTGTGCCCTTAAAGTACCATATTGTCCTTCGACCTTTGTCAATGGTGGTTAACCTTTTTAGCAAGTACTTAAGTGCAAAGTGTTTGTTCAGGAGCAGGGAAGCTCCAGATGATGGTCCATGACACCCTCCCCAAACCCCACCCCACCACATCCCCTGTCCTCAGGCCACACCCCCAGCCATCCCAGTAGTCACTCTGTTCTGCTCAGCTCTGGAATTTGGAACTGGGAGGAGGCAACAGGGTACCAAACACTCCACCCACTTTGGGGAGGGGATGCAATCAGAAGGTAACTAGGCTCATTCCCAGAAGAAAGGTCTGTAGTGTGAGAAAAGCTGCAGAAGAGAGAATGTTGCAGAATTGCATTTTCTTTCCCTCTAACTATTTTCTTTCTCTGGATTGCTACTAAAACAGCTTTAAAATCTTGCAGGGGAGTGCAGTAACTGGGGGGGGGATAGTAAAGTAGAACTGCTAGAAAAAGTCATCTTTTGGGGGGGGGGGTTGTGTGTATATGTGTATGCATTTGTGTATATGTAGATATTTGTATCTGTGTGATGGATGGATGAATCTGCCAGTTTGTCACCCATCTGCACCAGCCAAATTGAAGCGATGCAGCGATTCCCAACATGGAGAGGACCTTGTTGTATCTGCCTGCCATGTATCTATTGAAGATGAGGATCCTGTCAGAAAAAAAGAGGTGGCAGCCACAATTTGGCACCCCAAACATGTTTGAATATACTGGGACTCAAAGCCAGACTTTTAAGAGCTAAACACTCAAAACCCTCTGACAAACTAGATAAATCTCTCTGTTTCACGTTCTCCGGCATTTGAACTTTTTAAACCTCTCCTTCCCATTTTTGGAGAAATTTGTGAATTTTGGTATATTCTTATAAAGAAAGAAAAGAACCAAACAAAACTTGTCCCTACTCATGATCTATGTGTACACAGACACATACCTCTGACTTAGAATGCCTTATACATACGCTGAAGTAAATTGTTATTGGTTTATTATGGAATAGGTTTTTCTCTTATAATGAAAGGGGGGGGGAGTCCTCTTAATTTTTTCCAATGATACAAGGAAACGTATTTAATTAGATTCTGATGCAGTGCAGGCAGAAAATCCTTTTCTCTCTATGATCAGACAGCAGTTTTGCTACATGATGCTTGAGTACATGGGCTTACACTGAGAACCAGTGCTGTATCTCATCTCATACAACTGTGAGTATCTGGTTCAAAAGACAAATGTTCAGAGTTGCAGTTGGACCACAAAACAGGCACGACCTTCCTGCAGGCTACATTCGGGACTACATTATCTATAGCAGCTTTTCCCAACCTGGTGTCCTCCAGATGTGTTGGACTACAACTCCCAGCTAGCTGGGGATGCTTGGAGTTGTAGTGCAACATCTCTGGAGTGCACCAGGCTGGCTAGGCTGCTCTATAGAGCTTCGTAGATTAGAAACACTAAATCTATTCTTCACTTATCTCCACAAAGGTACATCCCAACTCGTTTTTTTCAGTACACTATTAGCTGTCATCCCTTTTATGTTCCACAGGTTGTCTCTTTAAATGGCAACGGCCTTCTTCGGTCTCCTTGGCTCCCCCTCAGCAGCATGTAAGGCCTGGAAATTGGCCTGTGGAATCAGTCACTCCCAGTGTCTAGAAAAAGAATAGATCAAGCCTTGAATGTTCATGTTGGATATTGTCTGAAAGGTTGCCCATCATGTTACTGCTTGGAAGCTCTGGCGGTCAGGGATGACACGCTCCGGCTTCCCTATTAGACCCCCAACCCAGCCCGGACAAAGGAAACGGCAGGCTCCCAGCCACGCACATACATTTGCAAACTGCCGTCAGTCAGTTCCCAAGGCCAGAGGCTGGATGCCATAAACAAAGGAGATGTGAACTGTGGGCTCGGCCCATTTCATTCTCCCTGCAGAGAGAGTGGCGCTTCTCATGAACATCTATAGGGGTCGTCTCTCCCCCTTGATCAGGAAAGAGCTGGCAAGGAGCTGCTGCGGCCTCCGCTGCTGTGCTGCTGCTGCTTCATATGTTAATCAAAGGCTGTCCAGGCCACTCTTACACTCACACAACACAGGAGCAGCTAACACAGGAGCTCTGGATTCCGAACTCTCAGCTAAATCATAAGTTTTCCTTCAAAAGAACCCGCCACATTAATTTCACCTTCATTTCTTCAGACTATTTTATAGGGGATCTAAGCCTACGATATCCAAAAGCAGAGCTTAGCTGTTGTGCCTTGATCATACCAGGAATAGCTATCTATTCTTGTTTTGAAATGAACTCTAGAGGCATTTTGGGGTACAAATACCCGAAGTTTGTTACATTATTTGCTTTTCTTTACCAGTTCAGTTCTGATATTCCTCTCAATCAGAGACAGGCAATCTGGTGGCCCCTCAGACATTTTGGATTGCAACTCCCATAATCCTTAGCCAGTGTCCATGATGGTTGGGGCTTATGGGAGTTGTAGTCCAAAATATCTGGAGGGCACCAGGTTGCTCTAAATCAAGTTTCAAAAGATGAGAAATAAGGAGGGGCTCATATGCTCCCTTTTTCCCATTCTTCCCTTCCCTTGTACAGGTTCCTTTTTTAAATTTCCTTTTTAGCACAAACCATAGTTTGCTATGATGCCAGAGTCAACAAATGATGGTTACCACTTTCCCACCAATCCAGAATCCGAATCCATTCTCTGAGTTTGGCAATTTGGATGTCATAGCAAACTACAGATAGTGTTAAACAGGAAACTGAGAGGGAAAAAGGGAAGAAGACAGAACATGTGAGCCTGCAACTCATTTCTGATCCTCCAAACCGTGGTGTGGGCCATTTATCCAAAGGGCTTCACATTTCCTCACTAGTTATGGCCAGCTGTTGTTGCTGTTCTCATTTTAATTAATGAAAATATGCATTAAGTTATTGCAATTGCACCCCTTCCTTCAACTACAAGATATCTACTATGCCAAAGTAAAATACAAGTTCAACATAAGATTTTGTTTCTCAAAAGCACCAGTACATACTATATGTTCATGTATCAAATCTTTGATTTTCATTTTGGTCTTGCCCATTATCCTAACCAACAGCCTGAATTTTAATCCTCAGGATAGATCTTTCTCTCTTTCTACCACCACCGCCACCACATCCCCAGTTACCTTACTTTCTTCTTGGAGGTGTTGGAGACCTAATACATGGGTTCTTAAAAGCACTTTTGAAAAATGGAGCGGCACTGTGCTACTCTAGTGCAAAAGGAGGTTACAATGGGAGATTTTTTAATGTTGCTTTCTGAACTGTTTCCAGCTTCATTTCCCCCTGTTATAGAAACATTCCTTTGCCAGAACTAAGGTTCCACCCACCCTCCCAGTCCAGACATGCAATATTGGTGTTGGATGTTCCATATGACTAGGGTGGAGCACCATGAAAAATAATGCAAACACAATGCTGGCAACAGACTTAAAAATATTTTTAGCAGCAACCACATCACTGCAGTTTTGTGTGAAATAGGCCTAAATCAGGAAGCAGTTAAGAGCAGAGAAAATTGTATTGATCCTTAGATAGATACAACATGTTATGAAAATATAGTCACCGAAACTCACTGGGTTGTAGGAAATGACCCCTTATTTTGAAGAGGCTTGAAAAACAGCAATAGCAAAATAAATTGCTTGTCCTGCCTGACCCTTGAAATTTCATTTCATGCTCTGATGCACAAAGTTCTGTTGTCCTACGAATTCTCATACAAATGTTACTATTCAGCCAAATACTGTCCTCCTGCCAGGAAAAGAGTCTTCATAAAAGAAAGAAAAAGCAAGCGATAACCCTAAATTGAAACAATTAAAATTCATCCTTAGAATGGAGAGCCTGAGGTTGTGGAGAGAAGAGGAGTGATCTTGAAAAAAAGTGTTTTTCAGAAAGTGACATGCTTGCACATCCCATGGACAGATGTTTTGCCATTGCTTTCCATATCATCTAAAAAATGTCACTTCTTAGTTAGGTTGAGCAGTTTTTGTGATATATAAAAACACGTTTTCAAAGCATTTGTGTTATAGGTTACCTGTATCCACAGATTCTTAGATGCCCAGTTTTGCTGGTTCCTGCTTGATTATAATCTGGGTGCTCCTCTAAGAGTGTCATCACATGGGGGAAAATTGTGATTGGTTACTGTTGATTCTCTGTCCATATGTTTGTCCTTTTGAAATAAGTAGACAACATACACATGGCTCATTCAGTGGGCCATTCTGATTGCGCTGCTTCTCCTGCACACAGCAGGAGATTGCAGCAAGTTCCATCTTTAAAAATAAGTCAGAATTACTGGAGTGGTTTTTTGTCACACAAAGAAGGCTAGGAGGAGCAGGAGGCAGACAACGTCATGAGAGGAACCCGCAAAAACCCATGAGTGCCCAGTAACTAGCATGCAATAAAACGTTCATGGGATGGAGCTCTAAATTAGGACAATTGCAAAGTAGTTCCAGTTTAGATTTCGCTAAGAAATCTCACACTTGGAACACTTTTTTGAACACTTTTCTTATATTTTGCGTAATAATAAAGGAGTTCTAATTTGAAACAGATTCTAGGGTTTTAAAAAATCCTTAGGTTTAAGAAGAGAATGTAGGCGCTTCCAAATTAACTCATTGTACTCTGGGTGCTCCTCCTAAATTAGGACAATTGCAAATTTGTAACATCCCAAGTAACATTACAAGTTATAGCAGCTAAACTTTTCTCTCAACAGAGAGAAATTCTAGAATTTCCTTCCTTTTCTTCTTTTTTTTTAAAGGAAAGTCAATGACTTACAATGGGCAGCAAAATTTAACTTCATTGCAAGTCTATAATACTTTTCTTACAGGGTTTTTCCTTACGTCCCATTTTAATGAGGTTCTTTCTCTAACCTCCCTGGTTTTACAAGGTCATTTCTCACCCCTACTAGTTACCACATCTCTTCTCTCTCCCCACCCCATTTTACAGGGTTCTGTCTCTCCCCTGCCCTTCCTCTTCCACAGTCTACTTGTATCTATAGCACCAGCTACAAACTTCCTTGCTCACTCTGGCAGGATCCATCTTTGTTGCGAAAAGAGACTAATCAGGAACTGAGCAAAGGTTACAAGATTTGCTCTACTTATTTATAACAATGGAGACTTAAAAAGCAAATAGCTTCATGAAAACATAACAGGTGTTCACAAAAATAGGAAGGTCAAGGTCTCTGTCATTTCCTTGGGTTTTTTTAATACATGAAATTATGGGATCCAAATAATACAGGTATATTGGAAATACGGAGTATCTTAAAACTCAATGAGGCCTGAAAGTCTCCCAGTCCTCTCACGAGCCCTCATCCCATCACTTGGGGAAGACAAGGAGGTCTGAAGACCTCCCTATCACCATTATCTTAATTCCCCCACCCCACCCCATCCCTTTTCCCCAAATCTGACCAAAAACTGAAGCAACAAGAAGGGCCATGACAGACTTTATTCAACCCTTGGACAATACAAGAACAGCATTCAAAGCACCTAGGATGTCAGGCAAGCCTGGTCAATCCTGTGATGTATCAGGATGAAGCAGACATCATCATGGAGATGGGAGGTATAGATAGTGTAGCAAGACCATTTAAAGCAGGCGTAGGCAACCTGGTGCTTTGGACTACATTTCCCAGCAGCTCCAGTCAGCGTGGCTATTGGATGGGGATTGTGGGAGTTGTACTCTAAACATCTGGAGGGCACTGGGTTGCCTGATCCTGATTTAAAGTGTTGGCCCTAGCAGGCACAGGGCAGCGGAGGGGTGGGAAGAGATCCAAACATTGCAACAAATATTTTATTTATTTATGACATTTCTATACCACCTCATGGCTGAAGCTCTTTGGGCAGTTCACAACACTCGTGAGCCAACACTGCAAGGAAACTGCATTTCCAAGGGCTTTTTAGCCCCCATAATGCTGCTGTTGACCAGCAAAGGCCACTGAGCTAGTCAATCTCATCATTGCCTCTGTCCCCAGATTAGTTTCCGTGGAAAAGAGAAGTGGGGTGCCTCTAGTGACAGGAAAGGCTGGTGCAGGTGCTGAAGTAATAGCCTGGACTTCAAAGAGGCCCAAAGTTCCACACCTGGGCTGAGGACATTCTCCAAGCTGCCTGATCTCTGCTTCCTTTAAATCACCAAAGGGACATACTGCACCTCAGCCAGCATCAGGGAGCAATAGGGCTCCGTTAGTCTGAGCAACTTGTTAAGGTAAAGGCTGAGCTCTCTGGCTAGCTGGCAAGCCAGCAGTCAACTGCCTGACCAGTGGACCACTCAACTATTCACCGTTCTAATTATTTATTTACTGCATTTCTGTACCATCCAATGGCTGAAGCTCTCAGGTGGTTCACAAAAATTAAAACCATACAATACAACTTAGGTATAAAATTTAAACCCCAATATAAAAGTACAACCAGCATAAAACTGAGCAGCAACGCAGAGATTTAAAATACAGATTTAAAACAGCAAGTTAGAAGACTAGGATGGTAAAGTGTTTAAATACTGGGGAAATTAAAAAGTCTTTACCCAGCATCAGAGTATAATGTAGGTGGCAGGTGAACCTCTCTGGATAATTCATTCCACAGCTGGGGTGCCACAGCAGAAAAGGCCCACCATCAGCTGTGACAGCACCATTTTGGACTCTCTTTCTTAGGAACCCTGAGAACCAGCCTTTAAGTGAGCTATATTATTGCTCCATCTATCTTGGTTTTATTTACTTGAGCCTTTTGCCATGTTAGCTGGAGATGCTGGGAGTTGTAATCCAAACATCTGGAGGACAAGCAGTAGCTTTCCGAGAGTTTGGCGATGTGGAGGGAGTGTGGCTCAGTGGTAGAGGCCTTGCTTTGCATGCAGAAGATCCCAAGTTCAATCCCCAGGAAGGGCTGGAAATATTTCTTCCTGAAACCCTGGAGAGCTGCTGCCAGTCAGTGTCAACAGTACTGGGCTAGATGGACCAATGGTCTGAGTCAAGATAAAGCAGCTTCAATTGTTCCTACGCTCTTTCCCTGCCTTATCTGGGGATGGCAAGGATCTGATTTGGAACCTTTCGACTAAAACATATGCTGTATCTCTGAACTCAGGGCTTCTCCACATTTAGCAAATCCCATGTAGGGATGTACAAGCAACTCAAAAATATGGGCCGTTCTGAGCAGCCACCTTAGGCACTGAAATGCAGATGACCCAAGGGGGAGTCTTTCGGCCCCCACCTTTCAATTCTTCCCCTGGAGGGGATTTTCCTCACCCCTGCAGGGGCAAGGAACACAACAACTAATGACTTTATTAATTCCTATGCAGGAAGTGGAGTGGAAAGAAGCTTTGGGGGCAAAATTAGAGGATGGAGAATGAACCCCCCCAATGGGTCATCTGTGGTGGAGTGGCTTCCAATTCCCCCCCCACACATGTTTCCTTTTTCTCACCCCCATAGGAAATAATGGAGCCATTAATTCCTATGGGGTGGGAGAAATAACTTCCATGATATGAGGTAGGAAGAAACAACCAGACGGATGGAGAAGTGACAGTGCTACAACATACTCCTTCTTTGTCATTGCTGGAGTGTTGTAAGCAGAACTGGGTGGCAGCCTGCTCAAGGTAAGCTAAGTTTCTCACCCTGCTTCTTCTCACAGAACTCCAACAGAGCTATTCGGCTCGATTTATCATGACATCTCTAAACTCACGGAAATATTCAAAATTCTTCCCTGCTAATTTAAGGCCTGCGCTGATCCCATGCCAAGGGATAACAATACATCAAGGAGAAAGCTGGAAACAAAAGATTGGTCATTCTACTACGTGGTATTAGAATCCAGAACTTTTAATAACGTTATTGCATCTATTGAGCCAGGACAAACTATCAGTAGGGGCACAGATGCAAACGCAGATTTTTATGAGCGGTAACATTTACGAAGGATGAACATTTATAGTTTCATGTAATTTATAGCTTTTAAATGGAAAGATATAATGCAAATAAGTTTTCCCTCCTCTCTTCTCCCACTGATCAGCTCATGAATAAGGCTGAAAGGAGCCTGGACAGAGCAAGCAAGGAAGAGGAGACAGAGAATGAATTAGCTTGCTTTTGCTTCCCCCACTCCACTCCCCAGCCCTTACTTAAAATGTCACCAACTGACCATGGGATCACTTCACAGCTCAGCATGAAAACCGAGTGCATAGTTCTGTTTCATGATCACACACCCCTCCCATCTTTGGCAATGAATTGGGAAAAAAATCTTCGCCTATCTTGCAACAAAATTGTATGAAATTACATTCACAGCAAAACAAGGTTTCTCAGACTTGGACTAAGGAAGGCAGGATGTTTGCCTGGTAGATGAAGATTTATGTCTAACTAAACAACTGTTCCACTGCAATAACATCCTAAATATTTGGGCCAACCTGTCTGCTTGTATTATCAGAATAACGTCCCTGACATATTGGCTTCCAGTGCAATCCTATAATGTCTACTCAGAAGTAAGTTCCATTGAGTTAAATGGAGCTTTCTCCAAGGTAAATGAGTATAAGATTTCAACCTTAATGTCATATTTTGTGACATGGTCAAGGCAGTGGAGGCTGGTGGTTCCAATGTCAGAGGGGTGGTGAATCCGCTCCTACTGACATCAAAGGGCTAACAAACTCCTGTTCATATCTTTCCCAGTTGACTGCAACCTGATTGGAGAGGTCTAACATTCTGGGACCCTAAGAGGTTCAATTTTTCTTCTTTCAGACTTCTCAATAACTCGGTAGATATCAACTCCTGTCCCAGTACCATGTGTTGTTCTGTGATGCTCCCAAACAGAGAGCCCCTCGTGCTACCAAACAGTGTGGTTTGAAGTCCATATATCCCAAAGGAGAGTCCAAAAATGCAGGCAGTAGCATATGGTGACCCATATCACCAAGCTAATTCAAGCAGTTTTCATCTCCACCAAGAGCAGGTCTTTTGTAGATTGGACTTAATTGCCCATTCAAGACCAAGCCATCCACATTACAACAGTAATAGTTCATAATAACATATTGCTGCTGAAAAAATACACACACACGCACACACTCACAGAGAGAGAGAGAGAGAGAGAGAGAGAGAGAGAGAGAGAGAGAGAGAGAAATACTGTGATGATTGCAGCTTCACTCAGAGGAAATAGAGGGCTTCTTTAGATTAAACGGAATTCACTTTTGTTTACTGGTGCTTTTCTTCCTGCTTCTCTTACGCAATTGTAATTAGCTTAATTACACAGGAGGAGAGGGGCAACCATATAACTGAACCAGATCACAACCAGATCTAACCAGGCAGCCTGATCTAGTCAGTTTCATAACCCAACCTAGTCAGTTTCATAATCTAGCAAGGCTTGATTTTCTCCACTTGTTAGTTGCACTATTCTAACATAGCACACAGGGTTGCACTATTCTAATAGCTGCACTATTCTAACATAGCACATGGAAGGGGGCGAGAGACAAGCCCTGCGGCATAGGGGTTAAGAATTGCAGATAAGTTTATTTATGAGTAAACATGGCTACAAATCGGACCATATGTCCCATCAATTTAACCTGAGAATGCCACAACCAGATCTAGTGAGTTTCACAACATAGCTTGATTTCCCCTTCTTGTTTGTTGACTCTGAAACAAAGACCCACAGTAAGCTCCAGAGAAAGGCAGGTGATCCCCAATATGTCATGCTCCTTCTCCAGAGACAACTCCTCCCACAGTGCGACAGTCACATATTTTCCTATTCAAGAAGATTGCACTCCTATTCTGGGGATTTCTTCCTTAATAGGTTTTCTACAGTTAAAAGAAGAAGAAAAACCAGTTGGAAATACAGGAACCTAATGGCAGCAGTTCCTTGAACCTCTGTAAAATTGCATAAACAAGGCATGGTGATTGCACATTAAAAACCTCATCTGGAAGTAACCCTGTTCCAGTCTTTCTCTAAATCTGGCTCCACTTCACTCCTAATCTATTTCTGGCTGTTCTTTCTCTCTCTTGTGGGTGTTACCCTCACAGGGGGAGACCAACCTGGCCAAAGAAGCAGCAGTTGCAGGAAACTTGCTTCCCTCCTTCCTGCTGGAAAGAACACTCGACTCAGTTCTTCTTGTGTGTTGCTGTATAATGGATGAAAAAGACATAAGACTCCAATCCTATGAACCGTTGCCTAAGAATAATTCTGATTGGTTTAATACAGTAAATTTGTTTACTGTATTTCTACAGTATAGTCCTAACAGTACTAAACAAATATAACACAATAATAAATATTGAAAAGTTTTATTGTATTTTAACGTCCCCAATTACCCTGGGATTGCAGAAATGAATGGAAGTGTACTCTGGCTCCATTCACTGGGCAGGGCTACTGGATTGTGTTGGTTTGTGTGTTGTGCATCTGTGTGCATGCGTAATCTATTGTAATCTGCCTTAGGGATAATTTGATTGAAAGGCAAGATATAAATATTCTGAATAAACATTAAATAAATAAACTCACAAAGTATAAGAACTATATAAAAAAGTATTATTTATTTATTTAACTTATACTCCACCTTTCTACCAAAAATTGGCACTTAAGGCAGCTTACAAAGACAGTTTAAATAGATTAAAACAATCAAATACATTAAAATACAATAAAAACTTCCCAATTTTTATTACTGTGTTATATGTGCTAATCTCCCCTAGAAGTACAGTATAGTCCTAAACAAATTTACTTTGAGATCCAGTCAAAGCAATGGGACTTATTCATAGGTAATAGTGCATAGGATTGGAGCCTTATGTCTATTTCATCCATTATACAGCAACAAATGAGATAGTCATGCTCTCTGTATGATACATGTTTGTCCCAGTTATACTGTCCATTTTAAGTGTTCACTTAAAGTCTTAGTTGCACACCTAAAAATGTAGCATGAGGAAACCTTCAGTCCTTCTGACAAATGTACCTTTCCTTTATTAATGCTCCCAGAGTCAATTTGCAAGTCTAGCAAAACCCCATAAACATCTGCATTATATTATCAGCTCATAATACATTCTGCCATATTTACAATTCCATAAAATTCAAGTATTAAAAGTAAAGCCAATAGTTAATAATAAATATTCAATGAGCTGTCCCATTATTATTTTTTGTTAGTACACTGTCACAACTGGTAACTTCAAGTTTCAAATTATATCCATTTAATTTAAATCCTGGAAATTACTCAAGAAAATTTTAAATTGCCGGCAAGAAGCACTGATCATTTAATTCTCACATGTAAAATTTAGTATACATTGTTTTGGCAACTGAAAACATGTATAAAGTTAAAGCAGTATAGGAACATATGTATGCGTGTGATTAATTTTTTATATACTCACACACCAAAAATATACTATCCAGCTCTAGGACAAATTCACATTATCACCCAAAAAAAAAAAAAATGCTAGCAAGACCATGTTCGTGAATTTAGACTATTATTATTCTAGGTCCAATGTTTATTTTTCAATAGCCATTAAATGATCATTTGAATAATGTTTCTGGAATAATTTCTCAGCTTAAATTTAAATACCTATCTAGTTAACAGTTCAACATAAGAACTTTCAATCTTCTCTATAATTTTGTTTTTCCAAGTAAATATTTTTTAAGGATTATTCTTCTCACTATTACAGCAGTTTAAGAATTATTTCATAAACGCCGCAATAACTTAAAATTTGATTAAGGAAACAGATTTATAGTCATCCCACTGGTTGCATGTAAAAATAGATTGTAAGGGTATTTCACATCAGAAAGACCATGTTTAAAATTATATAAATTAGTTTAATATTATCCCAATAAGTGATAAAATACCTGCACATTCCATCTCATAAAATTCTGTGAATATAGTTTATCTTCTGAATTTAACGTGTGTGTGTTTTAGCCAATGAAACAGATATGTACCTGGGACTCTCATGCTTCATGCCACCAAGCTACAGCTTTCCTCATTTTATTGTGTCTCATATTTATGTATTCTATGGAGACCCAATGTCCCTCACATAAAATATTATGAGAGGAAGACTGGTTTTCATCATGTACCGCAGATAAAATACCTAAGATTTTATTTTGAAAACATTAAAAAATGAGGAATATTGTATATTTAAATTATCTGTTATCTTATTGTTTGCTTCAACCAAATGACACACCCCTACAATGAGGTACAAAATAACACGTGATGAAGATGCCCATGCATCTGGTGAAGAATGCCTCATTGGTTAGGAATGGTCATGACACAAAAACACTGGAGTCTTACAGGGTTTGCTCCCATATATGTCAAGAAACACTTTTGTAAGCCGCCGTAAGAGCCTTTTTTGGCTGAATGGAGGCATAAAAATCCTTAAATAAAATAAATAAATAAATATATGTGGATTACAGCCTTATCTATATAGAGTCACTTACCTGAAAGCAACCCCGTTGAACTCAGTGGTTCTTACTTCTGAGTAGAGTTCTATAGGATTGTGCTGTAAACCACTTAGAGTCTATGATGCCACCCTTTCTTTTCTTTATTTAAATTTATCTTGCTTTTAAACACAGAAAAAAGCAGAAATTAAGTTCTAAAACAACACAATCCAACAATAAAACCAAATCAACCAACCACAATATCAAAAATACATAATAATTCCATATTTCAATGTATACCAATGTATCAGTGTAGCAAGAAAATACAAGAAAAACTATATGTCAAAGAGCCTTACAGTTTTGTCTTTTTGGAGCTACAGGCTAACATGGCTGCGTTTCATTACTACTAGCACAATCCTAGTGTTCCTCTTTTCAATGTAATTTCCAAATGAACATTTCGCAACCTCAATTGAATGAGTACAGGTTTGTGGATTTTGAAATTATCATTATCAGCATTGAGAACATACTTTGGGTCTCCGCACCCACGCTTTCGTTTCTCAAAGGTCTTCATGTTGCACAATATATTACAGCTAATAATAAAATGTCAGGACCAGGCTAGCTGCTGTGTTATAGTGACTCCAAGTGGATTTACAAAGTAACAACAATGGCAGGATCTACACTACTGCTTTAACATGGTTTATAACAGTGGTGACAACTGCTGGGGCCCAGGATACACTCCAGATACAGTTTTCATGTGTCATATCCTGCTTGGTGTAGATCTGTCTTAGAAAGTTGATTGACAATGATAAAGTAACCTAACCCAACAGATAGTATTATTGTGCTAATATTCAGACCTCACATCCTCCATAAAACTAAACAACTTTGCCTTGATCCAGCAAGGGTCATGTGCTTGAATTGTTCTCCATATCAGGCCCTTCACATGCAAAAGAGTATTGCTTGGGGAGAAATCCCCAGCATAATCATAACTACACCAATCAAAATCTCAGTTCTCTGAGTGCTGTTGCTTATGTTGCCAAAACTGCACTATCCATGCAGAAGAGTGAAGTATCAGCAGACTTGGGGAAACCCCAAGATTTACAGAATTACAAACAAACTTAGGGGTGGGGGTTTCTAAAAGGGAAAAGGATCCAAAACATTCCAATGAGTACTGAGCATGCTCATTGATAACAGAATATGACATTTCTCTGGAGTGGAGAGGCAAATGGAAAACCAAGCAGAGGCAGAATAAAATAGAGTATTCCGAAAGGGGGTATGGCTGGGAGCACACTACACTGCATCATGGGTTATTTGCATCAGTGCAATCAAGTGCTAAAACTGAGGTCGTTGCTAGATGAGGAGTTAGCACGGTGTGAGGCCTGGTCTCCCTCCTGTGCATCCAGATGATGCACAGGGGATCCCGGGGTCAGGCCGGGTTAAGTCCTCGCTTGAACCAGGATAAGCGGATCCGCTTATGGCTTGGCTTTTCCGCAGCCCCAGCCTGAGGCCGGGGCTGTGGAAGGTCTAGCAGGGTCCGTGGCTTTTCCCAGCTGCTCGCTCACAAGTAGCCGGGAGAAGCCACGGACTGGGCACAGCATTCCATAGGAGCGTTGTGCCCATCGGGCCGGGGGGGGGGGAAATCACAGGGGGGAGATGGGGGCTGGGGGATCTACACCATCTACACCAAGCAGGATATTCCACTATGAAAGCGGTATGAATGCGGTATATAAAAGGCAGGAGCCACACTACTGCTTTATAGAGGTATTGAAGTGCACTGACAACTGTCAGGGCTCATGACACACACCATATACTGCTTTTATACCACTTTCATAGTGCTATATCCTGCTTGGTGTAGATATGTCATGGGCCACAACAGTTGTCAGTGTACTTCAGTACCACTATAAAGCAGTAGCGTAGATCCTGCAGTGCAGTTCAATACCACTATAAAGCAGTAGTGTAGCTCCTGCCTTTTATATACAGCTTTCATACTGGAATATCCAGCTTGGTGTAGATGAGCCCCTAGATTAAACAACCCAGGGTTAAATAATCCAGGAATTGCTTAACCCATCAACAAACCATGAGCAACACACCTGAATGTGTTGTTAACTGTAACATAGCTTTGGTGACACTCAGTCAAATGATTGCCATGGTATTGAGGTGGCATGTTTTGGGAGCTGTTTCATTGTGAATAACATTTCGGCATGTGCTTTCATATGCAGTTTGCCCAGAAGCTGCCCTGCAAGGTGTTTTGTTTGTTTATTTGTTTTGGTCTTTTTTTAACTGAAGGGTCAGTAAACAAACAAGGAATTATATATCAGCTTCACATAGATAATGAAAGTGCAGATTTAAACATGGTGAAGTGAATGTACAAATCACCCTACATCCCATTGAGGTCAATGGCATTTACACTGTGGAAAAGAGGGAAGTGGAACATGTTGCCTTCCATAAGTTTTTGGACAGCAAGTCCCATCATCCTTCACCATTGGCTATGCTAGCTAGGGGTGATGGGAGTTGCAATACAGCAACATTTGCAGGGCCACACATTTCCACACATTTCCACATTTTGAGAATGTCAGATGTCTCTGCAAGCTTATCTCTGTAAGAAGTTCCCACGGGATCTAGCTTGCTTACTCCCTGTTGTGTCCTTGAAGCTGCTGGTTCTCTGGGAACTTAAGAGTGTTTTGATAAGGAGTAGGCCGCTCTTGGAAGCTGTCACTCAGATCGTAGCATCATTGTAGTGGGTGGTGCCATCCCGCCCTGTTGACACATGGGCATGGCTTATCGGTCAGACGACCTGTCGGTCAAGTGGCTTTGAATAGGCCTTAAATGCTGGTGCAAAGCTGAAAAAGCTTAGCTAGGTTACATTTCTCGACGCATCTCCGATTGGGACTTTGAAAGCTCTCTGCACACAAACTTTGCTATTTGGACTTTGGATATCTAAGAATTGTGCCATGTAAAGTACGATGAGGCTTTTCATAGACTTGGACTATAGACTTGGCCAGAATCAGGTGGCAGGGAGTTGCAAAAGGATGGGACTCCTTCCTTAAAGTCATGGTAACCAGGGTCAGCTTAGTTGTGGCAGGCTGAGATTGGCAAATGGGTGACCGATCGTCTCTGCCTGGCTCTGGTGGCTCAGAACAACCCTTCCATGGGATGTTGTTTTAGGCGATTGGCCATGTCCCTTGAGGTGCCAGTGTATGTGGTGTCTGGAGAAGTTCAAATCGGATGGCAGCGTACCCTAAATACCACCCCCTCTGAGCGTTTGTCTTAAAGATTGTATCAGAAAAGGAGCCTAAAGCTTTCTTACCTTGGTTCAGCCTTAAGTGTGTTTTGGAGACTGTATAACCATTAAGCCTGTCTACCATGTGATTTCCTTAATAAAAGAAGTCTCACTGATGTGAGTGTCTTGTGTCAGCTTGCCAGCACGTGTGAATGCCAGAGGGAACAGGCATGAACATGACAATAACCTATTACCAAATCATCTAAAAGTTAGCCACTGAAAGATTTCAATGAAAAAATGAAACAAAAGCAAGAAACCTGTTTTAAAGACAAGCAAGTTTAAGTGTAATCCACAAAATGCATGTCATTTGTTGCATACGTGCAAGACCTTGAAAATTGTATGTACCACTGAAGGATTTAATTTGACATTAGGGTAGACATCTATTCTAACTGTTAAAACCAATAAAAAGGTGAAAGGAATTAGGTTAACACTTTCTAATTGCACTTTCACTATGAGGTAAGTGTTTCCTGTGCTGTGGTAAGTTTTCTTTTTGATGAAGATATTTGCTTCAAATGAATGAAGAATCATAGACTCGTTAGAATACACAGATGTATACTAAATGCATGCATTAGCATTATTATTCTGATAATTCTGATTTTTTAAATATATAAACATGACTATTGTTTCTACATATTGCACCTGTGATACAGAGGCCCCATTCAGACAACACGCTAAACCATGCTGCTTAACCACAAAATGGTTAACAGAACCATTTTGTGGTTAAGCAGCATGGTTTAGCGTGTTGTCTGAATGGGGCTAGATTAAAATTCATACAGGAAACCATCTTTTTAATATTTCCAAAGAGAGACTTGTCTCTGCTTGAATCACTCACTTTCTGCAATGTACCTGTTCCTTATCTGTGACATCCAGTGGCCTTAGTTGATCTGTAGGGACCAGGTGGGGGTACCTAGTTGGGATGAACCGATTTTGTTAAATCCATTCCATCTGTGTTTCGCAGGTTGTCGGGCATCTTTTTTTCCATCATCTGCTCACTGACATAATTTTTTTAAAGCAGAATTTCCTTCTAACTTGCACTCATTTGTATTCATGCTAATGCGAAATAGTGCAAATCCCCTGGGAAAGTGTGTGTGTGTGGGGGGGGGGGGAACAGTGCAGAAGTCTACGGCATCCACGTGACTTGGAAAAAGCAATTCCCCTGCGGAATCCACAGGTCAGATTCATAGAAATCCAGACTCATCTGAATCTGTTACGGAGCAGTATTTTGCAATAGAAATTGCAGGCTCGAATGGGCCCATAGCATAGGCGGCGGCGGCGGCGGCGGGGTGGCTATGCTTCACTCCCCCCTCCCTCCGCCTACTCTTGACGTAGCCGCTCCCTCCGTCTTTCAGTAATGACTGCAGTAACCGACTCACAAAACACACGCTTCCCCCCCCCCCCCCGACCTTCCAGTAAACTGGGGCTCTCCAGCTGAAAGCCCAGAGGTGGCCTGCTCGTTCGCCCTCCTCTAACTGGGTGGGACTCCGGTTGAGGAACTGTTCCCTATTACGGCTGGCGCGGCGGAAGCGGGGGAGCGAGGGAGGCTGACGCTGGTTTCTCCCCTCCTCCCTGCTCCGTTGTTTTTGCTCTGACTCCCCTCAGGCCTCCAGCTCTGCTCCAGAGACAATGGGGCGCGCGGGGCCCTCGGTCAGCGAAGTCGCCGCCGCCGCCCTCCTCCTCCTCCTCGCGATCTTTCGGCTGGGCGTCCTTAGTGAGCCTGGCGCGTTAGGAGCGCAGCCGGAAGGTAGGAGAATCGGAAAAGAGGCAGCGAAGCCAAACCGTCGGGGTTTGGGCCGGCGCGTTGTACTCAGGAGTTAGTTAGGCGGTGGCAACTGCCTGGAATTGCTTAGATGAGGAGGCCTCGACCGCTTGAATGTGGTTTCCGAGTGTGCGGGCATGTGGCTGCTTGTGCTTCTTGTCACCATGTTGCCCGTTCCTCCCCCTACCCCCCCCTTTTTCCTCCTTATTTTATTGCAGGAGAGGGCGAAGCTGACAACGTGAACATTGTCACTTGGGAGAAGCGGGTGGGCTAGACTCTTTGAGCCGTTTTAATCTGATTTAGGGCGTAATCCTATTCCTGTTTAGACAAGAAAATGTCCTGCGATTTCTAGCATTCCCCAACCAGCGTGTCTAGCTGGGAAATGCTGTGCGCTGTAGACCTTTTTACTGTCTAAATAGGCATAGGGTTGGTCTCTCAGTCGGCTTTCACCAACCTGGTGCCCTCCAGATATGTTGGACTACAATTCTCAGCATCCCCCAACCAGCTAGGCCAAGAGTTGTAGGCCAACACATTTTAAGGACGCCAGGTTGGGGAAGGCTGGATTCAATTGTTATTAACAACAAGAAAAGAGCCTCCCCCACCCCGCTTCCTTTATTTTTCATGGCATTGTTTCCTCATGCTTAGATGAGCTAATTTGCCCTTCCGGTATACCCAGATTTGATTGGACCAGCTTTCGTGGGGTTGTTGCTCACTTCTCTAGGCAGTGATTCGAGGGCAGTAAGCCTATCTACACCAGTTGCTGGGGAACATGGGTGGGAAGGTGCTGTTGCACCATGTTCTGATTGTGAGTCCCTGGTTGATAGCTGGTTGGCCACTGAGTGAACAGAGTGCTGGACTAGATGGACCCTTGGTCTGATCCAGCAGGCTCTTATGTTCTTAATATTACCCCCATCTCCCTTTGCCAGCTGCTCTTTCTTGAATTTTCACCTAAGGTGTATATTCTGTGGGTTAGTGAATTTGGATTTGTCATTCCACCTAGTTCAATGGTGAAAACAATCCACTCTGATGTTGATGGGATGGAGAAACAGCTCTGAGGCATAATTTAGCTGTGTCATTCTTGTCATCTCCCAACTTCATTCTAGGGTTTAACATGATTCAGGATTCAGCAGAATTTGATTTGGGTGATTTTTAAACGGCAACTCTGAACATGTCAAAGAAACAATAGGTAGTACTTCTGAACATGTTCTGAGTTGATTTCCCTTTCCAATGAAGGGAGCAAGTTCCTATGTATCAGAAAGAATGTGCTTCTAGGTCACTGGTTTTGGAGTCATTTTATTACAAGTTAATATATATCCACTTGTGCTTTGAAATTGTAAAACTTGATGATTTAGGGAAAATTTGATTTCTTCTTTCTTCCTTTATCATATAGGAATTTTTTGTTAATGCTTATTCACACAAGGAAGTAGATAAGAATTAACACTGCCTGGCTACGTGCAGAATTGCTGCAGTTGTTTATTATGCCATTGTTGTTTGCTCAACCGCATTTCTTGGATTCTTGTTGCTGCAGACCATGGCTAATATGGAATAAAAAGCAGGATATAACACTATGAAAGTGATATATGGAATGTGGATTATGCCCTAATAGTTATGTATGCTTTAATACTTCTATAAAGCTATAGTGTAGATCTAGAATCATCACAAGGAGATAGAGCTGTGTGTAATCAGCATATTGATGGCATTTTGCTCCAAATCCCCTAATGACCACCCCAAAGGCTTCATATAGATGTTAAACAACATTGGGAAGAAGATGGTACCCTGCGGTACCCCATAGCTTAATTGCCAAGGGGCCGAGAAATAATCACCTAATGTTACTCTCTGAAATTGACCTTGCAGGTAGGACCCAAACCACCGTAACAATGCCTTGAATGCCCATCCCACAGAGTCAATCAAGGAGGATACCATGATCTATGGTATCAAAAGCCGATGAGAGATCGATCAGAATTAACAGGGTTGCACTCCCCCGTCTCTCTCTCAATAAAGGTCATCCATCAGGGCGACCAAGGCTGATTCAGTCCCGTAACCAGGTCAAAACCCAGATTGAAATGGGCCTAGATAATCGGTGCCCTCCAAGAGCATTGAATGGATACTGCAGGCCTCCCTCTTCTCAGTCGAAAGAGGCAGATTTGTGGTTGGAGCCCTCTCCGGTGCAATAGCGTAAAGATGTTGTTGTTGATCTGCCATCAATTCACTGCACTTGGAGGGGCCAGGAAAAGGGTATTCTAGGGGGATATCAAGAGAGGCCCTGGATCCACAGGATCCAAAGTCACATTGTTTCTTGCACCATGCCCTCAGATAGGCTGAAAATGTGTGTCAGCCCTGGAGCTGGTGTATTTAATTCCCTCCAATTGTGGACAATGGGGCGGGAAATGCTCAAAAGGGAAAACAGCATCAACAGCTGCCCTGCAACATCCAGCAGGGCTTGGGATATGGCATTGGCTGCATCACATATCTCCACTATTGCAGAATGTAGGATTGCTCTGCCTAAGTATTAGTTTGGGATCTCTAATCATATTAATAACAGTAGTGATACTTGTATATAATGCATTTTCTAATTGCTGAGAGCGCTTTAAGTGTGCGTGCACACTGGTGTGTGCTCACACATGTACAGGCAGCAGCATCCAGCCCTTGCCCATGGAACAGGAAAGGCTAGCAGGGAGCAGGGTAAAAGGTTTGGCCCTATGTAATCAAGGCTCTTCAGGTGCCTTGGCTCCACTGCCAAACAATCCCCAGACTCTCCCCCCGCCCTGCCCCCAAAATAATCTAGGTGCTGGGAAGGTAATGAGAATCACTGAACAAGTGCTGGAATGTTCCCCACCCATGTATGCAGCTTCATAATTGGGAGGAAGACTGTCCACTCACCATGGCAAACCTGCCTGTAAAGTAAGATAGTTTAATCATACTTTTATAGGTAGAGGGTTGGCATCAAAGTGTCTTACTTAATTTGACCAACCTTTGAGAAGAGGCTTTAAATCTGGGGTCCTCACCCTTTGTGGGTCTTCTGGAATTTGGAGAGGGGAGAAGAGCCCTGGGCCCCACCATAAATTGGCTGATGTATGTGTATGTTGTATTCCCCATTCACTTTTCTTGCTGGGCTTGTAGTGAGTCATCCACTTTTCCCCATTATACCTGAGATATCCTCCTGTGGTTCTTTAATGTATCTCCCATCTGGGGTGCCCCATAGCTTCACAGAAAATTATGTACCCTCTGTATGTGCTTCTCACTGGCCCCTCTCTCTCCCCCCACCCCCATTTCCAGGCAAGTAAATGGAGCAATTTCTCCATTAATTTGCATGGGGTGAGGGCAAGCTCCAAAGGTTGCCCAAAGATGGGGAGTAGGCCTCATTCCAATCCAGCCACTTTTTGACAGTGCACCCACCCACCCCGCCCCATACAAGTGAATGGACAAATAGCTTGGCAGGCACCCCAGCTTGGCCTTGCAGGAGCAGTGGGTGCAGCGTTGGAGATCCCAGCCTTAGGCCTTAGCTAGACCTAAGGTTTATCCCGGGATCGTCCCTGCCTGCTCCCGGGATCCCCTGTGTGTCATTTACATGAACAGGGATGACCCCGGGATGATCCCAGGATAAACCTTAGGTCTAGCTAAGGCCTTAAGTACAATTGGCTCAGTCAATGCATATTAATACATCTACCTCAGTGTAAATTAAGCCCACTATGATGCTAAACCTATTTGTTACAGGTAGAGTAGTTAAAATCAGCTGGCCCTGAAGTGCATGCTCTTTCTTGCCACAGGATTTCCCAGTCGTAAAGATAGTGTTACAACAGTTGATTATTTCTAGTAAGATTTCCACACAGCCTCTTTATATGAAGGCATAGGAAGTACACTTGGAGAAGGCACTTGAAGAGGTAGTTGAGATTCAACTTGGCATTATAATTACATACTTTCTATAACATAAGAATGTTACAGAGTGCCAGTTTCATATTTTTAGCAATGGTATGTTATCCTGGGAAAGTTGTGTTTTATTGCAGGACACGTCTGCTGGAAACAGCACAGACAGTCATTCTCCCTCCACTCACCCTTTAGGTGATAATGTCCTATGATCCGGATATTCTGGTCTTATGGAGAAAATACTAAAACATTGAATTAAATTGAAACCCAAAATGATTACTTGCACTTGACCAACATCATTCTACATACCCATAGAGAACTACTTGGTATTTTTGTTGGAGTGAAAATTTGCATAGCTAAACTTTGAAAGCTTCCAAGAAACAGTAGTTTACTAAATGCTAGGAACTTTTAGCTATAAAAAAGTTAATATTCCATTTGGGAAGGATATGGTCTGCATGGTAAGCAGTCTTTTTTTCTTTTTAGTTTGTGTTTTGTTATATATTTTGTAAAAGGCATTTGTTATTGAGCATATACGTAAATAGGAAGATTTATATTATTCCATACAAAATTCAATAAAAAGGCATTAAGAAAGAAATGGTCACCTGGTAATACCTGAATATATTTTCTTACCTGACCATAGCAGTAATTGTAATATTTTTCTGTGCCTTTTTGCCTAGCTTTGTTAGTTCATTGCCATTTTCTTTTGTTAAGTTTTTTCTCCTTTTTCTTTCTGTCTTGTTTACCTACATATATATAAAATAAAATATGTGGGTTGTAGCCAAATATGCCCTTCCATGAACAGAAGGAACTCTGATCCAGTGGAAGCTCCCACTGGATGAAGGATAGTGGTGCCGATTTCCACAGCTTCCCTCTGTGCCCTCTCCCCCCACCCACCCCCCGGAAAGCTTTTCTGGAAAGTCAGGACTCTCTGGAGCAGTGTGAGCGATTGCATTCAGGGTTGTAGGAAGAAGCAGGTATTGGTGAAAACTTCCTCTCCTTCCTCCAGCAGAAGGTCACATGCAAAGAAATCCACTCATGGTGTAGTGGCTAAGGTGTAGGACTGGGCGTCAGGAGATCTGGGTTCTAGTCCCCACTCAGCCGTGGAAACCCACTGGGTGACTTTGGGCCAGTCACAGACTCTCAGCCCAACCTACCTCACAGGGTTGTTATTGTGAGGATAACATGGAGAGGAGGAAGATTATGTACGCTGCCTTGGGTTCCTTGGAGGAAAAAAGGCGGGATATAAATGTAATAAATAATAATAAAAAAATTGTATCTTTTTTTAAAACAAACGCCAAACAGAACCATAAGGGCAGTGTCTTTGAAACAAAGTTTTGGGCAACATCTAGATGTAAGTAAGGCCCAAACTAACCAAAACCAATTTTGCTTATAAGTGAACCTGTGCAGGTCTTCTGCCTAAAATAACACTATTCTAATTGAAAGGCAAGAAGTGTTGTGCAAGCAGAGATGGGCAGCAAGTTGAATATTCATTTCAATCATTTACTGAATTCTGATATTCTATACAACTATGCAAAAATTTCTTTGACTAAAATAAAGCAAAGAAAAATGCAAGGTATTTATTTATTTATTTATTTATTTACATTTATATACTGCCCCACAGCCGAAGCTGTCTGGGCGGTTTACAACAATTAAAAATAGTAAACATTAAAAGTACACAAAAATTAAAAAAACATAAAAACAGTATAAAAACAACAGTATCCATTTAAAAACAACAATTCTGGGGTCCATTAAAAACAAACTTAACGTTGTTAAATGCTGTTAAAGGTATGCATTTGGACTTTAAAATGTCGCAATGTCCTTGCATAATATGAGTAAAAGCATAACTTGTGGATGCCAGCACAGGAGGAAGTCCTGAGTTTCTTTTACAGTCATAGAGGGTAACTCTGGGTTGCCTAGCTAGTTTGTGCAGATAAAAGCCACCTCCCCCACCACTCTCCATGCGTTATGTCCCACGCGTTCTTTCTTCATTATCAAATCATCCTGCTAGGATCTCCTGTTTATGAGTGAGAGGATTTTCTCTATATACCATTGCCAGAAGAGGGAGAGAGTTAAAAGGAAAGCATTGCTTTTCTAGCTGATGGAATGTAGTGCTGTGGCAACGACTGTGTATCTTCGTGATAAAGCCATGAGGCAAAGACAATGGCTTGTAACCAGTGAACACTTGTTTGCAGTTCTCAGGTTTTTATTTAAGTATTTTTATACTGCCATATTATTGCCAGGAAATTGACTGTTGCTGCCAGCTAACTGGTTTGACAATTAAAGAATTTAGAAAGCAAAGCTAGAATGCTAAAACCCCAAGCATTCAATAAAGTAAATAAAAGGGGAAGTTTCTTTCTGGTTCCAGCCATGGCTAGCCTGCATGTAGTAGTCCAGAACCTAACTGCCTCTTGAGCATCTCTCCTTTACATAAGCAATCTTTTCTGTCTTTCTCCCCTTTCTCCAGAAAAGGAAATTTAATAAATCTGCTACGCCTGGAACGCTCTTCCAGAACACTTGAGAACTACAAACTCAATCACTGCTTTTAAGACTCAGCTCAAAACTTTTCTTTTCCCTATAGCCTTCAAATATTGAGTTTGTTCTGACTTTACACTGTTGGTTTTGCCCTACCCTGTGCCTGTTTACACTTCCCTGTGCCTGTTTGCATTCTCCTTCCCTCTTTATTGTTTACTACAACTTATTAGATTGTAAGCCTACGCGGCAGGGTCTTGTTATTTACTGTGTTATCTGTACAGCACCATGTACATTGATGGTGCTATATAAATAAATAATAATAATAATAATAATAATAATAATAATAATAATAATACCTGAAGCCTGGTCAGTTGTTTCCATAGTGCTGAGATCAACAACTATGTTAGCGTAATTCCTCAATTGGTGTGTGGTGCCAAGACACGGATGTATTCCAACATGTTCAGTTGCAGAACACTTTTCTGAGGCCTGTTTTCCCCCCACACACATATGTCCTGCTCATCTAAGGACACTAAATGTACTTCTTTGGAAACTCATGTTCACTTTGCATTAGCTTCCTATTGGTTGAAGCTTTATCGTCTGAATGGCTCTCATCTACCTAAAAAAATATTTTGAAAAAGTGTTGCAAATTCTGATCATAGTCTTGGGTAAATCCCATTAGAACTATTTTCTTAGCTTTTGGAATTTATATTGAGAGCCTATTCTTCATTCTCAGTAGAGCAAAACAGCTGTTTAAAGAAAAAATGTAACCCTATTTTAAGTTTTGGGACTTGCATCTTGTCACAAATATGATTTATTTGCAGTGATTTCCATTAAAAAAGCATCCATTTAGATTGGGGATATACTATGGCACTTACTTCCTCCTTTTTAAGGAAATTGTATTCAGCTTTGCCTGCTGCCTATTTGAAATTCAGGTTGACTAATATTTTAGTTGATCAAAGATTTTTTTGCTAATATCTTACAGTCCCTGGTTAATCTATAATAGAATAGATTCGTAGTATTCTGTCAGGTAACAGCCTGCTCATTACACTGAGGGTGGTAAAATGTGCTTTTGCAGCAAAGATAACTGAGTATTCAGTGCTGCTGATCAACTTGTTTGATATTCTTTTATCTCACTTTTTGGCTTAAAGGAACAACAAAAGCAGCTAAATTTTATGTGTTTGCCAAACAAACTTTTTTTAATGCAATTGCTAAACATATAAATGAATGGAAATCAACACAAATTATGTTTCTAAGTCCCATATATATTGACAAGCTCATAGGTATGATGCTTGATTCACGTAAAAAGCAATATTGTTGAAGTGAGTTGGCTCAGAAAAGTTGGATTAGTACCCTGAATTAGCAAAGTGAAGCATGAAGAAATTATTAATTATTGCTTATAAAATGCCTAAAAAAAGTTAAGAGGTGTGCAGGCCTTACAAGATAACAAAGCTCTGCATGCAATCCTTGCCATAGCCCAGCGCTTTGTAGAACTGGAGGGTTGAGACTGCTCCTGCCCTTCTTGTAACTTCTTGTTTTGGTGTGTGCAATTCTCCTTTTTCAAGAACTATATCAAGATGGGCTAAGTTAATGGAGAAGTGGGAGTGTGTGGTTATAGCTGCACTTTTGTAAGGTTTGCTTGGGAAAGAAATTTCGTAGTAAGATACTGAAACATACAGAAAGTTTTGTGAAGAGCCACTGGAAAGCAAATGGGGATATAGAGAAGATTATGTAGAAAACATAAATGTAAGGAATTGGGAGAGAGAAAGGAAAAGGAGAATATAATTGAAATTGTAAAAAAAAAAAAAGAGCCTGCATAAAAGCAAATGGTATGAAAACACAAGGCTTTACGTTATAAAATCCTCACAATTTTATTTCAGTAGGTAAGTCACTTGTTGAGGATAGTTCTGAAGCAAGTTGTTTTCCATCCAGTGCCACCTAGGTTAAGGCGGGATGGTAAGAGTTGGGATGGCGGAATGGTTAAGAATCTGCAAGCTGCAGTAAATATATTTGTTTTCATTCTCAGATGAAGTGTTTAAGACAACACTGTCTCATTAGACATGCACCCTAAAATGTTTAAAATGTGGGATGCAGGATAGTGCATCAGGGCCACTTTTGCTTCTTGTTGGCTGTTTTCAAACTTCATTTAATTTTGTTGCATCAAAAGCATTAATAATGTTTGTCTTTTTAGTGCCTCAACCAGTGAATGTTACTGTAGACTCCTATAACTTCAATACCTCTGTACGGTGGGATTATCCAAACATAGCCTCAAAGCCTCTCTTTATTGTGGAAGTTCTGTGCTATGGGTAAGAATGTCTTGCTTTTGAATTGTGTCTTGTCTGAAATTTTCGCTCACTCAGGGGAGGGGGCATAGCTCAGCGTGATATAGCACATGCTTTGCATGCAGAAAGTCCCAGGTTTGATCCCCAACTTCTCCAGGTGGGGCAAGGACAGAATCCTGCCTGAAACTCTCAAAAGCTGCTACCAGTCAGTGTCAACAATACTGGACTTGATGTACCAATGGTCTGATTGAGTATAAGGCAGCTTCCTATGTTCCTAATTGTTGCCTTATAATGATGAGCAGGATAACAAACACAAACTTCCTTTGCAATTTTGTCCTCACCTGTTTTCAATATTAACTTCAAATATTTTTCTTTATAGTAGTGGCAAAATAGAAATCAATACCTGTGTGAACATATCACAACGCTATTGTGACCTCACCCACAAGGTTGAGAAATGTTCCCAGTTTTGGGTGAAAGTTAAAGCTCTTGTTGGACTGCATGAATCTAAATATGGAAAGTCTAAGGGAGGATTTGATATATACAGGAATGGTAAGTTACTAATAAAATATAAGCTTTTAAATTTTGAATATTTGCCACTTTTTAGGAGTAACGTTATAATGTATGGCTTAATGTAATGGTGATTAGGAGACAGAAATTATTTTACCGTAATCACTGATAAGTTGTAACATTACCTTGTTAATGTTCCTGTAGTAGCTTATGGGGATCACTTTAAAGTTTCCATAATGAATGAATGAATTTGTTTATTTAAAATATTCAGAAGCTGCCTTTTAGGATAAATGCACCCATGGTGATGTAAAACAAAATCCAAAACCACAAAACGATAAGAATAAAAGATCAAAATTAACAGTTAAAATACATACCATCTTAATAGCACTAAATAAAGTCCTAATTCTGGGGTATGATGGATGTATAGAGTTCCACAAGCAGGGGCCGCTACTGAGAAGGTCCTACCCACCATGCCCAACAGCCTAATTGTTCTTATGGGCAAACACACTAGTAGGTCCTCCAGTTTCAATCTCCACTGGCAATGCTGAATGTCCTCATATATTGTCTCTTTTCTGTGTTACCATTTTAATTAATTCTATAGCATTTTATTAGATAAAAGTACTTACCCTGAACAGTTGTTATCTTTGTAACCCAACAGTCCTGTAAGGTCAATCTGGTGGTTGAGAAATTGAGTGGTAGCATGTTCAAGCCAACTCAATGAGCTTCATGGAAGAGCAGTTATTTTCAGCCTCAGTCCTTCCATGTCAAAATTTAGTACTCTGCCAGTTGCTTCATAGGCTGGTTTGTACATTCAGAAGAATAAGGTAATACAATTTTGAGGTGTTAAGAGTCGATTGTATCACTTCAGACTGCAGGTGAGGGATAACAGATTTGAAACTTCTCTAAGGGAGAAAATAACAACCCCTAACAAGTCTGGAAGAAAGGGAATGCCTGCGGTTAGAACCTGTTGTGCATGTTTTCTCCTTGTTAGGTGTGTTAAAAGTAGAGAGGGCACTAATCAGTATGATTCCACACCTGCTGTCTGAAGTGGCCCAGTCTGTTATACCATCTCATTCTTCTGCATGTGTAGACAATGCCATCCTGGCAATAGTCTGTCTCCTTGTCTAAAAACAATTTGGCTAATGGCAGCCAGTTCCTTTGGCACTCTGACAAGCCTTTTGCTCCTTTTAAAAAAACCTTTTGTGTTCCATCTGCTTCAGAGACTACTCATATCCCATTGGAAGGGGTGCCTACTGGGTAAGAAGTGGTGCTTTGTGTGCTACCTTTGGTCTGACCAGTTCCCTGAAGTCACATGGGAAATGGTGCTGGCCAAGCCAAAACCAGTATGTGAGAAAGTTGTCTGCTGCTTCTTGCCTGCCAGGCTACCCTATTGCCATCTGTAAACACTTCTTCTGTTCTAATGTGAGAGGTATTTTGGAGGCAAGAGGCAGCGCCTCACATGGTCCCTTAAGCCTGGCTAATTCTCTTTCCCTGCAAGAGAGAGAGAGTTGTATGGTGCTGCTTCCTTGCTATGTGCCTGAAGCACAGGTACAGCATGCTTGGGCAACACACCAGGAACTTCCTAGTTAGGCTAGGCAGTCTTGGCAGGACTGCAGCTTTGGTGGCAACTCTCTTCATCCCCAGTCTTACACTGAAGTTGTATTCAGAGTATATCTCCAGGCAAACTGCCATTTAAGGAGTCATCAAAGCAGACTTTAAAACTTTGAACAGGGACACCTAAGCCGAGATGTGAGAAGTTTGATATCACTAAAACATGGGTAGGGTGGGTATATATCTGAAAATAACTTTTGGTGGAAATGTAATTTGGAAACCTTCTTCTTCTTCTTCTTCTTCTTCTTCTTCTTCTTCTTCTTCTTCTTCTTCTTCTTCTTCTTCTTCTTCCTCTCTCTCTCTCTCTCTCTCAATTTATGAGTCACGTTTTGGCCCAAATAGGGCCTCCAAAGCAACTTAAAACAATTTGCAAACCATTTTAAAACCATTTTAAAACTTAAAAAACATCACCAACAGCAGAATTAAGAGCAGGAGAGAATCTTAAAAATAGATTGCAGAGCTAATATATTTATAGCACAATCCTATACCATTTACCTAGGAGTAAGCCTTTTACAACTCAGTGGGACTGCAGTGCTAACGTACTAAAAAGAAGTATGGAACAAAAAGGTTTTACCAGCCTCACTTAGGACTGAACAAAAAAGGAGCCAGCCTAACTTCGTTTAGGAGAGAGTTCCACAGGAGGGCAGCTGCCACGGAGAAATCTGTATCCTGTGTTCCTGCTAACCTAAACTCTGTTTGTGGTGGGACATGCAGGACAGCAACTAAAGAAGACATACATAGGGAGGATTCTGTCTTTCAGTTATCCTGGTCCCAAGCTGTTTATAGGTCAACACCAGCATCTTACATTGTGCCCGGAAACAGATTGGCAGCCGGTGTAGTTAATACTAGTCTAATATGGTCAACAAAGCACATGCCAGCAAACAATCTGGCTACCGCTTTTTGCATTTAGCAGTATTGTTAAACTACGTTTGTGTGCTGTGACTGGATTCCACTAGAGTTGGGAGTTCTTGGGGACTGACTCATGCTGCTTTTACTTCTAGGTAAGGGGTGCAGGCAGTGGTCTTTCATCACAATATTATTCTTGTGTTTTCTAGGCTTCATAGAATGTTTTTTCTAGAATGTACTCTGGGTTCTGGGCATATTATCCCATAGGAGGCTCCTGGCTACACTTTCTACCCACAAATCTGTCCCAGAAAAGACCACGATTGATCCATACTGTTTCATATTGAGAATTTTTTAGTGTTTTAAGATTTGAAACTTGGCTGAAGCTAGCTTTCTTATTATATCGCAGAATCGTATTGTGAATCTTTAACATTAATAAGAAGTATTCAATTGTTTCAGGCCGAATAGGACCACCAAAGCTTAACGTCACCGTTAACGGTCATGAAATCCGAGTTGATTTTGAACATCCTCTCACTCCATATTATCAGAAGGAGTCACCACTTAGTGTAACCGCAAACTTCACAGACTTCAGTTACAAAGTCTTCCTTTCGGAACGTGGAAGCCCAAACAAGGTATATTTAAGATTTTAACTTCTCTCCCCAATGTAAAGGCTGTTTTTGATGCACTACTCAGGTCTTTCACATAGTCTCATGAGTCTCATTTCTCCACTGGTGCTGTGAAGTGTTCCATACATTCTGCAGGAAATTAGAAATTGCTTGATGATTGGATTTTGGAGCATGCTTTGGAGGATTACTGATATTACCATCATCAGCTTCCCTGTTCAACACTTCAAACTCTGGAGATGCAGGGGTGACCTGTCGTTCTCCCTGATATTATTGTGGAGAAGGTAAATGTAGAGAAACTCTTCCTTTCCAAGTGAGAGTTTGCATCTCTCAACCTAGATGTGCAGTGCACACAAGGCACCACTTCACGATAAGGGATCAGAAATGTTTGTAAACATGGCGATACTACAAAACAAATTCATATGACTGACATATTCATTTATGTTGAGGAGGTTTCCTATAAAACAGCATTGATGTGCTAGCAATACATCCTTTTTTAAAAAAAGAACCTGTCATCCTTTTTAGTATTAATAACTTGTTCTGCTATAGCAGTAACAATAATAGTGGTGTAGAATGCTTCCTAAAATAATAATAATTTTTTTAAAAAAACCCTACATGCTTCACAAATGGCAAACCCTGCTTGCCAGTTTACAATTTTGAAGACATGGAAATTAGGAAAGGGGAATCTCATACAAGAATAAGGGAATAGAAAAAGACATGATCAGGGAAGAAAAGTCTGAGAAAAGATGAGGGGTCTAGCCGCAATTTAAACCTGTGGATCTGATGGAAATCTCTGTGTCAGGAGCCAGGGTTTTCCAAAGAACAGAATAGCGAGTGCAAAGGAATGGGATGAGAGATAGAAGAAGAAACCGTAGGCTTGGTGAGTACAGGAGTGCTAGCAAGAACATATAATGCCATATAGCGAGAGAAAAGACAGAACGAAGAGCAACAGTAAGTAAGCCAGGGGTGGGTTACATGTGCCTGGTGGGCTGTATCTGGCCCCTGTCACCTTCTGCTGTGCCATCAGTTTTAGTGGTGAGAAAGGGGGAAATTTTCCTGGGGGGAAATGGTGCTTTTAGCTCTACAGAACGATAAAGGGTAAAATTTAGCTGGTTTCCAAGCTAACTTTAACCTTTTTGCATTAGCCTTTTTTTTCTGCATGGTGCCCCATGAAATTGAGTATAGTGCGTAAAATATCCCCCTGGACTTCCCACAGTTGCAATTAGAAAAACTTTAAAATGAATGTGAGCTCAAAAGTGAAGCCTGTAAGAAGAAGAGCAAAGGTGGGAATGGTTAAACCAGTAGCTAGAAAAGACAAGATGGGTAGTAGATTTGTATACTCATGATAAGAGGTTAAAGGCGTAATTCTATTCAAGTCTACTCAGAAGTAAGTCCCATTGAGTTCAATAAGTCTTACTCCCACATAACTGTATAGGATTGCAGCCATAGAGAAGAAAATTGGGCAAAAGTACCTTACAGTCATTGAAGCAGGACACAGAAAGCATTAATCAACATTTTAGTTGTAATAGGAAAAATAACTTAAGGAAGTTTGGCAATATTCAAAAAATGCCGATGGCAGGTATTGTAATGGCATAAATAAAAGGAAAAAAGATAGAGTAACAGACAATAATAGAGGAATTTAGGCTTAAACAAGAGAAGGAAAGAGCTGATGAAGAAGATGGCCCAGAAGTTAGATTTTTTAGTAATGTCACTGTGAAACAAACAATAAGAAATCCAAAGTGCATTTGAAGTGTCTGAAAAGGGGGCTCTGGGTGATGAGTGTTTATGGCACAATAAATGTGTTAAATATTTAAGTTGCCATAAGACTATGTTGTCTTTAGTACTGAGAGGAATAACCCATATTTTTGGTAAAAGGCAAAGCTGATGAAAAGCAAGATCAGGGAAAATAGTTTTGTTAACCATAGAACAGTAGCTCAGAGGTTCACAAGCAGTGAGAGGTGTAGTGTATGTAACGATGAAGAGGTTAGGATGAAAAGAAGAATGTGAGAAAACGGATCAATTGCATCATATTAGAAGTCGGGAAGCAAAACAGAGATCATTAAGTAATCAAACACAGTATAAACCATGCAGGAATTAAACAAAGAGTTGTGTACCTGAATGTTTTAGAGAGAATAAATGAATAGAAAAACAAGTCTGTCCTGTTCCTCAGTTTATAATCTTGTGAGGAATAAAGTTGTCATAGAGGGTATTAATCTGCTTGAAACCCTGGCTATTTACCTATATTTATTTTATGTAAATAAAAGTGTTTTGTTTTTGCTTTTAATGGAAGCTCTAAATATAAAACTGTCTTTTCTTATAGCCTTTAGAGTTTGAAACAGACGAGTGCCAAATGAAATGTCCCATAAATCTTCACATTCGTTTTTGGAATACCTCGTACTGTGTTTCAGCTGCAGGCCTGTCAAGATCATATCTAGTGACTGGTGAAAAATCAGAACAATACTGTATTGATGTTCCTCTTCAATCTTCATTAGGTAAAATATACTAGATCCAAACAGAAGGCAGGGGATCATACTAGGGCATCTTAGCTCTGTGATCCAGCCTGATTCTATTGGCAGGCTGCCTCACTCTCTCAAATGCCCACAAAATGTTTTCTAGCGAATGATATTTCAAATGATTGTTTATTCACAAAAATGATGGGGTGGAGGAGTTGGGAAAAGAGCAAGCGAGCAGAGGCTGGATCTGCCTTGTCTTTTCTTTGATGAGGTCCCTCGTTCAGACGAGCAGTGCTAGAAGAAAATATCAGTTGTTTTGATCTGTAAAATGTCTTTTTATTTAATTAGAAATGCAACACTTGCATTTCAGCTGGTTTGCTTTACAAAGGCTCTGTTTGTTTTTACGGGTTGAGCCTATGCATGTTTGCTTGGAAGTAAGCAGTACTAAGATGAATGGGGCTTACTTCTAGGTAAGTCTGCATACAATTACAGTCTTAGAAGAATGTACTGGAAGTTAGGCAGTGTTTTATAATCGGAATACAGCAGATTTCCCTCCCTGTTGAACAGAGACCTTTACTCCATTAAAAAAAAAGTAGCAGCAGGGCTTATGAAAGTGCTAACAAACTCTGACAGGCAAGCTTCGGCTATTGGGTGGTCTAAAAATGTAATAAAATAAATAAATAAAGCTATGTAAATATATTTTGCCAACTTCTGTGTATTGTCACTTGGGGGGGATCTACACTACTGCTTTTAAAGCGCTTTGAAAACGTTTTGAAACCTGTATATGCAGTGTGTCCTGGGTCCCAACAGTTGTCAAAACTGTTATAAAGCGCTTTAAAGCAGTAGTGTAGATCCCCCTTGGCATTAGGAGCAAAGTGGTATTTGCTTATGATAGCAAGATTGTATCATGCAGGGGGAAACAAATGGATCTTCAGCATTCTAATAGCCCTAAATGAAGGAACCTGCATGCCAGCTATCTGGGTTCATCATGAATTTTGATTTAAAAAATGAAGCCCAGTGTACAAACCCCCATAGGCAGAGTTTTGGTGATTTAGATGTGGGGGATGCATTGAAGAAATAAGACTCTAGCGTATGAAAACTTGCACCACTGAGAAGTTGTTGGTGCGTCAAGACTCCTTGAAAGACTGGTGATTTCTTGGACAGAAGAACAAAATAATAATAATAATAATAATAAAGTAACATCGGGGCCTACTCCTGTTGGGCTCTTCCCCCACCCCCACAGGGCAAACTGCCATCTTGGCCCTGTGGGGAAGAAGAAGGACCGAGGGGACAGGAGCAGGCAGAAGTAACATCGGGGCCTGCTCCTGTTGGGCTCTTCCCCCACCCCCACAGGGCAAACTGCCATCTTGGCCCTGTGGGGAAGAAGAAGGACCGAGGGGACAGGAGCAGGCAGAAGTAACATCGGGGCCTGCTCCTGTTGGGCTCTTCCCCCACCCCCTCAGGGCAAACTGCCATCTTGGCCCTGTGGGGAAGAAGAAGGACCGAGGGGACAGGAACAAGCAGAAGTAACATCAGGGCCTGCTCCTGTTGGACTCTCTCTCTCTCTCTCTCTCTTTCTCTCTCTCTCTCTTTCTCTCTCCTCCCTCCCTCCCTCCCGGACTCCTTTTCCTTGTGTGTCATGTCTTTATTAGACTGTAAGCCTGAGGGCAGGGACTGTCTTTTTTGCTAAGTGTAAGCCGCTCCGAGAGCCTATTTTGGCTAAGGAGCGGGGTATAAGTATGACAAATAAAATAAAATAAAATAAATAATAATAATAATAATAATAATAATAATAAGGCACCAACAATATACTTGGTGCTGTACAAAATATACAAATAAAACGATACCCTGCCTAGAGGCTTACAATCTAAAATAAGCATCTTACTTGCCAAAATCCACACTTTCCACACATTTTGGGTTTTATGGCAGAAAACAGCAATGTAAAGAAGTTATATAAAATAATACGAGAGTGTGTGTGTTTGTGTGTGTATTTGCAGAGAAGAATAGTTTTTAAAAAATCAAAGGGGGAATGCTGTGGAATGAATTGCAGATTGAAAGTAGAAAATCCTAGATAAAACCTGTTTTCCATAACTTCATCATTTTCATCTTCCAGTATCTGAGTATTGCATATAACATTGCTATATTATAGTGATGAGACTGAACTTCACAGCTGGCTAATAGGACCTATTGTTGGCTACTGAGCCCTAACCATAATTTGTAGACACCTGGGACTGTTTTCCTACTGAGCTTTGGTTGGCAGGGGATTTTCAGTGTGTTACAAGTAACAATTTATTAAAATTCTCAGTGGAACAGTAACAATTTAGCAGTAGTCAATGCAGGGCTTATTGCTGAAATACAGCTGCTGTTGATGCTGCTGTTATTTACGAAGTGCCTAATGTTGCACTGAGCACTGTACAGATTAAATAACAACAAATGCCTGCCAGCAGTTTAGATTTTTCTATGGGAAATAGACCATTCTAGTATGGATATTTTATTAAAATTTACCGGAGCCCTAAGTATGTTTTTCCAGGATTTGTCAGTTCTATTCGGAGATCTTCTTTAACTTTTATTTTGCCTTTGTACACAGTGTAAAATACAAGCACTAAAATGGAGTTATTAGACTGAGAGCATAATTCCTACTTATTACATACAATTCCTTCTATGGCATAGCTGATATTTTGGTTTTGTTCAACTCAGCTGCCTTATTCTCTTTGTGAGGCTTCTTTTCTTTTGTGCTTGTTTGAGCTGTTCCTTCCTGCTTACATATACTGCCTGGTCAAGCTCAGAGCCTCCAGGATTATGAAGCAAAAGGCCGGTTGGGATAAGGACAGGTTAGGGCCCCACTGAGAACTCTCTGAAAGGAAATCTATGGCACTGGAGGGACAGTGGGAGTGATAGACAGTTCCTGCATTGTCCCGGTCTTTGTTCAACTCAGGTGATACCTCCTGTGTGGTGAAAAGCACCTTCAGTTTAATAAATCAGTTCAATAAATAGTATGTGACTATTTCTTGGATGAGGCCGTCAACCTTGGACCAGCAAAGTTTCAAGATCTTTGGCCCTATTACTTTCAGCCTGTTGGGAGAAGCCAGTTGGAAGTGAAGGCAAATGGCAGAGTAGCAATTATCTGGAATTGGCAGTGCATAAATATTTAGTGCCAGCCATTTCAAAGATGGAATGTGTGTCCTAGGTTGGAATCCAGAAACTAGCTGGGATGTCACTACCATTCCGCAGACTGGTTGGGATTAAAGTAATTTAAACTTTTCAGTGTTGATGCTGAGGCCATGGCTAGACCAGGCCTATATCCCGGGATTGTCCCGGGATCATCCCTGTGCATCCAAATGACACACAGGGGATCCCGGGAGCAGGCAGGGACGACCCCTCCATTTGCCTGGGATAATCCTTAGGTCTAGCTAAGGCCTTTAGGATTCTGTATTGTGTTCATGGCTATTGTTATGGGTGTGAAATCCTATCCAAATTTCAAATGGAACCATTTTGAATCCCAATATACTAATAGTGGTGGGGTAGATCTTATGACTTGGTGTTCAGTTTCCTGATGGCATCAGTCACCCTGGTCACTCAAGTGGATAGTCAAGGGTACTTGCATAATTCCCCTTGTGCCTAGAGTCTTAAGTGCTAGCAATGGACACCTTAGCTTTTTCTGGTTAGTTGGCTACAGCAACATATTGTGGGGCTGTCCTTGAAAGTGTTCAGAACAGAGTTCTAACTTACAATTTGGGGGAGGAAAAAAGATTAGGATGCAATGATATTTTTCTCTGACTAAATTTGCATAATGTTCCAGAAAGTTTTAAAAAAAAAATCTGCAAACCTTTGGAATCTGTGCAAATCAGGAAATGCTGATCCGCTGCAGAATCCATGGGTCGGATTCATAGAAATCTGAACTCATTTGATTCCATTGTGGATTTCTCTGACATTCCTAACCATGAACCTATTGATGCCTGAGTAGCTTCCTTACTGCCCCACCCACCCACCTCTGTGGAATTATTGCCTGGTAGAATTTTATTTATTTATTTATTTATTTATTACATTTTTATACCGCCCAATAGCCAAAGCCTAAGTATGTCAAACTGGAGGTGTTTTATAGATAGCATGTATTGTTGTTTTGAAGAGTGGAGCAAGTCAAGATAAATCAAATGAGGATAGCAGACATAAAACAATATTTTTTTAATTTTGTAGATATAACAATGCCTATAATCGGTAGCATTGTTGGCTTGGTTGTTCTGGCAGTGATTCTGGCAATACTCTACAAAGTTTTACAGAAGAGAAAAAATAAACTTCCTGAGTTTCTGGTAAGTTCTTTGTAGGAACTTAAAAATATTTCATTCTATAATGTCTTCATACTAGGTTTAATCTTATTTATACTTATATCCTGCTTTATAGCCCCGAGGGACTCATAATATGGCTTACAAAAGATTTGTGAAATATAATCACATTCAAAAGAAGTATCAGGAACTAAGCAGTATTCAATGGAACGCACTGAGTACGTGTAGAAAACTGCACCCCAAACAGCTCCACTATTCAGGTTTGGTGCCAGCATATGACCATCTCAAGCAAATGCTGGAGTGCTGGGAGGGCCTCACACTGCTGGTGCGGAGCCTCTCCCCCCATTTAATTACAAAAACAAACAAACCATTTGCCTAGCAGTAACAGGAGTACTGAGCCAGGGCAGCTGGATTGCGGGCACAGCTGCTATTTTAATTTCCCCACAATGTAATTCCTGTGACATTGCTGCTGGGATTCCTTGCTGAGTCAAGCAGTGGTGGAGACCGTCTGACAGTGGGTTTGGTGGGGCCCATCGGGCTCATGTGGCTAAATTTGCTGGTGCTACCACCATTTTAATTTTCATATATGCGATGCCTGCCATATACGTTTTGTGGGCATTGCATTGTGAGGAATTAAAATGGCGGCTGTGCTGGTGAGTCCAGGCATGCGCAAGGCAGTTACCATGGCCATTTGGTAAGCTTTGCGGCCCTGGATGGAGGTACCTGCTGCAGAGGGGGGATGCAGAGACACCCAGGACACTTTGCCCATGGTTCCCTGAAACCTGGCACCAGCCTTGCTGTTACTGATGTAACCAACAATAGATAACACTGTTATGACTGGACACAGCTGGTGTTCTGTGGTTGTAAAGACAAACTGATAGCAGATATCAAAATAAGATGATCACTCATATTACTGCTAAAAACGCTATTCTTTGTGTCATTCCTGTTTTGGTACTGTTTTATTATTTATTTAGAGAGGAGCCAGATCTACATCAAGCAGGAGATAGCGCTATGGAAGTGGTATGAAAGTGGAATAAGGAGGCAGGATCTACACTACTGCTTTATAGCCCCAACAGTTGTCAGTGCACTTCAATAATAATAATAATAAAAATAATTTTTTAAAAATTATTTATTACCTGCCTCTACGTCTGGATCGAGGCAGGGAAAAACGCTAAATAAAATATAATACATAAAATTAGTTAAAAGAGCATATAAAACCAATACAGTATTAAAATAACAATCACAGCATCTTAAAATTCTTAGGTTTAAAATTCATCTGGGTAGGCCTGCCGGAAGAGACTAGTCTTTACGGCTGTCTTAAACTGAGAGAGAGCTTTAAGCTGACAAATCTCCTCCAGCAGGCCATCCCACAGTCTGGGGGCTGCAGAAGAAAAGGTCCTCTGCGTAACAGTTGCCAGCCTAGTTGTGGCTGACTGAAGTAAACCCTTCCCAGAGGACCTGAGTGTGCAGGGCGGATTGTACGGGAGAAGGCAATCCCGCAGGTAACCTGGACCCAAACCATGTAGGGCTTGTAAGGTAATAACCAACACTTTATACTTCACCCGGAAACTAATTGGCAGCCAGTGAAGCAATTTTAAAATTGGTGTAATATGGTCACCTCTAGGTGTACTGGTGACCAACCTGGCTGCCATATTTTGAACTAGTTGAAGTTTCCGGACTAGGAACAGAGGTAGCCCTATGTACAGCACATTGCAGAAGTCGAGCCTCAAAGTTACCAGCTATCTTTGAGGAGCAACTATCCCCAAGCATCACCATCTAGAACCACCCAAGAGGTAGGACCGGAACCACTGGAGCACAGTGCCCCTGATTCCCAATCCCCTCAGGCGTTCCAGAAGGATACTATGGTCGGTGGTATTGAAAGCCGCTGAGAGGTCCAAAAGCACCAACAGGGACACGTTCCCCCTGTCGATACTCCTGCGAAGATCATCCACTAAGGCAACCATAGTAGTCTCAACTCCGTATCCTGCAGTAGTGTAGATCCTGCCAGGGACTCTAATAACACTTTTGTATAGTATAGCCTCTGGACGTTCATGTGGACAGTTTGCTCTATCAATTAGTTCAAACTTGTGTTAACTGATTGCTCTAATTCCATTACTTTAAACTGCTTTAGTATTTTGTGGGTGATATCACTTGTGGTAATTTCAGTCTACATTAGTTGCCAGATAAATCATTTTGTGAACCGCCCAGAGAGCTTCGGCTATTGGGCGGTATAAAAATGTAATATAATATAATAAATAAATAAATAAATAAATAAAGCAGGATGTTTTAAACTGCTTCTACTGAGGTACTCTTTATCTGCTGCTAGCTCCCTAGGGTGTGTCTACACCACCTACCAGTGTGAAGGGAGGGAGTGGGGAGGACTTTGAACTTACCGGCTTTCACAATCCTCCCTGGGTGTCTTGATGGGTGCGTGATTTCCCAGAAGGATGTCATGGCTGCCACATGGGTTGTTTTTTTAATGACCCTGCACCCCACCCCTGATGGGCATGGACTGCCCCCGTGCATCTCCGTGCCTATTTCAAGTGCCCCGCTACTCACGGGGAGGATGGGACAACCTGGGAGCAGTGGCCACACGTCCCGCGCTCCACGAGATAGTCCCAGAACCATGGAAAAGTTGGGTTTTCCGCAGTTCCCTATATCCTGGGGAAAGTCCCTGGTTGTCCCAGGTTGCCACCGGGATCCCCTGTGAATCATGTGGACACACAGGGACAATCCAGGGACTAACCCAGGATATAGGGCTGGTGTAGAAATGCCTCTAGAGGCTGCTTAGGTATTCCTTATTATAGAATCCATTTCAGACATGTTGACATGCACAGAAATGCATTAAATCTTAATACAGAAATGAATAAAATGCAAGGGAAATTTATCATGCAATACAGGATCCAGAGTTGTGAGATACCTAGGTATATCTTATCACTCCAGTCCAGCAAATAGTGTGATTAACATGTGGAAGTAAGACATTTTCTGTTCATTTACCCTGCAGCACTCATCTAGAAGCAAAGCATCTGCTATCCCAAATACCGATACGGTGTGTGGATAGCATTAGGTTCTGTGCCTGCACTGAGTATCATTCAGAACTTGCTAGAGCTGAGATTTTGGCAGGGGACCACCCTCCTCACCACCACTCTCACTATGCAATCCAACCCAAATGATTGCTAAACCTTTCCTTCAATTCCATGCATAATTTCAATTGTTCTGAGACGAACACATAGTGGTCTTTGTCTTAAAGTGTCCTTTCCTAATCTAAACTTTGACTTATAGGAACCAAAACCAAAGCTGTTTTTTATTTATTTATCACTTAAGTGCTGTACAAAAAGTAGAATAGACAGGTCCTTGCCATAATAGTTTAAAACATAGGAGTGAGGCTGCCAAAGAGAAAAGGGACAATAGGAAACAGGAAAATTAGCAAATCAATGTACTTCCACATGGTCGTATTTTGAATCTGATGAGGAATAATTTATGGGTTATCTGTTTTCCAGAGGATGTAACCAGCAACTAATTGTTCCTTTTTTCCTTTACATTTTTAAGAGTGCTGTGGTACGAAACCCATTCAGCAGTTTTGATGCAAAACCAGAAGGCAAATATAATGTTATAACTTCCATCAATAAAGCAGAATCACCAGAGTGTGAAGAAAACAAATTTATGGATCCCATAACACAAGTTAACACCACTGACCTCAATGGCTGTGTCAAAGAACTACATGCTGATGATTCCCAAGGAATTTTAAGTAAAGCAGGAGAGTTGAGTAACCAGAAAGCCATGATTGTGGAAATCTCTGAAAGTGAACAAAACCTTGAAGACAATCTCAATTATTCTAAATCTGTTAGAGGCCAAGAAGAGATGTGTAACAACCTTCCAAATCTAGATCTTCCAAGAGCTGATATGCAACAACCCACTGTTCTAGGAAGCTGCATAAAAGAATCTGGGTATGACAAGCCCCATTGGAAAAGCTCAGACTCTGGGGAAGAATTACTGATTACACAGAGTCCCCGTGATGAACCAGAAGCCTGAAAGAGAGATTTCTTTTATAAAAGAATATTAACAAAAACTGCAAGCACTTACTCAATTATCGCAACCATCTGTTGCCAAGGTTTGTTAGCACTTTAAGCTTAATAAGAATTCAAATAGGTTCATGAAAACTGAGACTTACCACATTCTGATGCCAAAGAAGTAAATGGCTACAGTCCTATACATGGTTAGCTTGGAGTAAGTTTTGTTGAAGTTAGATGTACTTCTCAGTAGACATGTAACCAAAGACATCCCAACATCATCTTAGCTTTCTGAGCCGTCGCTTTCCTTCTGCTAAATGGATGGTGGTTGTGAAGAGTGAAGGATGTCCTGTTCAGAACTATCTCTCAATATATTGGGTAGTATATCTCAGTATATCGGGCAGTGCTGCAGCCAGTGCACAATTGTCTGCTGTACTTATGGATCTCCAGGATGGGGATCTCACTATATACACTGTTGCAAGCGTTTTGGACCCATGGGCACATTTTGGAATTTGATAAACTCCTGTCAGCACCACCACAAAATGGCTCCCACAGGGGGATGTGACCAGCCGCATAATGGCTGCTGTAGGGGGATGACTAGTCAAGCTAGACCAGAGGATGGAAGGGAGGAAGGAATAGCAAGGCAAACGGATAGAGGGGAGAGAAAGCAAGGCAACGGGATTTGAGAGAGGCTAGTAGCTAAGAGTGAAGAGAGAGTGAGTGCAAAGGGGAAAGATCTGAGTGAGCCAGGAAACAACTCTTTCCTTCCCTGCCTGCCTGCCAGCCAAACAGTTGATCAGGTTCAGAACATGGTGCCTTAACGTTTTTCAAGGGGATTTTTTTTTTAATTGAAGAGGCCGAAGTAGAGTGTTTAATGGATGCCATTGTAGGTGCCTTTGCTGTATTTGGGGGCCCTATTGTGTATTTGTGATGTATAGCTCACTTTTTGCTAGATGAAGACTATGTAAAGGTTACACTCCTAAAGAGAGAGTTGTAAGACACATTCTTTTCATCCCTGGGATCTTCAGAGAGGACTTGGAAGACTCCTGTCCTAAATTTTGGACATCTGCTACCTGTCAGCACAGACAGTACTAAGCTAGATGGTGTAAGGCAGCTTCCTATTATCTCCTATATTAGGGATATATGGTAAAATAGGGTGGTCCTTTCACAGTTCAGGGGGACAATGACTTCACATACTCAGAAAAAGGTCTCTGTTTTTCCAACATACAATAGATTACATTTGTAGATAATTAAGCAGTAACAATACTTTTATCATTTGTAAAATATCTCAGGCTATACATTTTCCCTGTGGGGAATTATTGAACACTGATCTGAAGAGATTGCCAACAATGTGTATAATCATGACATTTGAAATGACATGAGGATCCCATTCCACACGAAGACCTGAAATTCAATTGTAGTAAAATAAATAAATAAAAAAAAATCCTTCCGGTTTTTCACCCAGTAACCAAAAATAGACATCCTGTCTAAAATGTACCAGAACAGTGAAGGGCCTACTCCAGCTGGACTCCATGTCTACCCAGCCCCAGGCCAGTTGTCCTGTGGGAAGAATTCCAGTGCAGGCGAAGAAAACATCAGGGCCTGCTCAGCTGGATTTACACTCTCACATATTCAAACACCAGGACCATCTACCATCAACTGATCCAGGAGAGAAGGTGGTAGATGAGGTTGACACTATTCCCACTGGACTCTCACTTCTCCCAGAGTCATCTTCCATCAGTTGCTGCCCTGTGGGAATGATCTGATAAATTATTTTTAAATAGTTTATTGTGATTTTAATATGTTTCTGTTACTTGTAAGTCACCTTGGTTAGATTTATATCCTGAAAAACAGCATGTAAATACTTGTAATTAATAAATAATATATATACCTTTCCTGAATATTGTAAGATTGTATTTTTGCCACATGTTTAGGAAGTGCTCCGTGCCCTCCCCTACCAGCTCCTCTTATGAGTAAAAAACAGGCTAGTAAAAAAAAATGCAGGCTAGTTAACAGTTGTGGCCTTCTTTCGAGGGCTGTGTTGCTTGTTTTCATTCAGTCATGCCATGCATCCTCTCTGCATCTCTTCTTACCTTATGGTAGGCTGATTTAATCCCTCTATCTGAGTACCTCCTACTACTATGTAATGGGAATATTTTCTGGTCTAATGTGCTTCAGCCTTCCTCCTCTTTAGATTGTACGTTGGGACTGATGAAACTTGACTCGCCACATGGCTGGATGCTAGAGATAACTAGCTTCCTTTGTAATTGCAAAGACTAAGAGCTCAACCATCATCTATAAAAAAGAAAAGTATTTAAATGTGGAAGTCATTTACACAAGGCCTTGTTTCTTCTTAGACTGCATGTCCGCTGCTGAAAGGTATTATGAACAATAGGTTAGCAATAACGCATCTTCCAAATTACATTTTTATTTCATTGACAGCAAGGGCAGCCTTTTAAAATCTGGTAAAAGATACAGCTCACTTGGAAAAAAAATCTGATAGAATGACAGCAACACACCAGATGCTCCAGCCTCATAAATTAGGAAAAGATTATGCATAGCCAGCTGTACCATATAAATGCCCAGTTTTTTATACTGCACCATGACTCTTGGTGTTCATCATATGGTCTAGCATCTGGTCAGCCCAGTCCACCTCCTATATATCTGCTCTAGCTAGGCATGATTTTTATTTATTTATGTTCAGGGTTTTTTTCTGAGCTCGAGTTGTTTTTAGTCTAGTCTAGCAATAGTATAACATGATGTGTCCTGTTATTTAAAAAAGGAAATGAGTGCAGCACCAGAAAAGGCAAGAAAGCAAAAAGGGAAGCAACCCATAAACTGGTGCCAAATGGTGAAAGTATTAACTGATTGGACAAGGGCAGTGGACCTATACCTTATATTTCAGCACTCTCCTGTTTCAACACAATATGTTCTCAAGAGTGTTGGTTCTCAAACTGAATAACTTCATCTAGTTTAAGGCTTGCCTTGCCTTGTTTATATTGATTACATCTGGCCATACAATGTATGCTTTTACATGGGGCCATTCAACTTACCACTGTAGTAAAAACAGCTGAACATCCCAAGCTTGTCAGCTGTTTATGAAATAGTCATAACTAGTCACATTTCTGGGCATCTAAATAGGAAGGGACATAGTGAAGCTGTGTTATACGGTGTCAGACCATCAGCTGTTTATGAAATAGTCATCATTAGCCACATTTCTGGGCATCTAAATAGGAAGGGACATAGTGAAGCTGTGTTATATGGTGTCAGACCATCAGTTCATCTAGCCCAGGATTCTCAACACTGGCTGCAAGCAGCTCTCCAGGGTTTCAGGAAGGGTTCTTTCCTAGCCCTACCTGGAGATACCAGGGATTTAATCTGTAACCTGCATGCAAAGCATATGCTCTGCCGCTGAGTTAGCTGGGTGGAAAATACATTTCTTTGGCTTAGACTGTCCTGCAGGTAAACTGACTGACTCTGCATAGTCCAAGCACCCTGTTTTAAAAATTTTAAAACACCCTGTTTTAAAAATTAGAAAAAGGAGACATCATCATCATCATTATTATTATTATTTGGGAGCAGTGTACAAACAGGTGAAATGTTTAAAGCAATTGCCTCTAGGGAAGCAAATGGGGTGAAAAGGTAAGTTTTGAAAAATCTTTCAGGGAACATTGAATGGGCAGAAACCCTTTTCAGCACCAAAAACGTTTTTTTAGAGAACGTTTGACACAGCCCTCATTATTTCACAGGATGTGTTCAACTTAAATGCACATGCTCAGAATTCCCTTTTTTCATTGGTGGGTGTTGCTTATTAATATCTGAGATTAATACATGGTTAGAAAACTATGATTTGGCACTAACCTATAATGGGTAATAAAATCATTCATTTTCACTCCTCCCATGGATATTTATATAGGCTTTGTGCCTGATAGCTTGAACACTTGTGTTAGTCACCAAATTATAAACGCTGGTTTTGGATGAAGGTGTGGGACTCATTCTCTGTTCCTGAAACATTCTACTTTCACAACTCTTAGTATAACATGAGTAAGCTTGAGGGACAATTAAGAAGCCAAAGGAGAGGTTCACCAACTTCGAAAGAATTTGATGTGCTGGTTTTAAAGCCAAATCTTAGTCAAAACAAGTATTGTCAGTAGATGGTGCTCTTGCTCTGTATTCAGCAGCACTTGAAAAGAAGCATCTGGACAGTGGTGGATTTTCAGCTAAGGCTGACTGATTAGTTTTTGTTCTTAACTGTTCCTACCTTATAAAAAACATGACATTTATCTAATAACATACACTAAAATTTGTCTCTACTAAATTGCAGAATTGAGAAATGTATTTGTTTTAAATTGTTCTTGGAAATAAATGCAGCCCTATATACTACACTTTCCTTTTGTCAATTTATTTTTCATGTAAGCCTTCTGAGTTGTCACAAAATGAAATGGCAAGAACTTTCCTCATCGGCATTCCAAGAGTGTGTGTGTGTGTGTTTAAAAAGCACCCTTTCACATCCAGAGAGACCCAGAAAGACTGTGAGCATCCTAACTCCTCAACGTCTATGTTCATTTTCTGCAGCACTTTCTAACCTAGAGGACTTTGATTGTAACTATACTGATAGTCATTGCAGCTTCTAAAAATAAAGTGACTGGCAATACAGAGCTACTTGGCAAAAAGAAATATCAGAAGCGGCACCCCTCCATATTTGAGATTAGTTGGACAACTTGTTTCACTCACTCACTCTCTCAAAACACCCCTTTCCAGGACTTCATGCCCATACATGCAGGGCATTGAGCCAAAACTGGCAGTGACTACTTACCACTGCAGTATAAAGACAGATGTGGAGGAAATAGTGATGCCACACAAGTCCCAATTGGGGTAGAAGAAATAGAAATCAGGTTAAATATCAGTGTTTACTTGCTCAAGAGAGGACAGCTTCCCCACAGTGTTTAAGCTGGGTTGCAGCAACGCAATAACTGTTCAGAAGACACATTAAACCATGGCTTTAACCACAGTAAATAAGGCTTTTTGCCTTATTCACAGTGGTTAAAGCTGTGGTTTAAGGTGACATCTGAACAGGGTTAACATCTTATACATATATATCATCATAGTAGTCAGGGCCTCGCCTGAGAGTTTACCACCTATACACTGCCATGTGTTGGGTATGTTCCCATTTACCCCCTCTCAAACTGTGAAGCTAGCCCCAAAACATTCAAGAACAAGTTTATGTGAACTAACTTCACACAGTGAGTTCAAACAGTGAGGCTCTTGGTGTACTTTTTCCCTTTGTCAAAAATGGATTTCCTTTCTCTGCTGAGAAAGGAAAACGTCTGTACACCGGGGCATTTATCAGATATGCTGCCTCAGTGGTCAAGAACATTTGACTTGCTGATGCTTACAATCTCTGACTGCATAGAGAAAGATCACACAAAGAACATGAACCAATTCAGAAGTTCACTAAGAAGTGAAATTGCTCCAATCTGCCAACATGGCTACCTTGTTTTAAAATGACTGTTGAATTTGGTGACCATCGGCTTAGGTTTTATTAGGGCACAACACATTAAAAGGCCTTTAAACATCTATACATTTGGCATGTTTTAGGTTCCAGGTGCTCATGAACAGAAAATAGTAAACATGTATATACTGTCAGACAAGACGGTCAAGTATTTGTTTATTTTATTTATTTATTTATTACATTTTTATACCTCCCAATAGCCGAAGCTCTCTGGGCGGTTCACAAAAATTAAAACCACAATAAAACACCCAACAGGTTAAAAGCACAATTACGAAATACAGTATAAAAAATACTTTATTCAAGTATTTATTTCTGTGCGGTCACAGAACCTGTAATGAAGACAGAAGTTGGGAGAATTGAGAAGAAAGGGGAAATTATTTATTTATTTATTATTTATTTATTTATTACATTTTTATACCGCCCAATAGCCGAAGCTCTCTGGGCGGTTCACAAAAATTAAAATCATCATAAAACAACCAACAAGTTAAAAATACAAATACAAAATACAATATAAAAAGCACAACCAGTATAAAACCACGCAGCAAAATTGATATAAGGTTAAAATACAGAGTTAAAACAGTATAATTTAAATTTAAGTTAAAATTAAGTGTTAAAATACTGAGTGAATAAAAAGGTCTTCAGCTGGCGACGAAAGGAGTACAGTGTAGGCGCCAGGCGGACCTCTCTGGGGAGCTCATTCCACAACCGGGGTGCCACAACGGAGAAAGCCCTCCTCCTAGTAGCCACCTGCCTCACTTCCTTTGGCAGGGGCTCACGGAGAAGGGCCCCTGTAGATGATCTTAAGGTCCGGGTAGGTACATATGGGAGGAGGCGTTCCTTCAAATAACCTGGCCCCAAACCATTTAGGGCTTTAAATGTCAATACCAGCACTTTGAATCGGGCCCGGACCTGGACTGGCAGCCAATGAAGTTGTAAAAGGACTGGCGTAATGTGATCTCACCAGCCAGTCCCTGTTAGTAAACGGGCTGCCCTGTTTTGTACCAGCTGAAGCTTCCGGACCGTTTTCAAAGGCAGCCCCACGTATAACGCATTGCAGTAATCCAAACGAGAGGTTATCAGAGCATGGATAACTGTAGCTAGGCTATCACTGTCCAGATAAGGGCGCAGTTGGTATATCAGCCTAAGCTGATAAAAGGTGCTCTTTGCCACTGAGTTCACCTGTGCCTCAAGTGACAGTTCTGGATCGAAGAGCACCCCCAAACTACGGACCCGATCCTTTAGGGAGAGTGCAACCCCGTCCAGGACAGGGCAAACATCACCTCGCCGGACAAATGAACCACCCGCTAACAGTACCTCCGTCTTGTCTGGATTGAGTCTCAGTTTGTTAGCCCTCATCCAGTCCATTACCGTGCCCAGGCACTGGTTCAGAACAGTCACTGCCTCACCTGGGTTTGATGAAAAGGAAAGGTAGAGCTGGGTGTCATCCGCATATTGATGACACCTCAGTCCACATTATTATTTATTATTATTATTATTTATTTATATAGCACCATCAATGTACATGGTGCTGTACAGATAACACAGTACATAGCAAGACCCTGCCGCATAGGCTTACAATCTAATAAGTTGTAGTTAACAATAAAGAGGGAAGGAGAATGCAAACAGGCACAGGGAAGTGTAAACAGGCACCGGGTAGGGTAAAGCTAATAGTATAGAGTCAGAACAAACTCAATATAACCTCCCCCAGCGGCTTCATGTATATGTTAAACAGCATAGGGGATAAAATAGAGCCCTGCGGAACCCCATGGCTTAGGAGCCACGGCACAGAGCAATAATCCCCCAGCATCACCTTCTGGAATCGGCCATCCAAGTAGGAGCGGAACCACTGCAACGCAGTACCTCCAACTCCCAGTTCAGACAACCTATCCAGAAGGATACCATGGTCGATGGTATCGAAGGCCGCTGAGAGGTCCAGGAGAACCAACAGGGTCGCACTCCCCCTGTCTCTCTCCCGACAGAGGTCATCCCACAGGGCGACCAAGGCAGTTTCTGTTCCAAAACCAGGCCTGAAACCCGATTGAAATGGATCTAGATAATCCGTTTCATTCAAGAGTGCCTGGAGTTGTCCTGCAACCACCCGCTCAAGCACCTTGCCCAGGAAAGGGATATTAGCCACCGGCCTGTAGTTGTTTACATCTTCCGGGTCCAGATTAGGCTTCTTCAGGAGTGGTCTAATTACCGCCTCTTTTAAAGAGGCCGGCACCACTCCCTCTCTCAAGGAGGCATTTACAACCTCCTGGACCCAGCCGGCGATCCCCTCCTTATTTGATGTAATGAGCCACGAGGGGCAAGGGTCAAGCACACAGGTGGTCGACCGGACTTGGCCAAGCACCTTGTCCACATCCTCGGGCCTCAATAACTGAAACTCATCCAATAAAACTGAGCCGGACGGCGCTCTGAACGCCTCTACTAGTGGTGCTGCATTAAGTGTGGTGTCCAATTCATGACGAATCTGAGCGACTTTATCTTCAAAGTGCCGTGCAAACTCGTCACAGCGTGCTACCGAGGGTTCAACTATCTCACGCCCTGGCCCAGAGTGTAACAGGCCACGAACCACTCGGAAAAGCTCCGCCGGACGACACCGAGAAGACGCAATGCTGGTGGAAAAGAACTGCCTCTTTGCCACCCTCACCGCCACAGAGTAGGCTCGATAGTGAGCTCTAGCCCGTGTTCGATCAGACCCAGCACGAGTTTTCCTCCACCTGCGTTCTAGCCGTCTCCCCTCTTGCTTCATCGCCCTCAGCTCAGATGTATACCAAGGAGCTGACCGGGCTCTGCTCAGAGGGAGAGGACGCTTGGGCGCGATCGTGTCAACCGCCCGAGTCATCTCTGCATTCCACAGAGCGACCTGGGCTTCGACAGGAGCACCGGCCATATCAGCAGGAAAATCCCCCAGAGCCCTCTGGAATCCATCGGAGTCCATTAGCCTCCGGGGGCGGACCATTTTAATAGGCCCCCCACCCTTGCAGAGGGGAAAGGCCGCCGAGAGTCTAAACCTCAGTAGGAAGTGATCCGACCATGACAAGGGGGTAGATGTTAGTTCCCCCACTTCCAGATCACCATCCTCCTGTCCAGTCGAGAAAACCAGATCAAGTGTGTGTCCCTTTGCGTGTGTTGGGCCGATGACATGTTGAGACAGCCCCATGGTTGTCATGGCAGCCATGAAGTCCTGAGCCGCTCCAGATACAGCAGCCTCGGCATGGAAGTTGAGATCCCCCAGAACCACCATCCTGGGGGTCCTCAACACCAGGTCCGAGACAACCTCCGTCAGCTCAGGCAGGGAGACTGTTGGGCAGCGGGGTGGACGGTACACCAGCAGAATCCCTAATCTGTCTCGAGTACCCAACACACAGTACAAACACTCCAGACCAGCACTCGACTGAACAGGGAGCCTAGAGAGGGAGATTGTATTCCTATAGACCACGGCAACCCCCCCTCCCCGGCCCTCGAGTCTGTGCTGGTGCTGCACCGAGTACCCAGGAGGGCAGAGCTGGGTGAGAGCAACCCCACCCAGTTCACCCACCCAGGTCTCAGTGATGCATACCAGGTCAGCCCCCTCATCCACAATCAAATCATGGATGAGGGAGATTTTATTCTGGACTGACCTGGCGTTCAGCAGCAGCACCACCAGACCCGAGAGCAAGCTGATATGGCCACCAGGAACTATCCGGTTGGGGTAGGAACCAGAAGAGGGAATAGCTGTAAGGAATCTATCCCCTTCTCCTCATCTGGCCTGTTCCTCCCCTAGCACCATACCTCCCCCTACCCGTGACCACAGTTATGTGGGCATCCCCGTATCCCCCAGAGCTCCCCAGGCACATATTAAAAAGTAATTAAAATGTATTTTACAATTTGCTGCTGGTTGGCTGGTGAGTTTGGGCTTTTGGAGTGAGTTTGGGCTTTTGTCTTCATTGCTTTTGTTTCTTTGCCTAAGTTAGACTTAGGAACAGAAACCAACATCCGCAGATAGGCATTAGGCCTAACCAAAGCGTGGCATTTTGGGAACAGCTTACTGTAGCACTTTATGGTACAATAAAGAAACTTTACTGAACTAAAGAAGTCTAGCTCCTTCCTATCTCTCCTCTCTCATCTCACACTATTGCCCCGCTCGTGCTCTTCACTCCTCTGATGCCATGTTTCTCGCCTGCCCAAGGGCCTCTACTTCCCTTGCTCGGCTCCGTCCATTTTCTTCTGCTGCCCCTTACGCCTGGAACGCTCTTCCAGAACATTTGAGAACTACAAGTTCAATCGCAGCTTTTAAAGCTCAACTAAAAACTTTTCTTTTTCCTAAAGCTTTTAAAACTTGATGTTGTGCAGACTTTATACTGTTAGTTTTACCCTACCCTGTGCCTGCTTACCCTACCCTGTGCCTGTTTGCATTCTCTTCCCCTCCTTATTGTTTCATTATGATTTTATTAGAATGTAAGCCTATGCGGCAGAGTCTTGCTATTTACTGTTTTACTCTGTACAGCACCATGTACATTGATGGTGCTATATAAATAAATAAATAAATAAATAATAATAATAATAATAATAATAATAATAATAATAATAACAACAACAAGCATACTTGGTTATCATGCCCTTTTTTCTATTGCTTGTCTTTTGAAAAATGAGAGAGTGATATCAATCCTCTGCAATATTACCAAACATTCTTCTAATTGCTTTTACAGGGAGGGGGGGTAGCTTATCAGTGTCTCTTCTGCAGCACAATCCTGTACATGTCACCTCAAATCTCAATGGTACTTACTCCCAGGGAATTGTGTATAGGATTGAAGCCTTGTAGCACAACTCTATGCAAGTCTACCCAAAAGTAAGTCATGCTGAATTCAATGAGACTTGGGCCACAGCTAGACCTAAGGTTTAACCTGGGATCATCCAGGGTTCGCCCCTGCCTGAGCACTGGATCCCCTGTGTGTCACCTAGATGAACAGGTTTGACCCCTGGACGATCCAGGGATAAACCTTAGGTCTAGCTATGGCCTTACTCTCAGGCAGGTACGTACAGGATTGTGCCTAAATCATTTCTGAGTTGCTTTTGAAGAATGTTGTTCTGTCCTTTAATAGATTTCACCATTCCTTGTTAATCCATATTTGTCCACAGGAGGGGTGGATAACCTCTGGCCCTCCAGAGGTTGTGGCTTGCAACTCCCATCATCCCTCACCATTGGCAATGCTAACTGGGGCTGATAGGAGTTTTAAGCCAAAACCACTGGAGGACTACAAGTTGCCCACCCCTGGTCTATGCCTTCAGCTGTTACTTATGAAGTCAACGTGAGATAACAAGTCAGGTATATGGCTGGAGGAAAAAATACAATGAAAATAGCTACTAGAACCAACATGTCCATTAAAAAAAACAATGGGCCTGTTCAGACAACACACTGAGCCATGGTTAAACCGCTAACGCTTTTTGCAGCAAATGGTCAGTTGAGTGTGTTTAAACTGTGGTTATGTAGCCACCGTGGTTAGGAATGGTTCACATGACACACTAAGTCATGGTTCACATGACATGCTAAGCCATAATGTTTAGCTCAAAATGCTCAACCTCTGTGGCTTAGCATGTCGTCTGAACAGGGTCATTATCAGCACTTTGATATATATTTTTTGTCATATCAGGACTAAAAGTCATAGGAAACATGGGGCATAGAAAGCCCAGGTGTCTCAAGAGATGCGATAGGCAACAGACATTATCACCACCTGCCCATTGCATTTAGCCTTTCCAACTGAGATGGGGCACAGAATTTTAAACGCTTCTTGGACTGGCAGTGATAGCTGAGTCTTATACAAAGGGCCAGTTGGAGTTCAACACTCCCCTGTCCCCAGCGCAGAATTCAGGCTACAAAACATTGCAGCATAACGGAGTTTAAGACCTTTGCAAGGTTCTGCATGAGTCTGTCCTATACAGAGGCAGTTACTTAAGTTGCAGTGATGCAAGTCTGCTCAAATTGGGTGGAGTAGCTAAGGTGTTTCTCAGCTTTAAAACGCAGAGCTCTATTTGTTTCTCAGTAAGCCCTGTGGTTTAAGTAACCTCTTGTTGCCTCTGTGTCTTTAGTCAATCGGACACACTCTGTGATCTCACAGCTGTGTAAAGTTTAGGAACACTGTGGAAAAGATCTGAAAGTTTCACAACAGAGATTACACTGTGATTATGGCTTAGCGCCAAAGAACAAAACCATTGTGAACCGCCCAGAGAGCTCTGGCTATTGGGCGGTATAGAAATGTAATAAATAAATAAAATGTCTGGGACTTCGTTTTTCTCAACGCTGTACGAAACTGGCAGAGTGGGGTGGAGGAGTTGGTACATAAATGTGAGCCAAAAGAGAAGGCATCATACCCAGATGGGTGCCAAATGAACTAGGTAGTAGCTATAGGTGTTTTTTTCTCAGAGGAAGGTGGGGGGAAGGGGAAATGTCATGTACAAACTACTATAGTTAACTTTTGTAAACCGCCCAGAGTGCTTCAGCTATGGGGCGGTATATAAATGTAATAAAATACATAAATAAAATAAATAGTTAAACTAACAATATAATAGTAGCATTGATATTGAACAAAAAATGGTCAGAAGTAAATAAAAAAACCCAAACTTCATCTTGTAATAAAACATGTCCTCTCCACCTAATATATTTTTCTATTCCTCTAGAACCAGAGCAGCACATCAATGAGACATAATAAAAAGAATTCCTTAAAGTAAAAACTATCACAATCACGAGCAAAGATTTTGGAAAGAGATAGGTTCCAGTATTTCAGGGTTCAGCACACAAGATGAACACTTACATAATTTTTCAGTGCATCTCCATTAAAGCACTTCCTTTTGTCGTTGCTTGGTTTCTATATATCTTTCTTACCAGCAAGGTGGCCAAAATGTGCAGAGGTGGCCAATGTTTGCATATTTTCTTTGCCACAGAATGAAATGAGTGTGTGTGTGTGTGTGTGAGGGGGGGGGGGGAGAGATGCATTTGTTGGATCATTTCAGCCAATCAACTGCCATCAGTTCCCTACTTATTCAAGGCATGCACAGCACATTTCATTAGGGTGTGCACCCAGAGAATTTATTTTAAGGCAAACATTTATTGAATACTCATTCTAAAGGGCATTATTTGTATTCACTTATTTATTAAGCACTGTAGACACTGATGCCCTACTCCGCGTTTGGCTTGCCTGACCATGGGAGGGCCATTGCCGGGGGGGGGGGGGGGGCGGGGGGGGATGAGGAGATGCTCCTCAAGCCTCAGCACTGGTGAGACATTGTGATGACACTGACTGGAGGAGGGGCTTACAAGGTAATACTAGCCTTTTGGGCCCTCTTCTTGGCCTCTTTGAAGTGCAGCTCCCATCAGAGAGGCACACAGCACAGCAATTCCTTTTTGCTCCTGCTGCTGGAAGGCATGGTGCTCTCTCAGAGGCAGTGGTTCTTCAGCGTGGTGGTGGAGCAGCAGGAGGGCAGCTGGAGGACCGTTCCCCCTCTGGTTCCTACTCAAAGGGCCCCCTGCATTCAGTGCTTATTGCTTGAGACATTAGGGTGTGCCTAGGCACTCCTGGCACACCCCTTGCACACATCTATGTTAGCTCAATGAAGAAAGGGAGAGAAGCCATTATTTCTCACTAAATACAAATGTGTGCCTCCATTTGTCAGCTTTAAATTGATACATAATGCATGAAGGCTCAATGCATGCATATACAAATGGAAAAGCATTTAGACTGAGTAATTTAGCTTGTGAACACAGTTTGTGTCACAAAGCCAGAGATTAATCTCAAACCAGCATGATTCTTGCATAGAGATGTGCAATGCAATCCTGTATAGAGGGAAGCCAGCCCTACTGAGTTCATGTGTAGACCTGATGGGATTTGAGTTAATGGTGACTGACCATGAAAATCTTGGAAGTCCTGGTGGACACCTTAGTGAAAATGTCAACCCAGTGTTGTGAAAAAGGCAAATTCTATGTTAGGTATAATTAGAAAAGGACTGAAATGAAAACTTCTAATATCATACTACCCTTATACAAACCTATGGTATGACCACATCTGGAATACTATGTACAGTTCTGATCACTACACCTTATAAAAGGACATTCTAGAGTCTTTTTCACAGCAAGAAACATCATATCAAGAGCCAGTGAAAGCACAAGAGCAGGCTTATACCAGGGGTGGGCAACCTGTTACTCTCAAATGTTGTGATATCTGCCTCTCAGTTCCACCACTGCCTCTCAGGAAGAACCTTATGCCAAGGGGAACCCTAGCCTGCCCCCTTCTATCGGCAAGTGATTATTTTACTCCAAGGTACCACCAAATCAGTCACTGAGCAAGTGGCTTAATTTTTGAATTTGGCTATTCTCACCAGACCATTCATGGCTGCCTGATCATTTCCTTTAAATTTGTCGATCAGTATTCTCAAAGATTTTGCATCCTTCTATTTTTACTAATATGCATTTTTATTCATATGTGTTTACATGATGTGTGAATAGTCTGTTGAATGTAAATAAAGACTGAGGGCTCCTGTGAAAACTTTGTCTCTTGCCAATAGTATGTACAATCTGCTTTAAGAGGCGAAAGATCACCAAAGATCTATAGATAACATTGATCCAAAAAGTCTGCTTTCCTACAGTGCAAGCGCATATCAAAAGCTAATCCAGTTTAAATAAGAAAACAATGTCACTGCAGCATAGATTTCATTGTCCTGTTATCTTGTAGATTACCTTCAAATATCCTTTCCACAATCGCAGCAAAGCTGCATAATAACCTGATTAAAAGCACTGGCATAGGCATCAGTGCCAACTGTCCAAAGCAGCATTCCCCAATGTAGCACCCTCCAGATATTTTGGATTTCAGATCCCATCCACCCCAGCTAGTGTGGCCAATGTTCAGGAATGCTGGGAGTTGCAATCCAAATTATCTGGAAAGCACCAGTTGAGGAAGTCTTGTCCAAAGCAATCTAAAATCATGTATTTTGCATGTCAACTCACTGATTTTAATTGCCCTATTAATATTTGTCCTAATTGTTGGGACAAACATTAATACAGTGTTGAGTGTCCAGTGTGATGTTGTTTGGGAGAAACCTCATGCAAAATATGAATATGCTTTGTTCAAGTGGCTGCTTTTTGGTATTTCTAGAAGGAAGGGCATGACCCAAATAGGCAGAGAGAGAGAAGGAGGGAGAGAAGGAGAGAGAAAGAGAGAGATCAGCCATTAAAATGGCAAACGTGGTTCAATGTAAGCAAGTGTCAAGAGTATCCCAACTTCACATATACACAGATGGGGCATGGACTGCTGATGACTGACCAAGGGGCTACCTTGACAGCATCGCATTGGCACCATGCTCCCCCTAAACCCTGCGGTTTCCCTCCTGCAGGGTTGTGCTTGCTAATCCCCAAGCCAAGGAGGAAGCGTGGGGTTTTCAATGGTCCCCCCACTCTCTTCCAGGCTTCCGGTGACCAACCGCCAATCGCCACCTGCCAGGACCGCCCCCTGGATCAGCCACAGGGCAAGGTCAGCTGGCGGAAGAGCCGCACTGACCTTACTCAGACAGGAAAAGTTGGGGTTGGTGTCTGACTTTTCTTTGGCTCTTTTTCCCCTGGGTGGCTCCAAATTGGCAGCTGCATCATATAACCAATGCAGCATGGATTATAGAATCATAGAATCGCAGAGTTGAAAGGGGCCTACAAGGCCATCGAGGCGAACCCCCTGCTCAATGCAGGAATCCACCCTAAAGCATCCCTGACAGATGGTTGTCCAGCTGCCTTTTGAAGGCCTCTAGTGTGGGAGAGCCCACAACCTCCCTAGGTAACTGATTCCATTGTCGTACTGCTCTAACAGTTAGGAAGTTTTTCCTGATGTCCAGCTGGAATCTGGCTTCCTTTAACTTGAGCCCATTATTCCGTGTCCTGCACTCTGGGAGGATCGAAAAGAGATCCTGGCCCTCCTCTGTGTGACAACCTTTTAAGTATTTGAAGAGTGCTATCATGTCTCCCCTCAATCTTCTCTTCTCCAGGCTAAACATGCCCAGTTCTTTCAGTCTCTCTTCATAGGGCTTTGTTTACAGACCCCTGATCATCCTGGTTGCCCTCCTCTGAACACGCTCCAGCTTGTCTGCGTCCTTCTTGAATTGTGGAGCCCAGAACTGGATGCAATACTCTAGATGAGGCCTAACCAGGACCGAATAGAGAGGAACCAGTACCTCACGTGATTTGGAAGCTATACTTCTATTAATGCAGCCCAAAATAGCATTGGCCTTTCTTGCAGCCATATCGCACTGTTGGCTCATATTCAGCTTGCAATCTACAACAATCCCAAGATCCTTCTCCTGTGTGTGTGTGTGTGTGTGTGTGTGTGTGTGTGTGTGTGTGTGAGAGAGAGAGAGAGAGAGAGAGAGAGAGAGAGAGAGAGAGAGAGAGAGCTTTGTTTGATGGGATGCAGTGATATACAGCCAAGACTGTGTGAATTTTCCATGGCACCCACTGTTCAAATCCCTATTGTCACAGGAGAACCTGCTTTACACAGCTAACTATATAGTCCCCATGAGATGGTGCTAGTTCACACAAATGGGGCCCCTATATGAGCACTGCTCAGTCCAAAGCTTGCCAGCAAACCACATGCTCCCAATATGCTTACTTGTATACAATCAACAAGCTCTAAAAGGTATACATTGCAGTTAAATATATGTCTAATATAATTACTGTGCTGTATATTTTGCTAGAACTGATGATCCTGCAATTAGCTGGGAGGCTGCATTTAGGAAATGCTTTGGCTTTCACGGCTATTCAGTGCCAAAGTTCTTGTTGCCACCATACATTTTGCCATTGTTATTCTCTGATAGTGTACAAGGCAAGGAACTACAAATTAACTCAGTTCAGAATGATGAATTATTTCAACTACCTCTTTAAAAAAAGAATCCCGTCACCAACCAAGTAGAAAAGATTTCAGGTATTCCCATATTTCTTTGCACAATTTGGGATTCTGACAATCGAATTCAATGGGACTGCAATTTCTATAGATAAGCAGATGGTAAGGCAATGCACTAAGAATTATAATAATCAAGAAAGAATGTAGCTGAGATATGAATTTATGCCCCCAAGTCATAAAGTCTTAGACTTTATGGAGATGAACCACATTATGGGCCCACACTGCAAGTTTGTGTTCATCAAAACAACTAGAACTAGATTAGCTCAATTGCACCACTGGACTTTCTAGAACACATCTATCATTCTGGTTCAAATTATTTTGAATGATTTATGGGTTTACTTTGTGAAGAAATTTCCCATCCCCAGGGTGTATTATACCCTCTTAAAACATCTTTATAAAAATATATATGGTGACTGTATTATAAATGAATGACATTTTTTTAATTGGAGTGTCTCAAGAATACATGGAAGTCTTATCAATGCATACTATCTATTTCCACCCATAATTAAAAGACTACATGTTTCCCTCACGTATACCCCACAGAACAAACATAATGTTATACTTTTAAAACCAGTGACCATTGTGGGTAAAATTTATTTCTGATACATTTTTGTCCATGTTCACCATTGATTCCCTTTTCTTTTACATCAGTATACACTTTTATGACACAGAATATAGTGAGCAAGAGGGGAAATTACTATCCACTGGAGTAATAGATAATGGATAGGTATGGCCTAATCATTCCTCTCATGCTTATTTTCAGTGTAAGATAAACTAAGTGGCAGCTGGGCTCATTTTCTGAAGCTTGTGTCATGCCCTGATTAATGGCAAGCCCTCTGCTTAATTTAATTTATCCCATGCAAGCCTTTATGTTTCATTCAGCAGTCAAAGTAAAGTTTATGTACAGGTGGCACCTGCAAACTAAAATGGCTCCATATTGAAAATGACGGCAGTTCAACTTCAGACTGAGTTCCCATGGAGCTCATTGCACAGGGACGTAGCTGGCATGTGGTTTAAATGCTCACATTAACATGGTTTCCTGGTGGGTCGTAACTTGGGGTCTGCCCCAGCACAGCACTGAGGGATGTGTCTATCGCTTTAGTAGAGATGATAGAACAGCCAGTTTCCTGTGAACTAGAATTCTATAGACAGCATGGCTATTTCTAGACAGAGGGCTCCTCCCTGTGGCTGTCCTAGAAGCTTCTGCTAATGTCGCAGTTGCACTAGTTATTTATAGACCATCTTTCCTTCGCAAAGCTCAAGGCCGCACATATAGGGTGGAATCCAACTAAAGTCTTCCGTAGACTCACTGAAATGAATTGAGTAACTTAACACCCATTCATTTCAATGAGTCTACTGTAAGTAGGACTTTACCCATGATTTCCCCCACATGCACATTTTATGCTCACTGCAACCCTGTGAGGTTGGTTAGACTAAAAGATGGTGACTGGTCCATGCTCACCCAATAAGCTTCTTGGCTGAATGGGGACTGAATCCAGGTCTTAATAGTATTAGGGAGCATCTATACGGCCTATTTACCCTGTCATGGCTGGTCAATGCTGCTGCGTTGTTTATATGACACAGCTGCCAACCGGCAGCCACATCGGGCTTCCACACACACACACACAAAAAAAACTGCATTTTTTCATGGTGTGGTTTTACCATGATTGTTGTTGTTGTGGTTGCTCCAGGTCACTACATTGTTTCTCCATCTGATGGTGGTGGCCTTGGTTTGGGTTCAGCCCAGTGGGCATTGCTGGGGGCAGATCCAAGCCCAATTGTGATTTTTCCTCCATCCAGGGTTAGCACGGGAACGCAGGGCAGTGGGTAGGCTTGATAGCCGCTGGCGCAGTGGTTTTCCAGCTGGATAGCCCGCGCTTCCTCCTGCCATCTATATTTATTGGTTCTGCCTCACAGCAGTGATGCTGCAGCTTTTTGAGGGGGAATTTATTACAAAACTGCATCATACAGACACCCCCTTGGTCTGACAAGTCTAACCACTACACCAGAATACAATACAGTAAGTTCCCATAACAGAACTAAACATATCAAAATATAGAAATTATTATTATTATTATTATTTATATAGCACCATCAATGTACAAGAAAGAACCAAACAATAAAGTAAAACTAATTTCAAAGCAATTAAAATAATAAGAGCAGCTAACAGACCAATGGTGGGGTTTACAGAATGCTGCTGGGTAGGTGCACATATTCCCACACATATCTCCTGATATTGTCTATCAGTGAACCAGAATGTTCTGCATAGCCAGCATATGGGGGCAACTGAATTCACTGACAGTGCTCTTCAAAAAGTTATTCTGCCTTGTACAATAGTTTCCATACTTGTTGCTCATGGCTGCACCTCACCTTAATTTGAGAAGACACAGTTGTACATACCTGGATCTATGAAACTATATTTGGGGAGTTCCAATGTGTAGCTCTCTTTTCTGAGGAAAGTACAGGGCATATTCATATAGGGCAAGTCCTCTGAAAGCAGATAGGGATGTTCAGTATCTCCTCTCAGAAACAGAGAGAAGATAAACTCATTATCTGTATGTTTGTAATTCCCCAACCCAGAAGTGAAAGCATTTTAGCCCCCTGTGCTGAATTATCTCCAATATCCACAATTGAACACTAAAATCATCTGGCCTCATGACTTCTGGACCAACACACTTCCACGATCCACAGGAGTATGTGTTGGTTAGCACCTTCCTCTTGCATTTTAACAATCTTAACCAGCATGACAGCCCCATACAACACAACCCTCACAGTTCAGGGTGCTGGTGGTCCCTGACCTTCTGGGGAGAGTTTTCAGGTGGTACAGGAGGCTGAAGGGGGAAGAAGAGGGAGAGAGAGGTCAATTGTATGAATTGCCTTCCACTAATGATTGCCTTCCATCTGTCAGGGATGCTTTAGGGTGGATTCCTGCATTGAGCAGGGGGTTGGACTCGATGGCCTTGTAGGCCCCTTCCAACTCTGCTATTCTATGATTCTAATGCAACACCTGGATATAGCCCACTGAGTTTCTCCTCACCCACACCCCCAAAATCAATGCTGTTTCCCTATCCAAGCTGGGATTCATCTTAGCCTGTGTCTGTCCTGTTCCTTTTCCAAGCAGTATGCTTATAATAGATGACAAAACTGTCTTGTGGAACTGCCAACTTTGCTTTATGAAATAAGGTTGAAATCACTATTGCTAAATAGAATCTAATAGTGTGAGATACTGAGCCTATAAATTCATGTCTAACAGAATCTTAGTCATCAATCACATCTCTTGGCCAAGCTGAAGAACAATTTTGTTTTAGCCTATTCAGCCCTTTTCCCTTTTGAAATCTCTGGAAAATTTAGGTTAGTTGGTAAAATAGGAAGATAAAGTAATTTAAGGTCCTTGGTGTCAGTGACCATATTTTCCCAAATGTGAGATCCATTATTAAGTCAACACCCACCAGCAGACATAATATAAAAAGATGGGTACGATGAGTGGCATTTTTAAAAATTTCTAATTAGCATTCCTTTTCTTGTTTTGCTTATCTTCTACCAGTACTACTCTTCTTATATCTTTAAATTTATTATCAAACATATCACAAATTTTCAACCAAAAATATCCATTTTATAAATATACAATAATAAATATGCTAAATATGATGAATATATCACCAACAATAAACAACAATTTCTTAATCTTAATCTCATACTATTAGGTCAGTCCTAAACACCAACACCACCTACCACCCCAAACCTTTCAGGAGGGGTTAGTAGGACAGGGGAAATGTCTCTTCTCTTTCGTGGTCTCTGTGAGCTAACAACCGGAACTTCTAAAGCTGAGAACGTTAAATTGGGCAGGAACCCCTCCCCCACCGTCATGCGCATGTACCGTAGGTTCCCACCCATCTCCTCAGTTTTTCTTCAACCGCCTTGCTGGCAACACGCTCTGAACTTCGCTCCTGCATTAGACCTTTGTAGTCTTCGAGAACGTTCGTTTTTTCTTTCTTCCTATCTAGTTCTTTCTTCTCCTCTCTCTTCGTTCTTCATTATATTATATATATATATATATATATATATATATATATATATATATATAATTAGTAGTGATAGTATACAGTTTTTCTATCCTTCCTGAATACCCGCGGCTTATGGCACTAAAGGCCCCTTTCAGAAAATGCGTGAAGTGTCGCAGCAAACTTCCTCCTGCTGATGGTCACTCACTCTACCTTGTTTGCTTGGGCGAGTCTCATATAACAGAGTCTTGTGCCCATTGCATGAGTTTTTCTAAACAAACTTGCAAAAACCGCTCGGACCGCCTCAAGGCAATACTTTGGAAAAACGCCCTATTAGTGGTCGATAAACCAAGCACCATGACCACCGAAAATGCTACCAAACCAACCATACAGCAAACCGAAACCACTGAACCGCGTGCAACTATGCACGACAAACCTCAGAAAAAACTCAAGGACAAACACCTCACGGAGAAGACTCGGGCAAAAAAGAGAAAGCCTGACCTACTCAGGCATGACTCAAAAAAGGCGAAAAGATCGGGGGTCGCTCATACATCCCCAACGCCTATTTTTTCTCCGCAACGCCCGCCGACTCCGAACCTGCCACTCCACACTAACGAACCCTCGACACCGACACTATTGACATCGGGGCCCTGGCAGGAGACTGGGCAGAGCTCTCGACATGGAAGCACCTCACTACGAGAAGCTAGATCCACATCAGCTCATAGTCATCACTCGGTCTCTGCGCATGGCACCATCCCATCGACATCGAGACACAACCGCCCGAACACAGCCTCCCTCTCGGAAGGTGAAATTCAAGATTCCTCATCACCACGGCCTATTATAGTAATAGACCTTCCTCAACAACTGTCTCCTAGATGCTTACTCTATAGCCCGAACCCTTCTTCGGTATTGAACAGATCCAGACATGGCTCCTTTAATTCCAGCCCTAGATCCCCCAATAGGGAGAGAAGCTGGAACCGATCCTCGGCATGGTCTCTGCCGTCCAACCAACAACAAGGCCTGCAGGGTCCTTACCATGATACTGAATATGCTAGAGACAACCAGTCATGTTTCTCTACGCCTCGCCGACCTCCGTCCGCCACTCTGTCAATCCCACCTGAGCAACCACCGCTGGTACCACGCCGCGGTATCTCACTAGTAAGCTCTACTGCCTTACAACAATGGCACAAACCTGCAGCCATAGCTTCTATTGCACCGTCCTTCGAAGATCGCCCCCTACCGCTCCCACCAGTAACACACACCCGAGTAGTCGGCGATCATACCTCCTCCTATTCAAGATCTGATGACGACTACATGTCCGACGCAACATCGGTATCATCTATACAACCATCCATTCCATCTCCTACCGATGTCGTCGAAACACCAGAAGGTTCCTCGCCATCACAAGATACTTTTCATTTCACTGACCAAATCTTAAGGATGGCACAATCATTAGGAATTCAGATACACCAACCTACTGAAAGGATCGAGGACCCAGTGTTCGACGCCATCTATACCGAGACTACGGCACCAGTGGCGATCCCTTTTTTGCCCACTCTACTACAAACAGCTAAGGTATCATGGAAGACACCTGCTACCATGGCACCCACATCAAGAAAATTAGAATCCTTATATCGTATACAAGACAAGTCTGATGTGAGTTTTTTGTTTACACACCCAAAACCAAATTCTATTATAGTTGAGTCCTTCCAGGGGAAATCCCAGAGAACACATGCATCACCTGCCAACAAAGAAGGAAGACGCCTGGACCTTATGGGTTGTAGAATCTACTCCTCCGCAGCCTTGGGTTTTAAAGTTGTGAATTATCAAGCCACCATGGCTCGCTATCAGCTTTTTCTTTGGGAGAAAATGGGTTCCTTGTGTGATTATCTTCCAGAAGAGAAAAGGGAACTCGCCCATGTATTCCAAGACGAAGCTATTCGTCTTTCAAAGTTGCAAATTAGTACCACTCGACACCAAGTGGACTGTGATGCCAAAGCCATGGTAGCAGCAATAGCCCTCCGTCGACACGCCTGGCTTAGGTCTGCATCAATTACACCTGAGGCTAGGTCTCGAATCGAAGACCTACCTTTCGATGGAGAAGGACTATTTAACTCAGGCACGGACGACATGATGGACTCCATACAAAAAGCGAAAGCAACAGCAAAAAAGATGGGCATGATCCAATATCAGCCTTCCAATTTCAAAACCAAACGCTGGAATAGACCCTTCACTCAGAACAGACAATACTTAGACAAATATCAGCGCCCACAGCCGCAACAACGCCAAAAACGACAGACATCGTACCCACGGAAAACCAGACACTGCCTCCAAGCGGAGACTTTGACTGCAACTTACTCACCGACCATTACGACTCTGTATACGACTTCAATCATCGCCTTCGACCATTCCTTGCCAATTGGGAAAAAATAACATCAGACACTTGGGTTTTAAAAATCATTCAACAAGGTTACCAAATAGAATTCGAAGCACCCCGGTACCGTAAGAAGGACATCACCCTCCCTACCCCTCGCCAAGGAAATAGCCATCCTTCTAAAAAAGGGAGCAATCACGAGAGTGAAATTCGACATAAGAAACAGCTTCCTCTCAAGATACTTTACGGTACTGAAAGCAGATGGAGGACTTCGCCCCATATTGGACCTCAGGAACCTCAACCACTACATAAAAGTCAAGAAATTTCGCATGATAACACTTCTCACTATCCTACCCCTTCTACATCAACAGATGTGGTTTGCGTCCATAGACCTAAAGGACGCATACTTTCATATATCAATCCATCCATCACACCGTCGGTTCCTCAGGTTCATCGTGGGGACACAGATGTTTCAGTTCCACGTTCTACCTTTTGGCTTGGCGACAGCACCGAGAGTATTCACCAAGTGTGTCGCGGTCATCTGCACCCACCTCAGAAAAAAGGGCATAGAAATTTATCCCTATCTAGACGACTGGCTCATAGCAGCCCCAACTCGGTCAACCCTCCTCAAATCCCTCGAAGAAGTGATCCACATAATACAAAACTTGGGTCTCTACATCAACCTGGAGAAGTCCCAACTTCTCCCGACACAACGGATACAATTCATAGGAGCAATCCTCGACTCCTCCACTGCAAGGGCATATCTTCCCCCCAAAAGGGTAAATAAACTCGTCACCTTAACACGACAACTACAGAGAAAGAAACTAACCACAGCCTTTGAAATCCAATGCCTTTTAGGACATATGGCAGCAGCGATATCGGTCATACGATGGGCAAGGCTTCGAATGCGAACCCTGCAAAATTGGTTCATCGCAGCCTTCCCGAACACGACGAATGCCAGGACATTCTATCTACGAATCCCATCCAAAGTGAGGACATCCCTACTTTGGTGGCAAGACAAAAACAACCTCACACTAGGAATGCCTTTCACTCAAACCCCACCAACCCGCACCCTTACCACGGACGCATCAACACTAGGTTGGGGTGCCCACTGTGCACATTTCCAAACACAGGGCACATGGAACACTGCGGAAAAGAAAAGGCATATCAACTTCCTAGAGATGCTCGCAGTACAGAAGGCACTCCTTACCTTCGAGGACTTACTTACACACCATGTACAGCTCCTCACCAACAACACTGCGGTGTTATGGCACCTAAACAAAGAAGGGGGCACCCACTCCCCCTCATTGATTCAAAAAACAATAGAGATCCTCGACTGGTGTATTCCCTGACGAATACACATCTCAGCGATACACATCCCAGGACAAGACAATATCCTGGCAGATCAACTCAGCAGAAAAATAACAGTCTCACACGAGTGGGAGATGGACCCATCCACTCTCAATCAAATTTTCCACAAATGGGGACAACCGTCCATAGACCTCTTCACCACTCCTCAAAACGCAGTACTCCCACTGTTCTGCTCCAGAGGGGGAATAGGCCAAGACTCCCAAGGAGAAGCTTTTCAAGTAGACTGGTCTCTCCTCCCAATCTACGCCTTTCCCCCAATTCCATTAATAGCTCGGACACTCCACAAACTAAGGACGGACCGAGCCAACGGGATATTGATAACCCCATGGTGGCCCAGGCAAGCATGGTTCACTCCCCTCCTCAACTTGTCCAACGGCCACTTCATACGTCTCCCAATGTCAACGCCACTTCTGACCCTACATCAAGGGAAGACTCGACACCCAGACCTGCAGTCGTTACGACTCACAGCATGGAACATCCTACACGACAGACAGACTTACCACCAGACGTAGCACTAGTCTTACAAGCAGCCAGAAAACCATCGACATGACGAGCATACACAGCAAAATGGAATAGCTTCCTCCGCTTTGCGGCTGAACAACAAATAAACCCTCACGACAACTCCATTGTCGGTGTTCTGACATTTCTTCATACTCTTTTTCAAAAGGGTCTTAGACTAACGTCTCTTAATGTCTATCTAGCCACAATCTCTGCAAACAAATCGCCAGTTGACGGCTATTCAATATTCTCGCACCCGATCATATGTCAATTCCTAAGGGAAGCAAACAATTTGGCCCCACCACTAAGGAACTATACTCCACAATGGAGTTTGTCAGTAGTATTGAAAGCACTCCTCGAAAAACCATTTGAACCTTTGGCCACCGTGGACTTAAGACTCCTTACTTTCAAAGTAGTCTTCTTAATCGCTGTAACAACTGCACGAAGAGCCAGTGAACTCGCAGCCCTTCGTGTCGATCCACCCTTTCTCTCATTTTACAACGACAAGGTGGTTCTGCGTATGGATCTTACGTTCCTACCCAAAGTGGTATCAGACTTCCACGTCAACCAAGACATTATTCTTCCCACTTTCTTTCCTAACCCGACTTCGCCCTTGGACAGAACACTACACACCCTCGACGTTCGAAGGGCCATAGCTTTTTACAAGGAAAGAACAGCTCCATACCGAAAGACAGATCGCCTTTTTATCTGCTACAGAGGTCATAAGAAAGGGCTACCCGTATCACCCCAAAGACTCTCCGCTTGGGTCGTAAGCACCATTACACTAGCATACCAGCTACAAGGTCTACACCTGTCGACTCCAATAAGGGCACATTCCACTAGAGGAATATCTACATCAACAGCATTTGCTAGGGGAATTCCCATCCCTGAAATCTGTCGAATAGCGACATGGTCGAAACCAACCACGTTTGTCACTCATTATAGACTCGATACCAGAGCTAGGAGTGACTCCAGTTTCGGGAGAGCCGTCCTATCGGCCATTTTGCAGTGATAACACCGACACTGACCCACCTCCGGTAAGTCAGCTTGCTAATCTCCCATATGTGTGATGCACAGAGACCACGAAAGAGAAAGACAGGTTGCTTACCTGTAACCGTAGTTCTCTGAGTGGTCATCTGTGCATTCACACAACTCCCCCACCGTCCCCTCTTTGGCGTCGAGATACATTTCGGCATCGATAGAGATAGGCTCTATCCTAGGCTCTGAGACCAGCAATTCGGTTTCAGTAACTGAGGAGATGGGCGGGAACCTACGGTACATGCGCATGACGGTGGGGGAGGGGTTCCCGCCCAATTTAACGTTCTCAGCTTTAGAAGTTCCGATTGTTAGCTCAGCGCAGGTGCAGAGCCCATATGTGTGAATGCACAGATGACCACTCAGAGAACTATGGTTACAGGTAAGCAACCCGTCTTTTTCACTCGCAGAGAAGAGTTCTGCCAGCAGGGGGCAACCCATGTAAAGCTCAATGGACGGAAGTCAACTGCAGCAATATTCCCACCAGCAGTAGGCAGCAGAAGTCATCGGAAAAAGGGCATTCTAGGGGTGGGACAGCTACACCTGTTGAAATCTCCTCTTCTGCACAACTTCCAGAGGACTTTACTCTATTTTCAAGGCATCTTCTATTTGAAGGCCTGTTCAGTCCAAAAGCATTAGAAGGAAGAGCTGGACCTTGAATTTGCCCATCAACAGCAGCTGTACTGTACTTCTATTTAAATTATAATAATCATTTCTAAATTTGCATCAGACATATAAATTAGGAAATGTAATTTTTATGCAAATCAGTATCTTCTTTTGTCCTCTTTTTTGGTGATGCATTTCCTTTGCATGGAGGGTGGGGTTGATAAGTGGCCATCATAACTGAATGTAATACTTCACAGCCCAAGCCAATGAGCTGCTCATCCACCTGGTGGGCCTCCTCTTAACCAGTTCCAACTCTGCAATCGGATTTTGTGGTCAGCTTTGACACTTTGTAGAGGATGAACAAGCAAGGCTCCCACATCTACGTAAGAAGATTTCTGCTGTATGTGGTGACCTTACTGAACATAGTTCTGAACATAATGCTTAAAAGATACTAATGTGGGGGGGGGGGGGTAGCTAGAGTATTAAGTAACTTTAAAGAGGTGGATGTTTTCCTGCTTGTTTTTCTGACTGACAATATAATATTGTTGAGAGAGAGTTTAAATTATCCACTGGATTCCTTCCGTCTAAACTTAATTACATACTTTTCTTTCCCTTTTTTAAATAAATCTTTGCATAACTGGCTGTGATGTTTTTAATGTCTCTCAATGCCATTTCCTTCCAAACTTTTGCATGGTTCCAGTTTAGTCCATCTGGCACTGTGCAATGCTATTTGGACTAAATCTGAGAATGTTATTTACTTTTCTAATTAGAGCATTTCCAGCAGCATTTGTGTGGCTTCATTTTCTAAATGCAACTTTCCAATTAATGCTTCTGGGTTGAGTAGAGAGGAAAGTGTTACTAGATCAATGGCCGGATCAGGAAGAAGGGAATTGCTTTAATTAAATGAATTACAAATTCAAAGGACCCTTCAATTAGAGTAAGAATTTTATCACACTTAACTACTTGCTGACTGATATTTTTATAGAGTTGTTAGCTGCAATAAAACATGTATTATATCTTTGCAGCTGTTATTTCCGCCCTTCATACAGTCAGGATACTTAAAAAGGTTCCCACTAGCTAGGAAACAAGGGCCTAGACCTAAGGTTTATCCCTGGATCATCCAGGGGTCAAACCTGTTCATCTAGGTGACACACAGGGGATCCAGTGCTCAGGCAGGGGCGTACTCTGGATGATCCCAGGATAAACCTTAGGTCTCGCTGTGGCCTAGGTTGCCATTGTTTTTTAACCATCCTACTCCTGTAGTTTTCACAGCAGCCTGGCAGAAATCCAGCAGATCAAACACAGGAATAAAGCAGATAAAGATTTTGTCTTTACTTATCTCCTTGACAAGATAAACAGAGGTGTAGAGGCAGTTTCTATACTTCTTTTTAAAGGTGTTAACTCTAAGCATGGGTTCCATTTTTGAAAGAGTTTGGGTTTTTTTCCTAGTGCAGGTAAGACGACATACTCTCATGCCTCCTCTTTATTACTAGTTGCATTACTGTTTCACACCCTCTTCTAATACGCCCAGAGTGGTGTTTTTCCTCATCACAAGCCTATGAAGTAAGTGAGGCTGGAGATCGTGAACTCACTAAGGTAGCCAGACATTAAAAAACAAACAACAGGGCTCCTGCACCTTTAACAGTTATGTAGAAGAGGGAATTTCAGCTCATATAACTTGCATGTCAAACTATACCTGCTGTATTGCCTTCTTCTACACAACTATGAAAGATGTAGGAATTTTGTCAGGGCCAGCCTTAGGATAAAGTACTGCCTTTGGTGTGACCCCTAGTCAACTTTGCAAGGCCACCCAGAGGGTTATGGGGCCTGGTGCAAGTGTGACGTTGGCACCCCCTTCAGCAATGCTTGGTGCCCCCCTCAGCTCAGTGGCAACTGACCAGCTCACCCACCCCTAAGGCTGGCCTGAATCTTGTCTCTTTTTGCCTCTGGTCATTTTATGACTTGACCAAGACTATCCAGTGAGCTTCACAGCTGAGCCAGGATTTGAACCTGATTTTGCCATGTCCAAGTCCAATCGCCTAGATCTATACCACTATATTACGGTGTAACAAAAGTTAGGAAGCATCTTTGGTCATACACTAGGGATACGCAATTGGAGGTCTAGGGGAGAAATTCAGTCCCCCTATTATTGTTATTTGTAGTTGTTCATTTCTACCTTGCTTTTCTACAGAAGTATTCAAATTGGCTTACAATAATAATAGCAATAACATAATATTAGGATAACTGAGGAAGGCAATCCTTGAGATACTTAGGCATAGGCTATTAGGAGCTTTAAAAGGGCAAAAACAGTTTCTTGAACTGTGGCCAGTAGCAAATTGGTAATCAGTGAAGCAAGTTAAAGATCAGTGAAATGTAATCCAATCAAGCAACTTCAATGCTGGAAACACCATTCTGAACTAATTGAAGATTCTTGACTTATAGCACATTACAGTAACCTAACCTGGAAGTAAAAACAGCATGAATGATTGCAGCTACCCCAGTTTCTCGAGGAAAGGGCAGCGTTGCCATGTAAAACAAACCTGTTAAAAGACTGTTAAAAGCACCTAGATACATTTGCCAATTGGGCATCCAGGAGCATGGCCAGATTCAGGACTACTCCAAAATTGCAAACCTAATGATTCCAGGGAGTGCACACCATCCAAATAAATGGTGGACCTCTGATGGGAGTTTTTTCCAAAGGTATGTGGACCACTCCAGAGAAAAGGCTTTCTTAAGAGCTACTGGAATTTCAGCTTCCCTCAATGAGGCATTTATTAGTTCTAGGATTCTACCTTCCAGCCCTAACCTAGCTGACTTAACAAGCCAAGATGAACAAGGATCAAGATGATGTACACATAGTTGGTTTCATCTTGTTAACATCCACAGCTCACACAAGCTGAGAAGTACCCCAAAACGATTAATCCTAGCCCACCATTAGAACTAATTATGCAAAACCTTAACATCTATGTTGGAGTAGATGCAAGCAATTTTCACAAAGTGCCTTGCAAATTAATTGCAGGCATCTTCAAGGCTTCGTTTATGTGATTCTACTGGCCAGATTGCTGGCCTCTCCCCATTCAGAAAAACTGCACCAGATGACTCCGGGTGGACACAGTGGTGGTGAGTGAAGTAAGATTTTTTCACTGCCATAGAGTAGACTTAGGCTGAGTTCGGACGACACACTAATCAATGGCTGTTTTCCATTTTGTTCCTATTACCCCCCGCCGATGATTAGCATGTCGTCCGAACTCAGCCTTAGTCTACTTGTGTTGCGTCAGATTTTCCTCAACTTCTCTGCCTTTGTGAAATAACCATTTTTTTGTTTCATTACTGTCAAATCCTCAGAAAACCAAGAAAAAGAGACAGGAGAGTTGTCTAGGTGGGATCATGTCAATAGCTCAGATCAGCTTCATATTCAAGAGATCAGCCAAGGTACTGACTGGGCTGCTGGCCATATCAGCAGGGAAATACCTATGACAGGTATCCAGAAACTATCCAAACAAATACAACTCCTGTGGTGGACCATTTTAATAGGTCTTCTATTCCTGTGGAGAGTAGAGGCCATCACTAGCCGAAATCTAACCAGGTGGGAAATAACCTGTCCATGACAATGGAAGCACACAGGCTACTTCACCCTAGGCCAGAATGGAAAACCATATTGGGCCTGTTCTGACAACACACTATGCCATGGTTAGGCCACTAACCCTTTTGCAGCAAGTGTTTAGTGAGTATGTTTAAACTGTGATTATGTAGCCACCATGGTTAGGAATGGTTCACATGACACACTAAGTCATAGCTCACATGACATGCTAAGCCATAATGTTTAGTGCAAAATGCTTAACCATTGTGGCTTAGCATGTTGCCTGAACTAGTCATTGAAATCATGTCCTGTCACAAATGGTTCCCATCCAGCCACAAGCGCAGTCCCTGATTCCAGGGACACCCTCCACTCAAACAATACACACCATTTTTCACCTCAGCTGCTCTCTTCCAAGCTGAGACACACACAAAGGACTTTAACCTCCCTCCCTGAGTATGAACAACAGGAGTTCCATAAATGCTCTTCCCTTATGCACCTCAGCTCTTGTTCCTATGTGCCATTACACTAGCAAAAGGGTAATGAGTTACTGACATGCCCAGAGAAAGGCATCTCAGCTTGTGCAGAATGATTCAGTAGCAGAAGCCAATGTGGCTTTCCCTCCTGCCATTGGTATTATATGACAAACAGCACGATTCAGTATATGTCTACTCGGGAGTATACGTCATTAAGTTCAATGGAGCTTACTCCAAGGTAAGTGAATATAGGATTGTAACCCTGCATTTATGCACTTACATGGGAGCAAGACCTATTGAATTAAGTGGGGCTTACTTTTGACTGTGCTATTAAGAAATCATGGACAATTAGTCTCATAATTATCCAGATTTCTAAATAAGCAGAAATACACCAGTACTAAAAAAAAAAGTGTATTAATTGATCAAATCAATTAAATATGCATACATCACATTTATTTATTATTTGTTACATTTATATCCTGTCTTTCCTCCAAGGAGCCCAAAGTGGTGTACCTGATTCTCCTCTCAATGTTATCCTCACAACAACCCTGTGAGGTAGGTTAGCCTGAGAGACAGTAACTGGCCCAAAGTCACCCAGTGAGCTTCATGGCTAGGTGGGGTCTAGAATCCGAATCTCCCAAATTCCAGTCCAACACTCTAACCACTATACCACACTGCTCATGGGAAAACAGAAACAGTACTAAAGAACAATCATACTTTTGCTTTTAAATGATGCACAAGTATCACAGCAGACTTAATCTGAGAGACATTCCTGCTTCTCTCACACATAGGAGGGAGTTGCCTGCTTTTGAAGATGGTGCTTAACATCTGCAGTTTTCAATTCACAGGCATTTGTTTTTAAAGTAATTTTAAAAATCAAAAGATCTGCTGACTGGTAAATGAGATGTGCCTTTTAAAATCAGTCTAAATGTTTCTGATCAATTAATCTAACTGGTTAATGAACTAACAATGCAATCTTATGCATGTCTACTGGAAAGTAAGTCCCACTGAGTTCAAGTAAACAAGTTGATGTCTGGCACCTGCACTTATGCACACTTACCTGGCTAAATCCCATTGAATTTCATGAGACTTACTTCCCAAGAGATATGCATAACATTGCACTAAAATGTTATAAACGACATACTATATGGGTTTACATTATCAGATTGTAAACTTTTGTTCTAAATTACTAGTATTCACCCTGAGACTTCAGGATGGATGCTAATAATTTAGAACAAAAACAGATAAATACCCATGGCCCCAATCCTATCTTTTAGCAAGAAATGCTTGAGTTGGTTAGAACTGTACTCCATAGCTGTACGCTAGCACAAGGTTACTATGTCGTACCAGTACAAGGGATTGGCTTTGCCTACAATTTTGTTGTCATGTGGCTATCAATTCTATGTAGGTAAACTGGACTTACGCCCCTACCTATGCCAAGTGTATGTTTAACTGTACGGATCCCATGTGTGTAGACTGAAAGGTGGGATGATCTTGTAAAGTCACTGTAGAACTGTGACCCATAACATCTTCTGAGCATCTGTACATACTGCCAGTTAAACCTGAGATGCATTGATCTCGTGTTGCCATCAAATGCCACTTGAAAATAACTTCTGCTGTCAGGAATGTCACCATGTGTGAAGTTGTCCTTGATAAGGGGAAGAGGGAGGGGAAAGAAAAGAAGAAGGGGCCTGATTCCGTCAAGGTCTCCCAGAACCTTAGCCCTGCAACGTATCACCGAGACGTGTGAAGCAGTAACTAAAGAGTACCTCTGAGAAAACGCAGACTGCACGCACTCCCCAGGCAGTCTGATGAAGGAGAGGCGTTAGGGCAGAAGAAGGCGTCCTAACATGATTAAAGGAATGAGGCGGGCTCCACCTTGCCATTGCTCAACTCAAACTAGGTGTGGCTTCTGCAGGCTTGAATTTAGAAATTAAGCCCCATGAGAGTATTTCCATACAGATATGGCGTAGGTATGCACAAAGATACGGTGTTTGCTACCTCAGCAGGTGTTCGCCTCTGTGTCTCTCCCTTCCGGATGTTGCTTTGTCTGCTGTACCTGTCCGGGCGGAGGAGGGTCCAAACAGTGGAGAAGCAGGAAAAACGCACAGCGCTGGCAGCAGCTGCACCCTGAGCAGACAAGACCCCGCCTCGGCCTGGGTTGTTGCTGCCGCCGCCGCTCAGGAAACGGACGCGGAAGCGCAAGCCCGTTCTGGACGAAGCGGCCATGTGACCCACACGGACACACTCCGTCCCTTCTCAATGTATGACCCCCAAGCCCTTAAACGGGTGTTGACTCTGTGGCTGCTGCTGCTGCGGCTGGTCCTTCCCGCTCCTCCTCCAGTGACGCCAGGTAGGTCATGGAAGAAACCGCTTCCCCTCCCAAGCTTTGGCCTTCCCTGTGCCTTTCATTTTCGTTGGGCTTCTCGCAGGCTTTCTCCGGGATCTCGAGGAGGGTTGCCAAGTCAAGGTGATGATGATAATGAGAAGTGTTGTGAGTGGAAGTGTAGTTTTCAAAAATAAGAGATTTATTTATTTAATGCATTTCTATACCGCCCAATAGCTGTCTGGGCTGTTCACAATTAAAACCACAAAATACAACCTAAAGTATAAATTTTAAAAGTTTTAAACTACACTATAAAAATAAAATAAGAATAAAAACTAGCAGCAATGCAAAGAATTAAATTTTCAATTCGCAATCATTGTGCCTCAGATTAATCTCATTTGCTATGATACTGCCACTGCGCAAAGACTTTCCTTAGATACAATTGGGGCCGTGGCAGTATGGAATAAGATGTGTGTGCTGAGATTTAATTTCATTTTGGCCTAGGTCTTGGAACTAATTTGAAATGCCACAGTTTAAATCTGAAACAGTTGAGGTACTAGTAAGCAAGAGTGCCTCTGAACACATGCAGAATCACCCATTGTTATGGAGAAAACAAAGTTGACCTTTTTAAAGCAGCACAGTTTAGAGATACTGTGCAAGGCTTCAAAGCCGGCTGGGCCAAGGAAGTGATCAATGCCTCTGCGAGAGGGAGTGGTCCTGGGCCATCTGAAAGAGGTGGTAGTGAGACCACTCCTGAAGAAGTCTTCCCTGGACCTGGAAAATCTTAATAATCTTCAGGCCGGTGGCAAATGTTCCATTCCTGGGCAAGGCCCTTGGGCGGGTGGTTGCGAGCCAGCTCCAGACACTCTTGGATGAAATGGATTATCTGGATCCATTTCAGCCAGGTTTCAGGCCTGGTTTTGGCATGGAAACAGCCTTGGTCTCCCTGCATTATGATCTATGTTGGGAGAAAGACAGAGGGTGTGTGACTCTGTTGATTCTCTCAGCGGCTTTTGATACCATTGACCATGTATCCTGGAGCAACTGGCTGAGTTAGGAGTGGGAGGTACTGCATTGCACTCCTACTTGGCTGGTCGACTCCAGAAGGTGGTACTTGAGGAACATTGCTCAGCTCCATGGATTCTCCAGTATGGGATTCTACAGGGGTCAGTCTTGTCCCCCATGCTGTTTAACATTTACATGAAGCCATTGGGTGCAGTCATTCAGAGTTTTGGACTGCGTTGTCATCAGTACACTGATGACACACAGCTCTGTTTCTCCTTTTCATCTTCATCAGGTGAGGCTGTGGATGAACCAGTGCCTGGCTGCGACAATGGTCTGGATGAGGGCTAATAAACTGAAACTCAATCCAGACAAGACTGAGATGCTGTTAGTGGGTGGTTCTTTTGACCGGATAGTGGGTGTTCAACCTGTTCTGCACTCCACCTGAAGGAGCAGGTTCATAGTTTGGGGGTTCTCCTAGAACCATCTCTGTCACTTGAGGCTCAGGTGACCTTAGTGGCACGGAGTGCCTTCTACCAGCTTCGGTTGGTGGGCCAGGTACGCCCCTATCTGGACAGGGATAACCTAGCCTCAGTTGTCTATGCTCTGGTAAGATTACTGCAAGTTACATTACTGCAATGCACTCTACATGGGGCTGCCTTTGAAGACGTTTGGAAGCTGCAGCTTGTGCAAAATGCAGCGGATAACTCGAACCAGAAGGTTCGAGTATATAAGACCAACTCTGGCCCACTTGCATTGGCTGCCTGCACGTTTCTGAGCCCAACTCAAGGTGCTGATTTGAACCTATGAAGCCTTACATGGCTTGGGGCCACAATACCTGACGAAATGGCTCTCCTGACATGAACCTACCCGTACACTACGCTCAACATCTAAGGTCGTCCTCCGGGTGCCTACTCCCAGGGAAGCTCAGAGGATGGCAACAAGGGAGAGGGACTTTTCAGTGGTGGCCCCTCAATTTTGGAATGATCTCCCTGAAGAGGCTTGCCTGGCACCAACATTGTTATCTTTTCGATGCCATGTCAAGACTTTTCTCTTCTCCCAGGCATTTAATGGCATATGCTGAGTTTTTAACAGACCCCAGAATAGTTGTTTTAAACAGATATTGTTTGTTTTTGTTTGTATTTTATGCTTTTTATGGTTTTAAATTTTGTATATTTGTTTTTTAATGTTCAATGTTTTTAACTTTTGTAAACCGCCCAGAGAGCTTCGGCTATTGGGTGGTATATAGATGATGATGATGATGATGATGATGATAATAATGCATAATTCAGCTCTGATCAGAGAGATGTGGAATTAAGGGATGGCCTGAAAGATATCTCCCCTTCCAGTCTTTCAGACCATATAACTGATGACCATTCCTCAAGATCATTTATGAGCTCTATTTGGGCATTCTTAAACCCACTTACTTTTACACATGAGCGGGGCTGCATTGTGTGCCATGCATAACACATGGCACATCCCCACTCACCAGGTGTTTGTACATATGCCTCCCTGCTCCAAATATGTGCACTCTATGAGTAACCATGTTATGTATGACATCAAGCAGTCAGACTGTGCAGCATAGCCCTGCCACCTGCTCTTACTCTGTGTGTGAAGTCAAGTGGAATTAAGTTCACCCTAATATGGCAATATGCTGGACAGCTCACTGGTTCTAAGCATTGCCTATTCTTTTAAATAACTTACAGTGCAATCTTAGGCATTTCTACTCAGAAGTAAGCCTCACTGACTGAATAGGATTGCAGGCTTAATAGGCCAATGTACACAGTGGCTGGGTTCAGATAACACGCTAATCAAGGGGGGTGTATTAATAGGAACAAAATGGAAAATAACTGTTGATTAGCGTGTCATCCAAACCCAGCCAGTATATACTGTATATTTATCCAGATAATGCACTTGTTCTGTTCATGTCTAGAGAGCCTCTCTTTAGTATTTCTTCATAACTTCCAAGATTGGGACTAGATGCTATGAAGGAAATACAGGGTTCCTAATACTGTATTTCTCTTGTAATGTTAATGTATAGGCTGGGAGAACTTTCATGGGAGAGTTGACATGCTGGAGATAGCTAATAGCTAATTCGCTGCAAATGTCCCCAACCGCTACAATTTATTTTTTCCTCAGCCAGTCCCCGATACAAGGAGGGAGTTTCCCTAGGGGAAACAGCTAGATGTAGTGAGATTTCCAGGCAACAATTAGTAGGAGCAGGGGTTAAGACAGGTGCATCAAATCTCAGGCCTGCATGCTAAATCCGGCTTTCTGGGGTTCCCCTGAAAGCCATACGCACCCCTTTTCCAACCCCCGATCAGTTGATAGTTGTCTGGCTTTTTCATGTCTCCTGCCCCTATTCTAAAAGGTTGAAATGCATGTCCTAAGGCGTAGTTACTGGCAGTAAGCGCTCTAAGCTAAAGTACGCTGGCATTTTGGCCCCACCCACTTTTGCCTTTGGCCACAATCAATCTTCCTCTGTGTTGTGTATAAAGGAGAGCTAGCACACACTTTACATTCGCAAGCAATGGAGCCAAGGAGCCCAAGTCAATGCTGTGTGCAAACTAAGGGCCAAAGCACACATTACTTAGCAGTAATATCTTTTTTTTTAACTCTAGACCAAGGCCAGATCTGCACCTTGTGTCAAATCATTACGAATGTGGAATAAAAGCAGGAAATGACACTATGAAAGCAATATATAGAATGTGGATTCCGCCCCAACAGTTATCAGTGCATTTCAATACCACTATAAAGCAGTAGTGTAGAGCTAGCCCCTAAGTGGGCCAAATCCAGCCCTCTTGGGATCCCTAGAAGGGTATGTCTCTTTCCCCAGGATCCACTCCTTTCCTCCTGACTGCCAGTTGCTGATTTCCTGACTCTTGCATAGCTTTTTCTCATTCCAAAAGGTTAAAATACTTCTCCAGAGGCTTTGTTATGGACAGCAAGGGCTTTAAGTAAAATATGCTGGCATTTTTGGTCTCTTTTTTTCTTTGTGCAGACTGAGGGAGGAAACCTCCAAGTGCCTGAACAAAAAGCACTGCAAACTGGATTATTGTGAAGACGTCTATTCCAAGCCCAACACGTTTCGGGTTATAAAACCCTTTTCCAAGGTAAAGAACGAATTTCTAAGTGCAGATACCACAGAGCAACTCATTCTTTACCTTGGAAAAGAGTGCAGTAGAGTTTGTAAGAGTCTGCTCCGTTTTTTGGTGCCTTTCCTCGTCTGTTTGGTTCCTATTTGCCTTTGGCCACCACTAGAATGCAGTGCTTCAGAGCTTCTCTGAAACTGAATTTGGTGCTTGACCCCTACTCTAGCATAGGAGATAGGGGGGCTTTAATTCTTTCCCCATCCTCTGCTGCAGCCCTTATCTGGATCAGCCTCTATTGCCAAATAGCGATCACTTCTTGGCAATATAAATTACAGGGGGGGGCACCCCCAATCTAGCCCATAGTGTGTATGGACAAAAAGCCCAAGGGCCCCCTACTCCCCATGCTAGAGCTCTGATCTGGATGGGGAGCCCTGTACTTCCTTAAGAATAAAAAAAAGATGTAGCTGCTAGCTATTTCTTTAAATAAACATGTGCTTTGGTTCTGATTGTGTGTCCTAGAGCAGGGGTGGGCAAGTTGTGGCCATCTAAATGTTTTGGGTCCCATCAGCCCTAGCCAGCATAGCCAGTAGTGAAGGATGATTGAAGTTTGATTCTTTGCAACTAAGAATCTAGTGCCTGAATTTGCTGCTGCTTTTTCCCCTTCTCCCTCCCAATCCCCTTTCCTTTTGTGTCATGGGTTGTTTGGTTTGTGTTTTTAGATTGTAAGCCTGTGGGCAGGGACTGTCTTAAAAATATTTTTTTGTAAGCTGCCTTGAAAGCCTTTTTTTTTTTTGGCTAGAGGGCGGGATAAAAGCTCTATAAAAATAAATAAATAAATTGTAGGCCAAAACATCTGGAGGGCCACCTGGAGCATGCCCCAGAATCTCCATGGGGACAAGGAGTGTTACTGTAGAAAAGGTCCCAAAAGCTAGAAAGCTCTCAGCCTCAGTGCGCCCTGGAAATCTGGGATGAGTGAGGGCAATAGCAGGTTGTAATAAGAATAATCACGATGCTACTTAAAATGAAGGCTGCTTTACACTGAAACAGAGCTAAAGAAACTTCTTTAGTTGTAGAACTATGGACCTTCAATGTTGTGTTCATTCTACTGAGAACAGCCCAAAAAAGTAACAAGATGACAGGCAAGTATTCAATACTGTGTTACCGAGATAAAAAATAAGCAGCCTAACTATAGTTAATTCACTGCTACCCCATTGAAACAAATATAATTAAAGCCACAAAATCCTCTTGAATTGAGTTTCTTGTAGACTTAAAAATAGCAATTATATTGTAGAACAATACCAGACCGAGGATAAAGTTAAAAGGGAAAGGAAATTGAATATTGGCATTTTGACTTTTGCAAATCCCAGGCAAGTATCCGGCTTTATTTCAAGTCCCATGTTGCAACAGGGTGTTCGGTTTCATTGTGCAATTAATTACCTCGCCTTATAATATGACTTTTATTTCAGCAGGTATATTAGAATTGGCTTTCATGTCATTTTTGAAAATCAAGTAACTCCACCTAGCATAAAAATATCAATTGTATGAAAATATCTCACTTAAGAAACTGAAGCTGATATATTACAAGATAATAAAGGTCAAATTGAATGTAAATTTGTAGTTCCAAAAGGTAAAAGCACTGAAAAATGTCAGCTTTGATTCTTCTAAAATGTTTCTATTTCTCATTGCTTTGAAGAAATTCATGAAAATATGATGGCATAGTGCCAGATTATTATAATTTGTATTTTTTGTATATAAGCCTTAAGAAGTTTTCAATCTAAAAGACACAGAATTTGTGCTATATGGGGGAAGAGAGGGGTTCAGGAAACAGAAATAAGCCAAATCATTTTATATTTTCCAATTGTCTGATACCTAGAGCCATCTTGCAGTTTTTATATTCTGATCTAGAAGCCTGGCTTGCAACCAAAGTGCAAGATCTGTGAGTTAGAACACTCCAAAGTTCAAACTCACAGATCCTCTTAGCATGAACTCTGCTGTAATTAAGGATCTTCCTTGCTGAATGCAAGGAAAGGAAGCAGTGAAAGCAGCATAAGATGTCTTCACTTGCTTTTATCAAATCCTGCTGCTACGATAGGACAGAGTGAACTACTTATATATGGGGCAGTTGAGAAGCATGGATGCACTGGAGCTGTTTTGAAATTCTTTATTGTAGCTGATTGTTCAAATGGAAAGACTAGCTGGCTGCTTCTCCCTGCAGATGCAGCTGTCCAATGGCTTTTCTACACGAGGCTTTTAACCCGCCACTTTACTGAGGCTTCTTGCATTCTTTGTGGGATTAAGATTGCCTCCTTTACACATGTTTTTTTCCCCAGGTGGCACTGTGGTATAGCAGAATTGCACAAATACACAGGATTCATGCCAGCATCCACAAAAATACCAGACTTTCTTTGTTCGAGGAAAAAATGCTCTAATGATAGGAAAGGAAAGGCCTGAGCGAGGATGCCATCCTGTAAAGCACCCGCAAACTATCATGACAAAGAAATCATGAGCGCACAATAAATGCTTCTTGTAGAAAAGTGCTAGTTTTATGACTAAGCCAGATTTGTATGTACCTAGGATGTTAGCTTCTCTAAATACAACTGGAGCTGTGATTGAGCACTGGTTCTGCCTAGCTAAACATGATATCTTTAACAAAGAACTGGTAAGCAACTCCTTTAGTAGAACACACATCTTTAGTGTAGATGGTGTTTGCATCCTCACTATCTTTAGCATCTACTGAGTTATTTGAGAATTATATGGTATAAGTTTTTCCAAGAATATTTGGCTCAAGTCCATATTTATTTGTATGAAACTTAAAGGGACCATTTACGGCATTTTGTTGCCCAAATGATTTTAGGACTAGCTGAATATAGCCTAAAGGCTAACCAAAGGGATCAACCAAAGAAATGTGAAGTTTTAAACCAGTAGGGGTAAGTAGCTCCTGTTTCAGTGGTGCACTGAATCCAGTGGGGGTTTCAGTCAGAACTCTAAAGGAGTTATCCCAGGTGCTGACCCATTTTGGGGATAAGGTCTTTTAGGGAAGCTTGCTCATCATTGTAGAGGCTTTTACACAAGGCATTTATTTTGCACTTGTGATTCCTCATGATAGTTTGTAGAACCTTTACACGATGTCATCATCCTTCAGGGTCTCTTCTGCGCTTTGCAACCCATAGCATTTTTTTTTCTAACAAGGAAAGCCTGGTATTATTTGTGAATGGTGGTATAAAGCCTAGTGTAATTGTGCAATTCCATTATACCACAGCACCACCCAGTGCTTGTGTAATGGAACATAAGGAAAGGAAGACAAAGAAAATCCCTGGGGAAAAACACATGTGAAGTAGCTCTTCTTAATCCTGCAAAGAATCCAGAAACAGAAGGCTTGGTAAAGTGGTGGGTTAAAAGTATGTTTATCATGCCTTACAATTTATTTGTAAAAAGGAAAACATCTAGCCAACTATCAAGGTTCTATAGCAGAGGTGGGGAACACATGGCCCTCCAGATATTGGTGGACTGCAACTACCATCAGCCCTAGCCAGCACAGCCAATGGTGAAGGATAATGGGAGATTTAGTTCAACAACATCTGAAGGGCTACACATTCCCCATCCTGCTCTTTAGATATGAAATCTAGCAAGGAATTGGAAGAATTAAGGATAGGTTGAACTCTATTTTGATATCTTGCCATGGGCTAATCGAGTATTAGTGCTTGTAACTTCATTACTGTTTCAAATAAAAATTCAGGTATTGGCATCATAATCACAAATTACTTGGAATGGTGGAATCAAACCTTGCAACCTGGGTGCTTTTGAACAACTCAGTGTCTTATTTTTCAAGGTTTGATTGGGGAACAGTTATGCAACACTAATATTGCAATCCTCCTCTCCTTGAGGCTTATAAGGTGTTCTGTCTTCCCACACAATTCCCTTTTACTGTTCTACTGAACAGGACTTGTTCAGACAAACTACTGGAAATATGGAGAATAGATTTGAGAAATGGAGCCTGGTTTTGCTAAATGTGATTGTGTTAAGACACTCAATTTATTAAAAAAAAAAGTTTGTATCATGAGTAATTGGGGTGGGGAAAATGGTTTGTATCAGAAACAAAGTAAAGAGAAAAGAAGGGATTGTAGTTTGGACTCAAATGGTTTTGAGTCTGTCCCAACACTTTCAGTGACTCTCCAGTTTACATTATACATCAAACCAAAGTAGAGTTGTCTTATGCCACGAGAACACAAATATTTGTTATTTTAATAGAAAGTTGCACCTATTGCTTTTGCAACCCTTATATCTTCCTTATGAAGTACTTCAGTTGTTCTCTCCTCCCATTTTCTGTATCCGTAACGGAAGCTAAGAATGGGGAGGTCTCAGAATTCTGTAGTGTGTGTGTGTGTGTGTGTGTGTGTGTGTGTGTGTGTGTGTGTGTATATATATATATATTGTTGGAGATTAACATGTGTTAGGGGAAATGAAATGTTTGTTGCTAGAAGAAGAAAATGCCAGTGGGCAGCACAAGTGATAATAACTTGATATAAATGCCCCATTCAAATCAGTAGCCCACAATTTAAGCATTTAAGGCTGCAATCCTATATTTGTCTACCTGAGCGTAAGATCCATTTAATTCAATGGGACATACATCTGAGCAAACATGTATAGAATTGAACAGTTATTGCACCTAATTCATTCTAGGTTGTAACTACTGTCTGGAAGCTTGTTTCAAGCAAGTTGGTCAACACTAGTAGTGTTTTGAACCTACCCAGGCCTTCTCATATGAATCTACCTGGTCCCTGAGGTTGGCATCAGAGGCTTTTCTCTGTGTGTTCCCTCAAGAGAAGCTCAGGGAGTGGCAGTTTCTGGTATAACCCTGTATCTATGGAGCATACTCCTTAATGAAGCTCACCTGGTGCTAACACTGTTATCTTTTCAGTACCATGCAAATATGTACTTATTTTCCTAGGCATTTAGACATTAGTTATGGACCAGTTGTTGCAGGCTGCTTTTGTGGGGGGCAGGGAGGCAAGTCTTTTTTGGAGAGGGGAGAATGAATGTTTTCATTATTTTATTATTTTTAGATCGTGTTTTTATGTTCCTATTTGTATTAGTGTGCTGCGTGTGATTTATAATGACTTTTCTATGTTATATTAATTATAGATTTGTGTGTGCATACTTTTTCTGGTGGAAAATGACACATACATTTAGATGATGATGATGATGATGATGATGAAAAGGAAGAAATTAATCTGAATTACATAGGGTATAATCCAGTCTAGACATGACACTTGTAAATAACACTGAGAACAAGGTCAGGCAATTACTCAATTATAATTGGACTTTTATTACTTTATACATAATTACAAGTCACTATTTAACATTTACAAAGCACTTAGGGTGTGTACTAGCATTTTATGCATACACCAGTTTAGTTCTGCTTTGCTCAGTAGTCTACCAAACGTGGTGCCCATTTTTGGCTCCAAGAAAAAGATCAGTAGCAACAGAATATACCTTTCTTTATAGAAGAGTTTTACAGGTGCCTTACCACAATGTGATTTTACAACAAGCATTAAGTTATGAACGTAACTGGATATTGTATTTTGATGTAGATTTTGCAATTGATATATTGTTTTTCAGTTAATGTCTTAGCATTTGAAAAAGTAAACTCAAAAAGATGATTTAGAAAATACCTTCTGTTTGACCAAAATCTTTCAGAAGTTATTTATTGTATTTAGAAGTTTACTTTACTATATACTCTGAAAAAGGAACACCATTTCTTGAAATTCAGGGCTTATTTAATTTCATTTTCCCTGTATATTTTTAGGTGGTTATTGAAAAAGTCTTTGAAAACATAAATAGGGTGAATTTGTTTGTATCACATTGTATAGCCAAATGTTTTCTATTCTTAAGGCAGCATCGTAGAGTTGAGGAGGCTTGGTATGTCATCTAGCCCACCCCACTGATTGATGCAGGAAAGGTAGTGTGACCACAGTCTCTTAATTTTAAATGGCGTTCAGTAGCTTTTGTCCTCCATCTACAAATATTTATTGTGTAAGTCCTCATATGTTGGGTTGAGAACAGTACAGCTTCAATTTTATTTTTCAGTTTGCCAGTTTCATTAAATGATATTGCTTCAGTACCACTGTCCTCTTACCAATCTTCCTTTTCAATGGAATTATTCCCTTCTGTCTAATCTAATCCTTCATTACTCTTCCCACTTCTATATCTTTATAACTCTACTACAAAGTGCATACCTTATAATCTTCCCACCATTCTTATAATGCCTTTCTTCTGCTGTTCTTGGCATTTCTTTACGGAAGTTGTAATAATATAATTCCATTCACCTCATCCCTGATCACGACTACCTCCAATGTACAACTTCCAGATAAGAAATATGACAAATCTCCTTTATAGCTATATATTCATTCATAGATTCATTTATTATACCTTTAGACTACCTAATAGCTGAATAGTTTGTTAGGTAAATTAAAAACAAAGTACAAAATCACAATGAAACAATGATAATAAAACAGCACAAAATAAAAACAGCAGCAATGGGTAAAACCAGTGCAGCCTGTAATAAAACCAAAGTAAAACCCATGTATTGCCCATAAATGCCTTGCTCTGAGGGGTTCCCTCATTGTGGATGAGGTGAGCACAGAAACTACCAATGCCGCTGTGGCTCAGGCAGTCGCCAGGATCACCTGGCCAATAGCAATGCCTCAATCTGAGGAAGGACCCCTCAAACTGAGGTATTGGGCACTGCAAGTGTTTCAGGGAAGGTGAAAGCGGCTACTGGGGCTCTCTAGAACACCCAATGCCTTTCTCTGAGTGGTCTTCCTCAGAACAAGGCGTTGGTCTGGTTAGCAGTGGCACTCCTCAACAGCTGCAGTCAGGCAGGAAAATGCAGCGGGTGATGGCAAGTGGCCCTCTGGATGGTGGATGGGAGGAGCACAATCTGCTGCCTGTCCTGATCCACCAGTATTGCGAGAGTCTCAGTCTGCCTTGGAGGAAGGCCAGCCCTGCTAAGAAGCAGAATTCAACAAAACTGCTAGACATGATAGGTGTGGCACTATCCTCTGGCAAGCATGAGGACCTTTGAAGCTGCAGGGTGTGCTGCGGTCATCTGCCCATTATCCTTGTTTCCTCCCAAATGGTGGGAAATGCTGGGTATTGTTGGTGGGGCTGTGATTCCATTCTGGGTTTCAGTCAGGACCAGACACAACTCTAAAGGAACTATCCAAGGTGCTGAACTTTAAAAACCCTGGGACTACTATTCAGCACCTTGGATAGCTCTGTTGGTGTTCTGGGCTGGTTTTGACTGAAATCCAGAATGGAATTACAGCCCCACTGAAATCAGAGCCATCAAACTCCACTGGATTGTTTGAAAGCTGCTTGGCCAAGGTGCCTGAATAGCTTCAGCAAAATACCTCTCCTTGCTTGCCTTAGAAAGTCTGGCAGGGGAAGTCTGGCAGGGGCATTGGTTGGCACTGCCTAAAGGTACAATAGAAGCAGTGGAGCCCAACAGTACATGTTCCCTACCTTGCCTCTCTGTCAGTGGAAGGTATGGAGAGTATTGGCCACCGCTGCCTGAAGATGCATAGAGTGCCTTCAGGCACTGACATCAAATAGCACACACCCCTTGCCCAGTTTTTCCATCAAGCAAAGTCAGGGGCTTCATGGTAGTGGGAGACCTGGTGAATACAATTCTTGGCTTAGCCAGTAAGGCCTAGCCAAAAATGGAAGCTAAACCTTGGTAAGGGCTCAGGAATTATTCTAGTGACTAGTAAGGAAAGCTTCATAGTGTTGCACAATTCCCAGTCAGCTATTCCTTTTGCTTACCGCGCCCACCAGATTTTCAAAATCCTGTGGTGCATTGTGTAAAACACAATGGCCTCTTATTAATTCACATGTCTTTTTTAATTGTATGCACAGTATTGTTACTTATTTGCTTTCTCTTCCAACAGCATCACGTTGTACTCTGCCCAGCCCAAAGAATGTCCATTTCATCTCCAAAAACATGAGGAACATCTTACACTGGTTGCCACCAGCAGGGATAGCAGAGGATGAATTAATTTATCAAGTGAAGTATTTGATGTATGTTTGACTGTTGATTCTTCTACAACAGCCTTCCTGAATTCCTAGCACCTCCCAGCCAGGGATGCTAGGAGTTGTAGTCTAACATACGTGGAGGACACCAGGTTAGGAAGACTGTTCCACACTACCATAAGTGGTGGTTATTGTTATAGCACTTTCATTGTGGAAAACACTTCATTGTGCTTGCTTTTGCAACAGTTCTGAGAGGCAGATGAGAAGTTAAAGTGGGTGCAACTCTGCTCAATGGATTGACTCTTTTTTAAAAAATAAATAAATCTGGGCCTCTGGGAAACTGGTGATTCTGCCCTCACTGTCTTATCCACTCCCTGCCAGATCAGAAAATAGAAAACCAACGATGGTTCTTTCTGTTAAATTAATTATTTAATGTATGTTTAGCTGTAGAGGTATTGACTATTAAACAGTTTCAGGAGAAGAAAAGATCATAGAATCATAGAATAGCAGAGTTGGAAGGGGCCTACAAGACCATCGAGTCCAACCCCCTGCTCAATGCAGGAATCCACCCTAAAGCATCCCTGACAGATGGTTGTCCAGCTGCCTCTTGAAGGCCTCTAGTGTGGGAGAGGCCACAGCCTCACCAGACAACTGATTCCATTGTCATACTGCTCTAACAGTCACGAAGTTTTTCCTGATGTCCAGCTGGAATCTGGCTTCCTTTAGGTTGAGTCCATTGTTCCGTGTCCTGCACTCTGGGAAGATCGAGAAGAGATTCTGGCCCTCCTCTGTGTGACAACCTTTTAAGTATTTGAAGAGTGCTATCATGTCTCCCCTCAATCTTCTCTTCTCCAGGCTAAACATGCCCAGTTCTTTCAGATATAGTAGCTCAATTTTTTTTAAAAAAAAAATCTCATGGGAACATCATAGAGAAACACAAGTAATTTTGGTCTTATATTTATGGACAAGGATTAACTATGTGAATGCTAATTTTTCCCTTTCCTTTTATTATTTGAACTTTAGATATGGTACAGATAAATGGATTAAAATAGCAGAATGCAAAAATATCAGTCAAAACTGGTGTGACCTCTCACATCGCACATATGACCACAAAGAGCTATATCATGCCAGAGTGAAAGCCTTTTTACATGGAAACTGTTCCAGCTGGGCAGAATCTGAACGGTTTAACCCATTAACAGACAGTAAGGAGAGACCTATGGAATTCATGTGTTCATAATAGTGTTATAAAATTCTGGATGAAAGTCGTTTGCATTAGCTATTTGATTATTTCAAGGCATGAAAATCAAAACTAATATTGCTCAGTAAATTCAATTAAAATGTGTGTGATGAAATGTTTATAAAATGCATCCATGTGAAGTGTGTTTGAACATATGTGAATTATAGCAACAACATTGCAGCAAGGGGCAGAGATCGTGTGTGGGAATTAAATCACGGCTTTGTCATGGCTGCCTTGTATATGGACAGCTCTTTGCCTATCTTCTTCGAGGTCCAAACTAGATGTGATATGTATTGCATGAATGCAATTAATGTGCACATATTTCTTATATAAATAGCAGCTGGGGGAAGCCTGAGCAACCTCAGAACTGTAGGAGATGGGAATGAGAAGAGGGAATTTCTCTCTTGTCATGGTCCCAACAAAAAACATGTCTCCTAAGCTTGCATTTCAAGCCTGTTGGCGCCAATGGGTGCTGCCCTTGAAATGCAAATCACTTCAGAGAGGCAATTTTTAGGGGGCTGACCATGGCAGGCTAAATGACTTCCCCAACCTTCATGGCTTTGAGGCTGGTCAGGCTTTCCTGTGGCTGCTATTTGCATAACAAAACAATGTGCACATCAATTGCATTCATGCAATTGCCCAAAGGCTACATAGGACTGGGCAAATTCACACAACCACTGTGGTTTTGCACTATATTCATGGCTAACTATCTCCCTCCATGCGCGCGCACGCATGACTGTTTTTGCATGCAGTAATTGTACAAATTACTTTGTAACTCATCACATAGCGAAGAACACAGTGACCTCTAGAAAATCTTTACCCCTGATCTAACATTTCATTGCTAATACCAGAGAGCCAGTGTGCAGTTGTCCTTACTTGGCCGCAGTAGAGAAGCAACAGCATCTGGGGTCATGTACTTTGTGGCTCTTGGTTTTATAAAGGTTTTTGCATGCTGATTTGTATCGTAGTCTGTGATTTATATATATATTTCAATCTGTTCCCTCCAACAAGAGTTCTCATAGATCTCATTACACTCCATTGGGTCCTCATTATATGCACATTCATAGCACAACATTCACATAGCTTTTTTGAAAAAGCTCTTAAAGAAGCTCATAGTGTGTGGCTTTGGTTGGCTCACACAAAAGGTCTGCCTTCATCAACTATAATTTTTGACATTTTCTGTTTGATTACGCAGACCCTTGTGTCATATTACAAACTGGTTTTGAATCTTCCCTGAGTTCAAAACCATTGGCATGGTGGCAAGAGTTGCTGTTTATGAAAAACAACTCTAAAACTTCTGTGGGTTCATAAAACTATTGTCTCAATTCTTTAGACCCTGGTCAATACATTTCATCTTCTAAGTAAACGTTAGTTAATTTTAAGGTTTAAGAGAAACTAAGAGGAATTATTAGTTATAAGTTTGATGCCTCTTAAAGGGTTCCTATTAAAAATAGAACAAAATAATGGACCCAAGAGGGAATACTATCACAATTGGTTCTGCTTGCTGTCGTGTTGTGTATACACAATTATATATTCTTGCTTTTCCAGCTAAAATTGATCCACCAGCATTTTCCCTGACTTCTACTGAAAAATCTATTTTGGTAATTGTGGCGCCACCTGAGAAATGGAAGAGAAACCCCAGAGACAAAACTGAGTATTTGCATCAAATATATTCTGGCTTGCAATATAATGTGTCTGTGTTCAACAAAAAAATAAAGAAAAAGGTAAGGGCTGTAAACAAAGGGACAGGTCTACACTAAGCAGGATATAACACTTTGAAAACATTTTGAAAACTGTACATGGAGTGTGTCCTGCACCCCAACAGTTGTCACTACTGTTATAAACCATTTTAAAGCAGTAGCGTAGATCTTGCCCAGTTGCTAATTAGCCAGATGTGACCACTTACCGCATATGGGTGCTAAGAGGGGTGTTCTGTAGCTCTGAATATTTAACGATGAAGGCAAAAGCTGGCTCTTGGGAGCATAATGGTAGGCGAAGTGAGAGTTAAACTACAAGTGATGCTTAGTCGTATGAGTGTTTTCCCAAGCTCTTTTTAAAATCAACATCAATGGAAAACAGTTGTTAAAAATTGCAGTCTGGAGCAGAACAGTGTGGTGAGTGGAAACTTAAATCTTTTTCTGTGGGATGGTGTTTTTGCTTTCAAAATCTTTCCCCTCTTCCATGCTGTTTTTTGCCTCAATAAGGGGAGTAGCCTAGGTCTAGTTGGGGCTGAGAACTCCTTAGCAAAGAAAGACATGTCTGGAACTCCAGGTTTTAGGCTCCAGTGTGCCATGTCAAACAGATACCTGCCATCCATCCAGTTGCCTCAAATATGTGACAACTGCAGCAGCTTGGGATTGAAGTTGTGGGGAGGAAGAGTGCCTGCAGTAGGAACTAGAAGCAAAATTAAGAGAGAAAGGAGGTGTTTTTCCACTTGCCGGTCATCTCTACCCTGATGGTAGCCCTGAAGCCACCATGAGATAGACCACAGCCATGGAGAGTGGAGTATCCAGATGTCATAACCTGGAACTACTCTTAACATACATCATGTAGCATATCCTTCCGTTTGCTTCACTGGGAAGAGTGTTAGGAAAGGGAGAACGCAACATGAGCCTGTTGGCCTTCACAGTCCCAAAACAGAGACCTAAGGAGGCATAAACTAGAGGGGAAAGAGGGCTGGGGCAAGTGTCAGAATTATAATGATAATCTCTCTTTACATGACACACTGGTAAAAGGTGCACATCTAGCCGAATACACTGAAAAAGTAGAAGAAATTATATTACAACTTAAAACACCATACTTTTACAAGCTCCCTTCATTCCCGGGTATTTTCCCTTTTATGTGAGGTTAAGAGTAGTAACGTTACAATAGAGGTGAGACTTTCTCTTTACTCTGTGGTTGTTCTAAAATGGAACCATTGTTAGAATCTTTCTGACTCTCTGTGATTCTTCAGTGAGCTGTAATACTTGAATTCTAATTGGTAAAATTGCCTTCTTTCTCCTAGTGGATGTTCTGCATTAAAAACAACAGACTGGATGTACTCTTGTTAGAACCTAATACAGTGTACTGTGTCACAGTGCAGATATATATTACTCCATTTCTGCTTAGTAGATTTTCCAAAGAACATTGCATTGTTACTCTTAAAGGTAAGCAAAGGATTATAAAACACACCAAGAATACTGGGTGCAGAAATTCTCTTTTTATTCCAGAATCAATTCTACTAATATATAAAAGCAGTCCAGAGTCAATTCTACTAATATATAAAAGCAGCCTTTCCTTTCCTCTTCATGAGATGAAGTCCTTGGTTTTTAAAAGGCATATAACCTTGTTTCTTAGCTAGACCTCTATGTAACCAAGAAAACTGAGGATCCTCCCCCATCCAATCATATCTTCATGCAACCCTGATTGCTTTTTGTCAAGGTCAGGCCAGATCTGTCATGGGAGCCATTACCACTCCTTTAGAGCTCCACTTACATAAGTAACTGCTCAGAAACTCCAGCTGTGTAAGTATTTGCCCAGAGGCAAGGGGCAATCCAAATCAGTCCAACTGGTGAGCTATATAGAATGATCACATCAAGTTAGATGAGGAAACAAAGTCTGGAGCTGCAGGTTTGAGTCTGGTCTGGATGAATGGCTTGTTGTTTCTTAAGCTTGTTGTTTCTTAAACTTGAATGACTGTATCTGAGATTCACCAGATCAAGAGAGCATACAACGGTTTTAAAAGACAGAACTCACTCAGTGATAGATTTACAAATCTTTACCAAGTGTTCTGGACTTCAAGAATTAATACGTAGGAAATGGTCTCTGAAACATCTCTCAAGACAGACAGCATAAATTTGATATTAAAAAATTACATTTTCATTGCTCAAACAGTCTAAGAGAATAATAAGCTTTAGCTAAAATGAGGCAGATCACAAACATTCTTACATACACAGAAGTTATAATCATTTTAAAAAATTAAGATCGTAGCAAGCATATACTTAACATAGTAAAACCTAAGTTCCTCTCAATCTAATAGTCAAAATCAAATTTCCCTATTTACTTAAATGAAAGGCCTGGTGGACAAAGCCAGCCTAAGCACATATGGTGGGTTTATCATTCCCCCAGGTTCTCTCCCAAACTTATCAAACCCAGGTCTTTTATAACCCCTATGATGTTGATGTTCTCATCCTTCGTTTTGGACCTGTTGTACCACTAGTCCCATTTTTTTCTAAATGTAGCCAGGTCTGCCACTGACACCGGTAACACCTAAATGAAAGTATCTTTGCTAAGCTAAGCAACATGCTGCTTCCAGTATGTTGATTGACTCATTCATGGCAGTCTTCCTTCATTTCCACGAATACATCCCATTACTCATAGTTATCTTACACACCACACACACATCTAGTCACAGCTACAAGATACAATAAATTCTTACCAATTTTACACACTACAATGCATATTCTGCCAAAATACTTAGGTGGCAGAGCACATGCTTTGCAAGCAGAAAGTCCCAGATTCAATCTCCAGCATCTCCAGGTAAGCCTGCGAAAGATTGCTGCCTGAAACACTAGAGAACTGTTGCCAGTCCATGTCGACAATACTAGTCTAGATGGACCAGTAGTCTGATTCAATAGAAGGTAGAGTCATGTGTTCATATATGCTCCAAGTTTATACATTCCCTCTTGTTTTATGAAGTTCTTTGCATGTTGGACGACTTAGTGGGAGCATCCTGATATACTCTAAGCTTTTTGGATTTACGGCCTGCACAGATTATGGCCCAGTTCTTCATGCATAGCTACTTCCAGTATTTGACCGACTCATTCATTGCAGCCTTCCTTCATTTCCGAGAATACATTCCATTACTCATAAGTATCTCACAACACACATGCATCATTTGGGGAGGGAGAGTTGCTGGTCCTCTTAGGAATAGTCCAGGTCTCCTCCCTGATTTGCTTTTTTTGCTTATGGAGATACAAGGAAATGTGCAGGTACTATCCTCTTCGAACTGCTGAGACAGAAGTCTTCCAATGGCCTGTCGTATGATTGCAAGGGCACCAGGAGGTTACAAAATGACATAATAAATCCAATAGCATTAAACATATTAACCTGCTTGTCTTTAGTGGGGGGTTTTCACACTGTCTTAAAATGTCTCTCCATTGTACCACCACCACAAGCTTTCTGACTATTGGGCTGCAGAACCTCCCACCCACAAGCCTAATCCAGCCCATGGAGGCTCTACATCTACCCCATGGAGGCTTGTGCCACATCTCTGTCGGTCACGTCCCTACCTGATATCATATGGTCCCTGGAGGACTGGGTGGGTGGAGCATCTGCGCTCCTGTCTTAGAAGAAGCACATTTGAGCCGTCTGCATCTTCCCACCCATTCACTCTCAGTCTGTAAATAATAATCCAATGCTCCTTCCTCCAAAGAGGGCTTACCTGGGATTCCCACTGTGCAGGAAAGGAGAAACAAAGTTGATAATAAAATATTCCTCTAATACGTTCTCTGTTGCACCCATTGCAGGTTAGATTTGCAGAAATAGGCCTGCTTTTACAGCTTTTCACTTTCAGCTTTGCAGTAGTAAGTGAATGCTTTTCTGGTTTCATTTGATTCCGAAGAGCATAATTTTGAATCTTTTATTAGAAACAAGCAAGTCAGCCCTTTTTAGTAGTCTATGTATCCTAATAAATGGGATAAATTGAGCAAAGAAAGAAGCTGCTGGAAAGGACCTCAGTGGCTTGCTATGGAAGAACAGCCTAAATATAGACTTTAAAAGACTCTAACCCAGCTGTTGTTACAAGTAAGAAGTTAAAAAGAGTAATTATTTCACAGCATGCATACATATTCTGGAAGGGATAATATTTCACAAAATGCTGGATTATGCATGGACAAATGTTGAGGAAAGGATTGTGTCAAAATGTCATGATTGAATCTATAGGCAACACTTCTTCAATTCTGCCTGGCTTTCATGATTTTCACTGTTATTCACAAATCTTATACTATGATTGTACTGAGCTTGTTGACATCGCAACCAGGTCTAAAATATAGGCCTGGTTCAGACAACACGCTAAACCATGCTGCTTAACCACAAAATGGTTAAGGGAATGCATTAACCATTAACCATTTTGTGGTTAAGCAGCATGGTTCAGCGTATTGTCTGAACGAGGCCATGGTTGTTTTGTTTAGAAGTCCCATCAATATCCTTTTTTATTCTTTCCCCCTTAAATGGACCATCTTTAGCATCCCATACACAACTATCAACAAAATCTCATGAAAACTATTGGATGTTTGGAGAAATGAACAGCATCTTTTTCTCTCTCAACAGGCTCAACTTTCAAGCATACTTCAACAATCGTATTTGGATATATTTTGCCTGTTCTTTTAATAGTCCTTATTGCTGTGGTGTCAAGCTGTTTTGTATGCAGGTATATTCATATCACGAAGCAAAAGTACCCTACGAATTTGGTAAGGGCTCTTCATTATCCCTTGATGCTACACCAGTGCAGTTCATAATGCATCATATGATTAAGCCTAGCTCTTACATTTAAAAATATCCCATATGAGGAAGCTGTTTTTGTTTCAACTACATAGAAGAAGTAACTGTTTAGCTGGGACATTATGCAGATGCCCAGTCACAGGAAGTCCCACCGTCATGCTTTCTCACACATTCCTTTTGAGAGGAAGAGAGCAAGAAAGGAGATTTGGTTGTTATTTATCCCACATGGTTCTGCTGATGACATTTTGTGTGGGGTTTAGGTTAAGGATAGAATCTCATGAAGGATAGAACAATCCTCTCAAGGTAGCAGATGTCTGAGGAACCTTCACACACAATGGTGGTGTGGACAGCGGCATTCCTGTTTGCAGTGAAATGTATCCCTCTGTCTTCACACTCTTGTCTGTGCAGCTGCTCAGAAGTGCCCAAGGTGCACACAGTTCCATAGAACTATCCTGGAGGCAGACTATGGGCTTATCTACACCAAGCAGGATATTTCAGTATGAAAGCAGTATATAAAAGTCAGGAGCCACACTACTGCTTTATAGTGGTACAGAAGTGCACTGACAGCTGTTGGGGGCCCATGACACGTCCACACCAAGCAGAATGTAACACTATGAAAGCAGTATAAAAACAGTTATGGTATGTGTCAGTAGGCCCCAACAGTTGTCAGTGCACTTCAATACCGCTATAAAGCAGTAGTGTCTGCCTTTTATATACTGCTTTCATACTGGAATATACTGCTTGGTGTAGATGAGCCCAAAGCATCACAGTAATCTTCAGATAAAGAAACCTTGAAGTATTTATTTCTCATCCACCCCACCCTGACTACTCCCAATAAAGATGGAGCCCTAGCTTTCATTTTCAGAGAAAAGGAGGAGCTGCTGGCTCAGCTGCTATTGTTTTTTGACTGCAGTATCTCTTGCAGTAATCTTTGTAAGCAGTTGGGAGGTAGAAGATCAAGGAAGATTAGCCACATGACAGAAAGCTATGGAAGGAAAAGTTGGAAAGGCCGGGCAACAGCTCCTCCTCCTTTATGAATGTGAATCATGCATGACAAGGATATTCTTGGCAGATGTTGGCTGTTGGGAAGCTTTGAACTGGTGAAGGGAGACAAATCCTTTGTCCTTCCACCTTGGCCCCAATCTAAATCCCTCCTCCACTCACATAAAATCCCCTGCTATAAGCCAAGAAGGGGGAAATCTAGGGTTTAAGAGCTTAGCCTCATATGTTCTCTTTTCTGTGGTTGATAGCAGCTTCAGTGGGGCAAGTGATTTGGCAGGAGGCCGGGCAAAGGTCTAGACCACCAGCACCATGACCCAGTCTATGTTGAGATGCCTTCATTTTCAGAAAGGAGAACTCACTGAGAGCACCAAACTTGGAGCACTCACGTTGTGTCCACATCATGTCCTGTTTGAACAATTGTGATGCTGTTTTGCCACAACTACACACAAGGGAAATATGAGGACTATCAGTCCTGACTAGTTGTGGGTATCAGAAGTCTTGGAGCCTTTCCCAGATGCTACTAAATGTGCTTCCCTAGACATTTTTACAAACTTTTTCCTAACCATGAGAAATGTACTGCATTTTCTTATGTCATCTTAATAGGCTGATCTTCAACAGTCTTCCCTAAACTAGTTGCTCAAAGTTAATGAACATGAAAATGAACATTCTTGCAAAGGGGCTTTGCCACAAGCAAGGACTAAAGTATTCATGGGCAATAAAGCTCCAGGAAGTCAACAGCAAAGCTATATTTACACACAAAAGATCCATAAAAAGAAGAAATCAATGGCCACAAATTACTAATGCTTGAATTAATCACTAAGAAAAGGAAATAATTAAGAAATGCAAAAGCTCCAAACTGAGCTGAATGTAGATTGTCCCCAGCTACCCTAAACTCTCATCTGGTTCAGCAGTGTTTCAGAAGAATTTACAACACACACGTATCAAGCAAATTACTTTGCTTTGGGTTCAGCTGTTTTAAACACATTAATATTTTATCCAGCTAGCAGCCAAGTATAGGAACCAGCCTGTTCAACTAATTAGACAACCTAATAAATACCCCCATTTAATAACATCTTGAAATCTGAACAAAAAGGGATAAATGTGACGTTGGCCAGGAGAATTGTTTTCATTTTAACCTTCTCATAATTGGACTTCCTTATCTAGCAATGTTGAATAGCACTGATATGCTATCACCTAAGGAAACTCACAGCCGTAGATGTAATAATGTTAATCAATAAAAAGTGAAGGCTATTATGTGACTAGAGAATCAAGTAAGGCAAGCAGCAGAGCCATCTAAGAATTAGATGGATAAGGAAAGTTACATGAAAACAATGTAGACACTTAAGGAGCAGAGTAACTATCCCACCAGAGGAAGAAAAAGCTAACTTTCAGTAGAAGTCTACGTGGACTGAAGGGAAAAGGTAGAAGGGAAAAAGTAACCAAGACAGAGACTGCAGTAGATCAATTACATCCTTATTATGAGAGGAAAGTGTGAAGATGGTGCAGAGAGATGTCAACACCCCTCTAGGCCATCGGTCCTCAACTACTCAGTCGGGACCCACTGTGGAGTCATGGTGATCTAAGGTGTGTCACAACAGAAACACTACCATCATGTAATATATATGGTTAAGAAGAAGAAGAAGAAGAAGAAGAAGAAGAAGAAGAAGAAGAAGAGGAGGAGGAGGAGGAGGAGGAGGAGGAGGAGGAGGAGGAGGAGGAGGAGGAGGAGGGTCGTTAAATGTATGTTTAGAAACCCAATTCTTAAAGGTGTGTCCCAGTTCTGAAAAGGTTGAAGGCCATTCATAAGTCATTCACAGCCAATCCCAAAATTCTCAGAAGACTTGAATTGTCCTTGCAAAATGTTTTGAAGGTGTTTGACTTGTAGTTCACTACTAGATCCGTTAACCATTAATCTTCCTTAGAACTTAAGTTTGAAGTTGGTCAACCAAATCATGTTCGATACCTGAGATCATTTCAGAGGTTTTGGGCCCAGGCGACTTTCCTAGGTAGCTTGAGTCTATGGTACTGATCTATGCAGCCAAATAATTAAACAGTGTTTTCAGCTACATAAACTTGCTCACCATCTTGGCTTCTCTATAGATTACTTGTGTAGCTAATATAGGTATTGGTTTCACACTCGGCTTACCTGTCTAGGTCAGGTAGTAACTTGGCTGTTATTTGAATAATCACTTGTCCTTGGATGAGAGATAAGTCCAGAGTCCTTCATATCACTGGGGCTGCTACTTCTCTTTCACCTCTTAATGATGTAAATTTTGGGTTTGAAGTGAGTTAGTTTGCTGTTGTCAGAGGATATTGAACTGTACAAACAAGTCATTGGTTCAGCTTAATATTGTGTATTTTCATTTCTTAGCTGCTACCATAGATATGTTCTAACAGATTATGGATGGCCTGGGGGTACCCAATGCTTTAGCTTTGTTGAAACTCACTGAAACTGCTCAGTTCAGTCTCAGCCCCACATAAATGACTCTAACATCTAGCAGTACCTATAGGTATATATCTCTATTAGCAGAAGGTAGTGGAGTAGGGCTGTTGTTCAGTGGTAGAGCCTCTGCTTTGCACACAGAAGGTCCCAAATTCAAACCCTGGTATCTCCAGGTAGAGGTGGAAATATTCCTGCCTGCAACCCTAGAGAGCTGATGCTAGTCAATGGAGACAACACTAGGCTAGATGATCTGACAGGTTCCTGTGTTCCTACTTATTGTTAGTGCAACGCAGGAAATAATAGTATAGGTGATCTTAGCTTTCTCCAAAATGTGAATAGTACAAAGAAAGTGGTGCATACAATGCCCCTAATGTCCTTAATAGTTGCTGGGTGGAAACACCTGAATTCTATATATAGACCAAATCCAGCTAAAATTAGTCAGAGATGTAAGTCCCATTAAATGCAATGAGACTTGAGTTAGTTGCAGTTAGGAGAGCTTATGCTAATACAGGTGAATACTCCTGCCCACTGCAAAAAAGATGCGCCTTTGCTTATTTCCTGTGGGCTCTTGCAAAGGGGAATCACAATGTATGACTATGGATTCTAGGGGAGGGTGGAGAGAACAAGTACATGTTGATAAAACCAGCAGGGCAGTTCTCTGCTCTAACTGTATTGTACAGGTTACATTGCTCTCCAGTGAATGACAGCGAAACAAGACAAGGAGCATCCATCTGCTTGCCTCAAGATTGGGAGATACATTCTCTTCCCTCTTGGCCTTCATTCAGAGTTTAGGGACATGAGCTCCACATCTGTGCTCAGTGCTATGTAATCAATGTAGATTGGCTACATTGTGTTGTGACATGTCATTCACTACCTGATCCTTGGTTGGTAAGAATCGCTGGCAAAGGGTAGGTGCTGAACCCAATAGCAAAGGAAAGAAACAGTGGCTCTGAAAGGCCATGACAAGGGGTTGGATTAAGTGGATTTCAGGGCATTCAGCCCGCCTTCCTCCAAACACCATTTTCGCCCACAAAATGTTTGAGGGTGAAAATTCTCCACAGCCCTAATTGTGACTAACTTGTTCTGTTGAGTTCAGTGAAACTTAGTAATAATTCACTTCAGTTGAACTGGGGTCCTAACTTAAAGTAGAAATAGAAATTAACAGCTCTCTCTATTTTCTTTTTCAAAGTGTATCTCTCTTCTGTTTCAGGTTTTGAAGTACAATAACACATGCGAAAGAGACAATTTTGTTCCTTCTGAAATAATAGTGTTTAACTTCATTGATGTGAATATTGTTGATGAGAGCCCAACGCTTCAGAAGGACAGTCACTTGCTAGACAATGGCTGCAACAGTACTGGGATTTGTGATGTAGACTACGTTGAGGAAAAATCTTCAGGAAAAGGACTAGTAGACAAGAGATTTCTAGACAAGGAATTTGTATTTGAAAATGAGCAAGATGGGAACAGGCCACCAATCATGAACCCTATATCCCATGGGCTTCCAGACCAGAAACACAATGATGAGGTTGTGGTATATGCATTTGATGTGAGGGTTGAACATGTGCAAGAAGAACAAGAAAGCTTTACCTTAAAAGATGCTACTTGCACACTGGAGGAACTGCTACACGACTCACAAAAAGCTCTATCAGGCTCAACAACTGATGACACAGAACAGACCTACTGTCCCTGGTTTACCGCAGAAGGTCCAGCAATCTCTTCGGTAGAGCAATTAACAGAACTCCTTTTGAATAAGAGAGATTTTTCCCATATAGAATTACATGATGACCTCCAAGTTTCTTTGATAAACCTGGCGAGCGATGAGCTAAACGAGCATTTTTGTTCTGAATGTGATGTGACTGCAGACATTTGTTTGGTAACTGATCAAAAAGAGCCATTTTTGGATGAGAAAGGAACTGCATTCAAAAAACAGCAACCTTTTGCAACTGCAAAGGAAGCAGAAGCAGATAATGACCAGTGCATAATAGTAGACTGGAATCCCCAGACTGGCAGGCTTTATTTACCTTCTCTGTCCAGTTCAACAAATGACATACATGAAGAAATAATTGAGAGTAAAATGTATGAAGAACCTCTGGAGGAAGAATTCATGTCCAGACTTTATGAGAAGCAGTGCTCTGATGAGCTATTAGGGGAATATGAGGAAATGCATCTTCTACAATTTAAAGAACAGTGGGAACTACATATACAAATGCCAGCCTAAACTTCTTTTTTTCAATTCCTGGATTTAGTTTACTATCTATGGTTCAAACTGATGACCATTAACAAAGACCATTGCTTCCAATCTTCAGTCAGCTGCAACAAAGAAATCCCCTTTCATTCAATGTAGTCTTGCACTAGTGCAAATATTTGAGAATCATGTTGATTCAAACCAAAATAGCTTGTTATAAAGTTTTGCAATTAAATACAGATCAGCAAGGACCTTGTGAACTTGCTGAATTTCAGTCCTGATTTAAGCTGGAAACCTTGGCTATTTGCAAGAATGTTTGTCAACTGTGGTTCCACACATCTGTTCAGTCTTGAAAAGAATTTATTTTTCAGTAAATAAAGTTATCAGCTTTAAGATATCTTTATCTTAAAGGGAGCCAGTGTGTTGTAGTGGCTTAAGTGTTGGACTGGGTATCGGAGGTCCAGGTTCTAGTCCCCACTCGGCCATGGAAACCCACAGGGTGACTTTGGGCCAGCCACTGACTGTCAGCCTAACCTACCTCACAGGGTTGTTGTGAGGATAAAATGGAGAGATCAACCATGAAAGCTGCCTTGGGTTCTTTGCAAGAGGGGGGAAAAGTGGGCTATAAATGTACTAAATATAATAAATAACTTGTTTGCCCCAAGTATGACACTGTTGAGGCAAAGAAAAAGTTAGCTAGACTTGGAACAGAGTGACAACGCGAATTGTCGATGTGAATTGGCTGTGAAACAACAAATCAAGGTATTTTATTGCTTGGTAGAGGTCAGCTAACAGCATCCAGTGGAGGTAGCACATAGCCATCAAGACTAGTAGGCTTTGATAACCTCCTCCTCCAGGAATTTATCTAACCCCCTTTTCAAGCCATCCACTACATTGTGGTAGTGAGTCCCATAATTTAACTATGCGCTGTGTGAACAAGTACTTCCTTTTATTTGTCTTGGATCTCCCACCAATCGGATTCATGGGATGACCCCGGATTCTAGTATTTTGAGAGAGGGAGAAAAATGTCTCCCTATCCACATTCTCCATACCATGCAAAATTTTGTACCATGTACATTGATGGTGCTATATAAATAAATAAATAAATAATAACCTCTATCATGTCTCCACTTAGCCTCTTTTTTCGAAGCTAAACAACCCCAGCTGATGTACTCTTCCCTCATAAGGGAGATGCTCCAGCCCCTTGATCATTTTAGTTGCCCTTTTCTGCACATTTTCCAGCTCTACAATATCCTTTTTAAGTATGGTAATGAGAACTGTATACAGTATTCCAAGTGTGGTTGCACCATAGATCTGTATATTGGCAGTTTTATTCTCAATTCCTTTCCTAATTATGCCTAACATGAAGTTTGCCTTTTTTCACAGCAACTGCACACTGGGTTGACATTTTCATCAAGCTGTCTACTACAAACCCAAGATCTCTTTCTTGGTCAGTCACCACTGGCTCAGAGGTTTGCTATGAGCAGTGAAATTATGGGGTTTGCTGTGAGCAATGAAATTAGTAGTTTGTCTTTCTTGCCAAGTGCCTTTTGCAAGCAATGTAATTCTGGAGCAAGCTAGAAGAGTAAAATATATTCCATTTTCCCATCAATGCAGCATGAGTAAATCATTGTTGACACTTGTAACATCCTGAAGGAAGTCACCTCTATTAGCCTAAAGCATTCTGATCACCTAAAATTAATCAGGCCTGACACTTTCATCCAACCTGAGGAATTGGCAGCAGTAAGTACTGCTCCATAGAAAAGCATAGTTGCATTCAGTGTTGTAGTTGCATTCAGTGTTTTGAACAATTTTGAATAATCAATTACATGGACAATTCAAACTAATAGAGGAATTCACTAGCTGGAGCCTGACAGTTTGATTACATGTAATTGGCTTTGAACACACTCAAATGCAAGGTCACAAAACTAGGAAGAATGAATGTATGCTATACATGCCACTGGCTTTGAAATTCCATTCTGGGAATTTGTAAACGAGCTCTCAGTAAAATGCTGTAGCTTTATTTTTTCCTACTTGCAGTTTTTAAAATGCAGAAGGGAAGTGCCTAGGAAAAAAAGGGTTAACAGGAGCATCTTCTGTGAATAATGTGTCTTAGCAAAGCTGCTTGAAACTTCCCTGAGTGTTCAAACATGGTTTTTATAAATGTGAATTTTAAGACTATTTTATTTATTTCATTTCATTTCATTACTATACCGCCAAATAGCAGAAGCTCTCTGGGCAGTTTGGAAAAGAGAAACTATGAAGAGAGAAACAGGGTCAGTGCTAGGGACCTAAAAGATGTAGGGCTCAGGCCCATAGGGTAAAAAAAATATGCACAAAATTGCATATGCATAATTAGAAATAATTTCTATAATTTAAATTTTATAGAAGGTAAACTACTTAATCTCTTGCTTGCTTTCAAGGGGTATCTTCATGACACCAGGTTGGTGCCATGTCCCTCGGAAACCCCGTGCTTTCCCTCTCCCAGGGTGGCATCGGGTAATCACGACACTGAGGAGGAAGCGCAGGGTTTCTGGGCAGCCATCCAGGGACCAGAGCCGCGCCACCCTCTCCCTGGTGGAAGGCAACCAATCACAGGTTGCCTTCCACCAGGCATTGCCCAGCCACACCTCCACTGTGAGTCCAGAGCGAGGCTTTGGGGCTGTCTTGATGCTGTCTTGCACATCTTCGCCTTGCTCTGAAGAAATAAGTTGGGATAATTCCCCAACTTTTTTTCTCTGCAGCTTCATCAGAAAGCCCTGGGGTGGGTGCGCAATTGCAGTGGCATCATATAATCAACAGCACACCACCGTGCAGCCACCCTGGGGTTTTCCAAGGTTTACACAGCCCCTGGGACAGAATTCTGCTAAGTCCCAAACTGCTTGCTTAAAACTAACCCTCTTTGTATGCACACTTCTCCTTAGTCTTTCAATCCCAATTTCAGTTGTGGGAAGGATGGAATGCCTGGGAGCAGCAAAAAGCTGTATGGCAACTTAAACATTTCCTTATTAATTGCAAACTGAACATGACACACTGGCAAGGGAATGCGTGGGAATGTATTGTAGACTATAACTTCTCATACCCTTAGGCTGCAAACTCACAGAACTTCTAGGGACTGGTAACTCCCTAACTCTGCCCACTGTCCTCGGCCCCACCCCATCTGCAGCCCTGGTTTCCAAGGTACCTGAGCAGCGAGGGGGGAAATCATGGAGGAGGATAGGATTCAACCTTCCCTTCCAACAGACTTTCCCCTCTGCTGCTCTGCTGATCCCCAGGCAACAACTGAGAAACAGTGAAAACAGGGCCACAGAGGAGCTGGGCAAGTTGGTGTTGCACAAAGTGATTTTTCTGTTTCACATTGCCAGTTTGCATGGATTCCTTGCTGTGAGCTGAGAAAAAAGAAGGTACAGGTGTGGGGGGAGAAGGGGATATAGAGTGGGAGAGACAGATGTGGCAAGAGAGAAAGGGGTAGAGAGAAGGCCCTCCAGGATGGGGCTGATGGAAGTTGGTCTAAAACATCTGGATGGCACCAGGTTGGGAAAAGGCTGATTTAGACCAACCCCTAATTCCATTACAGTACATGTATAGTATACACTTAAGCTGGTTTCCTCCTACTTTCACCAAAAACACATTATCATTAAATCAAAATCATTAAATCGGGTCATTCCATAAAATGTTTACTTTTACAGCTAGTGTTGATGCTAGGGAGTTACAAAGTATTTGCAATAAGCATCTACTGATAATATTGCTCTAAGATCACAGGAGAGACAAGGGAAGAGCATGTTGCATATATTTAGGAGGGTGGGGGAAATGCCATCTCTGTTTAAGATTTCATCAGCCCAGGATCATGTGGCAAGAAGAGTAAGCTATATTTCTTGACACACACCCTGATATACATAAGTGCACTAGGTTGTGCCTATAGGTTTTACTACATTAGTTCCAGATGCTATTGAGCAATGGCAAATAAGTCTCCAGTTTACCACAGCCTTCTGAAGATTTTAGACACAGCACGACCCAGATGCAACACCAATTGCATTATATCCAGTCAGGGATCACAGGGTAGAAGTGCAGGGACATTTTGATTAGCAGGGAAGATTAAATCATCTGCCACTCCAGGCAAACCTCACAGTAGCTGGGGGGTGGGGTGGCAGATTTTCTCAGCAACAACATATTGGGCCTGTTCGCATGTCACGCTAAGTCACGGTGGGTTAATTAACCCCTGGGGTTTAGCAGTGTATTCAGGTGGCCACTTGACATATTCAATCCATAACCACGTTTTGCCATGTCATGTGAAGCCAGAGAGGATGGGCTGTTGCCATGGTTAAAAATGTTGTGACAGGGTCCAGGGAGCATCTTTCACTACCATGGGCTGTTTTAGGGTTGTGGGTGGCTTGTTAATCACAACAACAACCTATCCTTGCCAGGTTTGCACAATATGACAAGCCGCATTCGCAGATTGATTATACAAAAGTCATCTGGCATGCACTGCAACCCACTGTGCATTAAATAAGCCATTGTGAGTTGTGGCGATCGTGCAAATGGAGTCATTCACATCATCATCACAGCATGCCATGGCTTGTTTTGCAGCACCCATAGGTACCAACATGCTTGTTAAACCTTCAAACAACCCATGCTACCTGGGTTCAGCCAACACGACTAACTATAGCAAATCCCCACTGGGAATTAAATATTCAAAATGGCCACCTGCACACATCACAAACCACCATGGCTTAACTAACCGTGCAAACCAGCCCATTGCAAGCTATCCCTGTTCTAAGGCAAAATAGTTTGGGGTGGCTTGGTCCTGAATGAACAATTAAGACCTTTACAAAAGACCTGCTCCTGATGGAGATGAAAACCTGAATTCCAAGATTTACCACCAGTTATATCTAGTCCCCGTTTAAAAACATTAAAATTAAAAACATTAAAACACTAAAAGGTATAATAACTATTAGCAATAACAAGAACTACAACAAGAATAAGAACAAATGGATGATGATGATGATGATTTTGTGGGCATTATATTTTGTGGGGAAGGATTTATTCACTTGTTCATCATTGATGTCAGAGGTGCTTTACAATAGACTGTGACTTACAATATCAGTCTCTCCAGGTAGGCTGGAAAAAGTCCTGCCTGAAACCCTGGAGAGAGTCACTGTCAGTCAGTGTTGACATTACTGGGCTAGATGGACCAATGGTCTGGCTTAGTATAAGGCAGATTCCTATTTTCCTAATAGGTGCCTGTGACACTTATGAAGCCATACTGCACATGGCAATCACACTAGAAATAGCCACAAGGAGAGGCAATCACATATCCTCAACAGCCACATTGTGAATAACCCACACCACCCAGGTTCACACGACAAGACAAGCCATGGTGCATGCATGTCATAGCTTGCAGATTCAAAATGTCATCTGACACACACTGTGAACCCCCATAGGTTAGTTAACTCTAAGAGATTTGCTGCTAATCAGAGGAGACAAAACCAGGGATGCCACAAAATGCTTTCAAAGAGGGTGCAGATCACCTCAATTATGTGCATGCCCCACCCCAGGGGCCAAGCAATTTACAGATTAGGCAGGGAAGGTGGTGAAAGGTATTCCCCAGGCACCGGTGGTAGTGGAATTGGGTCTACCAGTCCCAGAATCCTCAGGGGGAAGCTGAGGCTATGCATATCATTTCTGCCAGGGAGATGGTCTCAGGGGAAAAGATGCTTTGCTGGGGTCTAGGAAGAGCCCATAATTTATCCTGCCCTAAGGTATGTTCCTGGGTCCTTGGGGCAGGGGCAGGGGAAGCAAGCATTTTGCAAGCTCCCTCCAAGCTTTTTTCTAAGTGTTCAGATCAAACCCCAACAAAGGCTCAAGCTCTTCTGGGGAGAAGAACAAAATGTTTGTGCAGCCCTAGACAAAAAATGCATAAGATGGGCCAATGGTCTCACTCAATAAAGCAGTTTCATAATTGTTCAAGAACATGATAAAGACAACCACAGAAGTAAACTTAGCGGTGCTTGAATTGGTGGGATAGCAAAAATATATGAGAAGCAGAGACTTGACTGTTGTTGCTTCAGAATGTTTTTTCTAATTTCAAATGCCCACATTTAATGGCATTTAGAGTTGAATGTCTTGCATCATCATCATCATCATCATCATCATCATCATCATTATTATTATTATTATTATTGAAAAGCCTATTAAAGCAGCTCCCAAATGAGATGTCACTGGACACTTGGGAGTTGTTCATTGCCCAGTGCCGGGAATCCAAGCACAGATACAGGTTTCTACGTGTGTGAGAATGTTTCTGATGGTGGTATGCCATTTCAGCTCTTTTCATGCTAATAGTACATTGCCTTCAAAGTCTAAATTGTCAGCCCTATTTCAATAAATATAAATTAATGCCACTACACAGTTCTTTTTTAATTAAGCTGAGTGCATTGCCAATTGATACTACCCTCTGGCAAATTCTACCAATCTAAATATCAAAGGGGAAAGGTGCTGTGGTATAAATAAAGTATATAAACTGTTCTTATGAGAGCTCAGGTCTTTGGTGTACTGATGATAATTGGGGGAGGGGGGCTCTTCAGCCTGGGGCAGAATGTGTACTTTGGATTTTCAAGTTTTGCTCAGACACATCTATACCAGGAATAAATGTTGGTGCTAATTATTAGCACATGCTTAGGAGGGGGAAGGCTCTCTGATAGTGATGGATGAAATCCCTTCAATAAGAAGCAAAGGGTGATGATCCATTACAGTAGGCATTACCATCTCCCAGCCAATGAACAGTAACTGAAATGGAATACAGAGGGTGGCATAGAGAGCAGCTGTCTCACCATGCCAAAATGGCGACTTCTCCCTATTAAACAAGATGATGTGGACTGGCTATAAGTAGTGATCCAGTGTTAAGTATCCATGGGGAACAGGAGTGGACTGCACACCTTCTAGCCCATACAATCCCCTTTTCTTTAAAACATGCCTATTTCCAAAACAACCTTAAAGCACACCGACACATCTAGACAGCAGCAATTTGGGAAGGCTGCAATAGCCTTATAGCTTGGTCAGATAATAGAACTACTGGCTATTTTAAAGTGACAACAGCTCCTCATTCTGGCTTTCAAATGCTCTTTCCTGGCAGAAACATCATATCAAACATATCAGTCTGATGGAACCCTGGTGTGTTACTGTTTTGACTAGGAATACTCTTCCTCTGGAGCTATATATGTATGTACATAATACATACACACACACTATCATAAGGGAAAAATTCCACTTCCTAGATATTAAACATTTTCAGTAGGGTACAGGCCAAATGAATAAGGCAAAATAGCCAAATGCTTGCAAGTCAAATACCCCTGTAAGCTAAAAGGCTTAGTAATCAGTATCAATTGAGAGGACGGCATGGGGGTGCTAAGTTGTTTTTGTTTTGTTTTGTTTCATCCTTTTTTCCCCACTTCGTTCTCATTGCTGGGATTTTCGATATGGAAAAAGAAATCTGGTTTCTTAATGTTGTTAGCATGTATCTCCACATCAGCTTTTGTTGCATTGACATCAGAGTTCTCGAGAGATTTATTTAGGGAATCAAACAAGCAGCCTCGTTAACGCTGCTTTTTGTAAATTTAGCTTCTTCTCGAACTTCTGATGGCTGCGATAATGCAGCAGATGGCTCTGTTGTGTTCAGTTTGATTTGATTACTTGTTACTTCTCTGCATGCCCTCCAATAGTGGACGTGAGAAGCTGCACAGTGCCGGGAGAAGAAGCCTTACCCTTGTTTGTAGTCGATGCTGCTGTTCCCCGCATTTTGTGTGTGCGAGCTTCAAGCTCTATGCAGGTACCACCAGCTCCCCAAATAAATGATTACTCTGTAATAATTTAACCAACAGGCTAGATATATACAGCTTGATCCCAGTGCAACAAAACATGATGTGGAGATACCTGCCAACCACACCAAGAAACTAGATTTCTTTTGCCATAACTCATGACCCTTCATCTTGACTCTATTTTTGCTTCTGCTGCTTCTTCAGCTGTGCTACTGGGTTTCTGATACCTGGGCAGGAAACCTTGCATTTTTCAGAATAAGGCATTGGGGAACTGTTTTTCAAAGTATCTGAAGGTGGCCATTTACACTTTAGCAAGAAGAGGGAAGTTCAGTAACAAAATGAACAAAAGGAGACACCGACCGTATGAAATGTGCATGTGCTAAGTTATATAGATGCAGAAATAATTACTGTAATTTAAACAGAAATAACAATACATCTCACCATTGCTGGCAAGACTGTCATCAAGTGCTTTGTGTAGCTGCTCAGTCTGTTGACCAGGTGCCAACTGTTGAGGGGCAACTTCAAGGTCCCTGGGCTCTCCCTTCTGATGAAGTGGGCAGCCTTCAAACATAGACTGTCTTCTGTAAAGTAGGACACATGGCTATCCCAAAGCACCCTTCCCTCAACCTGGTCCCTTACAGATATTTCGGACTACGACTCTGATCAGCCCAGGCCCAAAGTATTCACAGGTCTTAAGGCAGCAAGGAAAAACCATTAACCTCTCTGTCTGGTACCCTGGAAAGGTTTTGTAGCCACTTCTTTTTTAAAGGCTGGTTGATATTCAGTTTGGATGCGTTTTCTTCCTACAGAAGGTCTTTCACCCTCCCTGTTTTGGTTTTGTTTGTTTGGGTTTTTTTAAAAAAAATATTTTAGAACATTTATATCCTGCCTTTGCTCCAGTGGAAAACTCAGTGGAAGCATTTAGGGCAGGATCCAATCAACTTTAAACACTTTTAACCCTTACAATTTCAATGGGAAAGTAAAGCTAGTGTTTAAATCTCTCCCACTAAAATCAATTTGATTAAAAATGTTTATATTTTTTGGCTAGATCACAATGTGCAGTTTAGCCAACTAATTGGGCAAGCATCAGTAGCATGACACATACCCATATAATCCACCCTAGAAAATTGTAAGTTTTCTTCTGGATCACACTGCATCATGGATTTTGTAGTTCTTATGCTCCATAAACATTCAAACCTGTTAATTTCCCATTGCATCTTCTGCACTGTTTTCACACTGTATTGTGTATGACAGAGCTGTGAAGAGAGTTGGTCACAAAGCCAGCTTGTAACCCAGAGACTAAAGAGTAACTTTGAATAGTTGCAAAAGTCAACAATCAAATTAAAAAGTGGTGCTTCTTTTGCCAAAATGCAGAATGGCTTCTTAGACGATGCAACCATGGGAACTGTGTTAATTAATACTTGGAGCCCAGCCACAGGATTTGGCTGCAATACTGCCAGCAGCAATGCTAAACAATTTTATTTTATATTTGCACAATGTTTCTACAGAAACTCAGCTGATAAGAGTGTCCCGTGGCATTTCAAATAATTTGTCCGCATGGAAAGGGAATGCCAGCAAGATAAGAAGAGGGATACCTCCCTTCAGAAGGGCAAGTTGTAGAAGCCTTTCTGTCAAGCTGGTGGCTGAATTAAAAGATAATTCTGCATATGTGGAAGAAATGCACACTTAGTATCTTGTTTGTACTCATACCAAATGTTACGCCAAATAAATATGTCTCTACAGCAGCACAAGACTTTTTGTTGCTTTTAATTTTTGCAAGGAAGAGATGCCTTCAGGCTTTCTTCAGAACTCCAAACAATTGTGAGGACTTTTACCATGAAAAGTGGACTATAAATCTATTTAAACAAAGAAAGAAAGAATAACTGCCGATGAGATTCTGCAGTCCATCTAGGATAGCTACTCCTGTGTCGGAGTTTACACCAGCAAAGTTAGCTGGTTCCAATCTACATTCTTCCATCAATATCAGAAACCAGATGACAGCAGTTGGGAAGGTGAGGGAGAGGAGAATCTGCTATGAAAGCCACCCCACAAAGCTCCTAGCAACTCCATGATCATTCACTGACATTGGTCCACATGCAGGGCCGGTGCTACCATAGAGGCCACTCAGGCGGCCGCCTAGAGTGCCAAGCTAAGAGGGGCACCGAGCACAGCGCAGCACTCACGCGTGTTGGCTGTGAGCTGGCCCGGCCCGAGGTTTCAGCTGGGCCTGGGCAGGCGAGATGGCGCCCCGCGCCCGCCCAGCCAAAGCGAAGCCAGGGATGCTGGGGTGGGGGTGGGGCAGCTCCACGTTCGGACTTCCTGAAGGCGCCCGGAAGAGGGAGAGAGAGAGAGAGAGGGTATGGGTGCATGGGGTGCATGGGGTGCATGGAGTCTTTGAGTGAATGCATGTGTTCATGTGTGTGTTAGTTTGGAGTGAGTGCGCGCGTGTGTGAGTTGGGGGGATGATTTGGAGGTGATATTCCTATTAAATAATGCATTTTAGACCCATAGACGTTCCTTTCCAATTTGTTTGCTATAATTGGCATGACGTATTTCTTGCACTTTAAAATAAATGTAGCAGTTTCAAGTTTTGTGCTTCTTATTTTTTCCAGGAAACATATGTTCTTAAAAATCGAAGTTGGCATTTTTGGGGACGGGGGGTGAAAGTAGCGCACCTTGCCTAGGGTGTAAAATAGTCTGGCACCGGCCCTGTCCACATGATGCCCTCATATTAGCTATGCATGGAAGGAGTCAATCAACATATAGCGATGGAAACCATGTTGTGAGGACGTCATAGAATCCATTTCTGCGACAGCCTTTTTGCCACAAAAAAATATCAGAGTTACACAGAGATGGAAAGACGACCCTTCCAGTTTGACAGCGCCATAGCCTGGATGCTGAGAGGAAGACAGAGGTGGCAGCTTCCTTCCCCGCCCGTGCCCCACCCCCCGCACCACCACTCACCAGCTCTGGGGAAAGGTTGGGGTCCTGGTGGAGGACCAAATATTTCACATGGGCACCATTTTTTTTTTTTTATTGAACTACTACATAAAATACAAACCAACATAACAATTTAACATACCATACAAAAAGAAGAAAATAAAAATAAAAAAAAGAATTCCAATACATAACAGATTACTTGAATATATAATTGTTAACATATAATACTTTATCCATAACATAATCCAACATAATTCAACATAATCCAACAAGTGCTCCCCCTTCCCTTCGGGATCATTCCTGTTTCCAAAATCTTAACACCTCTTCTGCTGGTGGTTTCCCACTTCCCTTAGAAAACACAAATGTTAGGAACTGTTTCCAAATTTCCTCAAAATCATTCGTTTTTGCTATACCTCTTCTCACTTTAATGTTACATGTCAATTTATCATTAATAGCAATATCCCATACTTCTTTATACCATTCTTCAATACAATAATCACCTTGAATCTTCCAGTTCCTAGTTACAATTAACCTTGCTGCAGTCAGCAAATTTGTTATCAATTTCTTAATTTCTTTTTTACATTTTAAATCTTCATATAGTGAGAGTAATGCAACTCTTGGTGTTTCTTCTATCTTCATTCCAACAATTTCTTCAATCTCAGAAAACACCATTTTCCACAACTTTTGCACATATTTGCATTCCCACCACATATGTAAATACGTTCCTTTTTCCCCACAACCTCTCCAACAATTTGCTGAATGCTGCTTGTTTATCTTATTTAATCTAACCGGGGTTAGGTACCACCTCCATATAATTTTATAATAATTCTCTTTTATTCTCACTAACATATTTCTCAACACTCTTTGTCTCCATAATCCTTCCCAACTCTGCTGTCCTATTTGTACCTTCAAATCTGTTCTCCCAAACCAATTTTCCTGAGTTGTCCATCAACCCTTTCTCAAGCAATATTCTATATATTTCACTCATTAACCCTTTTATCACTGTACTTTCTCCCTTATCAATTTCTTTTTTGACAATTAGTTCCTTAAACTTCGACAACTCTCTACAATCTCCATTTTCTCTTACCCAATTTTTAGTCCATTGTTCCAATTGCCAATAGTTTAACCAAGTTAATTTTTTATCTTTTAAAACCTCTTCCAACTCCCCTCTTGTATTCATCCCTCTTAACCATTCCATTAATTTCATTTTATTTTTCTCTATTAAAACTTTGCTTAATCTACTCTTTAAATTCCCAGGGAAATTCTTTAACATTATTACCAGTGATAAAGGGGAGGTGCTCGAGAGCAACTCCCTTTTATATTTACTCCAGATTTCCCAATGGAACTTTAAAAGAGGATTACCTATACTTTCAGCCCATTTTTTACCTCCTTCCCTAAAAAATACATTTTCCAAATTCAAATCTATATTATTTGTGGTTTTATCCTCCATCCAATCTAAATCTCCTACTCCTAAAATTGCTTCTGCAATATGTCTTCACCTATTAGCTACATAAAATAGGTTAATATTTGGGAGACCCAGTCCTCCCTTTTTTTGGCTTAAATACCATTTATTTTTATTTATCCTCGCTTTCTTATCCCCATTACAATAATTGTTTATAATATTCTGCCAACTTTTTAGCTCTGATTCTGAGATTTTTATTGGCAGCATCCTAAAAACAAAATTGATCTTTGCTAAAATCTTCATTTTTATTAATGCTATTCTTCCAAACCATAATAGGTTCAATCTTTTATATTTTTCCAATTTTACTAAAATCTCTTTTTTCAAACTACTTAAATTTTCCTTCTCTAAACTCTCCAAATTTTTTGTAATTCTAATTCCCAAATATTTAATCTGTTCTTTAACTCTCATTTCCATTTCTTTTCCTTCCCAATCCTTCTCTTCCTTTTTAGTATAATTAAATAACATCAACTCTGATTTTGACCAATTTATTGTTAATCCAGTAATTTCTTCAAATTCTTTCAAATGCTGTTTAATTCTTTCCATCTTTCCCACTGGGTTTTTAATAGTTAACAAAGTATCATCCACAAACATATTCAGTTTTACTTTTTTAATACTACCTATCCCTTCTATCTCTCCATCCTCTCTTATTGCATTTGCCAATAATTCCATAACCAATACAAACAGGACAGGCGAGAGTGGACATCCTTGTCTTGTCCCTCTGGCTAGCCGTATCTTATCAGTAAATCCATCATTTACTACCACTACGGCTGTATTTTGAGAGTATAATTGTTCTATTATAGCTTTAAATTTGTTTCCAAATCCCATTCTATTTAAAACCATCTTTAGTGCTTGCCAGCTCACACAATCGAAGGCCTTAAAAATATCCAACGCTAGTACTCCCGCTTTAGTCTTTGACTTTTTTACCTCCTGTATTACATTTAAGACTCTTCCCACTAGATTATGCATTTGTCTGCCTACTACAAATCCACATTGATCTTCCCCTATATATTTAGCTATAAAATTATTTAATCGTTTTGCTAAAATAGTTGAAAAAAAATTGCATCTTGATTTATTAACGAAATAGGTCTGTATGAATCAGGAACAGTCAGATCCTTATCTGGCTTTGGAATTAAAATTATTAACGAATGTTCCCAAGATTCTGGGATCCTCTCTCCTTCCAATATAGCATTATATAACTTCAATAATTTTGGTACTAAAAACGTTTTAAAGACTTTGTAATATTCCGGTCCCAAGCCGTCTACCCCGGGCGATTTACCCACTTTCAAATTCTCTATAACCTCTTCAATTTCTCTTTGAGATATACTCCTTTCCATTAACTCTTTGTGTTCTATTTCCAATTCCTTCTTTATATACTTTTCCATATAAACTTCCATCTTCTTCCTCTGAGTGTCCTTTTCCTTATATAGTTCTTGATAAAATACCTGAAAATTTTTTATTTTACCCTTCATTGTGTGGCAGTAATTCCCTTGTTTATCTTTCATTATTCCTATCCCATTCTTAGCCTTTTCCTTTTGTGTGAGTCTAGCAAGCATCTTAGAGTTTTTGTTACTGTTTTCAAAATACTCTCTTTTCATATAAATTAAATTTTTCTGAACTTCCTCTGTTTTTATTCTCTAGCTCTTTTTTCTTTGCTTGTAATTCTATTAATTTATGTTTATTTTTAGATTGCCAAATATTCTTTCTTCAAATTCTTAATCTCTTCCTCTAACTTTTCCTGCATTGCAACCTGTTGCCTCTTTAAATTACACATTTCCCTAATACAGATCCCTCTTGTTACAGCCTTCATGGTGTCCCAAACAACTGCCCTTGCCATTCCTCCCTTTTCATTAATTTCCCAAGTTTCTGACAATTCCTTTTGCATTTTTTCCACCACTTTATTATATTTCAAAATTTTTGTATTCAGCTTCCACCTAAACGCTTCTCTATAGTCCTTCCTAACTGTAAAATCTAAACTCACCAGTGCATGATCTGTTACTTTGATTACCCCCAATTGCATTCTACAAACCTTAGTTGCAAATTCCTTAGAGACAAAGATATGATCTATCCTAGAATACATATAATGGACTGGAGAATAATATGTAAAGCCAGGCTCCACCCCTTTAAGTAATCGCCACCCGTCAACAAAATTAATCACACAACATGGGAGCAAGGTTTTTGGGGTTTTTTGCAATGGGTAAGGAGCACAGGAGGGATCATTGCTAGAGAGGAGTCAATGGGAAAGTGCACTAAAATGGGAAACAGCAGGGGAAGGTGAGTCCCAACCTCAAGGAGACAGAAAAGGGGATCCTGTACAAGGCAAAGTCTGAGGAGAAAAATTGACTGAAAAGGAGGAGCCTCCCACTCAACATGGCTGCAAGGCTCTGACTGCACAGCTGCAGAAGCAGTCTTCTCGCCCTAGCATTCCTCCTTCCAGTGGTGGTTGGTGGCTCCAATGTCAGTGGGGTGCGTGAATCGACTTGGACAGCTCCTTTGGGTTCTGACTGGTTCTAACTGAGCGGATTCACTGCCCCATTGACATCAGAGTCACCAGCCTCTGCTGCCTTTTCCCATCTTTCCCCAACCTCAGGTATAGGACATTAGCAGGAGGACAACAAGGGGTGCCTCCAGCCACCAACACCAACCTCCCATCAAGCAGAGCAGGGGCTCAAATTACCTGGCCCTCCAAACACCAGAAGCTTGCAAGTGACAGCATTTCCCCCACCCACCCCAAATATCCAAAATGGACAGACAGATACTAAAGGGATTAGAGCAGTTTGATGGAACAGTACAAGTTGAGCAGACAAGAGAATACAGATTTCGGGTGCAGTCGTGCTGGCTGGAGCATGCTGGGGATTGTAGGACTTTTTACTGTCTAAACATGCATAGGGTTTGCGCCCTTCGTACTTTGTTGCAGACTACCAGTAGAAGCTGGTGGCTCTGATGGCAGTGGTCTCAGTCAGAATCCTTCAGAATGATAAGGGAGCTCTCCAAGGTGCTGAGTCCTATCCCCAAAATGGGGTCAGCACCTTCGAGAGATCCTTTAGAATTCTGACTGAAGCCCAGAGCAAATTGGAGACACCAACCTCCACTGCAGATTACCATGAGAAAAGGCTTGGAAGACACACAATTCTCTAGCGCGCCTTGGTCCTGTTTAGAAGACACCTGAAACCATGGCTTTAACCATGGTGAATAAGGCTTTTTGCCTTCTCCACCGTGGTTAAAGCCATGGTTTAAGGTTCTTCTGAACAGGGCCATTCATTCTCATTCTCATTCTCTCTCTCTCTCTCTCTCTCTCTCTCTCTCTCTCTCTCTCTCTCTCTCTCTCACACACACACACACACACACACACACACACACACACACACACTTGTGGTAGTGTACTGCTGTAGTCAATCAGAGTGAGTGAGGCACGACACCTTGGCTCACTTCAGCCACAGTCCACTGCATCCAGCTCATGTACATAGTTTGCCGCACTGGAAGTGATGGAGATGTGGTGAGTCAGGAAGACAAGCGAGCTTTTAAGGCCTGCTCCCCACTCACCTTCACTGCTACAGCAGTGTCTATAGCAGACTATGGGGAAAATGTAGGCCTTTAGTCCTGGTGAGGTGCAGTGGTGGCGATGAACGCCAGTTCTTGCCTCCCCCTTAGCCTGTCCCAGCCATCCTGGAGGAAAATGGAGCAGGTGGAAGAGAAAAAATGGGGTTGTTTTGCTTCTCCCTCCTAACAGTCCTAGGGGTAGTGCCAGGTACAATGTGAAAGCTCATATCGCATGGCAGAGCCTAATTTGAAGATCGGCATCCTCCTCCCACATTTCCTCTGATTGTGCTATTTTTATGATTTCAACATAAAGGCACCCTTCTTCTTCCTTTTCCTCTTCTCCCCTGCTTTTTGTAACATCTTCCTAGATAAAGAGATCTGGAGATCTTGAAAAGATCTACCTAATAAAGGTAGGACTTTCATATCGATGTGGTTTTATTGAAATGCAGCCATTGCGAAGTGAACTCTGAAGGCAGCATGGAGGACTGGGGTTTGCCCACTCTATTGTTGTTGGTCTAGCTCAGTATTCCCCCAACCTCCCCTTTCAGATCTGTTGGGCTACAACTCCCAGCATGCCCCAGCTAGCACAGCTGGCTGAGGCATGCTGGGAATTATAGTCCAAACGCATCTGGAGAGCGCAAGTTTGAGGACAGCCCTAGTAGGACTCCTGTGCCTTTGAAATGTGCAGGACAGGCAGCAAAATAGCAGATGTAGCTTGCCCTGCCATCACTGTGCCCCCATGTTCTATGTGAATGGCTGATTTCCACTCATGCAGTGCTCTGAAGCATATCTGCATCAAACATCTTTAAACAATTAAAACACACACACGGCTGAAACATGAACTGCAGCCTCTCTGATTGGAGAGTGGGGTTATTGGAAACTGCCTTTGGCCATTCTGTTCACTTTTGTTTTGCTTCCTCCTTGAGATTACTCATCATATACTACAGGGCTGCCCCCTCAGGGTTTATTCTTCTTCCTCAGCAAGACTAGTTTGAGCCAGTAATTCTTGACATGGATTCTCATCCGCAGGATTTCACTTTCACAAAAGGGAACTACGACCAGTTCCTTCTCAGTTCCCTGTTCTTTGGCCGTTGTGCGAAGGGCGTTACCACAGGCAGCCTGGTAACATCCCCAAAGTAACACTTCTTTTGCCTTGGTGTCACAAAGAATACAAAGCAGGGGACAGAAACCTACTGGGCTTTGGCTGAATCCAGAGGACTTGTCTGAGCGATGCACTTCTTTTCACTTCTGCAGTCCAAGGGCAACTGACATGGTGGAACTGAATGGGTTTTTTTTTCTGGCAGGAAGGGGGGATGCAAGCTCCCTGCAGCTGCTCTTTCCTCGCCAAGAGACTGGTCCTCTCCTCCCCATGCATAGGCGTGTGCAGCACATTTCATTAGGATATGCACCCAGGGAATTGTTTAAATGTCTTCATAACGGACATTTTTTAAAATTCATTTATTTATTAGACACTGATGCCCTATGACACGTTTGGCATGTCTGACTGGGAGGGCCGTTGCAGGTGAGGAGATGTTTACTGCTTGCGACATTAGCATGTTCCTGGGCACACCTGTTAGATCAATGTTCTTTTCAACCCAAGGACACACCCAACACACCCCTTGCACACAATGTCCCCATGATGTTCTTTCTTGGAAGTAGGGAGCATAGTGATCCAGTAACCTCTGGTCTCCTGGCTGAGGGCAAGGGCAGAGACTGTGCTCTGCAGCGCCAGGGCAATTTTGAGGTTTGGGTGCATCTCTTTGTGTTTATCGTTGTGCTTGTATCTGTGTTTCTTATGAAGGGTTTTTGAGTGGGGGAGGAAGAGAAATGGGATTCAAAGGGGGAACTGGGCTCTTGTACATTGGCTAGTTCCTTTGCGGTTTCTTCAACCAGTGTTGCTTGTCTTTGTGGGAAGAGAATAGCACCCCTTACTGAAAACTCCCCTTCTGTTCAACTATTTACAGAAAAACCCACAACTCCTCTCCTTTGCCCCTTGTCACCCCGGTGAGAATGTAGGGAAGCTGCAGGGTTTCTGTGTCAACACACACAGTAAAAGAGTCAGAATAGTAGCACATATTTGAGACCATTTACATAGACCATGACACCTTGTGATCTAGAAAGGTCTCAGGCTACTAACCAGAGTCATTTTCCGCTCTCTCAGACTGCTGCCAAAGCACATCCCCCACACACACTGTCTTTGCCACCCTCTGTTTGACTCAACATGTGTGGCCAGAAGGAGCCACTGCAGGGATCTTCTGAGAGTTTGCCCAGACTTCCACACATGCGCAAGCTGTTGTGAGACCCCCGCAGCAGCTTCTCCTGGCTGCACCGCTATTCATGTGATGAGGCAAACAGAGGGTGGGCGGCCACTCTCTTGCTGCAGCTAATGCCACAGTGGGAGAGTGGCTGGCAGGGCTCTCTGGAGCATCCGCTGGAGGCATCTGGGGAATGATGGCAGAGGCAGGCCCTCTTGCAGGGGAGAGTGATGCAATTCGATGCTGTTCCTTCTCTACCACCAAATGCAGGCAATTCACCCTGCCTCTTGGGAGAGCCAGCCCTTGTCATTGTCTTGGACCCAGTCAAGTTGCAATGTGTATCTCACTTGCACGCAGAAGCGTACCAGATTTCTTTTCACACTACAAATCATAAAACAGATGCAAATAGGAAAAACCACTCTTTTATCCCCTTTATTACATTATGGGCTAGCTAAAGTAAGAAGATTCTGCACAGTGTTGTAATAGAGCCAAGGCTTGCTGGGTTGAAGCACTGGGATTTTTTAATTAGCTGGGACAATTACTATTATTATTATTATTATTATTATTATTATTATTATTTATTACATTTATATACCGCCCCATAGCCGAAGCTTTCTGGGCAGTTTACAAAGATTTTTAAAAATAATTTCGTTAACACAATACTTTTCTATTAAATTAACAGGCATCATTCAGACTATAGTTAACTGAATCAGTAGACCATCTAGTATGGAAATTGGTAAGGCAAATAATGCTTGGAGTGAAATAGACAGTTCTCAGTTCCCTCTAGCCATTGTAGCAGAGGAGAGAAGAGAGACAGAACATTTCATAGCACTTGAAATTCAAGCACAAAGTTGTTCTTAAGAAGAGGTACAAGATATCCATTAGGCATTTGCAGAGGGTTAAAAAAAAAAGCAACGAAAGAGTTTTAGGCGAACATTTATCATAACAGAACAAACAGTAAGACATTAGACTTGGTTGTATCCAAAGTACGTTAAGGGCATCTTTGGATCAACAGAGGTTTACATAGAGAAAATCTCTTCATGCACAAACGGCAACAGAAGAAGTCATCGTTAAGTCCAGTGCTCCTTTAGATACAAGACTATATCTCTTTTTAGCTGCAGCCCAAAGAGAGGGTTCAGATGAGCCAGGATTGCAATTAGCCGGAAGAGGTAGCAGCAGACCGCACGTGTCACCAGCATTGTGTTGATAATACCCCGGTTAGGCCCCTTGAGCACTAGCCACAGCGAGACACCGCCGACCACCCCCCAGAAAACACTCATGACAATGATAGGCACCACAAGGCCTCTGTACACCATGGCCGGTCCTTTCTCCCTCTGTTTCCGCCCCCCCCCCCGGCCCAGATTCCTGTGTTCCCTCTGTGTTTAGCTACAATCCTCGCAGAAGCTGCAGAGAAGGGGATTTTCCTAGCAAAAATATATTGTTTTGAACTATCCATGTTCTAAGATGAAGTGTTTAGGTATACTTTTGTGATCCATTTGTTTTACAAAAGACCTTCTCTTGGTGGAATTGAAAACTGTTAGGGGGTGTGTGGGTGTGGGGGGGGTGTCAACACAACTGTCTGCGTTGATAGACTGTCCTTGGAGCATGGTTATGGGGCTGTGAGGTTGAAGTTTCCCTGCACGTCAAAATTTGTTTCTGTAGCCAGCTTAGCCACAGTAGCTAGAGGTAAACATTATAGTTCAAGCATTGTTTTGTTCAGTGGTAGTCTCTTTCTTAGGAAAGTTCTTTCTCAGGGAAGTCTGCCTAAGGCTGTGATTCCCACATTTTCTGAACATGGCCACCTTGTAAACTTCTGCCTCTTGAGCTCCACCACGCCACTAATGGTGGGCAAGTAGAGACATTCCAAAGTTGCACCAAAATGCAGGTTTACAGCCCATTGCTGTGTGCATAAGGATTTGTGGATTGGGACATCCTAGTGATGCAAAAGGACTAGAACTGGACATCTCAGACTCCCTCTGAAAGAGAAGGAAGCAAGAGGAACAGGAATGAAGTGCTGTGGCTGAAAGCGCCTGTGTGTCTCCTGTCTTTCTGCAACGTCTGCAGTTAGCGTAGCTATTTTGATGAAGCCAATGCTAAACCTCCCCTATGGCAAAAGGGAAGGCTCTTTGGGTCCTCCTTCACTCAGGAATCGCTCTGGAGTCCCCTCTCCAGGTGTTTTGCATGCCTACAGCAGCCTCCCCCAACCAGATGGCCTCCAGAAATGTCAGACTACAACTCCTACTAACCCCAGCCAATTTGTGTCAAGTTTTGTGGAAATGGAGTACTCTGACAGAAAGGGGTATGAACAATACTAGATGGGATTAGAAAGAAGTGGCATCTGGTAAATCTTCATTGCCCCAGGTTCTGCAGATTTCATTTCTGTTTCCAAGAAATGAAGCTGGGCTTCTCCTGACAACTGTGCTGCAGTCTGGTGCTTTTAGAACTTGATTTTGATCTTACTTTTATACCATTCATTTTATTGTCCCCTGTGCCTGTTCGGTGCATTCCCTTCCCTTATTGTTTTATTATGATTTTATTAGAATGTAAGCCTATGTGGCAGGGTGTTGCTATTTTGTTGTTTTACTATGTGCAGCACCATGTACATTGATGGGGCTAAATCAGAACAACAACAACAACAACAAGCCTCTAGCCACCTGCAACATCATCCCTGCACCAAACTGATGGACAGGTGGAGCTATCCAGGGTGGCAGCAGCATGGGAACAGTGGTGTAGGGGTGCCTTTGGAAGTACAGGTGCTCATCACAATGCCCACACACACACACACTAAGGAGGATCCAAGAAATGCAGGCGGCAACGTGGATCCATATTAACAAACCAGTCCTAGCAGTTCTCATCTCCATCAAGAGCAGGTCTTTTCTCAAGACCAACCCAACCCAAGATACTTCCAAATCCAACCCAACCCATTCAAGACCAAACCCTTCCCCCAACCCCAAATACTTTGCATTACAACAGGGAACAATATGTTGTTGCTGGGAAAATTTATTTCCCCCCAGCTACTGTGAGGATTGGAGCTAAGATCAGAGGGAACAGGGAAGTCTGGGCACAGGACTAATAAAGAAGTGCCAGCGCTATGCCTCTGTGAGCCCTGATCTGCTATACCACTGTGTGGGAATCTTGCTAGTGGAAAGTTGCAGATTATTTTTGTTGAAATGTGCCAGAGAGAGAGAGAGAGTTCCCAAGCATTCAAAAATGGCACATAATTTGGGAAGGGCCTAATGATGTGAACAGAAAGATGTCTGAGATACTCAGCTGAGTTTTCCTATTGGCTGGGAGAGTGGGAGGGGCGGGGAACCACCCTGACCTGTTCCTGGCCCCTTACCAGAACTTTCTTGTGCAGATGTCAGCAGGTAAAGCTTTCCATACCATGGTTTCCCATAACCTTTGTATTGCTTGCTAATTGCTTTGGGTTAAATGTCTACCGGGCCTGGTTCAAAGGTTGCCGACTCAAAGCTCATGTGACCATGATCAATGCAACAAAAATGAATCGTTGCACATGTTTACGTTGTTGTCACACTTTCCTGGCACTTCAGGGGCTGTGCTGGCAGAAACAGCTAAGGAAAAACAACTGCTTAGGTTTTCTTGCCCACCAACCCCTCACCCCAAACAACTGAGTGCCTGGAAAGGCCCCTTGTATTTCTTTAAGTGAGATTTAAAACGCCACCACTCTGTGCAGTAGGGCATTTCCAACGTATGGTGCCAAGGTCTAGCAGCAAGCCACCCTTGGGACAGTGGGGAATTAGGCTCTAGGGATAAGAGAAGCTTTTCGGCTTTCAAGAAGGAAATGCTGCCACCTAGTGGATGTCATCACACAGCTGGTAGAAGAGTTTGGGAGACGCGTGAGTGAGGCGCAAAGAAGCTTTTGGATATGTGAACGGAAGTTTTCTAAATACAGCGACATAGCTATTAGGGAAATAATATGCTTCTTGGGCCAGACTACACATTTATAAAAGATTAGACTAAAACCTCAGGTCTGTGTCATATAAAAGTGAATATTTAAAATCCTGTTGTGGTAATTTAAAAATGGAAGCACGTAAAAGAAAAGAAAAGAAAGATAATTGCACTGGTCCATGAAATAAACACAAAATAAATAAATACAAAATTTCTTCCCCAACCCCTGTTTTTTATACTGCCCAGCCTGATGAAGAGTTCTGAAGAAATCAAAAGCTTGCACAAACCTTTTCTGACATTTTGGTTGATCCTTATACAGATATTGCCCAACTGTGTATTTTGGCTTTGTACACCCATGTGTACAAAGTATTATATGGCTCAGGATCCAGGAGTTTCAAGGACCACTTTCTCCAGTACCAACAGTACCAGGATTTAAGATTGGCCAGGGAGTCCTTAAGGTGTCCCATGGGGAATGTGGCCTGTGGGCCTACCACATGTTGCAGAGCCTTTTTAGTGTTGGCATCCCAGCTGTAAAACTCTCTCTGGAACCAGAACCCCCATTCAGTAGAGATTTGGCTGTTTCCAACACTATTGTCATTTAGGTGCTAGTTAAAGATATATTTATTTGTGCAGGCTTTGGAGTATCAATCTGTTTTTGGATCAATCAGTTGTACTGATGGTTCTATGGCATTTTATTATATATTTGAGCTTTAAATATCATGATTTTAATGCTATTTATGCTGTTTTTGTATAGGTTGTAAGCTCCTCTGGACTCTTTATGAGGAAGGGTTGGGTATAAACCAAACAACCAAATAAATAAATGCAATAGAGCTAAAAAGGCCCTGGTTGGTGCTTAACATGTGCTTGCAGTTGATCCTCAGTATAAATTGTTTGGGGGCATGTAAACATGTATCCTCTTCCAACCTGTCATCCATCTGGGCAGATGAAAGATGCCATTTAAATTCCAAGCAACTCAAGAGCCTCTTATGAGAACAGGAAAGCCAACTTCAATCACTCCCATCAAAGGCAGTGTTGAGGTGGTTGTCCTGGTGGGGCAATTTCACGTGGAAGAGATCAGAGGGCAGCAGCAGTAGTGTATCCTCACTCTATTGCTTGTTGGATTCAAAGAGGAGAAAAGCTTTAGCGAAATAAATTCTAATTGCAGTCCAGAAATGCTATATCCTTCTTGTGGCAACATATCCATATTTTTCATCTCTAGGCTATTGTTGTTTATGTGATCTGCCTCAGTACTCGGAGCTGTTTTCTCTAGTATCTCTCAAAAAGAGGGGAAAGTAGTAGGAAACTAAATTACCTACTGCACTTTCACTTTCAAAGGCTACAATTAATTCCTGTGGAGGCTGGTCGCTCCAATTTTGGTGGGGCTGTGAATCCATCCTAGGGTTCAGTCAGAACTAGTCAAAAACTCTAAAGGAGCTATCCAAAGTGCTGAGCCCATGTTAGTGCTGGGGTTCAGCACCTTGGCTAGCACCTTAAGAGTTCTGGCTGGTTCTGACTGAAACACAGAATGGAACCACAGCCCTACAGAAATTGGAGCCACCAGCCTCCACTGCTTAATTCTGATCCATATTTATACATTTGAAGATATCCTCCGCTCATTTAATTTGCATGTAACGCTTTGTGGTCTTTGAGTAATTTAAGTCTACAGTTTGTGGAACAGCTTTATTCTGAGGGTGGAGGGCAACCTAGTGGTCTCCCAAATGCACCAAAAATACAAGGAATTTTTAAAATAGCATAAGCTGGAAAAGAGTAGAGGTTGTCAGCCTGTAATGCCAGGACCTCAGGGCCAGCACCTAGCTTTGTGAGATTTATACATTATCTCAGTTATCCTTTCAACAACTTTGAATGGTGATCTGCTATTAATAGGTTGGAACCAGATTCTGTCCTATGAGAGCAGACAGTGGGGACTCTGAATTGGGGGGAGCTGTGAATCCATTTTGGGTCTCAGTCAGAACCATCCAGAATGCCAAGGGAGCTATCCAAGGTCTTGATTCCTACTAGCAAATAGGTTCAGCTCCTTGGATAGCTCCTTTAGAGTTCTAACTAGTTCTGACTGAAAACCAGAAGGAATTCACAGCCCCACTGAAATCCAAGCCACCAGCCTCCACTGGCAAACAGAATACATACGGTTGGATCCAGACTTAGTCATACATAGAGTAGACCTCTTGAAAATAATGGGATTTAATTAGTCATATTGAGAGTAGACCCACTAACTTAACTCCCAGTGATTTTAATGCACCCCTTCCTAGAGTTGGAATACCTAAAGACGGTAGTGCATGCTCTGGTAACTTTGAGACTCGACTTCTGCAATGCACTGTACATAGGGCTACCTCTGTGCCTAGTCCGGAAACTTCAACTAGTTAAAAATATGGCAGCCAGGTTGGTCGCTGGTACACTTAGGGGTGACACCAATTTTAAAATCACTTCACTTGCTGCCAATTAGTTTCTGGGCAAAGTAAAGTGTTGGTTGTTACTTTTAAAGACCTACATGGTTTGGGTCCAGGTTACCTGCAGGATCGCCTTCTCCCATACAGTCTGCCCGGCACACTCAGGTCCTCTGGGAAGAATTTACTATAGTCAGTGAAAACTAGTCAGTGAAACTTCTGACACTCCCAGGCTGTGGAATGGCCTGCTGGGAGAGATTCACCAACTCCACAGTCTTTCTGAATTAAAAAAAAGCTATAAAGACTGATCTCTTCCAGCAGGCCTACTCAGTCAAATTTTAAGATGTCTGGCTGTTATTTTAAAAATGTATTAGTCTGATGTTTTTAATTAGTTTATGTATTTTATAGTATTTTTATATTTCATGTTGTTCCCCGCCTCGATCCAGAGGGAGAGGCAGGTAAGAATTATTATTATTATTATTATTATTATTATTATTATTATTATTATTATTATTATTATTATTATTATGGATCCAACCCCATGTTGTGCAAGCACATCCTTCCCCACCCCATTGCATCATGTTGTTCTACAAGTGCCAGGATCCTGATCCAGTGTTCTGCAAGTGCTATGCTCTTGTGCACCATTGCACACCATACTGGGCCCTCTTACTGGAAGGCCAGATTTCAATCTGTGCATGTTGCACTACCACTTTTGCAGAACTGTGCTGCCACCACCACCACTCTTCCATGAACAGGATCCAACCCACTGCCTCCACGTTACAGATGGGAAAGCTGAGGGTGGGAGAGAATGGCTTGTTTAAACACTTTTCACCTTCCTCCATCTCACCCCTGCCCAAAGCATCCTAAGGTGTGTAAGATCACCCAGTCATAGAATTTCTGCACACACACACACACACACACGGGGACACACACAGGACACACAGAGGATTCAGACTAAATATGCCTTGTGCACACAGGGTTCCTTGAAATACGGGCGAGGTTCCAGCATGCACTGGGAAATGCTACAGGTTCATAGTCCTGGTTGTTGATGAATACTGAACACTCAATTCAACTTAGCATTGTAAGACTGTGGGGTTGGAGAAAGAAGAGAGTTAATGGGAAGGGCTGCTTCCAAGGCCCTGGAAAGGTGGCAAATATCTCCTTTGTGAGGGAAACTACAAATAAACGGACCACGATGGGTTGGGTCCAGACTTAGTCATACTTAGAGCAGGCCCATTGAAACAAATGGGAATTTGGTTAGTCATGACTAACGTAGACTAAGTATGACTAAATCTGGATCCAACCCAATGACTAAGAAATAGCGGGAAAGGAGAATCATTTTGGTAAAGTGAGAGCCATTTTGGTAAAAGGTATACTTTCTCCCCCACTCCCTATGGGAACGATGCCACAAGAGATGTTGAGACTTAAAACTGCCCAGAAAGCTTCAGCTATTGGGTGGAATAGAAATGTAGAAGACAGATGATTGATAGATAGACAGATAGATGATAGATAGGTAGTTTTTTTAAAAAAAGGGGGACCTTGGTCATCTCATCTAAACAAAGGTAAGTCACACACACACACACACACACACACACACAATGTTCAGGCATGTTTTCTGGATCAGCCCAGCTTGAGGGAGCACTTTTCCTCAAACACACACTTGCTATCCCTAAAACAAGCCCCAAGGCACAGGGTCTATCAGTTGGCACTGATACAAGTTATTCATTGTATAACCATGAAAGGTGGTAAATACATATGATAAATAAATAAAACACATTTTTCTTGTCTCTCCATGGGGCTGGTCCTACCATTACACTGAGTGAGTCAGCTGACTCAGGCAACATTTACTCTGTGTGTGTGTGTGTGTGTGTTCTGTTTGTAAACAACACTTTCAGCAAGATTTTTTAGAGTAGGGGAAATGTGGTATTATTTCTGAAAGCAAAAGAAAACTCTGTTTCCACTTGTGTATTCTGCTATATGACAGTGCCACTTAGAAGTTATGTAACAGAAAAGCAGGGAAGGAAACCCTCCTTGTGTAGCACTCAGATCTCAATTCTGCAACAAAAGTAGATGTGGTGGATTAACCTTCTTGTGTAGAAAAGCCCCCAGCTCCTGGCCCAGTCAGCTTCTGTACATGGAATGGGAGGACAACACCATCTTGACTTTTGCCTCAGGTGGCAAAATATCTTGAGCCAGTCCTGTCTCTCCAGGCAACTAGGCAACTGTTCAGCGACACTTTCAGAAATAAGAACAGACAGACAGAGAGATGCAAACCACATTCAAAGCTTCCTGTACCAGCGGTGGAAACCCAGCTATTCAGATGCAGGATTGGCACATTTTTCTTCCCATGAAGACTGAGATTTCACCTGCTCATGTTCCAAGCACAACATCCTGTACGCAGAGCAGGGTTGATGCACGTTGATGCATGTAGGTGAGATCAACGGTGAAAGGAAAGGGAAGAAAAAGCTCTCTTGAACGCTGTGTGGATCTCTTGAAACATACAGCTTTGCAGGAAGACAGACTCTGTCCACAGTGTGCCATTGAGAAAATTCAAGAAATCGTGCGATTTAGTCCATAGTTCCCTTATACGTGGGAAGATGATTTTCTCCCAAACTGTGGGCTGTGGGGGGAAGTTTATTAAGTTAGTTTCTTCATCTACATTCATCCATTTGGTTGTGGTGCAAACCCCAGAACCTATAGGCCCATGTGAGAGTTACTGTAAACATCACAGAGTAGATTTTTGGAACATTCGCTTTAAGATTTTAAGCGCTCCTAAGCAGCCATTTTATTCTCTCCATAGAGTTTGGAGAAAGGGGTTATCTCTCATATACAGCTGTTAGCTTTTCCATTAGCTTCATCTCTCTGTCTTTGGTTTCCTAATGAATATTACTACTGAAGATACTGCAAGGATGACATATTACACATACCATAATGCTATTCTGGAGGAAGTATCACTCAGTAACCACTCAGTAAACTACAGTTAGTAGTTTATTGTAGACTCTTTGTGCTAAGCTTCATATAAAAAATGTGCTAAGCTTACATTCATACAAAAATATGAAACAGCAATAAAACTCGCTTGCAATCTTAGATCTGGTTCTTTGCAGCAACAGCTGTCATATATATTTGTGTAAGTAAAGCACATGCAAAGATAAAACTCAATTTAGGTTTGAGCTCCTAGTTCCGATTGGAGTACAAACAACAAAAGCTAAAATCATTTTAAATATCAGCTATCATTCACATAAGCACAGTATCTGCATTAGTAGTGGCAAGATTCCCCCCCCCCAAATACACTTTTCTTTAGGTTATACATTAGCAGGAATTCACCTCTTTGCTTCAGGAAATAATCAGATATCACATGTAGCTCGATAACAATCAGCTGTTGTATAATCTCAGTCTGTCTGAATGTTCACTGATAAATCTTGGAGTTGTCTTCCAGGCCCCCTTGCTAATGGCCTTTCTGCCTATGTGCAGCTTGCTTGTAGCCCCAGTGGGTGAGAGTTCCAGCACCATGTTTTAAAATAAAAATAAAAATAAATCTGCTTTTTTACAGTAGCTGTGACTTTGCTATGTAGCCAATGAGATCTGACTATGTGACTCTATTAGCTTTGCTTACTTTTAGTAGAGCCCATGCATGAGTCAATGTAGGCCATAGTTCCCTTATATGGGAAGGTGACAGCTCAAATGCTGCATGCCGAGCGAGGAGGGGACAAAATGAGGGACAACCCACTATTGCAATTTTGGGGGCCGGGAGGTAAAGTTCAAGACTGCTACCTTCAGAGGTGTTCTTGGTGGCCACTTCAAAGAAGGGCTTCCTTGAGGGCCATTCTTGGGCCGTGGAACTCCTTACCAAAGGAGGCTGGGATTGCTCCCTCTTTATTGTCCTTCTTGCAATCTCCCATTTCTTGCCTCCTGCTGCCTTTTCTCTTAGTTTCCTCAATCTTTTCTTTTTTAAAAAAAGTTTTATCATTGGAATGGATTTTATTATTGAGAGCCAGTGTGGTGTAGTGGCTAAAGTGTTGGTCTGGGAGTTGGGAGATCCGGGTTCTAGTCCCCACATGGCCATGGAAACCCACTGGGTAACTCTCAGCCCAGCCTACCTCACAGGGTTGTTGTTGTTGTGAAGATAACATGGAGAAGAGGAGGATTATGTACATTGCCTTGGGTTCCTTGGAGGAAAAAAGGTGGGATATAAATGCAATAATAAATAAATAAAATAAAAATTCTGCTGTAATTCATGAAGTGCCCGAAGCAGCAATTTGTACAGCACAGGGGGCAGATGATACATTAGTGCTACTAGTGCAACCTTCATAGAAGCAAGTCTGGCTAATTTCATTCAGATTTGCTCCCAAGCAAGCAATTGGGAAAGGCAGCCTTGGGAAGATAAACCATTACTAGGCTGTAACATCTTCCATCTTGGAAAAAGTAGGGAGAGTCCAGTGACTCTCAAGCCAGATTTCCCACATGCAATCCATTCTGCAGTAAACAGTATCTTCTAACCATATAACAGGTAACTCACTTGTCTCCGCTGTTTCCCAGGCATTTTGACCGTGCCAGGGCTGGAAACTGGAAAGGAAAAGGAAGGTGCCAGCTGGACTAGTGAGCTTAGGCCCCTTGTGCCAGTCCAAAGCCAGAGCCAAAATCACAGAGTCATTGAGTTGGAAGGGACCGCAAAGGTCATCTAATCCATAGGCCTGCTGATGCAGGAAATCTGCTATGACAGCATTCCTGATAGGTGGGCATTCAGCCTCTGCTTATGAATTAATAGTGCTGCCTTCCCCAACCTTGTGTCCTGCAACAAGCATTCCTGGCCAATGGCCATGCTGGCTGGGGCTGATGGGAGTTAGTTGGGAAAGGCTGCAATAATATGAATCAAAGTCAATCAGAGTCATTTCTTTTTAGTTCTGCATGTGTGTTCCATGCACAAGAATGTACACAGAGAAAGAAAAACAAACCACAGAGAGAGAGACAACATGCTAACCCACACTCAGGCCTTAGCTAGGCCTAAGGTTTATCCCGGGATCATCCCTGTTCATGTAAATGACACACAGGATATCCCGGGAGCAGGCAGGGATGACCCCGGGACGACCCCGGGATAAACCTTAGGTCTAGCTAAGGCCTCAGTGGTTGAGTGTGGGTTATTGTTGAACTGTGGATTGTTTGTTGAACTGTGGGTTAGCATGTTGTCTGAACCCAGGACATTTTCCACAGGTTGGCTTGTTAACCATACAGTGTGGTTTATTTTTCTTGAACAAGCCACTTTGAGAAGCCATGGCTTGTTGCTGATTTATTCAGAGTTTTTAATAAGCCACACTGTGTGGTTAGCAAGCCACCTTGCTGGGAATCTCCTAGGTTCAAACAACATGCTAACCCACAGTTCAACAAACAATCCACAGTTCAATAACTGAGTGTGGGTTAGCTTATTGTGTGAACAGCCCCACTGAGAAACTTCCCCAGAAAGCAGGAGCACAACATTAATTCCTGGGTAATAGTATCCCAAAATTCCCTTCATTGTGAATTGGGAAGCCCAGATTTGATGCCTAATTCTCAATCATTGTCTTGGCATCATGAACTCTTAAGCAATGATAATGATTACAAGTCCTTGATCCCACTTTCACACATTAATGTGTGAACATTGTCTGCCACACTACCCTGTTGTTAAAGCATACACTGCCCTAGCAGAGGCACCAGGTAAGATTTATCAACTAAGAATCTAGTGCCTGAATTTGCTTCTTCTTTCTTCCTCCTCCCTCCCAATCCCCTTTCCTTTTGTGTCATGGTTTTAGACTGTAAGCCTATAAAATTTAATGCCAGGATGAGACCAGAGAGAAAGAGAGAGAGAGAGAGAGAGAGAGAGAGAGAGAGAGAGAGAGAGAGAGAGACCACACTAACCCACACTCAGTGGTTGAGTGATCTGTGGGTAGTTTGTTGAACCGTGGGTTAGTTCATTGTCTGAACTCAGGAGATTTTCTGCAGGGTGGCTTGTTAACCATGCAGGGTGGCTTGTTTTTCTTCAGAAGCTCAAGCTAGCAGTTGTTTTACCAAATTCAGAGGGGGGGGCAGCAAGGCTTCCTTCAACTTACTTGCAGAGCATCCTTAACGGCCTTCCAGGCCCACAGAAACCAAAGACGATATGCATGAAATCATTATTTCAACTAGGGGTGTGCACAGACCCCCCCCCACTCCACTTCTCTTCCAGATCCGCGATTTGCGGATCGGGCCACTCCGCCCCCACTCCGCCTATGTCCGCTCCGCTCCGGAGGCAGGTAAGGGAGAGGAGGGCAGGGGGGGTTACTGGGCCCTGCCGCCGTCGCCGCATGGGCGACAGCAACAGCAGCAGGGCCAGGTAAATCCCACTTACCTTTCCAGCGGAGCTCCGGATCGTGGCGAAGGATCCGCCTTCACCTCGATCCTCTTCGCCACGCTCCGCCGGCCCCCCAATCCTCTTCGCCTCCACCTTAAGGGCAGGCGAAGCCCCCCGCTCCACTTCTAATTCGCCGTCCGATTAGAAGCGTAGCACGTCCCTAATTTCAACCCTTTTAAGCAGTGTTTGAAGAAGAGCTTTGGAATGTTGGTGTAGCTGATACAGCCCAGATCATTCATCCACTGACTTGTTAAGTTATAATGACTTAAAATCATTACCCTGGATGACAGTCTTAGTCGGGTGATACTTTTCTTTTCTTTTCTTTTTTTCATTTTTAAGGAAGTTTCTAGATGAATATATGGAATTGATTGCATATGCATCCACTGGCAATCACCCACTGGCACTTTTATGTGCACCAAGCTACTGCAAAAGCACTTTGCCAGATTAAATATCTCACACACACACACACACACACACACACAGAGAGAGAGAGAGAGAGAGAGAGAGAGAGAGAGAGAGAGCAGACTGCTTCAATATGGCGCGAGCACCCGTTTTCCATCCACTGGGCTTCACTGGTTATTGCTTATCCAGGAAAAGATTCAATTGCTGGCATTTTATATTCTAAAAGCTGCGCATTGTAAAGAATCCAAATTAAATTGTGGAGTCAGCTGAATTGCAGCAGAGTCCTTAAGCGGCATTCCCAAATGGCTTTAATGTTAAGTGTAGTCAACTAGGGTCACTGAGCGCTGTTTTATTACAGCTGCCACCTTTGAGATCCTTAGCTGCCGAGCCTGTTCTTTTGCCTTTTTTAAGTGAGAGTTTAAAATATTAACAAAGCCACTCTCCTGGTACCATCACAATATTTATGTTTTTAAAAACCTTGCCTAATATATTATCTCTGAGAACTAGATTATAGTTTGCTTGTCCCCACTCCTAAAGTAACTACCAGTGCAGCAAATACACCATCCTTCCCCAACCTGGTGCCAATTATAGGTAGCTGACTACACCCATTTCCACATTATCCAGTGGAGCAATGGCACATATTTATTGATTCATTAGATTTATATCCCACCTCTCCTCCAAGGAGCCCAAAGTAGCATACTGTATATGATCCTTCTTCTCTCCATTTTATCTTCACAACAACCCTATGAGATAGGTTAGGCTGAGAGTTAGTGACTGGCCCAAAGTGAGTTTCATGGCCAAGCGGGAACTAGAAACCAGGTCTCCCAAGTCCCAATCCAGCACTCTAACCACTACACCACATGGCACAGCCTCCCCTATTCCAATGCTCTCCAGTTGTGTAGGATTACAAAACTGGGCATGATGGGAGTTATAGTCCACATCTGGAGAGCTCCAGGTTGGGGAAGGCTGGCCTAGTACCTGACAGGATGAGGATGATGGGGGATCAGTGTCATGAATTCTGATGGATGACAAAGATGAGGGCAGAAGCTATGCACAGGGTGAGCCCAGAATATCCTGACTTGACAGAGACTCCCAGAAAAGTTGATCCCTAGGGTGGGCACAAAGGTGGGCCAAAGCCAGATCTCCTGATTTTTTTTACTTCATCTCCCAGAAGCCCCTTCCAGCATAGCCAATGGTCAAGAATACTGGGAATTGGCATCCAAAACATTTGGAGATCTACTTTCTGCCCTTGAAGCCAACATCTTTGTTTCCTGAGGAGGTCATCCTACTCCCCCCACCTTCCTCTGAAGATAACTGTGGGGGGCATGGTACCCCAGTGCTGCCACCCAAGACACAACTAAGATCAGCAGGAAGTGCCCGAGTTCTGCCAGAGCTAATGCAAGAGCTTCCCTCAAAGGGAGAAAGCGAGAGTCCAGCCCTTGGCTATAAAAAGACACAGTTGGCTCTAGACAATCCCCCAAGTAACATCCTTCTGAAGGCATTTGCACTAAAAGGCACCCTGTACATGTCTAAAATCAATCAATCAATCAATAGCTTGGGGTTGCCTCGCATCCAGCCTTCATTCGAGATACTGGCTGCATTGGGAGCTGACCAGAGTCCTGTTCTCCCTGCCTTTTGGCAGAGTCCCATCCTACCCCACAGTTTCCCAGCCGGGAACAAGGTAACGAATAGCAGCTGCAAGTCACACTCCCGCCCCATTTCTGAGCCACTCCCACCATACTTTCCCTTGACTCCGCCCAGCGGGAGCTCCTCCTACCTACTGTACTTCAGCTCTGTCCACGGGAGTCCCTTCTCTCCTCCGTAACAGCTAAATGAAACATCCATCTTCAGAGGCAGCAGCAGGATACTTATGAATACCAGATGCTGGCATCAAACCATAGGACTCTGCTGCAGCTCCTTGGAGGCATTTGGCTGGGTACTCTCCGAAACAGAACCCTGGGCTAGATGGAGACAAGTGACTTGCTGAAGACTGCAGGCAAAGTGCAAGGATCTGAGTCCCAGTCTCCAAACCATTCCTCTGAGCCTACATTTACTAGTGCAAGGGGGTCTCAGTTTTACAGAAGGCAAATGATTGAATCTGAGAGACAAATGAATGCCTGAGGCCTGACAGAGATCAGGATTGAGCCCACTCCCACATCATTTCCCACTTAATAAATACCTCCCCAAATTCATTTCCCAATCCCTCATTCTCAGCAACATTCATATCCCTTTCCAAAAAAATCATTCCTCTCAAATCCAGTTAATTCCTCCACTTCCAAGGAAAAAAATCTCTATCCTGTCATGGGGGGCTGTCACTCAACATTCTGGAAGCCCCTGAGGTGGCCCTGTGGTGGTGCTGCGTCAATTATACAATGCAGCAGCCACTTCAAAGCAATTGCAGGGCTTTCCAGAGAAGTCTTTTCAAGATCGAACAAGGTGAACATGACCCTTCAACCATCTACTCTCGCTCCATCCTTGATGTGAAGGAATGGCTGGGTGGGTGGTGACCCCTGGTTGGTCACCATCTGCCCAGGCAGGGGGTGGACCTAGCTGCCAGAACCCCCACGCTTTTGCTGCATCAGGATTAGCCACCGCCACCCCAAAACAGCAAACACGCAGCGCCTTGCTTATTGCAGCATCAACCCACCATCGTCTAGGCAGCCCCTAGGATGAGGGAGGCCCTGATTCAAATCCCACTTCAGTCATGAAGCTCATTGAGTGAACTGGAGCCAGTCACTCTCTCACAGCCCAACCTACTTCACAGGGTTGTTGTGAGGATGAAATAAGTGACAGGAGGGCAAGGAGGCTGCCTAGTATGCTTTTTTGGGCTCCTTGGAGGAAAGGCAACAGATGGACGGCACTGTTAGAGCAGGGACTCTGCTCCACGTTAAGGCTGAGGGGAGGCAGAGGTGGCCTTGGCTACCTCCTTTGAAAACAGGGTGGTCTTCCAAATGAAATTAGACCCCAGCAGAATGATGGGAGTTGTAGTCCAAGAATATCCAGAAAGTCACAGGTTTCCCACCCCTATTTTTAAGTGAAGCAGCCCAGACTAGCCTCCCTGCAAACTACCTTGCAGCCCCATTATATTTGACGGCTGCCACTGGCCTCCCACCTCATCGTTCCCCAGATGAGAGGACAAAAGTGCTGTAGCTTGGGAAAAGGCAGCTGGCCAGTCCGCAGTCCACAGTCACCTCCCCCTTTGCCACCCGTGATGAGCCAACCTCCTCCACGCTCCCCTCCTCCGTGATCTGTTACCACAAAGTGCAGATGGCAGGGCATTGCTCAAATCCAATCAGGCAGCACCGTCATTACGCATTACATCCTTTCTTCTCCTTAATAACAGGTTTGCATTCTCTCGTGTGTGTGCGTGCGTGTGTGTGTGTGTGTGTGCAGTGCCCTTGATCCTTGCAGAAGGCCTTCCTTTCTAACGGAGATTTCATTCCCTGGCCTGTGATGCTTATCTTCCATGTGATAGATTGCACTGAAACACTAGTTGTTTTCTTCTGGTGCCTTTATTTCCACCGTTGGCCTGCCAGGAGTTGTAATGTTTTATGAGGGAGAGAAAGGAGCTGGATAATGAACCACTACAGCACTTAGTGGAGAAGATTACAGTATAATATATTTCAAATTCTGAGAAACATATAAGTAGTTTGTATGTTTGTATAAATAAATTGCATAAAAGATGCATTGGATTCACCCTTCCCTGACCTGGTGCCCTCCAGATGTGCTGGCTGGGGACAATAGGAGTTGTAGTCCACCACATCTGGATGGCATCAGGTTCGGGGGTTCTGCTTTAGAAATATGCTATAGTAGGTTCCAGTGAAGCATTTTATTGATAGCATTTCCATTCTGAGTCACTTGCCTGGTAGTTTTACTGGCTATTACATAATTTTACTATCAAATTAGTATGCATTTCTCAATAGTAAAATTATATTAAATCAAATTGTAAATACCACCAATATCCGGGACCCATCCCTGGAGGCAGTACCTCTTGACTGCAAGCTGGTAAATAGTTTTCAATTGCTGCTCTGAAGTTAATATATGTTTGCTCTATGCAATCAGTATGATTTCAGCAAAAAGAGGGAAATGTTGGGTTGGATCCAGATTTAGCCATATTTCAAGTGTCCCATTGGAATTGATGGGAGTTTAGTTAGCCATGATGAAATTCCATTGATTTCAATAGGTTTACTCTAAGTATGACTGAATCTCGATCCAGTCCATTGTATTTAGAGTTATAGAAAAACAATGAGGAGGTTCATAAATCTTTGAGACAAGTAGAGATGCTACCCTAGTGGGAAAACAACTGGGCTGGCCTTCCATGGCCTAATATTACTCTAGGCTTGCAAGTTCTCATCATTTGTGTTACTATTTATTGTTATTGTTAGGTTAGATGGATGGTAACAAAAGCCATTTCTGTTAGAAAGGTCTCAGTGGAGGGGATATGTTGCCCATTGTCATCAACCTGATCATCACAAAACCTGAACCTTCAACCATTTTGTAAATAGAAGCCATCTTTTGAGCAGGCCAATGCTTGTCAAAATGGGAGGGAAGAAGAATATGGTGCACCTTTATCAGAGAACAATAAAAGAATGTGTCCTCATAACACAAGTAAATTATTTCCTGAAATGGAGAGGGGGGAAGCCCTTCAAAACATGATCACTGGGTTCCCATGGCATCCCAGCAGGAACCTACCCAGATTAAGAGACAGGCTATGAAACTGTTCTTGGGTATTTTTTGTTCCCGGAGTAGGAGAAACCATAAGATGGGGTGTGACTCCATCCCCAATGAAAGGAGATTTATAGGCCAGCAGAACTTTGTATTTGCGCTGTCCTTCAAAGATGCCATGAGATTCAAGAATGTCTCCAGCAGATCTCTCTGCCTAGTTAGCAAGGGTGATCAACCAACTACAGTACATTGGCTTAAATCTATCCTAATAGGGTGGGGAACCTTTTTTGGACCAAGGGCCACATTCCCTTCCAATAACCTTTGTGAACCACCCAGAGAGCTTCGGCTGTGGGGCAGTATATAAATTAAATAAATAAATAAATAAATAATAAAGCTTCCCATGAGCACATTCCAGAGGTGGGTAGTGCAAAACATCGTCAGGGTCAAAGCTAAAGTGGAGGGGGCCACTCACACTCTCTGCCATTTACAGATCCACACAAAAGTGCAGTCATACATATCCACGCATAACACAAACACATACACCTACATTTTCGCATACATTGTTACACACACAAATAAACACACATTGCACCCTTTCTTGGCCATAATACATGCATTCGTGTATATATACACACAAAACTAGGGTGACCATATGAAAAGGAGGACAGGGATCCTGTATCTTTAATGGTTGTATAGAAAAGGGAATTTCAGGACATGTCATTTGTATGCATGCAGCACCTGGAGAAATTCCCTCTTCATCACAACAGTTAAAGCTGCAGGAGCTTTACTAGAGTGACCAGATCCTAAAGAGGGTAGGGCTCCTGCAGCTTTAACTGTTGTAATGAAGGGGGGATTTCACCAGGTGCTTCGTGCATACAAATCCCTTTTCTACGCAACTGTTAAAGGGTCAGGAGCCCTGTCCTCCTTTCCATATGATCACCCTACACAAAACATACTTGCATTTTCACACCCACAAATCAAGATTTCACCCTGCCCCCATGTGCTGCAATTAGGCTTGGGGAAAAATTGAAGCCAACAGAAGGCTTCCCCCAGGTCTAATTTCAGCACGGGTGGGGTGATTTAAGGGAGGGAGTTTCAGTAGGGGAGAGGAGGGTTGACTGTACCAGTATGAACTATGTTTGTATGGAGGAGTGAGTATGACTTCCATTCCCCTCCCTCCCCCTTTCCCTTCTGACATTCTTCCAGAGAGTAGAAGGGAAACAAGTCACGGCAGTGACTGCTTGGAATGAACAGCTTTCAGATGACCTCCAGCAAACTCACCATGCATGAACACAGCAACTAATTGGTGGGCAGAGCTGATTACTTCCTCCTCTTCTGCATTGGTGGCAGCTCATGATGAAAAACCAGAGGCAGAAACATGAAAAGTACACCTAGATGGACAGATGGCTATAAATAACATGGGGGGGGGGTGTATTTTACTATTGTGTGAAATATTTTCATATTATATATTCTACAGTAGCAAAACCTACATTCATAAACAATACCAACAGCTCTATTGTTGTTTTTAACCAGGCTTCCCCAGCAACTGGCCACCTTCCAGATGTGTTGGACTACAACTCCCAGCATCCACAGACATCTATTGGACATGCTGGTTGGGGGAACTGTAATCCAACTCATCTGAAAGGCTCCAGGTAGGAGAAGGCTGTACTATAGCTAGCTACAAATAGGGATAGATGGAGAAGCTCTTGTACCCAGGATCCATGCTTTCCTAGGCCTGTGCACACCCATGTAGTAGCCTCTGCCACTCCCACTCCATGTGCTGTCATGGTTGCCTGTTCCTGGCTTTCCAAAACAGGGAGAGGCAGTGAAGACAGCCCCTGCTGTGTCTGTTCCTCGCACTCAGAAAAGTAGCACCAGAGGATTCCAAAGGCTGAAGTCTCCCTCCTCCCTGGTTTTAAGCGACTGTCACTATAAATTGGTAACAACAGACACCGTTGGCTAAAGATGGGAGGGAAAAGACTTGAGAAGCAGGGCCAGGGCAGGTGGCAAGTGCTAGAATGATGACCATAACAAAGACGCAATAAAATGACACAATAATTTTAGGTATCTTAATAATACGTTTTGTGTTCCTTCCTTTGGTTTTTATATATTTCCACCCAAAGTTTGTTTCAATGGGTTGACGCATGTTTAATTCTGTGTTGGATTGGGACCACTGGGCTTGCCATAGCAGCCATTCTTTTACAAACAAAAGCACTGTTCGTGTTCCATTTGTCTCTCTCTCCAAAACGATTCCTCTACAATGGTAGCGAGATACTTAGCCAGAGACACACGGACATCTGTATGCCTTTTGTAAAATGCCCTTTTAAAAACACAAAGCAATAGCAAGGCTGGTTTCCTCGCCTGGGTTCTGTTAATGGCCAGCTTTGTGGAGCTGCAGCAGGTGCTGCTCAATAGCATATTGACACAAAAATGAATGTTTATTTTGAAGGATGCTATTGTACACCACAACCAATCATTGATTATTGCAGCAAGAGGAGAATTTCTCTTTCTCTCCACTGTCCTATATGCTTTTTTTTTCTGCAGACATTGAGAATTAAGAGAGGCCCTCAATCTCCTATAATAACTACCAGACCGAATATGGTGCATGCATCTAAAATCCTCAAGTTAAATTCTCTCTGTGTGTCTTCAGTCTAAAGCAAGAGCTGGCAATCCCTATTCACTTCGCAGAGGAGAACAGCATTAACTATTTGATACATATTAAAGAGCGGGAAAGCTGTACTGATCTATAGTCACCGTTATTAATAGAACTGAATATTTCAATGGTGGCTGATTGACATTTCTTCGCCAAACAGCACGACTGGGCAAAATCCTTCCAAGAGACCACTGCCTAGAGTACGAACAAAGCAGTATGTTTCCACATGGTTGAGATCAGCCAAGTTGGAGGCCAATTTCAGACCAAAAGCATCCAATATTCACAGAGAAAATGCACAAGATGGTGACTAAGTAATGGGTGATAGACGTAGAAAGTTTTTGCATTATTATTTTTTACTAAGTGATCATCTACTCCTAGACATCACCTGATTGGTATCTTGCATTATGTTTACCATGTAATTGCTGAATACATGTGGCCTGAACTTGATCCCAGTAGGACATCAGTCCCAGGCCAAGCCAGCCTGGGCCTGATTTTTGCCCTATAAAAATCCTCTTACATTTCCAGCTACTGGAATTGTATTTCTTTTCTTCATCTTTTTTAATCCCCCTAATTGCCATATATTGATCATGTCAAATATTTATAGATGTAGGATCCATCTGGCTTCAATTCATGTGCAGCTAGTTGCTCACAACAAGGCACATTCCCATTAAACATCAAAAGAGGCATCCAGCCAGTTGAAAAGGGCTTAGATGAGCATCATGAAGTTAATGGGACTAGCCATCTGCATCAGGGTCATTTGGGCACGTAAGCCTGTTTGACACACCAGTCTCCTGTGCTGGATCCAAACAATAATGTATAACGCCTTAAAATGTACATATCTACATAAACTTATAAAAGGCATGTGATGCACACACATCAGAAAAGTAAAACTAAACTTTCTGCCTTCTTTCCAACCCCTCTCACCTCAGGAACAATAAAAACTTCTTAAAGTTTCTGTAGAGCAATGCCTTCTATTACTATGCTTCCTTCTCCAGATTAATTGAAGTCTTTTATTTATGCAATTAAAATGCCTCCGCGTGAGGCAACCGTTGTATTATTTTCCTTTACAACAATCTCCTTCATTGGGTGGGAGGGGGTAGAGGCTGCATTTACCAAATTCCCATTTTTTCTGCAGGGAATTCTGAAACACCCACTTTAAATCACGAGCATAACTATACTCTGTCTCGCGCGCACACACACACACACACACACACACACACACACACACACGTGTGTGCATATACTGTACAAAAGTTTAATCAGCATTTTTTATAAGTCCAATACTGTTAGTATTTCCATGTGTTTCTACTAGCACTTGTAGAAGCACAAACCAGGACCTTCCCACAAACCATGTGGAAAGGCACCATAACGTATAAGCAGATAGCTAGCAATTCATAGCACATCCCACTGTGCTATCCAGTTAACAGAGCTTTATGGTTGAAACTCAAGTTAGTACAAGTTACTGCTCCACAACATGTTGAATACAGTTAAAAAGTGACATGGAATTGCCATTGTGTACAAAGTACTGGTAAGCTTTCCAATTTACTGAACCACCCCTGCCTAGAGATAATAGTATGAGCCTCTTTTAATATAGCAGAATAGGTGGTTTGTTAAAGAAATACATAAATACATATTTAAACTGATTTAAACTAATGAGAAAGCAATAGTTTACTAGAATGCAAATCTATAAACATATGCAGCTATAGTATAACAAATCAGGTCATGAATTCATATTCCCCAGTATAGGTTACACCAATGGTTCAGATCTTCTACCTGCAGGAAATCCTTTTCACGTTGACTTGGTTATCAGCAGGGCTGTTTGCTAGGGAACCCTTTCATGTTGAAGAGAATTCTAGGAAATTGTCTAGATCAGACAGAAAGGTCATGTAATGCACTGGCAAGGCCTGTTGAGTGTGATTGGCATTTCATCTGCACATTCAACCTCACCCTGTGGCTGGGCCTGGCTTGGAAGAACTGGTAATGGTGGGCTGGCTATCTTTCAGGGAAGTTAGTCCATCATCATTACTGATTACATGGATAGTGTCATTATATAGTTTAGTCACTAGGTGGCACTGAACTTGGTTATATCTGGCCAGAGTCAGGAGTTTCTTCTGTTCTTGTTTAGGAGAAAAGATTAAAGTTCTTGTTTAACTTCTTGCTTGATATGTCTTCTAAGTTCTCCTTCCATGATGCTGATCTTATTGAAGATTACCTGATAGATAAGTTAAGGAACCACAAGGTTCCCTGGAAAAGAATTTGAAAGCCACCCATGTATTCTGACTGCCAGCAGCTCTCTAAAGCCTTGGGCATGTCTTTTCCAGCCCTTCTATCAGAAAGACTTTAACTGGAGTTGCCAGGGATAGAAACTGGAATCTTCTGCTTCCAAAACAAAACAAAACACCTCACTCTGCCACTGAACTAAGGCTGCCAACCTAATAATACAACGCACCCTCTAGATGTGACAGACTACAACTCCTATCATCCACAGCTAGCAAGACAATTGTAGTCCACAGCTAGGCTGGTAATTGTAGTCCAACACATCTGGCAGATCCCTAGATTGGGGAAGGCTGATATAGCAGATCACTCAGGTCATAGTTCAAAGCTCTCTTGATTTCAGCTCAGTTTTACATTCAACCACATGCGTTCAGTAGCACAGCGGTCTTTCATGCTCTCCCAATTTGCAACCATTTAACAATTACACAAATCCACCAGGCACAGATGTCATATAAATGCCACTTTCTCCATTTCAGTAAGGCTTCTGTGGAATGCAGTATGTCCCATTGTAATAAATGGGGAGGCCTTGAGTGTCATGACTGGTGGGTTGTGCCTATAGATTCTATCTTGGCACAAAAGGGGGTGACTATTTTTCAGGTAGGGTGGGTGGAAAAAAATAAAATCCCCTCCCCCTATACCTTGCTTTCTTATTCTTTCCAATACCCAAACCATAAAGAAACATAGACTTAGCTTGTTTTCACACCCGAGGTTTAAAGAAGCTTAAAATGGTTGCAATGAAAACATATGTTGTCATTTTTTTAATCTTTCTTGGCCACAAAGCACATTTGAATTACAACTGTTAGCTTTTCAGCTTCCTGTTCCACATACACGTACCACATAAGTAGAGTTCAAGAGCTCAAAAGAGAAGTAGGCCTCACATATGGAGAAAAAAAAACCCTCTGAAAACACTGAGAACGAAAGCCTCATTTTCTTTTATGTCTCTTTTCATCCTTTCTAGTAGAAATATTAATAAATTGTAATAATTTGCACTAACTGGAGTCAGGCTCAGTTATGTGGGACACCTTTCATTCATCTGAACAGACTGCAATCTCACTATTTTTTTTCAAATACAGTTTTGAGTGCTTATTCTAGTGCCTACAAACACTGAAAGCTGCACTAAAGCTGCAGCAAATTTGGGAACGAAACCAGCTAGTGATTGACTGGACTTTATGTGGAAACAGGGAGTCTGGTTTGTACATTGGTTTAATGGAGGAAAGAAAAATGGGAACACACCAACTGAAGGAAAAGGAAGGGAGGAAGTGCTAGTAGGCACACATTTATTTAAAAAGTCATTTTGTTTTTCTTTCTCACGGGCACCATTGAACAACAAGCTTCACTTGAAACTTGCAGTAGCAACAGTGTGTAGATTCCAAGTGAAAATTGTTGTGCAAGAGAAGAGTGTCCCTGAGGAAGAACTGTGCAAAATGCATTGGAATGCTAAATAAACCGCGTATTTCCTATGTAACTAGAGTAAGGATGTATAGATTTTGTTAAATCAGCTATGCCTGGGTTTCACGGAATGTCAAGTATCTTTTGTTCCATCATCTGTTCATTGATGGAAACAGATTCATTTTACCAGAATTTTGTTCTAATTGCACTAATTTGTCTGAGTGCATCAGCTGATCAGCACTAATTCACAACTGAGCACATGCACTAATCTGCACTAGTTAATGTGAATTAGCGCTGATCACAAATCCCCCCCCCCCAAAAGTGAAAAACGGATCTGCAAGTCCATGGAATCTGCATGGCATGGAAAAAGGGAATTCACTGCAAAATCTGCTGGTCAGATTCATAGATATCCAAATGCATTTGTGTCCATTGCGTATTTCTCCCACATCTCTAACTTAGAGGTTCCCTGCCTTCCTTTCCATGCTAGTTTGGGGGATTTGGGCAATGGGAGCCCACCATTTTCCCTGCAGGCTTCTGCCTCCTTATGTCTGCTTTATCACTGAGTGTTTACAGCAGAAATGTGTCTAGGACTGCTTTAAACGAAGTGCTGGTCTTGACCAATGAACACTAATTACTTGAGGCACATGTGGCCCTCTAGATCTGACTGGACTGTATCAGGGAACTAGGGTGGACACTTATGCATTGTCCAAAAAAGAGGGTACACATCACCAAAGAAAAAGAGGACAAAAGATGGTATGATTTGCATACAATTTGCATATGCTAATTTATAGCCATATATGCGCATAAATAATTTAAATCTATGAATTTATAAATTGGATGGGCTGCCAGTAGTCATTTGTTTTGTTCTGGAGTGCTGTATCATGTGCATCACATTGCCTGCACATTAGTTAATAGTATCATTTAAAGATAAATATATTAACATCTCCCATAGTGTGGAAGACTGTGAGCAGTTTCCCTGTGTGCCTTCTTCTCCATCTACTGCCCAGGTGCTGCCAACTATGGGTGGCCAGCTTCGGGGCCCGTGGGCTCTCCTTCCGTATGGTTCTTTATCTTTAAGCCAGACATGGACCAGGCAGCCCTTCAAATAGAGGACTGTCCTCTGTAAAGTAGGACATACGGCCACCCTTTCTAAGCCAGCATAGCCCATGGTGAGGAATGATGGGAGGCACAGACTGACACATTACCAAACCTTTACCTAGTGTACCATGACTGAGGAAGAGGGGAAGAGTTGCGTATGAGCACATGGCAATGGATTTGTTAACACAGCATGGAGAATTATGTGGAGGCTTTTATGTAAGAAATCAAAGAGCATAGGTGTGTTTGCCTTGTTTGAAAATCATAGCAATGCTTTGGTTGGCACGCATAAGCTTTGTGCTCACAGACACTGGCTGTGGCAAATTTGAGGATCTGGGAAAGTATATTTTGCTGCTTCAGACATCGTGAAAGTGGCCCTGGCTAAGATCCATGAGGCCTGAGATCACATGGCCTAAAAATGAATTTTCTTCTCATGTATTTTTCAAGAACATCACTACAAAACAAAAGGTTTATTTCTAACGGTCAGATCCATGATGATAACTGTTGCTGTATTAACATTTTCTGCATCCAAATTGGTTCTTGAACAGCACCAACAGGATGGAGAAAATGAACTTAATTTAGTTTGAGGTTATTGGGACTTGAATGTGTGAGAAGAAGGCTAACTTGATTTATAACTTGGTTGTGTGTATCTTCCTGAACACCTCACCTCTAGATTTTCAGCAACTACTTTCCACGGACTTTCACTCATATTAGAAGACTGCCTTACCTCCATTCTTCTTGTGTTTCTAGTGTAAGACAAAAGGAAGTACTTCTTCAAACAGTGCAATAATTCCTGTATGATATTCACTTCCATAAGATATGTAAAAGATTAGGAGCCCAGGTCCATAGGACTCAAATCTGCATAAAATTTGCATATGCTAATTTATATCTACATATATATACAAATTTAGAATTGCTTACAATTATTTATTTAAATTCCAAGGAGGCAAAACCAGCCAATTAATTTCTCATCCAAATCATCTCAAATAAAACGAACCCCTCAGTTATTTTGCATCCTGCACGAGGTCAACCCAAACCAATATAAACATTTCTTTTTATAACCTTAATTGCCTTTGATAACCTTAATTGTGGGGGGCGGGGTTAGGGGTATTGCAGCATGTGGGGGAGGAGAGTGTAAACCTTTCCCTCCCCAGCTACATTTTGCCATAGAGCAGGGGAGTTGGGACCTTCTATTGGCATCAGTGAATATTCAGGGCTTTATGAAATAGATCTGGAGCCCTGTGAAATAGATTCGGGGCTGAGGCCCCATGGACCCAGTTCTAACAATGCCCCTGACTACTAGCTTAGATGGCTTTAAAAGGGGGCTTAGGAAAATCCATGGAGGATAGTTTTGTCAGTGGCTACATGGAGCTTCCATGTTTAGAAGCAGAGTGCCTCTGAATGTAAGTGACTGGGCAGCAACCGTGAGAGAGGGCTCTTGCCTTCAAGATCTACTTGTGGGCTTCCTGGAGGCATCTGGTGGCCACAAGGGGAAGTAGGTTGCTGAAGAAGATTGACCTTCGGTCAGATCCAGCAGGGCTCTTCTTGAGTTGTTACGATAATCCTGCACTTTACATACGTTTTCAAAAATAATAATGCCTGACTTCTGAACCCTACAGAAAACACACTGGTATATGTGTGTATGTGGGCATAAATATTACATAAAAATGAGCTACTTAAGGAGGTGCTGAGGCAAGCTGGAATATAAACAACTCAATCCCACTCCCACACCTCTCTCACCTTGTCAACAAAGACAAGTTCAGCAGATAGAAAGCAGAGCAGGGGCAGAATTAGCAGGTGAATCTTATTATCTCACTTCTGCTCATTAACTGCAAGGGTTGTCCACATTGGGGTGGGACTTGAAGCGCACAAACAGCAATGGGAAGATTGTAAGTGGGAGCCAGGAGAGGGAGCTCACTTTCAGGTTTTGCACCTCCCATGTGTTTCACCTTGGGACCACCAGGGGATCTACTGATACCTCCTTTTGAATTACCTTATTAACAAATATCTTTAGCTTTTGTCTATGGGTATCATCCTTTCAACAGCTGTGAGCAATTCCATTGGTACTTCAAGGACTACTCACTGAAGAGCACACTAATTAATCTGATCCAGTTGACTTCTGTGAATAAAAAGGTGGAAGTTTTTATTGTTTGGGGTGCCTATTTTTGCTGGCCCAGGCCTGATTCTGATTTGAAAACCAGAGGTAAGCCTATGGAAAAATTGAATTTCACTGCCCTAAGCATGAACCGCATGCTTTTGTTCCATTAGAATGAGGTAAGATCTCCCTAATAAACAATTAAGATTTGTCTGTGAACATGTGAAAGCATGTGTCCACCTGTACTCCTGCCATAAGAAATACAATACATGGATCCATTATTATTATTATTATTATTATTATTATTATTATTATTATTCTAAGAAATTACTCTTCAAGGACTTGGCAGCTCCTCATTCTCTACTAGATAATCTTTCTTCATATAATTAGCCCCTCTAACCAATCTCCATACTCCGAGATAGGCATCCTTTAATGAGCTTTTAGCAAGTCCTTCAGTGCTGCCACCTTCAGGGATGACAGCTGCATTTGCTTCTCCCATACTGCTGTCCTTCTCCTCCATGCTTTGCTGGCTGCTTCCAATTGCTGGCTCCTCTATCATTGTGTCCCCGGGCTCTGTCTCCTTGAACATCTCCTCCATTACAAATGGTGGCTGGCCTCCATCACAATCTTTCTTCTTCTCCTCCTCCTCCTCTCCACTTTCTTTCTCCAGGTCTTCATAATTACTCTGTTTTCTGGTTTCAATGTATTTGGCCACACAGTAAATGACGGAGCCCACGGTATTGACCACCACACCTGCTATAAACAGTTTTGTGGGTTCTACGTCACTGAAAGCCACCATACCGACTGTGATGGTTGCAATGCTCTTTACTACCCCAACAAAACTGGTGGTTACAGCTGAGTTGATGTACGTGCAGTGAAGGGTGGTAAAATTCATGGCACAGCCAATCAAGACACATGCGATAAAAATGCATGTCATGATGGGATCTTTCCATCCTGGGAAGGACCAGACGTTGATGGCATCCATGCTGGCAAAGGAGCAGATAATGAGAAAGGGTGTGGCTGAAACAGCAATGACATACTGGGCTGTCAGGGGCCCATAGTCACTATCTGCACTTGTCTTTTGAATGAGTACCAAATATGCCGCATGCACCAGCACGGCCAGCACACCAGTCACATACCCAACAGGATCACCAGTCAGGTCACCCGCACCTGTTGATTTTGAAAAAGAAGAAAGAGTAATGTAAGAGAAGAAATGTAAACATGCATTTACATTTACTTTACTTTTATATGATGTTCTTGCATTAGCTATACTCACAGAGGACAGGTTTATCAAGGGCCCTTACCCAATGTTAGGTAAAGGGAACTTGGAACAAACAATATAAATAATAATAATAATAATAATAATAATAATAATAATAATAATAATCACCACATAGCACTCCTAAGCTTTGAGACGCAGATGGCCAGCTCCTGCTGAAGAGAATGCTGGACTAGATCGATTCTGGACTGATCCGGCAAGGCAATTTGGACCAAGGCAATTCTTATGTTCCTCAAAAGAGGTGGGGCTGCCCTTCAACATACTGGGAAGGATCCTAAGTTGTCTGGGTGCTAGTGCGATTTGTGTTGCACTAGGGGGGGAAACCAATGCTTCCGCAAAGTCAATAGCACTTACTAGAGTGATGGGTTTCTTATTGACACTGCACAAGCATTAGTTTCTGCTAGCAAGAAATAAATAGCACTAACAGTGAAACACCATTGGATTCTTCCCACCTCGTCCCATCTAAATATGGCTTTGACAGAGTACTCTATTCTGTCCCTAGCCTGACACGCTATGTGAATGTCTTTAAAGTAAACAGGTAGTAGAAAGCATTCTCTCTGTATTTGGATTTCAATACATATCCAAATTGAGTGGAATCACAGTAAACTTAACAAAACTAGATAGTTATGAACCATGATTAGTAAACAGAAAACCAAATAAATAATTGCATTGAACTTTTGTCAGAACTTGATTGCGATTCCATATCTTCAAAAACCAAAATGGATTTGATCAGTGAATTCAGCACAGCTGTTTTGAATTCTGCATTTATATGCATAGCTGACTTTGTTTTTATATTTATTTTAAGTGGATAAAGTTACAGCCTTTATTGTCTCTGTCCATATATAGTTATTGCTATCAGCTTTTTCAAGCATGCATACAGTTATGTTGTGCTGCTGTATCTTAATCATGAAGTGAACTTTTCATAGTTTCTAATGTCAACCTGGCCATTTTGCTGGTGTTAGAGAATGATGCAAAATTTCTCCAGTTTAAGGGCCCTGATGTGAATTAAGTTGGCTTTCAGAATTATAGAACTGAGTTTAGGATCTGAAACAAGTGTCTTTCATGAAAAGATTCATCACTGGCTGGTGTTTTTTAAAAGGAATCTTGGTTTGGATCCTACCCAGTAGTTTGTAGAGAGATTTTTACCCATTACTCAAACCCACTGGCAGCAACGCACCCTTTGGGGGAAATCACAAAAGCCATCAGTCTGCTGCACTGAGCATCAAGTTTTGGAAGGAGAATGGTTGTCTGCTTTAGAAAGTTATAAAATGTTCTCCATGCTTACACTTGACCATGCTTAAAGAAACTACACTGCTGTTCCATTCCTGTGTGAATTCCCTCTCACCTTTCAGGCCCCAATTGAATGGATTATCAAAGACGGGGGAAAGCCAGGCTAAAAACAGAGCAAAGATGGATTCTACCTAACAGCAAAGCCTGAGTTTATAGGGAAAGGAAGGAAGGAAGGAAAGATTTTATCAAAATCAACTTCTTGTTACTAGAATGGTCAGAAATAGGGGAGACAAAGGAACTGAAGGATACCAACATTTTCACAAATCAGGACATAGCAATTCTCCCAATGGCATACATTTTGGAGGGATCAGGAATCCAGTTCTGCAAGAGCATTTCTCCTCTCCTAATGCTGGCAAAATGGTTAGTCGCAGAGCAATTGCAGCAGTAGCACGGAGCAATGTTTTGAAGGTGGACACATTTGTCCCGTATGCCAATGCAAAATTTCCCAGTGGCTCTCTAATTTTCATGTTTTGTCCTCAGTTGTATCACTTTTATAGCAAGCAAGTACCAATAACGATATGCAGAAACCTGCTCATCTCCTTCGTATTAGGTTGATGACTATAATGTTTTACATAGCAAGAGGTTGAATGAACTCAAAACTCAAAAAGAGGTTGAATCAACTCAACAGGTTGAAGAGCAAAGGGATGATAGTTAATCTTGTACCAGAATCAGCTGGCATTCACATTGGGGGAAACAAAAGGATTGACAGCCTGTGGTTTGGCAATGGCTTACTTGGCGGTATGATGACCGAGCAGTCATGTCGCACTGGTGTTCATTTTGTGTGCGTTAAACCATGGTCAAAACAGATTTGCAGATTTTTGTAGAATTGTGTAGCCCTAGAAAAGCCAAAACTAGTCTGTATTAGTGTAACTAGTATCATTGTGATAGACAAGTGCATGTTTGGTAAAATGATCATGGCCATTTATTGGTGACTGTCTGTGATGAGAAACACGCTTCACACTCGCCAATTCCCAGAGCATTTTTGTAACTGTTTTTAAAGATTAGAAATAGAAGAGGGCAAGGAGAGGTGGAGTGCGTGTCCACAAATGCGCTCATGCAGACAGTTTGTCTTAGAAGTGAAATTGTCCACATCAGAAGATGGTTGGGATTTCCTCTAGTGATTTTACCATCCCATTGACTTGCATGGGACTTGAGCAAATGAATACATGGTGTGGAGAAAGTAGCTTGGGAGATGTTCTCCTCCTCTCATAATACTAGGACCTGGGGCCATCCATTGCTGCTGAATGAAGGCAGACTCAGGACAGATGAAAGAATTTCTATGCACACAGTGCATAAACTATGGACATTGCTGCTGCCACACATTGCTGCAGTGATGGCTGCCAACTTGGACATCTTTAAAAGTGGATAGAATAAATTCATGGAAATTAAGGCTATCAATGGCTGAGAATCATGATGGTAATATGCCTCTTAATATCAGTTGCTAGGGAACATGAGTGGGAGGGTGCTATTGCCTCCATGTCCTGCCTGTGGGTTTCCCATGGGCAACTGGTTAGCCACTCTAGAAAGCAGGTAGCTGGACTAGATAGGCCTTTGATCTGATCCAGAAGGGCTCTTCCTATGTTCTTAGGAGACTAAGAATGAAGAATGAAGGAATGAAGAAAGAACAGGTCCTCCCTTGTGGCAAGTTCTCTTCCCCCAACCTTGCACAATTATCAATTTAGTGGTGCTGGATCAGGCTAGTGCCAAAAAGGTTCCTGTTGCTCCATAGAAGCCATCACCTACGTCATCTGAATGGTACAAATGGATCATCCAAAGTCTAGCCCAAATGCAGTCACTGATAGCTATCAGTGATGGATTCTTCTATAGAAATGTAGCACTTATTAAAGCAATCCATGTCCAGACAACACCCGCTCAGAAACAAACAATGAAGGAAAAACAATGCCACAGGTATTTATATAGAAGCAAATATAAAGTTAAGCTACCTGCAGTCATTGCCTCAAATTCTATTCAGATCTCTTCGTAGACCAGATATTTAGCTTCTAGTATACATCATATTTCCACAACCTTCCAAACTAGGCAACGATCCTATTTCAGGAAAAAAAAATATGACAACCCTCCCTCTTCTTTATTGAATAACTGAATAGGAAGGCATTAGAGCCAGTTAATTGTTCTGTCTACTCGGTTCTTGGGATAGTTTAATCATGGTTGTTTTACCCAATCAGATTCATCTCAGCCTGACTATCTATTTCTACATAGAAGTGAATGGGCGAAGAGCATGATGATCCAGAATTAGTTTTCACTCCTAAACATACATACGTGCATACATAAAGCTCTGCCAATCCAATTATTCCTTGTCCCTGTCTATTAAGGCACTGATAATAGACTTTAATTATAGATTATAGAGACAGCGACACTGCCTGGTGGATCCACAATGTGGATTTTCTGGAGTTTTTCCTCATCCTTGACAACAGCTGATGTGTAACAGACAAGCCAGGCAGCTGCAAATAACAAGGGACTAGAGGAAAGGAGAAGGGCTGGGAAAACCAGCTGGACCACTTCAGACATAACTCTCTCTCTCTCTTTTTTTTTAACACAGAGATAACCTCCATTAGGAATGAAAAAAACCACATATCCATCTATATATACTGCCATTAGTGGAAAACATGGGAGTATAAAGTGTGCTGTGATGACAGATGTTTAAAAGCTGTTTAAAAGTACAATCCCCACACACATACACATAGAGATCATCTACGTGAGTGTGGATAGAAAAATGTGAATGTGTTTTCAGATATGAATTAACATTTCTGATGGAGAAAAAGAACGTGGGTGGACACAGAACCCCACAAGCCTTGGTTCAATCCAAACATAAAGAAAAGGGATTGTAGTGAGTTGATGTGGATTTTTTTTAATGTAATATCGCCAAGTTAAAGTTAGAAGTAGAGCGGTGTCACATTCCCCCCCCCCCATTTATACCCAAATAGTACACATACTAAGCTAACATATAAGGATGTTACACTGGTGTACATTGATATAAAACCAGACATGTATATTTGCCAGGTGGAGCAGGCAGTTGGTTGGGGCTCCCTGATCCATTTCTACAACTTTAAAAACATACATGAGTGACTGTGAAGGAGCCCTTAGGGGAGCAGCAATGTCGAGTGAGGCTGAAGGATTGCGAGGAGGATGGGCAGAATGAGACAAGAAAGACCCTGTGGATGATGGGAGAAGGAGTGGTGGTAAAGGATGGAGTTAAGAACATGGGTGAGTTAATACTAATATTATAATATGGGCTGAAGAATTTGTGAGCCCAAAGAGTTGAAGTCTTTTGAAGAATGATGAGGCTGGGATGAGATGCTGGTGGAATTGGTAGACAGTGAAAGAAGTGGAATACAGCATTCACAGAAACAGGACAAAGAATTTGAAGGGGTGTGAAGAACGGACCATAAAGACGGGGAGGTGACTCAGGAAGTGCGTTAGGATGAAACTATGCAGGGAAATTGATGGGGTGGAAAACAGAAATGTGTTGAGGAGTAGTGTGGAATCATGTAAGTTAACGTGGGCTCGAGACATGGTCAGAGAGGCAACAATAAATGAAGGGAGCGTGGAAGGAATCGGATATGGAGGGTGATATGGAAAGAGTTGCACGGGGGAGCCAAACAAAGGGCCAGGCAGAGATGAGAGGGCCACGGGCATCGCGGTGGGTGCTGGGTTTGTTGAGTTGGGAGACGCTGATGAGGGCAGGAGAGGGAGGAGATGTGGAAGAAAGGAGGGCATGTGAAGGAATGAGGAGGGCTGAGAAAATGTGCATAGAAGAGCAGGGGGGGTAAAATTAAGGAGGGGGCCATGTGGGGGCGAGTTGAGAGGGGGTAAGGAAAGGGGTGCGCTGGGGCAGGAGGGTCCTCGCGAAATGCGCGCTGCGGGCTGCGCGGAGCCCGGGCCCGCGCCTCCGCCGGCCTCCCCCACTCACCTGCCAGCGCCGCCCCGCAGGTGGTGATGAGCACGGCCACCGACACCCCAACCGAGGGGACGCCGTTCTTGAGCACCAGCACGCCGATGAGCAGGGTGACGAGGGGCAGGCAGCGCTTAAAGACCACGTACATGGGCAGGCTGAGGCCGTGCAGCGACCAGAGGGTGAGGCTGGACTGCAGCGTGGAGAGCACCGTGACCCCGGCGAAGAGGCGCGCCAGGCTGAAGCCGAAGGGCGGCACGTCCAGGGCGCCCCGGCGCCGCAGCACCTCCAGGCTGAGCGCCGCCGTGGAGCTGGTCAGGCACTGCAGCAGCGTCAGGAAGGCGAAGTGGTAGCGGCTGAGCAGAAACTTCAGCAGGATGTTGAGCGAGCCCGAGAAGACCCCGTGCGCCACCGCCACCGAGATGCCCAGCGCGCGGCCCCGGCACAGCTGCATGGCGCCCGGTGGGCTGCCCCCGCTCCCGGGGCGGCGGCGGCTCCTGCTGAGGACGACGATGAGGCGGCGGCGGCGGCGGCGGCGGGGATGCCCTCCACCGGCCTCGGGGCCGGCCAGGCGCCTGGGTGCAGCTGCGAGAGGCAAGCAGCAGCAGCAGCAGCAGCAGCAACTTTACGGGCAGCCCAAGCGCTGCTCTGCTCGGCGCGCCGACGAAGGGCTCGGCGGGAGGACAGGACGCGGGACAGCGATCCGGAGGGGCGGGCAGCTCGGCCCCGCTGGGAAATGCCTCTGCAGGCTCGGGAACCTGCTGCCGCCCACAAGATCCCCCGGCTCCGCTCGCTGACGCAGAGGGGGGCTGGGGGGCTGTGCGCTTCCCATTACCTTAATGAAATGGGAACAATTGGAGGAGTCGCTCTTGACCCGCCGAGATGGTTCTGAGCATGAATCATGGGTCGCCTTTGTTCCTGGAAGAAGAAAAAGAAGAAGAAGAAGAGGAAGAAGAAGGGAAGGGGGGTGGGAGGGAAAATCCAAAGGTTGGGGTAAGTGCAATCCCCTCGCCTTTCAACTGTTGTTTTTAAAGAACACATTAAGTTTTGTCTCCCCTTCCCAGCACAAAGAAACTAATAACTCGGTTGCAAACCCTCCATGCGCGCGCACGCACACACGCACCACCGCGCACACACCCCGTTATTAACAAAGCGAAAATAATAGCCACCCGAGGCTGCGAATCCCCATGTCTATAGGTGATGCTTTTCGGTGCAGAATTCACTCACGGAAAAGCCATCCATCCCTTATTAAATGAACGTGGGCAGGGTCCTCATAAGGAAATACAAATATTGATCCAGCCTTGCCTGGCAGCGGGTCTTCTGCAAGCTACAGAAACAGGTGCTTCGAAAGCAGCAGCAGCGGCAGCAAGAATTAACCCTTCCGGGGAAGGTAGCTTAATTGTGCGCTCGGGTGGATTTTGATGTAATGCTTTGGGAAATCGTGGTCAATGCAGACACACCAGAGCGTAAGGTGATGTAACATCAGGGCGGGTTTTACACAGGTGTGTGTGTGTGTGTGTGTGTGTGTGTGTGTGTGTGTTTAAATCACGCCTGGAGATGCCCCCGGGGGTCAGCTATAACTAGAATGATGTTCGTAAACTCATCATGGAATTCACAACAGCAGCAGCAGCCCAAACATCCACAAGTGTGCAGGCATAACAACTCCTTTTTTGTTGTTTATTCATTCAGTCGCTTCAATGGTTTTGAGGTTTGGTGCTTCATAAATGATTTTGCTGCCTGTCACTGAAAAGGAAGCCCAGAAATGGGAAAAAGCAACTTTTTTGCCTTCTCTCCCATCTTCTCCCCTGTGTGTGTTTAACAGTTTGAAACAGAAGTAGTGGGTTATGCACCTATTTTCAAAAGAGTGCATGGCTGCAGTGAGGGAGAAGGCAGGTGGGAAAGAGACATTTTGACTTATTTATTACATTTTAAACCTGCCCAATTAAAAAAAAATACTCTGGGCTGATTACAAAGCTAACTATATATAACACAGATTAGCTGCTTTTTCAGTAGATAAATAGAGTGAATAGGCATCAATTCATTACCATCTAGGGCAGGATCTACACTACTACTTCATAACAGTATTGAAGTGCACTGACAACTGTTGAGGACCATGGCACATTCCATATACCGTTTTCAACCCACTTTCAAAATGTTATAACCTGCTTGGTCTGGTACCTTAAAAATGTGGAGCCCGATCTGATGCACATTTATTCCAGAGTCCCACTATCTTTAGTGGGCTTGTAACTCCGATAAGGAGATGAGACCAAAGGACAAGGATGTCCCAGCATCCCAGTTCCAACAGCCAAACTGGAGCTTCTGAGAAGCCAACAAGCAGATCATTCTTAAGGCAACACAACCCTTCTCTGTTGCATATCCCCTAGCAACTGGTTTCCAGAGGCCCACTGACTGCATATCGCTCACCTGATCTTTCATAGACCCACTAACCTCCATGAATTTGTGTAAATCCCCTTTGCCTAAGCTAGTGAAGCTTTCCTGGTCTTTCCCTCCTTTGTCAAGAAGAGTGGAACAATGCACGTTGCAAAGCCACACACTGAGTTCTCCTTCCTTTCTGTAGAATTTATAATTCATCTGACTCCCTGTCCCATTCCAGAAGCCTCATGTGGGTAATGAGGGTAGGACCTGGCTTAATCTAAACTAGGGGTTATAGAGAAGGGGTTTGGAACTCCCTACCCTCAGTGGTGTAGTAGTAGGCACTCATCAAAGGAGTCCCCATAACCATGCCCCAAAGAGAGCCCAAAAATACAGACAGCTCTGTTGTCCCCAACACAAGCCAGTTCTAGCAGTTCTAATCTCCAAGCCACCAAAAAATATTTGCTTCTAAGCACAGAGGGAACAGGGACAGCTAAGGGGGCAGGTGACAGGTGGCATCATCACTTCTACTAATCAAAAAGTCCCAGGACTTTGACTCTGTGAGTCCATGCTGCAGATGTGACCATATTACCTATAATATCTAATCCTGCTCTCCAGCATAATAATTTTCAATCCATTCATCTATGAGCGTCACCAGAAAGGGGGGGATTGTGTTTCCCTACCGTTGCTTTCCCCCCACTTTGGTCCCACAATACATGAGGAAGAAAGAGGAAATAAACTATGATCACGTGGCCCATTCAGTGGACGTTTTTTCCTGCTGCTTCTGCTGCACACAGCAGGAAATGGCAGCACATTTTGCTACAGCCGAAGTCAGATTTGTTTGTAGGGCCAACCCGTAGTGTTACCCTTACATTTTGGAGGTAGCATTGGGATCCCAAGTTACAGCACCTCCTTTTTGGGAGGATCACCGTGAGGAGAGGGGCAAATCATAGAATAATGTGACATGGATCCAAGACAAATAATGATTGCAGGAGGCTTTTACAAAACATTGTCAAGGCTCTAATCAGTGTGGTATTTTAGAATGTAGTACTTCTAAAGAGACTCTCCAGAAGTGGTATGCTTTATATTCTGTGTCCTTAAAGTCTAATGCATATTGGGCAGCTGATTAGATGATTGTGAATGAACATGTCTCCAAAAGGACATTGCAGGCAGTTGCTATTATGTCTGTCAAAACCTCCACTTCGAGGACCAAGGGGATGGATTTAGAATGGGAGGTGCATTAATTACTAGAAGAACAGGAAGAATTAAAGAAGAGTTGAAGGCTTTGTTTGACAGTTATGATCTTCCCTCACACCCCCTAACAGAAAAATGGAAGGGAGTTGAAGACTGTGAGGAAGCTGGAGTTGAGAGAGAGAGAGAGAGAGAGAGAGGAAAAAGGGGAAAGGCCTGTTAAGCTGATTGAGGATTAACATTGTATATGCTTGTTAATTATTCATTTCTTTCAATAATTATTTATACATTTTATAAACACCTAACTGACTCTTCTATCCTTTGAGTATACTTAATACCTGCAGGGCTGTTGAAACTAAGGAAGAAAAAAAAAAACCCAGGCAGCAGACCCTCATCAAAAAAAATGGGTAAGGGCTCCTAGACAGTATTACCCTTCCTTTGAGCACACATTGGTAGAAATTGGGTAGCAAATTACTTTAATTATCTAATATATTAAATAACCTTTGGCATATTACACAATTTGTACAGCTGTTTTTGCTTTGCACTGTTGTACTATGCCTTCCCATTGCGTCCTTGGTACCTATTGTTCCAAGCATCACATTTCTAGGTACAGACCTGACACTGTAATAGGCCCCAGCAACTTTGTATACTTAAAAAAAAAATCAAGATTCTGACATTTTGAATTCAAGAGGCTCAACTTTACCACTCAAGTATGACAATGTTCATCTAACCCCTTTGGAAGGAAGGAAGGAAGGAAGGAAGGAAGGAAGGAAGGAAGGAAGGAAGGAAAGGAAAGGAAAGGCTTACACCAGCTACAACTCTACCCCACTTTCCCTTCCCTCCCACCCGTTTTTTAAAAATTCATTTTTTGTTTGGAGACAACTTATTTCCCTGGCTTTGCAATGGCCATCTTTCCAGAAACAATACCAATCTATATCTGGTCCTATGAATATTGCACTAAGAACTTGCAGGAAGAAGAACACAAATGTTGTATAATTGTTGGACAAACATGTGGCTAACACCTTAAGTGTTACTTCCAATATTATGATTCAATGCATGTCTCAAATTGTAACATAGCTATTGAAAATGTATTCTGAAGGTTGTTGTTTGCTTCCTGCTCTTCTTCGCAACTACCTTCTGAGAAACACTGGGAAAGTTTGCACATAACTACAACCCATAGGTTAAACAATCCATGGGAGGTTGGGGAGGAGTGAGAGAGAACAGGGGCACTGCCTGCAGCACAACCACCATTTCCACTTTAAATCAATAACTGACAATCAACCTATCCATAGCTTGATGAACATGGAGTGCAAACCTAGCACTCCGGGTTCATACATCTTGCTCAGTAACCTACAGATGGGCCAATCATAGGTTGGTGAGTAAAAGCAGAAGTGGCAAGCGCACAGGAGGCAGTGCACTTGCTCTCTCCCACTTGTGTACGACAGCCCATGGGGTTGTTTAAACCACGGGCTGTCATTATTTGCAATCCAGATCAGGGACTTGGTCCAGTCTTATGACTGACTGAGTGGAGAGTTGAACCCAGTTTTTCCTTTTCCAAGTTCAACATTCTTTCCTCTACAGTACATTGTCCATTTCTCCAACCTGATCCAATCTTTTCAACCTAATCTTTTCATCTTCTTCTTCTTCTTCATCATCATCATTATCATCATCATCATCACCATCACCATCATCATCGTCTTAGCATCACCCTAATACATGTTCTGAATTTCCACACTGTGATTTCAGGTTTTGTGACCATGGGAGGGTGTCCTGAATGCAGAATAGAATGAAGAGTAGCAGCACAACAACACTAGATAAGATCTTGAATGAAAACAGGGCACACTGCTGCTGGTTAAATTGTTGCCATTAAATTGTATTAAGTAGCCAAACGAAGGGCTGATAATCTCTTTCCCCCTGAAATCTCAATTTCATGGTGATCTTGGAGGAAGGAGACTGGAACAGACAGTCATGTGCACGTGCATGAACAAACATGCACAAACACATAGAGGGCTGGCCCTGAAGCTTTCCATTATGTTTTCTTTGTAATATTCTTATGGAGCGAGGGGGGGGGGTCATTTAATTTTTTGAGATCCCCTTTTCAAGAAACTGAAACATTTACAATACAATTGTAGAGCGGTCTTCCCCAGCCAACCACACCCTTTTCAGGATATTCTATGCCAGTCTTCCACAACCTGGTGCCCTCCATGTTAGAGTGTACTTCCCAGCATTCACCAGCCTGCATGGAGGGCACCAGGTTGAGGAAGCCTACTCTAGTCCATTCACCCTCCCCTCTGGTTTTCCATCCTTACCCCCACCCACCACACACACACACAGCCAATTAGAATTCCATAGCCAGTGAACATGTTCTGTTCTCACTGGGCTGTTTCCAGGCTATTTCTACAACTTCAGAAAAATATCCCATTTCTGCCCCTCCCCCCAAGTAAATTAAATTAAATGATCAGCACTGTGAGGATCCCAGTCAAATGATGTCCTGAGGGGTACACATCCTCAGTTGCCAACCCAGAGGTGAAAGAGGTGTGGAGAAAGCAGAAAAATTAGATTGGTGGAAGTCTGCATGATTAGCCCACCATGCCTCCCTTCCTTCTCGAAGAAGTTCTCAAGGAAAACTAGCTGCTAACCTGGGACATTACATTTCATAAATGGAAGAAATCAGGGCACACACAAACACAATGAAGATACTGAGAGAAGGTCCATTAACACAGCTAGGATTCTAGCAGCCTATATTTGTTGTTTATTCGTTCAGTCGCTTCCAACTCTTCGTGACTTCATGGACCAGCCCACGCCAGAGCTTTCTGTCGGCTGTCGCCACCCCTAGCTCCCCCAAGGACAAGTCTGTCACCTCCAGAATATCATCCATCCATCTTGCCCTTGGTCGGCCCCTCTTCCTTTTGCCTTCCACTTTCCCTAGCATCAGCCTCTTCTCCAGGGTATCCTGTCTTCTCATTATGTGGCCAAAGTACTTCAGTTTTGCCTTTAATACCATTCCCTTAAGTGAGCAGTCTGGCTTTATTTCCTGGAGTATGGACTGGTTTGATCTTCTTGCAGTCCAAGGCACTCTCAGAATTTTCCTCCAACACCACAGTTCAAAAGCATCTATCTTCCTTCGCTCAGCTTTCCTTATGGTCCAGCTCTCGCAGCCATAGGTTACTACAGGGAATACCATTGCTTTAACTATGCGGACCTTTGTTGTCAGTGTGGTGTCTCTGCTCTTAACTATTTTATCAAGATTTGTCATTGCTCTCCTCCCAAGTCTTCTGATTTCCTGGCTGCAGTCAGCATCTGCAGTAATCTTTGCGCCCAGAAATACAAAGTCTGTCACTGCCTCCACGTTTTCTCCCTCTATTTGCCAGTTATCAATCAAGCTGGTTGCCATAATCTTGGTTTTTTTGCGGTTTAACTGCAACCCAGCTTTTGCACTTTCTTCTTTCACCTTCATCATAAGGCTCCTCAGTTCCTCCTCGCTTTCAGCCATCAAAGTAGTTTCATCTGCATATCTGAGATTGTTAATGTTTCTTCCTGCGATTTTAAGCAGCCTATATAGCCACATACAATGCACTGAATGGGAATGCCTTGCATCCCAGTTGGGAGATCTGAGGGTCACCAAGGCCATGGAGGAATACACTTGATAAATCATGTTTTGGAATAGAAGATTCACACAGATTTTGTGGGGGGAAAGGTTGGAAGACACAAGACTGCTGGAGATTCCTGCTCACAGATATTTCCTGTTAAAATCCATTCAGATTTTCTATTCCAATAGCAACATTTCCCAAGTGTTATTTCTTTTTTAAAAAAATCATTCCAATGCATTCCATTGAGGGTGCGGGGGAATTCTGCAGCAACCAACAATGAACGAGCAGGTGGCAGCTTAGAAGGAACCAAATTTTGCATCAAGAAAAGATGCATCATTTATTCACATTTCATAGGTGCAAGGCCCTTTGACTACTGGCAGTCTCTCTTGGTCACTATTTTCTGAGACCTAGGACTGGGGAGATCCAGGTTTAAATCCCCCCATAGACATGAAGTTCACTGGGAGGCTTTAGGCCAGTCACTATGTCTCAGTCTAACCTACCTCACAGGGTTACTGTGTAGGGTGACCACAAGAAAAGGAGGACAGGGCTCCTGTATCTTTAACACTTGTACAGAAAGGGGAATTTCAGCAGGTGTTGTTCAGCAGGTGACCTCCCATGGATGGATTCACCAGCACCTGGTGAAATTCCCTTTTCATCACAACAGCTAAAACTGCAGAAGCCCTGCCCTCATGACCAGGTACAAAAGAGGGATGAAGAGGGAATTTCAGCAAATGCTTCATGCATAAAAATGACACCTGCTGAAATTCCCTTTTCTATGCAACTGTTAAAGCTACAGGAGCCCTGTCTTCCTTTTCATATCGCCACCTTGTTACTGTGTGGATAAAAGAGGGTGGGAGAACTATGTAAACTGCCTTGGGCTCCGTGGAAGAAAATATATATATATATATATATATATATATATATATATATATATATATATGGGGCAGGATATAAATCCTAAGCTCTTCTCAGTCTTGACAGCCCTAAAGACTTTGTCTGTATCCTCAGACACTGGCATCTCAGAGGAACCCAAGTTGACAGGGATGTTAGACCTTACTCACTATTATTATTATTATTTATTTATTTATTTATATAGCACCATCAATGTACATGGTGCTGTACAGAGTAAAACAGTAAATAGCAAGACCCTGCCACATAGGCTTACATTCTAATAAAATCATAATAAAACAATAAGGAGGGGAAGAGAATGCAAACAGGCACAGGGTAGGGTAAACAGGCACTAGGTAGGGTAGGGTTTTGGGCAAATCTGTTCCAATGAGCCGCTGAGCAATCTCTGTTTCCTACAGGGGACCCGGAAGGAATTAGACTATGCACTACTCATTGGATGAGCCAAATGGAGACACCCTTTAATCTTTCTTAGGGATGATTCACTGACGATGTACACAGGCAAACTCTCACTAGTTTCAAAGGATCCACACTAGTATAAGTAGTGACTGAATTAGTCTTCCAAGAACACTAATTTTAATGTAGAATTGCAATAATTTAACAGCATACTGTGATAAAAACAGAGTGGTCTCATAGAAATCTCACATTTTCACGGCATGGGCAAAGCCATGTAAACGGCGGGAAATGAAAGAACTTTAACGTGCCCTTAAAATAAGGATTAAACGCTAATGACATTTCTACTTCAAAGGCCACTTTGAAGGACCCCAAGATACTGCTGTGAACCTTAAAAGCCTCTTCTCTCTCTCTTTTTTTTTTTTTTTTTAAGAAATCATTATGCTTCAAGAATTAAAAGTTGGCTTCCAATTACTGCTGATGAAACATTTTTCACTATGCTATAAGTTGTTTATATCCTTTCAGCTTTAGAAATAAATTGTTAAGGTTAAAAGCCGCACTACATTTATTTAACATTAAACGTATTTGGGGCAAGATTGACTTGTTTTTCTAAAAGGGCACTAAGTAGCAACTTGTGACACAGAAGTCAGTAAATGGTGAGGCTGACAGTATTAGATTTCAATGTATTTGTTGAATGAGGAAATCAGGCACTACTGTCTCTTTAATCAAAGTGATTAAGTCATTAATAATAGTGAGATTTCTGACTTCATATTTGATGATTATTTAGTTTAAGTCCATAAGGTTTTATCTTGCTAAATATTTTTCCCCATTTTCCAATCCCACCCTTCTCTCTGTCACACACACACACACACTTTACAAGATATTCTATCACCTCCATTTTCTCCAACATGTTGTTTGTACAATGACCAGGAGGAGGAGATAAAAGGAAGAACTAGTAGTGCTTGAAATAATCAATTTTATTGCAGAGGACTAGCATATTTTTTTAAAGCTTGAATATTACCAAAAGCTATTTGCAATAGCGTTATGGTTTTGTGTAATTTCTCGGCTGATAAATTTACAAGTGTTTGTGACACTTCAATCTCCTGCAAGATCCTTTCAAGAAAAACAGAAAATGGAACTTTTGGGTTTTTTTAATATAGTAAACAGACCTCTCAGTAAACAAATTCAGAAATTAGTTCTAGTTTTGAAGCTTCATGGAACACCTCCTCTCAGAACAGCTTCTCCACACATAGATCAGCACTTCAGTTGATATCAGGGGAGCCTCTTGCACATTCCAATGCATCCCAGTCTCTGGATAAGGGACAGGATTTGGCTTGCAGGTATAGCTACAGATGGAACTATTATGGAATTCATCTGCCCAACTAATTAAAAAGTAATTAAAAAATAGTGACCTCAACTCTTCTCAGAATAGATCATCTTATAATCATAACAGGAAATGCTGGATATATGCAGGATCAAAAATGAGCTAGGATCAAATGTAGCCCAAACAAACAAGAATCCCAAACCTTTTTCTTTCTTTTTCACGAACTGGTTGGAAAACTACTTGAATGACTTTTTTGAAACTGAAGTGGAACAGAGCTAGAAAAATAAAAGTTCCTGTAGCAGTTAAATGGTTGAAATCTGTATCTGTCAAAATATATGTTTACAAATTATTTAAAATAGAAGGTCTCTTCATGAGAAGTTTCATCTGTAGAATTGGCTTGAAAGGTCCTTCTAGCAGAGGACCCATCCAACTTGGATTTGTGGGGATGGATTTTCAAAAATAATTTTGGGGAAAAACTACAGCTTTAACGTTCCTATAATGTTTCCCTGAACATGGTTTTAGGGAAGGAATAGATAGATTCCCTTCCAGTTTTTAAAGCTAAAAAGCCGCAAACATTGCAATCTTTCCTCATTGGGAAATTGCTCCAGTCTCATGTTCATTTTGGTTGCCCTTTTCTGTGCCTTTATGAAGTATGAAGGCTAGGGGATATGGGTGATGGAAAATAAGCAATGAGAAAATGTTTTGTAAGTGCTCAACTGCTTTACTATTAGGAACATAGGAAGCTCCCTTATACTTTGTCAGATCATTGATCTATCCAGCCCAGTATTGTCGGCACTAACTGGCAGCAGCTCTCCAGGGTTTCAGCAAATGTCTTCTATAATGCATATTGTGACCACCCATAGTCCATGGCTAATTGGCTCACTTGATCTGTCTGCATGACTCTTGAGTTCTCCACCATGGATTCACTGATTTCTCCTTGGAGTAGAAAAACTTCCAGCCTCAGTATTTTCTATCTATGAAATATGTAAATTCTGACTGGCATCACTTATGGCTGTATTGCTTGGTGGCGAGGGACATATAAGCACACAGAATAGCCATACACCTTAGATAAACACAACATTTTGTGTGGCCACTTCAACCACTGTGGTCTGTCTTGCCCTCATGCCCCTCTGGATTCTGTCCAGATACCACAGTTTTGTCTTTCTGGAGTTGGCAATGGCAACTCTGTTTCAGTCACAGCTGAACATGGGCTGAACTGGGTTCGTGTCATAGACAAAGTGAAACAATTTGGTGGGTTTTTTTTCTGATTAAAGAAGAAAATGTAAAAACAGGAAGAATCAAACTAAAGCAGTTAGATAATATGTCATTTACTGTCCATCAGCAGTAAGCACTATATTATAATGCAGCATCAATTCCAAAACATTATCCATAATGAAATCAACTGAATGCTATATACATCAGATTGATGCTACATTGCTGTATGATAAATTCTACATCTGAACAATAATGAATAATCAAATTACAATGCAATTTGCATTCCCTCCCCCATTTGTAGATATAGGACATAATTCCAACAACCTAATATTTACACAATTGCTTGCTATATACCCTATACCATGGGTGGGCAGAAGGTAGATCTCCAGATGTTTTGGACTTCAACCCCCAGAATCCCCTGCCAGCATCGTCAATTGTCAGGAATTTTGGGAGTCAATATCTGGAGATCTAATTTCTCCCTACTTCTGCCCTATACAGTATACAAGTCTAGGAGTGTGTCTTCTCTCCCCTGGTTGATTGGTTGCTTTGCCCACCCACATGGTTTGTGATTATTCTGCTGGCCCATCACAGTTTTTTTTAACTTGTCTTTTAGCTGTATGTCTTAACTTAAAACATCAATTCACATTTTTAAAACAAAAGGCTGTTATCAAGGCAAATAACACAACTTGTGACAGTTCTGTCCTGCCCTGGGAGCGATTTCTTCCGAAACAGCTGTCTTCCATACAGAATATCAGTTGCTATGCAGGAACTACCACTGAAGATGGACGATAGATCTTCACTGTTTCATCCCAAGCGCAGTCTGCCACCTATGAAGAGCAAACACAGCCCACTTTAGAGCTACTAGCAGGAGGTGGGGAGGACAAAAACAAGACATCATAGTATTATGAGTTGGAAGGAAAACCCATATATTAACTTTTGATAGTTTGGTACACAACTTTTAAATGTTTGCAGTGGCAATTCTGCCTATGATTTCATGCAGCTTCCCAAGAATGCTAGAATGAAGCAATATAGATAAAAATAAGTTAAAATTAAAAATTAAAAAGATACTCCGAGGATGACAATTTCATGCATAATCAAAATAAACCTAAAATACCTTTCTAACTAATTTAATCCCCGATAGAAATAAACCTGAAATTGCAATGTCAAGGGTCAGAAAACCCTACCCTCTGCCTGTTTGGTGCATTCTCTTCCCCTTCTTATTGTTTTATTATGATTCTATTAGAATGTAAGCCTATGTGGCAGGATTTTGCTATTTTATTGTTTTACTCTGAACAGCACCATGTACACTGATGGTGCTATATAAATAAATAATAAGAAGAAGAAAACGGCCATAAGCAAGCATGGGTTTTTTGTCATTTGGGAATGTTCAGATGAGACACATGGACACTAGAGAAAGTTTTAGAAGGTTTGGCAGAGACATGTTTCAAAGTTGTACCTCACTATTCCCACAGTTTAAGAATGCATGCCTAGGGCCATTTTCTGATCAGTTAGCTACACATGATTTCGCAAAGTTAGTAGAAAATGCAAAGCTAGAGGCCTGGTCTGAAGGGAATGTGACAAAGTTCCAACTAATCCCATAATTAAATTAACAAAGTCTTCATAGAATCATAGAATAGCAGAGTTGAAAGGGGCCTACAAGGCCATCGAGTCCAACCCCCTGCTCAATGCAGGAATCCACCCTAAAGCATCCCTGACAGATGGTTGTCCAGCTGCCTGTTGAAGGTCTCTAGTGTGGGAGAGCCCACAACCTCCCTAGGTAATTGATTCCATTGTTGTACTGCTCTAACAGACAGGAAGTTTTTCCTGATGTCCAGCTGGAATCTGGCTTCCTTTAACTTGAGCCCGTTATTCCATGTCCTGCACTCTGGGAGGATCGAGAAGAGATCCTGGCCCTCCTCTGTGTGACAACCTTTTAAGTATTTGAAGAGTGCTATCATGTCTCCCCTCAATCTTCTCTTCTCCAGGCTAAGCATGCCCAGTTCTTTCAGTCTCTCTTCATAGGGCTTTGTTTCTAGACCCCTGATCATTCTGGTTGCCCTCCTCTGAACATGCTCCAGCTTATCTGCGTCCTTCTTGTATTGTGGAGCCCAAAACTGGACACAATACTCTAGATGAGGCCTAACCAGGGCCGAATAGAGAGGAACCAGTACCTCACGTGATTTGGAAGCTATACTTCTATTAATGCAGCCCCAAATAGCATTTGCCTTTCTTGCAGCCATATCGCACTGTTGGCTCATATTCAACTTGCAGTCTACAACAATTCCAAGATCCTTCTCGTTTGTAGTATTGCTGAGCCAAGTATCCCCCATCTTGTAACTGTGCATTTGGTTTCTATTTCCTAAATGTAGAACTTGGCATTTATCCCTATTAAATTTCATCCTGTTGTTTTCAGCCCAGCACTCCAGCCTATCAAGATCACTTTGAAGTTTGTTTCTGTCTTCCAGGGTATTAGTTATCCCACCCAATTTTGTGTCATCTGCAAATTTGATCAGCGTTCCCTGCACCTCCTCTTATTAAATACTGTTTTGTACCAACCTAAAGCAAATTAGAATATTTCAGAAAATAGGAATATGTTCTTTAGGGGGAGGAGGAAGAAAAGTACAAACTATATTATATTTGATAATGTAAACATTCTGTAGCCAAACCCTAGAACGAAAGAGTGATACTTATATAGAATTGTATTATCTAACATATGGCACTGTTAGAAAGAGCCAAAGAAATGAATTCACAGCTGTAAAAGAAGTTTCTAAATATCAAGTCAAACATACTTTTGACTACAAACCAACCTGTAAACTTTTTAAAAAATGGCTCACTATTTAAAAAAAAAAAATCCAAAAGGTTTTTAAGTTGTGTTACTCTAAACCCAAATGAAAATTCAACTAATACAGCACATTGTGAAAGCAGGAATCTTCATAATTCTTCAGTGAACTATATTTTTCTGAGGAAAATGGTTATCTGTATAGTAAAACAGAAGATCTATGTAATTAACAACCCACCCAGCTCTGCAATACATTCACAGTGGATCTGTCTTCTACATACACTCAGAAGTGAAAAAGCAAGCTAGTCTCTTCCAGTATGTTCAATTGCCAAGAGGAAACAATACATAACGCACCATCTGCAAAATCCCTGGGGACTTCCCACCTGTGATCAACTTAATTAGCATCATGCAGTAGCTTCTGAACACGAATACAGCAATAATCATTTCATCCAATCATAGAAGAGCAAACAGGGTTTCGACAAAATGTAGACTTCCGAGAACCATTTTGCGTAATTGAATCCAGCTTCATTTCTGATAGTACATGGAAAAATCCAAGGGCAGTTAAGCAAAGATAGCAAAGAAAACATCTGTAGGAAATGACTCTGATAAATAGCTGTGAGCTCTTGAAGTCTGATAGACACTAACCAATCCCCAGGAGAGAGCATTGTGATGTGTCACCAGAAATCTCTATTCTACAAAAGAAGAAATACGTGCATCTGAAAAGAGGAAGTCCGTTGCTTGGCTCTGTATCACTTAACATTTGAAGTTAATAGCTCATGAAAATTTGGTATTTACATTTTGAAATTGATAAGCCACTGTATTCTCAGGAGTCTTTGGGATGATAGCTCATCACCATTACTTGGCAGATTCAGGTAAGACAGTAAATTGATTAAGGTTAGTTGCACAGAGGACCTGAACTGCAAACCTTGGGTTTCCAGATAGTGACCGGGTTCAAAAGATCACTTCAGTTCACTGTGGCCCCAGTGTGTTGCAGTGCATGCTGGGCAGCTTCTGAATATTGGAGCTGCAGCCACAGCTTGCCTTGCCATCCAAAGCTGGTGAGGTGGGTTGTGGGCTGTTGTAGGGTTAATAATAATCATAATTTATTTATTTATTTATTACCCGCCTCTCCCTCTGGATCAAGGCGGGTTACAATACAAATACAAAACACCATAAAATACATATAATTGATTAAAAACGTATAAAACTAATACATTATTAAAAGGCAGCACATTATTAAAAGGCATCTTAAAATGCAACTAGGTAGGCCTGCTGGAAGAGATCAGTCTTTATGGCTTTCTTAAATTCTGGAAGACTGTTAAGTTGACAAATCTCTCCCACAGTCTCAGAGCAGCAGAAGAGAAGGCCCTCCGGGTAATGGTTGTCAGCCTAGTTTTTGCTGACTGTGGGTGGTTTGTTAACCACGGCAACAATCATCCCTTGCCGGTTTCAGACAACATGACTAGTTGTGGTCATCACCTGAATATTCAAAATGGCCTGTGCCTCAGCCCACTATGGCTTAAATAAACTACAGTAGGCTGCCTGATTGTGTGAACAGGCCTAATGTTTCTGCACTATAGAGTAGAGTGATTAGAGAACTAATGCCACCCAAGACAAAGAAGCATGAGAAGCTCTACTTCTGGTCCAGCAGACGACCCTCCCAATGTGAAGAGAAACAATCCCAAAAGAAGCAGAAACCTCCTGAGAGTCCTTTTTGTACTGGAGCAACAGGGGTCCTGTTCCTTTCTTGCCAGGCTGGTGTGTGTGTGTGTGTGTGTGTGTGTGTGTGTGTGTGTGTGTGTGTGTGTTTTCCCTGTCCCAGACAGTTTGGCTGGAGTGGTTCCACCTTCAACCAATCTGAAAAACATGGCTGTAATGGTGATACAATGTGGCAATGTAGTGGTTGTAGTGTTGTAAAACTGTACCAGAAATGGCCATTTCAGGCACCCTTATGGAAACCCTTATTCATCACCTCTCAACTGATGGCACAATCCAATGCATGTTTAGACAGAAAAAGTCCTACAACTTCCAGCATGCCCCAGCCAGCAGACCTCTCCAGATACCATTTTCCAGTAGCCTCCAGATACTTCATGTATATATGCACAGATTTTATTGATCATGAAACCTGGCTTTGTTATGAGGATTCTGATGTTGTCCATGGCCCTGATCTAGCTAGTTAATCACAGCTAAGTCCCACCAAAAGCAGTGGACCTTAGCAACATCTAACTTGTTCCTTTACTTTCAAAGGATCTTGTTTATGATTAAGTTTACCAAATACATTTACAAAATATTTACCTACCTTTAAGCAAAGAAAGTGTTGTTAAATCTCAAGTTCTTCATAAGTATAAAGAAATTGATTAAAGGGAAGAGGAATGGGAATAAAGAGGGTGATTTAAAAACTGTTGGAAGAATTAATTATGGTAAGTTTTGAATTGTAGTATTAACAGATTATCATTAAAATCAAGGAATAAAAGAACTGATTAAGGATTAGATTTAATGACTAAGGCAATTAATTCGTTTCATTATTTTGTTTCTTTGTTTTCTTAATGAATTATCATAAATTAACAGACTTCTAGTTGCAGATTCACTAGGGAGTTTTAAATTTGATTATAATATTATAAACAAACTAACTATAATGAATTCTTTTTTCCTATAATTATTTTTTCTCTGAAATCTGCACTAAGGGTTTGCTTTTTTAAAAAAAATATAGAAATTGCAGGGGGACATTAACATATTAGGGTGCAATCCTATGCATCTTTAGACAGAAAAATGACCTAAAACTCTCAGCATTCTCCAGCCCATCTAAACATGCATCGGATTGCACCCTTTTTAAGAGACCCATTCACAGAAATTCACTTGTATGCTGTGAGCCCATACAGCCCTGTTAACTACAAATTCCTTTGAGAAATACGAGAAGGACAGCCACCAGGTGACCCATTTATCTTTTGTTCTGTCCCAGGAGTGCTTCTTAATAATACTTTTTTGCACATGTTCCAGAGTATAAAACACAAGCTTCCCATGTCAGTTGCAAATGACGCTGACACGTTCAGATTGCCAGTTTTCACATTAAAAAACTGGCAATCTAGTTCAATCTTTTTCCATTTGCTGCTTTTATTGCCAAGAAAAGTGGCAGTTTCAGTATACAAGTGGGACTTGCAACAAAATGTTGCCATGTGGAGTGCTCCTACTCAGGGTTCCGGCCAGCTGCATGCTCTTCCAGGATATTCTATTCTATTCCCTGCTGCCAAAACAGTCAGCTAGCATTTTGTGCCTGTGACCACGCTCAGTCTTCATTGGGCTGCTTTGGGGGAAGATTGCCCCCTAGTTAGTTTTAAAGATGTTTTTCTACTTCTGCAAACATTAGGGTTTCTCCAAGAACTGCAGATAGCTCCCTCTTATGCATGGGTTGTATCATTTTGTCTACATAAGGATTGGCCACTCAGGCTTAAACATTGCTAAGAGAAGGCATGATAAAAGGTTCAAACAGCTCTTTTCTTGGGCTTCCTTCCTAGTAAAGTATATGAAAGCCTGCCCCATGTCGAGGGAATGAAACCCATGGGAAGTAGATGTATTATACCTTTCATTTTTCATGTCACTAACAGAACTGGAGCAGCAAGAAAGCACTGCAGTCAAATAGGCTGTTCTAGAAAGGACAAATACATACTTTCAGGGTCACTGCTCTCTTTTCCTCACTCTTGTCCTTGAGTACAAAAGGAAATAGGGATAGTAATATACCACTGGGTAATACCAATCTCCTTCCACTGAGACGAACTAAGGAATGCTCCCTCCCAATTCCTGGCAATTAATATTGTAAAACTCTAACCAGTAAGATGGTCCTGATGTTTATAAACAAAGGGGAAGTTCTAGTACTAGTTCATAATATAAAAAAGCACTTCTTACCTTAGAAATTGCAACATTGTTACTATGTCATGCCAACCAATTTGCTGGTAAGGAGATTGGCAAGTCTATCTGCAACACATAAATTTAAGCCTTTCCCTGCAACCTCCAAAACCAAAGAATATGAATTTCATACATCTGTAATAAAGCCTACCTTCACCTGAAATTCAGTTCTCATAAAAGTGAAAATCATCCCAAAATGTTTGTCTTTTCCCATATTTGTAATGCCATTTCTCACCAACAGTATTAATTAAAGACAATAGTCATACATTAATTAACACTAGTTTTCACTGACTTGCCAGATGATTTACTTTTCTGATAGTTCCCCAATTAGCTATTTATCTTTAGTCTTAATTTACTCTTCAGACCTTTTCTATACCTTGGAGTAATCTGTCCAGCTTTCTGAAATTATCTGGATGACATACTATCTTCTGATTGTTCAGGAAGAGAACAAAAAGTCTCTTACAGAAGATGAATCACAAGTGCCAAGAAAATCAGCATTTTGGAACTAGTAATTGCAATCCTAAATCTGAGAGCCTTGCTAGACCTACCAGGTAATCCAGTGGGGAGTAGGGGTGAGGCCACGCTGCAGCTAGCGTGGACCGTCACCCCTAGCTAGACGTAACATGCAACGGAATAAGGGAAAGCCCTGTCGCGTTGGCCATTTTTTTAAAAAAATAAAGGGTTCCCTGCTCCCCCCTGCCCCCGATTTCCCCCAATGTTTGATGCCCGTCCGCTCGCCTGTCCGCTCCCCCCACTCACCCGTCTGTTCGCTCCCCCGCTTACTCGCCCCCTGCTCGCTTGCCTGTCCGCTTGCCCCCCCTTGGCCCCCATCTCTCCCCCTTCACGATTCTCTCGCCCCCAGCCCGATGGGTACAGCGGCTTCTTCTGGCTACTCGCGAGTAAGCCACGTAGCTGGGAAAAGCCACGGAACCGGCTAGACTTTCCGCAGCCCCAGGCTCAGCCCGGGGCTGCGGAAAAACCGTGCCAAAAGTGGATCTGGTTATCCCGGGTCAAGGGAGGGTTTAGCCCGGCCTGACCCTGGGATCCCCTGTGCATCATCTGCATGCACGGGGTGAGCCCAGGTTTCAGCCTGGGCTAAACCCTTGTCTAGCAATGGCCTTAGTTAAAACCCTAAACTTCCTCATCCAGGAGTAAGTATCACTGAATGCATTGGTACTTTTGAGTAGACACATATAAGATTGCCATGTACATCACAAAGCCTTATTATCACAAAGCCTTACTGGTTAAAGTTGAACTTATTTGTGAACAAACAAACTTTGGACTGGTATCAAAAGTGGATGACAGGTTATCTAATAAGAATTACTTATTCCATTTCATCCCAATAGTGTGATGTCTTTTTAGCAATTATTGATGCAATATTATCACTTTATTTTAAAAAAATTGAAAGATACTTATTGTGGAAAAATGAAAATGAACTTTTTAAAAAAGAAATTGAGAATTAAACTGAGGAAAATATACCAAAAAAAAAAAAAAAAGAGTTAAACACACACACAAACATGATCTCTAATGTGTTATGCCAATAGTTAATACGTGCTATGATTTGTCAGTATCTGCTAAAATATAATATTAGAAGGTCTGGAGATATCAGAGGTTTGGAAGTTCTGCTGATGTTCCAATGGCGACCACATGATGTTTGCCAGTTTCACTGACAAAAGCCCATCTAATTGTGTATGTATTTCCTTGTGAATTTGCCTCTCCAGTTCTAAGAACAGTCTCCTTGGTTGAAACTAGCAATGGCTTAATCCAGATTCATCCTTGTACAAACCTTTACCAAGTCAGATTACAACATGCAATAAACTAATGGTGATGTAAATGAATACAGCTGAAGATGACTGGAGGCACTTGGCATTGGTGGTCTATACTCTGGTGACCTCTAGGTTAGATTATTGCAATGTGTTGTAATTGGGCTGCCTAGGAAGATGGCTTGAAAACTGCAGCTAGTGCAGAATTTGGCAGCCAGTTTGCTGACTGGGATTAGGCAACGTGAATTTATATGTCCAGTCCTGGTTTGCCTATACTCTTAAGTTTGTTTCTGAGCCAAATCTTATAAAGCCTTAAATAGCACAAGGTCCTAAGATCTCAAGGACTGCTTCTCCCCATATGAGTCTACACAGTCCCTGAAGTCGGCTTCAAAGCCCTTTCTCTGTGTGAATACTCCAAGAGAATTTCAGAGGGCAGCCATTCAGGTCCTTCCTGTGATATTTATAAAACACTGTCTCCAAAAGCTTGTCAGTGCCAAAAGTGTCATCTTTTTCAGCACCAGGCACAGTTGTACTTGTTTTACCAGGTACTGGAGAATTCTTTTAAGCTGCTTTTGTGGTGTTTGTTCAGGGATGGGAAAGATTTGCGTATTGCAAATGAACATTTTTAGTACTGGATTGTTTTTAGGTTATGTTTTTATGTTGTTTATTCTTATTTGTATTACTGTTCTATGCTTTTTACGGATTCTGTTTTCTCTGTTACGTATTTCTGAACTTGTGTGCAAGCTGCTGTGAGGCTGCTTTTTGTGGTGGAAATTTTGTCCTGAATTTTAACAACAACAACAACATGGTAGAGAAGGAAAGAAAACTCCTGCACATCTAAATAATGTCAACTTTAACACCTACCTAGAAAATGGCTGGTATTTTTGCTGCAGGTTCTCAGTTGTATTCTACATTTATTGCCTGGCCATAGTGCTACAAGTACAAGGCTGGCCTCCCTAGGGTGGTGCAGACAGTTGCCAGGGAGGAGACAAAGCAACAGCTGTGATACTAAGACTTGTCAGCAGGCTACTTTAAGGGTAGCCTTGGTCCTTCTCCATCAACATCTTCTCCAATGGAGCCTCCAGGCAGGGCTCAAGTAGGGGAGGCTCAAGGGAGACTATTATGTGCACAGGGCTGCAAATCTGCTCCATTAAAATCAGGGGTTTCTGTAGGAATAAAAGGGTTGAACCTGAAACGTATGCTTTTCAACAATACACTTTGTAAACTGTAACACTTGCATGTTTGGCAGGTGTCTCATTCTTCAATGCTTTGGGGGGAAATCTCACTTCTACTGCCTTTAAAAGAAATTTAAAAATTGCAATTTAGAAAAATGAATTGTGTGTGGTTCATACTTCACAGAACATTCTTTCTCCCCATTCAAAGCACTTAAACCTGCTTCCAGGAAGACAACAGCTATAGAAAAGACCTTGCTCAACAGAAAGCATTCATTTACATATGGAAACCCTTGCTCTCTGTAGCGTAAGAGAAGGCCTGATGATAACTAGGTACAGCATTAAAGAAAGTGTTCCCAGGACTTTCATTTCTTTTCCTTACATTTGTGTTGAACACTCTGCAGCCTTATAACCAGAGCAGCCCTAAAACGCCATCATCTCAGCCCTTTATGATAAGCAAAGAAACGCTTCCTCATTTCTTTGTATTTTCAAAGTAGCATATTCAGCCAAGAAAAGATGAATTTGGCCACTGAAGCAAGTACTGGACTATTCAACCATCTAATTTAAATGGGTACTATTTATGCTATACAAATCTTAAAATGATGTCTCCAATAGCAGCAAATGCTTCACAAAAAAAGTCTCCAGGGAAACTGCAATCCCTAAAAATATGGTTCAGTAAAATATTCTGCATTTTACTTGGTTTACTTATTTGAAGGCTAGAAGTTGTACCAAGACCTGTTCCAAGGACATTCAGCTTTGGCCCTCACAACAAATTGTGTTCGTTTTCACAATTTAATATGAAATAGCTTGGGTTTCTGAAGAAATCTATGTATTTTGGTTCAACATAGTAGAATACATGAGCTGGACTGGGAGGACAATAGGCATAAAGAAGAACAGCAAGCTGCTCAAAACACAGAAATCTGATTCCTGATTAAAATCAGAAGAACTTTCAAAAGAAACAATGATCTTTTGCGATCACAAAGGATATGTACACGGGGTTGTATCCAATGGTGTCATTCTGCTAGCAGAGCTGCTTGTGGAAACCCCATTTTCATCCTTGCACAAGTGTCAAATCCAGTACTTTGAGTCCTCCTATTGCAGAAGGTGTTCCACAACCAGTTGAACAAGCCATTGCACACTTCATTACAACTTAATGAGGCAAGGTGTTGCTTGTGCTAGTTGTTCTGCTACAAAATGCTAGCTAGGGAATAGTAGTACTTTTTTCCTATTTAATCATGCATAGGATTAAGTGATTCTCTGGCCCTTGATTCTCCGATGATTTTATTTTTGTAAATAAAAACGAAGAATGGAAACTTCTTCTCCTGATTTAAAATAAGATTACTGAGTATTTTTGATGAAATCATACTTAGTTTTTGGACTGGCATGTTTTAAATACAGGAGGAACAGAAGTTATTATCTAGCTGATTCATTTAGTTCTTTTTGAGTGGAGACACTAAAATGCTTGGATTAACGGTATAGTAAATAAGATGTGATTTCATTTTTCTGCTATATTTAGAGATGGATAAAACAAAACCCTACAGGGAATATAACAAATACATAGCCTAATGAACTCTTGCATTTCTCTCAAGGTACACTGATTCATGGAACTGATAGTACATCTCTTCCCTAAAACAAGTAAGAGATAATACTGTTATTTTCCGAGAATACAACTCCAATATTTAGAATATCTTATTGAAGATCATATTGAAGATTTCTGAAAACTTACTAGTAAATATTATTGGGTTGGATCCAGATAAATGCGCACATAATGAGGCCACCAGAAACTGTTTTCCCTGCCCCTCCTCTCCCCAGGAGCCCCCCAAAATGTCTCCGCTGATGGTTGGATGATACTGCTGAATGGTGTTGTGAAAACCCTACAGGGGTAACCTCTGTGAGTGGAGCTCCTGCTAATAGAGATTGCTTCTGCCTGATATTAGGGTTCCCCCCTCAGACCCCTGTGCCACAGACCACTCAATTCACTTGCATCCTCCAACCCTCGGAGGATCCTTTTTAGGGGGCTGCCAGGGGAAAGAGGAGCAGGGAAGTTAGTTTGTCAGACCCAATATGTGTGCCTTTATCTGGTTCCGGCCTTTTGTTTAAATATTTCTAATATTCATTTTTATAGCAATCACTTCTATGGAGATGGGATGACACTATACAGCCATATTAGTAATATAAGATAAGCCTGAAAGATGCATATTTTAGTTGCATAAGTATTTGCATGTACTTTTCATCAGTACAGTGGTGCAGAGCTGCAGCTAGTATACAGTATATATTTAGTTTATTTGAGTAATTAGAAGTTCTACCAATTGATAAGGGTCTTCCACATATGTGAAAATATTGTTTGTACAGATAGCACTGATGTGTTGGGGACTGAACCTGTGTACTCTTTCCTGCCCCATTTCACCCAGTCGCACTATCTTAATGTAGAACTGTTGCAGTGCAAGACAGGATACCTGGATTCTTCTGAAGTCCCATCCAAGAGTAACAGATAAAAATATCCCAAAGACCAATGGGCTGAAGTTGCCTTATTGGTGGAAGCAAACAGGGAGAAGTCTGACTTAAGTGCATCTTTTGATCAGTTTCAAGGAATGAACTTCCCCTTCCAACTAATTTCAGCTATTAGAGAGAAAAGGTATCAGAAGATAAAATGGCCCACCCAAATGCTTTTCTCTAAAGGTAAAAGCTGAACATACTACATACACCTTTTCTCCTTTTTCCCTATTTGGGGAGAAAATATTTGTCCCTCCATCCTGAATACAATGACAAATACAATGATAAATAAAGATATTATTTATCTTAATAAATGCATGATCTCAAAGTAAGCAGTTTATATCTCCCAAACAGGCACTTATCCTGAATTTAATTTATTTAAATTTAAACAATGTTCAAATTGAATCAAACTTAGATTATCACTCAACTAAAATCTAATATGATGATAGTCCTAATCCTACTGCATTTTTACATTAACATTGGGGCTGGTTTAGTCAATCTTCTCCCCTAGGAAATGCTACACAGGGTAATCTCACTCAATAGGTGTGCGTACACTGCCTTCATACCCTCTATATTCCGTATGTGGTATAATGTACACAAATAGCGTGGTTTGGACCTAAGGTCCAAAGAAATAATTTCCTGACCAATAGAAAACCAAAGTGAAATAAGATATCAGGAAAGAACTGCAATTTTTACAAACAAGTAACAGTATTATAACAATAAAAAGTATAAAATATTATTAACCACTTATAAAAATAATGTATAAAACATAATTAAAATTGACCAACAATAGGTGCAGGTAAAATCCATTATTGAACCAACTTCTTAGTAATATCCAAGGGCTATACTGGCATATCACAACTCTGTTATAAACTTCAAAGAAGCAGAAAGATGCAATTTTGCTCACACACCACTCAAGACTCTGCTCAGGAACAATATTGGACAAATAGTCGGTTGCCCTTATATGCGAGGAATAAGTGGTAAAAAATCTTGATTCATGAATTTGGGGACTATGAATCTGGACTTGCTTCTGGTTTCCAGATTATTTACCTTTTTTGAGAATGTGATGCCAGAACCATATTTTTAGATTCCTGGCCAACCCAAGGCTAGGGGGTGGGTGGGACCTGTTTGGAGGAGGAGGAGGATTGGGATTTCTCCACATAACCCAGGACCACAGAAGACATGAGGCAACCTGAGCAGTGCTTTTGCAAGGTTGCTTCACCTTAGGAGCCCATCCTAAGCCCTTTCATGGTTCCTGACTCTCTTCCCACATCCCACAACTCACCAGAGCACCGGTAGCAATGAACCAGGTGGAATGAATAGAGTTATCCTTCGGGGTGCTGCCAGAAGACCTTTTTGTCCAAGTTCTACTTGTGAGAAGGAAGACCCAGATGCTTCTAGGAAGACCCAGACGTGGCCACTGAGGAAGCAGCGCCAGGTGCAACTGCTAAATCAGTAATTGCCGGTATAGAAGCCCTGAGTCTTCTCCCAGATCTTTGGGGAATTATCAGCTCTCCTTGAGCGACTTCATAGGCTACATATTTGTGCAATAAATAAATCTGCACTTAATCTCATAAATGCCTTCATTTCAAGCACAAATAATCAAGTAAATTAGAAGAGTTGGGACATGCCCTTTTTGTTTTCTTTTGTTTTTTCTCAATTCAAGAGCTGCTATGACGATAGAATTGCTTGCATTCACAGAAGAAAAAAAAGTTTTATTTTCTCTTACCTGGCCCGGGTGATGCAAGCTTAAATCCAGGCCACAAGTAAACTCTGTATGATGTTCCACCGTCTCAAGCAGAGGGTCAGGCTTGGAGAAATCCCAGAATCTATAGATGGAAACGAGAATGCAATTATGGTAATTGAAAGGCTATTTAAAAAAAAATGTAATGCTGGATTGCTGATATGCTTGAAGCTGCCAGACGCTTTTAAAAACCAAACTCATCCACTTTAGAAATGCAATTAATCCTATTGCCACAAGTCTCTTGGCTCATCTGCATAAATAAGTACTTCATTAAGAAAAGCATCTCCTTCAGCCCAGTATGGAAATTTCGATCAAAAGAGCTGGCGTGATGATCTCCCATTGGGACAATCTGCAAAATAGTAATCTGAAGCTTCTTTATTAAATAAGTACAGTTTTACAACACATGAACTTATAAAAGCTGTCTTCTATGGTCAGACTGTTGGTTCATCTAGCCTAGTGCAGTCTCCTTCAACTGACAGCACTTCTCCAATAGTTCAAAGGCCTTTCACACTCACACACCTGAATTTGTTTACCTGGAGATGCAAAGGACTCAACCTGGAACCTTTGCTTGAGAAACATGTGCTCTATCACAGAGCTATACGTCCATCCCCATGTTTCATCAACTGGATGCTCTACAGCAGCCTTCCCTAACCTGACACCCTCCAGATGTGTTGGACTAGAACTTCCATCATCCCAAGCCAGCATGCTGGGAATTGTAGTCCTACACATTTGGAGCACACCAGGTTAGGGAAGGCTGCTCTAAAGAAATCATTCAAGAACACTGGACAACAGTGGAATATTCACATTTGTATGTATGAATATCAGCACTTGAGTTCTAAAGGTTAAACTATCCCTACCTAATATCTTAAAATTGGTGAGGCTTGCAGCAGACAACAGAAAATGGAACAGTCTTTGTGAACTTAAGTGATGCCCTTGCCAGGGTCTACATATCACATGGCTCATGGCTCCTTTTACCTATTATTTATTGCCACTGAAATTTCAAGAAGCAAGCTTGTGTTCCTGTTAATCAGGATCTTCTGCAAACACCACCCCAAATGTTCCTGCTCCTACAAGTCACAACATTCCATTCCATAGGTGTTTCTGATATGAAAAACTATGGACTACTCTCAAAAAATCTCTCAAGGTGACCCAGTTAATATGTTATATGGGCAGCCTCCAACTGAGAAACCTTCCTGATTCCCAAGAATCCCTGTGATCATACTTCCAGATAAGATTTTGCATAAAGATAAGAACTGGAAAGCAGTACACCTGAAAAAAGTGCACAAAAGGGTAACTGAAATGATCAAGGGGCTGGAGCATCACCCCTAAGAGGGAAGGTTACAACAGCTGCAATTGTTCAGCTTAGAAAAAAGGAGGCTAAGGGGGAAACTGATAGAGGTGTACAAAATTATGCATAGTGTGTAGAACAGTGAGACATTTTTCTCCCTCTCTCATATTAGAATCCAGGGTCATCACACGAAGCTGACTGGTTGGACATTCGGGATAGATAAAAGGAAGTACTTCTTCACACAGCACATAGCTAAACTATGAAATTCACTACCGCAAGATGTTGTGATGGCCACCAATTTGGATGGTTTTAAAAGGGGTCTGGATAAATGTGCTACCTCCAGTATTAGAGTATACACCAGTTGCTGAGAATCATGGAGGGGGGAAGGTGCTCTTGCACCCATCTCCTGCTTGTGGGTTCATGGTTGACAGACGTTTGGCCACTATGTGAACAGAGTGCTGGACTAGATGGACCCTTGGTCTGATCCAGCATGGTTCTTCTTACATTCTTATAGGGTCATTTGTCTATAGATCATTCTTAGTGAGCATATGCTGCTGACTGAACTTTCTGATATTGCAACCTGGACTTGATCTGACTGGGAGAGAAGAAATAAGAATTGCATTTGGAAGGTTATGTAAACAAGTCCAATTTGAGATCATACCTTTCCTGCAAACGACAAATACTGTAATATTTAGGGTATGTAGCTACGTATAGTTCAATGCTTTGTTTGTATTTCTATATTAGAGCATACTTCTGTGTTCCGTTAGGTACTGTAGCCAAATAAAATGTTATTATTTTTAAAGAAAAACTGAATTCTGATGTAGATGACATGAGAACAAAGTACATTTTCAGTGACAAACGTGGGATTCTAAACCTTGTGTTTGTTGTCAAGAAGCTGAGTAGGAGGGAATTTGTACAAAAGGCGCCAAAACTTTGTCCTGGTGGCGAATTTTCTTTTGCGGATTGCTCCCCTCACCACCAGCTACTTCACCAGCAAAAACCTTAGAAACCCAGCTGATGGAAAAGCAGCTGGAGGTGGGCTGTAGAAAAAAAGTGGAAAATGGGGGTGGGGATTAAACACCCCTTACCTTCTCTTTTCCCTGCAGATGCTCCAACCTGAGGCTCACCTGGCACCATCATTGTTATTTTTTCACCACCAGGTCAAGACTTTTCTCTTCTCTCTGGCATTTAACAGCATACGCTAAGTTTTTAACTGACCCAAGAATAGTTGTTTTAAATGGATACTGTTGTTTTTTATACTTTTGGTGGTTTTAAATTTTGTATATCTGTTTTTGTTTTTAACTTTTGTAAACTTCCCAGAGAGCTTCGGCTATGGGGCGGTATATAAATGTAATAAATCAATAAATCAACAAACCCTGCTTTACACATCAACTGCAAACACAAGGTTGGGCCATCAAACATATAGCTCTGGTCTCAATATATAACATTCAAGAATGCTGCTGAGTCCTATTTTGGAAGAAAGAGTAGGGCTGAAAGGACTTGGAAAACTGAGAGAGAGAGAACTCTATTGTAAATAGCTCAGCAGATTTGTTAACAACAGTGAAGTCGTTTTTTCATATTCCCTTTGCTCTTGAGGACTCAAAATAAATGTGCATGTATTTTCATGTACGTTTCCCTAAATTTACATATTACTGTGCATACTCTTTCAAATGTACACATTTGAAGTGATTTCCCCCCATTTAATCAAGAGTTCAGAAGTGCATATTTTCACGTACATTTTAAAAAATACACATTTTGAATGGAAAGTGTGGAGTAGTGGCTAAAGTGTTGGACTGGGAGTCCGGAGATCCGGGTTCTAGTCCCCACTCAGCCACGGAAACCCACTGGTTGACTTTGGGCCAGTCACAGGCTTTCAGTCCAACCCACCTCACAGGGTTGTTGTTGTAAGGGTAAAATGGAGAGGAGGAGGAGGATTATGTACGCCGCCCTGGGTTCCTTGGAAGAAAAAAAGGTGGGAAATAAATGCTATAAATAATTTTTTAAAAATTCTACATTAGTTTCCAAGGTACCCTTTTTTGTATGATGTACTTTTTTGTAGAACTGCATTTCAAACTTTCAAAATGTACAGATTTTGTGGGTAAACTGCATTCTGATTTGTGTTTATATTTGAAAAGAGCAAATTTGTTAAGTTCACATTGAAATGCAAACCAAATGAATCTTTTTACCCATCTCTAGCTTGATTACGTTTTCAAAGTATCTCAGGCCTCTTCATTACTGAACCCTGAGTAAGGCAAGTTAAAGGCAGCAAGTTAAAAGCAAGCTAAATCATTTCTTTTAAGCACTATAACCAAAGTTATAGTAAGCTTAAAAATGAAAATAAAATCTAGACTGAGATAATTCTAATACTGTGAAATAATACCAGGCAAATTTGCAAACCTGTGCATACTTTGTTCTTCATTTCAACTATTTTGCATGATTTATTCTGCTTCTGGTAGTCACAGAAAGGGGCAAGGACCTAGACAGGATGACTAAGGTGTATGGAGAAGGGAGATATGATAATGCTTTATCAAATTATGCTTGGTGTAGACTTGAGAGAATACACAGAGAGATTTTCTTCTTCTTCTTGTCCCATAACACTAGAATTCAGGACAATTTATACAATTCACTGCCACAAGATGTAGTTATGGAGGATCAATGGTTAGATTGTAAGCCAGCAGGCAAGAACTGTCTTCCTTTCACTGATCGTTATTTATTTATTTATTTATTTATTTATTTATTTATTTATTTATTGCATTTCTATACCGCCCAATAGCCGAAGCTCTCTGGGAGCGCTTTCGGCAGGAAGGGGGAGAATGCTACAAACAAAGAAATTGAAGTCCAATGTCCTACCCAATCATCAGGTCTTTAGTCCAGCAACCCATCTGGCTAGGGCTAGCCCAAGACATTTTGCTGCCTGAAGTAAAGGGCAAGATGACCCTTGCCTCAGTCCCACATACAGAAGCCAACTGGTGTGGCAGTTGACTCACACAGACTTCTACTTCTACCTACGTTGTCCTATTACGTAATTCTTCCTGGGAGCCCTCCTCTCTTTGTACATTTAGGCACTAAGCTTACAAAAAGTAGTGTTTAGTGTTCTTCATAATACACACAACTGTAGAATCGTTATCGAGAAGGGGTGGGGAAGACATCAATCTATGCAAAATTCAATTCAGGAACAATTCAGGCGCACAGCAAACACTAGAGGCTACAGAATGTGTTTGTTTGAGCCGTCTTCATTAATTTCTCAGCAAATTACCTGACCAGAATGACGGCTACACAATGGATGTGCTATGGCAACAGCCCTCTTTAGATTCTCCTAGGACTAGAGGAAGAGGAGAAAGAGCTAATTTCCCAACAAGCTCATTTCCAAAGAGCAGAAACAAACACAGATCACATCCATCCTTATATTAGTCCATGAATGGCTTGGAGGATGCTTTGGTACACATCTGGTGAGGAAGACAAGCTTCCTAGGGGTTATACACAATCTATATGATTGCCCTCTCATTAGAAAGAAACCTCCCATCTCAGAGGCTTCTGACAATCGTATGCTGACAGATCCCTCTACAAGGTTACAACTTTGACCTCATAGAGTGGAAGATATGGGTGTTTCGGGAGCATGCCTGTGGGTGGGTATAGAGTGGCTGACAATCTGAGGCGGGGTAGGCAAGCTTTTACGGCCTCTGGTCACATTTGGCAACCAAACTGGACCTGGGCACCACCACAAAATGGGTATGCTTCAGATGAAAGCACTGCCTTGCAGCCACCTGTTATTTCTTCAGATTATCTCTAAGCTCCATGTGTGGCCCAGAAGCATTCATGGGGAAAGATGGTAGCAGCTAGAGGCACTCACTTTGCTTTGAAGTGATCCCAACTGCCAGTAAGAAACTGTTAATTTTTTTAAGTGGGAGGTGTAGGCACCTTGGAGGGTGCTCAGATGCTCACAGCACCATGTTGCCTACCCGGTCTGAGAGCTTTAGAAAGGTAAGGGGGGACATGATAGAGGTGTATAAAATTATGCATGTTGTGAAGAAAGTGGAGGGGTGGGGAGGAAACCATCGACCTTTTCCTTAATACTAAAAAAAACTAAAACTGAGTGGCAGCAGGTGTAGGGCAGACACAAGGAAGTACTTCTCCACACAACATATAGTTAAACTATGGAATTCACTACCACAAATGTGGAGATACTGTAGTATCTAGCTTAGATGGCTTAAAATGGGATTAAACAAGCCATCTAGGCTAAGGCTTGTCAATGGATATTGATGAGACCACATCACGCCAGTCCTTTTCCAACTTCACTGGCTGCCAGTCCAGGTCCTGGCCCGATTCCAAGTCCTGGTATTAACATTTAAAGCCTTAAACAGCTTGGGGCCAGGCTATCTGAAGGAACGCCTCCTCCCATATGTACCTGCCCGGATCCTAAGGTCATCTTCAGGGGTTCTGCTCCTGGAGCCCCTGCCAAAGGAAGTAAGGCAGGTGGCTACCAGGAGGAGGGCCTTCTCTGTGGAATGAGCTCCCTAAGGAGGTTTGCCTGGCATCTATACTATATTCTTTCAGACGTCAGGTGAAGACCTTTTTATTCTCTCAGCATTTTAACAGCCTATCCTATAAATTTATTTTTAACTTTGCTGTTTTAAATTTGTATTTTAAATTTGTATTTCTGCACTGCTGCTGATTTTATCCTGGTTGTGCTTTTATATTGTATTTTATAACATGTTTTTATACTGTTTGTTTTATACTTTGAATGGTTTCAATTTTTGTGAACTGCCCAGGGAGCTTCAGCTATTGGGAGGTTTAAAAATGCAATAAATAAATAAATAAATAGCCATGACAGTTGTATGCAATCTCCAAGTTTGGAGGCTCTGTGCTTGCCAGCAACAATGGGAGGAAGCTGTTACCATTACATCCTACTTGTGGATGTAATGCACCTAGGTGCACCTGGTTAATCACTATGAGGAACAGGATGCTGGACTAGATAGACCTTTTGTCCACCAGGGCACTTATGTAGAAGTGTTTGGTTTTTCACTCATCATCCAGATATGCACTTCTCTTGATTTAGCCAGGAGATGGAATGCCAAAGTACCCTGCCAATCAATAATGAATCTGAGGGGATTTCTTAGATGCACACCATCCATACAGCATAGTTTACGTAGGGGCTATAGGTTCATGAAGCAACCAGCTATTTTTGTGATCTTTATTTTTTGAGGACCTGTCTGTAATAGAATGGTCCCATTTAGCGATCCTGGTTCTCAATCAGACCTCCATTTTCTTGAGCCGGAAAGGCTCATTATGACAACATTTTTATTTATTTATTTATTACATTTTAATACCGCCCAATAGCTGAAGCTCTCTGGGCAGGTCACAAAAAAATAATTTATAATTCCTATGCTAAGAGAGAAATCTGTGCATACTTTATGTGAAAATACTCTAATGCAAGAGCAAGAGACATCTTGCATGGTTAATTAGGCACTTGAATACTCACAGAAAATAATTTTATTCAATATAATAATCTTCTATGGAATACCAGTGAATTAACATTCATGTTGCTACTTTGCCTATAGGTCCAATATAAGAATGTTTTTGAATACACTACCTGGTGTATATATATAATGAACTTGTATAAAGAACCTTCATGAACTTCCAGGGGAAAAAAAAGGTTATTTCAGGTACTACTGAAAATTCAGAAATAACCCCATTTATATAATATTCTCCAGCTGTCAAGCTTTAATTGAAAATCAAAGAATAGGATTTAAGGAAGAGGCATTTTTCTCTTTAGAAGTGCATTTGGTATAAAGAATGTTCTGGATTATAGTCTTCTATAGGGTATTTATTAGTGGCCATTTCCTGTAACTGATATTTCATTTTCACAGATGACTAGATATTCTATATACACAGAGTGAATTCCTCATAAAAACAGCTCAGTAACTCTCACAGCTACCATTTTCCAAGTCTGAGAGAAAATAAGCTGCAATTCACTGTTTTACACTTTATCCTCAAAGTCCAGAAATGAATGTAGTCCGGCAAATGCCTACAGAATTCCTATTTTTCCCAAGTAAATGCTGTATGCTAATCTGGGTTGAAATTGCATATCAGTCCTATAATTCATATGTAGAATTATAAACATAAAAGCTGCCTGCTACAAATGAATTTAGATTTATTCTCTTCCTAAGCAAACGTTCATGTATTAGCTTATTTGAAGCCATTTTTCCTCCGTATGGTGTGTTACCCATTCCTATGAACTAGTCATTGCACTTGTCTCAGTCATAATAATCTGTGATATTTAGTAAAGAGCACAGAGATGACTGTTGCAGAGCCCCATGGCCTTCCAGTCCAGACCTGTCAGTCAATTGCTCACACAACATCTCAATCATAAGTAGCTTAAGGTGAGATGAGGTGTGAATTCCCATGCAGTGTTTCAGCACCCACCCACCCACTTCCAGCCTTAATTTAGAGCATCATCATATAGGTGGATTCTCGCATTTCCCTACTGTCGCTGTGGCGTTCTGCTGCTTTCTCATAATAGCAACTGTCTCTTTACATGGGGAGAGGAAGAAGAAACAGCAACGACCACGTGGACCATTCAGGGGCCGTTTATATCGTACCACTTTCCCTGCAAAAAGCAGGAAGTGGCAGCACATTCCGGGTTTGTTTGTTTTTAAAAATAATATGGATTAAAAGGGGTCTACTCTGAGATGGAAAAATGAGAAGAAAGGGCGGGAGGCATGTGGGAGTCGGACGACGTCATCTAAAGGATGCACAAACATCTGTAAAGGGCAGTAGAGAGTGTGCTCTTAGTGAAAGCTTGATGTTTTTGCCCTTACTGCTTTGGGAGTCAAGTTTAACACCAAATGGTATGATTTGGTATTGCATGTCTGAGACAATGGAAAACCAATATGAAAATGGTACTAGGGGTCAAAGTAACTCCACCAACTGTTGCTTATCAGTTACTCATCATGTTTACACACTGCCTCTTCATTTTGTCTCAGAAAGGAGCAGAGTGTGTGAAAAAGTAATGTTTCATTGATCTTCATAATAGACAAATTACTCATTTTTTAAAACATCATCACAAATGGTATCAGGGTCAACAGTAACTCAGATACTATAAATACCTTTTACAGCCTTGAATATTTTAAACTTTCCCCTTCCTTGTGACTCAGCAACCCCTTTTTAAATCCAGGATTTGAATCTGATTAAGCAATTCTGAATAAGAAAGTTACCAGGGAAGCTTTAAGCACTTTTATTGTGGGTATTGAAGTTTCTCTTAACCATGGTTATGTTGGGAGCTCAGAAGTACTGTATGGAGGGAACAGAGTTCCTGGTCTTGGAGTGGTGGTTAAGGAAGAGCAAGTGCCATGTCTGCACTCCCCCAGAGCTCTGTTTTTGAGAAAGCAGGGGCACGACGACATGCCAAATGTTCACTTTGATATCAACTAATAATGTTCCCTGTGCTTTATTTTAGCGGTTTTCTTGTTTGAACGACTGAGGCACATTATACTTTAATACACTTTTAGTGAGACACTTATACAAAGGTTTCAAGAAAAGCAGACCAAATATCCGTATATTTATCCTTTAGTGAAAACAGTGCATATTTATGAGAAGGAACCTAGAACATTTTAAGTCTTCAAACTGTTAGCAAATCACAGAAGGCAAGCATTTTGTTAGAAACTTCCTAGTGCTGATCAAGAGGAACCCGTTCATAAGTTGTTCCACTCAATTTCCTTCTTTACAGTATTGAATCTGCAGTTTTAAATGAAAACAAAATGTGATGAGTTTTGGCTTTACTCAGCTATTAAAAAAAAAAAATGAACTGGGCATAAATAGCACACACAAGAAGTTTATGCTGTGTAAATAAATGAAAGAAAACTATTGTGCCAGTATTGGGCCAGCAATTAAGAAAGCATTTATGGACGTATGCCTAGGTCACATCCATAAATTAATCCTAAATTATCAAAGACTTCTGTAGTATGAACTATTGTGTCAGAATAAACTAGTACTTCTGACTGATGAGACACTATAAGTTCAAGTTGCTTTTAGCACTATATTCTAAAACTTTGCTTATCTAACATTTTCAAGACCTAATTGAATTACCTTGCTTAGTTTCTTAAAATACATGCAACTCAAAATGTATTTTAAAAATCCTGACAGGTTCACCATGATCTGGAGTGGTTATTAATATGATAGCAAACTCGGTTGGTTGAGTGCTGACAAGAGTGAAGTCAAAATGGGACCACTGAAATTGGCCTCTTTCAGCCTGCTACAGCAGAAGTTGGCAACCGTTGTTGTTGTTGTTGAGGGCCACACTCCCTGTCACATGTATTTTGGCTTCATTTCAACTAGATAGGTTGATGGGTCTCAACCAAGAGCTTCAAGAAGTGCTGGGTTTTGAACAGGAAAAGGCGCCGCTGCACGAGGGTTTAAAAGGGAGCTCCAGGCATAAGTGGCAGCAGAGTTCCCCAGTTGTACATGGAGCTCAAGTAGATTAAGAGTCTTTCAACTGAAGAAGATCCAAATAAATATAAGGTTCAGATCTCACCTATCCATTAAAATAAAAATTCCTGTGGGCAGAACTCTATGGATACCCTTGAGTGCCCCATTCATAAGAGACCTCTGATTGTAGATACTGAATAGATCTATTCAGAAGCTTCTGAAATGAAGCCTGTATACGGAAATGTGAATCATACAGAATGTTTTGATGCAACCATGATTTATTTTTCATCAGAAATTCAGAAGGCATATTTTTCTGATTTTTAAAAGACGTTACTTTTAAGAGATTACAATAAAACTAGGATTCACCTCTTCAGTCCTGATCGGTTAGCCCCTGGTAAGACTTGAGAACACGATTTGACACAAAGTGCCTATGGCAAAATATGGCATTCATTGCAAAGGTCTATGTTTCTCATCCCCAGGTACATGGCATACGAGCTAAATGCTAGTCCCTTCATCTTCAATGGCAGGATCGGTTTAGCGATAAAATGTCAGCAGCAAATAGTCAGAGAGTCTGGGAAGCAAAATACACTCACCTCAACTCAGATTGAATTTTAGCACAGACTAGAATTTCAAAGATGATCAAGAGACTGGTTTTTCACAAGTAAACAGAGATATTATCATGACTTATCTTTTTGGTCAAATGGCATCTGTTTATACCATTTGATCAAATCGGTCACATTCCCTCTGGGCTGTAGCATGTGGGAGTCTGGTCCCCTAAGAATATCCAGGCTTCTTCTCTAAATTTTCTGATTCCATTTAAGAAGTTGGGGCGCAATCCTATGCATGTTTAGACAGAAAAACAACAACTCCTAGCATTGCTGGAGAATGCCGTATGACATTTTTCTGTCAAAATATGCATAGGATTGTGCCTTACATCTCTATTGCTTTTACTTGTGGAAACACAAGGAAAAATTTCTAGGCAGCATTTATTCAATCTCTCAGTAGTAAACTAGTTCTTAAAGTCCAATATTCTGTCCAATGATTGCAATGGCACTGAAATAACTGAAAAACACTAGGCCTTTATTGTTACGTTTTTTAAAAAGTAAATATTACTGATGTAACTAAGAGAGCAATCCTATGGCCCCTAGACAGCATCTAGGAGGCTGCAGAATATTTGGATTCCTACATCCAAGGTCGGAGGCAGCGCTTCAATCTTGAAACCAGGAACCCGAGCTCCCTGCTCCCTCCCCCTCACAGCCGGAGCAGAGAGAACTGCTCAGGTGACCTGGGAGAGCAGGGAAAGGGGGCATGCCGGTGAGCGGGGAGGGAACCAGGGAGGCTGGTTTAAAAGGAATCCTCCGGCTTTCCACAATGGGTGAAAACGCCTATCCAGTTAAAAAGCAGGGCGGGAGGAGCACAGAGGTGAAGATCGCCTTTGTACTTCTCCCACTCTGCAAAGGATGCCCGTCAGCCTCTAAGTTCTTACCTGGGGGAAAAGCCCCACCGAACCTAGACATGTATACAGGCGCACTATAAACAACACACTAGGCTACACATCAGTTGTGGATACAGCCCTGCAGTCCCTTTGATTCTTTAGCAAGTCAAGCTGAACGACCAAATTCTGATTAGTCACCGGTACTGAACCATTTAAAAAGATCACATAAAAATCCTTTATGTTCTGAGCAGGATTATGTGAGAGACATATTTTAGATATGAATAAAATCGAGTAACTCATATGAGGCAAAATGCTTGACTCAGCACACTGGAAGAGTAGAGCTGTTGGTCTTCCTGTGCACTCAGACTCTTGGCACATGTAACAAAGAAAGAAAGAGAGATTACTGGCAGCACTTTATCCCTTTAAGTGCATCAAGCAGAGGCATTTTAGTTAAGGAGGAAAATGAGTAAACTTAAGTGTTTCAGCAGTTAATAGTGCTGCTTCATTAAATCAATGACAGGATAGGGAGTCTTCTATAGATACTTCTATGCAATAATGTGGTTGATTTGATAAGAACTGAATAACCTGAATTTATAAAGAAGAAGGAAGAACTAGTATAGGTATTAAACACATAAATCAGCTTGAAGGATGTGCTAATAGCTATACAGGTACAATTCAAGACTCCTGCTTCTGAATTAGGCCTCTATATTTTTTAAGCGCATATTCTGCTTACGTTTGAACACATGCATTACCAATAAGGGACCAGACATAACAAAATTAAAGTTATATCAAAGCTGTTTGCAAGCTAAACAATACACTCATTCTCATTCACAGGAAATCTGAGCCTCTTTACTGCATAGTTGTTAACAGTATGCTCTTTTTAGATGTCATGACCTAAAAATGTGGTGTACAAGTCCTCTATCAGTGGTATAAGTTTCTAATCATCCTAAATAGATGAACTTGCACACCATTGCATATCACACCCGATCAGTTTGTAGTGTAGAAGGTTTCTATTGTTACATCAGTAATAACACTATATCCTTTTGTCTCCTAATGAATTATCTGTAGAGTATTTTAATTAACTGATTACAATCAATTATCCTTGCTTCTTATTGGTGGATGAAATTCCCAATGCAAAAAAAAAAAAGAAAGTCGTATCACCTCAAAAGCTTTAATATTTTGTGCAGTTATATATACATACAAGCCTTTAGCTTCTGTATAATTTCCAGCTGAACAGCAGAAGTTCATAAGAACTAGAAGAAGCATTCATGTACTGCTTATGCATTCGAAAGATACAAGGGAAGAGATAACATTTCTGTCCCAAAAGCTTTATTTCAAAGTATATGTTTGTTCTAATTTCTTTGCAAGACATTCCCCAGATTTCTTTCAGATTTCCTCTGAAAGAAAATCTTTTTCTTAAATCAAGTTGCGATTTTGCAGATGGTTCGTACTGTTTTATTATCATGGATTAAATGCCATTGTCTTGTATTGACTGCTTGATGCACCAAGTGTCTTCCAAATTCCCTGCATAGCAACTGTTATTGCAGATTCTTGTCATTAGCTAGATTCCATAAGAAGCTGCAATCTGGCATTTTCTTTCCACTGTGCCACATTCATACTCTCCTAAATGGCATTATGACACTCTATATTGAGTGTCTGCAGGGTATTTCGTAATCACGAAACAATATCCAAATAAAACTGTACACCATTACGGCCCTTCTGACAGAAATCAGAAAGCATTTGAACGCATCAGCATCCTTAAAAGGAGGCTTACGTCCCTGAAAAAGCAAAATGATTCTATTTGGGATGGGTGAGAAATGGTATAATAGGGGAAGAACTATAAAGTGGAATTTTATAGTCAAGGCAGGGATAAGCCACTGTGCCAAACTTCCTGAGGATCTATGTTCGTTGCGCATCACCTTTTTGAAGGAACTGCCAATCATCACGCCATGCCATCTGGAATCGCATGAGTCTATTAAATTAGGCAAACACCACTAATTTGCTTCAGTCAGTGACATTAGCAGCTTGATTTTATACTTATTGAGTAAGCACCAGTGTGCTCAACTAGGAGCTAGTTCTTTATGAACATGCAGAGAAATGCTGCTTGGATGAGTTGGGAAATGCCAATCAAGAGTTGGAAACAAGCCAGTAACCTGGGAAGTAATGAATTCTCTGTTGCTCAGCATTCTATTCCTGGTTTGGCAAGTCTTACTGGATGGGCAGTAGAGTGTCTTATGACGGTTTGGGACAAGTAAATGCTCCTTACACGGAGTTATCTGTTTTCTTTTCAGTATGAATAAACACACATGCACAGAACAACAGCATTCGCTTTGCTATAAAATATGCATACTTCATTATAGCAGGGTATCATCTTCACTTCCCCAGGTTTCATATTTCCCCCTCTTTTTGAACGATATTTAGAAAATACAGAGATGGCTTCTCATATCCGGAATATGTCTAAGACAATTCTCAATGGTATTTATTGTATGCCAACCACTGAATTTTCTGCACCTTTAACAGACTGACATGTGGAAAAGCAAATGATAGGGAAAACAATACCTGATTGATTTCAACACGTCAGACTTCTGTTAAAAGAGAAATAATAGGGATAGTAAAAGATTTGGCAACCTTAAAGGTACCACTATACTTTGATTATTTGGGGTATCTACCTTTAATTAAAAAAATGGTGTTATGGAATGGTTTCTCAATAGCACTACAGCTAACCTATTACTATTTAAAAACACAGAAGTGTTCAGGTCCGAAAAACCTTTAAACGAACTATGAAGAAAACTAACAATCATGTTGAGTACTAACAGTACTCAAAACAAACAAACAAAACAACCAAGGCTGAACTTCCCAAAATTTTATTTTATATTGTAGCTTTAAATTTAATATTGTATCTTATTTTGTATTCTATGGTTTTTAATTGTGAACCGCCCAGAGAGGTTCGGCTATTGGGCAGTACAGCAATGTAATAAAATAAATAAATAAATGAGAAGGAACAGATTAAGGTTCTCTCTCACAAACAATTTAATGACAACAAGTGACATGATGTTATTAAAAGAGTTTTAACCAAGTTATTTCTGGTATTTTCTGCTTATGAGAAAAGCTGTCTTGTTGACTCCAGGATACTGGTTAGCTGAACAGCTATTTAGTCAAGAGCATCTGCTATGGCAGATGGCCAGTATCCTACCCCCTCCGAATTAGGCTTTAAACAGCAAAAAGCCACATATTTTTAGTTAGCACTTGAACATGAAAATTTGGAAGTCCAAACCTAAAAACAAGCCCTTGAGTTCCCCAATGAGAAAAATACTTTTGACAAGTGTAACAGATGGATCTCTCCTCTTTAAACTTCATCCCCATGCGCACATGAGGTGGGAGACCTGCGTCTAGCCATACCGCTCAAACAACATGTGGTGGCTCCTCTGCAAAATATATAAATTACTATGCACAGAAAGCTAGCAAGTCAGGGATGAAGCTAGGCTACAACCCTTTGCCCTAACATTTAGCTTTCTACAGGGAGTGATCTCGTTTTTGTCGAAAGGAGAGTTCATTCTTGTGAGCTGTTGCCTGCTAAATAAAGTAATAAAGAGAAAAGCTATAGGTTAACTTTAATATGTGGCATACAGTTACATCAGTACTTTTATGTTATGTGCTACTGTTACTGAATTTTGTGGTTTTCAGTTTTGTTTTGTGAAATGCCCAGAGAGCTTCAGCTTTTGAGTGGTATAAATATTTAATAAATAAACAAATTCTTCATCAAAGGTAACCACAGGGGACCAAATCAGGGTAAGAGGTCTTTAACCCTTTCCTCCCTTCTGTGGTTCCAATCCAGATCAGGCCTTCTACACCTGCAATTTGCATAGGATAAAAGACTCCACTCACTTCAATGGGAGCTTTTTTGCCCACTATGAAAATTGCAGGCATGGGAGGTACAGTCCAGACTGAGACCACAGCAGGGAGCAAAGGATTAAAGCCAGTGTAGTATAGTGGTTAGAATGTTGGGCTGGGACTCCATCAGATCTGGGTTTTAGTCCCCACTCAGCCATGGAAACCCACTGGGTGACTTGGGCCAGTCACTGACTCTCAGCCTAACTGACCTCAAAGGGTTATTTTGAGGATAAAGTGGAGGAGGAGGAAGTTCATGTAAGTTGCCTTGGGTTCCTCGCATGAGGAAAAAAGGCAGGATATAAAAGTAGTAGTAAATACAATAAATCTCCCTACCCCGCAACTTATTTCTGAGGAAGAAAAAAACCACTGAGGTAGCTGCATGCTATGTATTAAAGGTCTTCACTGTGACACAAAATACACATTTACCACCATGTTTTCTATTTATGAAAACAGGGCCTGACGTTGCCTCAGAATGGAAGGATATCACTAAACAGGGGGAAAGTATGCTACCAAAAGAGAAAAGTACCAACAAATACAGTTTAGAACTACTATGGTGGGTTTGTACCAGTTTGTGTGAACCATGTTACCTGGCAGCAGCCAGCACGCTCACTTCCATAGCTCCTGGGAGACTTACAAGTGTCAGGTACACTGATGCAGCATGCCTGTCAGTCACAAACACCTTCACCTAGAAGCACCTTTTATAAATAATATCCGCAAGAAGCAGGTTCGTCTCATACTCCGCAGACACTTCCTGTACATATGCCCATTGATTCCAAACAATATTTGTATTGCACATACCGTTTGCAGTTCCTTTATTTGTGTACGACATATGCTATTTACAGATCCAAATGAAAATATATAAAGATACCAGGATACAGAAAAGGCATATTATAAAACCATCTGTTAAACCCAAAAGTATTCAAACTGATTCAAAAGGGGTTAAGGAAGAACCTGTAATAGTAACACTTCTTCTGCCATGCTGCCACTAGTTTAACCAGAGGGCGAGGTAACAGCTCCCGTTTGTGCAACAGACGCAGAAGGCCTTCTCCTGGACAAGTGGGGAAGAAGCACCATTCTCATATAGCCTTAGAATCAAGTTATCTCTTGTTAGAATGAAGTTTTGCAAGGATACAGACACAGAACATAGCATCTTCCCCTGGAAATTCTGTTACCGGAGATTGATAGCCAAAATGAGCGTACGCTTCATAAAGCGTGAGACAGAATTATGTGTATGCAATAAAGATAATAATAATTACTGTACCTTACAGTAAAATCGTAGGAACAGGAAGCCAGTAGAGTGGCATGGAATGGTGAAAACTGCAAAAAGATAAAAGAGAAAAATATTATGAGCACAAAATATACACGATGGCAGGGGGGTGGAGACAAAAGAGAGAATTTACTAAGAACAGAGTTTTGTACAGTAACAATATAAATGATCCAAATGGAAATATTACTCAGGATAAAGAACATCATATTGTTGCCATTTTCTATAACATTATAGAAGCTCCTGGCAGCCCTGTCATAAATTAAGATTTCACCTCAATTTTAAATCCCTGCCATGACAGTCACAAAAGGTGGCTATTGTATTTTTCTTTGGGCTATAGACTGAACATGAATTCCCAACTTATAAAGAAACATCTTAATCAAATCAAAACAACAAGAGATCTTGAAATGTTTAAAACCCTTCTTCAATTCAGCAGCAGCGATGTGCCTCCAAATCTGCATCATTTCAGAGAACATTTAATAAAGAGATATGCTATACTGGTAGCACCAAGGCCAGCCTTTCTCCCAAGATTCTCTTTTCATTTAATTACTATTATTAAGATAACTTGAGTCAAGCTTGAAAATCAGCGCCAGCAGAAATTTCACCCATGACAAAGAGTAGATATATTATAATGATCCTTGGCATACATTGCTTAGATGAACAAAGGCTGCGGCAAAGATGAGGACTGTGAGCCAAACTCCGTCAACCTTCTTTCCAGCTCCCACACAATTACATTTTCACTCAGCATTTTCAAGCACTTTTATGGTGAAAAACGACAACTTTCCCTCCCAAAAGGTTTATAGACCTTATATTGTTTGTAAGATGCTCTATTATTATTATTATTATTATTATTATTATTATTATTATTATTATTATTTATATAGCACCATCAATGTACATGGTGCTGTACAGAGTAAAACAGTAAATAGCAAGACCCTGCCGCATAGGCTTATATTCTAATAAAACCATAATAAAACAATAAGGAGGGGAAGAGAATGCAAACAGGCACAGGGTAGGGTAAACAGGCACTGGGTAGGGTAAAACTAACAGTATAAAGTCTGCACAACATCAAGTTTTAAAAGCTTTAGGAAAAAGAAAAGTTTTTAGCTGAGCTTTAAAAGCTGCGGTTGAACTTGTAGTTCTCAAATGTTCTGGAAGAGCGTTCCAGGCGTAAGGGGCAGCAGAAGAAAATGGACGAAGCCGAGCAAGGGAAGTAGAGACCCTTGGGCAGGCGAGAAACATGGCATCAGAGGAGCAAAGAGCACGAGCGGGGCAATAGTGTGAGATGAGAGAGGAGAGATAGGAAGGAGCTAGACAGTGAAAAGCTTTGTAGGTCAACAGGAGAAGTTTATATTGGATTCTGAAGTGAATTGGAAGCCAATGAAGAGATTTCAGAAGTGGAGTTACATGGTCAGAGCGGCGAGCCAAGAAGATGATCTTAGCAGCAGAGTGGTGAACAGAAACCAACGGACTGATGTGAGAAGAAGGAAGGCCAGAGAGAAGAAGGTTGCAATAGTCCAACTGAGAAATAACCAGTGCATGAACAAGCGTCTTGGCAGAAGAGACAGACAAAAATGATCGAATCCTGGCAATATTATACAGGAAAAAACGACAGGATTTAGCTACTGCCTCAATATGAGGAATAAAGAACTTCCAGCAGATACCTACAGTAAGTCTCACACTGCAGTAACTTTAGCATACTATCTGGAAGGGCCAAGACAAAAAAAAGTCCATTTTATCCACATGATGGATGCATGCAAGTATTTTTTTTTAAAAGAAAAGGTACATATTTAAAATATTTTAAGTTGCACAAGGGCTTCTTTGCATAACTACCCAATACAGCTGGCTGTTAAGTAAAGCTTAGGCATGCCTAACAAAACTTAGGGGCAGGGGGGACTTTGTAGAGCATCCTGGGGGAGGCACATGCACATCCAAAATTTGGCAGCACAGCAAAGCAATCAACGGTTTGCTGCCAAATTTCCACAATGTGACAAGAGGCTGAAAAGGGCTATACTTTGGTCATTTTCAGCCTCAGCTAAATTGCTGAAATTTAGCAGCAAACCACTGTTCTTTCCCCTGTGATACAATAGCAGGGGGCAGCTGCATTAAAGGCCGGGAGCAGCTGCCTCGCCCTGGTCTAAAGACACTCCGGCTTCTATCACAGGCAGGACTCCTTCCACGCCCCACCACTCAAGCTTCAGAAGCCAAGAAGCTGCTGCTTTCTAAAAGGATCTTCCGAGGGAGAGGCACAATGACTGAGTTCGCACATCACAAGAAGTCACCATGGGTTAATTAATCCTAGGGGCCACTGCAGCACATGCCAGCTGTCGTTTTGAATATGCATGCCTCGTTGTGTCATGTGAACTCAAGCAGTGTGGGGGGGGTTGTATAAGGGTCAAACACCCTTCACATAACGTATGGTCTGTTCTAGGGTTATGCAAGAGTTGTTCAACCCTCGCACAACCTCCACCACCCAGATTTGCATGACTCAACAAGACATGTCAACCACTGGTTGGGGCTTGCACATTCAAAATGGCAGCAAGCATGCACCCCAGAACCCTGAGTGATAATTAACCCATGGTGGCTTGTTGTGAGGTGCACATTGGCCCATTCTGTCTGCCGTACAACAGATGGTAAAAGTGCCCCTCATTTTCTCTTGGGAAGCAGCGTGGGGAGTTAATTGGTTAGAGAATGCCCAATATAACAGTTTTGGTTTGATCTGTTTTCAAGTGATGCTTTATTATTTCATGCAGCACTGTTTTTGTTTGTTCACCATGTATATTGTGTGCTGCCTTGAACACAATTTCCTTTGTAAAATTAAAAAAACATTAAAATGGTAAATTACACTAAAATTTAATCTTTTTAAAGCAGATTTAGACAGCCTCTTGGGTTGAGATGCCCCATCTATAGAATACCTTTCTTAGAAATCATAGAATAGTAGAGTTAGAAAGGACCTATAAGGCCATAGAGTCCAACCCTCTGCTCAATGCAGGAATCTACCTTAAAGTATACCTGACAGATGGCTGTCTAGCTGCCTCTTGAATGCCTCTAGTATGGGAGAGGCCATGACCCCCCTAGGTAATTGGTTCCATTGTCGGACTGTTCTAGCAGTCAGGAAGTTTTTCCTGACGTCCAGCCAGAATCTGGCTTCCTGTAACTTGAGCCCATTATTCTGTGTCCTGCACTCTTGGATGATTGAGAAGAGATCCTGGCCCTCCTCCGTGTGACAACCTTTCAAGAATTTGAAGAGTGCTATCATGTCTCCCCTCAATCTTCTCTTCTCCAGGCTAAACTTGTACAGTTCTTTCAGAAGTCCATCTGATGTCAACACTATTTTATTTCCTGTACTAAGAGAAAACATTTGTAATTATCCAGACTAAATTATTTTTTACAGAACCAATCCTATACATACTTACTACTGAATGGCTGCGTTCAGACAACACAATAGTCAACAGTGGAGAAATAATCAACTCGACAGTTTTTATCAAGAGGGTACTCCCCACACAACATGATAACAATTAACCATGGTGTGGATTAGCATCAGCATAGAGGTGACTATTGGTCCACGCTCAGTTAACTCACTCATTCCCTGCCCCCTCTTTCCTCGCTTTTCCTTCAGTCCTCCTGCTAGTATCCCAGTAGGTGGGCTGCTGATTGTGAAACAAAAGTCCAAAGCTCTCTTCAGAGTGCAAAACCTGTCACATGGTTCTATGCTATTAACTGCTGGAATGCTGTGCAATTTTAGTCCAAGACTGATTCTCATATAATCTTTCATGACACTATTTGATTGTTTTGCTTTTGCCTACTCCACTATGAGCCTTTCTACATGGGGCATTTATTGTGCATTCACAACTCCTCACTCAAGGTAGTTTGCGGGTGGTTTACACAATGTTGTCATTCTCCATGGGCATTCCCGTCATTTGCAACCATTATAGCGGGGGGGGGGGGGGTGTCCTAATAAGGAAAGTCTGATATATCTGTGAATGGCAGCATGAAACACTCATGAATCTGTGCAATTCTATATAACAACGGTACCACCTAGTAGTGGTGTAAGGGAACATGTAGAAAGAAAGAGAAAGAAAAAAACAACAGAAAAAAATATATGAAAAGGAGCCAATCTTAATCCCACAAAGAATCCGGAAGCAAAAGCCTCAGTAAAGTGGCGGGTTAAAAGCCTCATGTAGAAAAGCACTCTATTACTGATAAATGTATAGCAAACTACAAATTTTAAAACTTACTTTTACTCTTCTTATAGCATAAGTATGCCCAAAGAGGTTGAATACTGGCTGTCGGATGTTTCTCAAATCCCAGCCTTTCAAGCTGCAGTCAACAGCACCCGTTACAAGCAAGTTCTGATAATTAAACAAAATGTACAAGGATAGTTGATAGTAAAGATATGAATAGCTTCCAAATGCTAAATGTAACAAATAGTGGCAAAGAGAAATGCTGACATCCATCTAGAGTTACAGATCATATATGTTAGGAATGGGGAACTTCAAAAGCATTTTCATACCCCACGCCCCTCCCCTTGGGCACCAAAAATTTCAAAATAAAATATAATTTTAAAATTGTGTGGCTACGGAGTGCCAAAAGTATCAAAATTATTTGTTTGAAACCTAATTTTGACCCTTTTGGCACTCCCTAATGGCCATGGAGTGCTAAATGGATGAAAATTAGCTTACGAACAAGCTAATTTTGACTGTTTGGGCACCCTGTAACTGCTACAGATGCCATTTCTCCCCCACCCCAAGTTAATTTTCACCTAATTCAGGTAATTCAGGGGATGGGGGTGATATACGTTATAGAGAAAATAAAATATGTTTTAAATACTACAGACCCAGAGCTAAAGATTAAACTGACCAGTTCAAATCAATATGCTTATTCCATATCTAATCTGTCTCTGGGTCCCCTCTAACTCTATATGTGAACATTTATAATCTCGTTCATACATAACCATAGTTCAGCATTACCAGAAGGAGCTACAATGAGCCTACGGCTCACACATTTCTTCCTCCTTAGGTTCAGAGGCAGCGAGCTCTTCAGAAGCTTTTCACTTCCACTGTTTATTAATAGCAGCCTGTTGTGTCATTTAAACTGAACAAATGTGGTTAAATCCTAACTATATTTTTCAGAAACAAGCCAACTTCAAACCTGGTTTGTTTCCACAAGCCATAGTTAAGATTAACTAGTTTAGGGTTTGGATTAAGCTATGGACCTGCGGTTAATTGAAAAATGGAAGTTTCCAATCTCTTTCTCACAGCAGCGGAAGTGGGTGAGCATGAAGGGGGGAGGGAGAGTGTGCATGAGTCCAAAGGCTGCTGTGGCTCATTCTCATATAACTAAACTACAGTTCAGCATTACGTAGAAAATCTCCCTATATGTGCACTCCTTTCGCACTCTGTGTAACATGAATCTACTTTTTGTACGTACAAAATATAGTGAAAATCAACTCTAGTTGCTAACATTGTTGAATAATTAGAGAACATTTATGTGGCATACCAGAGACGGTTAGGCAACAGGTATGTATTTAGCCTACTTTATAAGAAACATTACAATATAAGCCATCAGCTTCCATATAGCAAAGTGCAAACTGGATGTAGACAATAAACAACTGAAATTCCAATGAAAAGAAAATGCCAGTTATGCAAATTTGAAATTTCTCATTCAAAATAAGCACACTCCTATTTGTCTACTAATAGTGCAATGATGCAAGACAAATGTACCTGAACAAAAGGAGTTGGTCAATTTCCTGGAGGAGAAGGCTACCAATGGCTACTAGTCCTTATAGCTATATGCTAGCTCCAGTATCAAAGGCAGTATGCCTATGTACACCAGTTGCACTCATGTCCTGCTTGTGGATTTCCTGTGGGCAGCTGTTTGGCCACTGTGTGAACAGAATGATGGACTAGATGGATCCTTGGTCTGATCCAGCAGGGCTCCTCTTATGTTCTTAGTTCTCTCTCGGGCACAATTCACTTAAGCCAGTAGCAAACGAAGTGAGATGGCAAATAAGTTAACAGTAAATTTTGTAACAGAATATTGATAGTGGCATGAAATTTTGAAAAAGAAAAAAAGTGGGAAACAATCCAGGCAAAGTTAAACACATTAAGTCTTATTTATTTCAATAAAATAACTAAGCACATGCTTTGATCTCTCCCAATGAAATCTGTCCAAAACCGCTGAATGCTGATAGATTGTGACTGAATTATTATCTGCCTATAGACTACCTAATTATAAAACATCCCTACTCAATAAAAGCAGTTTCTCCAGTGTTTAGAAATATATTGTTTCCCTCTACTGTACCTGATCATATTTGCACCAATCGCAACTTAGAATTTCAGCCTGGTGAGCAGGAATAATCACTGGGAGTCTTGGTGCCTTTGCATCCCAAATTCTTAAAGTCTGGTCACCTGAAACAGAGTCACTAATAGGTCAAGCTTTACACAACATTTTCTGTTTATAATCTATATTCTTCATGTAGTTATTGAATATGTAAAGGGCGCCAGGCTAATCCCCAGGAAAGGTTAGAATTTAAACAACACATGCAGCAATGATGATGATGTCAAGAACAGTGTTTGTCAGAATGAAACAATTGTTATGGAACCTTAATCTTGCACTAAGGATTCAGAAGGCAAGATGCTATGTGCTTTCAATATTATTTTATGCAGTGGAGGCGTGGACACTTAAGAAGAACAATTTGGGAGAAATCAAATCTTTCAAAATGTGGATAGACTGACATATGTTAAAGATATTGTGGACTGACTGAGTATCAAATGAGAATGTACTACATAGGGTAAGCAAACAAACAGAATTAATAAGTATTATTATTATTATTATTATTTATTTATATAGCACCATCAATGTACATGGTGCTGTACAGAGTAAAACAGTAAATAGCAAGACCCTGCCGCATAGGCTTACAATCTAATAAAATCATAGTAAAACAATAAGGAGGGGAAGAGAATGCAAACAGGTACAGGGTAGGGTAAGCAGGCACAGGGTAGGGAAAAACTAACAGTAGAAAGTAACAGTAGAAGTCTGCACAACATCAAGTTTTAAAAGAAGAAAAAATCAATATCTTGGTCATATTATCTGAAGAGAAAAATACACCGTACTCCAACTCATTATACAAGGGAAAATTGAATGAAAAAGATCAGCGGGAAGAAGTCGAACATCAAGGCTAAAGAACTTGAGGGAATGGTATAGCTATACTTCTATATAATTATTTAGAGCAGCTGTAATTCTAACTGTATTAACAACCCCAAGCCAAGATTTCTCTTTTCTCTTTGTTTGCCTTTATTCCTTTTTTCATTATGTGCTTTTTGTTTGTAATTAGTATGTGATTTGGTGATTACTGACCACCTGCCTAACATGCTTAGACTCATCTCTGTATTTATTTATTTTTACTTTTAAAAACATATCTACTGCTATCTTGGCCCAACAAAGACTCTCAAATGGTTCATAGTAAAATGCACAATTGCAATATCAACAAAATCAGCAATGTAAACATACAATACAAATTCCAATTTCAATTAGAACTCAATAATCAACAACTTGCCAGTCAGCCTAAAAATAAAATTAGGCTATTCAAATAGCCTTATAAACGTGTAATATATCCTTTCTCTCTTCTCTGTTTAACATTAATTGTTCAGATCAAGAACCTATCTGAACTATAATGCACACAGATGGAGGCATACAGAGCTTTCCCCTGTCCACCAAAATGAATAGGGAAAAGAGGGCACATGTCTATTTTGCAGTAGCAGCTTTGATAAAGGGATACAAAACAGCATACAAGACAATGGAACCCAATCTAGTTCAAATGTCCAACCACTAATATACCTGACTGTTGTTACATCTTGGTGAATGCAAGGCCAATACCTGTTCTGTCGTTAAACCTTTACTACACCAGATAGAGAACTACCTGCATGCCTTCTCTTATAGGATTGCACCTTCTCTCCATGGCACAAAACTCCTGCTGCCGCTTCAAAACCTATCCATTCTGTCTTGTGCTGTCACTTAATCCCAGTGATGCAATGCCAGGGTTGTCCTGCATTGGTTCTGATCCTGTTCTCTGATTATATTCTACTGCGATGCTACTACAGTATTAATATTAAATTTAGTACCCAAGAGTATGATTAGTGAAACAGTACACAATGTAAACCAGAGGTAGGCAATACGTAGCCCCCTGCTGCCCCTATTTTATTTTAATTTACTAGAAGAACATTTTTAGAAGTCTCGACCTGTCACTGAAATTTAGTAGCAAACTGCTATGTAAGCTTAGAAAACAAGCAGAATTTGCCATTCTAAATTCCCATAGCAGCCATGGAGGATTAGAGTAGACAAATCTAGCTTGCTTTGGTGGCAAACTGCATATTTTTTATAAATTATTGAACCCCTTTTTTCAGTAGCTTGGGGGGAGGCGGTAATTGGCACCCAGTCTGCCCAAAGTTGCCCACTCTTGATATAACTCTCTGGCAGCATCTTATCAGAACTGATTTTTTTTTTTTTTAGAAAAGACCAAGGATTAAAAATTAAAACAGGAACAAAAAGATATAAGATTGTGTAACGAAGGGTTAATTTGCGGCAGGACAATTAGCAAAGTCAGGCTCATGAAAGGTTTTGTAGACGAGGGCTAAGAAAGGTTTGAAAAAGTGAGACTGGCAGATGGACGTGGGAGGCTGGTTCAGGCAGGGCAAGAAGCTCAGCAAGAGACGCAAAGGCCTGAGCTGGAAAATGAAACAGAGGGCTGCAGTGGCTGGCAAGCTTATCTGGAGCCAGAAAGTAAGAAGCAAAACACGAGAACGGAGAGGCGAAGAACAATCCAAACCTGATCTATTTCCTGTCAGCTGGATGATCTACTGACACCACTAACTTAATGTGGTGCAAACGTTATTTTTTATTAACAGAAATTTGTTAGAAACTACAGATTTTGATGGCAATCCACATTTAGCTACCCCAATTATCTGACATTTTGCTGCTACCCTTTAACTAGTTAATACACACACACACACACACACACACACACACACGGATGTAATGCAAAAGGGGAGGAAAACAAGTATTTTTAGATATTCATAGCCCAATCTGGAGGACATGTATCCCTAAGCCAAGAACAATTTCAGTAGAACTAAAACAATTCCTGCTAATGCCAACACAGAAGATGGGGACACGGCTAATGATTCCTTATCCCATACCAAAACGTAGGGATCTCTGGGAATGTGATCTAGTTTGGGGGCATGTTCTTTACAGCTCCTCCTTTGGGGTTGCTTAGGATTCGAGCACATGACCAGGACTGTTCTGGAGGAAGCCACTGACTGCATCATCCTGGATTTCTATTTATGGTGTTACTGCCAAAGAAATGGACTGATGCCAAAGAAATCCCACTACTGGCAGGAGGTGGCTATAGGGCAGGGGTGTTGAACCTTTATCATCACAAGGGACATATTACATTTCATGGAAATTCTCGGAGGGGGGGGGAGATGCACTGGTTCCCCATCCAAAGGCAAAAAGGGTGAGGGGGCAAAAATGCCAGCATATTTTAGCTTAAAGCTCTTACTGCTAGGAACTAAGCCTTAGGAGAAGATTTCAACCTTTTAGAATGGGGGGGGGGACTACACAAAAGCAGGGGGAAATTACCAGGCACTTGGTAGTTAGTGGAAAGGGATGTGGCCATTTGAGGAACTTTGGGGGTCACATTGGGACCCCGGAAGGCCAGATTTGGATGCTGGGCATGAGGTACTAGACTCCTACTATAGGGATGAAGGAGGATGTAGCAACAGCCTCAAACCTTGCTGGTATTAATGAATTAGCCCTATTTTAGAAGTCAGAGAAATGGTCCAAGAAGATCACGGCAGACCTTGTTCATTAGCCAAGAACAAAGAACTGTTCAACTAGTTCAGTTCTGCTTCTCAGACAGTAAACCCACCCATCCCGCCTCCACTGTCTGGCAAGTTTCCTAAGCAGTTTGTGGAATGGTGTATTAAAGTCAACAATTCCACTGAGCATGCCCAAACAATATGGTGCTTAGTCTTTTGTTCTCAAAATGAATTCAGAGTCTGTTTTCAGTTGGCTAGTTCCAGGTATAGAGCAGCTTTCTCCATCCCTGGTGCCCTCCAGATGTTTTAGACTTCAATTTCCATCAGCCCCAGCCAGTATGGACAATGGTCAGGAATACTGAGAGTTGTAGTCCAAAACATCTGGAGGGCACTAGATTGGGGAAGCTGTACTAGAGTGTTTCAGACCATCTTAATTACCTCATGTCTGAAGGGAAAAGTCAGGCTCATTAGCTATTTCAATGTCCAAACAGAGGCTCCGCAGGCAAGTAGCTTACCCCAATAACAGCTCTTGTTCACTCAGTTAAGTCCTAGGGCTAGCTCTGCTATGCCACAAAGATTGGAAATCAAAATGCAACTTGCCGCCATTACTTGGTTATCTTTTGTTTTATGCAAGAGAACATATAAGCATTGAGCTGTTAACTGTACAGCATTACATGAGAAACTGAAAGATGGTTCAAGTCCGGAACCATATTCTCCTAAATGCATTACTCAGCTTCCTATTTCTATCCAAATATAAACCAAACAACAACAACAAAATTCAACATTCCCAGCTTTCTACTCAAACTCCTAATTTTACATTATATCACAAGGAAGGTTTTGCATTTGTGAGTTTCTTGCTAGTGAAAGTTGCTACAATTTCCTGGTCAACACTTTAAGTTACATTTTACTAGTTGATAAATCAAGATATGCTATTTAGAATAAGCACTGTGTTCTTTTTTTGCAACAAGCAATGGCCAGAAATGGTCAAACTAATTTCTCATGCAGTATTCCAGATGAGCCATAAAAGGAAGCCTCGTTTACTCAAGCTTAATTATAGTATCCCGCGTATTGAATTTACTACCAAAATGGCAAAATTTGAGATGTTGCATTCCAAAATGGAATATCCTCCTCATTTCGCAACATAAGTAGGTCTGAATAATAAGAAAGCCATGAAGGACACGGCAGTTTTAAATGGCTCCTTTTGTCTTCACTTGTATTATAAACCGAATCTCTCGCCTCAAAAACATTTCTGGGTTTTTTTGGGGGGGGGGTTTCCACACAACATAGTCACTGGCCTCTGATCCTCCCGAGCTTTCCCTTTGCTCCTCCTGTCTTTACTCAGAAAATCCGTTAATTTTTCAAAGAAATGAATCAATGTGAGTGGATTTGATATCACAACTTCTGGCATTTTGCTGTGGGGTGTGTGTGATTATAACATGCACCATGATGCTACTAAGGGGTGTATTCCAATGCAGGAGTGTTTCTCTCTGGCTGGCATGATGACACCGCCAAAACTGCAATGTGTTTTCATGGATCCACAACACCTTGTGAGGCAAACAAAATGCAAGACAACCTCTTTGATGTCTCCTGTTCCACCTTTATTTATAACTGTTCCGTGTTGAATTGTCTTTCCTATTTATGTATTTTTTTAAAAGGTGTATGTGCAACTCTGTTATACTTGCATGGTGAACTATAAGCATTCCAACACTTCAAATGTAAATAAAGTTCACCATTTATTTCAAATGAAACACTTCTGCTTTGCTCCTGAGAATGGTACAATGTGAATGGAAATGCTTTCTGGTCATGTGTGGATAGGAGACTGTGAGTTATGGCACAATTTCCGCCCCCATCAAACCCTTCAATGTCCCTCTGTGGTATAGGAGGCCCATTATAATTTCAGATATTGGGGGGGAAAAACCCCAGAAACCGACAACCTGTACTCTCAAGAAGGCTTTCATCTGGAAGGCTTTCAGTCTGAGAGGATGGACAGGTTCAGGGCTCAAGGAACTTGAGGGGCATAAATTTTCCATCCAGAGCAATTACCTGGAGTGCAATTTGAGGTTATACTTAATTTGCTATATTTCTTTTAAACAATAAGTAGACCTGCAACAGCAAAACCACTGGGATTCCATACAAATTTAGGCTTCTTCTTTTGTTCTTTACATTGTTCTTATACATTAACGTGCTTTCCCACAGGTCTGAATCTGAAGGGAACAGAGAGAATGCTCCATTAGATCAGACCTAGGCCCATAACAGCTAGTTACCAATACAGCTGTTGACACTTGCCATAATACAAGTGTATAATTGGAATATACAGCTTATTGAAATCACTTAGTTCACATACCTTCACTCTTACTAGTAGCTTTTAGAACAATTTTTGATCATCTTTATTAATGTAACTGACTAACAAACAAGTATCTACCAAAGTATACTGAAATCTCAACCATGCACTCAGAATGTGAAATCCAACTTTGCACATCTACACTGGATTAAGCGTGCGCCTACTAGCTCATCCAGTCTAACAATTGCAACCAGTAAGCTTAATGGCATCTATGTAGACTATAATAATGTCTAAACAATTCTTGGACTAAAGTTTACAGAGCTGTTATCCTCTTCTAGCTCCTTTGATTAAGAAATGCTTAGACATTTGTGTTGCTTTTCAATCTCTTCTAATATCTAAAGATGCTACATGCATGGCTCACATGGAAACCTTAATAACCAATACTAAACGAACATACTGGAGCATCTGTCTAAAACTCAAGACTAACATACCTGCAATGCTGGCATAATGCCACATTTTGTGATGTGCTGGCAGAACAGCCAGTATGCCCCAACCTACGCATATTTTTGTCGGCACTGCAAATCTTAGACGCAGGCCATTAGATATATTAGAGTGTCTATTCCTTCTTGGCCATAAGAGTCCTCTTATAAAAACAGAAACCAATTTTCTATTTTTCATCTAGTCATCTTTAATTGTTAATGCTTAAATCAGACACTCTTTCCCACTTCACATTTTCAAAGAATGCCGTTTCTTGTCCTAAAATAATGTGCGTATTCAATGCAGCCCAAAATGATACATGAGCAACACATCAGAAAGATTCTCAGAGAAGTTCAAGGAAAGCCCTGGACATTTTTTCTAACAATTTGAAGTTCTCAGGTTGCTTGTAAGACTGCCAGTGTCTCATATTATCAGCAGCTCCAGATTCCTCAAGTGTAAATTATTTTCCCATAATGCATGGTGGTCATTAACACTGCTGTCAAACTCAATACATAAAATGTTAAGCACTGAACGTGGAAAAGAAATTTAATTTATTCAAGAGCTAAATAGCTTGCAACTTTTCTCTGTGCTGATACTCTGGTGTGCAAATTCAAAAGGAAAAAAAGTTCCATTGCAGTTGTGGGAAATTTTTAAGAAAAACACCCTATTACAAGATGCGAAACGTAATTATGATGAATGAAAAGTACTGGTGTGACTAAATTCTACAATGATGCAAGGCCACATTTTATTTCCCTGATGCTTGAAAATGCTGGAACAAACCCAGTTTGTATTTATTCTAATAAATAAATGTAATAACCACATTAAGGTTCTAAATGAATGCAGCACTAAATCCAAAGTCCTAGCAATTAAGGAAACAGTTAGCTGTTGTGCCAAGTTTTACACATCTTTGGCCAGTGCAGAAGCAGCTTTCAAGTTCCATTTATAGGCGCCACAGCGCTTCTTACCAGTAAGCACCAGATTTGTAAGGAGTGTCTAAATTTTATATAGAATCAACATTTCAATTTCAATTTTCACAGAAGACTGGAAGACCCAACCACAACCTTTAGCCCTGCAGATTGAATGGTCAAGGGCCATTCAGCAGTGTTGATTATGTTTGGCTGTCCATGAATATTGGGTGCACTTGGACATTCTTTACATGAGACGCAGTTTTGTTCTCCAGGTAAAGAGAGAATGAGAGAGAGAGAGAGAGAGAGAGAGAGAGAGAGAGAGAGAGACCTACCTTCTGGACAAATGGCACAATGACTCATTAAACTCTTTTAGCCATCAGGCAGTTTTGTTATTTATGTCATTTCTTTAATCACATTTTCCACATGACTAGGTTTTTGTTGTCTGCCAGACATTTATCAGGCCCCTGAGCCAGAGCAGTCCCTTCCACCTGATCTCTTAGACCATGTTATCAGTTCAGAAACTGGTACTGACATCATGACAGAACAGAATAGACTATACAGATTGAAGAACTCCAGGTTGCTATCATGATCTCCAACTCTAAAGAAGGGCTGAGGCAACTGGGTAAGCACCCACAGGAGTATAAATGAATGATTGAATGTAATATTAACAGCTCTGCAAAGTGCTTTGCACCTTTCCAAATGGTAAATGTATTTAATGCTGAATATACATTAATTGAAATGCCATTCAGGCAGGACCATTTTTTCTGCACTGTAATCTAATTTTCTTCACATCAGTGCTGATGGGTATAATTTGCACAATTGCAGATTCTTAAATATTCAATCACTTTTTATTTTATTTTTATTTCTGTTTCTAAGACCATAAATACAGAGATCATACACAAAGATTTATTGACATTTTGATTTAGTACCTGCTGCAGTAAATAGGGAACAGTCCATTAGCTGCTTAAAGCTGTCAATGCACATTACTAATATAAAACACCATTTTAGAGCTTAAGATTTCATTCACATGTATGTTTATATATTTTATTTATATTCATATACACACTTACATATTTCAGAACCACTGTGATGTAGTGGTTAGAGTGGTGGAATGGGTATTGGGAGATCCAGGTTCTAGTTCTCATTCAGCCATGAAGCTGACTGGCGCCTGGTTAGCGCCGCTCCACTGCCAAACCCCGCGCTATTGCTGGTACACTGTGGTGGCAAGTTGTCTTTACAAGTGGAGGCAGCATGGGCTTTCTGGTAGCCATCAGGCTCACCAGGTGTTCCCCCTCCCATGGTTTCTGTCAACCAATAGGAGATCACCTTCCATATGGGAAAGCCCCCAGACTGGCTCCAAATGAGGATAGACCAGCGGAAGAGCCAGGCTTACTCTGGCTGGAAAAGTCGGGGTAAGTCCCTGACTTTTTAGCTGCGCAAGTTCACCTCTTTGCCCTGGGGTGGCTTCGAATCTGCAGCTGCGTCATATAACCGATGCAGTGCGGATTCAGAGCCACCCCAGGGCATAGATGACGTCAAGACAACCCTGGTTGACTTTGGGCCAGTCACAGACTCTCAGCCTAACCTACCTCACAGCATTTGTTGTCAGGATAAAACGGGGAAGAAGATGACCATGTAAGCCACCTTCGGCTCTGTGGAGGAACAGGCAGGATATAAATCTAACAAATGAATAAATAATAAATAAAATAAATATCAGTAGGTAGGGCTTTGAAAAGACAAAAATATCTAATTTAACAGCAGTTAATTAGCTAGCAGTTAGTAGTAGATACTGGCTGGGATTGGACTTTAAATGGACAGATATATCTTTGACAAGAGCCAAAAGGGCAAAATGTTGTCAACCTCCATGACAGCCCAACAAATAAAATATTTAACTCTTCTGTATTTATATCTGTGGTCCAACAAGCTAAGAGTATCATGTAATATGTACACAGCTCAGGAAAGATTCTAGGAGAAAAGGTAGAAATTCAGTATTGATTTAGAAGAGTTCTGAAAAGGTCACAAGGGAAGGACATTACAGGACTCAATTGCTTAGAATAAAGAACTCCTAAAGAAACTAAAGAAGTGAATAAAACTAAGATGAAGTTGTAAAATGTTAATAGGGGTATCCGCTTCCCTTATAACGTAACACTAAAACCCTTAGCACTCCTTTTAAAGGCTCAGGTTAAATGAAAATGAAACATTTCCCCAACACATTACACAACAATATCAGATAAATATCATCCAGAGGTCACAGTTCCATAAAAATATGGACAATATAAGATCTGTGTGTCAAAAGGAATGTTCAGAATTAGGGACATAGGAAAACCTATAATAGCAGAAAAAGTAAATGAGGAACTACAAGACTGTATAGTGAATTGGCTTCTTACACTTCAAGTTCAAAGCTTTGCGGCAAAATTAATACTCCGGAATGAGGCAATCAGATTGCCAACCATCTTTGAAACTGAACACCTTTACTTACAAAACAAACATAACTGCATAGTGTTCTGTTTATATAGGTGGCTTATGGAGCATCAAAAAGGGATTAAAATGTTATAGGACAGGGATATTGGGGTTCAGATTGCAGAAACACAGCAAAACCTAATTTGGAACAAGAAGCCTCTCAAATCTATTTCTGCAACAATACGAGAAACTCATTTAAAACTCAGACAGATAGTCACATCAATCACACTGTTGAAGAGGATGTTTATTCCACATGTAGTAAAGTTGTGAATATCTGTTTTCAACAATGCATCACAGATAACCCAACAAATAACACACAGCATACCACTATTGGCACTTTTATCTATTTTTGGTGGCACACAGAAACAGTTGTTGCATAAAGACCTCATTTTGCTGCTATTCAACAAGGGGGGATCTACACTATTGCTTTTAAAGCGCTTTAAAGCACTTTGAAAACGTTTTGAAACCTGTATATGCAGTGTGTCTTGGCCCCCAACAGTTGTCAAAACTGTTATAAAGCGCTTTAAAGCAGTAGTGTAGATCCCCCCCAAGATAGAAGTCGCTTGATATTGGAAAACAAGATGCAGTGGGTGGATGGTTTTCCAACATTTGAAGAGTAGCTTTAGCTGTAAAGTTAACACAGCAGAGTAGATTAATAAGAAGAACAATTAAGGAGGACAGCTTCATGGAAACATGGCTTCTTTTTATTCTGGTATGGAATAGTAGCTAGGAAGACTGTAAATTGAAACACGAACATTATCAGTATCAGTATCTCCTGTATTCACTAGCATATCTAACAAACAATGAAAGACAAATGGCATATACTGTGTATTGTTCATGTTTCAATTATATTATAAAATCATTACGTACCTTACAACAATAATGAAATTAAACGATATACTAATGCTGTTAGCTTAATGGTCAATGAACAGGATGGGAAGAATATTAAAACTACTCTCCAAATGTTGGGAAACACCTTCCTTCATTGCACCTTCCTTCCTACCTTGTAATATTTTAATTCAGTTGATATTACAGAAATATTATATACATGTTGCTGCAGTTCACTAGGTTCTGTTCTTCAATTATTCTCCCCACGGGCTGACCCCTAATAAGAACAGGCAAGGCTCTTTGGAGTCAAGGTTCTTGCAAATGTAAAACAGGATTGAAAACTTTAGCATTAAGCTAAACTTTTCATTCCTTTTGACTGGCCCTTTAAGTAATATTTAACCACACATTTTCTCAATCTTTTTGATTAATGAAACACATTATAGAAAGGACCAAGATTCATCACATAAAGGTAGAACACTGGCAACTCATGGGCAGTGCTGTAAAGGTTTTTCTCCTCTTTTGACCTTGGTATTCCAGGCCACCAGTTGCTGTAGCTTGTTGGAAAGGAGTGCTTTAAGCTGCAAGAGCTCTTAGTTTTTGCTACACTGTGTTGAACAGAGCTTCAGGGGTTGGGGCTAGATATCAACCCAGCTGCATCCATTATAGAGGCTTTACTTTAAAAAAAATGATATATTTTGTCCTAGCACACAATTCTGTTCAGAGCAAAATTCCCAGAGAGATTTATGGTTGTGAAGTAGTAAAAACAATTTAAATAACGAAGTATCATTTTTTTACCTGCTGCTGTTGCCTATCAACTTGGCATGGATAAACCAGACCAGACAGAAGACGTGTGTAAAGCGACTACTTTGGTACATTGTGTTATTCACTGGTCACTATTGGCTACTCAATGGGACAAAATGTATTTTTCCTTCTCTAGACTTTCCTTTTAAGAACAGGTGTGCTAGGTCAGAACATTGGAACATCTAACTAGAACTGTATTTGGTCACTGATGTTGACAATGGCTGGGATCCAAACAGCTACCTAAGGCATGCCTAGGGTGTTTTGGTTTGGTTTCAGTAGCAAGTCCTTGCTCCATATCTCAAGCTGTTTCTTTAAATGCCCATCAGTTTCTAAAGGGCTGTGTCTTATGGTATGGTTTCTGATTGCAACATATACTCCCAAAGTGTGGAGCTAATTGTATAGAACTTGGAATTCCAACCCATAGCTAATAATAGTTCCTTTAAAAACTGGGTAACATACATAAAATATGCAACTTAAGCATATTTGCATATATTTCACAAGACAGAAGTCCTGTGCATGAGTGGTTCCTGAGTCTGGGAGAGAGGCTCATTGACTGTTCTGGATGGGGTTGCACTCCCTCTGAAAGATCAGGTTTGTAGTTTTGGGGTACTCTTAGATCCATCTCTGTTGCTGGAGGCCCAAGTGGCTGTGATGGCTTGGAGTACCTTTTACCAGCTTCGCCTGGTTCACCAGCTATGGCCTCTTCTGAACAGGGATGCTTGGCCACAGCGGTACAGGTATTTGTAATCTTAAAACTTGATTACTGCAATGCACTGTATGTGGGGCTGCCCTTAAAGCAGCTCAGTTGTTGTTGGGAGCTGTCACTTTCCAGCATGGAACTCCTTTGCTGAGGGAACTGCACTGTCTTCCTATTTGCTACTGGGCCAGGTTTAAGGTTCTAGCACTAGTGTACAAAGCCCTAAGCAACTACAATACCTGAGAAAGTGCCTTCTCCCTACCAATCTGCCAGGTCACTGAGGTCATCTGAGGGCATGCTCCTAGTGGTTCCAAATAGACCTATCATGTGATTGGAGTCCACCAGAAGAGCTTCCGGTGTAGTGACTCTCTTCCTATGGAATTCCCTGTCTCTGGAGGTCAGGCAGGTGCCAACTTTGTATTCCTTCTGGCAGCTCCTGAAAACGTTGTTGTTCCAGGAAGCATTCCCTTAATGGCCACTTTGTGATATAATAGTGTTTTTATTTTTATTATTTTATTGTTTTGTTCACTGCTCCAAAATTCTTAAATGGGGAATGGTATATAAATATTATAAATAAATAAATAAATAAATATGACTCATTCTATAACAAAAAAAATTCTCAGAGCAACAATTAGTAGATAAAATATTAAAATATAAACTACATAATCAAATTAAACATTAAATCTAATAAATAAAAAGCAACACAAACATCATATCAATTAATACATTATAACAAACAAGAGAGCAATCACATGGGGCTAAAACATCCTTTAAAATATGAATCATTCTTGCAGTTATTATTATTATTATTATTTATTTATATAGCACCATCAATGTACATGGTTCAAGCATTATTTTAAGTATGCAAGAACTAAAACTGCTGTGTACCACCAAGGCCCAAACCATGCCTTCTTATTCCTTTTGATTAAGATCAATGAGACTGAACTTCCAAATAATTATGTTCCGGAGCAGAAAGGAAGATGCATTACTCCAAAGTGTTAAATGGCATTACACTTGAAAGAAAAACCCGGCTGACCTATCCATTTGGTACCTCGAAGAGAAATAGTCATGCTGCTACTAATCAAACAGACAGATCCATTATGCTGCATCAGTAGACAAAGAAGCTCTGCGACATGCTAAACTTTTAAAACAAAATGCACATATACACAATCTTTAAAGACAAGGCCTATTAGGGGGAAGGAATAAAGGCAATTCAATGGCCCAGTTCAGCCTTGGGTTTGTTCAGTGCCCCTCCTCTTTCTTCCTCTTCTGCAGATGAGAGGAGGAGGAGGAGGAGGAGGAGGAGGAGGAGGAGGAATAATAATAATAATAATAATAATAATAATAATAATAATAATAATAATAATAATAAATTTATTTATTTGTTACCTGCCTCTCCCTCTGGATACTGAAAGCGTCCACTTTCAATTTAGGACAATGTATAGTTATGCATTACGTACTAACTCGGGGAACTGTAATTTGTTCTAACCAAAGGAAAGTAAAACAAGCCAGGATAAAAATGTGATATCTTGGTTTGTTAACTAAAATTGATTTGAACAAACCACAATTCCTCAAGTTTGGCTTCAGCCACCCCATCCCACTCTGCAACATAAAGATATTATCTTTCAAAGTTCTTGCAAGAACTATAACAAGATAATGCAAATGAAGTACTTTGAATACTCAAAAGCAACATACAAATGTTAAGTATTATTAAACCTACTACTACAATACTACTAGTTTGAGAGTCACCGTCTTACAAAAGTATAGGAAAATGAATTGGTGCAACAGCATGGCCAACCCACTTTACGTATCCTAATACGCTGATGCAGGCAGTCTATTAAAAAAAAACTTTGCTGCAATGAACCTTTGTACTAAAGCCAAAAATCCCTTCTCAAATCATTCATAAGTTTTTAGCTTACCCAAAGAGATTCAACCATTAAACCTATACACATACACCAGTCAGCAGGATACACAAAGAAATAAGCAGGAGCTGAAGTAACGTAATGTTTGATTTTCCATGCCACCTGCTGCAATATATAATACTGTGCTACCCAAAAGAGTCGTTGAGCCGTTTTTCAGGGACTGACCTGCACTTTGCTCACATGGAAGTGGAGGTAAAAGACATAAAGCCAGCATTCATAACTAAGCACTTGCACTGCCATACAGGCTGACAAGGAGGAAGAAGCACGCGCGCGAGAGAAAAATATCTGTGATGAAATGCCAATGTGACAAATTGCCACCAGCTCACTCAAGTGAGGCAACTGCTGATCCATGTAGAGAGACCAAGTCAGTGGAGTTAAAAGATAACAACTGAACCTCCACTTCAATTATAACTACACATTTATCATTTTTGTCTTCCCTTTGTATACATTTATACCACCACCTGCTGGACAAACCTTTAAAACAATAAAATACAATGGAATGGTTTCCACTTTTGAGTAACACTATAGTTAATAGTTACCTGAGGCAGACGCAAAGCAGCCTGGGATGTGCGGAGACCATATTGTACTATAAACGACACCTTCGTGGCCTTTAAAAGTGCATACTGATTGTCCCACTGCGGGATCCCACTAGATAAAATGTAAAGAAATAAACAGCTGCTCATCCACTGTAATAGCTGGAGGCAATAGATTAAATTTTATTCACTCATATTAAATAAATAGGCTTTTCCTGGAAAATATGCACACCATAACAGTATGCACTAGGGCAGAATGTTCAATTTTGAATAATACAGGGAACTAAGCGAAGGAAAGTTATTTCACTGTCTAAATTTGATTCAAGCTCAACATTTGTTTTAAACTCAGTCCTTGTCAACCACGGACCTTTTAAAACCTGAGCTATAATCCTAGGTGTACTTAGAATTACCTCCTATTCAAATCACTGGGGTTTACTTTTGAGTAACAAGACATCGGTCAAGCTTCATATTTGTTTTAGTATCTTTGGATTATTTTCAACTATGGAGCCAATTTGAAGACAGAAAAGTTCCTGCTTCAGAATTGGGACCCAAATGGCATTGTAAACAAAACAAAAAACAAAAAGTAAGTATAGACAGTTGTCATGTTATTTCCTGAAAATAAAATAAAAAGGTGTCATCTTCCACTGGAACAATTTCTCAGTGTAGGAGTGTGAATCAAAAATGTGCTAAAAATGTGCACCTAGAAAAGAGATTCACTATATATCTGAGAATTAGCTATTTTTCCAACCAGCTGGCCGAAGTATTCTATATATCTTGAGCGTCTGAATATTCCTACATCATCATATTGGAGGCCAATCTCGTTACCACCTTACCCAGTGTGTGTTGAAAAAAAATATCACTCTGATACTTATCACAGCAGGCTTTAAACTTCTGGGTTTATTTCTCACTAGAACTTTTTAATTGGGATATATCACAGCATGGCATCTGAACCTATTCCCACTGGAAGAAATAGAACAGGGATGGACTTTTTGGAGACAGGCAACACAGTGGTGGGCCTCCTACACACTCAGCTGGCTGTAGTTTGTGTGGGCGCTATTCTACTTTACCACCCCTAATCAGAAAGCCATTAAAAAAAAGTCAGAGTATCTACCTCTGCTTAATTTAGGCTCCCTACAGCAGTAATAGCCAAGAAAGTAACACAGTTCCTCCACCACTCACAACTTGTAGGGGAAATCAGGTGTAAGGAGATATACAAGGAATACAGACCCAGGCAATGCTTCTTCTCTGTGGACTGCGCATTCTCTGCCTGTTGGATTTCCAGGCAGGAGAGATGGGCTGTTCTCCCACTGCAGACTAAACCACTGCAGATTCCAAGCAGGGAATCACATTTCTGATTGTTTCCTGGCACAAATAGCTGCCTACAAGTAGAAAACTAGCACACCAAAGAACAAGGTGGGGAAGCACCTTTCTCCCTGGTGTGCTGATTTTATACATTCAAAAACAGCACCCCACCTAGGGGAACAATCTACTCGATCATGTCAGGCTTCTACGACCCCATTCTGCTGCAGGCCTAATATCCCTTTTATAACAGCAGTACCACCATTTTTGCTGCCTTCATATTTTTCAACTCTCAATGTACAGTAGGAGCTTATAGCTTCAGTTCTCTCTAGTGGGAATGTTATGGTTCATATCTTGCTGCACCTCTCACTTCCCAGGAATTCTGCCAAACTCAATAGCATGCTCTTTCAGCCATCAACCCATTGGGTTAACAGCGAATTAACAAAATAATCACACAGATAGATTTTGACCAATTACAGGGCGCTACAGAAATAGAATGAATGAATGAATGAATTTGTCTTCTGCTATACAGAGAACCACATCTGGTGAAGCCTCCCAGATGCTGAATGAACTCACTGAATATTACATTAGCAAGAACTAATAGGATCCTCCATTTTAACACACTCAGTTGCAAGAAATGATCATCTCAACAAAAGAGAACAACGCAGCATCAGTTCAAACAAAGAACAAATAAAAAGACTCAGCTGGAGACGATCCCCTTTCTGAATGTTAAATTGATACTCAACTTAAATAACCAGAAGTACAAACGTACCAACTTTGCTGTTTGATCCCATGACCCAGATACGATCAGCTGTTCTCCTCTAGTCTGGCTCCAGTCAACACTGTAGACCTGTAAATATTGGATGAATTTTAGTTTAGTAGTCCACAAAACACCGCATTTGATCAGTTGCATTTAGAGTAATTTTTCTGTCCTGAAACTAATCGGAATATTTGGTATTACAAATATGAAAACTTAAACCCTATTTTTTTAAATAAAACTCAGAAAAGCAAAAACAAACCCCATGAATGTTCCTTCTCAGTTAACAACAGGAATGAAGACAGTTAGAAATACTGTATGCAGGCTCCATGATGCAAAAGAGAAGAGTAACCAGTTCATAAAGATTGATCTGTTTAGCTACATGGTATGGCACAGGAAATGGGAAATATTTGATAAGTTGGCACATTTTGTATTTATAAAAGTGTACTACTGCACTCTTTATCTTGGGCTTTAGGCTTCTCATCTGAACCAGAACACTGAAATGAGCTCTTGACGGTTTGTTTTCAAATGCTCTCCAAGCACTTGTGGCTCCAAATGACTGGATCCATTTCTGTTGCCCTCTCTAGCTATCTCCTGAACCAGTGCCTTCCTAAACACCTCTCCAGACACTATTCCCCGGTTCTCTACTCAGCTATACTCAGTTTCACATATTTCCTCATCATCACTTCTGCACTCCCTTCATTGTATACAGAAGATGATGATGATGATGATGATTGTTATTATATTTATTTATATCTTGCCTTTTGCCCAATGTTGGGCCTCAAGGCGGCATTACAAAATTTAAAACATATACATTTAAAACCTATAAATAGAAGTATACAAAAGTTTAAAAATATATTAAATACGGTCCAATATTAAAACATTAAAACATTTAAAATGACAATTTTAAAAGTCCTTGCCACAGATGGAGGTCCAGATTATTGGCCAAAGGCCTGCCGTAACAAAAAGGGTTTTGCCTGCCTCTGAAAGCACATCAAAGAGGGAGCCAGTCTAGCTTCCCTGGGAAGAGAGTTTCAGAGCACTGGAGCAGCCAGAAATATCTCTAAATCAGGAGATATCTGAGCACTGTATCGTCCTTACAGTTTGGATAACCAGTTCAAATAACCATTGGATCTCCCAGTTTAGATATTCACTTTTCCATGTGCAGAAGGGAAGAAGTGCACAAGCCCAAGGACTACATCTGATCTCACCAAGAGTGTCATCACATGGGGGGAAATCACGTTTGCTTACCATCGCTTCTCTGCCCACACGTTTGTCCCTCATTACTTCCTCTTTCAAAAGAGGAAGTAAACAACATGCACGCAGCCCATTCAGTAGGCCATTCTGATCACGCTGCTTCTCCTGCACACAACAGGAGATAGTGGCAACTTCCATCTCAAAAAGTAAGTCGGACCTATTGGGGTATTGTTTTGTCACACAAAGAAGACTAGAAGGGGTGGGAGGCGTGAGGGACACAGTCGTTGTCATGACAGGGACCTGCGAAAATCCGTGAGTGCCCGGCAATAAAACACTCATCTGATGATGCCCCAAGAGAGATACAACCTCCAGGCAGGCCCCAAGTAATTCTAGTTAAAAGGAAGTACTTCTTCACACAGTGCATAGTAATAGAATTCACTACCGCATGATAAAGTGATGGCCACCAATTTGGATGACTTTAAAAAGGGGTTAGATAAATCCCTGGAGGAGGAGGAGGCTTTCAATAGTTAATAGTCCTGATGTCTCTATGCTACCTCCAGTAGCAGAGGCAGTAAGCCTATGTACACCAGTTTCTGGGGAACCTGGGCGGGAGGGTCCTATTGCACTCGCGTCCTACTTGTGGGTTTCCATCAACAGCGGCTGGCCACTGTGTGAACAGAATGCTAGAGTAGATGGACCCTTGGTCTGATCCAGCATGGCTCTTCTTATGTTAGTTCTGTTAGCTCTTTAATGCAAGGGCTACTGAAAAAACCATGCATGCAATTATTCATAAATGATGGCAACACTAGTTTCTGACCATGTCTAACAATAGTAACTTTATCAGTTAACTAGGCTATAAAAGGCTAATTCTACCAGCATATCCAACTGAACATTCACATCAAATGGCTGATACAGAGGAATCAGGGACACGTGGTAGGGACTTAACATTTACTCACAAAACACTGGCTGTTTGTGGTGTACTCCTAATAAATGTTTGCCCAGTGCTATTACTGATGGGGTGCGCACATACTCCCACTGAGCATATGGCACCTGCTTCACATGTTCATTGTGAGCATGGAGCCACCACATGAACGTATTAAAATGGCTGCTGGACACCATGAGACAAAATTCATTTGTATCCGCTGATTGTTCTGACTTGTGAAGAAGTGCAAAAAGTGGACAAGTGACTAGTTATAAGTCTGGCTTTAACATTAATGTTTGTATGGATAGCCACAGGTTATCCAAGATCACAGGCAAGGGCAAAAGAAAAGAAACTCCAAAAACAAACAAGGCATTCATGGCATCAATCTCTGAAATAAGAGATTGATAAATAACATTATATTGCTCAGGGAACCACTAAGGCCAAGGTTTGCTAGGGCAGAATTAAAAGCAACGTTTCCCCTGGTAATAAAAATGTGCACAACATTTATATTACAATCATTTATGCTACTGATGTTGGGATGTTGGGATTGACTGTCAAAGCAAAAAGCTCTCAGTTCTGCACAACTATTTTGGAAATACGATGAACATTAATGAGAGCATTAATCAGAAGTGGATTAAGCATTTAATATGTTTTTCAAAAGCATCACTTGCCAATGTTTACTGGAAGATTATCATATCCATATTCCAATCCAGAATCTTTGTTATGTGTTTAGATGAACTGGAAGAGTCTTTTCCATATCTCATAGTATACATTCTGCTACAAATAATTACAGCAGATTGAAAGCCTCTGGGCAGGGACTGTTTCACTAGTGATATTTGTAAGCTTCTCTAGGAGCTTTTTGGGCTAAAGAGTGGGGTAAAAAATGTTTTAAATAAACAAACAAATGTCTCTAACACATGGCTGATGCCTTTAGTTCTTTGGTTTTCTAAGCAACAAATGGTCTGGAAGCGATAAATATTATCTTAAACCACCATGATTAAAATTACAAATTAACACTATATCAAAACAAGTGGGGGCCTGTAACAAAATGTTGCCGTGTACGTGCTTCTGTTCAAGGTTGCAGCCACTCCATTCCCACTCCCCATCGTTTTGCCCCCAACAGTCAATCAGCATGCCATAGCCAATGAATGATTTCAGGTTTTCATTTGGGCTTGGGGGCACCATTTGGGGTTTGTGTGTATGTGGGAATGGGTGGAGGGCATGTGATATGTCCCAACCAGTGTAGTGTAGTGGCTAAAGTGTTGGACTGGGAGTCAGGAGATCCACGTTCTAGTCCCCATTTGGCCATGGAAGCCCACTGGGTGACTCTGGGCCAGTCACAGACTCTCAGCCCAACCTACCTCACAGGCTTGTGGTTGCGAGGATAAAAATGGAGAGGAGGAGGATTATGTATGCCTCCTTGGGTTCCTTGGGAGGAACAAAGGTGGGATATAAATGTAATAAATAAATAAAATTTTGGATTTCACCATCGATTTCTATGGGTCTCTCTCACTTCTCTCCCTGGAGACATTTAAAAATAGCTTCTCCATGTAAACCAGAAAGTATGTTATCCAGATAGTATTCTGGATATTACACTTCTGGATATCTCTATACTTCTTTTATATCTTTGTATCTCTTCCTCTGCCTTCTTTTTCCAACCCCTCCATTCCATTTTCCCTCCCATCCAGTTTTCTGTCCCCTCTCCTGAAAGCAAGCATTGATCTCTGCATAATGAGCATGCTCAGTGCTGATAGGGGAGGGGAACCCTTGGAGATTTTTCTGCAATACTGTTTGTACCTCTGCAAACCTCAGGGTTGTGGTCCCCACCCCCTGAGCTGCCAATACCTCCCTCTTGCACATGGCTACATGTTTTGGCTACATAAGCTCAGGAACTCTCCCCTGACAGTCAGAAACAGAAGATAAGATAATTATCTTTAGGGAAAGGACTGTGTCTTACAAGGACAGGGCTCTACAAATTCTGACATGAGAATCCTCAACCCACAAACTAAGAAGAGGGGAAAAGGCAGACTTCATATTCCGCTGAGTTTTAGATATGCACAACCTAGTCCTTTTGTATGTTAAGTTTGTTATTGTAATACCTGGGATTGAAGGCTTCTTGTTATGCTGAGCTTTGAAGCTGCTGTTTGCTTCTAGGGCTTTTCATCACACTGAGCTTTGGAGTGGGTAGAAGCAGTTCACACACTTCTGCCTGGTCAAGAGCTCAGCATCGTATAAGACACACCTCACTCCCAATACAGGAAATAAAAGTGGGGAGGAGAGAAATCAGTGCTGACCACAAATTATGGCCGGCTCTTGAATGAACCAACATTTGCGTCCTCCCATTTGCAGACCTAAACAAACAATTTATTTCCTAGAGAACCACAGTTCTAAGATGGGTGCAAGGAATCTCAGCACCTTCATGACAATGGGTTGTATCCATCCCTCAAGGTTTGCCAGCACAGCGGAAACTGCTGGCAGAGCTGTTTTTCCTTCCTCTTGGCACCCCCCAATTTGCTCCAGAGGGTAGAGAGTCCTCCAGAACAGAGCTGCAAAGGGCACAGGAGACCACAGGGTTGAGAAGACCAGGGGAAAGCCCCATCTCAGAAACACAAGTCTGATTGCACGATACTGGATTTCAGTGTCTGAATGTTAGACTGTTATAAAAATACATGCAATTGCATATTATAGATGTTTCCTCACAGTGGTCGTTTTGGCGGCTCTCATGCACACTATGTTAGCAGGCAACACTTATTATATCTTTTGCCCAGTCCTACGCTGCACTGCCTCTGCCCAGCCCAACATAGGATCATGCAGAAAGGCATCGGACACTTGAGCAAGGTGGCACAGGAAGCCCTGGTAGGGCTGCAAAAGCCTTCAGAGTTGCTGCACTACTGCTGGGGAAAGTCTCTCCACAACATTTTAGCAGCACACAATGGCTGGGGTGAGTGGGAGGGGGAAGGACGGCGAGAGATATAAGGCTGCATCCTAAACGCCTTGGGTACCATCCCCTCAATGCAGATTCAAGGTTATTTTGTTTTGTTTTTTTCATAAGGAGGAGACAGCTGGACATCAACCTTCCTCATGGGCTTTGTTTTACAGAGCTGATTTTGTCATTATGAAATGCTTACCCAACAGCTTGAGTCTGCACTACAGGTTTAACAACTGTGCCACAACAACTAAAGGGGCATCCAATCTCTGCGAAGGCTCTTGATTCCTTAAATCTTTCAGTGACAGTACCAAATACTCTACTTGTACTCTGAAGACCAAGCAGACGCCAGCAGGCCTAGCTCCCCTGTGTCACCACCCCCTGGCCCCAAAACACTCTTTGCATGACATATCTGCACAAAGTAGTTTCCCCAGAGCACTTGTGAAGTAGTTCCAGTGGCTGTTCCTGCCCTAGCAAAGCATACAGCACTAATGCAAGAGGGAAGAATGTGCCCTCTTGCTCTGGCATCAAACACCTTGTGCTACGATCACTGCACAGAAAAGAACTGCATCAGACTCTAAGAGGTGTGTCCAAGTAGTTCCTTGACTGATCATCTTTCCTTTTTCAAAAAAATGATACACCACCAATAAAACATGTGTACAAGGGCTATCAAAGACATTGGATTTGGCTCCAACTAGTAATCCATATTCTAGTCTAGTCTATTCAACTGCCTCCAGAAATCACCGAATTCAGATACTTCTAAAGGAATGAGACAAATCCATGGCACAGGAACAATTTAAAAACAAGTCTTCCCAAAACAGCACATTTCTTCCTAACCTCTGACAGTTAGCACTTAGTAATTCTTTTTCACTGGGTAAATAAATTAGATGATCAATACTATCCTCAGCAGATAGCAGCTACAGCAAAATTAGCTATAATTCTTCAGAGATTTTTCAGACATCAGGTGGCTAGCGGAACGTTATGAGTCAGTGTACTTCTGTGAAAGCTATACAGCTGCAAAGTCTGCAGAAAAGAGAAGCTGGCCATCTTTATGAGAGCCATGAAGTAAAAACTCATTTTACAAGGAAGAAGTTCATATGATATAGGAGCACCACACTCTAATGATTGCTGCATCCTGGGGCGGGACTTTTTTAAGACAGTTAATAGATTTTACAGAGTATGAAAACTTTTTATGGTTACTATAATATGTTGAATGATGAGGAAAGTGAACTTTTCATTTTTTTAAGCCAGCTGCCCTATCAAACTATTATGCTACATACTGCACTACTGAAATAGACAATGTAAAAGCTTAACAGACATTTATGTAGAAGTGTCTACTCCGTTGGGTTTAATGGGACTTACTCCCAGGTTAGGGTTTATAGCATTGCAGCTTAAACAGACATGGCAACTCTGGGAAACCTAAAACAAATATATCACTGGGTAAATCGCTGCAATGTACTTTAACTCTACAATTGTTCCATTCTTTTTCAGCAAGGAGTTAAGAGATAGCATTTCTCCTTAAATATAATTGTGTCTTTTCTTTCCTTAAAATATGAAAACTGGAGAAAATGGAGCAGGATCAATAACAAGAAACGCATACAGACAGGAATTAGGAGACTCCAGACCACATAGCCAATCCCAATTCATAAAACTGATGGATACAGAAGTCTATCAATAAAGCCAATAGCAACCCTTATCATTGGTTTATCAACTTTAGGACAGTAGGCCTAAGGTTTGGGTTCCTTTTTGAGAATATCTTCCGATGAGGAAAAATAAAATGTGACATTATACCTCCTGAGTGTGCTCTTTATAAACCTGCAGTGGACCCTTGGGGTTTTCTGTGTCCCAGAGTTGTAAAGATCCATCCCCACTGGATGTAACCAACACATGTTCATTGTTCTCACTCCAAGTCACATCGAACAAGCCGTCGTTCCAGTCAAAACTAAACCAAAAGCAACCAACATATTAATCCATGTGAAATGGAAGCATATTCATTCATTGAACATAAATTGAAGATACCAGATTTAAGTTTGATTTGACTACTGTGAGCTAGTATAGTGCCATGGAAAGAATGACAGCTTTGGGTTGGGGAAAGACCTAGACTGATATCCCAAATCAGCCATGAAGCTTCATTGAGCTCTACGGCCAACCACCCACACACCTACCTTACAGGGATAATGTGAGGAAAAGATGGGAATGCCCCATGTATGCCACGCTGAACTCCTTGGAGACAGGGCAGGATGTTATAACAGCGATAAATAACAAATCTGCCTTTCTGAAGTAGTGTTTTTTTAATTCTTCCTTATCTAGAACAGCTGCTGCAAGAACTTTCCATGCAGAAAGTGTCATTTTAAAAATCTCTTCAGTAAACAATGGCTGGAAGGTCATTTTTTCAGCTCTTCATAAGAGACCAAATAGATTTCTTAAGGGCTGAAGCAACAGCCACTATGGTTGGTATTGTATATACCTAATGTCTGGCTCACTATGTTGTTAGCAAATTACCAATTCATAAAACATATCTGATCTTTGCTTTAGTAATGTACAGAATGCTAAGGAAGCTCAATGAGGCCAAGACCCAAACAATACGTTTTCTGAGGGAAAAGGGTCTCCGAATGGGGAACACTCCTGTTCTACTTCCTGCAGTTCTGCCTCAGAATGAAGAGTAGAGGACAGGAAATATGCCTTGGGACCTTCTCCATCCAACAGTGCTCTCCTCCAGAGTACCCAGAAACCAAGAGGGCTCCTGCTCTACTGCATCATCTTCAATCTCCCTCTCCTTTTAAGCTCTTGTCTCCTATATCCCTATATGGGACTGCACAAATTGTATTTGCTCTCCTTCAGCTGTACTGGTTGTTGAACCATATTTTCATGGCCCTCGGGCTTTCTGAAAATGACCTGGTTCTGTAAATGACGTGACCAGGGTTGGGAAGAAGGTAGATCTCAAGATGCTTTGGACTTCAACTCCCAAAAACCCCTGCCAGCATGGCCAATGGTCAGATTTGCTACGAGTTGGAAATTCAAAACGTCTGGGTATCTACTTTCTGCCCACCCCTGATTTAACCCATAGGTTGTTGAATTCTGGATTGTGGTGATGTGCAAACCCACATGGTACACTAGGGAATCATATTAATGTTGTCTCTTGAATAAATATTACACTATAAATGAACACTTGCAAGGGCCTCCAATTCTACGTGTATCAAAACTCTCTAGTGAACATGATAAGCCCAGCCTTACTCCCAGCCCTGAACCTAGGGAGGAGGCAGAGTACCATCCCTGCAGTTGCACTGTGCATCCAACCACTTTGGAATTAAAAATAAAATACCAGTTCCAAGCCCAGAACTGATGTGGGAACAGGGAACTGTGCCTTGCCCCGCAAAAGATTCTGGTGACCACACATTTTGACTTGGCTACAAGTTAAAATTTGTGAACCTCTAGATCTGTGCACTAATCTGCCCTGCAGAATCAGGGAACATGAAAGATCCTTCAATGCAACCTGGCTGTAAGCCCAGGAATAATCAGAAGAAATGAACTGTAAAGAAACATCCCAGAACTGTCATTTTCAAAGCCAACACTCCCATTTTTGCTCCCTCAAATTTAGGTTTTTTCCTCTGATTCAAGAGCAAAATGAAGGTGAAGCATGAATTTTAAAAGAAGATTGAAGTCAATAAGTTGATCACAACTTCCATGATTTAACTGCTCCGATTTGGGTGTCTAAAGAGAATTATAGGCTTGGGTTAATACATTTTATTTAAAGAGTAGGAAAGCTGTGTTTGATGATCATATTTGCATACGAGCAATGCATTTTGATGCTGGCTCAACAATGCTGGGAGTTGTATGACTTTTTCCTATGTAAGCATGCATAAGATGGCATCCTTACTAAATGTGTTAGATGTAAAGTGTTAGATGTAAAGGAACATAATGGAATCAAATGAGCACAGAGATATAGGTGTGGAAACTTTAAGTTGCATAATGTAGTTTACTTGTAATCAATCTAGGGTAGGGCATTTGACTGATCAAAATGGGTTTGGTCAATTGACCGGTCAAATATTGGTACATAATGATCAAGTATTTCTAAAGTATTAATGTAACGAGAACAAAGATGAGAATCATCAACTGGTTCATTATTTATGTTTTTTGTTTTTTAAAAAGAAGATAATTGCTACTTGTGAAACAACTAAATTACATTTTTTTAAAAACCAATCATAGATCAAACTTTTAAAAACGTGTCTGACATATTTTTCAAAGACGCCTCTAAATACATGAAAGCTAGACACTAGTTTATGTTAAATGAAATCTTAGGTTGCAAATATAGGCCAAAGCATGTGCCATATGCTGCCCACCTATTTTGGCATATTATAATATACTTGAAAATACCCTTACCATGAATAGATACTATTCATTCAAGAAAGGCCAGTATCCAACAGTGATTGGCCATGCATGGCCAGTCCTGCGGATTCTGTTGTGCAAGCAGCCCCCCACTGTTTGTGCAATAGCAAATTAGCGCTTCCAGGAAACATCCAGAAATGAGTGGAAACGCTCATTTCTGGAAAGCAGCAGGTCAGCGGAGGTTGCCTAAGGGAGCTCCGCCAACCTTCCGGCTTACAGAAACGAGAGCTTCCACTTATTTTGGGGCTTAATTGGGGAAGCGCTATTGTGCAAGTGATGGGGGGCATTTACACAATGGAATTCGCAGGGCTAGCCCTGCGCTGAACACAAGCAGCAGTGGGCACTGCGTGCCAACGGGCAGGATTGGATACTGCCCAAAGTGTTCTTTTTTCCTTTTTGGTAAAAAAAAGCTTTTAAAAGACAACAACAGGTGGCAGTGGGAAAAGGAGTAGAGGGGGCTGCAGGAGGCCCTCCTGTTTTAAAGTAATGAAGCTAACAGTGCAACCCAATACATATCTACTTATAATTAAGTCCCATTGAGCTCAATGGTGCTTACTTCCAGGTAAATGGTTAGAGCATCGCCTAAGATGTATGACAAGTCCTGTCTAGGCGGTATGGATGCCTGCAGTCTCTTCCTTATCTGATAGCCTTCTATTAAACTCCTTCTAAGGATTCAGCCAGTGTAAATGCATCGGATAGTTATGGCACTTTTGAAGAACAAAACCATGCTGGAACCAATTCCAAAACACCAAATTTATGATGATTTTTGTTAATAAAATATAGAACATTACCTCCTGAAGAGATGAACTCCAGCTTCATTTTGTTCCAACACTACCAGAGTTCCACTACCTAAAATAGAAGAGAATAAAACTAAGCCATCTTTTTGAAATAGTTTAATATAATTACTGATTAGACTAGAATGAAGCATTTGAATCATCAAAAAAATAGCTGCATTTTGCTTTATTTAGGACAGGGGTGAGAAACATATGGCCCTACAGATGCTATGGCCTCCAGCTCCCATGAACCCTCACCACTGGCTATGCTGATCAGAGCTGATGGGAGTTGTCACCCTCCAAATGTTTTGGCCTAAAAGTTGTCCACCCAATTTAGGGACATGGGCAATGGCCTTATACCAGGTCAGATATTTGACTATCTAACACAGTATTGTGTTACTCTGAAAGACAAGTGGCAGTGGTTCTCCAAGGTATCAGAGTCTCTCAGAACTCTAGCTACCTGATATTTTCAAAAGGAGAGGTCAGGGACTGGACCTGCTGCACGCAAGTCATGTAGCTCTACCATTGAGCTATGGTCCTTTCCCAAAAATTGTGTAGAATATGTAGCTGCTCAATTAAACTTTGGTGAACCACCTAATGAATAGGATTCCAGAGATGAGGAGCAGATACCAAAACCACTTCTGTGTATTCCCTCGCAGTATGGATTTTAAACGGAAGAAGCATTACATAGAACAAGGGTGGGAAACTTGTGGCCCTCGAGATGTTTTGGCTTACAAATCCCCATCAGCCCTAGACAGCATAGCCAATGGTCAGGGATGGTGGGAGCTGTAGGGGGAAACATCTGGAGGGCCATAAGTGGCCCACCCCTGACATAGAAGTAACCTTTTACTGTCTACAAAGATCAAAACAAGAGCCACTCAAAAAGACGGAGATTCTAGCTGTGTTGAGTTAGAAATCGGATTGCTGGAAAGATGTGATGGTAAAAGTGCAAAGCCAGATTCTGAACCAGAAGTGGCAGGAAGGGGAATCAACAGTAAAACGTTTAGAAATTACTATGGTTGGGCTTTAGAAGACACATCATGGTGACAATCCAGCAGAAAGATACAGAGGTTAAACTCCATTGATTACATTAAATTGTAGAACTATAAATTTAGTTGTAGGTGATCATAATTAACTGGGAAATAAGCACCACGTAATATAGTGGAACTTAATTCTGAGTAACCATGTAAAGCATTATGCCTCATGATAAGAAGATACTAAGCCATGTCAGTGCACCACAGCATTCTCTTGCACAGCTCCCATGGAAATGAATGACATTGGTGCAAGAACACATGATTTTTGTTTGTCTGTGACATGATAAGAACTTCTTAGTTTTTGGTCCCTATGGAACTCCCTTCCATAGAAGGGAAAACTCATCTTCTCAGTAATGCTGGAACAAAATGATGACACCAACAGCTCCGTCCTATGCATAATTTCTCAAAAGTAAATTCTACTTTTCAATGGGACTTTTTCCCAGTGAAGTATGCATAGGATTATGCTACAATTCTATACATATTTGGTGTCTGGGTTGTCCCCCCACCCCCTTAACTTCAACTCTAAATTGAGCAATCCCCATGAAAGTGGGACTTGTCTGGCATGTGTGAAACCAAGCACTTACAGAAACTGAGAAATTCCCATGAAGCTGTTAAACCAATCTAAAGTGAAGCAGGCAGTTAAATGTTACATGCTTTGGAAACAATGATTTTTTTAAAAAAAGAAATATGATCTTGGCTGTTGGTAAGACTATGCCAGCATATATATCAATTGTTTTCCAGTAGCACGTAAGCATCTAAGATGAGCATGAAAACCAAACGACCAGCACAAATATCTCAAAATCTCAAGAGTATTGTATGGCAGATTTTCAGCAAAGATAGCCATGCAAACATTTAAGATTGAATGTGTTGTTTAGTAGAAAACATCTATAGTGGACAACAGCAGGTGCAATTTGAATTATCCTTTTTTTCCTATCGGCTTCTTTTAACAAAAAACAAGAGATCCCACTGCACATCTGATACTCAAGGGTACATAAATATATTAAAAGTAACAGAGTCTTGTGGCACCTGATGCATCCGATGAAGTTGACAGCAACCACAAAAGTTTAAATCAGAATGTGTTAGGCTTTAAGGTGGCACAAGGCTGTTGTTTTTGCTGCAACAGACTAACATGGCTACCCCTCTAGAAATAGATCACACTTCTCTATTATGCATGAAAACTTTTTAGTAGTACAATGGCAGCACGATTTTAAGCATGTGTATTTAGAAGCAAATCGCATTAACAGTGCGATCCTATAAATGTCAACACAGACGTAAGCCCCACTGAATTCAATGGGACTTACTCTCAGGTGAGTAGAGGATCGCAACCTAGGGCTGCAATCCTATGCACATATGGAAGTAAACCCCAAGGTAGCTAAAGCGTATGCACTCTTACGAAGAAGCGAGTCCTCGAGAACAGGTGTGTAGCAGTTCGCCGTTTTATTTTATGTTTTAAACTTTTGCTCAGTAAACCATATTCTCTCTAATCAATGTTAATGGATCAAAGAACCAGGAACGGGATGTGGGGGGGGGGGAGGGAGGTGAAAATCGCTGCCGCCGTTACGCATGCGCCACTGCTGCCGCTTCACCTGCAATCCCGTAGTACTGAGAGGCAGCGCAGGCCAAACGCCCAGGCAGGTAAGGCGAGAATTCGACTGCGTAGCCGTGGCGGCCGGGCAAGCGGAAGGCCTGCGTCCCCGGCAGCTTCACCAGCCCGCCTCCGCCGCGGCTCATGGCTTCGTCGCCCAGTTCCAAGCTACCCTGGTTGGCTGCGGGGAGGCGTCTTCGCCGCCCGCCCTTCTCACCGGATCCCCACGAGTGGCTTTAAAAGCGCCCGCTGCCTCCCTCCTATTCACGCCCCCCTGTCGCCGTCGAAAGGGCGGAACTGAGGGAAGCGTTAGCCCCGCCGCCATCACAGGTCTGGGCAACAAAGCCGTCCCCGAAGTTCCAGGCCTCTGACGGATGAGGAAGGGCTCTAAGGGCTCCAGTCTCAATGGTTCTTTATAGCAGCTTTCCGGTGTATAATCGCAGTTGCTGGGGTTCTCCATGTGCGGGGAAGAAACGCGCAGGGGCTGATATGAAAAAAATAAAGCAAGCCGCATTACAGACTTTCTCTCCTTGCCCGCTAACCCGATACATACAAGACAAATGACTTCTTCTCTTTTTAATTGCAGACGGTAGCAGCGTTAGTCTATTGCAGCAAAAGAGTCTTGTGCCACTTCTTCTATTGGGAATTAATGGTGGATTAAGGCCCAAAAGGTTCCAGGACCGCCACCTACTGTTGTTGGTGGGGCGGTCCTGGAGTCTTTTTGGTCGGGACGACGAGGACCCACAACTAATTCTTACAAGCGGCCTTAGATGCCTGGAAACTCCAACAAATCACTATAGCACTTTGAGGACCACACTTCTAAGGTCCTTAATTTGGAGTATAGACCGCAAAGAAAAGTCTCTTTGTGGCAACTTAAACTTTAACACATTTATTGTGGCATAATATGCTTTTATAGCCCTCTTCATCAGGTGCGAAAAAATATATTTTAAAAATATTAGGGATGAGTGAGACTTCTGTGCTATTAAACGTAGTGTGTGTGTGGGGGGGGGGGGATTCAACAGTGTAAAGCCCCTTCACAGTGGTGGTGGATATGGCTGTGCTGTTTTTTATAAACAAGATTTTATACAGCTTTTTTCATCAAAATAAGATTTCAAGGTGGTTTACAAGGTTAAAATGGCAAATTCCTAAAACCATAAATAACTTGTTTGTTATGCAACCTTTAAAAGCACAGGAGGCTTCCCCATTGATTCCGAGCAATTAATCTGTAGTGCCAAAGCGCATTGCAATAAAAACTTTAAGATTATGATTATTATTTATTTATATAGCACCATCAATGTACATGGTGCTGTACAGAGTAAAACAGTAAATCGCAAGACCCTGCCGCATAGGCTTACAATCTAATAAAATCATAGTAAAGCAATAAGGAGGGGAAGAGAATGCAAATAGGCACTGGGTAAGGTAAACAGGCACAGGGTAGGGTAAAACTAACAGTGTAAAGTCCAAACAACATCAAGTTTTAAAAGCTTTAGGAAAAAGAAAAGTTTTTAGCTGAGCTTTAAAAGCATAAGATGTGCCATGCTGGATCAGACCAAGGGTCCATCTAGTCCAGCACTCTGTTCACACAGTGGCCAAACAGCTGTGGACCAGGGATCCACAAGCAGGACATGGTGCAACAGCACCCTCCCACCCATGTACCCCAGCAACTGGTGCACACAGGCTTACTGCCTCAAATAGCACACAACCATCAGGGCTAGTAGCCATAGCCTTTGCCTCCAGGAATTTATCCAACCCCCTTTTAAAGCCATTCAAATTGGTGGCCATCACTACATCTTGTGGTAGTGAGTTCCATAATTTAACTATGCGCTGTGTGAAGAAGTACTTCCTTTTATTTGTCCTGGATCTCCCACCAATCAGCTTCATGGGATGACCTCAGGTTCTAGTATTTTGAGAGACGGAGAAATGTCTCCCTATCCACATTCTCCACACTATGCATAATTTTGTACACCTCTATCATGTCTCCCCTTAGCCTCCTTTTCCCCAAGCTAAAGAATCCCAGTTGATGTAACCTTTCCTCATAGGGAAGATGCTCCAGCCCCTTAATCGTTTTAGTTGCCCCTTTCTGCACTTTTTCCAGCACTATAATATCCTTTTTTAGCTGTGATGACCAGAACTGTACACAGTGTTCTAAGTGTGGTCGCACTATAGATTTGTACAAAGGCAGTATGATACTGGCCGCTTTATTCTCAATTCCTTTTCTTATCATGCCTAACATGGAGTTTGCCTTCTTTACAGTGACTGCACACTGGGTTGACATTTTCATCGAGCTGTCCACCACAATCCCAAGATCTCTTTCTTGTTCAGTCAGTCACTGCCAAAATGAGTCCTTGCAGGCTCCTATAAAACATTAGCTTTAATTATGAGAGGGTATGGGCTTAAAGATCTGTTCAACTATGTCCCTTTAATTTCCTGGAAGATATATTTTCTTTTCTTGGGTGAGGGGGGTTCCTGAGGATCCATTCAAGACCAAAGAATTTGTGGTTGGCAGCTTTGCAGCCTTGAGAAAATTTACTCAGAAGAACATTCAACTGATTTAATCAGACTTACTCCCAAGTTAGCACATCTAGAATTGCTGCTCTTTTCTTTGCATTGCTATCATGTGAGCAGGTTTTTGCATGATAGAAATCAAATTATTTACTTACCACTCATTGCTTTGCAAAAGACTCAGTAATTATTGAAATGTTTTAAGGTATATGTTTTTGCAATACTGAACTTGGAATGAGAAATGGTGCTATGTAGGGGCCAGAACTATGTTTATTAGCCTATAGCATTTTCCACATGGATGAGTTATCATTGGCATTATCAAAAAGCCTGAAAGGTTCAATCAGTTTCAAGCTGCAGTGCGTAGGTAGCTGAAAGATAAGCAGTATGAATAATGAGATTTTTGCAAAGGGGTTACATAACCATTAAGTAGTTTGTATGAAAAGCAGTTTTGTTCCACTAGACGTGTTCTCTTTGTGCATCAGGGTTTATCAAAAAATATCTTACACACACAAAAGGTCATAATAGTATATATATTTTTTCCCAAGTGAAAAATAGACTAACGCCATTCTTGTCATATGAAGACCTTTAACAGGAGATTTATAATATACTCTTGATCTATATTCTGAGTCCAGGCTGTGGCCTGGCTACTGAGAAAAAGAAAAACATTGGTTTTTAAAAATTTGATCAGTTCTAAAACATACATAGCCTGAATTTAATTAAAACAATTAAATTAACTGTAATTAAAACAAAGGTGTGATGGAGTTTGACCATCCTTAAGTGTCATGAAGCTGTCTCTCAAAGGCAATGCTTACTCTTGATCCTGGAACAGGAAACAAGCCGGTTTGAGAAGGGAGCAGGGAGGTTATGTAATATTCTTCAGAATCCCCAAAAGAAAAACACTGGGGAACTCTAAAGCGCTCAACAATTTTGCCAGATGTGAGAATTTTCTTATATGAGCAAGAATCGGAACAACTGCAGGCTCTGTATAAGAGAAATATATATATACACACACACACACACACACACACACACACACACACACACATATATATATATCACAGTCTTGTATGCAAATCTATGAGGATTCAGTCTTGCTCAGTGCAGCACTAATTTTTAGGGGTGTGATCCGCTTCGCTTAGAATCGGAGAAGCAACAGCGAATTGGGGTGATCGGGGGGCTGGAGAAGCATGGCGAAGAGAAGCGACCATAAGCGGAGCGCTCCTCTTTTTGCAGAGTGCTCTGCCCGCCATTTTGGATTTTTTCGCCCATAGGATTGCATTGCGGAAAAGATTAGTGGATAACTTTTTTGTTTTTCAAGCTATCTATTTGAAACTTGGTGTGCTTAGAGAGTCGTGGGTGGGGGTCATTTTGAGCCTATTTCCCGCACTCTGCGTGCTGCAGTTTGCTTGCTATAATTTTTTTTAAAATAGGGTAAAAAAGCAGGAGAGGTACCTTTTTGAAGTGCTGAGAGGCAGATTCAATTCCCAGTCATGATCACCTGATGAAGCATCCTCCAATCCCAAAGTTGGAGGGGGGGATAGGCAAAACGGGATACTTAGTAACTTGGGATACTGGGAAACTTTTCTTTCTTAGTCTCTGAACGGACTTTTCCCAGCGTTTTTTTAAAACAGTAGCCCCACCAAATACACAAGCACAACCTGAAATCATATACTAAGCAAATAAATAACCGATAGGAAACACAGCACTGCTACCCACCCTAACCTTGGTGAACAACTGAATAGATGTGGTGCAAGGGGATGAGGTCCCCTAGGGCATGTGGATGTGCCCAGTGCACTCCTGCCCTTGGAGGATCATCAGAGCCCTCCAAAGATTAACCAGTGGAGACTGGAGTGGAGAAACTATGACTGTCATGAGTTGAAGTGTCAGGTAGCTTCTTAAACACTGGTACTTACTTAGGGCCAGTCAAATTGGCATATCCCCCTCCCCCTGGGCACGTCCACTTTCCTCTTACTGGTAAAAGACAGAATAGCCTTTTTAAAAAAATTCTTCTTGTTGTTTATTCAGCAACACTGCTGCTTTTAATTCCACCCCTCCTTCGTTTATTTATTTATTTATTACATTTTATACACCCCATAGTCCAAGCTCTCCTGGCTTTTCCTCTTCAGTGAAGTCTGGCAGGCTTTCATTGTGGTTCAACTCCTTGTTGTTGTTGTTGTTGTTGTTGTTGTTATTGCTGCTATTAATATTAATTAGTACTGCTATTATGAACGTTATTATTTTGTTGTTGTTTAATAATGGCTGTGATCACAATGCAGTCAATCAACTCTGAAGCAAGGATCACAAAGCTTTACTCTTATCTTCCTAGCCTCCTAGTTATGGGATGCAAAAGAAAAGGCATCTCTCTGTGCTGCTCCCGCCTCACAGGGATGGTTTGCATTACTGGCTTTGAAACAATCCTTGGCTCACTTCGTTGTGCTCCCAGAAATGTCTGCTCCATGCCTGCCTTCCCACCTCCGCCTGGGTGCTGTTGTTTTGGGGTATCTGCTGGGACTGACTTCCCCATAGATCTATGGCATCTCTGCCTGCCTCTCTGCCCGCCTGGTGCCTGGGAGCTGTACTACATGATGGGCTTTGTGGTTCAACCCCACAAGCCTCTGGCATGCTTGCTCCTAGTGCTGCCTGTCCTTCTCTGTGCCCGCCTCGCAGGGATGGTTTGTGTGTGTGTTGCTTTGACTCAGGGGATAAGTCCTTCCTGCGCTCACTTAGACTTTTTGAAGTTCCAAATAAATTTTTCAAGTGTGGAAGAAGATTCATATTTAGGTTTATCTACTCCCCAGTTCATGGCATGTTGGGATTTCTTTTGAAATGGCCCCATTGAGCTGTCTGCAGCTTTAAATCCCTGAGATACTGGGGTGTCCGATTTTCAAAAATCCCCCCAAAATCAGGGGAGGCTTGGATTTGCTTGGGGCTTGGCATGCATGTGTATACATGCATCAGGTGTCATGGTGCCTAATTTGACATTTCTAACGTGAAAATTGACGGAGTTCTAGCATGGGACTTGAATTGGGGTGAGTTAAAAGGTTAAACCCCCTGCCAAAAATCAGGGGTTGATGGGATTTGCTTGAAACTTGCCATGAATGTGGATCTAGATGGCATCTGTGAGGGTGCCTGCTTCAAAGTTTTTTATCTGTCAAAATGTCGGAGTAAATCCCATGTCTGAAAATGGGGTGTCCGATTTTCAAAAATCCCCCAAAATCAGGGGAGGATTGGATTTGCTTGAGGCTTGGCATGCATGTGTATACATGGATAAGCTATCATGGTGCCGAGTTTGAGGTTTCTAACATTAACAGAAAAAAGTTGTAGGCTTTTTTGGATTTCAATGCAAGTCTATGGGGGGAAAGCGGAGCTCCAATCCGGATCCGGAGCGTCGCAGCGAACCGGAGCGGACTATAGGCGGAGCGGACCCAATCCAGAAGTTGCGAATCTGGAAGAGAAGCGGATCGGGGGGGGGGTCCATGCACACCCCTACTAATTTTGGTACCAACTCCTTTGGGGTTAGAGCATAGCTTTAATTCCTAGCATGGCCAATGACTCTCAAGTAAAGGCCAGAGAGGGAGAGTGTGTTGGATGCGTGGAGAGAGGGCAGGTTTTTTCTCCTCTTGCATAGCTGTTGCCCCAAGATGGGGGGAAGTTGGTGTGAGTTTGTGTGTCCTCTCCTTGCTTTACAGCTCATGGCAGCAGAGTATGGAGACGAAATATTCCCTCCCTCTCAGTTTGCCTAGGAAAATTGTGAGCTGATTCTCTCTTGAGGAAGTGGACTAGAAAAGGCCAGGGGGTTGAAAGAGAGCTGAGAAGGGGAAACCCTGGATCCCTTTAAACCGGATTCAGTGTGATATGCTTCTGATCATTAACAGAGATGAGAAACTGCTGAGGAAGATGGCAGCTGTGTTCCTTCAAGGGGGTGTGAGGGTGTCACATGACTCCTTGCACAAATTGAAAGAATGGCTGAGGCAGGAGTTATAGGGCCATGTGGACTAGACCCGTGCCCTGCCACAGATGCATACGTACTCACAGCAGAAACATTTCTCTGCCATCTGCATGTTCAGTTGGTGTGAGAAAGGTCTCTACACATGTACTAACATATGTGTGTCTCCATGTGAGGGAGGGCCTTGCCCATTCAGGGTTCCTCTTTCATATATGGCAGGGGAGTCAGTGTGGCTCATTATTAGAGCACCTGCTTTGCATGTAGAAGGTTCCTGGTTCAATCCACAACGTTTCCATGTAGGGCTGGAGAAATTACTGCTTGAACCCCTGGAGAGCTGCTGCCAGTAAGGGCTCCATCACACCTACTTGTTTTATTCGATTTTCATCTGCGGTTTCTCCCTCCATTTCCTTAGCGAGTCAAGCACTGGACACTTAAGCGTCTCTGTGTTGTTGCGCTCTTTCAGCTCATGTATCTAGCGCTACTATGCCAGTGAAATCTCCCGCCTCGCCCCCTACGTTCTCCTTTCCCCTGCAGTTAATTTTTTTAAAAATATTTATTTATGCACAAATACAATAGTACATCAGCCTGAAACTGTGCCACTACGGTAAAGCAACACACTATACTTTCCCCCTAAGATCATAGTAAACAAACTCCAAGGAAGGGAGGCTGTTTGTAGGAAGTAGGAGGGAGCGCACGGGCCAAGACTGTTGCTGCCTGTGGCTTGGGAAAGGTTTACAGGGAGGAGGAGCAAAGGTTTGTTTTGCTCCATTCAAAGGGTGGGCAAATGAACAATCATTTTAAATAATTCCTTTTGTAAAGGCAACCAAAATGCTTATGTCTGTGTAATTTTTAAAGATAAAGAGATCAAACTTGGCATGGTGACAGCTCTTAAGGAGGGCTTTAGCCGTGCCAAGTTTGAATCAGATCTGTTTATTCCTTGATTTTTTTACGAATTTTTAAAATCCCCCCACTTAAACCCTTTTCCTGATAGTCCACCAGTGTGAAAGTCCACCTGTTTGCAATTGTGAAGGATCTGTTTTCCTTTACTTTGATCATGCGAAGCTGTGCATCTCCATTTCATAAAACAGATCTGCTGTTCCCTTACTCAAGAGTAAATCTCATTGATTTCAACTGTATTTACATCCAAATCATACTAAAATCCCATGCATGCTTCCCTTTGAGTAAATCCCATTGAACAGAGAGAGACATACTTCTGAGTAAACAGAAGTAAGATCTCAGAAGCATAGGGTTGCAGAGCACTTCTTTCCAGTTTCCTGTTTTAGACTTTGAAAAAAAGCTTCTGAGTGACCACACTATGAAAAGTCAGTTCTATATGCATTTACTCAGAAGTAAATCTCTCTCTGTTCAATGGGGTTTACTCAAAGGGAAGCATGCATCAGATTTTAGTATGACTTGGATGTAAATGCTGTTGAAATCAATGAGATTTACTCTTGAGTAAGTGAATCATGCCCAGGCAATAAATGAGCTCCATTGGGCACGCACAGGAATCACACACTCCTGTGATTCTGCCTTAAAGCAACCCTTTGTGTTAATAGAAAGGAATGGTTATGGGGAGGAGGAATTAAAAATTCCTTAAAAAATCAAGGGATGAACCGATCTGATTCAAACTTAAGTGCTAAAGCCCTCCTTAAAGCCCTCCTTAAGTGCTCTCACGGTCCCAATTTATCTTTAAAAATTAGGGAGCTGCGGGCAAGGAGGGTGGGGTTGGAGCAGCAAAAGTATGTTAGACCAGCTCAGCACAAACCCGTTCATTTGACAAGGGTGTGGAGGAGCACCCTGCCCTCCTCTTTTGTCAGCATGCTCTCCCTTCAAAGCACATGCCCCCAACAAAGGCAAAAGCGAGATGACGGCACTACATGGGGCTGAAGGGTGCTTTAATTCCATTTTGGGAAAATAATCCAGACTTTCCTCACTCTAGGAAAACATGAATAAGGGAGGGGAAGAGGTGGGGTGTCTGCAGGACAGGTACGATATCATGTGAGTGCCATGCTGCAAAACTGCAAACCAGGTATGATGAAAGTGCAATAAAACACGGGTGTGATGGAGCCCTCAGTGTCGACAATACTGGCCTAGATGGATCAATGGCCTGACTTGATATAAGGCAACTTCCTATTTGCCTACATTCAAGTAGAATCCTTTACCACATGTGCCAGAGACACCAGTGGTGGGCAGTAGCTGCAGTGGGAGTAGGATTAGCCCACACAGTCCCTCTCCCACATTATTTCAATGGAAACTTTCCTCCTGTGTTGAGGTGAAGTGGTCTGTGGTGGTGCTGTGAGAGAAAGAGGAGCAAATAAAGGAGCAGAACATTAACTTCCTTCCTCTTTCTTTCCCTATGCAGGAAGAATATTGACTTCTGGTGCAAGTATTCTGAATTTATAGTCTGGTAAAATGGCGCATTCAGCACTGCCTACTCAATCATATACACAATTCATACTAAAAAAGTAGTTCTGACAGGAAACAGTCAGAGAAGAGCACCTAACTCCCTTAGTAATTTCCCTGCTTCAAAATTAGGGCCTATATCATACAGAAAATGCAAGATTCGTACCCTAGCTTTTCATCCTTTTTGCAATGTGGAGTGCTATGTCACACTCACAGGCACCTATTGGCTAGTGCCTGTGACACTACTGGAAATGACTTTTTATTTTCTCAGTATTTTAACATCTAAATTTAAACTTTGCTGTTTTAATTCTGTATTTTAATCCTATATCAATTTCTGCTGTGTGGTTTTATCCTGGTTGTGCTTTTTATATTGTATTTCGTATTTGGGTTTTTAGCTTGTTGGATGTTTTATTATGTTCCTAATGGTTTTAATTTTTGTGAACCGCCCAGAGAGCTTCGGCTATTGGGCAGTATAAAAATGTAATAAATAAATAAATAAACAATTTTGTTAACTTTGTTTAATGTTTACTGAATTTTGTCAATTATGTTATATGAGATTGAGTTGATTAGAGGCTGACTGGAGTACCACGGCAACATGGTGTGATGTAGCTTTATAGAACCGTAGAGCTGAAGGGCCCTGTAGGCTATTTAGTCAAACTTCCTTCTTGATTCAAGAAATCCAGAGCTAGAGCATCCTGAACAGATGGCTGTCCGGGCTCAGCTTGAAGAAGGAAAGACTTTTCAGTGAAGAAAAGCACACACATACACACTACACACACAGGTCTGGAAGCAGCTCTGTTTGGATGTTATTTTTATGTTATTCTTGTGTTTTTAATTGTGTTTGAATGCATTTATTTTATTATTTTAAGCTAATTCTGTTTATGAATGCAAGCTGCCTTGTGTGCCATTTTTCTTGGTAGAAAAGTGGTGTACAATTCTAATAATAAATAAATAAATAAATAAACCTAATCCTAAAGCCCCAGCTAGCAAACAGAAGTATTTTTTTCTATTCTAGAATGGTTGCAAATCACTAGTATGCTCATCATTAAAAGGCTCTTAACATTTTTTTTTATTTAAAAAAATCAACGAAGAAAGTATTTGCACCATTTCCAGACTCAAGAGGAAAAGGAGGGGGGAAATGTACTCAAGAGAACAGCAGATGGCAGCCAAGATCTACATGTAAAAACTTCAGGCAGCATAGCTGTGTTGATATGTTGCAGCAAAAACCAAGAGCCCAGTGGCACCTTAAAAAACAATGAATTTACGAACATCAGGGCAACAAGGAGGCCATATTAGTCCGTGCATTGGCCAAAGGAGCAGTAGTAGCAGGGAGTTTCCTTCGCCTCCTCTTTGACCAGAAGAACACTTAGCTCCAACTGCCAGCTGCCCTGACACTAGAGAGCACAGGAAAAGCACACTCTGTTTTTAAATATTGCATATTGATTTTAATGTTTTAATTTTTGTAAACCACTCAGAGAGCTATGGCTATAGGGCAGTATAGAAATGTAATAAATCATCAACATCCATTGGCCAGAAAATGGCTGCTGGGTTGTATGGATTTCGAATGTGTGTTTGTGTATGTGTGTATAATGTTGAATAATGCTGCTTTATTTAATTATTTAGAAGATTTTTATCCTGTCTTTCAACTGAATGATTCTTAAGGTAGCTTACAATAGATTATAACAATAGGTTGTATACTCTCACCTTACCTATTCAACTTGTATGCAGAACACATCATGTGACATGCTGGGCTTGACGAATCCAAGGCTGGAGTTAAAATCGCAGGAAGAAACATTAACAATCTCAGATATGCAGATGACACCACTTTGATGGCTGAAAGCGAGGAGGAGCTGAGGAGCCTTATGACAAAGGTGAAAGAAGAAAGTGCAAAAGCTGGGTTGCAGTTAAACCTCAAAAAAACCAAGATTATGGCAACCAGCTTGATTGATAACTGGCAAATAGAGGGAGAAAACGTGGAGGCAGTGACAGACTTTGTATTTCTGGGCGCAAAGATTACTGCAGACGCTGACTGCAGCCAGGAAATCAGAAGACGTTTACTTCTTGGGAGGAGAGCAATGACAAATCTTGATAAAATAGTTAAGAGCAGAGACCCCACACTGACAACAAAGGTCCGCATAGTTAAAACAATGGTATTCCCCATAGTAACCTATGGCTGCGAGAGCTGGACCATAAGGAAAGCTGAGCGAAGGAAGATAGATGCTTTTGAACTGTGGTGTTGGAGGAAAATTCTGAGAGTGCCTTGGACTGCAAGAAGATCAAACCAGTCCATACTCCAGGAAATAAAGCCAGACTGCTCACTTGAGGGAATGGTATTAAAGGCAAAACTGAAGTACTTTGGCCACATAATGAGAAGACAGGATACCCTGGAGAAGAGGCTGATGCTAGGGAAAGCGGAAGGCAAAAGGAAGAGGGGCCGACCAAGGGCAAGATGGATGGATGATATTCTGGAGGTGACAGACTTGACCTTGGGGGAGCTAGGGGTGGTGACAGCTGACAGAAAGCTCTGGCGTGGGCTGGTCCATGAAGTCACGAAGAGTTGGAAGCGACTGAACGAATAAACAACAAATGTGCATGCGTGGATATATGCGGGTATGTATGAATTATTATAATGTAAGATGCCTTAACGATTATTCAAACAAACGATTATTCAAAGTTATAAATCTAAATAAATACATAAAATAAATTATACTTGGAAATGTAATATTGTTTGAAAGAAGTGGAAGCTGTGAGGACATTCTTAGATTCCACACATTGTATGCACCTTCAGGATACAAAGGGCTTTTTAATTGTCTGACCGGCTTTTCAATTTTTGTGGGATTGTTTGGAGTCCTCCCTTTGAGGTCAGAAACAACATTCTGTCAGAAGGGAGATCTGATCCCCTTCCCACACCCCCTCGCAAACAGTGCAGACAGAACCATGCCAGTGACTTTCCAAGGATAGAAAAGTTACCTCAAAAGAGGTGGAAAGGAGGTGATTCTGGGGGATGGGGGAGATGGGAGAGGCCAGGATACGAGCTATCCTGAGGTCTCCCCAGTCTCATTTCTTCCCACTCTGAAGTGGGGGCTTATGACCATCAAGGGGGCAATCGATAGCCCTAACTAATCTTGACAGCTGTTACCATTTTACTGTTGGTGTCTGAAGCTGAGATATACCGACTTATCTATGGCTGAGCTAGAACATGGTCCAGTTCATCCATTGTCTGACACTAAAGCTCATATATGTTGCCAATTATCACCTACCTATCCTAAATAGAGCCCTGACAGTACATACATGTAAGCTCTTAGACAGAAGTTATAAAGATGGAATGATTGGAGATGTTCAAAGCTTACTTTTATATTAAACAGTGTTGTCATTACAAGCTTCTGTTTCTCAATTTATAATAGCAAAATAACTTTATTCTCACAATTTTTTAATCTGATACTGTTTCTGGTCTGTTTGTCTCCAGTTTTGCATTTACGTCATCAGTTAAGGGCATGTCTAGGGAACAAATCCCGTGAGATATCAGTAACAGTACTTGTTTTATTGCAGGGAAAGACTTTCAGAGACTACATTGTGCAAAGAAAACTGTTGAAAATAAGCTCTTCTTCCAAGGAAAACGTTCCTTCTAGATTTTCAATCCCTTGACGTTTTCACAATAATTCAAATGTTATTTAGAAATTTCCACTGAAAACACACATTTTAAAAAGGATTGTAGAACAATGCATGTTATAGCACATTTCACATGGGAGTCTATGTATGTGTATATATGTATGTATGTAAAAGATGAGGGGCATCATATGCATTGAATATTTTAATTGGCTTAAACCTCAAGAAAGCGCCATTATGTTAAAGCAGTACGAGGCAGACCTTGCTATGGAAGCACGATACCCCAATTCAGGAATTTATTCACAAGTAGCAATGCCACCAACATCACATGCTCCATGCAGCCCTACCACCTGACTTTTCAAGGATTCCCTGAGATGTCAGGCAGATTTCTGAATTAAACGTCATTCTAAATTTCAAGACAAACTCCATCTTCACCATGCTCCTGTTCTAGATGAAAGTCTAGAAGTAGTTGCTTCAGTGGCTCTGAGCTCCTGTTATCAGCAGAGTCTGAAAAACCAACTAGGACCCTACCTTGACAGAAAAAGCATTGTGACAATTACTCATGCTCTGGTAAACTCATGCTTGGATTATTGCAATGTGTTTAGGGTACCCTTGGAAATGATCCATTTGAAAAGGTGTACAAGGGAATAAGTATTCCTAGAAGTGCATAAATTTCATCCTGATTATTTTAGCAGTAAAGTTCATTTCCCTTGTTTCCAGCAAGAAAATTATTATAGAATTGTATTTAGAAAGAGCTGTTAAAAACCTAAAATCACTCAGGAAATTGCAGGGAGTGCAGTACTTCTTGCTCCTCGAAGGGCGCAATCCTATACATGTTTAGAGAGACAAAAGCCCTACAACTCCCAGCATTCCCCAACCAGCAGATAGAAAAAGTTTTACAACATCCAGCATTACCTAGCCAGCCATGCTGGCTGGGGAGTGCTGGGAGTTGTAGGCCTTTTTCTCTTTCAAGACATGCGTAGGATTGCGCGGCGATCTAAGAGCAAACAGACAAAAGGGGTCTCTGTAGTGTAGTCTCTTAACTGAGCTAGAAGCGGAGCAGCAGAGGGCGCTTGATGATCTAGGAGCGCCTTTTCAGGTTGGACGCTACCCGACTTCTCCTGGACCGGCTTGGCTCTCAATGTTTATTACCAGCGCCGGAATGCGCAGTTCTTTCTACTACAAGGTAGAGGGCGTGGCTGAGAGAGAAAGGCGGGGCTTCGCTTTGGCAGGCTGTTTGGCCGCCTGCAGGGTGTTAGACAGGATCAAACGCAACAAGTGGTCGTCGGGCTCTTGCCTTCTCCCTTCCCTTCGTTGGCACACAGCTTTCCGGCCGGAGAGCCGCACTCGAGCAGGCGGCTGTGGTAAAGAAGGTGCGATTCCGGCGGAACGACGAGAGCGAGCGAGGCTGGTGCGAGGGAGCTGGTGAGCCGGCGGCGCGGCTCCGGAAAGGAGTGCGCCATGGTGGCTTTTGCAGGCACCGGAGGAAGTCGCGCTTCCCTCGCCGGCCGCCTCGGCTCCGCAGCGTGAGATCAAACTGAAGCAGGGCTCCTTTCCCCCCTCACGATCTCTCAGTTCGGCAGCAGCAGCAGCTTGCAGGAACAGCCGAGGAAAGCAGGTCGAGCGGCATAGACGTCGGCATGGCATCTGCGTAAAGTCCCGTCCCCGGAGGACGTGTCGGTGGCAACGAGCAGCCGGCATGAGCGACAGCAGCGAGGGGGGGATCATCAGCTTCTCGGTGCCCAGCCCGCCGCGCATTCTCGGAGGCGGCTGCCCGCTGCTCTACGAGGATGGGCTCGGGAGGAGAGCGCCAGCCGCCGGCGAGGCGATGGCCCGCGGCTTCCTGGGCGGCCCAGGCGCTCCGCCGCCCGGCACGTTTTGGAACGAAGACAGCGGCTCAGCCTGCCCCGTCGCCGACACGGCAGCTCGGGCCAAAAGCAGCGGCGTCGGCAGCAACAGGAGGACTACGGTGTCTTACGTGATCAACGAGGCGAGCCCGGGGCTGCTGCAGGCGGCCGAGAGCGGGGCCCTACAGAGCTTGAAGGAGGCGTGTGAGACCGTCGGAGCCGACCTGCAGACGCTGCACTTCGGCAAGCTGGACTTCGGCGAGACGGCCGTGCTCGACCGCTTCTACAACGCGGGTGAGTGGCCTGCACGGCTTCGGCCCGGCGGGGCGCGGGGTAGCATTCTGTGGCTGCCGCAGCCGTCAAAGCACCTGGGAGGAAGCCCCATTGAACACAATGGGACTGTCCTCTGAGGAAACATCCATAGAGTTGCATGTGCCTGGCGGTAGAGTAGCCGGTCTCCAACCTGGGGCCTTCCAGATGTTTTGGATCCCATCAGCCCCAGCCAGCACGGTCAATGACCGGGGATTATGGGAGTCGTAGTCCGAAACGTCCGGAACAGCCCAGGTTGGGGAGAATTGTGATAAGAGTACTGCAAGAATGAAGTCTTCTCCTCACCCTCCTTTCTTTGGGCCACTATTCTAAATAGTTGTGTACAGGTGAAGAGGAAAGTGTAATCTACCTGAATCAATGATCCAGGCTGCATTATTAGGTGTTGGTAGTTATTCTGGATCTTTAACATTCTATGTGGAGGAAGATCTTAGGCTATTGACACAGATCACGGTTAAATACAGCTTGGCAATTTTTGTGTCTGAAATGCAAGCATCAAATGTCAAATCGAGCTTTTCCTGGGTTTGTAATTTAAATGTCAACTGGTGGACTATTGTACGCATTACATAGAAACAAAGTTAGGTTGACCATTGTCTGTTCACTCTGTAAGGCCCTGTAAGCAATCCCAGCATCTTAACAAGTATATTTGTATGAAACCTGTGTTTGTATCATTTACGTGGTTAGGTGTAAGCCTACAAGACCATAGAATACTCTTCCCCAACCTGGTGCACTCCAGATGTGTTGGACTGCAACTCCCAGCATTCCCCAGCCAGTATGTTGTACTCCAACACATCTGGAAGACATTACATTAGGATGTATACACAAAAAGCATCATGTGTCGATTCAATTAAAAATAGCCCCCTTCTACTTTATGTGCAAACAGTGCCATGTGTGAAAGTCATCACAGTTGGATAGAATGTACAGTTGAAATTTGCACGCTGCTGCTTTCTTTCTCACAATAACAGCATTTCCTAGTTTCGGGCTAAAAGGCATCTTTGGTGTCATTTCTTAAATTGCTTTGAGTGTGTAGCGAGCATTTCTTTTTCACACTTCACTTATCTCATATTCTGTCTCTTAAACTAATGTTGCTGAAGGAGTTGAACCTATTTGATATTCAGCATCTGTATCTCAAATTGCTAAATAATATATTTGGAGTCAATGTGTATAAGCAACAAAATAAGGGCAAGGACTTGCCTAGAAATTACGCCCTTGAAGCTACAAGCTCTTAACTCTGATCCCAGCATTGTCTGGTCTGGACATACAGGATATGCACACTCTTAAGTACTCTCTGCACATGTTCAAAGGTGCTGCTATTTTTATCACATGTTAAATTGAGTCCTAGCTCTAGAACCTGGCTTCTGAGGCCATAGTTTTTCCACTGCTTGGTTTGCTGGAAATCCTCCAGTTTTGTCTGCGATTAGGGCTGGATTTTGGGGCCCAGAATACGACATACTTCCTGCTTTTTTTGTAGCTTGAAAGTAAACCTATGCTAGTCCTCACAAAAGCTGATAGTGTGTATTTATCATTAAGCACTTGTTCTGGAAGAGGGAGTAATGAGGGTGTTTAGCCACATCTTGTATTGTTTCTTGTTTCCTTGGTTCTGAAGATGGTAATCAGCCAATACATTCTGCAGCCTTCTCAGCCAGTACCTGTACACAAAGGCAAGTAGGTGTTTCACCCATAGGTCTTTTGGCAGGAAATTTCTGGAAATAAATATCTCACCCTTGTGCTGTTCACACCCAGGGCTTTCCCAGGAGCATAAAGCTTTATTCAGAATTAATCCACACATCTTTCTATTTCTGTTCTCCGAGTCATTGATGTGGCTTTGGGCCTATTCATGTGACACTGTCTAATTTGGTGAGGTGAAATGCATGGGCTTAGCAGATCCAGGCTTAGTTTTTGTGTGTGGTGGGACCACTTGTGTGACTCTTTCACCACACACACATACAGCTCACCCTGTAGTCTGTGTCTCCTGACCTGCTGTTGAAAATGTCTTGACCACTGGCATGGTAAATATGGGCTAAGTCCTAAGGTGGGCACACAAAAGTGCTTTAGTACATCCCAGGTGCAGCTTTAACCCACTCAAGCCACAGGCTCACTATGCCAGATTAATCATTTGAATGGATCCTTAGAGTCAACATAATATTCTCTTTTCCTCTCTCTTTATGTGTATACATAATATGTGTATATATAATATAATAATAAATATACACACGCTGTTGTATCCAGTGCTAGTCCTACTTAGAGTAGACACATTAAAATGAATGAGACTTAAGTTAGACTAACACTGGATACAACCCATACGGTCACTCTGTACGGGATGTAATTTCGTCTGTTTTTATTTTTCAACAGTCCTTTGGAATAAACAAAGGGAATGGCTGGAGATAGTTAAAGAGTAACTGTGCTCTGTTAAAGATCACGGGTTGTATTTGATAGTGTCTTTTAGCCAGCAGAATGGATACTGCTCATGAGACAGGTTCTCCTTTCTCTAGCATCCCCTTGCTCACCCACAAAATCTGTTTCCAAAGCAGATTAGGGGCAATGTGGGGCCCAGGGGAAGCTGAAGAAGAAAAAGTCCTGATGCATGAAACAAAGCCCACTCACATGACGTTAGATGGACCCTTGCCCACTGTTAATATCCCCAAATCAGAGCAAATCCGCTTATTACATCTTGTCTATCTAGATATATACCAATTATTTGAAGTTTAAATGATCATCTAACATACTATTATGGGCCAAAAGGGTTAACAGAAGGTGTGGGAGTATGGGAATTTTCCCTTCCACTTTATATTTAGCTCCCATGATGTCAGATCGTATACGAAGGAACATTTTTGCTGCAGTAGTTTTTAACAACAGCTGGCATTCCACTACTGTTAGCTCAGTGTTTACATTACCAAGCTCTACAGACTTTGAATGACGATACTATTTAGTGTGGCCACCAGTAGTGATGGGGAAATGGTGCCATAGGTTTACAAAATTAATATGGTGCTATCACAGTGTTGTCACATGGGCAGTAGCAACTACTGTAGCTCCCCAAAAAAGTTGGAACAGAAAATTTTAAATAATTTCCACTAATGGAATATAGCATCCTTCCTCATCCTGATTCTTTCCAGATGTGTTGGACTACATCCCAACATGGTGGGAGTTGTAATCCAACACACCTGAAGGGTGCCAGATTGGTAAAGGCTTTGATACTGGCTTAAGACCACAGTTAGAGTATCTGAGCTGACAGTTTAACACTCCTACATTGTCACAGATGTGTACGGGACTAGGGCTGCCTCTCTCCTCCTGACTGGGAGTGAGGTACAGAAAACATTAACTGGCAAGGGTATGGAAATCATTCTCATTCTCAAATGTTGCCAATCTTGTGCAAAAGCTTATTTCTACTGTAGGGCAAAAGGAATTTCCCGGTACGGTAGCAACAAGCCAACTCCAGATCTGAAGTGTCCTGAACAAAGAAGCGTAACTTAGAAACAGGGCTAGAAATGGGACTGCAGACCTGTGGTGGGGTGGAGACAGCAACAGGAGTACATGTGCTGGCACATGCAGAGAAATGCCATGCTATGGAGTGGAGAAAGACAAGTAGCGGCAACTAACAGAGAGAGAGAGAGAGAATAGTTCAGGGTACAGAAAGAAGACAATGAATGGTGTAGGCCTCAGAGAGAAAAGGGAGGTGTAGTGTAGTGTGGTAGCTAAAGTGTCAGACTGGGAATCAGGAGACCTGGGTTCTAGTCCCCACTTGGCCGTGGACACCCACTGGGTGACTTTGGGTCAGTCACAGACTCTCAGCCCAGCCTATCTCACAGGGTTGTTGCTGTGAGGATAAAATGGAGAGGAGGAGGAGGAGGATTACATATGCTGCCTTGGGTTCCTTGGAGGAAAAATGGTGGGATATAAATGCAATGATAAAATAAATAAATAAATAAATAAATAAATTACTGCCAGTTTATATTGTCCCACTGAATTCAGGGTGTGGCACTGAAGATTGAGTCTATATTTTCATCTGCTAAGGTAATGGCTCCATTAGGGGCAGACTTTGGGGCCCAAGTGCAGGACCCAAAGAGCTTCTAGAAGAAACAGCAGCACCAATGATGGGAAGGGGGTGCAGCATCAGCCCCTAGTGCCAGTGGTGGCTGCTGATGCCAATCTCCACTTAACATCCTTTTTCCTTTCCCCCCCCCGAACTTTTAGTCATGTAGGTGCCCTGCCCAACTAAATGTTAAAAAAGAAAAGGACAAAGGGACCATTTTCTGCTGGCGCCTGCTAACCAGGTGAGGGGGGTGGGGGTGGAGGAGAACAGGAAAACTGAGGCACTGTGGGAGGGTGAGAAGTGGGGTGGCAACATCAGAGCAGTCAGGCCTGTGCATGGGGGAGAGGGAGCAAGGCAACTGTGCACAGGTTCTGTCCTAGGTTTCATTCATTGGTCATGCCTGAGTGTGACAAAGAGATGGTAGCCTGGAATTTCAATAAGAGATTGTTAGACTTTGGAGCTCCATTGCCTCTTCAAGCTTAGATTTGAGGAACAGAGCATTTTCCATGATACTTACAGTACATACTATATAATAGTGTGTGTGTATATATTTGTTGGAAGCTTTCCTAAATTTTGCTTAAGCATCCATTGAAAAGCATACAAGGATTAATTTTGAATCAGTGTGGATGTAAAACCCATTTCTGAGTCAGGATCACCAGACTGTGTTATCTTGTTGATTTGATTTCACAGCATAAAACAATATTTCCTGACAGCGTCATTATTGTTTAGCTTTAAAAAATGTTTTTCTGACTTTGGCTGTTAATTTTTGACAGGGAAGAACTCCTGTTACATAAACCATTATTCTAACCAGTGCATCCAAAGATTATTTATTTATTATTATTTCTTTTATTACATTTATATACCTCCCCATAGCCGAAGCTCTCTGGGCGGTATATAAACGTAATAAAATAAACTAAAGATGCTGTCTTTTCCCTTGATGTTCTAGATATTTGCCAACTCTTGGCCTGTAGGATGCTTCTGTGCCTTTAAATTATTTATTTACACATGGTCGCATCCCACTTCTCAACCGTAATGGTTCTTAATGTGGTTTAATAGCTATGTGACAAGAAGACGTTTGGCAGATTGCTTTCTCCATGACAGTTATTAACTTCTCCAGGGAAAGATTCTTTTTCCTTTATAGGTAGAGATTGGGAATATAAAACTAGCAGCATAGCAAAATGGAACTAGTCCTTATGCTCTAGCATCATTAATCTTACATTGTGCATAGATTTTGGCTGGAGCAGTTCAGTAGTTTAAAAGTAATAATAATGGAAACCTTGGCACAAAAGAGAAGAGAAGAGTATTGTGAAGACTCCGCAAGGTTACAGAGGACTGAGGGCTACTTTGTTTAAACATTAGCTCCATAAAAAAAAAAAAAAAAAAAACATCTCTGAGATGGAGTGAAAAATGAAAATATCCATTCACATTTCTGTTGCATGCAACTCTCACCCTTGGTGTTTGGTTGATTTCCTGTGACGTCATGAAATGTTCTATAACATTCATAAGCATTGCAATTACCTGCTGTCTTAGGCATTTTAGATCTGCTGTAACTACCGGGGAGGAAAGTGGATGAGTCTTCTGGTTTCAGCATCATGTAGAAGGCTAATAAAAGACAGTATTGCTGGTAAAAGGGGCATGAGAAGTTATGGTGGCTGAAAGAAGCACAGAGTTAGCAGTGGCTTGAAAAACCAGAATCTGAGATATTTGACGAAAATCCATACAAAGGGTATAGGGCAGTCTCCCCCAGCTTGATGCCCTCCAGATATTTTGGACTATAATTCCCAGCTTTCTGACCAAGCTCATGCTGGCTGGGTCTGATGGGTTGAAGTCCAAAACATCTGGAGGACACCAGGTTGGGAAATACTGGTATAGGTCCTGAAATGGCTGTATGAGCTCTTAGTGCTAAGGTGGGATCTATGGGGCAAGGAATTTGTGAAAGACTATGGTCCAAGAACTGGTAGTGATGGCAGCATTTCACATATTAGTTCAAAATTACCTGCTAATCTTTTGTTGTGGGCCTCTAGTACCAATCATTTTGTCTCAATTTTATTTAGGAGATATGTGGCTATCCTTACTGGCAGAAGGGATACAGCTGTATATGCAGCTGCTGTAGTGGTGCACTGGAGTACCGCAGGTGTGTAGTTGTTGCTGGCATAGCTCTGCCTCTAGCCTTAACGAACCAATAGCTCTTTCAAGGTAGAGCAGAACAAACAAGAGTTGTATGCCATTGAGGTGTTACTTGGGGTGTGCTTTCTGCCTCTTAACCTTCAAGAAATCTTCTGATTCATAAGAGAATGGAACAGATAAGAAACACTTAGGTGTGCAGCCAACCTCCCTACATGTGTCTTACAGCAGCTGCATGCATGGTTCTCTCTCTCTTCACCTAAGTGTTTGCTCAGGGGCAACTGCTACTTGCCTCAACTATGCAACAAATTGCGCTGAAGTTTTATAAGCACTTTCCCATGTATATAGTGTTTTATAGTATTTCTTACATATTAATTGCATGCAACAAAACCAGGCAAATTGGCTTCAGCCCTTTGATTCATTATAAAGCTTTGATGTTGTTCACAATGTTGAGTGAGTTACTTACCTTTATCTGTACCATGCATGCTTTGGAAGGATCTACGTATAAGGACATAGGGAGTGCAACGGTTTCTTTCCAGATTCCAGGGATTCTTTTCTGATTGTGTCTTGCTTACCTTAGGAATTGCTACATTCCAAGGGGTTTTCATGTGACACAGTGCGAACACATTAAAAGATGAGCAAGAACATTGGTTACAAAACTATTTTATCATAGTATTTCCTAGAACTCATGATGAATTCTTAAAGCTATATAGTCTTGAAACGGGCAGTTGCTCCTTGAATACATTTGTTCCTTGTTAATAGCTGATTTAGTGGTTTCTCCAACCAGCCCTAATACAACCCACAACATCTACCGTTTGTAGTAGCAGAAAATCAGTTCCAGAATTTAAGTCATTACCAGTTATTGAAGAGAGCATTGGGGAATACAGATGACAATTGGAGAATACAGTTGGGGCATTAGGGAATACAGATGACAATTCCAGTTTTGATTCTGCATATTTCCCTTAAAGGAAGTTTCTGCCCACTTCTCCACCCACCCCACAATCCTCAGGGGACATCCGCAGTGCATCATGCGTTGGATTAGCTAGGGTTTGTTCAAATGTTGCTTTGTTTTCCCCTCTAAGAACTGTTTTGATGGGATTTGTTCCTAAACAGATGAAAAGGACCTTCTTCTAGTGCTTGGAGTCATGCCTAGTGAGACTACACTATAATAATAAGCTTTGATTATTGAGTCACTGGCAGAAAGAACATTTTTGTTCCCTTTGTTTAGTTTTGGAAATCAGAAAATAGACCATGCCCCCACTCTCCAAAGATCTGTCTTTAAAACATTACATCGAACTGATTTTAGATTTCCCTCTACAATATATACTATATAATTTTTCTTCTCCTCCGACTGCCTTTCTGTGGAGGAAAAACATTTGTTGAACTTGGCTCTGCAATGTGATTGCTGAGAAATTGATTGACACGATAAGAGCCAGAGATCTATGATGACTGATCAAATTATAAGTGATGGTAATAGATTCAAAAATCCAGTTTATTAAGTAATAATTCCATTCATGTGAATAATGTAACATATGATCCTGCCCACACGTTGAGCTTATTGTATGCTTATTGGATTTTTAAACTGCTTGTAATCTGATTTTTCATCCCCATAGGCCTCTTATAGAACAATTTCAGCTTGGGTTTCTTTTTGCTGTGATGATCCTGATAGAAAGAATACCCAGTGCCTAATTGTTTAGCTATAGCAGCTGAATCTATTGTAGTGTACTCACTATCCAGTGCCTGCTGTAGTGCAATAGGGTGGATGGCTTTTTTTTAGTCTGTCTGCATCGTTACTTTGTAAATATGACACACCTTTGACCATATCCTATATGTAACCTAGTATACTGTTTCTGATGATGACTTGGTGCTGTAGCAGTGGAGTTGCACTTTCCCAGTTTAGTTATCAAAAATGTAAACGGTTACCTAATCACCAGTTAGACTCTTTATGCTCTCCAGTATTCTCAGGGCATTCAATTTCTCACATTATGGGAGGGCGCCAACAATAATTTGTTAATTGCTTGTTCCATATCATAGGACATTTCCTTTGTTCTTCCACCTGCATCAGTGATGGGAAAAATTCAACATTTGTAGCATAGGGGTCGGCTGCAGCTTTTCAAATGTGCCCTAGGCAGGAAGGTGGCTTCACAGCAGCACGTTCTCCCCCGATCTACACACACATGCTTCAGTATCTGAAGCAAGCCTACGTGCACAGAGTGTAGGGTAGCTTCACAAATTGAAGTGAATGTGCTTACGTTGGGGAGTGAACCTGCCACTGGGACTTTGTCTCCATCCACACATATTTGTTTAATATTGAAAAGAGTGCATATGTCAACTTTTCCCCACAATTTCTTTAGCCTCATGTTTATTTTATTTATTTATTTATTGTATTTTTATCCCGCCTTTTTTCTTGCAAGGAACCCAAGGTGGTATACATAATCCTCCTCCTCTCCACTTTATCCTCACAACAACAACCCTGTGAGGTGGGTTGGGCTGAGTGTCTGTGACTGGCCCCAAGTCACCCAGTAGGTTTCCATGGCCGAGTGGGGACTAGAACGTTGATCTCCTGACTCCCAGTCCAACACTTTAGCCACTACACCACACTGTTGCTGCTATATGACAGTTCACCAGCTTTTGGGATTGTGGCAGAAGGGAGGGAGGGAAACCTTTCAAGGGGAACAAATGGCTTAATATGATCAAGTGGAGCTTATTGTTTCAACCCCTGTTTAACATGTTGAGCACACCTATTAATGATGAGATGGATTGGATTCTGCCCTCTATATTAATATACAGGGCATGCGCCAGATGAAATTAAGCACTAGACTACAATTCCCACTTCCCTGGGAGTAAGTCTCATTGAACTCAGTAAGACGTCTAAATAGACATGCACGGGATTGCATTGCACAAGTCCCCTTCTTTTTCAGTTGGAGAGTTATGCGTAAGCTTGAATATCTTCTTTTGAAATCATTGGGACTTAGCAGTGCCTAACTTTGGCTGAGTTGTGCCCATTGTATTCATGTGGTAACTAAAGACTAAAATAATAGATGAATAAATGTCATCTATGCATCTCTTGCTATTTCAGTAGTTGCCCTTGTCTCCAGCTTTGTACATTCTGTCTCTTCCAGTATTCATAAAGGAAGTATAAATTAAGTCTTCCTGAAGGCATTTGTGTTGGAGCTTCGTTGACAAAATGGTATGGTGTACTAGCAATAATAACGAAGAGTCTTGTGACATCTCTAAGTATAACGCTGCATGACCTTTTGTGGGCTAGAGCTTGCTTCATCAGACCCCCTCATATTGATGTTACTTAGCAAGATTCCTGTGAATATTGATGTTACATAGTAGGATTCCAATGTAGTGAGAGAACTGTGTAGAGGGGCTCATTATGGAGCCATGATGTGGAACGGAAATGAGTTTATTGTGAAAGATATAAATGATGTTTTAGAAGGTTAATTTGGGTGCCTGCGTTGGTCAGTCAAATGCTCAACTGAGAAAAGAGCACCTGGATGAAAACAGGAAATGCATCAATCATGACTTGAAAACCTTACTGTTTCAAGCATGAGTTTGTGCATATTTTCGCTCTGTTGCGTGTCAGTGTTCATAAATGTTAACAATTACAAGGAATGTTGCAACACTTAAGTGAGGCTAGTAAAACATTTGACCTTTCTTGTGGTGGATGTTATTTGTATCATTTCTATGGCAAAAGACAGGAGAGTAATAAGTGGACATAGAAGGCCTGTTCATGCATTATATTTTTGGGGAGAACATGCAATCTAGAATGGGCATCAGGTGGAGACTCTTCTCCCTTGGTGTGGGGAGAAATTAATAAATTAACAAAGCTGAACTACATTCATTTGAACAAGGTATTTACGTAGCCTCATTTTAAGCCCTTCTTTCTAGCCACACAAAGAGAGCTATTGAGGTGAACTGCTCGGTTAATCTAGCACTTTATCCTGGTGGTGGTGGGAGGGAGGGAGGAACATGCAAGAGCCCAAGAAGAAGTTTTCCTCCTTTTGTTACACTACTCTCTTGATAGCATGTAGCTGGAGCAGCACAGCTTCTTCAGTGCTCCCAGGGTAATGCAAGCAATGGGGAGAGCCCGCAACACAGAGTGATGGAGCCCCTCCTTGGCATGCAGAAAGTTCCAGGTTCAATACACAGCTTCTCCAAGTAGGGCTAGAAAGGAATCCTGTCTGGAACCCTAGAGAGCTGTTGCCAGTCAGTGTTGACAATACTGGGCTAGATGGACCAAGGGTCTGACTCAGTATAAAGCAGCTGCCTATGCTCCTAAGCAGCCCTGAGCCTTATGTGAGAAGCCCATGCTGCAACTTCTTCCCAGGTTTGCAGTGTCCAAGGTAAGCAGCACTAGAATGGGAAAAGGTCTCACTGTCGCTTCTCCCCACATGGCTTCCCATGTTTCATCAGGACAGGATTTTGGGGTAGAAATCCAGGGCAACTTCAGCAGGTGAAGCAAGTGGGCCCACAAACACACCAGGGCCATGGCTTAAGACATTTTGAAGTTTGTTTATTTATTTATTTATTTATTACATTTCTATACCGCCCAATAGCTGAAGCTCTCTGGGCGGTTCACAAAAATTAAAACCAACATGTTAAAAGCACAATTACAAAATACAGAATAAAAAGCACAACCAGGATGAAACCATGCAACAAAATTGATATAAGATTAAAATACAGAGTTAGAACAGTAAAATTTAAATTTAAGTTAAAATTAAGTGTTAAAATACTGAGAGAATAAAAAGGTCTTCAGCTGGCGACGAAAGCAGTACAGTGTAGGCACCAGGTGGACCTCTCTGGGGAGCTCATTCCACAACCAGGGTGCCACAGCGGAGAAAGCCCTCCTTCTAGTAGCCACCTGCCTCACTTCCTTTGGCAGGGGCTCACGGAGTTAGCGGAGTTAGCTCACGGAGTTAGCGGAGTAATACACATTACTGTTTAAAGAGCCCCTCTCCCCCACTGAAAAGCCATTATGTCCAGAGTCTGAAATGATCTAGCTGCACTATGGCTTGTGTTTAGGGATGTACGGATTTTGTTAAACCTGTTCCATCTGTGTTTTGTGAATTGTCAGGGGTCTTCGATTTCATCGTCTGTTCATTGACGGAATTGGATTTTTCTGAATTTCCCAAACATCTATTTGTGTTGGAAAGTGCACATTTGCACAAATGTACATTTCCGGATATGTGCATATGCTCACATGCACAGTCCCCCGAATGCTCATTTTCATGCTTTATTCTATGGGGGGAAATGTGCAGTTTTGGTCGGTATCTCCCTCCCCCCGATACATTTGCATGACTAAATTTGCATACAATTCCAAAAAGTAAAGACAATGGTGCCCAAGCTGACGCAACTTGGAAAAAGCCAGTCGGCTGTGGAACCCGTAGGGAAGATTCATAGAAATCTGAACTCATTTGAATCTCTTGCGTATTTCTCTGATGTCTTTACTTGTGTTACCCTGGTGATGCAGGAAAGAGGACACCTTGCCTGCATAAAAAATAAAGTTCCACCTGGAATGGAATGCCTGAACTGACCCTAACAGTTATGTTCTTGACACACTAATTTGTGCATGAGATTTGTGCATGAAACTCTGCATATAAGGTGATTATTTTTCACTTTGAAAAATTGTGCTAGGTAGTTTAGTTTGATGCATTTGAGGACATATTGTAAGTGAAAATGATTCAAGAGCAGTTTAGAGATGTATCTGTGTGTCCTTGTTCATTTTAGGAACAACTTTAAATGTTAAAGGGCCAATATAGAAATCATTCAATATGTCAATGATACGTGAAATGTCTTATTACCTCCCTTTGTTTTTTCTTTTCACAAACTCAGGTGTATTAGGGATTGACTTCTACAGCCAGAACTTTCCAGCATTTAAAGGGCCACCTGGTAGTTTCCCTACATGCACTCAAATTTGTTAGCCCTCCTTTCCAAAAAGCCACTTATACCCTTTTCGCAACCCCCCCCCCAAAAAAAACCCCAAACCCACTTGAAAGGGGCTGGGGAACTTCCAGAGCGCTATATGATGCATCAGATGATACATGTATATAACAGAAGAACGTTAGGCATGCACAAATGGTTTATTGGCTCTTAGCCCTTAAATATAAACCATTTTAATGTACCAGACTAATTATAGTCATGTATGAATGGACTCAATAAAATTATGCTTTTAAAAATGAAAGGATTAGAGATAAAATACTTATAAGTTGTAGATCCTTGCAATTTAGATTATAAAATTGTGCATGTTTATTCTAAACTAGCAATCATTCATTCATTCATTACATTTTTATACCGCCCCATAGCTGAAGCTCTCCAGGCACTTTACAAAAATTAAAAACCATTACTACACATTATATAAAATACAAAAAGAGAGACATTTACATAATACCACAGACAACATATCTCTAAAAACGATTTGTTAAACCATCAACCAAGATGATCCAGGAACTAATTTAAACTCATTCTATGCTGACAGATGCCTGAGAGAAGAGGGCAGTTTTAACTTGTTGTCACCAGGCAAGCCTCATCAGAGAGATCATTCCATAACGGGAGAGCCACCCCCGGAAAGGACCTTTCCCTTGTTGCCGCCCTCTGAGGAGGCACCTCGAGGAGGGCCTTAGATATTGAGCGTAGTGTACTGGTTGGTTCATGCCAGGAGAGGCACTCGATCAGATATTGTGGTCCTCAGCCATGTAAGGCTTTATAGGTCAAAACCAGTACTTTGAATTCAGCTTGGAAACATATAGGGAGCCAGTGCAAGCAGGCCAGAATCAGTCTTATATGTTCAGACCCCATTCAAAGTCATATTCAATATTTTAAATAAACGTTTTACTGGGCCTATTTCTACACAAACTAACAAAACAATCCTATACTCACATTATGCCAGGATCACAGAACAGCTGCCATATGCAGTGCATCCTCAGCCTGGGAGAAGAAAGGGAAACACAATAAATAGAAAATACAAAAATGGCATAAAAGTGCCTTGCATTCTCTCAGTGGCCCTGGAAACCACAACAGCACTCACCAATCTGTTTAGCTTAGGAAACAGGCAAGTAGGAGGGAGTGGCTAGGGAGACATTTTTCTCCTTCTGTCATAATTCTGGAACTCGGGATCATGCCATGAAGCTGACTGTTGGGAGATTCAGGACGGATAAAAGGAAATACTTTTTCACACACCGCGGAGTATCACAAGATGTAGTGATGACCACCAATTCGGATAGCTTTAAAAGTAGGATATTCATGGAGGATAAGGATGACTACTACTCTTGATAGCTAGATGCTACCTCCAGTATCAGAGGCAGTATGCACCAGTTGCTGGGGAACGCACATGTAGGACATGCACTCATGTCTTACATGTGGGTTTCCAACAGGCAGGTGGTTGGCCACTGTGTGAACAGAATGAGATAGACCTTTGGTCTGATCCAGCATGGCTCTTCTTACTGTGCTGGTGATAATACCACTTGAGTGTGCTGAAGTGTTGTTAAGCCTGGCTGTTTTGTACAAAAGGCCTTTTCACCATAATTTCTCATCACCTCTGAAGCCAGAGAGAAATAGACTCCTGTTGTTCGCCTATTATTGATTGATTAAGAATATTTATAAACTGCTTCTCAAGAAAATGTTTCAGAATGGTTTACATAGTATGAGGTGGCATGAAATCACATTTCAGTAATGTTGTTTGCAATCTGATTGGGGAAAACTATCACAAAACAACAGACTTACCCCAGATGATCTATTCAGGTTCTGGCTGTCTTAAAGATCAAGGGCTCCCTGGGGATACCCATCCCCCAAGACTAAATTCGGGAACAAATCAGATCATGAACAGACTAGGAGGGCAAGACTACTCCTGCTGCTCCTGCCCCATAGTTCTTCTCTCAGGCAACTGATTTGAGGGGAGGATATTTCCTGTACCAGGTCTGGAACTGGAGTAAGTTTGTGCTGTTGACAGGAGCGTGGATGTAGTTTGAAGGGGTATCAAATACAGCATATTTGTGCTCTTCACTTGAGTTGTCCACAACTCTGCCCTGGTTTAGCTATTCTACTGTGGTATCTTTGCTGGAACGGCTCCACCAGTGGAGTATTCTCCTGATGTATCTGTCATGGCATATATGGTGATGTGTTGGCATTGGGGGATTTCCACCAAATCCTATAACGTCTCAGCCTTCAATATAGGATTGTGCCCTAGATTAGTTAATTAGTTAAGCGTTTAACCATATTAGCTTCCCTTTAACCTCTCTAGATGTGTTTTTATTTATCCCAGTTATCCCATTGAGATTTACTGCAAAGTCTTTGTAAAAATTATTGAGGTTATGTATGATGAAACACCCCAGAAACTGGAGATGTGTTACCTAAACCATTTTGCTGTTACTTTAGAGATAGGTATGCTTTTTTCCTAGCCCAAGCCATTTGGATTAATGGAATTGCAAAAGAGTACTGATATTATGGTGGGCTAATCAAGATATCAGTTGATTTAAAGAAAGGTGTTTTTCAAAATAAAATACGGCATTAAAATAAAAAATGAAGCGGTTTCCTGGGATTTCCCCACCTTCCCCACAAAGCAATCTTTTGGATAAAACCAAATTAAACGGATGAAGTCACTGGCTGTACTAAGCAGCACCTTCCAGGCACTACCAGTGAAAAATGAAAGCAAACCTGTTTATCATGTTTGTTTAATCTAATTTTACAAAGTAGGGCAGCCTTTATGCAGAGTGTTCAGAATCTAATTCAGATGAGTCATATCCGCTTTCTGTTGTGGATGTGTAAAGTGCAATTTAACCTAACCTAATTACTAGTTAGATAATTTTAGTCTAGGAGCATATAACTGCATGTTTATTTTAACTGCATACTTAGTTTATACCCACAAAAGTTTACCTTGGATAGCTACAGAATGCAAGGTAGATACTAGAGCCCTGTGCCAAATCTACCCTCTTGAGTGGTGCCATCTGCCTCACACCCCCAGTTGCCAACCCCAGAAGAGATGTATGGATGAGCAGCATCTGTGGCAATGAAACTTGGCAGCAGACTATTATTATTTTTATCTATATGGTGCAGGGGCAGGGGATCCATTTACCCATCTTCTGCTATTTCCTGGTCAAAGTTACTCTCCAGAACTGTAGAAAAATGAGACTGCATCATATGTATTGTGCAGTGCACATACACTGCTTTGTGTATATGGTTTTGCATAATATTTTTTGGGGGAAATCCGTATCCTTTAGTTTGGCTATCAGAGCCAAACTAAATATAACAGTGGCAGTTCTACTTGACACTGCCCTAATCACAAAGAGATGGATGAGGGTCCAGGGAGCTAAGTGGTGGGAGAGTGTTCTGCATTCCTCACCTGTACATCATCTTTGTATGAGTGAGAAACGTGGAACGCTCTCCCAACACTTAGCTCCCTGGATGCCCTCTGGCAAAGCTCTTTTCTTCCAGATGAGCATATTCATGTGATATCAGAGCTCAGTTGAGGAGACTGTGGAGGGTCTGGTATGAATTAGCCGTGGTGAGATAAGTTGTAATTGTGTTGGAGGGGTTCTTTACGTCTTCCCGCTTCTTTCTTCATGATTGCAAAAGGACCATGATTAAATACACAGAATTGTTGGTTTCATGTCTAGTTTGATACTAAGCGACGTCCCATGGTCTTATATTTGCACAGGATTTGTTTATTCGTTCAGTCGCTTCCGACTCTTCGTGACTTCATGGACCAGCCCACGCCAGAGCTTTCTGTCGGCTGTCGCCACTCCTAGCTCCCCCAAGGTCAAGTCTGTCACCTCCAGAATATCATCCATCTGTCTTGCCCTTGGTTGGCCCCTCTTCCTTTTGCCTTCCACTTTCCCTAGCATCAGCATCTTCTCCAGGGTATCCTGTCTTCTCATACAAGATACAGGATACAAGACCTTTATTAATGACCTGCCACCGCCACTACCCTGTGTGTACCTTTGAAGAGAGATTCAGTAGCTTATAAATATTTGTGACGAGAACTAAGAAACTGCTCTGAAATCCAGCAAATGTGGGTCATTTTGACTTGTCCCACTCTTTACAGCCAGCACAATTGCTTGTTAATTTATCTTAAATTATTACTTTCAAAGGAGGTGAGGGGTTCAAGGAGGAAACAATTGAAGGACTACAGGAGCATCTCCATAAGAATTCCTGGCCCAAGGCTCCTGTAAGTTTCTGCTAGATTTTGATCAAAGATCTGTTTAGCAAAGCCAGCTGTGGGTGGGTTGCAGAAGGTTTACTATATGATGCAAATGTTGGTGTTTCAGCTAGTGTGGTCGTAAAAGATGGAGGATGATAAAATCCTTTAAAGGGATTTCTCCCCTGTATCTGACAGTATAGCTAATAAGACAGTTTTTCTTCTTGACTTGAAATCTGCTGATATTTTAAATACATATTTACTAGCTAATGAATCATCAATTTAACCAGTAGTGGGAGGAGAAATCCAATCCCCCCTCCCCCTAGATACCTCACTCCACACACACCAGCCACTTCCCATTGTTTTTCCTTTTGTTTCCCTGGATTTTCTTTGTCGTCTTACTCCCCGTTGTGTTGCACTTTACCTTTCCCACCTCCTGCCGGAAGTTGTAGGACTTTTTTCCTGTCAAAACACACATAGGATTTAGGATTCTGCCCTAGGTCCACTATCACAGATTACATAGCTGGACCACTGGGAGTGAGGCTGTGGGTGTGTGGCGGGGGGAGCATGTGTGTATGGAAACAAACAACTGGAGATTCTCCCTTAGTGCCCTATTGCTGAGCTCTGGTGCTAGATAAGAAGCTCCCCTCTGCCCCCGGCAATAGTACAATTGCCCTAATATGCTGCTATCTGCAAATGTTCAGGGTTAGATAAGCAGATGAGTTCATCTAGCTAGTCCCAAACATACATTGTAGGGAAGTGGCTTGGGACCACAATACCTGACGGAACGCCTCTCCTGACGTGAATATACCCGGTCACTACGTTCAACATCTAAGGTCCTCCTCCGGGTGCCTACTCCGAGAGAGGCTCGGAGTGTGGCAACAAGGGATAGGGCCTTTTCGGTGGTGGCCCCCAGACTGTGGAATGATCTCCCTGATGAGGCTCGCCTGGCACCAACGCTGCTATCTTTCCGGCGCCAGGTTAAGACTTTCGTCTTTGCCCAGGCATATGGCGGCACATCCTAATTACCCACATGTTTAGTTTTTAATCGGTTTTTAATGCTTTATGTGTGTATGTTCTGTGTTTTAGAGTTTTAAATTTTGTATATTTGTTTTTACCTCAATTTTAGAATTTCTGTAAACCGCCCAGTGAGCCCTGGCTATGGGAGCGGTATATAAGTGTAATAAATAAATAAATGTGTATTTATTTTTTTTACCTCCCCTTTCCTTTGCTTTGTGACAGTTTGGCAGGGGAGAGAATTCTTGATGGGGCAGTTGTTGGATTGGTGGAAGTGTTTTTCCTCATTTCCTGGAAATTCCCAGGAAGGCCTCATGGCAGGGGTATGTAAGCTTCTAGATGCTGTTGGACTACATCTCCCATTAGCCTTCACCATTGGCCATGCTGGCTTGGATTGATGGGAATTGGGATCCAGCAACATCTGAAGGTGCTGCAGGTTAACTGCTCCTGCCTTAAGGGAGAGCTGAGTTCGAAACAGTTGGATAGGAAGAAATAATTAGCACATGCATCTGTGTAGCATTAATTCAACTCAATAAGCTCAAATATTCTGCATTGTTGTTTTGAGATGGTGAGGCAGCTCATTTAAAAGGTAGATACGAGTCTGGCTAAATGTCCATGTTTGGAGTGCTTTAGTTTGGTTTTTTGTGGCATGCAGAAGTCTGGACGAAACCATCCATTCTGCTTTTTAAGCAAATTCTAGCATGAGAAACTTGTGGTAACACTCTTCTTCTTTTTTATGCATCGTTTGATATTAATAATGACCATGCAATGGTTTGAGAGAGAGAACAGTGGCTAGTGATATTTCAAGTTGATGGAGCTGTTCACCAAAGATCCCACTTCTCTTGGCTCCTAGTTCTTCAATTGTTTTCTTCTTGAACCCCTCACCTCTTTTGAAAGTAATAATTTAAGATAAATTAACAAGGGATTGTGCTGGCTGTAAAGAGTGGGACAAGTAATTTAATGGGGTGTCTGCAGGGAACAAGAACTGAGTCTAACTCTAACGAGGATTAGGGTGGCTGGACACAAAGGAAGAAGCTAATTAAAAAGCAAGTAGTTGAAGATTGGAAGCTGCTTTAAAAGAAAGGGGCAAAGAAGAAATGACTAATTTTAGGGCTGATAGTTGAAACTATAATAATGTTTTGCCAATTCACACTGCAAAGTCAAAAGTTAAGAACACAAGGAGAGCCGTATTGAATCAGACCAAGGGTCCATCTAGTCCAACGTTCTGTCCACTCAGTAGCCAACTAGCTGCTTGTAAGAAACCCACAAGTAGGACATAGCACCATTGCATTCATATTCCCCAGAAAGTGGAGCACACAGCCATACTTTGTCTGATACTGCAGGTAGCATATAGCCATCAAGGCTAGTAGCCATTGATATGCTTCTCCACTGGGAATTTATCTAACCCCCTTTTAAGGCCATCACTACATCTTGTAGTAGCAAATTCAATAGGGGTCCTTCTCTGTGAGCCCCTGCCAAAGGAAGTGAGACAGGTGGCTACTAGGAGAAGGGCCTTCTCTGCTGTGGCACCCCGGCTGTGAAATGAGCTCCCTAAGGAAGTTCACCTGGACCCTACACTATATTCTTTTAGACACCAGGTGAAGACCTTTTTATTCTCTTAGCATTTTAACAGTCTATAAACTTAATTTTACCTTTGCTGTTTTGAATTTGTATTTTAAATTTGTATTTCTGCACTGCTGCTGATTTTATTCTGGTTGTGCTTTTATAGTGTATTTTATATCATGCTTTTATACTGTTTGTTTTATACTTTGAATGGTTTCAATTTTTGTGAACCACCCAGAAAGCTTTGGCTATTGGGCAGTATAAAAATGCAATAAATAAATATTACCTTTTATCTGTCCTGACTCTCCCACCATTCAGCTTCACAGGATGACCCCAGGTTCTAGTATTATGAGAGAAGAAGAAAAATGTCTCCTTATCCACTTTCTCCCCATGTTGCACAATTTTGTACACCTCTATCATGTTTCACCTTACTTGCCTTCTTTCTAAGCTTAACAGGCCCAGCTGTTGTAACCTTTTTTTGTAGCAGAAAGGAGATAATTTAAAACAAAAAACTAGGAAGACAACAGAGAAAATACCAGAATGCAACAATTTGTCAAAGATTGGATGACAATTTGTGTGAAAGCAGCCCTGAATAAAGAAAACAGCTTAAATCAAGCCAGGACCCACAAGAGGCTAGGATTTGAGGAACCTACTTTCCCTGGCATGGCTCAGCATTGGAAATCTGAAGTAACAACCGCTTACTGTGTGTCACTGAGAAATCTTAACCAGCGTCGGTGTCAGGCATGAGAAACCTGTGGCCCTCCAGATGCTGTTGGACTACAACACCCATCATTTCTAACTATCAGGAGTTTGAGCCCAACAACATCTGTAGGGCCGTAGGTTCTCCACCCCTGCTCTCTGCCTCTAGGATTAAGGACAACCTCTTCCAGGTTTTGCGGGTGGGGAAATGTCAGTGTGGTATCCTTATAGGTCTGAGATACCATGCTTTTAATATTAGAAATCCATTGAGAAAGTGTTCCATAAAGAAACCCACAAGAAAATAGCCAATACAATGCAAGCTACAAATCCAGTTGTTTTCTATGATTGAGGGCAGTAACAAATGCTGCCCGTATGCCAGCCAGACTGAACGCTAGTGGAACAGGAAGCTAGCAGTTCCTAAAGTGGAGACAAGCCGACATGTTTCACTGACCTGCCATTGTCCTGGAAATGAACACTTTGACATGTTTCCGGAAGCACTAGAAGTCAGTCCCACTGGCACAACAGAACTAATGGAGGCACAGCAGCTGTATCGGATACTGCCCTGAGAAATCACAATCCAGATTGTGTTTCCATAGTGCAGATGAATCCACACTCAGATTCTCTTACTGAATTTTTGTTAAATAACATGATGAAACACGACGACTCCTCCCTGGTGAAATTCTGTCCCAGCTGAATCTCCTGATCCCACTTGAATAATACTGAACTAAGGAGCAGTCACAGTTAGGGGAATGCATATTAATGCACAGTCCTGTACATGATTACTCAGAAGTAAGTCCCATTTGGTTCAGTGGGACTTAATCCCAGATAAATGGGATCTCTCATCTGGCTGGGGATGAACGATTTGGCTGCTTAGATGTGGCATATAGGACAGGGGAGCAGAGTCCAAAAACTTAGGTTGAGACAAGCGTCTCGTATCCCAGTCAAATTCATGATGGAGAGGGAGAAATGAATAAACCTCCTGATGGCTCTGGATGTTGCCTTTCTGCCAGGCATCAAGTCCCTCCCAGGGGCTGTCTATACACAGGGAAAGTGTATAGACAGCCCCTGGCGAGGTGACTGTGGATCTGTGCTGCATTGGTTAGATGATGCAGATGCAGCTTCGCAGTCACCACAGGGCTTTCCTGCAATGCTGCAGTTCGAAAAATTGGGGATTTACCCAGCCTTTTTCAAATGGAGCGATGTCGACACAACGCTTCTGTCATCTGATGTCCCTCCAGGGTCAACCCAGGGGCGGTGCCTGGTGGAAGGTGACTGGTGATTGGTCGCCTTCCACCAGGAAGATGGAGGAGGTGACTGTGGTAGCTGGATGGACACCCAGAAACCCCACGCTCCCCCATCAGCATTAGCCACCCCCGCCCCAGGAGAGGGAAACTGTGGGGTTTGAGAGGGAGATGATGCCAACCCAGAGCCATGAAGGCAGCCCCACTGGCAATAAGCTCCCTGTTTCCTCTTAGCCTGACAAGACAAGTATTGTCAGTATGAAGGAGAAGGGAACTAACAGGCAGCAAAGAGGCAGCCAGGATTCTAGCTGCAAAAGCTTCGGCTGGGAGAAAACCGACCCACTCCCTGGTTGGGGTTCGCCTGGCTATGTTCCAAAAAAGAGACAAGCCCAAGTCATCTGGCGATACTCTGCTAGGCTGGTTGCTGTGTCCTGTTCTCTGTCTCCTTGAAGATTAGTTTGGAGAACCAACCAAAGCAAATAAATGAGTCAATTCAGTCATTTTTAATTGTATTTCTCTCCCCGCTCCTTGACTTGTGGAGGGGGTTCTGCCCTTGTGCCCATAATGGTAGACCTGCTGTCAGATCAGTTTGTTACCAGCTTCCTCCCAGTGATGAATATTTCACTCGCGTGCAATGCTTGTTTTTAATTAGCTGCTCCAGTTCAGCAGTTTCCAAGCTGGTAGGTGGCAGCTGAAATTGTCATATAAAAACCATGCCTGAATTTAGTCAAAGTTTTGTTTTTTAAAAAAGTATATCCTGGAGTTTCCTTATAACCAATGGTTTCTCACTGATTTTCTTGATTTCTGGAGTGTTGCAAAGGGGAGAAGGTACCTGCTGACAAGCTTCTTGTGAATATAACAATTCTAGACAATAAACAAAACCAGATCTCTTTGATATTAGCATGTGTAGTATAGAGGCTCCTTTAATTCCTTCTCATGCATTTATTTCACTGGCTTCCTTGTTTTTGATCTCTGTTTTTAATTGCTGAACTTAGTACTCCTTGGTTATAAGTCTGGTAAAATAATTATGATGATGCTTAAAAAAAAGATAGTGGTGTTGCTTCATAAGAAAAAAATCCAAAATGCAGAGTTCTGCAATGCCTTTATGAGGATCAACTAAAAGGCTATAACAGATTGTGCAAGCTTTCAAGTTCTCCAGAGCTTGGCATTGTTGTATTTTTTAATTGTGTTTTTAATTCATTTGTCTTTATATTATGTTTTCATTATGACTCTGGTTTTTAATCTGAATTTTATTGGTAGCCATTTTTGGGGGGTAGAAAGAAATTAAATAATAAAATGATACATTCAGAAAAGCTGAGATGGAAAGAACCGAAAAATCCAGAAATTTGGCCCGAAAAGCCCAAAAAGGAAGCCAGATCTTGTCGCTATGATGCCTGTAGTTTAGATCCAGTCTGATAAATGGAGATTACAGACAGAATGAATCAATTACTGGTAGGCGGTGCTGGTGTCAGATTAGCATTGTGGATCAAAGAAGAAGTAGCTGACACCCATTTCTAAAAAAATAAAGGCCAGCTGTAACTCAGATCTGTCTCTTGCCTTGGGTAAAATACACAGGTTCCTGCTTAGGCAGAGTGTTGAAGTAAAGAGAAATATAACAATCTTTATATTAACAAAGCTGGATATTAATGGGGTGCGTGTGCACTAGGTAAAACCAACAATTAAAACCAAATTGTGTAGTATTACCTACTGGTTGGAAGGAATCGAACCCTCAGAACACAAGCCTTCATCTTGATTTTTTAAAAAACATACAATGATGCTGTGGCTGATCGCTGTAGGTTTCAGTTGTCTTTCTTCACCTCCATAACGATTGGTATATAATGGACTTTTTAAAAACATATGTATTTGAGCACGAATGGAATTTGTACCATTTCCCCCGCTCCCCCTGAGAAGTGCCGTCCTTGCCCGATCAGAATAACTGATAGACCATGTGAAGATCTAGTATTTAGGTTTGTTAATAATTGCTCACTTTTGACCTTGTGTGGAGATCCCAGAATGCAGTGTGTGATGTACACTGCTTAATCTCTCAGGTGTGGTTGTTTAAACTGCAGCCAATGCTAGGATTGATAAAACTGCCGCCTGTGTGGTGTGTGTATTCGTTCACACGCGAGAAAAAGGAACAGAACTGAAACTTAATAGACATACAGCTGTTACTTTTATCTTCTGATCACCTTCTGTTCTGCTGTTTAATCATATTGTTTGATGTGCTAACTCTATCACAAATGGGTAATTAAACGTGCACTCCTCTACATGTCTAACTCAGATCTAAATCATATTGAGTTAAATGGGGTTTATTGCCTGGTAAAGATTGCAGCCTTATTTAGCGATTTACTAAAGATTATTGTAGAAAGAAATGCTTTATGAGCCTCCTTTCCATATCGAGGGGTAAATGTCCTGTTCTCACCTTTCACTATGCAGAGCAGAAATGGAGGGGAAATTGAGAAATATTTGATTACATTAGCATGTGGGGCTTCCTACTAATAGCACCAGAAAATGCTTGAGAAGCTCAAGGAGAAATACAGTTAGAATGATCATTTGTAGATCCATTTCATTTCTCCTGTATTGTTGATGGGATCCATAGGCAGATGAAAAGAGTGAGCAATTGTTTGGTTCTTGGACTGTTTTCATTATAAAGAACAATAAGAGCACTCAGCAATTGGAACACTCAGTAGTTTAGTGATGAGGAATATTGATTATAGGTAGGTGCAAAGGATCTTCATCCTACTGAAAGTTCATCCTTATTTTATATTATAACATGATAGATACTTGAAAAGGATGGACTTAGGTGTGCAGAGGATTAGGCTATAAGCTTCCTTTTTTTAAAAAAAAAACACCATTCAAGGCAGTTTTATTTTAATTGTGTGTGAGTTTACAAATTGTGCTTTGGGCTAAAAGACTGGATCCACAATTGAGAGGGCGCTGGGCAAGGTATACTAAGATGGGCTTACCTGGAGTCAATGGGAGGCTGCAACATGGCAAGCAGTGTTCCTAGTAGCACCTGGTGACTGGCTGAATGCCCCAACAGAAGTAGCATTTTTCTGGGGCATTGTGGGGAATTTAAATGGAGGTTAGAACCAGCCACTTCTGGAAGGCACCAGGTTGGGGGAGGCTGCCATTGATCATCTAAGTGTGGGTGTGCCCCCATGCAGTATCACATCTGCACCAAGTCCGTGCCCCCATATTCTCCGCAGTATGAGGAAATCAGCTCTGCTTCGTCAGTGTTACATGGCGGAGCCAGACGTCTCAAGTCCAGCTTTCAGCGCCGGAAAAAAAAAAACGTTTTTCTGGATGGGGGTGGAGTAGAACCAACATCATCAATGGGAGAAGCTTGTTACCTGCCCCAATCTAGGCTCCCCAAGTTTATGAATGGAATGGAATCATCCACAATACTGGCTCCCCATGAGAGCACCCCAACAGCACAAATAAGCCACCACGCTCCAAAAAGTATTGCAACCAGTGCCAGTTTTGGAGTTAGCACTACATCAGAGAAACAAAGTAACACAGTTCCCAACTCTGGAGATGCACAGCTTTGAATTAATGCAGCTCCCTGTTCACAACTCTGGACATGTGCAGCTTCAGAGCTAACACAACATCAGAGAACAGAATTAACACAGGTCTAAGGAAGCACATAAACGTCTCCCAACGTGAACGCTAGGAAAAGGAGGGGTTGGAGTAAGGGGCAGCCCACGTCATAGCCGGGGCTCTTCCACACGTCGTTCTCGGGGCGCTTCCATCTGCCCCCAGTGCACCCCGAGAACGAGCGTGTAACTTGCCTGGTGAAGAGACGAGGAAGACACGTGTCTTCCTCGTCTCTTCACCAGGCAAGTTACACGCTCGTTCTCGGGGTGCACTGGGGGCAGATGGAAGCGCCCCGAGAACGACGTGTGGAAGAGCCCCTAGTCACAGGCATGCTCAGGATTTAATGTGGAGGCACAAGGGCACATTACAGAGTAAGAACTGACTAAAATGGCTCTCCAATACTGTGGCTTTTCCAGGCGGATGCGGCTGGTTGGGAGCATGCTGTCCATGACGTCATGTGTTGCAAACGCACTAATGATGCACCCCAAACCACAGGAACTCCCCTGTGAAGACAACTCCTGTCTTCTGCCTTTCAGGCCAGAAGGCAGAGAGGGCCTTGCAAGAGCATCCACCTTCGCATTTCCTATTGTGGTTTCCTCCTGCTCTTCTGGAAGAATGTGGGGATGTTCATGTGAATTCCTGCAGATTTTTTCATTTACATGTCGGCTATAACAGTGAAACACAGAGCTATTCACATTTCTAGTGCCATCACCTAAGGCAACTAGTGAACATTACTAGTAAAGCTCATTGGACACTGTGGGACTTACTATCAAATAAACATAGCAATAAAAACATTTTGTCCTGCATGAGAGAAAAGGGGGAATGCCTCTTAATGTATGCCATCTGCAGTTATTAAAAGCCCTTCTATTTTTTTAAAAAAAGTAGGTTAAATCCAGCTGCTCCAGGGGTGTAGTGGTAAATTGCTGGGTTAATTGGGAGGTACCTTTTTAGTTAGTGAAACTTTTTTTAATAAATGTTTACTCTAACCCCTCCTGCTTATTACAGTTTTCTCTACTTTCTACCTGACAGTTGGCATGCATTCTTCTTGGGTGGATCTTTAAATCTGTAGAAAAAAATAGTGCTGAAGACAACACCTTTCTGTTTTTAATAACCAGAATCCCCCAAATTCTGGCTGTTTCTCAGACTCAGAAAAAAAAGAGATGGCTCTCCTGAACTCTTTTTGCATAGCTGGTTGACGTTTCCTTTTTTCTTTGAAAAATCAGCATGTTTTTACTGAATGAGTAGGAGAAGGAAGTGCTGTGGCTGGGAAAGACAGATGCCGTGTTCTAGAGGAATGAGACGTATTCTGTGGTCCTTTTAAAAAATTATTTTGCAGGACCAGGCGGTTGCTTGCTTTATTAAGAATCCAGAGCTATGTCACTAAGGAGTACTTTGGAACGGAAGAAGATGCAGCAGACGTTAAGGGGAAGTATAGTTTCGTGGCAGACGCCCATCCCTTCTCTGTTCAGAGAAAACACTTTTCACTGAGAAGAACATAATGTGGGTGTGGACAAACCCAAGACACCTCTGACATCACCCTTTGTGGAATCGTTTCTGCGGAAATTGGTAGACTGACAAGACTACACCATCATGACTTTGCTGATATTTACAAAGCTGGTTATTTGTTGTAGTTCGCCACCTAGATATTTGATACTGGCATCTAGGATTTTGAAAACTGTATGCAGACCTGTGCAAGGTTGGTGCACAACCATCTGGTTCTGATTCTCTCACTCTTCAAAAAAATTGATGTTGATGTCTGCAAATTTCATATGTTTTTCTGACACTGAGTATGTGTATTCAAGGGTCTGTGTGTAGATTTTTATGTGTTTTAATTGTATTTTAATGTATTTATTTTTATATTATGTTTTAATCAAGATCCTATTTTAAATCTGGTATGTATTTTTAACTGTCTTGAGTACCATTTTTGGGGGGAGGCAGAAATTTTTCTAAACTCGAGGGAAGTGAATTCTGCAACAAAATGTTGCAGTGCGGAGTGCTTCTGTTCATAGTTCCAATTAGTCAGCCACACCCTCATCCTCAAAACTCCATTTTGTTCCCCTCCCACCTGATATTCTGTTGCTCCCACCCAACACACTGACATACATCAGTTGGTCAGTATTCCATTGCCACTGAGCATGCTCAGTCCTCAAAGGGCTGTTTTTGGAGTCCCCCTCCCTTAAAGTTTTTTCTAAAGATTTTTTTTTTGTACTTTTCTAAACCTTGGGGGTTTCCCTGAGCCTGTTGTGTGTTGATGGTGTCATTTTCAAAACGTTCAGGCTTGAACTTGGAGAACTGAAATTACTATTAGTATATATATTACACACAACTTTCTAATATATATTTACAATCTGGCCACAGCTCATTTGAACACACCCTTTCACCACTATTGTTGTTTCTGAGTTAATCTGAGGTTGCCTTTGCATGACTGGTATTGATAAAGTAATAAAATACTGCATCAGTATTTGCATAAATTATTATACAAACAAAGTCTCAAGAAAAAAACACATGTAAATGTTATGGCGGAACTAGCCTAGTCAGATTCTGACTGAAAGGAGAGAAATATAATGAAAACATTAAAAGAAACTCATAAAATACTACATAAAATTCTATAAATTGATTTTTTTTGGTGGGGGTCATTCCTAATTTTTTTCTGAACATCATAGCTGGATTAAAGTATGTAGAGGTTTTATAATATTTTGTATACTGTGTGTTTTGTCATGTTATTTGCTTGGTTTGTCATATTATGCCATTCCCACCTTTACCCACAATCCCACGTATAGACTGATACAGTCATAGGGAAACAGGCTCCCTTCTTCATCACAGAGCTCAATCTTGAGTTTTTCCACAAGAGAGATTGAGCGTTGTTGTTTTCATGGTATCTGATTTCCCTGTCATTTCCTGCCATGTTCAAGGCTGTGGAGAGCTTTTATGTAAAAAAAGAACAGGAACATGACAATCTGGTAAACCCTGGAATACCTTGCAAGTTTATCAGGGGTTCCAAAATGGCAGATAGGTGTCTCTGACAAGTTGTCCCTACTGTTCTTGCCCTGCAGTGTGAAACTACAGGGAGTGTTTGGTGTATTCTCAGGTTCATTCTATTTCATGCTGGGGAAGAATGAGGTCCAATAAACCTGGCCAGCACTCTGAGTGAACTAACTGCCTGTGGAACTTAGAACATGGCCCAGAATTTTCTGTGATACACGAGGTTCTGTGGTAAATAAATTTACATAGATAGGTTTTGAAAACATGACTTTGACCTGATTTGCATGATATGACAGCCCACCATGTCTTAATTCCATGGAGGCTGTTGGGTTCTGCCGGGCGCCCATGTGAGCCATTTTTGCATGGCACCCACAAGCACCTGACTTACTGTGTCATGTAAACCCAGGCAGCAAAGGTTGTTTGAGGCTTCTGAAGAACATCTTGCCCTGAGAAGATGCAATAAGACACATCTAGGTGAGCTGCAACCATCAAGCTCCTAGTGGTGGCCCCTCCCTCTTCTAAGTACCATTAGAAAGGCTTCTAAGGAAACATCTCAACCTGAGGGGATAAGAGAAGTAACAGATTAAGCTTGAACTGAATAGAAGAGAAACTGCAGAAGAGAAGAAATAAAAGTGGAAAAGGCCAGCCTACAAGGATGATAGATGCAGTGCAAACCTATGTTCATTTGGTTTATTCCCATCTATCTGGGCAAGCAACGCCACCGGGCTTGCTTTTTCGGCCTCCTCCATGCCAATCACTTTTCTTGTGTCTTGAGTCCTTTTAGACTGTAAGCCTGCCAAATTATTAAGAACATAAGAAGAGCCCTGCTGGATCAGACCAAGGGTCCATCTAGTCCCACACTCTGTTCACACAGTGGCCAACCAGCCATCGGCCAGGGATGACCAAGCAGAACATGGTGCAACAGCACCCTCCCACCCATGTTCCCCAGCAACTGGTGCACACAGGCTTACTGCCTCGAATATTGGAGATAGCACACAACCATCAGGGCTAGTAGCCATTGATAGCCTTTGCCTCCAGGAATTTATCCAACCCCTTTTAAAGCCATCCAAATTGGTGGCAATCACTCTATCTTGTGATAGTGAGTTCCATAATTTAACTATGTGCTGTGTGGAGAAGTACTTCCTTTTATTTGTTCTGAATCTCCCACCAATCAGCTTCATGGATGACCCTGGGTTCTAGTAATTATTGTAAGCTGCTGTGGGAGCCTGTTTGACTAAAGAATGGGATAAAAATACTTTGAATAAATAAATAACAATGTGGAACTTTTGTGGAAACATTATGTGGAATCTTGTTAACCATGTAACTGTTCTGGAGCCAAATAATGTGACCAGCTAGGCAACCTGTGGATCTACCAAGGGAAAGTTGCAAATGCCAAGTAGGGTTTTTTCTAGATGAGGCTGCATTGAGGAATCACCGTGGCTCATTCACTAACAATTCATGGGTGAACCAGACGAGGTTGTCGTCCTTTTGTAATCCACCCGTGTTTTACCAGTAATTCTCCTGACTTTTTGCTTAATGTGGGAAATTAGTTAAGGAGGGAAAGATCAGAAGGACTGCACGTTTTCTTTGATTGCGTGGACAGGAAAATTCAGAATGGAAGCAGGGTGTGAGATGTTGTCCCTGTGGAAGCTTGATGACATGTTGAAGATGCCCTACTTTTCTTGATTGTTTGCCGTGTATTTCCTGTTGTGGAGCCCTGTCCTGTAGCTCCTTCAAACTTTTCAAAAAGGCATTAGCAGCCACTTAATTAATTGTTCCTTCTGCTGCTTTACTCCTGCAATATGGTGCTGAAGTCACCTGCTTAACTTTATAGTTTGTTTGTTTTTCAGTTGCTATAAATGTATGTTAGTGATATTCCAGAAGAACAGACTTCTGCAAGGACTGTAAATTTTTTAAAATAGTAATTGTGTGAGTCAGCTTTGTGATGATTTGGCTGGGGGTGGGACGGGACTGAGAGTTTCTTTTTACAAAATAGAGAGAGGGAAATTGGTTCTGAGCTGCTTACCAGAAGGACCCCCTTTCTAGCAGCTTGTAGGGAAACCAAGCAGGAAGTTAGCAGATGTAAAAATAGCTGAATGCTCCATGTTTCTAAATTAAGGAATTCTGAAATACCACACTTCCATTAAAAATTGTGTGTTTTAGGAAAGTGATGTGTGCAGGCGAGTTACTCTCATCAGTGCACATGTCCAGAATGGAGAAGAAGTACTGTGGGTGAAGGGTACAAAGCAATGGGAGGGATGTAACCTAGGGTGACCATATGAAAAAGAGGACAGGGCTCCTGTATCTTTAACAGTTGTATTGAAAAGGGAATTTCAGCAGGAGTCATTTGTATATATGGGGAACCTGGTGAAATTTCCTCTTTATCACAACAGTTAAAGCTGCAGGTGCCCTGCCCCTTTTTAAATCTGGTCACTCTAGTATAGCTCCTGCAGCTTTAACTGTGGTGATGACGAGGGAATTTCAGCAGGTTCTCCATATATATAGAAGCCTCGTGCGGTGCAGAGCAGTAAAGCAGCAGTTTCTGCACTGAAACTCTCCCCACGGCCTGAGTTCGATCCCAGCGGAAGCTGATTTCTGGCAGCCGGCTCGGGTCGACTCAGCCTTCTATCCTTCCGAGGTCGGTAAAATGAGTACCCAGTTAATTGGGGGAAAGGTAGCAACGGCCGGGAAAGGCAACGGCAAACCATCCCGCTATAAGGCCTGCCAAGAAAACGTCAGTGAAAGCTGGCGTCCCTCCAAGAGTCAGTAATGACTCAGTGCTTGCACAAGAGGTTCCTTTCCTTTCCTTCTCCATATATACAAATGACACCTGCTGAAATTCCCTTTTCTATGCAACTGTTAAAGATACAGGAGCCCTGTCCTCCTTTTCATATGGTCACCCTAATGTCACCGGGACCCATTCTGTCATGGACCACTCCCCTCAGGTGGTGTGACAACTCACCATGCCGATGGATAAAAAGGGGTTCAGTGTGGATAGTGGGTTTCGAAACTGCAAGTTGTATAACATAACCAGGTACAGATGCCATCTAAACGTAAAAAAAAGGACTCAGTGTGGGGAAAAAACCCCATAATGTCTCCATGTTGTTGTGTGGGACCACTTTATTTACAGAACCCACAAGCACAAAGTGATCGATTTGACTTGGCCTTAGCTCATTTATATGCTGTGAAGAGGAAGCACTGCCAAAGCGCTGTGTACTCAAGATTCATTTTTTTATTTACTTTTTTTTAAAAGGGGGAGTCCCTGCTCTGCTGCACTTCCCCCTTCAAGTACACTTTTTGTTGAATAAAAGCTGGCATAAAGCAGCAGCTTAGATGCTATCTTCCTACAGGGGAAATGTTGCAAGATCTTTTTATCCCCTCCTTCCGCCCCACACACGAATTCTATGCCAGTTAGTGGTTCTTGGAATCAACTTCTAGAATGATTTCTCTCTTCCATCGCAACAGCTATCTTTGATGGCAGCTGAAAGAAGTCAGCAGATCAATTGAAAATTATCTCTTGAGCACTGAAGTTTAACTCTAGAATTGACTAGTGTATGTTTTGCTCTTCCTTGCAGATATTGCGGTGGTGGAGATGAGCGATGCTTTCCGTCAGCCTTCGCTCTTCTATCATCTGGGAGTCCGAGAGAGCTTCAGCATGGCCAACAACATTATCCTCTACTGTGATACAAATGCAGATTCCCTGCAATCACTGAAAGTAAGACATGGCCTTGTACAAAGAGTCGGGGGTCTGGGTAGGAGTGTGTGTGTGGGGGGATCTGTGAATCAGTCACACAAAAAACGATCATTATATTGTGGTAAAATCCTCCATGTCCACACAGTTCTCAGTATTGTTAATTATCATGCTTTAGGAGCAGCTGATAAAGGAGCTGAAGGTGGTAAAGGATCCAGGAGGTGCTGCTAATAAAACAAAATCAATTTCCGCCCCCCCCACCCCACCGCTGCCACACAAATCAACCAAGCATACAGCATTCTCTTTGGACAAGAAGAAAAATCTCTTTCAACCTTAAACTACACTCTGACCGTAAAGCCATTTTAGCAGTAAAAGCTTAACTATGTGATAGAAGAGAGTGTGTTAAAAGTAAAAGTAAAAATATATATGCTGTGCTAAGGCTGTGCTAAGGGGTGGGCAACTTTGGAGGGTCCAGAGATCATTTTTGCCCCCCTGAAGGCTGCAGTCCTGGTGCTGCTGCCAACAGCTGTCAACAGTGGGAAAAAGAAAATCAGTTTTCTGCCAAAATTCAACAGCAAATTGCTATGGAGTAGGATTTAGCTTCTTCTCAGGTTGCTTGAGAACAAGCTAAATGTGGCCTATTTAGTGTTCCATAGTGGTAAACTGCTGATTTTTTCGGCTGCTGTGAATTTCAGCAATGGGGTTTGGTGGGGACTCCATGCAGTCTGTGGGATTCATGGCACCCACCTCTGTGCTGAGTGAACCCTAACAAATCCTGTCTCTTTCCATGCTCTCTTGCTTTCTAGCAAGCTGCCTTTTACGCTCAGTGTGGAAAGCAGAAAGGCGAAATAGACAATTTAAAGAATAAAGTAAATATTCAGGGAAGGATTCCACTCGTACTTCACTCCATTATATTAATTTTCTTAGTTGTCCTTGTACCATTTAAGCATGCTGCTCGAAGTGACAAGCTGATGTGTCTTACTATCGCACTATAGCCATAAAATAAATTACATAAATTATATTGGATAAGAACAATTAGTCTCTTAGGGATAAGGATTTCGCTGCCCCTCCCCGATATTTATTAGGCCATTTCCCCAGCTCTATTATTATGTCAGTTCATAAATGCATGGGGGCAGAGGAAGCAACATTTGAACAATGCCACTGCTGTTGGTACGCCAGCGCTGGCATAATTTTACTCCAGCTCTGCAAGCAGCTGCACCAGCATAAATATTCAGGATGGACATATTAATAGATTTGTCAGAGTCGTTAACAAACACCCTTGCTCTGCATTTTGTTATGGATTAACTGCTATCTTGCTAACAGAAATTGGTACTATGTTCCCAACATATATAAACTAGGCATGTGAAGCTTTTCCCACTAGTTTATTTCCATGCCAGGAAAAGCTTCGCTAGGGATACTTTCAGAAGGAGAGCTCATGTTGCTAACAATCAAAAGGCATTATGCAGTCATTCAGTGAGAAAGGACAGGAGAGATAAAAATGGAAGACGATGAGATCTGGACTCCCAGTAAAATTCTGTGAATGAAGCAGGGCAATTGCTCAATAAAGGCCTCATCTGGAAGCACCCTTGCTTCATTTCCGTGGCTCAGCCTCCTGTTAAAGGCACAGTGACTGTACTTGTTAGTATCTGAATGCAAGACATATATCACATCTTTTTATCTCTAGGCCACAGATGCAGAATCTCCGGTCTGAGCCAAATGCAGGGCTCCTAGGGTCCCAATACAGCTCTCTGGGGTTCTCCACAAGGCCAGGCCCCCTCAACCCAATTTGGTTGTCTTCCAGCTTTCTACATTTTTCCCCATTCAAAAAGTTTTACTTACTAAGGCTTCATTCCTGGCAGTAAGAGCTTTAACCTAAAATACGCTGGTACTTTTCATCCCACCCCCTTTGCCTTTGGCTCCACCTACCACTGGAACGTAGCTCCTAAGAGCTTGTCTGAAATAGAATCTGGCCCTCAGGCTTTGCTATCCTTGCCCTAGGGAATGGACTCCCACAAAAGAAATATAAAATTCCAAGGTCCTAGGAAAGGAAAGGAAAGGAAAGGAAAGGAACCTCTCGTGCAAGCACTGAGTCATTACTGACTCTTGGAGGGACGCCAGCTTTCGCTGACGTTTTCTTGGCAGGCCTTATAGCAGGGTGGTTTGCCGTTGCCTTCCCCGGCCGTTACTACCTTTCCCCCAGCTAACTGGGTACTCATTTTACCGACCTCGGGAGGATGGAAGGCTGAGTCGACCCGAGCCGGCTGCCTGAGAACCAGCTTCCGTTGGGATCGAACTCAGGCCATGGGGAGAGTTTCAGCTGAAGAAACTGCTGCTTTACTGCTTTGCGCCACACGAGGCTTTCCAAGGTCCAAAGTAACGTTTAAACCATTCAGAGTTCTTTATTAGTTAAGTATAATTTGGAATACATACAACAGTTATTTATAGTTGGTTCTAACTCTCATGTGTATCCTTTTGTTTATAGGAAATTATTTGCCAGAAGAATAATGTAAGTATGCTTTTAAAAACAAAACGAAAATAATAGCTTCTCTGATATAAAATTCTATTACCAATATATTTGTTTATTGTCCTGTGAGTTGTCTGAAGGTTTCAACATTATTTCGCTATATTTTCTGGGGCACAGCTATCCCATGCATTTGCTGTTTCGTTCATACAAGCAAACACTCTTGATTCTCTCCTCTCTCACACCTCTCACCCAATGTTATTCTTACATTTTTCCTTCTGGGTGCATTTTAATCTAGTTTTGCATTCCTGCTCCTGCTTTTGCAAGCTCTGTACAGCCTGATAAGTTTCCTGCTCTTATAGGTGCTGGCAACTGATAGAATGCATATAGCTCCCATAAGGCATCCTAGCCCTTATACTTAAGAAAAACCCTGGTGACTGGACCTCCATGTAGTCCAGCCTTTGGTTTCTAATGGAGGTCATCTAGATGCTTCCCGGAAGCCCACGAGCAGGCAGTATGTTGTCCTTCCACATCTGGTGTTCAGAGGTATTCTAGACATTCCATTTAGCTAACATGGCTAAGAGCCATTGACAAAGTTATCCTCTATAACTCTGCTTCGGCCCTAATATCTATGGAGGGGCCATGTGCATTAGTCCCATGTGCTCCACCCTGATGTAGGGGTCCTGATCATGGGGAGGATTGTAACTGTGTTCAGCTGAAAGCGCTTACAGTTCCTCTTCAGATCTTCTCGTTCAATGTTGTAAGGTCAGGGTGGAGAGGGTGGTGGCAAGCACATAAAATCCCACAGGCCCTCCAGAGATACAGTTTTATGACACCTGAATTAGACTTGTGAATTAGTTTAATCCCCCTTCAAAGCCATATAACCTAGTGGACATCTAAGTCACCCAGTGATTAGATAACTGCCATCTCACCTAGAGGTCTTGCTCTCATCTAATAAGATCAAACTCCATAAGTTCGTTACACGTTTTGTGAAGAAGTATGGTTTTCTGGCTCGCCTGAATGGCGATTGGAGAACGGGCTGGTTATATGAAGAGGAGAGATGAAAAAGGAATATATGTTTGAGAGTATATGTTTCCTCAGGCTGTCCTATTGCCTTCAAACTCAGGATTTGTTGGCTGGGAGGATGCTTTGCTTCTTGGTTTTACACCTTTGTTTGGCGTCACAGTTATCACATGCTACTTTCCCAGGCATAGTTAATTGACAGTTACAGCCTAGGAAGCTTAGTAGCGCAGTTGGGCAGGGTATTTTTGTTTCTCTTTTTAAGTATTTGATGGCTACATAAAAAAAAAAAAAAAACATATCAGGAACAGGAAATGTGTAAGGAAGTGATTATACGTTAGAACTGGGACAAAGAAGGCTTCAGGATGTTTCATTATATAGAATAGTCTAGAGATATTGAAATTTCTGGGTACTGTCAAAATCAATGAAAACTTTTAATGTGCTCAGCCTCACAGGAAAAAGAAGAACCAGCTAAACTGATAGTCTTTCTCTAGGTGCCAGTCATAAAGGTTTGGTGTCTATTCCATCTCTGGTATCGCTTCTGAAGTCTTTCTGCCTCAGATTAAACCAGTTTTAGGAAGGCAACCAACTTTTCATTTATTTTAAATTATGATTTATTTCACACCTTTCCATTCATTGGCTTTCCCCAACCTGGTCATCTCCAAATGTGTTGGCCTACTACTCCCAGCATTGGAATGCAGGTTGGTGAGGGCTCCTGGCAGCTAAGAGTAATAAAACCACAAAATAATAATAATAATAATAATAATAATAATAATAATAATAATAATCATCATCATCATCGAGGCAGGGAACAACAATAAACGATAAATACATAAAACTGAATTAAAACATAATATACATTGTTAAAAACATCCTAAAAACATCTTTAAACATTCTAATATAATGTTTAAAAGTGTCAGTCCAGAGGAGGAACCTTATGAGAGCTGTGTCACATTTTACGTGGCAATCGCGTTCGCTTCAGCTGTATCCGAGTTCTATCAGGGTTTCATCACCAGGCATGTGAAGTGTGATGGGCAGGCATGCTGGGAATCTGTGGCCAAATGTTTAGGAATATTTGCCCGTGTCTGTGTGTGTATAAAAACATGTCATTGCAGGGTCACTGGAGAAGTAGCTTTTAATTTGTAGTAGCGAAAAGAGAAATAGGGTTGCAGAGACTCAGACGGAGTTCACGCAACATGCTAACCAAGACTCAGTGGGTTCAGACATCACTTTAAGCCATGAAGGGTTAAAAAGCTACTCACAGTAGCTTATTTTCAAAATAAGCTATTGTTACCACCTACACGATCAGACAAATAAGTTACTGTGCACAGTTTATGAACCTACTGTGCGTAATCTGAGTCATCCACCCTCACCTGTCTTGCTGCAGTTTCCCCACCCCAACAGTGGCGCTTTTGCTTCCATTGACAACATGGCAGCAGCCTGTTTTAACCTTCCACAATATCCCAAGGAATGGGGAGAGGTGTGGGGTAATGTACTTACTAGTGTGTCATTTTTGTGAACCGCCCAGAGAGCTTCAGCTATTGGGCGGTATAAAAATGTAATAAATAAATATAAATAAATAAATAAATTCAGCGCTTCCAGCATCACCTAACTTAAAGCGCTGGAAGTATGCAGCATCGGGACAAAACTTCACGCATAGCCTCTCTGAGCTAAGAGGCACCCAATGCACCATCAAAACCATGCACAATACACACAAAGGAGCAAAAACCACATATGCACCAAAAAGGGGGTGGCGTAAATAAACCCTTGGAAGTTTGCAGGACAGGGGCAAAACGTCATACTCCGCCTCCCCTACTTGGGAAGCACCTGATCCACTTCACCAATTCAGTTTTCCCAACACAGGATAATTCCTCGTAGGAAAATATATTTATTTGGAAATGACCCAACTAGTGTGTCATAACATGAACATCCATAATCAGCACCTTGTTCTGTTAATGGGCTGAGAAGGTGGTGGAAGTTATGTATACACAAGCTGGAGCATGATCAGAGCAGGGCAATGAGGATGATCAGGGGTCTGGAAACAAAGCCCTATGAGGAGAGACTGAAAGAACTGGGCATGTTTAACCTGGGGAAGAGAAGATTGAGGGGGGACATGATAGCACTCTTCAAATGCTTTAAAGGATGTCAAAAGATCCTGGGCCAGGATCTCTTCTCCATTGTCCCAGAGTGCAGGACATGGAATAATGGGCTCAAGTTACAGGAAGCCAGATTCCAGCTGGACATCAGGAAAAACTTCATGACTGTTAGAGCAGTACAACAATGGAACCAATTGCCTAGGGAGGTCGTGGGCTCTCCCACACCGGAGGCATTCAAGAGGCACCTGGATAGCCATCTGTAAGGGATGCTTTAAGGTGGATTCCTGCATTGAGCAGGGGGTTGGACTCAGTGGTCTTATAGGCCCCTTCCAACTCTACTATTCTCTGATTTGAAAATCAACAGTTGCAATGTGTGACAAACCAGGAGGATGGGGAAACACCAGGCCGTGGAGCAACATCATGAGGCCCCTTGCTTCTCCTCTTGGGGTATCCAGTGACCTGGGTCCCATTTCTGCAGGCTACTCCTGCCAGAAAATTAAGTAAGCTCCATGAATTGGGGGGCTTGGCTGCTTTGTGAAGAGGACCAAAGGCCAGGAATGAAGATGGTGGAGGCAAGGGGGAAGGGAATAGATTTAGCTAGCCTATTCCTGCCTTATCTGTGACCTTTTGCCACTCGGCTTGTGTGTCTGTATGTCCCTGTCTATCTGTCCTCATAGGTAAGCTATCATTGCTGAGTGGCAAGTAAGGAGAGGAGGTAGGAAAAAGAGGAGGGGATTAATCCATGCAGGCTTCCTATGAGTATAGATTTTCTCATGTGTTGCCTCATGCATCAAAAAGATACTTGAGCCAAATATTTATTGGCTTGAAAAGACTGTGTGTGTTTGTTCCATTTCTCAAAAAATTATTCTGAGAAATGGGAGGTTGTTTTATTTGTGTGTAGCACAGTTTCACCATTAATCCATGAAGCTACCATGAGATGACGTTTCCCTAGAAGTTCCTTGCAACTACTCCCTGTGTGATGAAATCTGGTATCTCCCATGATAGAGTAAGGGTTATTACAGTACCATGATGGGGAACATGATAAGTTTATTACATCCAAAGCAATTGTGAGACTTGGGCAACTGATGAAAGAAGAAAAGGCATGAAAGATGAGAAAGCTTATCTAAATGTTAATAATTTTGCTGGTCTTTATCTTATTACCATTCAGTTGAATAACAAAATGTCCATTTTTTCACTTATAAAAGTCCCTGCAATATATTTGTATTCATTCCAGTATTAGCAACATGTTGAGTTGATTGCTGAAAATTATGAGATAAATGAGCTTAATAATATGTTCTAAATTTTGCCATCTGTTATGATTGTTTGAAAAAGAAAACCCTGCAGAGAAGTCCTTTCAGCAATAAGTCTGATGCAATATGGTTATTATGGATGTTCTGAGAGAGGGACAAAACAAGGGCTGTAGGAAGAACAACTGATTCATCACAGCCATCAATTTGGACAATTTTCCAATCAAGCTAACGGAGAATATTTCCAGAAAGACATAATGAATGCTGCAAAATTACAGCATTGTCATGATAAAATAGTGATCGGCTCTGTAATGAACATATATCAGCTCTACCAGAGCTGGCAGGATCTTTATAGCTAAGGAAAGTTGTGACTATTGCACCAGAGGAAGTTTAGAAGTAAGTCCCACTGCCAAATTTCTTTCCTAATTTCAACCTTTCACTCTTAAGTAGGTCATAGAGTCTCCCACCTTAATGATCCAGCTATTTATCAGTGTAATAAACTGCTCTCTAGGATGTTTATTACTAGTGAGCAGACCTGACCACCTTTAGAATGGCCCTTAGTTTGATACAGCAAAGCCATCAAGCAAACTTACAAAACCTGTCAGAATGCATCCACCCTGCCCTTTTTTGCATTTTGTCACACTAGTATAGCTCCTGCAGCTTTAACTGTTGTGATGAAGAGGGAATTTTGCCAGGTGCTGCATGCATACAAACAACACCTGCTGAAATTCCCTTTTCAATACAACTGTATTGAAGATACAGGAGCCCTGTCCTCCTTTTCATATGGTCACCCTACCCTATAGACCCCTGACCATTACATTTCCATGAGGGATAAATGCATAAAACTGTGTCCCTCAGCATACTTATGTACCCTGGCTTCAAATTGTGTGGACTGCAAAGCTATATGTTAGTTAGGAAAGCCTGCCCATAGTGGCTGAAGATGTTCTGCAGGCTTCAACCGCATGGACACATTTATATTAATTCAAATGAATCAATACATTTAAAAACAAAATATCCCCAAGATACACACCTCTGAGATCCCCTTAGTATGCATGCTGAGTTTCAGGTGTCTAGGTTTCACAGTCTTGGTGCTATGACACAGATGGATGGACAGACAGACAGGCATCTTCTTTTATTATTTTAGATTGATACAGGGAGCCTACTCTACATCCGACAAACATTGGATACCACCCATTGTGGTGCCAATTACCTGATTATTCATTTCTATTTTGAGTTTAAATGTTTTATTATTTTCTAATACACAAACAAATAAACACATAAACATTACAAAACATAAACTCAAACATCAACATAGAAAACATAAAAAACATACACAATTAAGATGGACTTCCGATTCCCTGCACAGCAAAGACTATGTAACAATATTTTCTCTAACTCTATAATTGAAAAGAATTTCTCTCTTTCATTTTAAAATTTCCCCCGATTTTAAATGTTTTATTATTTTCTAATACACAAACAAACACATAAACATTACAAAACATAAAATCAAACTTCAACATAAAAAACATACACAATTACATTTCTATTTTGTATACGTTGATGGTTTTAAATGCTGCTCCTATTTCTTTTCCTTATGATTCTGTTGTTAAACTGTATTTTATTGTTCTGTGATTGTTAGTTGCCATGTAGATCTGTGTGAATGAAAAGAAGGGACATAAATGAGCTAAATGTAAATATCCAATGTCATATCGAGCTTGCCAAGGGAATCTGTTCAATTAAAAAATGTTGTTTAAAGCTTTATGAGAATTACATTGAATATAGGTTATGTTGTATATAATGTATTTGATTTAATAAGGTATAACCCCACGTTATAATTAGTTTGGCTAACCACATTTTTTCCTTTCTACAGATGTGCACTGGCAACTACATATTTGTTCCATATATGATAACGCCCCATAACAAAGTCTATTGCTGTGACAGCAGTTTTATGAAGGGATTAACTGAGCTGATGCAGCCCAACTTTGAACTGTTGCTTGGGCCAATATGTTTACCCTTGGTTGACCGTTTTATTCAGCTTTTGAAGGTGGCACAGGGCAGCTCAAGGTAAGCATTCTCACCATATGTCTTCTTCTGCAAAATGCACACAGCCAAAACCTGTCAAAAAGGGGTGAAACCTATATGTGTACAGCAGATGTAACAAATGTAGTATTTGATAGCAGCACCCAAGGGATAATAATCTGGGTGCACATATCTGTACAGGTGTCAGGGATGGACAATTTTGTGAGCCTGGGTGGCCAGATTCTCACTGTCCAAGCTTTCTGAGGATCAGGCCAGGACTTTCCTTAGATGATATCATTGCAGTTTAGCTGGGTCAAGTACATAATCTCATCACTTCAAAGACTCAAGAATTTAGCAAGGGTACCAGAAAGATCAAAAAGCAGTCTGGGGGTGGGGATGCCTCTTCAACTTGTGCTCCCATTGGAAAATGAGAGGCATCTTGGCAGCTTTCCAGAGATGCAATGAGTTCTGGGGAGACTTCTCATTCCCCAATGGGCGAAGCACAAATGGGAAAAAGAAGTACACAAGTCCCCTCCAGCCTTCCCATGCAGAACTGTGAATGTGAAGTGTTGTTGTTGTTTTCTAGCAGGCATCCACCCATTCCAGAAATGGGGAGGGCAGCCTGCCATGTGAGAGCAGGAACAAATGTTTCACGATCTGACACGGTGAGAAAGTGGTCAATGCGAGCTGTGGATTGCCTACTGGCTGCCCACAATCCTTATTCTGACCATGGGATGTGGTGTAAAATATAGTAAAGAATTCCAATTATTGTGTTGGTAGTAATAATGCTCAGCATTTATGTAGAACAGATGTCCCAATCTGGTGACCTCCAGATGTTTTAAACTACAACTCCCAGCATTCTTGGCTATTAGCCCTGCTGGTTGGGGCAGATGGGATTTGAAGAACAAAATATCAAGGGGGCACCAGGTTGGGGAAGACTAATATAGCACTTTAAAATGTATGTACTTCACATACATTATCTTCCATACAGCAACCTTGCGAAGTAGGCCAATATTATCCATTATTTTAGAATGCGCAGTTGAAATTTGACAATGCAGCGGCAGTAAAAAAGATATGATTCTCCTTTAAAACAAAGCACTCCTGACTGTAGCATCACATTTTCTACACCGTTTCATCAGTTAGGCCCATATTCCTGTTTCTCTTTGGCAATTGATATTTGCAGTAGCAGCACCTGTACCTGATTGTACCGATTGCTGTACAAACAGCCAAGAGGATGTCCACTAATGTACAGGCTTAAGTTGATGACTTCTTTTCCATTCTAGCCAATACTTCAGGGAGTCTATCCTTAATGATATCAGAAAAGCCCGTAACTTGTACACAGGGAAAGAACTAGCTGCAGAACTGGCAAGGATACGACAGCGGGTGGATAATATCGAGCTTTTGTCTGCTGACATCGTGATAAACTTGCTGTTATCTTACAGAGATATTCAGGTAGGATCCTACTGTTTAATTCAAATGTATTACTTCTGTCATCTTTGTTTTACCAACACACTGCTTTTCAGTAACAAGATGATTAGTCTATTGTTGCAGTGTGCAAGGGCTCCTGTTCACTGTTTCCATCAACCCGGTGTGCTTTTCCACAATATTCCTTAACATTCTTCCTCCCATCCAGTTTTCTAACCCCCTTCCCATTCTATGGCCACTGAGCACACTCATTCCTGAGTGGGGGGCTGTTTTTGGATCTCTTCCCCCCCCCCTTCCATTAGGTTGTTTTCTCCTAAAAGTTTTTGAACTTCTGTAAATCTTGGGGTTTCCCTGAGCCTGCTGATGCCACCCATTGTGTGTAAAAACACCATGGAGTTCTAAAAACACCATGGAGTTCTAAAAACACCATTGAGAAACATGTCTGAATTGAGCCACCACCTCAGAAAATTCTTAAAGTAAATGCTTGGCCATTAATGGATCTTCAAAGAAAAACAAGCATACAGGGAGCTCTGAGTAAATGGCTCTTATGTCAGCATTTAGGTCTTGTTGCAGAATGAAAGCACTCTTACAGTTGCCAGATATAATAGCAGAACTTTGTTACCATGGCAACTTTGTGCATATGCCTAGGCCTGTAAAGGCGTGGTTGAGTTCTGAATCTTTTTTACGCCATTATATTATGCATATTGGGGAATACTGGGTAAGCGGAATAGCCCAGGACTCGAAAGAAATTATGTGGGGGCATTCCATAAAATGCGAGCACTTTTGAGCTCCCTTTTTTGTTTTGCTGTAGCACTCCATAAAATGGATCAAAGAATCACTGCATTTGATGCTACATATGTAGCTATAGGCAGAAGACGGTGTTTCTTTCAGGTGTCCTGGGGCATTTGCATTGTGCCTCTGCTAGTGCTTGGGACTCCAACCAATATAGACATGGCACACTTTCATGTCAGAATAAGACCTGGGAAGTTTATCCTTTTTTCTCTTGCTTGTTGTAAGGGTTTAAATAAATTCCTTTATTCTGTTTCTTGGAAGGATTATGATTCTATTGTGCAACTGGTAGAGACATTAGAAAAACTTCCAACATTTGACTTGGCTTTGCATCACCATGTGAAGTTTCATTACGCATTTGCACTGAACAGGTAAGAACTTTCCCTCCTAAAGAAATTCTAATTTGTTATGTTGATTACATATAAATCACTCCTTGAAATATTCCTTCTCCACAGGCCTGAAGCATTTTCTGTTTCCTGTCAGAATTTATTGTCCAACCAAATCATATCTCCTCTACCCTTTCTTCCCCACTGTGTGAGTTAGATTTGGATTTCGATCTGCGTGCCAAAGAGTATTTAACTTTCCTTTCTGCACATGATTAGGAAAGCACTTTGACCAAACAGAAAACATGAGGAGTCAAATGTTGGTTGAATGGTCCATAAAACATATGCAAAAGCATGAAGTGCAAATCAGAATGGTTCTGCCAGGAAAGGATGGGTACACAGTTTGGCAGCATGCAGACTGATGTATATGTGTACATGTCTAATATTAGCTCTTCTGGTTTCAGATGATATAACAGATCTTCAAGCTAGGCTGGAGAGGCACAAAATGCATACTTTCCCCTAAAAGCAAGGTAGAAGGGCAAGAACATAGTCCTTAAAAGCTATTTCATTTTATTTCTTTCAAATGAAGATGCCTCTGATAGACGATTAATATGGTATACATGATTTAGAGTTGTTTGCATATATCCTTAGAAGTCTTTCGACAGGGTGGCTGCTTATTTTGGATGTTAAAAAAAACACCACTGGAAATAATTTTGCTACTAATGGCAATGATGGCACTATACTAAAACGTAGCTTGCTTTAATTGAAAATCACACTGTGCATCCCCTGACCTGAAGACAGACACTTTCGAACTCCCTGTCTCCTGTTGCAATTCTGCCATTGTTTCCTGGGGAAGTGCCATTTTATTTCCCGTAGTGTTGTTTATGGTGGCATGCATGAGAAATAGGCAGAACAAAAAGCAGCAGCTAAGTGATTATGACTACAAGAACAACTGAAGGGACTCTGAACTTGTGCTATCTTTCTTATCAGATTTGGGAACTTTAATTTAAGAATTTGAAGTGGCCCGATTCTGGACGGTTTTTGTCTTCCTCAGGAACTTCCCTAAGCTTGCATTCATAGTCTGTTTTTCTTGTGGCTGTTGCATCCTGCTGGATTATAATTTCCCGGGGCTTTAATGCTGCAGGCAGGAGCTTCTTCCTTCCCCTGACTCAGTGTTTTGCCCTTTTGGCTTCCTTAGAATACTTTAGAGGTAAACTACTTATTATATGCAAATGTACATAACAAAGCTCTAACTTATTTTTTTAACTACAGAGCAGCAAAGCAATGAGAGGGACAGGATATGCTTAATACTTTCCTCACAGGCTTTTTTCTCACTCAGAATCATCCCCAAAGGTCTTCCTTTCCTGCCGTGGGTTTCTAGATGCTTATTTCTCCTCATAAATGTGCATCTGGATATCACAAGGGGTCTGATTTTTATTTGGAAAAATTGCCAGCCTGGTAGGGCTAAATTATCTTCCTTCTTTCCCACTGCTCTCTGCTCATAATTACAGTTTACTAAGGTTGCTGTTAAGTCCAAAACATCAGGGATTTGTTACACATATGTGTGTTTAACTTGTAGTTTGCCAATAAGATTGCTTTACAATAGGGCTTTATGCCAAACAGCAGGTCTGGTTCTAATTCTTAGCTGAAGAGTACCCTCAGTTGCCTGTGGAGCACTCATTTTTAAAATATTTACGTACTCAAGCACAGACTAAATGTTGAAAGCAGAAGTTAGATATGTAGAACCTGTTCCTAGGAGGTTTAGGGAAAGGCTTGAAGTAATACAAAATGGAGTGGTGATAAGGCAGCAAGGAAAGCCACATAGGAAAGGGACTAAAATGGGACATTATTAGTGGGAAGCAGATGCATGACTTCATGGTGCTTAATTCTGCAAGCTGAACACCGTATGTGTGGCAAGCACATTGCTATATAAAGTAAGAATCACCATAGTATTTCTGTACAGCATTTATGAGGCAACAACAGTGTGCTTAGCACTATATAAAAATATATAAGTCACACCAACCCTGTGTAGGAGGATGCAGACTAACTGATTATTTTAAAATGTTTTTTTTTAAAAAAAAGAAAAAAAAAGAAGGGAAATTGCCTGGCTTCGTATGGGCATAAGAAAGACTGCTTTGTACTAGCAAGTGCTGAAAAGGAGAAGGAAAGAGTTTGTAGAAGAAGTTGATTATGAAGAAGGGTTTAAAAGAGAAGACAGATCTAAATAGGATGAGATGTGTGTGTGTGTGGGCAAGCAAAGGTGACAAATCAATGGAAGTGGATCAGCCAGTTCATAAGTTCACCTGAGGTAGTACTCAGTAAACTTGTTTCACTTGATAAGTAAGGTGTTCATACGATAAGAAAGTTCTAGTTGTGGTCTGTGAGCCATGATAGCTTTCATAGACATAATCCATGATCTGATATCATTGGGGGTTATGTCATGATGTGTATACCCTTGCAGAAAGGAAATGTGGAGTGTAAGAGGCTATGCATCTGAGAGGCTGTAACAGGAACTGAAGGGAATTTTCCGAGTATCAGTAAGAGAAGGTTATATTTTTAAAAATTGTATCCTGAAGACTAGAAAGTATTTCAAGTTTTTAATATTAACCACCCCCTTTGGACAATTTCAGATAAGAATAAGACTTGTTCTGCTAATTTTTCACATTAAACAATGGATCATTGCCTTGACAAACATGAGAGGGGGGTGGTCATGAAGTTTACTGCTCGAAAGCAAACCTGCTGTGAACCAAGTGACAGATGTATCTTTTAGCATGGTTACAGAACATATGTGGCATGATATGAACCCCATATTAAGTGTATCTTTCGCCAACTGTAGCCATGTTAAATTACTCATGCCAGTCAGTTTGCCAGATGAAGGGGTTATAGACAAAGAAGAGGAAAATATAGTTAGGATAATGGCAAAATGCAAATTAATTGTTTTCCTTCCCTTTGGGCATTTTCAATATTGCTCATTATTTTCAAAGCTGAAATGCATAGGAAAGAACTATAAAATATTTGTTTGCTGCATTGCTGGGAGGAAAATGGGTGAGGGACTGTTCTAATTTCTTGTACATATAGCTTCTGCAAGCTCTGCTGACTTGCCTCGTCAGGAAGTTTCTAACACTGTCTGTGCTCCAGCAGGAACTCAGCATTCGAACAGGGAGAAGCTTGCAGTCCCTAATGCAACCAGAAAAGAGCCAAACGCTTGTTTCTAGGAAGAGGCCTGTCAGCGGAGCTTGCAGAAGGGAATTCTGCTGATCTGCCCCCTTCCAAAAATTAGCATTTAGGGCTCGTTTCTGGGGTTAATTTATGAAGCAGATCTATCAGAATGGGTAGTGCATGGGCAGTGTTGGATACTGCCCAACGTGTTGAACAACTATGTAAACCAAGTGCTGGTTCACACGTCACGATAAGCCATGCTTAAAACAAGCTGTGGTGGATTAGTTAATCGCTCACTATGCCATGCTGTTGCTGACGAAAAATCAGCTGCTCTCTGGCTTGCCATGATTTGTTTCCCCCTTTGTTCTCCTGCCCGCTTCCGGATGTATCCCAGAGGGCTTTGCAACACAACTCCTCTATACTCTCGCTGTGATGAGAGCCACCCCCTGCCCGGCTTTCTTGCCTTGAAAATCACCTGCATTGACATTTATTTATGCCATATCTTCAGAGTGGAGGGGGGAGGGTTTACCATTTTAGAATGAGGTGACTGAGGGTTTTCTTTTCTTTAACACTTAAAAGAAAGCCTCTTTGGCTCGTTTCTCTTCCTAGCGCAGCTATGCATGTAAGTGTGATTGACTTACCTCTGGGTAAGCACGCATGCCCCGATTCAGGACAGTGGCAATTCAGGAGGGGAGATTTAAGCTTTTCCTCCTCTGGTTTGCATGCCAAAATTCCCTCACCACCTCCACCTGTGGGAAATGTTTTTGTTTTTTAAAAAAGACTTTTTTCTTTTTTTTAATGTCCCCTAGCAGGGATGGGGGGTGTTCAGCATGAAGACAGGAGGGCTAAAGCTAAAATTTCCCCTCCCAAATCACCATGGTCCTGAACTGGTGGTGCGTGTGCTTACCCACAGGTAATTTAATCACACCTCCGCATGTAGCTGTACTAACTTGGCTTACAAGGGGATAAAGCCAATTGCTGTCAAATGAACTGGCCAGCTGGAGAAAGTGGGGCAGAGGGCATTGTGAGGAGCAGCTGGGTTTTTCGCTGCTCTTGCCAGGTGGCTCTGTAGCCTTTTCCAACAAAAATCATGCACAAGCCACCCTTCCAGGTTCAGATGTCACAACAAGCCGCTCTGAAAACAAGCCACCCTAACAACTCATCAACGAGCTATCGGTTCTCAAGTAACTTGCTCGTGGTTAACAACCCATGTTGGAGAAACTGTGCCGGATTCAGATGTCATGACAAGCAACCCTGAAATAAACAAGGTTGATAACCCAACATGCGTTTGTCATGTTGGGTGAACCAGGTCCACGAGTAGATCACCGTGTGTGACAGTTCTACATGTTATTTCATTGCATATGCACGTATGCAGCCAAAGAGATGCATGTTATTTGTGGGCTTTTCCTTCATGGAACTGCTGTTTATTTGGGGGAACTAGTCACATCTGAAGCAGTTCTACATTTCAAAGGAACAGTTCTACACTTTTTTAAAAAATTGAGGTCAGTCAAGGCATGAAGAAGACATTTGTGTATATCTTTGGTTGTCACACGGATATGGAATGGAAAGGCTCTGGGGCAGAATCTATTGTTGCACTGGCCAATCAACTAGCAGTTTCATTTTTTAAGTTTGCCTGTCAGGTTCAACAGAAAGCTATCTTTCCTTGTTCTGCCTTTATTACTTCAACTCATTATGTTTGAACCCCTAATGAAAACCATATTGCAATGGGAACTATTTTGTAATATCTTGTTGTAAGCCAGATTGTTCTAAGATAAACTATGGAACTGCAGTACAATACTCCAGCAAAACGTAGGGAAGGGCCATAGCTCATGCACGTACTTTGCATGGAGAAGGTCCCAGGTTCAAATCCCCGACATCTCCAGGCAGATCTAAGAAAGAATCTCGTCTGACATCTTGGAGAGCGGCTGCCAGTCAGTATGGTCAATACTGGGCTAGGAGGACCAATGGTCTGACTCAGTATAAGGCAGCGTCCGGTGTTCCTGTGTTCATATATTGCCTTTTAAACTTTTAATGTTTTAAATTTATACTTCTGTTGTATGGTTTTTAGTTGTGCACTGCCCAGAGAGCTTTGGCTGATAGGCAGTATAAAAATATAGATAAATAAATAAATAAATGTGTTTTTTATATATAAAATCAAGCAAAACATCTAAGGCCTTTTCTACACCTAAGGATTATTCCAGGAAATTGGAGGAATCATCCCTGCCTGCTCCCAGGAAATAGGCAGAACAAAAAGCAGCAGCAAAGTGATTATGACTACAAGAGACGGAGGGCAACTGAAGGGACTCTGAACTTGGGCTATCTTTCTTATCAGATTTGGGAACTTTAATTCAAGAATTTGATGTGGCCTGATTCTGGACGGTTTTTGTCTTCCTAAGCTTGCATTCATAGTCTGTTTTTCTTGTGGCTGTTGCATCCTGCTGGATTATAATTTCCCGGGGCTTTAATGCTGCAGGCAGGAGCTTCTTCCTTCCCCTGACTCAGTGTTTTGCCGTTTTGGCTTCCTTAGAATATTTTAGAGGTGAACTACTTATTATATGCAAATATACATAACAAAGCGCTAACTTATTTTTTAAACTACAGAGCAGCAAACTACAGAGGGACGGAATATGCTTAATACTTTCCTCACAGGCTTTTTTCTCACTCAGAATCATCCCCAAAGGTCTTCCTTTCCTGCCGTGGGTTTCTAGATGCTTATTTCTCCTCGTAAATGCATGCACAGGGATGATCCCAGGACGATCCTAGGGAAAAAGGCAGGTGTAGAAATGGCCTAAATATATGTTCAGATGCAGTTTTCTTCTCTCTCCACTATTCTAGCTCTACCCACACCAACCATGTCCCACACTAACTGTGTCAATTGCCTTTTGACAAGTTGAAATGTTTGTATTTATTTGTTTTATTACAAAACCAGACGCAATCTACCTGGAGACAGGCAGAAAGCTCTAGATATTATGATACCTCTAGTGGAGCATGAGAGCCAAGTAGCTTCAGATATGTACTGCCTTGTGGGACGGATCTACAAAGACATCTTTTTGGATTCTGGATTTACCGACACGGAAAGTAGAGACCAAGGGACCTTGTGGTAAGTACCACTTTGCTATATGTCTGCATGATTTTATTTTATTAACAAAAACATGGGGCTGGGAAATTGTTTGCTTTATTTTTCCGATGGAAAATTGTCAATTTTTTAAAATGCATTGTTACATACAATTAATTAGCAAGCAATTAATTAGTAATATAATGAAGGGATATAATTTCAGTCAAGATGGGCAGTTTCAGATTTTAATTTAACTTTTTCCAGATGACTATACCTAGGGAATATCTATATAGTCAATACACAACTCTGTGGACATTATAAAATTATTGAATTTTCCCCCTTAATCAAATATTTCAGTTGAAATGCTTTTTGCTATTGGAAAAACTTTTGATATACATTAAGTAAAATTAATATCATGTACTTCTAAAATTTTGTTTATTAATTATAAGTCAACTAAACATGGTCAATCAGATCCCAGTCAATTCAAGAAAATCCAGAAAAGTCACATTAGTAGACATGACTGACAGTGTAATCTTGTGCACATTTAATCATAAGTGAGTGCCACTGAGTTTGGTCACCTTACTCACAAGTAAGTGTGCATAAGATTGCAACTTTAGTTACAGCTGACTTTAGTTAGAGTAGGGCCTCGGTGCTTAATTTCTTCTAAAACTAGTGAAAAGCTGTAGGTAAACACACATGCACTATAGCTTATGCCACCCATGTACAAAGTTCTATTCAGTCCTTTCCTTACACACTGATACAGACTGAATAGCATCAAACAATGGGAGATGGTCTCACGTCACCATTGCCATGTATATTACAAAGGCTTGTTTCAGCATCAGTTTTAGACTACAGTCCTGTTAGCATGCCATACTGCATCTAGGGGGGAATTGGCAGATTGCCACAACCAACCCGCTGAAGCTTTTTAAAATAGCTGTTGAAGCATACTCAGAGTCCATGCAATTTATCTCCCTCTCTTTTCTTATGATCGGCTTGTTTCCAAGTTGAGGACGAGAGAGAACGCTGCTAGGTGATGGGACTTCTATTAATATCAACACAGAGATGACAGGTTAATTATTAGCTGTCAGATTTTTCTCAGACATATTGCCAGTGTTATGCTGCCAGTGTAAATCAGGCAAGAGGGTTTTCCTTCTCATCAGGAGCTAGGCCAGCAAGCCAATAGCTACCATGGCTGTGGCCGAAAGCTGGGAGTTGGGGGTTCGGCTGGTGCTGGTTTCTGTGATTAAGAGTCGACTTTAGCCAAGTTGGCATAACCCATGAAGCAACCTATGGCAGTGAAAAAGAGTAGGCAGAAGAGGACAGATGTTAGGAGCTGAAGAGAGTAAGGACGTAATCCTATGCATGTTTAGAGAGGAAAACGTTCTACAGCTCCCAGCATGGCTAGGGAATGCTAGGAGTTGTAGGACTTTTTTCTCTCTAAATATCGGTAGGATTGCACCCTAAGTGACTTGTTAGTAATAAGCTACTAGCAGAATGTTCAGGACTCCTCCTACACATGTTCAGGGTTGTCAAGAAGCCAGCCAAAATGTTGGATTAAAGTGATGTTGTACACTGAAGTCTATGACTGAAAATAGATCTGCATGTTGCCTTATATTTGGCCCATCAGAACAAACTGTAAAGGCACTTGGCATGGAACATTCTCCAATGGGCCTCTCACTAGGCAGCAGCAGTGTCAACAGCTCTTTTTTCCTAGTCCCGTCTGCTATGCAGATGGAGTGGGCAGACAGTGGATTGGTGCTCAGAGTTACGCCCACTACTCAGACAAGTAGTTGGCAGTAGTGGCAGTAGCCACTCACTCACCCTTTTCTAGACACTGGCTGTTCTTTCCAATTGCTTCCAATTGCCCACCCAGTTGACTGGGCAAGTGAGCAGTAATACTGGCTAGGAGCTCCTGCTGTCACCCAAGATGAGGTAAGGGAGTGAGCAACCGCCATTGCTCCTAGCAACTGTCGATGCTTAGCTGGGTAAGGTGAGCACTTTATTGATAGAAGGAGCAGGACTGGTTGCTGCTGCCTGCTCTGTTTGGGTAGACATCAGAAGAGCTGTGCTGGAGCAGACTCAAGGTCCATCTACTTCAGCATTCTGTTTCCCACAGTGGTTTCTCATCAGCCATAATGAGTGACCACTGTGGGAAGCCGAGTTCTCTTACCAGGGAGCCATGATGTGTGGGGGCTTGCAGGCCAGTAATGAAGGGAGAAGAGGCTGGCAAGGAGCAGTTGCATACTCTCCAGGGTAGTGGAAAGGGGTTCACATCAGAAGTGCATGCTATGGTGTGCCCTTGGCCCTGGCATCCACCACTAGCGTCTCCCAGGGATAGGACTGCTGAGCCAATCAGCACTCCAATGGGCTTAATGGGATGGGCCAAAGGGGTGGATCCACCAGAGCGAGAACTCTTCTTTGTTCTCACTCCAGTTCAACCTGAAGCCCCTAAAAGCAGGCCTCCTACATGGCTGCAGAATTGCAGTTGCTGACTTCCCCACCCACCCACTCTGGGTAGTAAGGTGTTTTGCAGTGGAAGAAGTAAACACCAGTGAATGGGTCCAGGAAGTAATTTTACTTGCATACCAATTGGCAAAGATGGTGCAGGGTTTTTGCATTCTCCATTTCAAGATTAATTCTACTATAAATAAGTTGATCTGGACTATCAGTAATTTCTTTGTGGATGCTTGATTTTATAATAATGGTCAGAACATTTCATCGAGCTGTCCACCACAACCCCAAGATCTCTTTCTTGTTTAGTCACCGCCAGCTCAGATCCCATCAGGTTATACTTGAAGTTGGGTTTTCTCTCCAATGAGCATCACCTTACACTTGCTTACATTGAACCGCATCTGCCATTTGGATGCTTGGAGAGTTCCTTTTGGAGATCTTCACATCCCTTTTTGTTTTAACAACCTTAAATAATTTGGTGTCATCAGCAAACTTTACCACTTCACTGCTCACTCCTAATTCCAGATCAGTTATGAAAAGAATTGGTCCCAGTACCGATCCCTGTGGGACCCCACTATTTACTTCCCTCCATCGGGATAATTGACCATTTATTCCTACTCTCTGTTTTCTGTTCTTTAACTAGTTACTGATCCATAAGAGGACCTCTCCTCTTAATCCATGACTGCTAAGTTTGTTCAGGAGTCTTTGATGAGGGACTCTATCAAAAGCCTTTTGGAAGTCGAAGTAAACAATTTCCACCGGATCTCCCCTATCTACATGTTTGTTGACATAAAATCATAGAATAGTAGAGTTGGAAGGGACCTATAAGGCCATTGAGTCCAACCCCCTGCTCAATGCAGGAATCCACCCTAAAGCATCCCTGAAAGATAGTTGTCCAGCTGCCTCTTGAAGGCCTCTAGTGTGGGAGAGCCCACAACTTCCCTAGGTAGCTGGTTCCATTGTTGTACTGCTCTAACAGTCAGAAAGTTTTTCTTGATGTCCAGCTGGAATCTGGCTTCCTGTAACTTGAGCCCATTATTCCGTGTCCTGCACTCTGGGATGATCAAGAAGAGATCCTGGCCTTCCTCTATGTGACAACCTTTCAAGTATTTGAAGAGTGGTATCATGTCTCCCTTCAATCTTCTCTTCTCCAGGCTAAACATGCCCAGTTCTTTCAGATTTATTAGCTTTCAGTTTGTCAATAAGGTTGAGAACTTCATCTTTTGTCACCACTATTTGCCTCAGTTCCTCAGACCCCTTCCTGAAAACATCAGTTCAGGCACAGGCATCTGTCCTATATCTTCTGCAGTGAACACAAAGTGAACACAAAGCATTCATTCAGCTTCTCTGCAATCTCCCTGTCCTCCTTTAGTACTTCCTTAATGCTGTTGTCATCCAGCGGTCCAACTGCTTCCCTAGCTGGTTTCCTGCTTCTGATATATTTAAAGAATTCTTTATTGTTGACCTTCTCTATGCTTTCTGGAGGTAAGATTGTGGTGATCCCTGTTTCCTTTTGATTCCCAATGTGTTGCCTAATACAGGTTATTTATCTGTACTTTCCCCTTCCTATCCTCATCTAAAAGCAGCTGTCAGACTTAACAGGGCAAAGGGTGGATGAGCACAGGGAATGCAATAAACGGTCACCTTTAACCTTGTTATGTGGTCTCTAAACAGGGTTCAGGCAGAGAATTATGGACATGTTTTCACTGTGGTATTTTATTTTCCATACAAACAAAACTTCTCTCTTCCACGGTGTTACTCCATCACTGTCTACTTACAGTAAATTCCTTTTAAGCGGGTGGAATGGAATGGAGAATAGTATGTGTCTGGCAAATATAACTTCTCCCTCTCTCCCCTCCCACCCCATTTCTTTTTGCTTGCTTTGCTGGATGAACATGGATGTCTGCTTGGACTGAATTCTCTTCCCTTTGCTGCCCTACTCAGCAAAGGTGTTTTCTAAAGATCTGGGGATCATATCTATCCAAAGGATTATTTAAGAAATTAAATTTTGTTCAAAAACCCAGGATTTAATACAAATGTTGTCCCTTCAACGACATGAGTGACTGCAGGAATTGCTCCCCTTCCCAATACTGGATCAAAATGCCTTCTATCAGTACAGGGGCTTCAGTTTGATAGAACTCCCAGTGCCAAATTTAGTACACTTGCAGCAGAGGAGATAATGCCTCCCCACTGGTTTATTTGAGGATCTTTTCTGATTACCATAATAAAGACGCCTAGAGGTGTACAGCAGGAATGAATGCTTCTGTGCTTGCCAATTGTTAATGAGGGAGGGAAAGGCTTTTCATTGGAAGTGAACATTTTGTTAGTGTGAACGTCCTTCCTCAGTTTGTAATTTCTTGCTGTACAACACAGTGAAGACAATCAACAAAAACGGGGAGCGCATGTATAACCGCATTGAAGAAAACAGCAACAAGAGCTGGTCCCGTGTAACAGCCAACTGCCAACCTTTATGTTACATCCAAACATGTGTGACTGTAACCCAATAACCTTTCAAAAATATATTATTTTAGTATAGGACTGTAGCTCAGTGGCAGAATACAGACTTTATATGCAAAAGTTCCCAGGTTCAATGTCTAGCATCTCCAGGGAGTGTTGTGAATGGCTCCTGTCTAAAACCTCAGTTAGCTGCTGCCAGTCAGTGTCAACAATACTGAACTAGTTGAATCAATTATTTGGAGGCAGTTGCATTCCTATGTTTTTTGGATTGAAAAGCCGCTTTGTGAGATGACAGTGCAAAGTACAGAAACAGTTGGGAGACCATACTTAACCCTTTCTCTACACTCCCCCCTCCCAGCAGCTTTTCCCCTGAGGGGTTCAAATCTGTGTTGAGGTAGGAGTAAGCCGTTGTGTGTGTGTGGTGGGAGTGATTTGAGGATGGGAAATGGCGGATGGAAAAGGATGAACTATCCTTCCTGCTGCTTCTGCATCCTCACTTGGTCTGTTCCGAAGCAGCTTTTCAAAAAAAAAAAAAATTGTCGGGCTACATTTACACATTTTTACATTTAGTGTGCAGTGCAGCCCTAAGGGTGTAAAGCAGGAGTAGGCAACATGGTGTCCATGGGAACTAATGCACTCCCGGGCACCTTTTTTTGGTGCCCACCAAAGTGCCCTGCATCATCCACTTAAAAAAATAGAATACACATTTTCACACCAGCAGCTGGGATCACTGTGAAATAGGTTTCTGATGGTGCTGAAAACTGTGGGTTCAAAGGAATTGTTTAGTGTGATGGGACATAGATCCCACCTTTGCTCTGTAATCAGTCTTTGTGGCAAGTTACTTGTCCATTGCCACACCTCCTGTGGCAACCATTTTGTGGTGGTGCTCAGGACATTTTCTCAAATACACCCATGGGCCACAGGCCTACGGTGCCACAGACCACGCTGCCTACTCCTGATGTAAACAATGAGCTGAGATGCCCCTCCCCTACTACCCATCCATTTAAAAGCTCCTCAGCCATGAATTTACTAGGTGGCTTAAGCAAGCTACCGTTCTTTCAGCCTTTGCCCTCCATGAAGTATGGGGATAATCATACTGGCCTACCTTACAGGGTTGTTTGAATAATTACTGAGATTATTATTGTGAATGTTTTAATGTTTGAATTATATAATAGACAAATTTATAGAGAATAAGGTTGTCAGTGGCTACTGATCATGACAGCTATATGCTGCCTCCATGATCAGAGGCAGCATGCCCTTGAAAACCTGTCACTGGAGAACCCCAATGAGAGAGGGCTGTTGTCATTATGTCCTGCTTGTGGGCTTCCCATAGGCATCTGGTTGGCCACTGTGGGAAACAGAATGCTGGACTAGAGAGGTCTCTGGTCTGATCTGGCAGGACTCTCCTGAAATTGTGAATTTGAAAAATCTTACACATTTTTTCATGTTTCTCTACTTCTAGTTAGGAATGTTATCTAACATTTCCCTAGTTCCACAAGATCACTGAATATGAATAATCTATTTTTAAATAGAAATATGAAGGCTTCGTTCTGACATCAATATGAATCTTGAATGAGTGGGTTGAAGTCATATTTGTAGCATAAATGTTAAAAGTACCTTTCAGCACTTCTATTTATAGCTCTTACTGCAAAACAGCAAAGCTCTTAACAAGTGGTGTTTTTTCCACAATTGTTTAAACACATGAGAATATGAAGGAGATGGTGGGGGTGGGGGTATAAAACAGCCTTCCCCAACCTGGAACCCTCCAGATGTTTCGGACTTCTGCTCCCAGGTTTCCTGACTGTTGGTCATCCTGGCTGGAACTGATGGGAGTTGATGGTCACAACATCTGGAGGACACCAGGTTGAGGAAGGCTGCTGTAAATGTTGGCCTCCTAAAACAACTCTGCATCTTGGATGGAAAACATCAGAGTATTTTGTGCCTGAATGGGTTGGTTGAGTTCAGCACACTGATGATTGCCACTTAAGAGTACCCCCCAAATGTATAATTTTCCCTTAGTAAGACTAACTTGTTTTTTTTAAAAAAATCAAACTTGTGTGTTCTTCTAGGTTCAAGAAGGCATTTGAGTCAGAACCAACATTACAGTCAGGAATTAATTATGCAGTGCTCCTCTTGGCCGCTGGACACCAGTTTGATACCTCTTTTGAGCTACGGAAAGTTGGTAATTATAGCCTGTTGATTCACAAGCAAACCAAATTCAGTGACAGCATTTTCACCCCCTCTGTTTTACAGGAAACAATCTGACAAATGTAGTCCAAGTTCTTTGCTAGTTAGTAATTTTGCCCTTCGGCTACTTTTGCTATTAAAAAGGTATAACTTCAGGTCACCACATTGATCCTGCCAGATGTGATTGTCTTTACCGATTTCAGTTTTCTGGGTAAAATTTCTCTCACAGAAACAGTAAAGGAAAGAGGAATTTATGGAGATTTAGGAATATTATTGAATAAATCCTGAATAGAGGTGGGTGAATTCTGTTGTTTCTAATTATCTAAATAATCTGCTATTGAACTTCATTGGCTCTCCAGGGCTCAACTTTGATCTAGTGAGTTTCTGCATGCCGTTGTTTCTGCATAGTTTTTTTTTTAACAACAGAGTATATTACGCTTGAATTAGTAGTAATTTTTACTATAAAACTGCCATTTTACCTGAAATCTAAGGGTCCTGGGGTTAAGTCAAGGCATTATAGAGAAGCTATTATGGCAGACTAATTTCCTAAATTGGTAGTTTGGGTTACAGTGCAGCTGTGAAGCTTCCATTCATTTATACAAGGCTGCCACTGAAGTCTCCGTGACATAAACCACGGTTGTTCAGTAGCAGTGTTTTGTGGATTGTTCTGTGGATGACGTGTTGCAATTTTTACCAGTCCTGATGAATTTCCTTAGCCTTCACTGTGTTTGTTTTGAAATATCTTTGAGGCTGATAGAAAACCATATAATTAAAGAGGAGGGAAATGAATGCAAATAGAGAAAGAAGAAATGCTGGAATTAGTCAGTGGATCAAAGTCAACATTTCGCAAGGTTAATACCGGGCTAGCAATTTCTGTTGGGGTTGTTTGTTTTGAGTCTCGTAGGTTTGAAGGGCCTACAACAGCCTTCCCCAATCTGATGCCTCCCCCCACTCCGAGGTTGAATTGAATGGTTTCATTCTGCCAGTGGGAGGGAACTACTGGATTTCCCCTTCCCCATGCAGCCCCCTGTGCGTCACCCAAATCTGCCTTGAAGGGTTTGTTTATTTATTTATTTATTTATTTATTACATTTTTATACTGCCCAATAGCTGAAGCTCTCTGGATGGTTCACAAAAATCAAAACCATAATAAAACAACCAACAGGTTAAAAACACAAATACAAAATACAGTATAAAAAGCACAACCAGGATAAAACCATGCAGCAAAATTGGTATAAGATTAAAATACAGAGTTAGAACAATAAAATTTAAATTTAAGTTAAAATTAAGTTTTAAAATACTGAGAGAATAAAAAGGTCTTCAGCTGGCGACGAAAAGAATACAGTGTAGGCGCCAGGCGGACCCCTTAGAGTAGATCTGCGGCATGAGCAGTGACCTTCAGGGAGCTTGAGGGGAGGGAAATCCTGTTGCACGAGTTGAAGTCTGTGTGACAGTTGGACCAGATGTTTTTGGTTTCCAACACCCATGATCCCCAGCTTGTGTGGTCAATGGTTACGAATGCTGGGAGTTGTAATCCAGAACATCTGGAGAACATCAGGTTGGAAAATGCTGTCGAGTTCTTATAACATGCACTCAGAAGTCAGGGTGAAAGGAGTGCATCATGTATTTATTTCAATTTGTTTTAAGAGATTTCTTACCTGCTTTTCATTATGAAATAATACCAACGTAAGGTACAAACAATAAAATACAGCAAAATAATACAGCATTGACAAAATAATACAGCATATGCCAGTAGTGCTGGTGCAGAATCAATTGAAGTTACTGGTTTGATTTTCACCTTGACAAATTAAACTGGGTTGCAGCTAAGAAAAGGAGGGGAGGGGAAAACAGTTTGAAAACCAGAACACAAACATCAGCCTTGCTGGCGGTTATACAAGTTTAAGACTTACTGACTTCAATCGAGCTTAAGTGAGCATTAACTTGAGTTTTGGATTCTAGCTGAAGTCTCATGCAGTGTTTTTCCTTTCTCATTTCTTCAGGAGTAAAAATAAGCAGCCTCCTCGGGAAAAAGGGAAACTTGGAGAAATTGCAGAGTTACTGGGAAGTAGGCTTTTTCCTGGGAGCCAGTGTCCTGGCAAATGATCACACAAGAGTGATCCAGGCTTCAGAGAAACTTTTCAAACTGAAGACACCAGCATGGTAAAGCAACTGCTCTCTTGTACCATCATTGCCTACTGTGAACTTGCAGATAATTGTAATTATATTATAGAACATCCGTTCTGAATCTCAATATTTTGAAAAAGATAGTGGAAATGTAATTGGGAATATTTTCTCTTTCTTAGATTTGTGAATATGGGCTTGAGCAACTATGTTCTTCTTATTCATTAGATTTTAAATCCCACCTTTCTTCTCAGGAGCTGGAGTCAATATACACCAGGGGTGTTAAACCTCATTCATCCTGAGGGCCGAGTTCCATTTTGAAGAAGCTCTCAGGGGCCACATTCCAGTGTGGGCGGAGCTGAAGGCAAAAGGAGTGGGCCCAAAAATACCAGCAAATTTTAGCCTGCAGCTCTTACTGCCAATAACTAAGCCTTAGGGGAGGCATTTCAGCCTTTTAGGACGCACAAACGCTGGAATGCAAAAAACAGGGTGGTCAAGGAAAAGGGGATGTGGCCATCAGGGGAACCCTGGCAGGCCAGATTGGGACCCCAGGTGGGGCCAAATTTTGCATCTGAGCCTGAAGTTCTCTGCACCCTTGATATACATAGTTCTCCCCCTCCTTATGTATCCTCACAACATGCCTGTGAGTTTGGTTAGGCTAAGAGATAGTGACTGGCCCAAGGCCACCCTTTGAGCTTCATGACTGAGTAGAGATTTGAACCTGGATCTTCTCAATCCTAGGCTTTGATACTTTCACCACTACACCAACCTGGCCCTTAATGTTGGATTTTGAGTATCTCTGAGGGGAAGCCAGGTCATCAAGGAAATGTATTTTGTAAATAGGCTGACTGCTCCACATTCCAAATAGCACAGAATCTCTCTTGCAGCAGTCAGTAATGGCTGTTTGGAAACTCTCAGTCCTGTTATCGTAGACTTACATATATACATTCAGTCAGCCCATGTAAACATTTTTGAAACATTTACAATATTCAATACTGCCCTTAGTCCAGAATGACCGATTTAACCCCTTTCATTGTTAAACTCTTCTATTAACTCAAAATGATTCTGTTTTAATCAATAAAATGGCAATTAAAAGTTGAAATTAAGTTACTTCTTTCTCTATACACTCTGCTTGATGTTGTGTTGAGGGCCAGCTTTTGGACTGATGAGACATTTCTGCACCATATTTACCGTATTTTCCGGCGTATAAGACAACTTTTTAACCCAGGAAAACCTTCTCAAAAGTCGGGGGTCGTCTTATACGCCGGGTACATGCACAACGTTGCCCCCCTCCGCCTCTTTCTTTTTCTCCTCCCCCCCCTTTTTACTGTTTGGGTTCTGAGGGTGTCGGTGGTTGAGGCAGGCAAAGGGAGCGCGAGCCGCTCGCCTTCAACCGAAGCCACGAGCTCCTGAGTTCTCTGTGTGTGTGTGTGTGTGTGTGTGCGTGTGCGTGTGCGTGTGTGTGTGTGAGAGAGAGAGAGAGAGAAAGCGAGGGAGGGAAGGAAGGAGGAGAGCGAGTCTATCCCGGCAGCGCGCCACAGACACAGACTCGTAAACCAGGAGAGAATGAGAGCGCGAAAGCAGCACCAGCCTTCCTCAGCTCAGGCAGCCGCTTCTCGCCAGCTGCAGGCTCACAACTAGAGCAGGGAGAGGAGAGGTGGGGAGGGGAGGCTGAAGGGGGGCCACAGAGGCACATTCCCCACGCCCTCGCCTTCAACCCTTCAACCGAAGCCACGAGCTCCTGAGTTCTGTGTGTGTGTGTGTGTGTGTGTGTGAGAGAGAGAGAGAGAGAGAGAGAGAGAGAAAGCGAGGGAGGGAAGGAAGGAGGAGAGCGAGGGGGGGGGGAGGAGAGTGACCGAGCGAGGGAGAGAGAAGCTGTGTGTGTGTGTGTGTGCGCGCATGTGTGGTGTGCGTTGGAAGAGGGGTAGTCTTATACGGTGAGTATATCCCAAACTCTATATTTTAACTGGAAAAGTTGGGGGTCGTCTTATACGCCCAGTCGTCTTATACGCCGGAAAATACGGTACTTTTCGGGAGCTACCGGGCAGCAAACTTACCGAGCATGCCTGTAAATATTGTTGTCTATATCACCTTCAACATCAAAACTCTAGCCATTTTGCTGGAGTCAGGGATGAAGAAAGGGGATTGCAGTTGCTAAGCAACCATAACTCCGTCAGTCAATTTCAGATAAAATGGGGGGAAGGGGAGTTGCAACTGGGCCCAGAGTGGAGATGCAAAAGAAGTTAGCTCCCTATCCAGGGCACCCACAGACTATATATGGAGAAATGTGAATTTCTGAGAGCCGTTGTGGTTAGTAGTTAGAGTGTTGGATTGGAACTCGAGAGATCCAGGTTCTAGTCCCCACTTGGCCATGAAGCTCACAGGGTGACGTTGGGCCAGTCTGTCAGCCTAACTTACCTCACAGATTTCTTCTGAGGATAAAATGGAGAGGAAAAGGATCATGTAAGCTGCCTTCGGTTCTTTGGAGGGAAAAGGTAGGATATAAATGTAATAAAAATAGATATATTTATTTTTTTATATATCTATATATAAAAATAAATATTTATATATCTATGCAGCCCTATTCAAAGGTATGTCTCACTAAATTCAATGGACTTCCTTCCTTGTAAGTGTGCATAGAGCTATGGCCTTAGTCAGTGATCCCTTGCTCAACAGCTTTTTACATCTGGTTGTCTGAAGAATCCTGGATTGCCAGCATATCTAAGTTAGTGCTATAGCTTTGCCTCCTCTAGCTAAATTCTTATTTCTGTAGCATTTAAGTGAACATTCACTTAAAACAACTGCAGTCTGGGAGGTTGACTGAAACTTGGCAGAAGTCACCCACTAAATCACATGGCTAAAATGGAATTTGAACCAAGGCATTTCAGGTTCACTAAACTATACAGCTTTGTATTAATTTGGATAAAGGGTGCTGAAATCTTGTGGCTAACTCTCAAAGTTTGTCCTCCAAGAGAATTGTTTCAATCATAAACCACCTTTTAGTGACATAATACTATAATTTGGGGTTTTTTGTGGGTTTTTTGTTTTGTTTTTTCTCCTTTGCCTCCTTCAGACCGTGGGCACACTCCATTCAATCTTAAAATCCTTTAAGTCTTATTGGTAAAGTTTAAACACATACTGATATCTCTTCCATTGAAATTAAAGTAAGAATGGGAGAACTCTTCAAAGATCTCTTTAGGTTTCAGATTCTTATTGGAAAAACAAAGGGGGAAATCGGCCGGGGGTGGGTGGGGTGGGGGGCGGAAATCCCAGTGCAGTCAAACACTTGGAAAACTCCCATCCCCAAATACTCGCCTTCCTTCCCTTATATTTGCAGTGGCACGGAAGCAGTACCCATTGCAAGAGTCCCTGGAGAACTACATTTCCCATTGTCTCCTGCACCACAGCACACTGTTAGCCAGCATGACAGGATAATGGAGAGAACGAAGAGGAGAAAACTTCCCTCTTCTCTTCTTTAATATAAGGAATGGGGAAATGTGTGCGTGTGTATTGAGGATGGCAGTAGTCAAAGTCAAAAATTTATTACGGTCGTGGACCAGCAAAGAGGATGGCAGTAGACATCTTTTGGGAACTGAGTGGGGGTGGGGTTAGAGATGGGCTGGGAGAGGTGGAATTTTTTCTCTGGCTCAGTTTTTAATCTGAGCTGGAGAATTTGGGGGCTTATAAAGCTTTGAGCTTCCAGTGCTTGTTTCCTAGGGGCTGTCTTCACGGCACTCGGTTAGTGCCATCTCCCTCCTCAACCCTGTACTTTCTTTCTCCTGGGGCAGCAGCGGGTAATGCTTGAGGCCGAGGAGGGAGCATGAGGTCTGGCTGGCCATCCAGGTCCCGGAGATGCCCCCGCCCTCTTCCTGATGGAAGGCAACCAATCGGTGATCACCTTCCACCAGGCATGGCCCCGGATTGGCTGAAGAATGGCATTATACAGCGGAAGCGCTGTGTTGATGTCACTGCCTTTGAAAAAGTCAGGGTAAACCCCCGACTTCAAAATGCAGCATCGCAGGGAAGCCCCATGGTGGCTGCAAACCTGTGCGTGCGCAGTGCCTCATCTAACCGACAGAGTGCAGATCCACAGCCACTGCGGGGCTTTCCCCACTTGTAGACAGCCCCTTCCCCCAGTCTGACTTGGGAGAACACTTAACTAGCATTGCTAGTTAGAAGTGCTTTAGCGTTGGTTTTTGTTCCCGATTAGTACAACTCTTTCACTGAAAGCTAAACTAGTTAAACGCAAATGTGTATTTTTAAATTCCTCTGGCTACTTTGTTTATGAAAGGGAGTGGAGGTGATTTAGAGCAGAGAATTGGTATGGGAGGGAGTATTTAATCCTTTCTCTGCAAATCAATCTCTCCCCCCTCAACACACACAGTCTTCTCCACCATTGAACAATTGTGAGACATGCAATTGTGAGGGTGAAACACAATTTGTTTTCTCTGGCTGTTTGGGGTTTGTAATGTTTTGTTCTCGTGTTGTTGTTTGTAAAACAATTTCGATGTAAGTTGCCTTATTTATTTATTTATTTATTACATTTTTATACCGCCCAATAGCCGAAGCTCTCTGGGCGGTTCACAAAAATTAAAACCACAATAAAACAACCAACAGGTTAAAAACACAGTTACGAAATACAGTATAAAAAGCGCAACCAGGATAAAACCACACAGCAAAGTTGATTATAAGATTAAAATACAGAGTTAAAACAGTAAAATTTAAATTTAAGTTAAAATTAAGTGTTAAAAATTAAGTGCCTTGAATGTTTCTATTTGAAAGGCAGGATATACAAGTTTTAATAAAATAAATAATGCTTTTTGTCTGTAGTGAAACCTCAATTCCCTCTTTTATTATCTAGTCTATACTGTCCTATTTGGAGCCTTTGGGAAAAGAGCACCTTTTAGCCTTCAATTCTGTGTATTGTCATAATATCTGTGAGATAATTTTTGGTGTGTCAATATTAAGGCAATATTCTAGTTTATGGAAGAGAACCTTATTACAGTATATAACCCAAGGGGAGGAAAATATGATTCAGTACATTTCTACTGATAGAAAAATACCAGAGGGAGATTGTTTATGTATGCTAGAACAGCTGTTGCCTGTTTAGTAGAGGCCTATTTCTTGACAGAACAATTAAACCTCGCAGTCAGCAATGCATGCAATGTTTTAAAGTAGCTATATTAAACAGTGCAGAATGCACATAAGTTTAAGGCAATTTCTCCTCAACATTGGTGAGATAAAATCCCAATTTCTGATAGAGACAAGCCTAAAATGCATTGAGGTGTCTTTTATGCATGGTAGTGTATGCTTATTGTAACAGGATTTTATGCTTAGTTCATGCTATAATAGAATTACATCTTTGTTTGACTCCTATTCCTAGCTTAAAGGCAGTTATGATTGTGACATTAGAATGTTTTAAATAGAACAATTTGAATGTTTTATTGTATGCTGAATATTTTTTATCAGCATGGCTCTACCAGTGGACCTATAATTTAGCGTGAAATTTAGTGATGAGAAATAAAGAGCAAGGAAGTACTATACATACCTAAGCCTTACAGAGACATATATTTGAAAATCCAGAATGTTAAAGACTAGTTTGTCAATAAAAGGTATTGACTTGCTTTGGATGACATGGATACTGTCGTTTTTATACTGTTGTTTTTATGTTTCTGATGGTTTTTAAATTTTGTATACTTTTTCACGTTTACTGTTTTAACTTTTGTGAACCACCCAGAGAGCTTCAGCTGTGGGGTGGTATATAAATGTAATAAATAAATAAATAAATAAATAACCCATGATGTGTTAATTAAGCCAGGATGTCATGTGGTGGGGTGTTTTTTTTAACCCACAATGGCTTATTTGGCCAAAATTACCCACTCTAATAAACCAAGGTCTGCAGAGTGAGTTAGCCGATCATAGATGATTGTATCATGTGGTGGTCACAGTAGGTTATTTTTGCTGGCTACAGAGCTGTGTGGCAACAAGCAGACAAAACAGCTGTCACTCTGCTGTTGGCTGGCTTACTAATGAGAAACACATTAAAAGGACCAAGCCAGCAGTGTAGAGGAGGCTGGCTATGAGGTTTGGTCCCGATCCTGCAAACCCCTTTGGGGGCACTTGGAATTTTTGTCCCTGTGGAGTAAATGCACAGGAGTTTTCTGGTAGATTGTGTACCTCCCAACTGGGAGAGGATGTGTTTTGAGTTTGGTCCTGATGCTGCAAACCCCCAAGGTTTTCTAGCCACTTCCCTCTTTGGGGGGCACTTGGGATTTTTGCTTCTTTGGAGTGAATGTGTAGGGTTTTGATCACACATCAGGTGCCTCCCAGCTAGGAGAGGCTTTCTGTGGAGTTTGGTCCCAATGCTGCAAACACCCAAGGTTTTCTAACCACTTCCCCCTTTGGGGGTCACTTGGGATTTTTGCTCTTCTGGAGTAAATGTGCAGTGGTTTTCTGGTGGATTGGGTGCCTCCTGACTAGGAGAGCCTGTGTGTGAAGTTTTATCTTGATCCTGCAAACCTCCAGTGCTTCAGAGGTGAAACAGTGCCACTGTTTGGGAGGGAGGATTACAGCAGGACAGGGGCAGGGGAGTGAGTCAAATTACACACAGTAGCTTAATAAACTACTCACAATAGCATATTGGTCTGATTTTGTGGGGATAATAGTAGCTTATTTTCAAAATGAGCTACTGTGAGTAGCTTATTAACTCATTATGGCTTGAAGTGAGGTCCGAACACAAACATTATCTCAAGTTTCACAATGGGCCTTTTTCGGAGGAAATCTAAGGATCTGTCTTTTATTGTGAGTCAAGACTGTTGTTCTATATAGCCCAGAGCTTCATATGATCTAACTGATAGTGGCTCGTCAAAGTCTCAGGCAGATGTTCCCTCTCAAGCTCACAGCCTAACAGCCTTCCAAATGAAGATGGCAGGAATTGAACTTTTAAAGCTTGAACTCTACCAATGAGCTATAGCCCACTCATGGGCCCAGTTAAACCACCCATAGTTAGTTGGGGTTGTGTGACAGCAAGTGCACACACTGCCTCTCTCCTGCTCACCATGACTGCTTTGCATCAGCTTTCATAAACATCCCAGAAATGCCACATTTCTGGGTTGTGTAATTGATTTGAAATATTTCTAGGCCGCCTTTCAGGGCAGGAGCTCTCTCAAATCAGAATACAACAACAAAGAGTAACATAAAAATGATATGGTAATAAAAACAGCAAATCGGCAGCAAGTGAACCTGGAACTTTGGGTTCTCAAGGGATAAACAACTCAAACTTCTAACTCATGGTTTGCTATTGGGTTCAAACTCTGGTTTGTTTGTCCATCAATATCCCAGTGTGCTGGGTTTGCATGTTACATTAAATACCCAGGGACCCAGGTTGCTGCTGAAAGTTGATTCAAAGCAGGCAGGAGGCAGGGCACTTGCTCGTTTTGCTGTGGAATCTCCAATTCATGGGTTAAACAACCATTGTTTAACAGACACCATTGTTTTTGTGGTGGTTTCTGTAATATATAAGTCAGATGTGTTTCCTGCACCCCCTTAATTTTGTGCACGTTCTGAAGGAATTGTGATTGCCCCTGGGTTCCTGCAGCAGTGTGTATGCAATAAATGTAGGGAACACTATGCATAACTTCTGTGGTACAAAGTGTATATTTGTAGTTTTCCAGAATAGACAAGGATGAGTTTTTTTGTCCACCTGCAGAGCAGAGGGGGGACCCTACAAGCTCTGTGCAGTTTGACCCACATATCTCATCTTATATAATCAAGATAGTTGCTAACAGCTTCTCAGCGTGGTGATGTGATGCTACAGAAAAGAGTGATAAAGCACTTAGAGATTATAATTAATTACAAAATACTTGCAAGCTGTTTATTATTATTATTGCTTGTCCTTAGGTACCTCAAGTCGACTGTGGAGACTATTTTGATATATCAGCACTTTAAGAAACTGAATCCAGAACAGCAAGTAGCCAAGAATGAACTTGTAGACTTCTGGATGGATTTTCTCGTTGAGGCCACAAAGACAGATGTTTCTGTAGTTAGATTTCCTGTAAGTACGTTTTAAAACATTTTCATTAATTTTTAACAATGTCCATTTCCTGTTTTTTCTGCAACATGATTATTTGGAAGGCAATAGACTTCAAACAACACAAAGAGTTGAACTGAATATTTATTTGTTTTTTCTATTTATATCCCACCTTTCCCCCAAGGAGCAGGACATAGTACTCCAACCCCCCCACCATTTTTTAAACCTAGCAATGACCTTCTGTGTAGGTTAGGATGAGTTTCTTGTCACCCAGTGAGCTTCATGGCTCAGTAAGGATTTGAAACTGGGTCTGTCCTGTCCTCATCTGACATTGTCGGGACTACAAAAGCCAAAAAAGAAAAGAAAACCCCAACAGGGATGCCAAAAAAGCCAGAGGCAATGGGGTGGGACTAAGGATGTTCTATTTCATACCCAGTCTCCTACGCTTTGGGTACAAAATATAATATCTTGCGTTTATCAAATTACTCTGAGGAAGGACCCTTAGGGTCCAAAAAGCATTGGAATCTGGTTTATAATAAACTACATTCTTAGTTCCACCCCATTGCCTCACTTTTTTGGCACCCACAGCGAATACTATGATAGTTGTATTTGTTTTATTGATAATTTGTGGATTCTTTTCCTTCACTGTTAAAGAAAAAACTACGTCAGAATTCTATAGTTCGATATTTCCCCCTTTTAAAATGTTATAGTAGGAGTTTCTCTCTTTCCAGTCCATGGAGAGCTATTACAGGTTTATCATACAAAGGATTTTGTTGTTGTTTCCTTAAATGTAGTCGGAGGCCCTGTTCAGACAACACACTAAGCCATGGTTAGGCCACTAATCCTGTTGCAGCAAATGGTTAGTGAGTGTGTTTAAACCGTGATTATGTAACCGCCATGGTAAGGAATGGTTCACATGAAACACTAAGCCATAATGTTTAGCACAAAATGCTTAACCACCATGGCTTAGAGTGTCATCTGAACAGGGTTATTCAAAAGAAGATACAAATGTTAACCTCTGTCCATCTGCACAGTAACTGGTCTCTCCGATACCACCATTAACAGGTCTCTGCGATACCATTAATAAGGCCCAGTACAAATGAAAGTTATTGCCACGTTGTTTGTATTTACCTTCAGCTGTACTGCAGTTAAATATGCAACAATGCAAAACATAGACTAATAAAAAAAAGTAGCACATCCATATAAAGGCTAAAATCCATCATAAATCCTACTTAGGATAGACTAATGAATGGGTCTACTCTAAGTAGGACATATGTTGGATTTTACCCAATGAAATGTACGTGTTAGATCCTGACAAGTCAAAGTGTAGTGTGGACTGCGCTACTTCCTCATCCATATATTTTCTGAATTTTTTATGTGCATGAACCAAAAAACTAAAATGTACAATATAGTGGAAGCCAGAAGGCAATTAGTAAACTGTTTAGCTAACAAAATACAGTAAAGATGCAGTTTGTATGATTTGTCCTTAACCTCCATATTTTGCAAGAACTATATCTAGAAATGTCAGCCTCTAAATGCCTAAGCATTTTGAACACAATACCAGCTTAGTAGTATTCGTGTGTGTGTGTTTTGTTCTAAGGTTTTAATATTGGAGCCTACAAAAATCTACCAGCCTTCCTACCTGTCCATTAATAGTGAGGCTGAAGAGAAGACTGTGTCTATCTGGCATGTTATGCCTGACAATAAGGTAAGCTGCCACTACAGCATTTCAAGAAGAAAAAAGACAGATGCAATCTCCTCTATGCAAGTTGTATCCTGTATTAGCTGACTGATTGAATGCAAAAAAGCTGAAGGGAATTGGAGATGTTTGGGGAACAGGAGAAGATTTAGAGCCTTTGATGTTTAAGAGAGCAAAGAGAGTGGTACACAGAAGAGCCAAAGAAGCCCAAGGGTGAGGAAGTAATGGATACTGGAGGGGAAAGAGGAGTATTAAGCATAGCATGCCCACACACACCACTTGAAGGCTGGGAACAAGATTAAACTTTGGACCTCTTGCTTGCAAAGCATGTGCTCTACCTCATTCCCCAAGGGAATGAATCATGCTCTTGGGACAGTCCCATCAGCACCATTGCTAATTGCTTTGTGTTTTGAGAACTGGGTTGTTGTAGTACTAGGGAACTTGACCTCAAAGCTCTGCACAGATCACGTGGGTGTAAATTATGAGCAAACGGCTCCACAGCTTTCACCAAAAGGTTAGGCTTGTAGCTTCAGTGCTCCATGTATAGGCTGCTGCTAGTTAGCAGGTAGAGTGAATGGCTTATTTGAAAATGTCGTAATGGGAGTCAGGTCTTTAAAGAGAGGAGAAGCAGAAATACCTCTGGATACAATGGTCAATTTTCTCCCTTCACACTATGACCTGATCACCAAAGCTCATGGGCACCAGGTTGCCCTGCAGCTTCTCATATTATCCAAACCTGGCGAAAGTGACTTGTTGGGGTGGTTAACAAACCACCCTACAACTCTACAAAAGGCCATGCATCCTGGGTGGTTTGTTAACCCTTGCTAACAAGGTACCTTGCCAAGTTTGGATGTCACAACAATGTGTGCCCAGTGAAGGTAATTAGGAAAATGAGCTGATATGCAACTGGCACCTGTGACCTTCATGTTGTGTGGGCTGAGCCTTTGTGTTGTGTCCTTGGCAAAGAGAGCTCTAGAAAATGGAATTCTGGAAGACTTGTTTGACATTTTATAAGAACTTCATATAAATTGTGCTTTTTAGACATATATCAACTTTTTAAAAAAGGAATATGTCTAAAAATGTAGACTGGCTATGTGATAAGTACAGGTCTATTTATCAGATTTATTACTGCTCTGTTGATTTAATTCATGGCCAACCGAGGTTTGTTTCTGTGTAAAGCTTCAAATGGTCCTAGATAAAGCCAATAAAAACTGATGGCTAAGAGTAAAAAGTACAAGCAGAGAGCAAAAGCAATGAGTAGAAAAATGGAGATGTGAATTGAATAGGTTGAGGAAAAGTTGGAAGCAGAATAAATTTTTCTTCCTGTCAGATGACATTTCAGATACTCCAAACACATAAGGTGGGTTTTTTTTTCTACCTCTCCTTTGTTTTTCTTCCACTACAGAAGAGTGTAGTACAGAATTGTTCGGGGCATCAGCTGCTTTTTATGTTGAAACCTTTTATTTTGCCCATTTTCTTTTGAAACAGTATATTAAAAACGTGAGGCAATAGCTGTTTGATGTTTTCATGTTTAGTCCTGGAGTAAAGATAACTACCAAATTTGAAATGAGTAGCAGTGAATTCTTGTGTAGGCATATTCAGTTTTGATCATCCGTCAGCCTAGCAAATATCCTATCTGTTGGATATAAACCATGGTAAACATGGCCATATGCCTGCCGTGGTAGAGTAAACCTTTATACCATGAATTTTTGGCCTCAAGAATATACTTCAGGCAATTATCACATTACGTAAGCAAATTATTTACTCTCGTTAAGCTAGACGGAGGCCTCCATGTGAAGGCAAAACATGGCAGGATGAAATGTCTGTTTATACCAATTTGAAAACACTTTTATAGAAGCAAGGCTGCTGTTTTTTTTTTTTTTTTGTAGTAGACTTCTAACACACTTGGATATGCTAGCTTCCGTAAGCAAGTTTTCATGTCAGTGAAATATAGAACCTAAGCATATAGTGAAGTATATAGAACCTAAGCTTTACTCTGGATTGGTATCTCCTGGGGCTGCTATTGCTGCCTTTCACAGTGTGCCCCATCTTAAGGTTGTCTGTGGTGTATTACATGTGTCAAAAAAAAAAATCCTAACGCACTCCCCAGGTTACCACAGGGAGAACAATGTTGAATATTTGGCTGATATCACAAACATATTTTTTTATCATTTCCATTGAGCTTATAATGTGGAAAGTCTGTTTCATTCATATCTTATTTACGTATTCCATAACCCTGTGACTTAATTCCCAATTTATGCATGTACAACTGAGGCTTTGAGGCAGTACTTGTCCAAGGGTGTCCTTGACTATAGGGGTAACTGAATTTAGGTCTGAAGTCCCTGTCCTCTGGATCACACTGATGCCTTAACTCTGCATGACTCATTGTCTAGAATCCATTATAGCTGGGAAGTCTTATTCTGAATATTCAGTTGATGTAGATAGGAATTGCTGACTTTTCCTGGCTGTTAAACAACCTCTGTATTACTCTATATTGTTCTCATAGAATTAGACGTTCTGTTGCAAACTCTTAGCTGCAGTACCAGATAGCAGCCAGGATTGATACTGCTACTGCTTTCAGTGGTGCTTGAGCCCTGACACGTGGTCTCACATTGGCCGTCGAAACTGTTTTGCTATTGACTTTTTTTTATTATTAAGCAAGGAACAGATGTCTGAGTTGGACAGCCCTCTTAAACTGTTTACTTCAATGGACTGAAAATTTGGCAGAATCACCAGGAGATTGTTTTTATTTAAATTCACCAGCTTGAGAACATAAGAACATAAATAAAAGGGGTCATATAAATCTATGAGAAACTAGAATTTTTAAAAGTGGGAATGTCTTGGTTTGGGATTAGGGTGGTGTTTTGTTTTTTGTTTTTGTTTTCTTGTTTTGGAAACTCAGAAATTATCAATGTAACTGGAAATGTATTTACAGCTTAACCCCTTCATTTACATCCCCCCCCCACCAAATGGTCATGAATTGAAGTGAAAATCTCTACCACATCACTTCCTATTTCATCTACCTTTTCATATTAGATCAGCCTTCCCCAATTTAGTTTCCTCCTGATGTTTTGAACTACACTGGCTGGGAGATTTTGGATGTTGTAATCCAACACATCTGGAGGAAACTAAATTGGGGAAGGCTGATCTAATATGAAAAGGTAGATGAAATAGGAAGTGATGTGGTAGAGATTTGAAAGCTATGGTAGAGATTTGGGGAAGGGGGAAAGACGTTTCAAAAGTTCAGCGAAGGAGACATGGTAGGATAATTTATCTTTTTTATTTGTTTTCACACACACAATACTTCATTTTTACTTCATTTTATGAAGGTGACTTGTGCAGTTATAAAAGAATAAATAATAAAGTTACAGACTAAACCATTTTTTAAGTTACAGGCTAAACCATTTTATATGCTGAATTGATTTCTTTGTTACAGAAAGGCATTCATGAATGGAACTTTAGTGCTGATTCTATAAGAGGTGTAAGGTAAGGTTATTTATATTTATTTGCCTCTGGCATTTTTATCCCTATAGTGCTAAGAGTGGCATACTTGGGACCTATCCCATATTATCCTTGTAATAATTCTGTGCTTTGGTTGAGTGAGTATGTTTGATTCAAAATTAGATACCAAACTTAAAGCATGAGCAAGATTCCAAACTTGGCTTTCCTATTCTAATCTCAACACTTTACCTACCACATAGCACTGGTTCCTTTTTGTAATGTGCTTGAGAAAAAATGTGGTAGTGAAGCATGTATGGATTGCATATTTGAATGCTTTCTCTACCAAAAATGATCTGGGGAAGTTTGTAGTGAACACACACAATCAAACACATTCAAACACACAATCTCTACTTTCAGCCTGATGTGATACAAGTTGAGGAAAAGAAAGCCACTTGATTCCACGAATTATATAAAATGGCTCTCACACTCTGTAAATCAGCATTCCCCTATCTGGGGCCCTCCAGATGTGATGGGCTGCAACACCATAATTCCCAGCCAGCATTGGCCATGCTTGCTGGGAATTTGGGGAGTTGCAGTCCACGTTGGGGAAGGCTGCTGTAAATACTTCATTGCAAAATAGTTGTTTGAAAGTTCTTTATTCATATGGTAGAAGATTTCAGCTTGTATTTTTTTTATCATTTCTTAAAGACCAAACCAAAATTCATGTAGACATGTAAATATAACTAAAACTGAACTAATTATATTTTACTACAATATCAGGCATATTATATTTTACTACAATATATCTCAGAAAATTAGAAATTGGGTCTGACTACCTTTGTCTGGGTTAGAAAACTGCATCTGGTACTATATACCAAACCTTCAAGATAAAGTGCTTTCCTGAACACACTTTTGTAATGGATTTCAGACATTAAGAGCATATGGAAAAGCTTACCAACATTTTATTTTATATATATTCATTTTTTGTAAGCCTGTATGTACTTCCATAAAAACAGGATGACAAAAATACCACTTGGCAGGATTGCTTTCTGGGAAAAATTTATGCTAAGGAATGACTAATGTATGTTATGACTAATGTAGAGAAATGGCCAATAAAACATTTTCTTTAAAAGCATTGTTGAAAGCAGCATGTATAACCCATGATTAATAGTAGCTGTTCCTTTAGAAATGAGGGTGCCCTTTAAAAAATAAACATTAGCAGGATTTCTAAGGATCCTTTAAAGGTGTCATTGGATCCTGAATCAGGGCTTTTTGAATGACAGTGGACACTAGAGACGCTGCCTTCCCAGTAGTGTCCCTCTACGTGTGGCATCCCCTCCCTCAGTATTTTAAAAAAGACTTTCAAAACTGCTGTAAGACTTTCAAAACACCATAGACAAATTCTTAAAGCTTCTTTATTCCAGGCACTCACTAAAACTGAAACTAAAACCAACACTGGTACACTCTCTGTTCTTTTAAGGTTTATTATAATATCCTACTTTTGGTTTTATGCTTGTATTTTGTTCTCCACCTTGGATGGACTTGGTCCTGAAAGGCTTCTAAATAGTTAAATAAATAAAGTAAGTAAGTAAGTATAACCTCAGGCCAGGGGCCAAATCCAGTCCTCCTGGGATCCCAATCCATCCCTCGGGTTTACCAGGTGGTCATGTCCTTTCCCCCATACCATGTATTTGGTGGCTTCCCAGCTTTTGTGCTATTTTTCCCCATTCTAAAAGGTTGAGATTCTTCTCCTAAGGCTTACTTGCTGGCAATAAGGTTCTTAACCTAAAATACCCTGGTCATTTGGGGTATTTTGGCCCCACTCTTTTGCCTTCAGTCCTCCCACCCTGGACTGCGGCCTCCAGAACTTCTCTGAAATGGAGTTCAGCCCTCTAGCTGAAAGAGGTGGTGCTATTTAAATAAATAAATAAATAAATAAATAAATAATAATAATAATAATAATAATGCTAGCATAGGGCTTGTCTGCATGGGAACTTTCTGTAGTCCCAGTTTGAAGAGTTGGTGCTAAATTGAAAGTACTGGAAAGACAGGAAGCATCACATTATTGACTTCAGAACTTTGATGGCTCTGCATTGTCTCAGGTGGTGAGAGGAGCTCACTCTGTAATGATGGAAGCCCTTTCCAAGCACTAGAGGACAATTCAGACACTCTCAAGTCTCCTGACACTGACTAACCAGGGATATGTGATCTTCCATTCTGTTCGGAGCACTGGGATCTGGAGGGGGAGGCAAATCACATGTCTGTATTACAGCCCATGTCCTTAAAACAAAACGGGGGGTGGAGAATGAGATCATTTCTGTCCAGCATTATAACTCATTGACCCTATTCAGACAACACACTAAGCCACAGTGGTGTCGTGTTTCTCAAAAAACTCCTGCTTTCGATGGGAGGCAAATGATGGGAGGCAAATGACGAGGCTTGCTAAGTAATCTACAAAGCTTTTATTAAGCAACAAATATCTCTTCTACCTGAAGGGAGCCTAATCTCTTGGAAACTTCCCTCTAGGCAAAACAATGCAAACTAAGCAAGACAATTGTCCGCTCAAGAAAGAATAGGAAGCCCCTTCCCAAACACCTATAACTTCAGAGAGCCTAGTGCGGAGGCAGGTCCTCGGGCAATCTTAGTCAGACCGACCTTCTCACGCCTTCCTTCTGCTCTGCGTTTTAGCTTCTGGTGGACCTAGCATCAGCTAGCTTGTCGGGACGCTCTCCCCCGGAAGAAAGCTCACTTCCCACTGAGTGTGTAAAATTTGGCCTTGAGGAGATAAGCTCTGGAGAGGGCTGACTCCCAGCTGGGGCATCACCCGTGAGAGCTTCCTTCCCCACTGGTACAAGCTGGCTGGTGTCTGGCGCCGCTTCCTCTATTTCTGAATCTGATTCTGATTGATTACCTGAAACACCTTCTCCCAAAACAGGGGCAGTATGTGGTTAAGTGAAACATGACTTAACATGCCATGTGAACCATTCCTCACCATGGTGGCTACATAACCACAATTTAAACACACTCATAGGGTTAGTGGACTAACCATGGCTTAGTGTGTTGTATGAACAGGCTCGACATGGTCTTGTACAAAGGTTAATAAACCCAGTATTAATGGAAATACAGGCTTAATAGAAAATTGAGTCACTTTTTTAACCATTTGTATATAGAGTTACCTGTATTATCTTCAGTAAACTATATGCCTTTTTTATTGTCAACAACTGGTGTTAGTCCCAGAGATTAATTTTCCCATACTTAGATTAATAAAACACTTTATTAATCTGGTGTTTATGGCAGATAAGTCATGAATTTGATAATTGCTTCAATTTCATTCTTTTTTTTAAATTAGAAGTTTTATTAAGGATTAATTAATTATTGCACAGGTGTATAGCTATACAGGGAGATGCTCCCACCGATTTCACTGTTAAAAACTGTTGCCCCAGATACCGAAGTTCTGTGTTTTTCCTCATTCTGAATCTCCTGTGAAGCCGCCCCCAACCCATTAACACCTTCTTATCTTAATTGCTGCATTAATGCAAACCATCTGCTACATTTGTGCTTTTCCACCACGTTTCAGGTTGCTTGGGCTGCAGGATCTGAGATATGCAGTGATTCATATTTTCCAGAGCCTCTTTATTTGGGATCAATCTGACCAATTTGACAAAATGAGCGCCGTTTTTGGCAGAAAGGTTGAATAGAAAATAAATATTGTCCTTTTAATTAATAGTTTTTATTCAGTTTCCCACCTTTTCTTTTTAGATATAAACAACAAAAAAAGAAAAGGGGGAATAGAACTACAATGTCTCTGCGATATGTGGGGTTACAGTAATAGGTAGGTCAGAAGTTCTGTATTTATTTATTTATTATACTTTTAAACCACCTAATAACCCACATTCTCTGGACAATGTATAATACGTTAAAAACCTAAAATATAAACAATAAAATAATAATTAAAACAGCATATAATAAAAGCAAAATAAAATCAGCAGCAATAAATCAGCACTACAGCACATAAAACTATGATAAAACCATGTGCAATAAAAGTCTAGTAATCTAAAAGCACCAAAACGGGTTATTAAAATCCCTAAGAAAATAATAAGATCTTCACCAAGCACCATAATACCATAATATAGGCACCAGGTGAGCCTTTCTGGGGAGAACATTCCACAGGCAGGGTGCCACCCCTAAAAAGGCCTTTCCTCTTGAAGCCACCCATCTCACCTCATTTGGTGGGAGCACTTGGAGGGCCTCAAATGCTGATTAGTGTAAATAAATTGGTCAATACTTAGGCAAATAGTTACAAAGTATTTAAATGTACAAATTATTATATGCAGTCCAGATGTTGGAATAGGGGTCTAGGCAGAGCTGAGGATGATAATATATGTGCTTGAATACAGAGAGAGCCATGAGATTGTCAGTCCACTGAGTAATAAATGGTGAAAATCATTCCAAATCTCCTAGATTTCATAAAGGAATACTTGCCACCCATTTCCTTTGACCTTACAGATTGTATGGAGAGTAAGGCAGCTTTCCGGTGATGTGGGACACTCCAGTTTATTGTTCTACTCACCCACAAAATCTTGAATACCTAATTTATTTTATTTCTTTATTCAATAGATTTGTATACCGCTTACCATTTAAAAAAAACCTCTGGTGTACATTAAAACACAACTGATCTATAAAACCAAGTACTCATGATACCATAGTTTAGTGACTTTTAGTGATTAAAAAAACACACACAACAGGAAGGGAGGGAGAAGAAACACAAAACAAACCCACTTAAGGTAGTGAAGCATGAGGTTACCAATCCAGAAAAAGTTGGTTACACTTAAATCAATCGGACAGGTAAATTATGCTACTTAATTAATTGCCACTAATTTTGATGGGACTTAAAGTATGAATAACAGTGCAAGCGTAATTGAGTTCAGTTGGACTTACTCCCAAGTAATTAGTTTGCAGCCACTCAGTATGAAATGGCACAGTGTAGGAAGAAAGGTTTTTTGATTTTTTACTTTTGGGGTCATCCATTACGTAGGGATGTACAGGAATTTCAGTTCCGTTCGTTAAGCATCAGAACATGCGCCATTCATACCATACCATTACCAGAATGTATTTTTCGGGCAAATCTTGTATATTACTGAGCTTGTGAACACAAAATGTGCACACTAGAAAAATGTGCACATTTAAAATGCACATTTTGAAAACAATAATTTTCATGCTTTTGTCAGTAGGGTGGGAGGGAGTGTACATTTAGGTGTGCACTTTTCTAGTTCAAACAACAACAAAAAGCTCACATTCAGGAATGGGAATGAGTTGGGCCAAGCTTGAAGGTGGAATTTGGAGAACCTTGTCAAGTTCTAGCCTGACGGATCCTCCCATCTCTATTACCACAAATCTGTAAGAGACATAATGAGTAGAACAGTTTTTCTTGCTGTTTGCCAGGCTCCTTTCCAAATATGTGTTTCATAACATTAATTACACAGCAGCTGTTATTCAGTGGTGGTGCTTTTGCTATCCTTAAAAAGGTGGGGGGGATGTGATTTTTAAGTTTGTGCTGAGATGCCCACCAATGGCTTTTTCAGTTCAGAATGTAGTAAGATTCATGCGTTGGGAAATGGGCATATGGTGGTTCTTAGAGGCTAACAATCCACAGTCTTAGGGTTCAATCTTCATGGAAAAGACCAAAAAAGCAAGCAGACAAGGTGCCTGCAAGTCCAGGGACATGGAGCAGAAAGACGAGATTCTATTGGCAGACATTCTCAACAGGCCCCACTGAAAAATGCAAAGTGCACTTACTAATGGACCATAGTTATATCTTGATTTCATGGCAACACATGTCAGAAAGAGCTATTTTCCTCATAGGTGTTATTTCTGCCAAAATACGTTGGCCTCCTTCTAGGAGAACTGTGTTTATTACAGGGAACAGCTGATCCATCTGGTCCATGTTGCAAAAAATAAGAGCTTTGCTACACATGGTGTTTCCCCCCCCCACTTATTATTACCTATTCGTGGTTGTTTACAGGTTGTTTAGATGACATCATGATGTTCCAGTCTCACTTTTGTTTTTAAACACCACTTTCGTTGACTTTTTATAGAGCAGGGAAAATACGGTATTATTTAAAGAAAGTGAAATAATATGCTTTTTCCAAATATTCAGAATATTTGTGCTATTCTTTTATACCACAGTGCCACCTAGAGGTTATGTAGCAGAAAAGCAGGAAAGGAAACTCTTTGTGTAGTACTCAGTTCTCAATTCTGTAATGAAACAGAAAGTAGATGCAGCAGCTTAACAGCCTCATGTAGAACAGGTCATAATGGTTAATGGAAATTTGTGTGTGCTCATCATGACATTGTGTTAACTGAAGAGCTTTATCTTTAGACAAATGCTCATGGATGGTTTTCTGTAATAGACAATTTTGCTGAATGATTGAGATCCAGGCCCTTTTTAGTTATGTCAAGCTTTTTCTATTATGCTATCATTTGCATTTAACATATCGAAGGATTTTTTGGTACCACACTTGTAAAGGCATATAGGACATTCACTTTAATTATGCAACTCTTATTATCCTCCTCCTTCCATGAAATCTGCATGCATTTGTCTAAATTTTCTTAATTTTTTTTTTTTAAATACCAATTCCTCTGGAGCGCCTTTTCACTGGAGAAATCATAGTTGTATCCTTATAAAAGAATCTGTTTTCTTGTTGAAATACAAAGACTGCTTGAAGCATAGAATCATTGAATCAGTAACCCATGCTAACTTTGCTTCTCTTTCAGCATTTCAAAATTTGAAGAAAGATGCTGTTTCCTGTATGTACTGCACAATTCAGATGACTTTCAAATCTATTTCTGTACAGAACATCACTGCAAAAAGTATGTGCTGGTCAATATCCAGCATTTAAAACATGTTTCTTTTAATGTGCCATGTACACAGCTTGCATGGGGTGATATTATGAACTACTGCTGCTTAGTAACTTAGCCTCAGCTTGTGAGATTGTCTTTGGCCAATTGTGTTCAACCTGTTCATGAGACGTGTATACATGACATGTGTCTATACCAGAGTTGTCACACTGTATAACATCAAATTGACACCAACACTTAAAGTAGAGATAAGAGATATTATTAAGCAATTTTATTGGGAATATACTAGCATATTCTTTTTCAATCTAAGCGTACTGTTCCATGCATTACACAGAATAAGAGGGTAGAGGTGGTAGAATTCTGGCCTCTACCACTTCAGATGGGGGTGTGTGTCATTTTTTTTAAATCCCCCTTTAAAAACAACAACAACAACAACCCTGCATGTATAACTCAACCCCCACAAGAGAGGGATACACAAAACCTTACTAAGTGATAACAGGGATGTTTATTTTTTACATGGGGCAGCATTAAAAAAATGATTTTCTCCCACACCCCAATATACTTGCAGTTTTTAGTATTATCTAGAATTCCATCTGGTCAGTCTATCGTTTCATTCCATATAGTGTGTAGAATACCTCCTTGATGGAAATTGGACTGGTCAAAGAAAAATAATCAACATTCTAAAAAACAATAGTAGCAGAGGTTAAGCTGTGCTTGCTGGTGAATTGATTAGCATTTATAAGCCAAAGGCAAACATTCTATGATGCTTATGAAGTGATGTTTATTAGGGAGACTTACAAAATTCTACCCATTAAATTTCTCCATGGTTTTTGAGGATCTGAATTACCTAGTTTGATTACAGAGTGGCATTAATGTATTAGGCAAAATGCCACTCTTAACATTTTGATTTATAGGGTTTGTTCAAATGCCACATTTTCCAGTTTGCATCTCCCCATACCTTCTGTTTAGCAACGTGCAAGATTGCACGTACACAACGCATTAAAATACTGTGGAAAAAAGAACCTTGGTGCAATCACGCATTCACATCAAGATTCCTTTTTGGGGTGTGCTGTAATAACAGCACATATGTACAATCACGCTGTAAAACACAATGCTAATGTGGTAGCACAATTGCGTTAATTAAATATTGAGTATTTTAAAGCCATTTTTAGGACTGCACCATCCCAAAGTGACTTAAACACTGAAGTGCGAGATAAGGTACAATTTAAAGGTAATCCCATCAGAACAGACATCCGGAATTCCTTGCTGTAGCGGCTCTGCCAACACATGGTATCAATCAAAAGCAGTAGTCTAGTTTAGAGATAACCCCAGCATGAGTAGCCATGGCCAGATCTGATTACTCTGCAGATTGCATCAAAATTCCTTTTGTCATGATGTATAAGCAGTGTGCTTGTGTGCTCCTACGCATTACTAACCTGTAAGGAAAAACAAATACAAACTAAATCTGGAAGGCAGGCATAACAGAATATGGAGCAACCCACAGAACTATAAAGAAACAGAGGGGCTCGTCACACAACACGCTAGCCCACACTCAGTGGTTGAATGTGGGTTCTTTTGAACTGTAAATTTTTTGTTGAACGTGGGTTAGCGTGTTGTCTGAACGCAGCATATTTACCACAGGATGGGTTATTGTGTTGTCTGAATGCAGCCAGGGTGGCTTGTTAACCACTCTGAACAATCCAACAACAAACCATGTGTTCTCAAGGTGGCTTGTTCAAGAAAAATAAGCCACACTGCATGTTTAACAAGCCACCCTGGCCGTGTTCAATCAACACAATAACCCTTGGTTCAACAAACCCACAATTCAAAATAACCACACTCAATCGTTGAATGTGAGATAGTGTGTTGTGTGAACAGCCCCCAGATGGGTGAAATGTTTAGCTGTGATGTAATTAGGAAAGATGATTTGTACTAGGAAATACAATCTTATTAGCCTATGAACATGGGATTATCTTGAACTGTATGTATCAATACTAAAGACCATTTATTGAGTGGGGAGAGAAAATGGAAGATAAAAACATGATGCACATAGAATATAGTCATAAGCAACTAAAAAGAGGTGTTAACCATTACGTTTCCTTCCTTCTGTTGTAAATTATCATTTTCTTTTATATGATTTTTTGGCAGATTTTTTGAAATGGTTAATAGTATCACTGAAGAAATAGGAAAAAACACAGAGGAAGGGGAATGCGATGGAGATGCTCTGGAGGTAACGGAAGTCTTGCGTTGTTGCTAATTTTCACACTTTTGGATACTGCAATCTTTGAGGTAGATTTTTAACAATTTTAACTCTCAAATATTATGATGGGCATGTCCAAGAACAGAGTGTTTCCACTCACAAAAATCTTATTCTTCAAAATGAGAGATTTGTATTTCTTAAGTCGTTAAGTAGCTTGATTAACCTCAGAAGCATTGTTTAAAAAGGCAAGCAAAATTTCCCATCACTTTAATATGGAAAGATTTGCCTGAAGTTCAGACTCAGATTAACAACTGCTCAGACTGTCTTGTAACAGCTAAAGCCATTTGCCCCTCAAACATTATTCTATTGCTTTTTCCCTTGTAAACTTTTAGATTCCCTTCTCTCTCTCTCTCTCTCTCTCTCTCTCTCTCTCTCTCTCTCTCAGTACACACAACATAGCGAGACAGACAGATCAGGCTAACAACTACTACTTCTTTCCTACCTTATACATTCCCTGCACTGTTCATATACTGAACGCTATCTGCCTCCTGGATTCTACATATCCCCTCTCTCTGCACTCATTTATTTCTAGCCTGAATCACATGGGTCTGCAGCCATCAAGATTTGAAACCTCACATCTCTTGTCCAGCAATCTTGGCAGTGTCATAAACTCATTGCAAAAAATGTGAGCTATAATGGTTTCTAGCAGGGATGAAGTTTGCCATCTGGCCCCTGGAGCCTCCATGGATTCCTCTGGGGGTGGGGCTTGGCCTCCAAATCCCCTCCTCCCCCTCCCCAGGAATCCCTGCTCGGATCTGTGATCAGAGATAAGTGGGGATTCTCCTGCACACTCAGAGAACTCTCCACTGTTATCTCCAATCACAGATTTAAGATAGCAATGGGGATGCAATGGAGGGGGACTTTGCTTGCACAGGAAGGAGTAGGCACTCTTCCCAACACTGGCTAAGTCATATGCTAAGCACTGCCTGTGTCCCTTTCACTGGGCTGAAGAAATGCAAAATGGGCCTGGCAATCCTACTGCTGTCATGTAGCCTGTGGAAGGCCTGCTGGAGGGCAACATGTTCCCCACCTCTGGTTTATAGGGCTGTTACAGACACAGAAATAGTAATAATTAACAGACAGCCTGATTTGGCAAAGCCCATCATGTCTGTCTAGAATACCACCATGAGCGAGAAAGAGATAATAATAATTTGCAAAGATTGATCTAATATATGAAGTTCTACTGGATTATTTATGCAATTCATCATTTGGCATTGTTTCATTTTATCTGTGATAATTTTGTTGGTATTTTAGCAGTTATCACCTGAGAACTTGGTGTGGGCAAAGATCTTTCTTCTACTTTGCACCTTTAAGCATCTCCAGCAAATCCATCACGTTCTAGATTTCTGCAGAATAACTGCAAAAGTCAAGCCATATATTGTTAATATCATCAGTTGGTGTGGTTGCTACCGACATGTATCTCTCCTTTGTATCTCAATGATGATTTATTAAAAGAAATCAATTGAATCTTTCTTTAACTGCTGACTGCTACTTTCATGGAGTCAGAAACTGAACACAATGCAAGATGCACTATTTTACTAGGTGTAACCAGAGAGATGTATGGGTCAGTGGCAGCTACACAGTTCCCATAGCATATAGTTACACTCTCAGATTGATATCTTCTTGTTAAACTCCTATAGCTGACCTAGGAAGGCTAATTAGTCATTGAAGGGTGTGATATAAAATTTTAGAAATAAATAAATAAAAATACTATGTTTGGAAGATATGGATGCCTGCAATGGCAAAAAATAAAATTAAATTAAAAAAATTAAAAATCCATGCTGACAATGATTTCATTCAGATAGGATTTCACTTCTCCTGGTATGAAGTGTCATTAGATCACTTCCTGCTACAAGATAATGTTTACATAAGATATGTACCAGAATCACAAAGCTCTTTGTTTTGCTGTATCTCTGTCGTAGTTTGACTACGAATATGATGAAAATGGTGAGCGAGTCATTCTCGGAAAAGGCACTTACGGTGTAGTTTATGCAGGACGAGATCTGAGCAATCAAGTCAGAATTGCCATTAAAGAAATCCCAGAAAGAGATAGCAGGTATAGTAATGGTCAAACTTGATAAATACTGCTGTGTTTACAGTTCTGCAATAAATCCACTGGTTTAATTATGGTATTTCTCCAAAAATCACTAGCAGCTTTCCGTAGGTCCTTGTATGCTTTACATTCTCAAACCTTGTCCCTGTAGGTCAGCATTCCTCAACATGGTGCAGGGGAATGGTTGGGAGGAGCAAGGACCAGGGAAAGGGTTAAGCATTTCCAATCTCCAAATTGTCCTCTCCTGCAGCAGCTTTTGTCTTAACAATGTTAGAGAACGTTGCATTTAATGTTAGTTCAAAACGCTTGCGATATACTGTCATACGTAATTTTGGGAAATGAAGTAAAGCTTCCCATAGCAAAGGAATGGTGAGGTTAATCTACTCACATCTACAATGCTATTTTTAATTACTTATATACTGTTCACAGTAAACAGTGAACAACCGGTCATATGAACAGGTATGGAGGTTGCAAAAGTTGGCTGCTACTGTATCATTGAAACAGACTCCATGGCTCAACGTTACTGTAAAAGCACAGAAAATATGCAGCCAGATAGGATATGCAGGTGGACACTGACTGGAAATTGAACATCTCTCAGTGAAGAGGAAGAAATGTTATTGCACCTAAGGCAAACATCCATAGTTGACATATCCTATAAACCCCCACTTTAAAAGCTTTTCATGTAGGTTGGATTATTCAACCAAAGAGATAAGCTTGAATGTTATTTTTTATTTCATTTTTCTGTGCTGGTGGGATGGTTGATTCATTTAGCCTTCATGCTTTCTGACTGCCTGTTTGTTCTGCATTATCATTTAGTTAGGGAACCTATTTCCTTTTCACAAACATTGCTTGGGCAATTTCCTGTGTCATTTTACATGAAAGTTTGTGTGATCAAAATTGCTGTCACAGGTTATATTGCAGCATTGCAACATACTGAACTAGATACAGTGAAAAATTATGCTTCCAACTTTCCAAAGTGTCCCTTTCTTCTAGGTATTCCCAGCCTCTACATGAAGAAATAGCTTTACATAAGCACCTTAAACACAAAAATATTGTCCAGTACCTTGGCTCTTTTAGTGAAGATGGATTCATTAAAATATTCATGGAACAGGTACCAGGAGGTAAGAGGCTTTAGATATAGCTTTCTTTTGGGATATTCTTCATCCCTATGCAAGAAAAATATATACAGATCATGGAACTTAAATTTTTTCCAGACTCGACATGAGGGTATGTTATCTTCTCTGAAACAGAGAATGCAGAAGTGTTAACACCCTGTCATATGTTCAGTGAATGTGTGAGGAGTGAGTGAGATCATGCGTGCTAGCTAATATGCCCAGTGGCCACATTTCTTTAGTAGCCATGTGTTCAGCATTAGTAAGAAAAGGTCCTGTGTGTGTACGGTTCTTCTGCAATTTTGGGAATCCAGGATTCGCAATCACAAGGAAAAGCCCTTTATACATAGAACACTTTATCATTAATGTCAGAAGTGTGGCCACCAAGGTGATTGGGGTAGGGGGAGCAGCAGTCATGGTCTGGATTCCCCCACACACCCCTTCAGTGTATACATATCAAGTGAGAATGTCTACACACACATTTTGTTGGAGAAATCTATCTCTCCCTCCCCCCATTTTTTTTTTTGCCCAAAGTGCTACATACAGGGAGTCTACTTTCTGACCAATTTTTTTTTATCAAAATCCAAGAGGCTGGGGGACGTGCCCCCTACATTCCTGGGATAATAAACTCTACTTGGATCACTTCCTGAATGGATTTTCAGATATAACATGCAGCAAATCAGTATGAATACACTTCATGACCTTGGATTTTGTGGCTCTGTCTATAACTGGTTTGCCTCCTATCCAGCGGGTCGCTCTTTCAGCGTGTTGACTAATGGCAGCTCGTCTTCCTCCTTTCCCCTTTCAGTAGGGGTTCCGCAAGGCTCGGTGCTTGGCCCCTTGTTGTTTTCCTTATACATGTTGCCCTTGGGCAAGCTTATTCAATCTCATGGTCTCCAATATCATCTGTACGCCGATGATACACAACTATATCTGTCATCTCCGGAACTTTCTCCTGATGTTCACGATCGTATCTCGGCATGTCTTTCAGATATCTCAGCTTGGCTGCTTCATCGTCGCTTGAAACTTAACATGGCAAAGACTGAATTGCTTGTTTTTCCTCCTAGACCTTCTCCTCATCTCTCATTCTCTCTTACTGTCAATGATGTTACGCTTACTCCGGTCAAGGAAGCTCGTAGCCTTGGCTTTATATTTGACTCCTCGCTCTCCTTTATTCCTCATATTGAGGCAGTAGCTAAATCTTGTCGTTTTTTCCTGTATAATATTGCCAGGATTCGATCATTTTTGTCTGTCTCTTCTGCCAAGACACTTGTTCATGCACTGGTTATTTCACGGTTGGACTACTGCAACCTTCTTCTCTCTGGCCTTCCTTCTTCTCACATCAGTCCGTTGGTTTCTGTTCAACACTCTGCCGCAAAGATCATCTTCTTGGCTCGCCGCTCTGACCATGTTACTCTGCTTCTGAAATCTCTTCATTGGCTTCCAATTCACTTCAGAATCCAATATAAACTTCTCCTGTTGACCTTCAAAGCTTTTCACGGTCTAGCTCCTTCCTATCTCTCCTCTCTCATCTCACACTATTGCCCCGCTCGTGCTCTTCGCTCCTCTGATGCCATGTTTCTCGCCTGCCCAAGGGTCTCTACTTCCCTTGCTCGGCTTCGTCCATTTTCGTCTGCTGCCCCTTACGCCTGGAACGCTCTTCCAGAACATTTGAGAACTACAAGTTCAACCGTAGCTTTTAAAGCTCAACTAAAAACTTTTCTTTTTCCTAAAGCTTTTAAAACTTGATGTTGTGCAGACTTCTACCGCTACTTTCTACTGTTAGTTTTACCCTACCCTGTGCCTGCTTACCCTACCCTGTACCTGTTGGCATTCTCTTCCCCTCCTTATTGTTTTACTATGATTTTATTAGATTGTAAGCCTATGCGGCAGGGTCTTGCTATTTACTGTTTTACTCTGTACAGCACCATGTACATTGATGGTGCTATATAAATAAATAAATAATAATAATAATAATAATAATAATAATAATAATAAGTATGTCTGAATTGACCACTGAGCAGAGTTCTTGCTTCAACCCAGACTGCACCCACCTATTTTGCTACCTGTGACTCATTTATCACAAATGCACAAATTAAGGAAGAGAGAGTAGTTCTGGAGAAGGAACTTTTTTTGTTCTCCCTAACCTGGGTTAATTGTTAATGAGCAACAGAGATTTGTTTTTCTTCTAACTTCTAATAGTCTGATATGACCTAAACTGACACAGACCTAAGATCTTTGGAGTAGAATAAGAAATGTGTTCTCATTTTATATTAATATTAACAAGAAAAGACATATTGATATATTATTTTACATAATTTGAAGAATTTTCAGTTTTTGAGATGTTTGTATTACTATAAATATTGCTCCCTTTTTATTCAGTAAATATAGATACCATTTGTTTCAATTAAATACTACTGCTATTGTTATTATTAGTATTATTATCACCTTCCTTAGTTGAAAGGCATTTTCATTGACATTATCCACATATTACAGGCAGCCTTTCTGCTCTTCTGAGATCAAAATGGGGACCATTAAAAGATAATGAACAGACCATTGGTTTTTATACCAAACAAATTCTTGAAGGATTAAAATACCTCCATGATAATCAAATAGTGCATCGAGACATAAAGGTGGGAAATTTACTCTGAATTATAAATGTTAATTTCTTTGTGAAAAGGATTAGAATCATGTTATTGGGTGCAAAGCGATCTTAACTTTTCTTTGAAGCAAATGAAAACCATCATAAACAGCAGGGAACATTAGTACACTGAGGTGCAGTATCTGGAGTGGAGGAGAATTAGATTCAGTTCTCAGGCTTATGAAGACAACTGATCCAGTGTGGTAGAATAGTTGGAATTCTTGATGGGAGATAAAATCCTTTCTCAGCTGTGGGCTCAGTTACTGACTTTACATAAGGCACAGTCTCTTTGACTCATGTCCTCTAAAAATGGGAGTTTGGGGCTTGCCTGAATTATTTCTCTAGATAGATATATCTAAAGAAGCATGTATTCACAAGGCTGTGGAAGGGATGTTTTAAAGACATCTCTTGCGGATTTTTAATAACAAGTCATCTGCCCAATGTTCATTTAGGTAAAAGCTGACTTGCCTCAATGGTGATGAATGGATTAATTTGTTTGAACAAAGCAAAGCCACACATTCTTCAAAATTTTGAATTTTTTTGAATTACCTCATTTTTATTGTATTTTTTTAACATAATATAGCTAGATGGTAGACCCATAGGTACTATTTCAGTTTCATGAATGAAGCTTCAGTGAACTAGAAATGTAGTGTAGCAACACCCACTTATTATTATTATTTTTTTAGCCTACTGTGAAGCATTTCATCATGCGTTTTAGCTGCAAGCTTTTTCACAACATCAGCTATAAAATAAAATAACAATCCAAAATGTTCTCTCCTCCAGGGTGACAATGTACTTATCAACACATACAGTGGAGTGCTAAAGATTTCAGATTTTGGAACATCCAAGAGGCTTGCTGGAATAAATCCGTGCACTGAAACATTTACAGGTATGTTTCTAAAGTACATTGTAGAGCGTCCTAATTTTAAAGTAAAAAAATATCTAAGTTAGATATCAGCCTTCAGAATTCCCAGTAACTTTTAGTTTCTGTTAGAGAAAACTATACCTTTGGTGATTCAGTTATGTTCATATTGTGAAAAGGATACCACTGTACAAAGTGAGTCAGGAACCCTGATGTGGGCTGAGATCCTGATCACATATTGACTTGAGAAGTTCCATTGAAGTAATTACGAAATGTGTTCAAGAGTGCATGTTTATTCATTAACCAAGTTCTTGGCATCCCATAAGTAGTAACAGTTTGCTTGGGTTATAAACAGAGCAATTTCCTCCATTGTTATCACCAACATTCCTAGTTTCTGAATCAAGGGAAGTCCAGACTGTTGCAGTTAGCTGACCTTCTTTATTATACAGAGACATTGTGATCCAGCTAACGGCAAAATGTATGCATATCCTTAGCTGAGTGAGGAATTGTGTGCATTCTAATACCTTGTGCAGTCTAGCATCCAAGAGCACCATGCAAGCATAGATACTTGGATAGTAGCATCTTTCAGTACTTTTTATATATATATATATATATAAAATAGAACTAGTATAAAAGTAAGCTTAAACCAATGGAGATCCAAAATAGATTAACAGCAGTTTAAGTTGGGTATTCACATAAAAGCAGCCTTTCCTAACTTTGGGTCTCCCACTGTTGGGTCTCCCACTACATCTCCCATCGCTAGCTAGCTTGGTTAGTGGACATGCTGGTTGGGGATTATGAAAACTGTAGTCTAACAGCATATGTAGATCCAGTAGAAGCTATTGGGTCCAATTTTGGTGAAGCTGTGAATCCATTCTGGGTTTCAGTCAGAACCTACCAGAACACTAGAGGAGTTCTCCAAGATTCTTAACCTATCTTGGGGTTGGGGTTCAACACCTTGGATAGTTCCTTGTCCTGACTGAAACCCAGAATGGATTCACAGCCCCACTGAAATCAGTGCTGTCAGCTTCCGCTGTGTGGAGCCGAGTTTGTGAAAGGCTGAATTAGAGTGTTGGACAAGAACTAGGTTCAAATCCTCAGCCAGCCATGAAGCTAACTGGCTGACCTTTGGCCAGTACTGTCAGCCTAATTTACTTCACAGAGTTCTTGTGGGGTCAAAATGGATTGAGGAGAGCCATGCATGTTCCCTTGAGCTCCTTGGAAAAAACCTGACAAAATAAATGTAATAAATACAGAAACAAATATGTAACAATAGCAGCAAGATAACTGAGAGCTGCCAGAGGTAGTGTCTAAAAACTGCACTATGAACTATGAAGTTCCTGGAACTAATCTCATATCTGGCATGAACTCACTAGGTGGTTTTAGGTCAGGGGTAGGAGACCTTAAGCCCAAAGGCCAAATCCAACCCTCTGGGGTTCCCCAGATGGCAACACACCTTTTCTCCAAACCACCAATTGGGGGTTTCCTGGCTTTTTTTTTGCCATTGTAACAGGTTAAAACACCTCTCCTAAGATTTAGTTACAGGCAGCAATTGAATTTTTCTTTGGGCTGAAGGAGGTTCCCTACCCCTTACACTGTTATTCAAAGCTTTCTTGTGCCTGCATTGCAAAGAAAGGCAGAGTATTAATGTTATTATAACTAAATAACTCCAAGCCTCTCACCATGCTCCCATATATAAATAGAGCCAATGTGGTTGCCCTATCAGGGATTTTTGAGATAATGGCCTGCTTCAGACTTAACCATCTGCATCTAATAAACCATGGTTCATCGGACCAAGTCAAGCATTGTGCCCATGTTCTCCTTTCTTCTTTCTCTTGTGCGCCCTACAAAACACTTCAGAGGTTTATTAAGCCACTGTTCCCTGGTTCAGATGTAATGAGAAATTGTGGTTTAATAAACCGTGATAGAAGCACTAAGCCAGGCACATAAGGGAAGGGGCAAGGATGGAGCATAGGAACAAAATTCATTCTCAGTCTAATAAACCATGGTTTATTAGGTGAAAATCAACAGGTCTGATCCAAGCCAATGCAGATGAAATGCTTTGAACACTCTGAAGTGCTACAGAAATGGTATGTGCCATTGCAAAAATATTCTGATGACATCTGTGGGATTTTAACTGTGTGTCTTGTTTCAATTTTAACTGTTGATCAAAGAAATTTCTGCCTAAATGAAATAAATCTCTGTTTTTAACAGGTACTCTTCAGTATATGGCACCAGAAATAATTGATAAAGGACCAAGAGGTTATGGAAAGGCTGCAGATATCTGGTCCTTAGGATGCACAATTATTGAAATGGCCACAGGGAAACCTCCATTTTATGAACTAGGCGAGCCACAGGCAGCAATGTTTAAGGTCAGATTATATTTATAAGTGCCAGGTTTTTGTAAAAGAAAAGCTATCTTAACTAACTGAAAAGCTGATCTGGAGAAGAACCATGAGCTGATACACTGGTTTGCAGTGTGGGTGGGTGGATTTTGAAGTGATGATTCAGGTGAACAGGAAGGTACTTCAAATAAAAAAGAATGCTAAAATGTTAGATTGCCTTTTAAAACGAATTCGTCTCAGAGAATTAAAAACCATTTCAGGTAAAACTGAGAAATGACAATTACTGCTGATTCTGTTTAATGTTGCATTTGAAGTAGAAGACTTCCCTCCATGATAAAAGTACTGATTGTTTCCCCACCCGCCTGGATTTATCAGGTTGGAATGTTCAAAATTCATCCTGAGATTCCTGAATCCATGTCCGGAGAGGCAAAGGCTTTCCTGCTGCGCTGTTTTGAACCAGATCCAGACAAGAGAACCTGCGCTAACGAGCTTCTTGTAGATGACTTCTTAAAAGTCACAAGCAAAAAGAGGAAGTCCCAATCAAAGCTAACAGGTAAACACGTATTTAAGTCTAATTGGGATCAACTGCTTTACTGATGACAGCTCTGCGGAGAATATAAATACACAGTTTATTAAGGGCTTTCCGATATCATATGGCTTTCAAATATCAATTTTCATTCATATTGTCTAAAAAATGCTTTTAGAATGTTGAATGTTGGGTTATTTTAATTTTGATTCTCTTTAAAAGCAGTGGGACTTACAACTAAGTCTATTGGGCCACTATCCAACGGTGTCATTTTGCACACTCAAATAGCTCTAGCGAAGCTCCACTGAATCTTTCTGTTGTACAGGTTGTGCAAGCAGTTGTATAACTGGTTGTGCAAGTCTAATGCACAACTGCAATATCCTTTAATAGGATTCTCCTCTGGAGCACATTCAAAATCTAGTTTCTGCTAATGCAATGTCATTTCCTAACAGAATGACACAGTTTGATACTGCTTTTGATATTTCACTGGAAACTAGCTGTGTGACTAATGTTAATTGATTTGGGGCTTAAATATTACATCGTTTTTTAAAATGTTCTTTAAACCATACATAAGAAAATGGTGTACTATAGTCTGTTAACCTTTTATTTATTGTATTTAATGATTCAAATTCCCTGTTTCCAGTTCAAATTACCTGCTTCATAAATGAATCCTGTATGTTTTTAATGCATTTATTTTATTTTCGCAGCACTCTCAGTTGGATCAAATGGTGAGATTTCCATTTAGATCTTTATACTCATTTATACTCTTACAAAATCTACAAATATTCTAAAACATAAAGAATAAGAATGTTTATATAGTCATAAGCTACCACAATTGCATTTTCAAATCAAGCAGAGAAAATCAAAGATATTCACTGTTCTATTATTTATATTTATTTATTTATTTATTTATTACATTTCTATACCGCCCAATAGCCGGAGCTCTCTGGGCGGTTCACAAATATTATGAATGCTCTTTATAGGCAAAGTCCAACAACACATCCCCTTGCATAATAGGAGTTTCTCTTCTTCTCCTTGCTGCCTGATTTGGTCTGGAGGGTCCCCCAATCCTCTCAAGCAGATTTGAGGGACTTCAGGAGGGAGGGGAAATTTGCTCTACTAATGGTGTCTTGCTCCACTGGTAGAAGGACACCATTAAAGCATTACCATCCTAAAGCTGCAACTCTGTGCATATGAATCAAGAATTCAGTTTCGCTGAATTCAGGGTAACTTACTTTCAGACTAGCAGGTTTAGGATCCAGTTCTAGAAGTGTTGTCTTCATCCATTTGTTAAAATAATTCTTTGAAAATTAATTTTATATGTTTTTTATATATAGCTATACAAAAAGATTATAAATACCACTGTTCTGTCTCATTCAATAATATATCCTTTCTACAAACACAGTGATCCCTTATATCAGGCTAATGCAGTTCTCAGAGTTGTGCATGCGGAAGGAGTATGGGATTTCCCTAAAGCATAATGAGCCATTTCTTCCCCCACCCCGCAATCAGCTTTCTTTGGATACAGCTCCGTGTATCCAACCATTATCTCTCCTCCCATAGACCCCAGCACACAGGCTACGTCTGCTAGGCACACTGGAGGGGATGGAATATGCCCAGTGATTATTATAATTTGCTTTCTGTATAAGGTTTAATTACACTAATTCTCTGGTTTCCCCCACTTCCCGGAGCAGAATATCTTCGAAGCATATCCCTGCCTGTGCCTGTTCTCGTGGAAGATACAAGCAGTAGCAGCGAATATGGTTCCATTTCACCTGACACTGAATTAAAGCTTGACCCATTCTCTTTTAAAATGAGAGCCAAATCCTGTGGAGACAAGGATGCCAAAGGGCTTAGGTCTCTTTTTCTAAGGTAAATGTCTACCTAATGTTCATGTTAGTTTATGAAAAAGAAAATAACGTTTTTTTTCTCATGTAAATTTTAATTGTTTCCAATGTTAAATATCCGCAGCATCCCAGATGAGAATTTTGAGGACCACAGTGCTCCTCCTTCACCTGATGAGAAGGATTCTGGCTTCTTCATGCTCAAAAAGGATAGCGAGCGAAGAGCCACCCTCCATAGAATCCTCACAGAGGACCAGGATAAGGTGGTGAGAAATTTGATGGAAGCCTTAGCTCAGGTAAAGAAATACATGTGCTATGTTTTGCATAGAATATTTTTAAAATACATATTTGGGCCCAGAGTTTATGATCACAACACAAGCCTATCACAAATGGCAAGATTTTGCAACATTGCAGTAATATTCTGGGGCATTTGTTTAGGAGTCAGTAATTCAGAAGCTATCAGATGATGGTCTGGAGATTATTGTAGTGGGGAAATGCAGTTAAATGAAGACTTATGCTGCAGTGCTACACACGCTAACTTGAAAGTACATCTCATTGAACTTAGTAGAACTTACTTCTGAGTAGACTTTTGTACGATTGCACTGCGTGTAAGGCAACCTAGAATTCTGCATAACAAGTACCCAAATGCTGAAAAATAAGTGTGATCTAATTATCCAAGGCAGAAATATTTTTTCTAAATAATATTTGTCAGAAATAACTGATTTAAAGAAGATGTAAAAGTAGAAACTTAGATGAATAAAAAACTGTATGGCATGCATAAGCCCAACATGAATTCTCCTCAGGTTACTACATCTCTAATAAATGGTGTATAGGTGTTTTGGAGCTTTTTCCTTCAGTAACAAGGACTAGAAGTTTAAAATGAAAGCAGAAACTGAATACTAGAAAGCTAAATAATGTAGATTTGTAGAAAGCAAAATGAACCGTTCTATCAAAATATGTATCCCTAATGTAGTGACAAATAATTCCTTATGTGTTCAGAGACTGTAGTTTGACTTAAAAACAGAAATACAAGAATGTTTGTGCTATTTTTGTTTATCTTATATAAACGCATACAGACACAGGTGTGCTTTAATATTGTAATATTTTAAACATGAAGACAAAGATTGTACTTCCAGATAGAGGACTCCTAGTGCTGCCGATTAGAAGGCATTGTGCAGCAATTCTGTCTTCTTTTTCCTTAATGGATTTTCTTTGACAAGGAAAGGGATAGAAGAAATAGTAGGGGAAACTGGTAGAGCCACACCTGAAACGTCTGGACCGGCCATAAAATTCCATTAATTGGATGCCCTCAAAGCCTCATCCGGAAACACCCTTAGATTATTTTATCAACCCTGTAAATAGAGGTCAAAATGAATTGAGGAGTTCTATCCAGGTAGCCAGACACTGTGTGCTCACTGTAAACGATTCAAAAGACCCACAATGCTTTTTAATGCGCCTGCCTCACACCTTCATGGAAAATATATTCACAGAAAATATATTCAAGCTTCTCCGTCTTAGCTGAGAAGTTCAGAGTATAAATTTCAAAGTGTAAATGAGATGTGTCGTGGATGCAAAAGGCAATGAACCAGAAGCCGTAACAGGTTGAGAGTTCGGTTTTGTAGCTTGTCATGTTCTTTGAATCCCTCTGCACCTATACATGCCACCTTTGGCATAGGGAATAGAACGTAAACTATCCTTTTCTAATGCAGTCTTATGGAAACAGTCTTGCAGTAAATCTGTACTGCTTCAGTTGATAGTAATGAATTACTGTGTAGTTTTGAGAACTGGTAACATTACAGTTAAAATCCATACTAGTAACTTGGTCCTTTTCCATCCCCCCTGCCTCGGTGACTTGTAAAGTGCTTCTCTTTAAGCCTAGAATCATCACAAAAACATAAGAAGAGCCATGCTGGATCAGACCAAAGGTCTATCTAGTCCAGCATTGTAGGAGCAATAACCTTCCCAGCAATCCTTCGTCATCCCATCCTTTCTACAACATTATGGAGCCCCATCTATACTCTTGGTCTGCTCTCTGATCAGGGACCATGCCATTTCTGTTACTTATAACGTGTAATTCCCAGGGAAGCTGGACTGGCTCCCTGCTTGATGTGCTTTAGGAGGCAGGCAAAGACTTTTTTGTTCTGGCAGGCCTTCGGTGAATAATCAGGACCTCTGTGCCAAGGACTTTTTAAAATTGTCATTTTAAATGTTTAAATGTTTTAATATTGGATTATATTTAAAATACTTTCAACTTCATATATTTCTATTTATAGGTTTTTAATGTATGTTTTTTAAATTTTGTATTGCCGCCTTGAGACCCAGCATTGGACAAAAGGCGGGATATAATAATAATAATAATAATAATAATAAATAATTAAAAGAACACTGCTGGTGTGTCTTTTTGCTCAACTTAGTTTCACGGTCATTGTGGGCCAAGCCGTGGCTTTTTCCCAACCTCTGGGAATATTTTTTTTGGTGGGGGGGAGGCCATAATTTCTATAACTTGTGCAAATTGCAGCCGAAATTTATGCAATTTCTGTAAATATGGAAAACTTGCAAACTGGCCTGACGTGATGCAGATTAATTCAGTTTCCACAGCGAAAAGTATACTGAAGTCCGGGGGTCCAAACTAAGGGAAGCTCGTGGAGCTTTCTCCCACAAACAGATTCCTCTGACATCCGTATGTGTGAAATACATTTAATAACTGGCAAAAGCAGTATTCTTCATAGGCAGTTTTCTTGTGGAAGCCCCACTGAAATGTAGGAATGGAACTTGCACAACTGCAATGCCCTGGCATGGGATGTGCACTTTATATTTTCACTGTTTTCTCACGATTATACAGATGCAATTAGCTGCTCTTTTTGTTCTAATAGGGAGCTGAAGAGCCTAAGCTGAAATGGGAACACATCACAACTTTAGTTGCCAGCCTCAGAGAATTTGTACGGTCAACAGATCGCAAAATCATTGCAAGTACACTTTCAAAGCTGAAACTGGAGTTAGACTTTGACAGTCATGGCATCAGCCAGGTTCAGTTGGTACTCTTTGGTTTCCAAGATGCAGTGAGTACACTTTTTCCCCATACTATTTTGCTTGTTGTTCATAGGTATATACATTATAACATCCTTTCCTAAGCTCATAATACAATCCAGCAATAGTTACTTGTGATCCAGTATGGTGTAGAGGTCAGAGTGCTGGACTAGGGCTGGGAAGACCCATGTTCAAATCCCTACTCAGCCATGGAGCTCACTGGGCAACCATGGCCCAGTCAGTGGCCTGATTTGCACATTATGCTAACCGATGGTATGGGTTGTTGATTTGGGGGTTGTTGTAATGTGTGAATGTGGTAACACTAACAAACCATGGTTTGTTAACCATGGACCACCTAGAAAGCAATCCCAAGGTTTGTTGTAACTCTGGGTTGTTTAAACCATGAGTGGTTGTTACGTGTGAACCCAGAATTGTAGGATGTCCATGGATTGTTTTGTTCAGCGACAGAGACGGCAGGCAAGAGTGGTAAAAAAACCCACAGCCATTCTAAATGCCGGTACTGCAGTGCTCCAAAGGCATTTGGGATATGGGGAGAGAGTGAGTGAACGATGAGGGAAACAAACAACCCAGAGATTGAGAAAACAAACCAGTTTGTTTAGTCATCTGCCAGACAAACCCTGGGTAGGACAAACACCATGGGTTACATAAACTATGGGTTAGCCTTATGTGTGACCCAGGCTACTGTATCTCACTCTAACCTATTTCACAGGATTATGGTCAGAATAAAAAGGAAAGACAATATATACATCCTTGAACTCCTTAGAGAAAGATGGGATATAAATTATATTGTTGTTTGTTGTTGTTGAGTTCACTGTCATAGACTTCAAAATGGGAAATGTTTATTGACCCAGATAACAGATTATTAAAAAATATGAGAAAGAATCTCTTTATAAGCTTATATCAACATTTCTCCATAAAAGCATGTTGGCTTCAGATGAGACATGTTCTGGGTTGTTTTGTGTTTTGGGTATGAAGATAGCCTTCCACATTTCTGCTCAACCATGGCATCTGTTTCATTGCTCTCTGGTGAGCATGACAGTGTCAGCCTTCTTCCCAGTCTTTGAGTTGGAGAGGTAGGTGAGTGTCGTTCCCCTCTCCAGGCCCAAGGTTGGGAGAAAGGCTGGGGCTTGTTTTGTTGATGTGCTGCCAAGGTGGATTATTAAGGTCACAGTTGTTTATTTTCTGGTGCTGTTTTTATTTAGGTATTATTGCAATAGAGAATGAAAATACCAAAATTACTGTTAATAAATGGTAGTGTTTCCTTGCTAAGCAGTCAATCATTCTACTCTGTTCACAATTTAGGCTGCTATTATATCATAGAGGTGGTGGTGGTTGTTTGCCCAGTTAGTAGAAAGAAAGGGTAAATCCAAATGTGTGTTACGTCTAACTTTCAGAAATATGTTGTTCCATTCTCACTCCCAAACAATGCAGATCTTTTGGTTTATGATATTGAGCAATTGTTAGAGGGCAGCGGAAGAAGAGCACTCGATATCCATGCCCAATTCTCTGTCTGATACCAGGTTTTTCCCCACCAAAGCTGTGTGTTAACTTAAAAAAAAACTGTTCTATTTCCTGGTCTCTTTCCAGGTGAATAAAGTTCTAAGAACCCACAATATCAAGCCACATTGGATGTTTGCACTCGACAGTATAATTCGCAAAGCTGTGCAGACAGCTATTACTATCCTGGTTCCAGGTGAGATGCTCTTCGCTCATTTAAATAGCTCTATAAGGCTAGGATTCTAAACATGCTTAATATGGAAATCACTATACTTAACATGTTGGTGGGTGCCATTATATACCTGGTGCTCCTGGATCCATCTTTGTCACTGGAGGCCCAGGTGTCCTCGGTGGCCTGGAGCACCCATTATCAACTTCAGTTGGTATGCCAGCTACACCTATTCCTGGTTAGGGATAGCCTAGCCACAGTCAGTCATGCATCCTACAAAGCTGTAAACAGCTTGGGACCAGCATACCTAGCAGACTGCCTTCCCCTATATATACCTAAATGACAGCTACAATCCTCAGAGGAGGTCCTGCTGGCCATTCTAAAATGAATGGAATGTCGCCACGAAGAATCTCAGCAGCAGGCCTTCTCTGTAGTGGCACCCACACTGTGGAAAACCCTCCCTCGTGCGGTTTGAGAGGCGGAAAATGTCACATCTTTTAAACGCCTCCTAAAAATGTACCTCTTCACACAGGGCTTTCCCTGGACTGTAATTTATCTGATTTTATATGGCATTCTTAACCTTTTAATGTTTTAAATTTATTGTATACTTATTGTATTTTTATGGTTTTGATTGTGCACTGCCCAGAGAGCTTTGGCTGATGGGAAGTATAAAAAAGTAATAAATGTATACCTGCAGGATGTCCATGGGAAGTAATGTGATTTTAGGTTGTAAGCCTCTAGGCAGGGTATCGCTGTTTTATTTGTATATTTTGTACAGCACCAAGTACATTGTTGGTGCTATATAAATAATAATAATAACAGCAACAACAACAACAACAACAACAATAATACAATTGGAATGCCTGAAGCAGCTGTCCAGCTTTTTTTTTCAATGACAGAAGCTGTGGCCAGTTGCTTCTCACCACATATACTGACAATGTACATTCCATTTTTTGTTAAGTATGGACTGCTGCTCTCTAAATTGTAGTAAATGCATATTGATGGTTGATGCACATATAACAAATCAATTACCTCCCTTTTTGACTCTTTCTAAATGCATGATGATGAATCACTTATAAAGTGCATACAATTTTCTAAGCACTATACAGAGATTCAAAGGTAAATCAGTTCCTGCCTTCAGGCTCGCGATATAATAGATACAATACAAAAAGAAAAAGAAAGGGAAGAGGAACGCAAGCAAATTGAGCCATAAGTTACAGAATTCAATGCAAAGTGGAGGAAGCGTGCAGTTTGGTCTGGATGGAGTTATTAAGTGCTTGAAAAATGTAACTCAGGTCAGATGCATGAAAAATGAAAAGCCCTGAAGCTAGGAGTAAAGATGAAAAGCATTTGCTGTATGAAAAGTGCTCCAGCTAAGTGATTAGGAAAGAGCTTTAGAGATTATTTTTGAAAAATCCTCAAAGCCTTCCATTCTATGTGCAGCTGCAATGAGCATTTATGACACACAAGACTGTATTGCTTGATAGATGTAATGCAAATTTGAGCACTCAAAAAGCTCAAGCCTCAGTGGCTGTATGTAATATGCCGGGTTGCTATAAATCTCTTGCAACTATGAGCCTATTTTCAAATTGTAGAAAGCACAAAACTGCCAATCCTTTTCCATATAAAGGACATGACTGTTAGTCATCAAAACAATCTCGTAAAGCACATCACAGAGTTGGCTTGGAAGGGTTATCTGGGGAGACAATTACATAAGGAGGTAGCCGCTGCTAAGAAGGCCCTGTTCCTTGTAGCCACCTGTTTCACCTCTGAATGCAGGGTCAGCCTCAGATCCCCTCTTTGGATCATCTTGGAAGGAAAGCAAGATCATAATAACTGTTGTATGGAAAGAATCTGGTAGGAAGAATTTCCAGATGGGTTGGTTTGTTAGTCTGTTGCAGCAAGAGCAACAAAGAGTCATGTGGCTTTTTAAAGTCCTAGAAATGTATTATGGATAAAAGCATAAGATCATCCAAGAAATTTATTATGACTAAAAGCATAAGATCATCCAATAAATGTATTATAGCTAAATGCATCAGATCGTTCTATGCTGCAGCTCAGCGATAGACACACTTTTCATGGGAAGTACTGTGGTTAAGTGGTAGAGCACCTGCTTTGTGTGCTGAATGTCTCAGCTTCATTCCCTGGTTCGGGTCAATATAAGGCTGCTTCCTAGGCTCCATCATCAGCATCTTTAGTTTAAAAGGATCACAGGTAACAGAACTGGAGACAATTGCTGCTACTTACAATAGGTCAGAAGGGAGGGACCTGTGGCCCTACATGTGTTGTCGAACTCATCTCCCATCAGCTCTGGCCAATATGGCCAAATTGGGGATAATGGAAGTTGTAGTCCAATAACATCTGTGGGGAGGGCACAGGTTCCCTATTCCTGCAATAGCCTCTGTACGGGACTAGATGGACCACTGCTCTGATAAGTATAAGGAAGTACACTTCCCCAGCTACTTCTGCATGCCAAAATACTCTGACACAGCTATTGATTAGTCCAGTCAGCATTGCTTCTGTTGTAGGCTGCTGTCTGGCCAACTGAACACAGCTATTAGCTTTGCACAAGTCTGTTCTTGTCCCTTCTTGTCCCTAGCAAGATTTGTGAGTTAAGAGTTCCTCTCAGGCTCCTATTTAGCAGCTTGATTTCTTGTTTGTTCCTGATGTGTCCAACCTGCAAGGTTATCTCTTAGGAGCAGCTTTTGCGGGGATGGGACATATTGCTCATCACACTTGTCTCCAGTTTCATTGCTCTGATCATTCCCAAATGACCTTTCCTCCTACAGAACTGAGAACACACTTCAGTTTAGCATCTGAGAGTGATACAGCCGATCAGGATGACATTGAAGGTGAAGAGGAACATGAAGAGCCACCTCCAAACCCAACAATTCAACAAGACAAGCACCCTTGCCTTGTATTGGACGATGCTATCGCTACCTCAGGAGTGAGCACCCTCAGTTCTACTGTATCCCATGAATCCCAGGCTGCCCAGAGATCCCTCAATGTTCAACTCGGAAGGCTAAAATTGGAAACAAATAGGTAAGTCGCATTGATTCCCTGATACATTTACGAAGCTGTACCAACTTTTTAAAAATATACACAAGCCGTACCAACATCTTAAATTATACATATGTGGGTATTTTCATTGATTTGACCACAAGTAGTCATTTGCGATGCCAGATAAATTGCAATCCAGTGAAGGATATGCAGGGCTGTGCGTGCAGAGTCCTTTTTTTTTTAAAGTTAAAATTCCCCTGATTAGCTGTTTAGTGGGAAAAGGGGAGCAGGGGGACTGAATTCAGCCCTCCAATTGCCAGGACTATCTTAAAATAAGACCTGGCTGTATGATTCGAGAGGGGAACAATGTACACATGATCTAGTTGGGCTTACAATTCCCCATCTGGCTAGGATATATGCATAGTAGCCTGCTTCCACACGAATAAGGCATCTACCTGAGTTGATGTCACAGAGGAGGGGCCATAGCTCAGTGGTAGTTCAGTTGCTTTGCATGCAGAATGTCCCAGGTTCAATCCCCGGCATGTTCAGGTAGTGTAGGAAAAAACCCTGCCTGAAACCTGGAGAGCTGCTTCCAGTCAGTGTTGACAATACTGAGCTAGATGGACCAAGGGTCTGATTCCGTGTAAGTGAATCAGGGGTATTGAACCTCTTTCAGCATACAGGCCAAATTCAATTTCAGAGAAACTCTCAGGAGTAGCATTCCAGTGGTGAGTGGGGCCAAAGAGTCAGGGGGCAGGGGAAAGAGACATGGCCATCTGCCCCCACCCCCCACCCCCAGAGTGCCAGTTTAGTACCCCCAGGTGGGCTGGATGTGACCTGTGAGTCTGAAGTTCAACATCCCTGGTCTAAGACCTGTTTTCAAACGTTTATTGAGGTTTTTTTAACTGCCTTAGCTAAATGGGCCGCCAAGAGCCTCTTTTAATTACTGCCTACAATTAATTGTCCTAATAGTATGAACAACCACCAAGTCTTCTTAATGATACATTCACTAGGAACAAATCCAAGGTATTAAACACCTGGATGGCACAGTTACCCTGAACACAATGTTTTCATAGTTCTGAAACATATTACAGAAGACTCTGTCCCTGGAGCTAAATAATTATAAAGTGAACAAATAATTATAAAGCAAACAAATAATGGGAGACTGAGAATGTGAAGTCTTTGTTGCTTGATTCCCAATCCAAAACTCTTTTGTTTTTAAAGTTGTTTTTAAAGTTGATTTCATCCCATAAACAATCATGGAACCAAGTAAACATTCTAGAATTTCTGCTTCCCTTGATTGGGCTGTAGGAGTTAATGGGTTGTATCCTGTTATTCTTACTTAAGAATCGGCCCATTGCAATGAATCGGCCTCAAGTTGACTATTGGATACATTATTTACTAATTCATTGAAAACCTAAATCTGCCTTTAGCATTTTATATATTTAACACTGAACGATAGATGTGTGTGTGTGTTTATAGAATATAGTATATATATTCTTCCCATATAGAGATTGATCTATAACGCCACTGTTCAATGATGTAGACATATTGCTAAAGGTAAATTTGTGAACCATCTCTTGGTCATGTTGAATGTTGCATGCTGAAATATTCAATGTGGCTGGGCGATGGGACCTCATTGTGGCAAGTGGGAAAGTACGTTTTATGAGGTTTGTTCCTCCAGCCAGAGCCACCACCTTCTGCACTAGGCAAGGAAGGCAAATGGCCTTATACTCACCTCCACAATGCAGGTAGAGGCAGACTTGCCTCTCCTTTTCATAGCAGTAGGGGCTTTGGTGAAGGACCTGTGTGAAGAGCACTGGGGGGATATGTGGTTAGGGAAGACTGCCTTCCTTTTTTTGCTGTATACTCTTTCATCCAAGCCATTCAGGGTGCTCTGATTCTTTCATTTCATAGTGACAAACAAGCAGGGAGATCCTCTTCCTCTCTGTGCAGCCTAAAAGTGAAGGGATAGGAGAAAAGAGAAGGATAGTAATCCTGAGGCCCAGCATTGGGTTAAAGGCAGGATAATAATAATAATAATAATAATAATAATAATAATAATAATAATAATAATAATAATAATAATAGCAGAAAGATAGATAAGGAAGAAGTGAGATCCAGTTGGTGATGATCCAATGGGCACTTACTTTTCTCTCCCACTCTTCCCAATTTTCTACAGATCCACACTCTCATCCAGAATAATGTGCAACTGTATAAAAACTCCACTTTGTCATTTCTTCCTATTCTTTCCTAGCATTTGCTCCATTTATTATTATACTTTGAGTCTAAACACCTTGCTTAAGGATCCTTCAAGCTAGATGAACAGTTGCAAAGTCTTTGGGCATAAGACTTTTGTTGTTGTGGTCCCTACCCTTTGGAATTAGATCCTCTTGAGGTTCATCTCAGGCTGTCATTACACATAATTAGACGATGCTGTTAAAGGTTTTGTTTAGGCCGGCTGTACAGCTTGCTGTTTTAGTAATGATTGCAAGTAAATCGCAAGGAGTTCTTAGTGTATTTTATCTGTCTCTAAATTTTTAATCACTGTGATTTCATCAGAATTTTCTTGTGTCACACTTGGAATTTAACAAGCAGGATAGAAATTATTTACTTAAATATACATAATTCCTATAGGTTTTGATGGAACTTCAGAAATACGCAGAGTGGGTGTCTCTTGTGTTTTCAGTGCACCTAATCTCTTCTTGACAAAATGTAGAAGCTTGTATTGGTCTTGTTTGTTATTCAAAGTATGCAAAGACAAAATCGCTTTTGGGAATTGCTACTGTAGTTTCTGCTTCTTACTAATGTTAGTAGGCTCTTGGCAAACACACAGTGAAATTTTGCTCTCTCTTTTTATCTTATCTTCTCTAACAGACTACTAGAAGAGCTAGTGCAGAAGGAGAGAGAATTTCAAGCCCTGTTGCATCATGCTATAGAAGAAAAAGAACAGGAGATCAAAAACCTGAAGCTTAGGACTCAACCAATAGGTGCTCCACTAGAGTCTTCAAAAGCAATTGCTTCTCAAAGCAGTTTCCAAAAGAAGGCTGATGCAGTCAAAACCTTCCCAGGCACCCTGATTCCCCCTCTCCCCATTTTTCTTTTTGGTCACTTTGCCTTCATTGATAAAGCTCCTTTTATCACATTTTCTAGACAGTTAGTCCTTTAAAACAAGAATATGATATATCCATAGCCTGCCTATTATTTCAGGTACTGTATAACTTCAGTAAAGCAAGTATTGTACAAATTGAAATCTTATTTAGAACAAGGAATTATATATTCCTATATTATTATAAGTTACTGACTTTCCCCTTCATGTTTTTTTGGAGGTGGTGGTGGTATTATTTTTAGTTTAGTTTTATTTTTCTTATTCACACACTGTTTAACTATATTATTAGGAAAGGACTGATAATTCAAATCACACTGTTTTTTAAAGGAGCACTCACCCAACCACCCACACACCTTGCTATAAAAGCATAACTTAGATATGAGAACTTAAGAAGAGCCCTGCTAAATCAGACCAAAGGTTAAGCTACTTCTGTCCCTTTTTCCAACAGCAGCCAGCTAAAAGTCTCCGGGGAACCCAGAGTAAGGCATAACAGCAATAGCCCTTCCCCATTGCTTGTCCCCAGAAATATACCCGGCTTTTGAGTGCCCAGAGAATTCTTGCAGGCCACTGATGGAAACAAACTGCTGGACTAGATGGACTTCGATCTGACTCAGCGAGGCAATTCTTACTTTGTTATGAGATAACTCCAACAACAAACCTGAACAAGTCTAATTGAATGCTTTTTGTACTTTAGCAGTCACTCCACTACAATTCACAAAACTATGGCCTAAGGCCTTTACACATGCAAACTAAGATGCATTTGAAGTGCTCCAGAATACCGTTTTCAGAAGAGATTTCCTCTGCCAAAACAACTTTTTCATAACTAATTGCTGAGCCCATGTTTTTACTCGTTTTCACTTGCTGTTTTTTAAAAATGCAATAAATAAATAATCCATATCAGTTTCTATAATAGTGTTTTCTACCTAGCTGTATTTTATGCACAGAAGGTCCATGTTTCTTCTAAATTGACTCCTCTGAATCAGCCAAATGAAGTGACAAAAGCTGCAACAATACGCGGAGGGTGCAGCTCTTCCCCACCCATTTTTTTTCATTTCAGATGCAAATCATAATTAGAACAGACTGAGTTCTGAAGTTCATAATCACTTCACTCTTGTGTTACTAATTACAAGGAACATGATAAATTCCACATGTAAGAATCTGAGTGAAGGCTGGGCAAATGTATGGTTCTGTGTAAAACCTAAAAATACACAAACTGACTTGTCTCAAAAAATTGTTCTAGATATTCCTGGCATGTCTACCTCTCGCCTTAGCGCTGCTGATGGAGCGGTTGAAGATCCAGATCTGATTAACTGGCTGAGAGTTCATGGTGCTGATGAAGAAACCATAAACAGGGTAGGAAAGATATTTTATTAGGTATGTTCTGTCTGTGATTTTGCTAGACCCCCTAGGATGTTTAACTCTTACTTTACCCATCGGTTTGAAGGAATAAAGATGAAGTAGCATGAAGAAAATGTGATGAGTACAGAAGGTATTAAAAAAGGTTACTACCCTATTTCTTTGATTCTAAGACACACTTTTTTCCCCATATAAACATCTCTAAAAATGGGGTGCGTCTTAGAATCGTGGGTGTGTCTTAGGGTTTTTTTTCTCTGTTGGTAGTACTGAAATTAGTGTGCATCTTGCAATCGAAGAAATACGGTATTTTTGTTCATCCTTCGAGATTTAAAATCAATACAATGGGTTGAAATAAATTATGGGTATGAACATAAGAACACAATAGCCATGCTGGATCAGACCAAGAGTCCATCTAATCCAGCATTATGTTCACACAGTAGCCAACCATCTGCCTTTGGGAGACCCACATGAGTGCAATAGCACCCTCCTGCTCATGTTTCCACACAGTGGTACGCAGAAGCATAATGCCTCTGATACTAAAGCTGGTTTACTTGGCCAAGTAGTCGTTTAAAAAGCGATATTGGGGATTGAGCTTAGGACCGTCTGCATGTGATCTGCTCTTCCATTGAGTGAAGGGTCTTCTTTCATGGTTAAGTGTGAAGAACTTCTGCAAAGTAAATTGAGGCCAAATAATTTTCTCAATATATTTTTAAAGATTATTTATTAATTACATCTGTATTCCGCCTTTTCCTCCAAGGAGCCTGAGGTGGTGTACATGATCCTCATCTTCTCCATTTTATCCTCACAACATCCCTGTGAGGTAGGTTAGGCTGAGAGTCACCCAGTGAACTTTATGGCCAAATGAGGACTTCAACCCAGGTCTCCCCAATCCCAGTCCAACATTCTCCACTCTAACCACTACACCACACTGGCACTCTTATGAATCACTCAGTTACTTACGACTCACTCAGTAATAAAATTTTCTGTAACTTTATTGCAATCCATGAAGCACCTAAACATAAAGAACAGAAGAACAGCAGTCCTGGATCAGACCAGAAGTCCATCTAGTCCGGCAATATGTCCACGGCAAGCTCACAAGCAGGACATGAGTGCAATACCATACTCTTGCTCATATTTCCAGCAATTTGCATACAAAGCCATACTGTCCTTGCTATGGGAGGTAATATATAGCCATCATGACTAATAGTAATTGAAAGCCCTGACTCCCCTAAATTTGTCTATTCCTCTTATAAGAACACAAGAAAGCAAACTTATACTTAAAATGTACAAACAATCTAATTGGGCTAGAGTCTGGATTTTTTAAAAATGGTCCACATTTTTAACATGTAGACCAGCCTTCTACAACCTGATCTGTTGGACTACAACCCTCATCATTCCCATGGCATGCTGGCTGGGGTAATGGGACTTGTATTCCAACACATCTGAAGGGTACCAGGTTGGGGAAAGTATTAATAATATATTAATGACAAGCTTACTTCTTGATTTTAAGAATTTCATCTGGATGCTTTCCCTAGCTCAGCTCTGCCTTGTAAAGTGAGATCCAATGTTATGTAAAATATCTTGGAAAGGATCCAGAGCACTCTGTTTCTTTTAATCATAGAATCACAGAATTGGAGAGGGCCTATAAAGCCATCAAGTCCAACCCCCTGCTCAGTGCAGGAATCCACTTCAAAGTATATCTGACAGATGGCTGTCCAGCTGCATCTTAAATGCCTCTAGTGTGGGAGAGCCCACAACCACCCTAGGTAATTGGTTCCTGATTTCCAGCTGGTATATGGCTTCCTGTAACTTGAGCCCATTATTCCATGTTCTGCACTCTGGGATGATCAAGAAGAGATCTTGGCCCTCCACAGTATGACACATTTCAAGAGTGATGTCATGTCTCCCCTAAAGGCTCAACATGTTCAGTTCTTTCAGTCCCTCCTCATAGGACTTCATTTCCTTGGCTCATACATGATAAAACAAAATTGGAGAACATCTAAAATTATCCAATGGAATAAAGTCTCATGGTGTTGAAAAGATATATGTGGGTTTATTCAAGAAGTAGCCACATGTTTTTTCAACATCTTGAGACTTTGTCACTTTATTCCATTGGATCTTACAGATATATACAAGGATTTGACTGACAACAGCAGAAGACTTAAATGAATTTTACTGAGAGGACAAAAAGGCAACTATATAATTAAATGATGTGCAAACGTTCCTCAGATAATGAAATTAAATGAAGCAATTAAAAAAAACGACTGACAGCAATGTAAAAACGCTTTAATGAAAAAGCATTAAAGAATAAATGAGACAGTAGAAGATTAAAATAAGAGAGAATGGTAGGAGTGGGGGCATAGCTCAATAGGTAGAGCACCTGCTTTGCATACAGAAGGTCCCAGGTTCAATTCCCAGCATCTTCAGGTAGGGCAGGAAAACCACCTGCCTGAAATCCTGGAGAGCAGTTGCCAGTTACTGGGCCATTTTGCACAATCACCAGTGCAGTTAACCATGCTGTGCGTGCCAATCACATACTGGCCCAATTTGCTTAATTACCCTCGCCAGCACAGCTTGCTGCGTTGTCCAAACCCAGCAAGGGTGAGTTGCTACAATGTTTAAGAAACCACTGCAGAACTGTAAAACAGCCCAAGGCAAACAAATTGGGCTGGCACACACAGCATGGTTAACAAGCTACTGTCCGAACCTGGATCATGCGAACCTGGTCAGTCTCAACAGTAATGGGCTAGAATCAGTGACCTGACTCGATATAAGGCAACTAATAGATTCAGGCCTAATAATCATATTACTATTGCATTCCTAATAATCATATTATTATTCTGTTAAGAAGTGGCAACATTCATTGTGATAAAACTAGTTTTAATAAAACAAAGTGTAGATAGTACGGATCTGGAAATAGGATAAATAATGTAGTCTTAAATATGTTCTATGACCGTTTTATGATTGTTGTGTGGTGGTGGTGGGCAAATTGTACAGAATTTTGAACCTGAATTATGTAGGAAGGAACCCTGTAGACTTGTCTAATGGGGCATGTACATCAATGTATCTGCTCCCACCAAATGAGGTGTGGTGGGTGGCCACTAGAGAGTCACCCTTTCCGGTGGTGGCAACATGGCTGTGGAATGCCCTTCTCACAGAATCTCACATGGCACCTATGTTGTTGACTTTCCAGCAACTGGTAAAGACCTTTTTATTTTTATTTTTCTAGGCTTTTCAGTCTTAAAAACTTTTAGCAATCTATAGAAGATCTGTGAAATGTAAGCTTTGTTGTGCATACATCATTAGCTGTTGCTGGTTTCATGCTGCGGTAGATTTATGTTTTTACTTTCATATTTAATTGGTTTTAATTTCTATTATACGCTGGTACAAAAGAGTGGGAAAAGAGCACCACCGAACCAAGAGGAAAAAAGAGAGCCAAGCTCTGGTGCTATGAAGCGATATTTTTCTTTAATCTTTGATGATTTCTTCAATATGCTCTACGCGTTTTGGAAACACATCCTTCACCAGGAACTACATGTAAAACAAGTATAACTGCAAATTAGACAAGCAACAACTTAAAGAGAAAACATTAAACAGCTTAAGATTAAATGCTGAACAACACCCATATCAGATAACGAATGGCCTTTTTATAATCCTTTGCTAACATCAAACACTAAAACTAAACGTTTACCCATTCACCCAGAAACACAATGAATGAACTAACCTGAGGGAAAAAGCACTTGACTGTGATTTCACAAACCTTAGCACAATATTAAAACAATAAAACCTAAATGCAAAAGAAAGCAGTTCCCACTGAGCTCTGTAGTTTCTCAAAACTCTCCTTCTACTCGGAAGCCAAGTTCGGTTGGGAGCAATTTAAGTTAATCCATAAACAGCCAGCAGCCTTAATTGTCTTGTCTCTGGGTGCCCAAAGAGGTTTCATTGCTGGCAGCATATAAAGATCATAAATACATAAATAATATATCATTTTGTATGGATATATTCTGCAAAATTAAGAAGTTAATACAGATTCAGACAGGAATTAAAGGTGAATTTATACCATTCTATATGGAAAAGTCTTCACAAGGTGAACGTGGCTGATATTTTTTCTTCCTTCAAACCAAGTAGGACCATAATAACAGGGGTAGGTCCTCCAGGTGGCAGCATTTCTGAACAAATATCCAGAGACCATATGTTGCTGTTTTTTCATGGGGGAGACAGGCTCCAAGTCAGCCACATCCTGATTTTTTTCTTTGACAAGCATTCTCTCAAGGGGAAAACATATCAATCAGACAAACAAAATATTCCAGAGTGCTTCTCTAATAAGGGTTTTACTTGTCCCCCGACTTATTGGATATTGATATCTAGTGTAGCCATCTTTTTTTAAGGAATTGTTTTGGTATTTTTAATCTCAGGGTGGCCATAATTCAACAAAAAAGAGTTAAGCGCACTTAAGCCTATTGATTTCAGTTATCTTAAGCATGCTTAACCCTGCCTTGGATTGTGGCTGGTGACATTTCCCTGTAACAATTGACCATGTGAATTTTTCCTGTACCTTGTGAATACTGACCTTCCAGAAAAGTACCACAGCAGTGACAAAATGCAGTGTTCTAAGGAGGGGGGGGGGGGGGAAGGTAGCATTAAACAAAAGCATAGCATTCTTCTATGACAATTCTGTGTACATTTTAGTACCATTGTGCATGTTTCAGACAAACACGTTTTCATTTAATAAATGGTATTATAAAACTTTGAGCGGGGGAAATGTTAGAATGATTACTAGTGGCACAACAGCATAACTTTCATCCTAGACTTCTTGTTTTAGTTTTTGGCAGAAGACTACACACTAACGGATGTTCTCGGCTATGTTACTAGAGATGACCTAAAATGCCTTAGACTCAGGTAACTACTTTTAACAGATAACTTCTGGTATTCATTTTTTTCAAAGTGCTTATTGTTCTTTACCTGAAGTAATTACTGACAACTTTTATTTAGACGGTTTGGAGACTGACATTATCATTCAAATATTTATTAAACACTTCGAGTGAGTCCTTATTTATTACACATCTATACAAATAGTGTTGTTGTTTTTAATGTATTTTTTCCTTGAGATTTATTATGATGGGTAAAACAAAGCTGTATTTATCAAGTATGCAGCTAGTGCATTGAAGATGTATATACAAGCCCTTTTTGCACCCAGCTCTCTCATTACATGAGATGTTTTTATTATCAAATACTTTGTTACGTTATATGGAGAGTAAAATGAAAAAAATTCATTAAACAGGTTGCAGCAGCAGCAGCATTATCCCATTTTTGGAATCCTTTTATCTAAATGTTTGTTGGTTGGTTTCAGTAGGCTACACCCAATATCACACGAGGTCTGCTCACACAACAGATCTTCCCCATCCTTTTATTCCCCCCTGTGCCCCTCCCCCCACGTACACCCCCTGTTGCGGGAAAGCTGGGATCTGCTCCGTTGGCAGATGTCAGACTATCAGCAGCCGGGCACAATTGGATTCCAAGCAGTAGAAGTAGAACACTTTATATCACTGTGAACTGAAACAAATTCCAGGGGGGCAAGTGAAGACCTGTTGAAAAGTTAGGGCAAAGTACATTGCGTATTCTAAGTTCAAAAATGAGGAGCATTAAACTCTTTGGTATTCTTGATACTTATTTTTGTTGTTATGACTGTATATCTACTGGATTATCTTTAGTAAATCAGGGATATCCATGTATTTCAGCATCAGTGTGGCCTACATAATGATCAGTTTTGCTAAGATATTGCATTATAGTAGCAGTGAGCAGCAGTAATTTTATTATTTCTTGTCTGCCTTCTGCAGTCCTCATGTGTTCTTCTTTTAAAAATTGAAATTGTTTCAACCATCATGGTCATATCTTTACAAATCTTTTAAAAAATAAACAAGTGTAATATCTGACTTACATTCCCTTCCCTTTCTCCTCGCTCCCTATTCCTGACTGAATGCAGAGTGTATATTTGCAAGTAATACTTACGTTCGTTTTTAGATTTTCCACAGCTTTAATTTGGATGTAAAAGTATGTCAGTGTGAATGTACATTCACAATTCAACCCAGTGATTGGTCCAAGAGTATCTGTGGCTCTAGCATTACTTAAGTATCCCATATATAGAAGGCCTCTGGGAGCCTAACATTAGCACAGGATACAACATTTAGCATTCCTTATGAAGCTCCCCACTGGGATTTTGTAGCTTTACAGAGATTGGTGAGAACTAAAATAAATGTTCAATAGGTTCTCACAAACATCCCCAACCTGGTGACCTCCAGATGTTTGGACTGTAACTCCCATCAGTCCCAGCCAGCATGGCTAATTGTCAGGGATAATGGGTGTGTTAGTCCAAAAACACCTGGATGGGGAAGTCTGGGTTATTTGAACGAAGGCATTTTGACAGTGGGAAAATGTGTTTGTTGTGTGTAAAATCTGCTATGATTTTCTTTTACAGAGGTGGGATTTTATGTACACTGTGGAAGGCCATCACTGACTTTCGAGAGAAGCACACCTGACCCTCAAGTAAAGGAATTCCTCCTCCATCTCCACAGAGAACTGGAACTTCCCTGCAGCACAGTGCAGGAGTTCTGTCAAAGAGATGCTGTTGCACTTTAATCCAGTATTTGTTTACCATTGTTAAGAAAACCGCAGCTTTCTGGCTGCATCTACTCCTAACATCCTTGAGAAATCTGCCTACAACATTAAATATTATTGTAGCTTAGATATTTTATATAATCTTCTTTTCTAAAACGCTGGAACAGCTATTACATTTAGCAAAACCCAATGTCGATATTACGCAGACACATTGCAAGATTTCATGTGATTGTATATCACTGAAAACAAAACAAAATGTGAAATTTTAACTTTTCATGTGAATATGTGTCACATACAGAGCCTGTGATGGGGCAGGGTGATTTCTGTGACCTGGCCTCTTTTTCTTAGTGTGGCCATAAGAGTTCATCTCAGGGTAGCTTTAGATGCAACTCAGAGCTTTCTTGTGGGTGGCTGTGTGAAAGGCTGAGCGGAAGGGCTAGGTTCATGTGGGGCAGACAAGCACCTGCCGATGTTGCCATCCTAGTGACTAAAAGTTTTGCTCAATATCTTTTTGTGTTTTCATACTGTGGGGGAGGAATTCATAACTGAAACTTATTGTTTAGAGCTTATTTGGTAGCTTTTCCTTCTAGTATGCTGAACATCACAGTTGGTACTTACAGTCCTCTTTAAATGTTCATACTGTTTTTGTTTTTAGTAACTTAAATCCTGGTCTACTGTGCATTTGTTTTTTTTAGTGTTGTTTATGTACTACTGAACTGTACCAGTTACATATGCCTGAACTAAATATAGTACTGTTAGCTTGTTCTAAAGCTATCCATTGTGATATACATTTACGAAATAAAGAATGCACAATTTATCAACCTAATGCTTTTGAAATTATATTGAAAGGTTTGAACTATGATAAACAGGAAGACATGGAGAAGAATTAAAAGGCTCTGCTATTGAAAATAAGAGACATGGGGGCTGTCTATATGTTATATGGCTCAGCAGCCACCTCGAAGCCACTGTGGAGCTTTCTAGAGAAGCTCCGCATTTTAAAAGTTGTGGACTTACCCCGACTTTTCAGGATGGAGCAAGGCAAACATGGCCCTTCCGCGGTCTAACTCCCTCCCTCTTCGATGTGGCAGCATAGCCAGCTGAATCTGTCCACCCGGGGAGAGGATGGGCCCGGCTGCCAGACAGGCCCCATGCTTTTGCTGTGCATCAGGATTAGCTCCCTCCCCCCGATGCAGCAAAAGCGTGGGGGTTTCCTTATTATGGCAGCAACCCGTCGCCGTATAGGCAGCCCTCAAAAACATCTATGTAATCAGGAGTGCACAGCTTCTTTTCTTTCAAGGGCCACATTCCCTTGTAGATGATCAATCAGGAGCCACATGTCAGTAGTAGGGGGAGACAAAAACTGCAGTGCGCACGGCCAGGACCAAAAGCGGGGGGAGGAAGGATCACCAGCCTTTTACTGCCACCCCCGTTTTTCTCCCTTCCTCTTCCTTCCCCCACACTGGGCTGCCGGGGAAGAACAGATCATTCTGGCCAGAGGATTTCTGTAATTAGGCAGAGGGCCCTAGTTTGCCCACCCCTGGTATAGGTTCTGAACAGAGGAAACGTGCCTAATTGGATTGCCTAAAACACTACATGATCTTCATCATCAAAAACACAATGTAGGCACATTTTTATTTATTATTATTATTATTATTATTATTATTATTATTATTATTATTAGAAATAGGAAAAAACTGGTGGGGTTTTAACACTTTGATTAACCATCAATGCACTGAAAACAGTGGAGGAGGATAGTCATTAGTGACACACCCAGGCATGATGGATTTGGAAACATTTTAAATACCAATAACATAACTAACCTAAGAAGTGGAATGACTCTGTTCTGTATGTTACAATGAAGCAGAATAGAGTGCCAGGCTTTCGCTGCAATCCTATACAAATTTACTTGGGGAGTAAATCCCATCAAACGTACTGGGATTTGGAGTCAAGGTATACTTTGGATTTAGAAATAGAATGTTGAGCCTTAGCCCCCATGGGCCAAATCAAGCCCTTCTTAGGTGGCCACATCCCCTTTCCCCCAAACATCAATCGTTTGGTAGTTTGAGTTTTGACGCAGTTTCCCCCCCTCATTCTAAAGATTGAAATGCTTCTCCTAAGGCTTCATTCCTGGCAGCAACAGCTGTAAGCTACAATATGCTGGTATTTTGGCCCTGCCTCTTGTGCATTTGATCCTGCCCCTTTTGCCCATGGTTCCGTCACTGCTGGAACACAGCCTTGAGAGCCTCCGAGCTCAGCCCTCGTGCTGAAAGAGGTTCAACACCCCTGATTTAGCGCCACCCTCCCATTCCTCCACGGAGGTCGTGGAATATTCTAGGAGGCAACCAGGACCATCTTAGTCCTCCATTTTAGAAAGGTAGGGGGAACTGCTGGGAAACCAAATGATCAGTGATTGGGGGAAGATGGCAGGGCCAGGAAAAGGGGTGGGGCCAGGGCACTGGGGTATTAGAGACAGCCATTTTGGGGGAGGGAGACATAAGAGATAGCTAGACCAAGTAAAGTTTGTGCCTGTGAAGCACACTTTCTATATTGAAGTGAGCAATCTAAGCTCGCACTTAAGAGTTACACCTGTGGACTTAGGGGCAAACCTATAATTGGGAAATGGTAGTGGCCCTTCATCCAACTCAGGATATGTTGAACTGCATAGCACTGCTTTTTGTTATGGGGCCTTGGTGATATCATTGAGAAAGCTCATCTTCCTGTCTTGCTGTCTTTGAACATTCCTTCAGTTTAGTGCCACTCTGAAAACATGTAATGAACTCAGCAAGCAGAGTGTTTTTATCGCTGTGAGGGCCAATCTGTGGCTCAGTTGGAGGGCTTGCTTCTGTATGAGGGGGGAACAGGCCTGGTTTTGTACTATGAAGGTGGCTGTTGGATTTAAGAGCTGCTGCACCAGGTCTGTATTGTCATGGCATTGCTCTTGCCCTCTGATGAAAGTTGCATTTTGCTTAGGACATGATGACCAGGATCTCAAAACCGATACAGCTCTGTGGAACTCGTATTACACACACACACACATACACACACACAAACACACACACACGGGTGAAAAATCCACATTTGACGAAGTTAGATCTAAGAAAAAAAAATAAACCAGGAGTGGATAATTCATGGCCCTCTGGATATTTTGGCCTACAACTTACTCAGCATTAGCTATGCTGAGGCTGATAGAAGTTGTAGGCCAAAACTTCTGAAGGGGGGCACAAGTTGTCCATCCTTGAAACCATAGATATTGAATGCTAATGTATTTTAAAGCACAGAAAATAATGCTTGAAGTCCAATTGTTATGCAGTATTAGCATACCAATATTTACATTAGCGGTATGCTAACACTAGCCCCAAGGGAAACTGATAGTGATGAGCTAATGTAGCATACAATGGGGATTATTCCTTACTCTCAGATCTTAGTATCAATCTCATAATTGCATCCAATTACACACTAAAGAGGCAAAGGAACAAGAAACATTGCCTCAACTATTATACTTTCTAAGAAAACATACGTTAATGTTAGCCTTGCAACAACAAAGATTGAAAATGCTCCCCCAACCTCCTATTGACTGCCATGATTACGACATCAGGGCTCAGCTTCCCAAGCAACTCTGGAAATGTGTAGCTTAGGGCTCATCTACACCAAGCTGATATTCCACTATGAAAGTGGTATGAAAACTGTATTTAAAAGGCAGGAGCTGCACTACTGCTTTATAGTGGTATTGAAGTGCACTGACAACTGTTGGGACCCATGACACATACCATATACTGCTTTCACACCACTTTCATTGTGTTATATCCTGCTTGGTGTAGATGTGTCATAGGCCCCAATAGTTGTCAGTGCACTTCATTACCACTATAAAGCAGTAGTGTAGATCCTGCAGTGCACTTCAATATCACTATAAAGCAGTAGTGTGGCTCCTGCCTTTTATATACCACTTTCATACCACTTTCATAGTGGAATATCCTGCTTGGTGTAGATGAGCCCTTATTCTATTAAGTGGACTGTCACTCTCTTTTCTGCCTTTTTATCACCGCACTGTCACCTGTCACTGTCAGCCCCCGCCCCTCCAATTTATGATTATTCAGTCTTTGCTACATTTATATCTAGCCTTTCCTCCAGAGCCCAAGGCAATGCACATGATCCTCTTCCTCTCCATTTTATTTTCATGATCACTCTGCGAGGCAGGTTAGGTTGAGAGACTGGTCCAAAGTCACCTAGTGAACTTCATGGTGGGGGATGGGACTAAAACCCTGGTCTCTCCAGTCCAGCACACTAACCATTATATCACACTGGTTCTTCTTTTAGGGAAAGGCTGGGCAAAAAGTAGATCAGCCGGGCATCCTCCAGATGTGTCAGCAAGCCAATAGGCCTACTAGTGGGGAATGATTGGAGTTGTAGTCCAACAATCTGGAGGATGCCAGGTTGGAGAAACCTGCAGTAGATGGATGTACTGGTAGATCTCTGGATGATTTGCAGTAGATCAGCAAGGACTGAACAGGTTGTTGAAATGCTGGAAGTGAGCCTTTAAATTACAAGGCATCCTTTAGGCATCAAAACAATAAAAAAATGAAAATAAAGTTATTATGTGGTCAGAGACTGAGGCCTTAGCTAGACCTAAGGTTTATCCCAAGATCATCCCGGGGTCATCCCTGTTCATGTAAATGACACACAGGTTATCCTGGGAGCAGGCAGGGACAACCCAGGGACGATCCCGGGATAAACCTTAGGTCTAGCAAAGGCCTGACAATAACTTGGTAAAGTTGGATATTCAGGGAACAGAATTTTTTAAAATGAGGGTAAACTGAAATGCAATCTCTGACTGCTGAAAAGTAGCTACTGTAATATTTTTTATTTATTTATTTATTTATTTATTACATTTTTATACCGCCCAATAGCCGAAGCTCTCTGGGCGGTTCACAAAAATTAAAACCACAGTAAAACACCCAACAGTTTAAAACACAATTACGAATACAGTATAAAAAGCGCAACCAGGATAAAATATATAATACAGGATAATACAATTTCATATACTCCCAAAATTTGGTTGGTTGACCTTTAGGATGTATGATGTATTATTCCTTCTGTTTGAATCTTGGTTATAATGTTTAATTTATTTTTGGCAGATACTGATTTTTAATAATCCACTGCAACCCCTGGAAATGAACTGCTGCTTTCTTGCCACATACTGCTTTTCGTTGCTGAACTTTGACTCCAATTACTTCACAGGTTAACAGTTCAGCTTTGTTGAATCACTGTTTTGTGGCTTTCAAACTTTAGCCAACGGATTTTTATTTTGATCTGCAGTTGCTAATCTAGAGCCATTGGTTCATGTGCAAACTTTTATTTTCTCATGTGAAGCAATTGCTGGAGCCCCCTCCTTGATGCTCTTATATAATCGGAAGGGAAAGTGGAAGATTCCACAGGGACTTAGATGCAAACACCAGGGCCAGATCTACACCAAGCAGCATATGACATTTTGAAAACGGTTTGAAAACTATATGGAGTGTGTCCTGGGCCCCAACAGTTGCCACTGCTGTTATAAACCATTTTAAAGCAGTAGTGTAGATCCTGCCCAGGTGCTAAAAAGGTGCAATTGTGCTAACAAAGCGATATAGTCAAGGAAACCAATGTACAAGAACAATTGGACGATCGTTTTGAATCAAATTTTTGCTGCTCTCCCCAGCCTTCAGTGTTGCAGCTACCTTGGGGCCAAAGTCCAAGGCAGGGCAGCCAGCCCCCTCCCACAATGGCCTCTCAGAGAGTGGCAGGTGAAGAAGGAAGCAGAATTAAATTCTTAATTTTATTCCTTTGGTCATGATGGTGCTATGATTTAATTGCACATGCTCAGGATACATATGAGTTGGCAAAAATTTTTGCCACAGTGGTTGGCATCTTGTGGCCCTTAAAATGTTTTGGCCTACAACTCCCATCAGCCCAGCTAACATAGCCAATGGTGAGGCATCATGGGTGTTGTAGGTAGGTCAAAATATCTGATGGGCCACAAGTTGTCCATCCTGGGCCCTGTGGCAAAACTATTTATTTATTTATTTATTACATTTTTATACCGCCCAATAGCTGAAGCTCAATATTTGCCAACATTGTGATAGATACATATACATATAGTAAAACTAGAGGAATAAAATTGAGGGTGTTATTTTTATTATTCTGTAAGACTAGCATGTGGTGTTTTTTTTCCACAGCAGTTGTAAAGCACGCAATTTAAGTCCAGCCCTAATCGGAATATACTACTTCCACGAGGAATTTAGGGTAGAAATGGCTTCTTTATTTTGTTTTGTGTTTTTGTAGCATAAACTCAACAGCCGCATAATAAGCAGAAATTTAACCAGCGAAGCCCTCCTCCGATCACGTATCTTCTGGCTGGGAAAAGCGCTGAAAGGCACAGGAAGCGCCCCCCCTTCCCTTCTTCCCTTCCCTTCCCTTCCCTCGCCACCCAAAGCTGCGGGGAGCTTCCTGCCGCCGTGCCCTTTCCATCCGCCCCCTCGGCCCGAAAGACCAGCTTGGCTTCGGCCTCGCTCTTCTCCGACCTGCCCACTAGATGGCGCGTTTGACGACAAAAGCTGCGCCGCGCCGCTCTTCCTCCTCCCCGACCCCCTCCCGGCAGGCGGGCAGCTTGCCTGCGGTGGCGGCGCGCGCGCGCTTCTCCCTCTCACCTGCCCGGGCCACGTTCCGTTCCCCGGGGGGTGGGACAGAGGCGCAGCTGGGCGGGGCGGCTGAGCTCACCGAGGCGACATGGCGGAGGCAGAAGGAGCGGCCGGTAAGCAGGGCGACGGGGCTTCCTCAGCCCGAGCAGGTGAGTCCGCTGCTCCTTTCCCGGACAGTGATGCTGCGGCCGGGCGGGAGACGCACCTGTGCGCGCTTGGTGTCATTTGGACCGCGGTGGGCGCCAAAACCCCGATCTCTCTCTCTCTCTCTCTCCCCCCCCCCCCCGCCCTTTGCCGGACAGAATCTTCGCCGGGAGAGAATCCGGATGTTATGCTAAGAGGGAGGATTCTGAAAACACCAGATGCGCTCCGGGGTGGAGGCGCTGCTGAGAATGCGCCTCGGGGCAATAGGTGCCATCGACTGGCAACAACTAGGTCCAGTCTCCCGCTGACGGGACAGGTGTTCCAAGGATACTGGAATCGCCAATACCTTTAAAAAATTAAAGATCATTCCACGCCTGGGATTGCTTTCTGAACAACTAACCGGCGAATGCTAAAGAGCGCACAACTATTATAATGACACCAATGAATGCATACCAAAATCTTCTGTGCATTTTATTCCGAGGTGTATGCATATGTATCATCCGTGGAATAAATATATACAATGACTAGAGGCTGATGCACAATAAGCCCCATCCCAAATTCCAACAATTAAAATGCACATGTGTGATGTTGGAATGAAAGGCGTTAAGCTCTAAATTCCTGAATAGGTTATGTGTTTTTAGAGAAATAACATATTGACAAAGAAAACAAAGCTTAAAGGGATAGAGTTCTAAATTCCCGAATAGGTGAAGTGTCTACTTTTAGGCATTGTTTATTTGGATCTTACTCCATGGATGATACATTTTACTACAAAATGTATACATATGTATGCAATACTGTTGAATGCATATTAGTTGTGTGCTCTTTTGAATTGGTTAGTTGTTTGTATTTACAATTGTTATCCTCATTTTGTTTTGCTTGTCTGACTGCTTTGCAATCTTTCCTGCTGGGTTCCAGCTTCCTTAAGTGGAATAAATCATCAAAATCAAACTAAGCGTTTAAATAAAAAGGCCTTTATTGTTAAAGTCTGGATGTCCAAGGGAATATATAGATTGTGTGCAAACAGTCGTGCTTTCAGAAACTGTCCTGAAGTAAGCATTTGTTATCTTTCCTCTCCCTTCTCTCTCTGTGGCTGTGACAGGAAGACATGCAGTAGGTAGTAGCTTCCCCATCACTCCATGCATATGGAATGATGGGGAAAGCTGCACCTGTTGAAAATCTGTCTGAATGTTGTGCAATTGTTAAAGGTGGCCTTGCCAGGGAAAATGCGGCAGACCTACTGCCAATTCTCTCAACATTCTCTGTTGTTTGCTGTATTATTGCAAGGGGACTGGATCAAGTCACCATATTTCAGTGGAACCTTAACACTTGCAGTTTGTGTTAGCATTTTCTGTGATTGGCTCATGGGCTTTTTTTTTGTAGTGTGACACAATTGAGAAGGAACAACAGAGCTGTTACTTCTGGTGTTTGAAAATCCGATTATTACATTGTATGTATTTTGTGGGGAGAAGGAAATAGAAGTGAACACTTAAAGCTGGGATTAAACAAGTCACAACTGTGTTAAAGTTATATGAGATAACACACCAGCCATTAAGACAGCAGTGCTAACTATGACACACACACACACACACACCTGATATCCCTTCCAAATCTATATGAAAGTCTTCTTCTATTTGTGCCACAAATCCTGTGTTCTGTTTTGCTACCCCAAACATGAATATGACGTACACAGAGCGGGGTTCCTGGAGAATGCTGAAAACTCAACATTGTTGTGGTGGTGCTGGGGTGTATGAGAGAGACTGACATGGACAGCCAGGCAAGACCTCTCTCTAACACAACTCAGCTCGACCAGGACATATCCTGCTCAATTACCTCTTTCCCTTGCAGGGGAGATGTAGCTGTGAAGTAGGATCTCCTTTGCAGCCACTTGCTATGCTACCATATATTCACCATCATAGACAGGGGTCTCACTTGTGGGCAGTGTGAGTCTCCTGCTTTCCCCCATCTTGACAGAGATGCTTAACTCCCATGCTTCCCCTAAAAGAGCTTTCCCCCATGTTAGACTGCAGTTCCCAGCATGGGCTGTGAATGATGGACGTTGCAGTCTTAACTCGTCTAGAGGGCACTGGGTTGGGGAAGGCTGCATGTTCTCCTACTAAGTCTGAAATCTGAAGAGCCATATTCTTCAAGTATCACACACCCTGTTTCAGGAAGGTTAATTTTTTCCATCCCGGAACTTTATGTGCTCCGGCTGGCTCTTTAAGCACTGGGGCTCCCACCTTGAAATAATCCTGCCTTTGTCTCTATTTACTTTCTCTCTCGCCCTATCTATCCTGGCACAGTCTGTAGACTCTTACCATACACCCTTGGAGACATTTCAACTCAAGCTGTTCTATTCATGGGAGATGACTGTTCAATGGGTCCAGTATCCTTCAAGGCCTTGTTAATCAGTTGCTGATTAACAGGAGAGAGGGAGAGAGCCTTTGCCTTTGTGTCCTTCTTCTGGGATTTCTAGAGGCGTCTGGTTGGCCTCTGTGGGAAACTGCTGTCTGGACTTGATGGACTTCTGGCCTTATGTTCATAATGCAGGAACTGGGCTTTTATAGGCCTCATTCTCCCCTCTCGGTTTACGTCTCACAAGACAGCAATGCCACACTTCTGCCACTGTGAGACTTTCAGTGAATACAGGCCTGAAGCCTCAGTGTGTGAGATCAAAGCAGGTCACCTCATTTCTCTGCTCCCACCCTAACAACTGCTCCCTCCCCACAGACATAGCTACACAAGGTGATGGAGGGGGGCTTCACCTCTCTAGTTCAACTTGCACTCTTTTGCTTTAAAGTGGCACCAGTTTATATCACTGATGTTAGGATTTTGTGTTTATTTTTAAACCATATCTTCCAGGGTTTTTACTGCTTGCTTGGTTGGCAGCAACTTGGGGAGCATAAGCTTTCAGCATACTGGCTTCTACCGAGTGTAGTTAATCTGATTTGAAAGCTTTCTGCTAAAAGGCAGGTGTACACTTTGCATTCAAAATGCTTGTACGGAAGTATATGCATGGATAACTTTACTTGGCTCTAATGGAATGACTCATGGCAATAAATTTGAATGTACACCCGAAAACACACTTACCAGAGTTGTGGCATGGTGTGTGTGATTAATGGTTTGACATCTTAATTTGAAGTAGCTTTCAGAGCAGAAACAGCCAATTCTGGGTTCACTGGGTTTAATTTTGAGGGTGGCCAGTGCTGCAGGTGGTTTAGGTAGTATATGTTATCTGTTCTGCTCTATACTTCCGTGTTTACTCCTATTCATATTATACTTGTTCTGGCAAAACCAAACATTAAAATAAACTGGATCTCCGTCATGCGTTGTTTCCCCAGTTGTGTGTCCTTTGTGTAGTGTATCCTCTCTTCCTCTCTCTCTTTTATTTGTTTTCTATGGGGATTTGACTGTTATCAGATGAAAAGAGCAGAGGATCACTTGGCAATTTTTGGAGAGGATGAAACTAAAGTTCTGTACAGAAATGTTTAGGATTTGGATGGTAAAACTGAAGGCCAAATTCACTTTTGGAGAAACTCTCAAAGGCTACCTTCTGGTGATGGGCAGAGCCAAAATACCAAAAAAGCCAACATATTTTAGCTTAGAGCTCTTAAAGCCAGTAACAAAGACTAAGGCGAGGCATTTCAACCATTTAGAAAGAGGGGGGGGACCCAAAAAGCTAGGAATCTACCCAAGGAAAAGGAGGTGGGACCAGGAGAAGGGTGTGGGGTTGTATGCCAAACCCTGGAGGGCCAGTTTGGGAACCCAGGTAGGCCAAATTTGGCCCACAGGCCTACACCCTGGTCATAATGTTCAGTTTTTGTGTACAAATACTTCACTTCAGAAGGGGAAATTGTCCATGATGCCCTGCATAGTTCACTGTGAAACTACAGTGCTATTTGACAACATGCTTGACGTGATGCAAAATGTCAAAGGGATGCAATCCTTACCCCGAGATTTCAGTCTATGTTAGAAAGGCAACGTGACAGTGGAACGACCTCGTAGAGAATTAGAAATCGGTAGGAGCATAAGACAGAAGAAAGTCAGATTTCCCTGGCAGAGGAGCTGGTAATTTAGCTAAAAGGAAGGCTAAGGAGTCAGAAAAGGCTCTGCTCTAGATTTGGTCTTGAGAAGTGGAAATGGGATCATCCAAGGGAGGAGATCCTGTTGTAGGCATTAGTAAGCAGCACCTCAGGAGGCACAGGAATGAAGGTGGGGCCTGGGGATGTAATCCCTGCCCCTTGAGATGTGAGCTGTACAAAGTGGGCAGGCCACAGAACGGAGAGAGAGAGAGAAGAATGCCATGCAGGTTTGGAACCACTGTCAGTGGTGGGCCAGAAGAATGAAAAGGGTTGGAGGAGAAGAGGAGGAGGAGGTAGCAGAATGAAGTAGTGCTGCTGAGAAAGAAATTCAGGGAAGGCAGCAGTGTAATGAAGAAAATAAGAGGCTGATGGGGCATACCTCCGCCAGAGGGGAAGATTGAAGCTAGCAGCAGCAGACTGAAGGAATTGGGAAAGCGGCAGTTGCTGGTGTAACAACAGTAACACTGGGTTTTGTAGTGAACTGTGGTCCAAAGTTTTGCATATTTTAGGCAGTATCCAATATTGTTGTTTCTGTTGCATCAGTGGTACCTATTCCTAGTACAACAAAAACTAGCACTTCCAAAAGCAACCCCAGAAATGAGCGGAAGAGTTAGTTTCCAGAGTGGGGGACGGGTCAGGGGAGCTCCCTTCTGCAACTCTGCTGACCTGCCCCATTCCAGAAATGAGTGTTTTGGCTCATTTCCAGTGACTTCAGGATCCATTAGCTTCCCATCGCACTAGCAATGAGTCCTGCTAATGCACGGACAGCATTGGATTCTGCCCTTGGTTTATGTTATACTTTAAGTTGTATTTGTTGTTTATCCAGTCAAATGCTAAGCACCCTCAGCGGCTCTTCGCGTCCTTCAATTCTCTTCTGAAGCCTAATCCGCCATCTCTCCCCGCCTCTCTGTCTGCCAACGACTTTGCCTCTTTCTTCAATGCTAAAATCCAAACTATACGCTCAGATCTAGCCAACTCTGCTCCGCTTCCAGCTCCTGCCCCTCACCTGTCAGTTCCTCCTTCAACTCTCTCGGCGTTCCCTTCGGTCTCAGCTGATGAACTGTCTAAAATACTGCGCTCATCGAAGCCTTCCACTTGTTCCCGTGATCCGATTCCCTCTCGCGTCTTTATTAATCTTATCCCCGCTATTCTCCCGTCCTTGCTTCACATCATTAATTCTTCTCTGTCCTCTGGTTCATTTCCTTCTGCTTTTAAACATGCTACAGTCTCTCCCATTCTCAAAAAACCCACTCTTGATCGACTATCACTGTCTAACTACCGACCTGTCTCCCTCCTGCCCTTTGTCTCAAAGATCCTGGAACGTCTGGTCTACTCTCGTTGTCTTGACTTTCTCTCTAATAACTCTGCTCTGGATCCCTTTCAATCTGGCTTCCGTCCTTTGCATTCCACTGAAACAGCCCTTACCAAGATCACCAATGATCTCCTTACTGCCAAGTCTAAAGGCCATTATTCCATTCTTATTCTCCTTGATCTAACCGCAGCCTTTGACACGGTTGATCACGATCTTCTCTTAGATTCCCTCCATGACCTTGGACTCTGTGGCTCTGTCTATAACTGGTTCGCCTCCTATCTAGAGGGTCGCTCCTTCAGCGTGTCGGCTAACGGCAGCTCGTCCTCCTCTTTTCCCCTTTCAGTTGGGGTTCCGCAAGGCTCGGTGCTTGGCCCGTTGTTGTTCTCTCTATACATGCTGCCCTTGGGCAAGCTTATACAATCTCACGGCCTCCAATATCACCTGTATGCCGATGATACACAATTATATCTTTCATCTCCGGAACTTTCTCCAGATGTTCACGATCGTATCTCAGCATGTCTTTCAGATATCTCAGCCTGGCTGCTTCATCGTCGTTTGAAACTTAACATGGCAAAGACTGAATTGCTTGTTTTTCCTCCTAAACCTTCTCCTCACCTCTCATTCTCTCTTACTGTCAACGATGTCACACTTACTCCGGTCAAGGAAGCTCGTAGTCTTGGCTTTATATTTGACTCCTCGCTCTCCTTTACTCCTCACATCGAGGCTGTAGCTAAATCCTGTCGTTTCTTCCTATATAATATTGCCAGGATTCGACCATTTTTGTCTGTCTCTTCTGCCAAGACTCTCGTTCACGCACTGGTTATCTCTCGGCTGGACTACTGCAACCTTCTTCTCTCTGGCCTTCCTTCGTCTCACATCAGTCCGCTGGTCTCTGTCCACCACTCTGCCGCTAAGATCATCTTCCTGGCCCGCCGCTCTGACCATGTCACTCCACTTCTGAAATCTCTTCATTGGCTTCCAATTCACTCCAGAATCCAATATAAACTTCTCCTGCTGACCTTCAAGGCTCTTCACGGTCTAGCTCCTCCCTATCTCTCCTCTCTCATCTCACACTATCGCCCCGCTCGGGCTCTCCGCTCCTCTGATGCCATGCTTCTCGCCTGCCCAAGGACCTCCACTTCCCTTACTCGGCTTCGTCCTTTTTCTTCTGCTGCCCCTTACGCCTGGAACGCTCTTCCAGAACACTTGAGAACTACAAACTCAATCACTGCTTTTAAAACTCAGCTAAAAACTTTTCTTTTCCCTATAGCCTTCAAATATTGAGTTTGTTCTGACTCTATACTATTAGCTTTACCCTACCCGGTGCCTGTTTACACTTCCCTGTGCCTGTTTGCATTCTCCTTCCCTCTTTATTGTTAACTACAACTTATTAGATTGTAAGCCTATGCGGCAGGGTCTTGCTATGTACTGTGTTATCTGTACAGCACCATGTACATTGATGGTGCTATATAAATAAATAATAATAATAATAATAATAATAATAATCAATATTATTGTTAAACTAAAATACTAAAGTTAAGTAAATACTACTATATTAGTCTCTGGAATAACTACAAATCTGCCCCTCCTTGTCCTAATTATAGAAGAAATCTGAGACATTACAAAGAAAAGGCGGTGTTGAGACGATTCACTCTTTCTTTCTTTTTTTAAAAACCCTGGCACAAAAGGAATCAAAGGTTAACTCTTGTCGATTGTGAACAGCACATGTACAATAGTAACCTGATCGTATGCAGACTTAGGTGTGCCACAGCATATTGAATTAAATAGATTTGGTTTTCCTGCATTCAACCGGGGCTTGCGCCTTCAAACAGCCAGTGTGGTGTAGTGGCTAAAGTGTTGGACTGGGAGTCGGGAGAACTGGGTTCGAGTCCCCACTTGGCCATGGAAACCCACTGGGTGACTTTGGGCCAGTCACAGACTCTCAGCCGAACTTACCTCACAGGGTTGTTGTTGTGAGGATAAAATGGAGAGGAGGAGGACTATGTACTCCACCTTGGGTTCCTTGGAGGAAAAAAGGCAGGATATAAATGCAATAATAAAATGCAATAATATACTATGAAGTTAATATGCCAAGCATTAGCCCTAAAACCTACCTTCAGTCTAAGTTTTGCTGTGCAAATTTAAAGGTTTCTATCACTCATCTCAGAAATATTTACTTAATTAGTCCTGTCCTAGAATTACTGCTCTCCACATAACTTCCTGTGGGTTGCATGTCTTCCAGTTTACTGTTTTTGAGGTGTGCCAAAACATTGTATATCAAGGCATGGCAGGTAATTGCATTCACTAAAAGGCTGGAACTCTGGAAATGTCTTTCAAATCATTCTAAAGTATTTCCAAGAGCACAAATGATATGAACCAATTACTTGCCACTGCTTGATGCTCTAGTGCAGGTTTCCCCACAGTGAAGTATGTGTGTGCCATGCCAGGGAATAGGGTGGGGGAATCCTCATAGGGTTTGAGTGAGAGGTAGAAATAGGCTGCAAATTAATTACTTTCTCTAGGTGCTATTCAAGATGTGGGATTATATTCAGTGACTTTATCTGAGGATATCCTGATATTATCCTCAGCAATCCTTTAAGAGAGGAAGTAGGTTTTCTTCTTTGATGTGCAGCAACATGATGGGAAATAGCAGCACAGGCTTCACTATGGGAGCAGTCATGTAAAACTGTTCAAAAATTCAGGGGAAATTCTTCTCCTTTCATATTCTTTCAAGCTGAGAACAAACCATTGTTCAATCAGCCTTCCTCAACTTGGTGTTCTCCAGATACATTGGACTACAACCCCCATCATCACAGCTGGATCTGATGGGAGTTGTAGTCATAAGAACATAAGAAGAGCCATGCTGGATCAGACCAAGGATTCATCTAGTCCAGAATTACGTTCACACCATGGTCAATCAGCTGTTGACCAGGGGCCCACAAGCAGTACATGGTGTGACAGCACCCTCCCACCCATGTTCCCCAGCAATTAGTGTATGCAGGCTTACTGCTTGTGATACTGGAGGTTGCAGTTAGCCATCAGGACCAGTACCTATTGATAGCCATCTCCTCCAGGAATGTATCCAACCCCCTTTTAAAGCCATCCAAATTGGTGGCCATCACATCTTTTGGTAGTGAATTCCATAGTTTAATGATGTGCTGTGTGAAGAAGTACTTCCTTTTATCTGTCCTGAATCTCCCTTCATGGGATGACCCCAGGATTCTAATATTATGGGAGAGGGAGAAAAATATCTCCCTGTCCACATTCTCCACACCATGCATAATTTTGTACACCTCTGTCATGTCTCCCTTTAGCCTCCTTTTTTCCAAGCTAAACAATGCCAGTTGTTGAAACCGTCCCTCATAGGGGAGATGCGCCAGTGCTTTGATCATTTTAGTTGCCCTTTTCTGCACTTTTTCCAGCTCTACAATATATTTTTTTTAGGTGTGGTGACCAAAACATCTGAAGGGCACCGGGTTGCCTACCCTGTGCATGATGAATTAGATTAGAGATGGGCAACTTACAGCCCTTCTGATATTTTGGTCTCCAACTTCCATCATCCCCAGCCAGCATAGCCAATGGTAAGGCATGTGCAAGTTGTAGACCAAAACATTTGAAGGGCCGCAGTTTGCCCACTCCTGATTTAGATAAAAGGAATTTGTGTGTCTAGAAATGCCCTGTCCTGACCTTTAGCAGAATCTCATGGGGCAGCAAGGCAGGCCAGAATTGTGAAATCTTTGTTCTGACAAGGTTTGAGTCTTAATGAAAGCCTTTAAGGGCTTAATCACTCCTGCTAGGCTTTGTCCCTTTCCCAAGGAATGGAATGAACAGTTGATCATCTGGCCTGGAGACTAGCTCTCCTCACCCACTTCTTTGTTGATGCCATCCAGGCTTTATGCCTGTGGTGACAAGTAGGCATAGGTTGCTCTGGAAGGGGGCAGTTCCTCAGGGGTGCAGGCTCAGAGGTTGCTGACTTTAGAGGCCTCAGTTCAGGGGTCTCTAACTCCAGCTCAGACCTTGATGTCATGATGGAGCCTGGGCCTGTATTTTTTGTCTCAGCCGTTGATGCTGCTGGTCTGACTGGCTCCTCCTGATCTGGGTTAGTGTTAAGAGTCCCAACTGTTGCTCACAGTGTTGGTCACAACACCAAGTCTCTTTATATCAGGGGTGCAGAATCTCAGACCCAGGGGCCAAATTTGACCCTTTGGGGTTTCCCAGAAGGTCATAGCCATTCTGTTGGCCTCACCCACTTTCTTCCAACCACCACTGGCTTTTGTGAAGTACTCTCTCCCATTCTAAAAGGTAGAAATGGGTTCCTTAAGGCTTGAATATGCCGATTTTGGGGGGTGAGGCCACCAGCGCCTTTTGCCCCAGACCTTTTGCCTTCAGACATGCCCACCATTGGAATGTGAAGCCAAGAGCATCTTCAAAATGGAATTCAGGCCTAAAAATGTTCACCACCTCTGCTTTAGTTATTTGTGCTGTGGACATAAAGAGAAAATGAAAGAAAATCTATGGTCCCAAAATTGGGGTATTTGAGGGTATTAGAAATCTCTTTTGATTTAAAGTCTTGCAGCATTCTCTATAAATATTCAACATTCTGAAGGGGCACATCCTATCACCTAATCTCTTTAATGGTAAAAGGCTCATAGTTTTCATTCCCAGAATGAAAGAGGAATTGTGGTCTAGAAGGAATGTGAACAGTTTCTTATCTATCAGTCTGCACTGAAGCAGGTTTGTTCCTACTGATCACCTTGTAATCAACGTCCTATCACAAAGCAGGACTGAGCAGTATTATCTGAACTACAAGTACTGTAGTTTCTTCAGATACATGAGTAGTAAAAGTCAGAGGAAAGAAATGGTGGTTCAACTGCTTAATGAGGATGGCAAATTGATAACAGACGACAAAGAAAAGGCTGAAGTGCTCAATTCCTACTTTGCCTTGGTCTTCTCCCAAAAGCGGGTCTATGACCCCCCTGGAAAAAGTGAAGCAGAAGTTGAGGGGGCAGGATTGCAGTTTGAGATTGATAAACAAATGGTCAAAGAACACCTAATTTCCTTGAATGAGTTTAAATCTCCAGGGCCCGATGAACTGCATCCAAGAGGAATGAAGGAGCTAGCAGAAGAACTCTCAGAACCTTTGTCTATTATCTTTGCAAAGTCATAGAAGACGGGTGAGGTGCCGGACGACTGGAGGAGGGCTAACGTTGTCCCTATCTTCAAAAAGGGCAAAAAGGAGGAACCTGGGAACTATAGACCAGTCAGTCTGACATCCATCCCTGGGTAAATTCTGGAGCAGATTATAAAGAAGTCAATCTGTAAACACCTTGAAATCAATGCAGTGATCACTAGAAGCCAACATGGATTTGTCAGGAACAAATCCTGTCAGACTAAATTGATCTCCTTTTTTGATAGGATAACCTCCCTTGTGGACTGTGGGAATGCTGTAGACGTCATATATCTTGACTTCAGCAAAGCTTTTGACAAAGTACCACATGAAATTCTGATTAACAAACTAGCTAAAAGTGGGCTAGATGGAACAACTATTAGGTGGATCCACAGTTGGCTACAGAATCGGACTCAAAGAGTACTTATCAATGGAACCTTCTCAAACTGGGGAGAGACAACAAGTGGGGTGCCGCAGGGCTCAGTCCTGGGCCCAGTGCTCTTCAACATTTTTATTAATGATTTGGACGAGGTGGTGCAGGGAACGCTGATCATATTTGCAGATGACACAAAATTGGGTGGGATAGCTAATACCCTGGAAGACAGAAACAAACTTCAAAGTGATCTTGATAGGCTGGAGTGCTGGGCTGAAAACAACAGAATGAAATTTAATAGGGATAAATGCCAAGTTCTACATTTAGGGAATAGAAACCAATTGCACAGTTACAAGATGGGGGACACTTGGCTCAGCAATACTACAAACGAGAAAGATCTTGGAATTGTTGTAAATCACAAGCTGAATATGAGCCAACAGTGCGATATGGCTGCAAGAAAAGCCAATGCTATTTTTGGCTGCATTAATAGAAGTATAGCTTCCAAATCACGTGAGGTACTGGTTCCTCTCTATTTGGCCCTGGTTAGGCCTCATCTAGAGTATTGTGTCCAGTTCTGGGCTCCACAATTCAAGAAGGACGCAGACAAGCTGGAGCGTGTTCAGAAGAGGGCAACCAGGATGATCAGAGGTCTAGAAACAAAGCCCTATGAAGAGAGACTGAAAGAACTGGGCATGTTTAGCCTGGAGAAGAGAAGATTGATGGGAGACATGATAGCACTCTTCAAATACTTAAAAGGTTGTCACATAGAGGAGGGCCAGGATCTCTTCTCGATCCTCCCAGAGTGCAGGACACGGAATAACGGGCTCAAGTTGAAGGAAGCCAGATTCCGGCTGGACATCAGGAAAAACTTCCTAACTGTTAGAGCAGTGCGACGGTGGAATCAGTTACCTAGGGAGGTTGTGGGCTCTCCCACACTAGAGGCCTTCAAGAGGCAGCTGGACAACCATCTGTCAGGGATGCTTTAGGGTGGATTCCTGCATTGAGCAGGGGGTTGGACTCGATGGCCTTGTAGGCCCCTTACAACTCTGCTATTCTATGATTCTATGATAGGAATGCAATAGGTTTAGGTCAAGTATATGAAAGTCCCAGGCCAGATCTACACCAAGCAGGATAAAACACTTTGAAAATGTTTTGGAAACTGTATATGTTGTGTGTCCTGGGCCCCAACAGTTGTTAAAACTGTTATAAACCATTTTAAAGCAGTAGTGTAGATCCTGCCCCATGCTACATGGTACCACAGAAAGCGATACCGCTCCCTCCCTTAGGTCATCAATCAATTTGATGCAAAGTAAATGTTTTATTAAGTGCAATGCATATATAATAGCAAAATACAAAAAACATGTCATGTAACTTTGAAAACATCTATTCCAAGGCACATGTCAAAAGTCAGTTCAAGGGTGAGTTAAGTTTATATCTAGAATAACTGGGTCCAAGTTTTACTCTCTGTCTTAGTTAACCAACTGCAAACAGTAATGAATATTTAGTCTACATCAGTAGGTTGTTAGGGCAGATAAGATGAAGATTGTGGGACTTTGCTATACAAAATGCTGTGGTGGGGGTCCTGAGTTTGCTCCAAACGGCAGGGGCATGACTTAGCGAAGTTCTGCTCACAGATGCTCCCACAAGCAGAAAACGGGGTGGGGAAGAAATTTTCACAGAGTTCCCCTTCCTCGTGCAGCATCTGGCACCTCAGAAAGCTGTTCTGGAGGGCTTTTGAATCCTTCTGAATAGAGAGATGAGTACAGTGGGGGAATCTGCAAAAATTGTTTCCTCACCTTCCCCTTGTGTGACATTTTGCTGGATCGTCTCAGACACATCTGGGGACTTAAGTGTGTAACATTACAAAGGCTATATAACTGGGGAGTCAAATTAGTATAAAAAGAGTGAGATGTCCTGTTCTTGATGACTAGGCTGTAAGCCCCACTGAGTTCTTTCTGGAAAGAAAATATGCACATGATTACATCCTTAATCAGATAATAAATTGCTTAGGGTGTAATCCAGCAAAAGAAAGCATTTTTTACTCCCTTTGCCTTTTGTTTTCAGTGGGACAGTTAAGCACATGCTGAAATCTCTCACAGTGAAATCAAAGGTACTTAAATAAAAATGGTTCACTTTGCCGAGATTGGGTTTTAAAATATTTTCTTATGATTTGCACATAACATAGATGTTGCCAAAACATTATGTAGGCACAGGAAAAAAAACTAGTTTTTTTTTTTAATTTCCTGGAAGATGCTTAAGGAAAGCTGCTTTTTAATATGGCTCACAGTATCAAAGTTCACCCAGCCTTGAATATGTGGAAAGCAATAATCTTGTTACATTTTAATAAGTGTTTTCCCCCTACTAGTTTAAAGGTATATTACTTTTATGGCTCTAACGGAACACAGCATTACATGGTGGCTAATCCATTTAAATCCTTGGGACTTGTATAGTAACTCTATGCAGGATGCTATGCCAAGTGTTTAAAAACAAGTTGTTTCTCTTTAATCCTAGTAGAAATAACTCAGGTTTTTCCTTAAGCTTCCCCTGCCCCACCTCCCACTTCTTTTATGTATGTGAATTTATGTACTTTGTAGTTGCTGTAATCAAAGTTCACTCCATATTGTCTGGCCTGGTTTCTGGTTGCGTAAAAATGTACTATTTTGAGTGGCAGGTTTGCTTTGGTTTTGTAGGTTGAGACTGAGGGCGTTGCTAGACCTACCGGGTGTTCCGTCGTTGAGGAGCGGTGAAAGCGGCTTTTCCCGTTCAGCCGTGACGCCTCATGCTCCACACCTGCCTTCGATTTGTGGCGGAAGTTTGCACCGGTTGTGCTGCTGCCGCCGCGAGCACGGTTGCGCAGCCACACCGGCCTGATTGCCGCGGCTTTTTTTTTTGCTCGCTGCACGGTTTGCACACGTCCGAAAGACCGCAAACTTGCGCAGCCGTCAGCGATGCCGCCGCCGGCCCCAGCGGCAGCGGCGGCGGCGGCGGCAGTGCCAGTGCCAGCTGAAGTGCTGCTGGTGCTGTTGAGGGTCAACATTGATGCGCTCACTTCCTGATGGGGGTCGTGGTGGGTGTAATATGACCCGAGGTCAATCGTCTGCATGGGCACTCTGTGCCTACATCTCCCATCATGCCTCTGAGGTGTCGGCGGCGATGATCGCCTCTGTGCCCTCTGCCCCATCCCAAGGAGCCAACCCACATCTGGCCGTAGCCATGGCAGCAGCCCACAAACAGCTCTGCCCTCTGCCAGCCTGGTCCCCACACTAACAGGCAGCGTACAGCACCGCCATTATGCGGCCACGGTAGCTGCCCACCGCAAGGAGTCACCAGCCACTTTTCCGGTCCTCCGGTCCTGCGCAAACTGTCACTGGGGAAATAAAAAAAAAACACTAGAACAGGCGCACATCCCCCACCCATCCCCCACACACCCCAGCAGCACACTAGCCACTTTTCCGTTCCTCCGTTCCTGCGCAAACTATCAGTGGGTGAGTAAAAAAAAAAAGCCGCTCCGCCGCGCTGCCCCAGCTGGCAGACTGCGCGCAAATGGCGGAGGCGGCTTGACCGAAGCCGCTGACCACTCCCCCTTAGCACGCCTTTTCCTGCCCAGTGCGGACCGCAGTGACCTCACATCCTCCCACACGTACTCCAAATTACCGCGGGACGGCAGGAAAAGGCGCACTAGAACTCACTTTTTTAAAGTCGGGAGAAAGAGGCTTCGCCGCAGGATAACGGCGGATCCTCGTGAACGTCATCTGGAAGCCTCGACGTGACTGCGGAAGGTAACGCGCGCTAGAGCCTCGTCTAGTAACGCCCTGAGTCGGGAGATTTGCTTTGATGTCGCAACCCCCTTTTCTAATGCCTGAAACAATTTTGTGACTTTTAAAAATAATTGCAGGGTTTCTTTCTTTCTTTAAACCATGGTAAAAGATGAATGACTAAAAATATAAATATACATGTAGTGTTTTAGCAGCCCACCTGATGTTGCGGCAGGTGCAGGACTGATGAGATTTATTGACCTGTCTGTCTGTTAAGCAACTTAGGAAGCCTGAAGGAAGCTGTGCTCACAGTGGGGAAAGAACCTGCTCTGACTTCTCTTCACATTCTGTCTGTCATCACCCTGTGAAACTTCTGCCTGTGACGCTTGGTTGATAGTTATAGCTCTAAGGAGATAGTCTTTGTGAGGGGAGAAATGTCTCCTGAAGGCAAGGCTGTGTTTTTTTTTTTGGGGGGGGGGTTGGAAGAATTTGATCAAGAACTGCAAACATGCAGTTGGAGAATCGTTACATTTTTAAATGCTATCACACATATAGTGGATATAGTATAAGAAGGGGCATAATTTAATTTATTGTTGCCATTGCTACATGCACAGGATCGAATATTGGTCAGCCTGTCTATCTGAAGTTAGAGATTTAGTAGTGTGGTGATTAGACCAGGTATTAAACATAGGAAACACTATTCTCTCGTATTTCCTCAGCATCATACCTGTCTGGGTTTAAATTTAGCCAGCTATTCTGTAGTTAGGTGCTTGCTTGAATCCAGTTAGATACTGATAGGACCACAAGATGGAGCTGCTGGCATTTGAATCGAGGGAGGTACTGCTTAACAGTACTGCTGTTTCTGTAAGTCATATATGATGTCATTCTGCATGTATTACTGAAATGGCTGCAGTTAGTTTATGATCTTCTTAATTATATTCTGATCTTGTGAACCGCCCAGAGACCTCCAGCTATTGGGCAGTATAGAAATGCAATAAATAAATAATAGTACCTGAATTTGCTTTTCTCTCTCCGCCCCCATGTGTCATGTTTTTTAGATTGTAAGCCTGTGGGCAGGGACTGTCTTAAGAAATATTTTTGTAAGCTGCCTTGAGAGCCTTTTTGGCTAAAGGGCGGGATAAAAATGCTTAAATAAATAAATGTGATTGAAAGGCATTGTGATACTAAGATAATAGCAGAGAAGTAATGGCATCAACATTTTTCTTTAACATAAATTGTGAAATGATAGTTTTAAGGCTTATGATGACTTGGACAGCAGCACTGTGTTTAGATTTGAAACAGTAGGTCAAATTGCAGGGATATGTCTTGTATTCATACTGCTGCCAAGCTGATTATGATGGAGTGTTGGGCAAGCCAAAACCAGTTCCCCCCAAAATCCATGGTAAAGGCTTCACCAACAGTTAAACCCATATAAACAAAACGTTAGAGAAAGGTACTGATGTCCTGCTGTAATCTGCCTCCAGACATTCATTCCTGCCACAAAGGGGGGGGGGGAAACGCTCCTAGCCAGCTGAGTATCCTCTACTGTCCAGTGCTCCACCACACTGCTCAATATCCCTTTACAACTGAAAATTGAGAGCAATTCCTTAACTTCTCTGGTTCTCTGACATCATTCTTTTTCCAGCTGTTCTGATAGCAAGACTGAGTGATTTTTCTCACATGCACAGTATCTTCCCCTCCATCCAAGACAAGGCAAAAATAAAAAGAGGGCATGCCTCATAGCCCCAGGTGGTTTTCAGACAACACAACACAACACAACCTTTCTGAGTGATCCTCAAGCAGTTCCTGGAACAATAGACTATGGGGGATGTATTTGTATAATGTAGGGCAAGCTTTGAGTTTTGCAATTGCCTCCCTATCATTGGTGAAAAATCAGACTGATGTGAAATTATGCGCGAGCAACTAATTTAAGTGTTTCATCCAAGATCATTTTTGCAGAGCATATCTATTGTCTCAAGGAAGCCTGGAATTAATTTTCTGTATTTCTGTATTAATGACATGCTGTAATAAAACTTGCTTATCAAACACTGACTTGTAAAAGAAATTTTTAAAAAATCTAATCTGTGCAAACTGGGTTTCACTACAGTCAAAAGAAAAATAGAGAGAAAGAGAAACAAACAAAACCTCAAGCTCTGCATAGGCTGCTCTTATACTTTTTATAAAAATATTGTTAAAATAAACACTTCGGAAACACAGCCTTTAATATTATAATATATGTCTTTATAATATATGTCTTTACTATAAAACCTTTCATATTATAATGGTTTTACAGTGAAGACACACTTCTGATCTACAACCTATATAACAAATTGAAAAGTATAATAAAGCCCCTTTAATTTTAATGGGGGGATAAATTTACATAACTTTAAAAGTATTTGGGGAAGCTCCTTTGCCTTGGGGAAAAAATCAATGGATCAATTTTTGGGGAGAGTTCAGGGATTTTCATTTTTGGTAACAAAGGAAGGGATTCCTCTGTTTTAAAGCTGGAAAAGGATTTGTCATGTCAAAAATAATTAAACTTAATGCCTTTTAATAGCTGTCTCAATTAAGTAGGCACTACGTAACCATCAGATAACATGTTTTCCTTTCCCATTTGGAAAGCATGCAAAAATGCAAGTACCATAACATGCCCAAGCTTGTTGTTAGGGTTGAATGTCTTTCTCCCGCCCCTGTAGTAGGAGAAAAACATTCAGAGTCACTGAGCTCTAGAAAGTTACTATTTCCTAGAGCAAGTGAGATGAGAGTGCAAATACGCACAGTAGCACTGCATATTTGCATAATAAAATCCATTGGAGCTATTGCAAGGGTACTGTTCTGATGCAGGCCTTATCTGTGCCTAGGGGCATGTCTACACCATGCCTTATCCCAGGGATCTTTCCTCCTGGGACATTGTGTGCCATTTGTGAATGCAGGGGGAGGATATCGCGATCAGCATATCATGAGATCCTCCCCCCTCCGCCGAGAGGTGTAGACATGCCTTAGGTTTCTAGATCTGTGCTTTGAGAGAGCTCCTATCTCTGCTTTCTCTAATCCGGTGTCTGTCAGATGTATTGGACTACAACTTCCATCATTCTCAGCCAGCGTGGCTGATAGGAGTGGAAGTCCAACACATTTGGAGGGCACCAGTTTGGGGAAGGCCGCCCGCCCTATACCTTTTGAGTTCCACAGAAAGTCTGGCTTCTTTTCTCCCTCCAGCATAGCAATGAGAACAAATAGTGAAACTTGGGTCTACTTCACACATGACCACATTTCTTCATGGGAGCTCCTTCCATAAGAAACCTAAACATTTGCTGCATGTACACACAGAAATTACTTCTTTCTAAGAGTCAGACTGTATGGGGCAGCTGTTAAAGCCTTGAGCTACATGTTCTCTCTGATCAACCCTCCTGGTCCCTGCAATCATCTGATGAGGTGCTCCTGGTGGTTCCACATGGCCCTGAAGTCTACTTCCATCCACTCAGAGCAGATCCGTCAGTGTATTGGCTCCTCCTCTGTAGAACTCCTGGCCAGTCAATGCCAGGCAGGTGCCAAGGTTGCTCTGTTTTCAGAGTTGGCTAAATACATTCTTATTCAAACAAGCATTTCCTGAGTATTTTTTATTTATTCATTTAAATTATTTTTAGGCTGCTTTTAGGGGTAGAACCCTATCAAGTAAAAAACAACCATGATTTTATTGCTAAAATCTGATTTAAATTTTTTTTTATTTCTTTGTATTTGACACATTGTTTAATGTGGGGAATGTTTTTAGATGTAAAGCAGTTTATAAATGTTGTCAATAAAGTACCGGAGCTCTGTATCTGGCAATAATACCAAGGCCCTTCTTTCAGGTATCAGTCCTTGAACATAAAAGAAGAAATATTGCTGCTGAACATGTACATAATGCTTTTATTCTCATGACATAACCATGACTAATCCTAATACATCTGGGGAGGAGAAAGATTTCAGGTCACCAGGTTTGAATTTTTGGGCTTGTTCCCCACCCCATACGTCTCATTCAGCTGCTAGGCCTGTCAGGGCTGACCGGTGGAGCATGAAGTAAAGGGCTAGTCTAGGGCCTAATCTACACCAAGCAGGATATTGCACTATGAAAGCAGTATGAAAGTGGTATATAAAAAGCAGGAGCCACACTAAGTAGGATATAGCACTATGAAAGTGGTATATGTATATATGTCAATAGGCCCCAACAGTTGTCAGTGCACTTTAATACTATAAAGCAGTAGTGTGGCTCCTGCCTCTTATATACCGCTTTCATACTGCAATATCTTGCTTGGTGTAGATTAGGCCTAGGACGCAAGTTAGAAGCAGGCAGAATGTGGGCAAAGCAGGGAATTGAGTTCTACCAATTGAGAGAAATTGCTCTGATTGAAGAGGCAGGGCAGGTTTAGGGTATTTATAGGGCCAGTCACACCCCTTGGCTTGTTGAATTACCTGACAAACTGCTGTGTCAGCTCTCCTTCTAGTTAGTTGCTGTCTCAGCACCCAAGAGCAATGGCTCCCTTTTCTTGCAAACTGTCACAGGAATGTAAGGAGTAAGGTATCAATAGTATGGCTGCTAGAATGCTGGTTATGATGAGATCCCTGCAATATCTATAGACTCTGGATTACTGAATGATTTTTGCTACTGTGAGAAGCATATCGTAGCTTTACCCTCTATTTATTTATTTATTTATTACATTTTTATACCGCCCAATAGCCGAAACTCTTTGGGCGGTTCACATAAATTAAAACCATAATAAAACAACCAACAGGTTAAAAGCACAAATACAAAATACAGTATAAAAAGCACAACCAGGATAAAACCACGCAGCAAAATTGATATAAGATTAAAATATAGAGTTAAAACAGTAAAATTTAAATTTAAGTTAAAATTAAGTGTTAAAATACTGAGAGAAAAAAAAGGTCTTCAGCTGGCGACGAAAGGAGTACAGTGTAGGCGCCAGGCAGACCTCTCTGGGGAACTCATTCCACAACCGGGGTGCCACAGCAGAGAAAGCCCTCCTTCTAGTAGCCACCTGCCTCACTTCCTTTGGCAGGGGCTCACGGAGAAGGGCCCCTGTAGATGATCTTAAGGTCTGGGCAGGTACATATGGGAGGAGGCGTTCCTTCAAATAACCTGGCCCCAAACCGTTTAGGGCGTAAAAACGTACCTCTTCACACAGGGCTTTAATGTGATCTCGCCGGCCAGTCCCTGTTTGTAAATATCATGAATGAATATGGATAAATGACAGAAAATGGTATATATGCATTTACTAAAAATGAAAAGGCGATACCTTGTGTAGAAAGACAGCTTTAAAGGCATCCTTCTTTTCTTTTTCTAATGACAAATTTTACAAAGTGGAAACTATCCATCATCATCATTATTATTATTATTATTATTATTATTATTATTATTATTGCCAGCTTTTCAGGATAGAAACTATCACAAAGTTGATTACAGCACTGAATAAACAAATAAAAAATAAAGCAATATTCAGTACACGCATAATTAAAATAACAAATAAGATAGCAGCAGCAGATAAAACCTCATTTAAACACACCATACACTGAAATTAACCAAATGCAGACCAGAATTAATTAGGCTGCAAACATGTACCTGCTAATCTAAAAGTAAATTCCATTGAACTCAGTGGGACTTAATTCTGAATGGGCAAGTATAGGATTGCACTCAAAGTCTTAAAAAAAACTCTTGAAGGCCAGTAAAGAGGGAGCCCTAGCCCTTCCTAGGAGAAGCCATTCCAGAGACGTGGGGCCACCATAGAAAATGCCATGTGCCTGGCATGTGCCAATCTCACATCTCTCACTCCTGGGCCAGAAAGGCCCCTAACATAAGGAGAAAGAATGATTCATAATAAGGAATTAACTGCTTAGCAGGCAATACCATTTAAAAGGTAGACACAGGGGTTTCATTTCTTTGATGGTATCTTTGTTGGCAATGTGGTGAAGAAACTTTAATGTTAATGTTTGGGCTATTAACTTTCTTTTGAAGTAGGGCCATATTTCTCTAAAAAGTGCTTTATATATGGTTTTCCTTCCAAGTGCAAACCTGTTCGCCACACTGTTCCTAAGTTAATGATGGCAACTTTCATTCAGAGCACCCATTTAATAGCATATAATCAACTGTTCCCTGCAGTTATGGAAGATCTCAACTATTTGACTCTTGACTCATATTTAAGTTGATGATAGGTTGTTTCTTTCTTGTATTGCAATTCTGCCATTGACAATAAAGGAATCCAAAATTGGCAGCAAAGGTGGAGGCAGTGCTGTCAAGTTGGCACTCCATACACATGTCCTGGAGCAGCCTCCAGATGTTTTGGCCTTCAACTCCCATCAGCCCGGATGGCTAAGGCGCAGGAATGCATGTTTAATAGGTAAACATGGAACACAAACATTTTTTATTCTCTTGTTCAAAGCCTCCATTTTTAAGGTATACACAACTATATTGATGAAGGGCCATATGAGCCTTGAAACACATTGGGCTGATTGGGATATCACACAAAATGATTGTTGAATATATTTTATTTTTATGTGAATATTTATAAAGTGCTCTTCATCAAACAATATTATTGTGGTGGACAATAAATATGTAATAAAAATAATAAAATACAAGCATAAAACTATAAAAGGCAGTAACCCAGCCCCCAATAAAATGGACTGACCAACTTTAAATGCCTAGGGAAACTATACTTTTGTGACCTAGCAAAGTTGGTATCTCCATGAGGAGGGTGTTCCACAAAGGTGGTGCCATAACAAAAAAATCTCTTTCCCCAGTTGTCACATGAATATGATCTCGTTTGGCCACACCTGTGAAGAATGCATGTTAACAAGTTGAAGCTTCCAGGTAATCTTCAAGGGCAGTCCCATATGTTACAGTAGTCTAGTTGGGAACTTACCAGAGTATAGCCCACTGCCTAGGTACATTTGTAGATGGCAAACCAGCCAAAGCTGGTAAAAGGCACTCTAAGGCACTGAGGCCATTCAGGCTTCCAGTGATAAAGCTGGATCCAAGCGGCCCCTCCTGCTGTATACGTACTTGCTCTTTCAACAGGCGTGTAACCCTATCTTCAGGAGTGGTCTCACTACCGCCTCTTTCAGATGGCCCGGGGTCACTTGCTCTTGCTGAGAGGCATTAATCACTTCCCTTGCCCAGTCAGCTGTTCCATCCCTACTAGCTTTTATTAGCTAAGAAGGCAAGGATCCAATACAGAGGTGGTTGCATGAACCTGTCCAAGCACCATGTCAATGTCCTTGAGCTGTCCCAACTGAAAGTCATCCAAGAAAACAGGACAAGGTTGTGCTCTGGATACCTTGCTTGATTCACCTGCTATAACACTGGAGTCTAAGTCCTGGCAGATGCCAAAGATTTTATTCTGGAAGTGCCTAGCAAATTCATTACAGCTGGCCTCAGAAGGTTCTACCATGTCTTTAGGGCTGGCATGTTATAGCCCCTGGACAACTGTGAAAAGCTCCGCTGGGTGGCAGTTTGATGATTTGATAGTGGCAGCAAGGTATTGTTTTTTTAATCCCCTCACTGCCCTTGAATATACCTTACCATAGGCATTTACCAGTGTTTGATTGCATCCACTAGGAGTTCATCTCCATCTGCCCTCAAGCCGTTTCACCGCTCTCAGCTCTGGGGTGTACCATGGAGATATGAGAATTCAGAACCATCTTCCCACAGGGCTTCTTATCTTGTCAGGTTTCAACTTCAGTTTATTGGTCCTCATCCAGCCAACTACTGAGACCAGGCACCGGTTCCACTTGTGTGGTGTCTTCTGACTCAGATGAAAAGGAGGAATAGAGCTGGGTGTCATTGGCATATTGATTGATGGCACTTCCTGATGACTTCACCCACCAGCTTCATCTAGATATTAAAAAGCATGATGGATAAGATAGAATCTTGTAGAACTGCGCAGCATAAATGCCTCACAATGCTGTCTTCTGAAACCGCCCCTGTAGGTAGGAGCAGAACTGCAATACTGCTGTGCCTCCTACCCCTGATCTGCAGAGTCAGTCCAGCAAGATACCATAGTCAATGGTATCAAAACTTGCTGAGAGATCTAAAGCAATCAACAAGGTCACACTCCCACTGTCTCTCTGTCTCTCTCGATTTGGGCATCCATCAGGGTGGTCAATCCTGTTTCGGTACCTAAATAAAGATTGAGATGGATCCAGATTATCCATGTCATCCCAAAGTGCCTTGCGTTGAGTCTCCAACACCTAGTCCAAAAGGGGATATTATTTATTTATTTATTTATTTAAGGATTTTTATGCCGCCATTCAGCCAAAAAAGGCTCTCATGGCGGCTTACAAAAGTATTTCTTGACAGTCCCTGCCCACAGGCTTACAATCTAAAAGACATGACACAAAAGGAAAGGGGATTGGGAGGGAGGAGGAGGAGGAGGAGGGGGAAAAGGAAAGCAAACTCAGGCACTACAATCTTAGTTGGAAAGTTCAGCAGTTACAGGTGACAGCAGGAGGGAGGGGGCTCTCAGCTGGAGCTGGACCCAGGCACGGTGGAGAGGTGCCTGGCTGCTGCTTCCTCCCTCTCTGGTGGCCTCTGCAGTTACAGTTGGTAGCAGGAGGGAGGGGGCTCTCAGCTGGAGCTGGACCCAGGCATGGTGGAGAGGTGCCTGGCTGCTGCTTCCTCCCTCACTGGTGGCCTCTGCAGTTACAGTTGGTAGCAGGAGGGAGGGGGCTCTCAGCTGGAGCTGGACCCAGGCACGGTGGAGAGGTGCCTGGCTGCTGCTTCCTCCCTCTCTGGTGGCCTCTGCAGTTACAGTTGGTAGCAGGAGGGAGGGGGCTCTCAGCTGGAGCTGGACCCAGGCATGGTGGAGAGGTGCCTGGCTGCTGCTTCCTCCCTCACTGGTGGCCTCTGCAGTTACAGTTGGTAGCAGGAGGGAGGGGGCTCTCAGCTGGAGCTGGACCCAGGCATGGTGGAGAGGTGCCTGGCTGCTGCTTCCTCCCTCTCTGGTGGCCTCTGCAGTTACAGTTGGTAGCAGGGGGGAGGGGGCTCTCAACTGGAGCTGGACCCAGGCATGGTGGAGAGGTGCCTGGCTGCTGCTTCCTCCCTCACTGGTGGCCTCTGCAGTTACAGTTGGTAGCAGGAGGGAGGGGGCTCTCAGCTGGAGCTGGACCCAGGCATGGTGGAGAGGTGCCTGGCTGCTGCTTCCTCCCTCTCTGGTGGCCTCTGCAGTTACAGTTGGTAGCAGGGGGGAGGGGGCTCTCAACTGGAGCTGGACCCAGGCATGGTGGAGAGGTGCCTGGCTGCTGCTTCCTCCCTCACTGGTGGCCTCTGCAGTTACAGTTGGTAGCAGGAGGGAAGGGGGGTCTCAGCTGGAGCTGGACCCAGGCATGATGGAGAGCTGTAATAAATACTTATTACCAGCCAGAAGGCAGTTGATGATGCTCAGAGATATACATACATAGGCAAAACACCTGCAGCAAACACACACACACACACACAAGCTAACATGCATGCTGGACTGCAGCCATCCACCATTTTTATTTTGAAAGGATGAATCCAAGGCTAACATGGGGCTCAGGGGCTTTCTTTGGAATAAACATGATGCTGGAAGGTAGTACTTTGCTTTGCAGCATGCCAGCCTCCCAGTTAATTGTTTTTAAAATTTTAAAAATCTGAATAAACATTGGGAGGACTGGGAAGCTGGGCACCACATTGAAGACCACTATCTTAATGGATAAAAAAGTGGTGATGCATGCCTTAGTTGCACCAAGGCTGGACTACAGTACGTGAGGGGTGTGAGGGGGCCCTGAAGAGCTTTTGAAAACTCCAGATGGTGCACAATGCAGCCATGAGGCCTCTGATAAGAGCCAGTTTTAATGGAGTGTACTGTACATTTTTGCTCATTCTGCTCACTGTTTCAGTTCTGGGAGCTATTCAAGGTGCATCTTAAGAACATAAAAAGAGCCATGCTGGATCAGACCAAGATCCATCTAGTCCAGCCCCTTGATCATTTTAGTTGCCCTTTTCTGTACTTCTTCCAACTCTACAATTCCCTTTTTTAGGTGTGGTGACCAGAACTGTACACAGCATTCAAAGTGTGGTTGCAGCATAGATTTGTATAAAGGGAGTATGGTATTGGTTATCACCTCTAAGTTTTAAACCAACATTCCCCAACTCCCATGATTCCCAACCAGTATGGTCAATGGCTGGGAATTATGGGAGTTGTGATCCAACACATCTGGAAGGCCTGAGGTGTGGTTGGTGGAAACAAGGTAATAGAGGGAAAGGAAGCGGCACCCAGGCAGCTCTCCATCATGCCTGGGTCCAGCTCCAGCTGAGACCCCCCTTCCCTTCTGCTGCCAACTGTCACTGCTGAGGCCATCAGAGGGAAAGGAGGCAGCAGTCAGGCATCCCCCTGTCATGCCTGGATCTGTATGAGGCTATTAGAGGGAGAGGGAGACGAAGTGGCAGCCCTTCCACTGTACCCATAACCTGCAACTAAGAATCTAGTGTCTAAATGTGCTTTCCCCCACCCCCTCCCAATCCCCTTTCATTTTGTGTCATGACTTTTAGATTGTAAGGCTGTGGGCAGGGACTGTCTAAAGAAATGTGTTTTTTTAAGCCGCCTTGAGAGCCTTTTTTGGCTGAACGGCAGGATAAAAGTGCTATAATAAATAAATAAATTGGCCTTCCTTCACGGCAGCACCCAAATTATGGAACTCCCTACCTCAAAAGGTTCACCATGCCCCTCACTTTCAGTGCCATGTAAAGGATTGTCTATTCAGGCAAGCATTTGGCTTGTTTTTCTGTTTCTTTGTTTTTGGTCTTGTTGTCATTTTTCTATCTGCTTTCTGTTTCTTTTTTATTGGATCATTATGATTTTAGTGCAGTTCTTTGCATATTGTATTTAAAAACACACACCTTGTAAGCTGCCTTGAGCATTCCTTATTGGAATGGAAAGGCAGAGTAAAAATCTTCCAAATAACAAACAAGCAAACAAACAGGCAAAGTTCTGTACTTAAAGTGGTAACTACGGATAGGCTATCTACTATAATCAGGAAAGGGCACTGTCATGTTACATCTTGATTGCCAGAAACTTCGATAGTACTTTGTCCCATCCACATCAACTACTCCTGTTCCTAATAACCTTTGTGCTGCATTAGTTAACATTTGCCAAAGGAGATATTGGTTGGTTCATATAAGATGTGAATCCTGTTTTCTAGCCCTCTGCTTTTTACATTTAACAAGGAAACACCCACACACCACCTTGAGATTTTTGCCCTTTACAGGACGTATCTTCCCTTCTACAGCGAGTCTATGTTTCAGTGGCAAAAGGTGAGCCGTGCTGAGAAATTAAAAGAGAGAGACTTGGGCTCTTTGCTTTGGTAATGCATCTTGGGGACAGCGAGTGAATGGAGGAGCTGGCAAAATTCACGTACCTGCCTGGAGGTTGGTTGGCTTCCCTCCCTCAGAACTTCTCTGCTTGTGCAAGCAAGAGCTCCATCCATCCTCCACCCGCCTCTGAGGGAAGAAGGAACAGCCCAGCCTGCTAGGTGGTTTCAGCGGTTGCGTGTGTGTTTTTTTTTTAAATGCTGGCTTGCCCTGCCTCAGCAGCAAGCACACCCAGGGAACATTCCGGCCGACTGCTTTTCTGCCGCTGAGGAGACGACATTCATGGACCTCCGTTTGATTCGGATATGTCACTGTTGTCAGGGCAACTGTTAACGGTGGCGTATCATATTTTCTCCTCTTGGGCTGCGTGCTGAATATTTCAGTATGCAGTAGCTGGGAAGAAGATACCGGGAGGAAAAAGGTAGCTGCATCAGGAAGGAAAAAAGTCGTGGGATCTGACTGAACAGGTTAAGGTGGCAAGAGGAGGAAGCCTTCAAACGGATGGGGCTTTAATTAAGGCCTCTTCTTTTGTGTGCCCGTCAAGGTGGAGGAAACTGCAGGCCCTCATCTGCCAAGTCAGTGTTGGTATCTGTCAGCTGTTTGCAGACTGCTTAGCCAAACAGGATCTTACAAATGAACAAGCTGCTTTGCAGCTAGCTAGCTGCTAAGTGGAACCTGGGATTTCTATTTTGTAGTAAATAAAAGCAATATGCCTGGTTCTGCAACTGCTATCCGACAAGAGAGACTCAAGAAGGCAGGTGTGAGGCCAAATACACCTGTTCTGTTTACCATTAATGAGGAGGATGAGCAGCAAAAGAACTGCAATTCCAAGAGACTGAAAGGTATGCATCACTTCTGCTGGCAGCTAGTGCTGTCTGTAGGCAATGCAGCCTAGCAAATTGTGTATTTTGCTAGTTGCATTGCTTATCGTTATATTCTGTATCTCAGTGGATCTTTAATTGTGTACAGGAAAATTTTAATGGTAGACTTCTGGTTTTAAGCTGGTTCTTGTGGTTAACCATTGGGAGCTGCTTTCTCTCTCTCTCTCTCTCTCTCTCTCTCATCTATCTATCTATATGTTTATCACATTTTAAAAGCAACTGTTTAGTCACACAGTCTGTTAAAGGTGACACTTTGGTAACAAAAAGATGCATATGTTTCTTTCTAAGAAATAAGTGCTTGTTTTATTCCTTTGGCATATGCTAATAAAATGAAAGCATTTAAATGGTGAAACTTGGAGTTTCCCAAGTTACTGAGGAAGCTAAAACAATGTGAAATTTGCTGCTATTGGTTATGCAGATGGTATTATTATAGTGTCTTGAAGAAACATATACACTCAAATATTTTAAACATCTGTCCCCAAAGACCACTACCTTCCAGCTGGGCTTTAGAAGAACCCTATCCTTTGGTATTATGTTTTGCAGAGAATTGCTTGGGTGGGGGGAAAGCTTGTTTTAATATGTGTGGCCATCATATTCTCACTTCATCCAGTTTTTAAAAAAAGTTTAGATGGCCTATACTTTAATTCTTCACCTTTGTCCTGTGACCTGAACCATGACTGTGCTGTCATAATTCTCTTTTCTCCTTATCACATCTGAGGTTGCAAAGTGAGAATGCCAAGGTAAAATTCCGTCTTAATAATATTCTGGAATCATGCATAACAGCTGTCGAGTTTGGGGTAATATTTATCAAGGAGGTAGGACTTCAAATATTTGTGTTGTTGACTTAGTGATCACTTATTGTTCCCTTTCATTCAGCCAGACAACGAATAGGAGAGTTTGACTGGCAAATATTTACGGATTTAAATAGTGTTCTTGTTTACCTTGGGCTAGTATTTTTTTGAAAGTGACAGTTACTTTCATGTCCTGCACTGAATAGTTAACTTCCAGGAATATGGAGTTTTGAAAATGTGTACTTCAATGTTTTTAACCATTTGCTTGGAAGTGGTCAATAATTATTCCAGTTACTTGTGCATTCTAGAGTAATGCCTTTACTAGTCTTTCTCCTTCTTCTCCAAGTCCAAAACAGTGTCTCTGGGAACAGCCACTGCTACTTGAGTTTTTATTTATATATTTTACTGTGTTTCATAACCATAGTAGAAATCTAAGAAGTAGTAAGCGCTATTCTGTGTAATTACTGTGGGAAGTAACCGAGGAGCCAATGGGCTTGTTAGCAATAGGATCTTTAGGATCTTGTTTGGATTAACACTTTCCAGTATTCAGGACACAGATTCTTGTCTTCACTTTGCTTCCATATTGGAGTGCCCATAAGAGTGTTCCCTTCCAAATGAATTTTGCATGGTGCTCTAAAAGTGGGTTGACCTGGTGCCCTTATGCTGCTGCTGCTTATACTTGCCAGCAGATGGGGGAACAAGAATATTGAAAGGTGCAAAATACTATTCCTGTGCCTTGCTGGAGGAAAATATCCCAGGCTTCATTTTAAAGTACAGTGTGCCTTCTTTATATTTTCACTCTAAGTGTGTCATAAGGACTGAGCTCCATAAACTGGTAACGAACAAATTCCATTGAGATCAGTGGTAGTTGCTTCCAAGTAAATCTGACATTCAGAATAAAATTAATTTATTAATTTAAGACACTGGTATACTGCTCTTCAATCAGATTCTCAGGGTGGCTTATGTATAAAAGAAATAAGTACATTTTTGTGAAGACAACTATAAATCGATGCATTCAAATAGCTTAAGATCAATAGTACCTATTGATTGCACTCAAATTCAGGTTGCGCTCAAATTCCTAGCGATGTATGTGATATTGCTGTTGTAAAGAGAGTCAAAGATTTGTTGACATTCTATCATTCTTTATGCATACTTTGCCCCCTTGGTTTATTGATCACTTTTGTATTCTAGTATAGCTTTATGAATGTATCCTTCCAATCCCAGTGTTTCCATTCTTGTTCATTTACCTAACATAAAGGCACTATGTTGACAACTTTATGTTGCTATTTGTTCTGAATAAAAAACCTAGAGATGCTTGCTCAGTTCCTTCAGAGTCCAGTGAGCCTTTTATTCTGTTCTATTTGCAATCTATTTAATATCAGTTCAGTAACTTTCTGCATTCAACCTATTTCTGTAGCTGCTGCAATAACATTTTGTTTTGTGTATTTATGATTGTTACTACCTACATCCATGGTGGGGAAATTGATTTTTTTAAATTGGTCAGTCATTTATTGCTTGTTTGTTACATTTATATCTCATCTATTCTTCCAAGGAGCCCAAGGTGGCATATTTCCTTCTCCTCCTCCTCCTCTCCATTTTATCCTCACAAGAACCCTGTGAGGTAGGTTAGGCTGAGAGCCAGAGACTGGCCCAAAGTCACCCAGTCAGCTTCATATGCTGAATGGGGATCCATGTCTCCCTAGTTGCAGTTCAACACTGCACCACACTGGCTGGGGCCTCATCTACACCAAGCAGGATATTGCACTATAAAAGCAGTATATAAAAGGCAGGAACCACACTACTGCTTTATAGCAGTATTGAAGTTCACTGACAACTGTTGGGGCCCATTGACACATACCATATACTGCTTTCATGCTGCTTTCATAGCGCTATATCCTGCTTGGTGTGGCTCCTGCCTTTTATTTACTGTTTTCATACCGCTTTCATAGTGAAATATCCTGCTTGGTGTAGATTAGGCCTATGTCTCTTGTCTCTTCTACTTTGCTTGTGGTCAAAGATGTCCTTCGAACTCTCTGTTCCCCCAAAGTTTCAAGCCACTGGTCTGTGTTTCTTTGGTAAGTAACTGCTGATACCTGCATTTAGTGCACACTGATCCAAATAGAGTTGTCACAGGAGGAAAGTCAACCTGGTTTGAAAGAAAGCCCCTCCCCAGTCATGCAAATCAGCCCTAGGATTGATTGGTGGTGTTTATTCCCTGGGCTCCTTGTATTAATGCTAAAACCAATGGCAGTTTATCTGGTCTCCACAGTAGCATACATGCGGAGTATCCCTGGTAACCAATGTGAATAAGCTAGTAAACAAGTTTGTTTTAGCTGGGAGACTTCCAATAGCATTACATACTACTGAAGTATGACTTGGAGCTAGTTTCCTTGTCTAGGTAGATCTTAGAAGTGTGCTACTTATTTTAGGGCACCACAGCTCAACAGAATATAAAGGATGGCCATTAGTTTAGACAGAATTGCCCATGGCTTGTTGTTTTATTGTTGACGTTTTTGATCTGCCAGCCTGACAGATCACTAAGCAGTAGGAAAAATATCTGCCTTTTGATTTTGAAAGCAATGAATGTTGAGCAATGTGATTCACTCACCCTTGTGGATATCATTTGAATAAATTGCCGAATTCTGTTAAGGGCATAGTCCCTTCATTTCTCTATTACTACCTGCCCATCAAGATGCAATGTTAATACTGAAATGTTTAATGTGAAGCAGCCTAACAAATTATCAGAAAAATATTGTAATATGTTAAGCCTTCTGACAAGCCACTGACAGACATTGGTATCATTGTTCCATGTGCGCATATGTCTTAATATCACAGCATCTCAAAGATACATCACAAAAGCCAGTACCCAAGCTGAGCATCAGCCAGCTTGTGCTTGGCATCTGTATTTCAACATCTAGGTTCCTTGTATGGAACACTTTGGTTTTGTGAAATATTTAGTAAACAAAGAAATTGAAATATAAATCCCTTAAGAGTAAATGAGGCAGAAAATCTTTAGTCAGCTGAGAATGAGGTCAGTCAAGTGTGTGCTGGATCTGTGAATAATAACAATATTGATTTACACACACACACACACCCAACACTTGGCAAACAAACACCCTTTTTCCTTCCTTTGGTGCATGGTGGGGATGTCTGTGCTGATCACAGAAGTTTAGCATCTGATGTTTACATGGTGTGACTGTGTTTCCAGCCACAAGTTTTATTGTTCCTCCAGAAAGATGAGAGAGATTTCCTTTGATAACAGCTGAGTACTTTTGAGTCTTCATTGTTGGGAAAATGTAAAGGAAAGGAAGGAGAGGATCATGTACATGCAAAAAGGATTCTAATTTTGTTTTTATTGTATTGCTCTTCAGGTTTGTTTGTTTATTCATTTATTTATTTACAAAATTTATAGACCCTTCTATATCTAACAAGAATCCTATGCAGTAGTCAATACAAGAAATAAAAAAGAACCACAATACAGTGTTTAAATATCTAAAATCCAATTATATTAATAAAACTGTGGCTGGTCAAGCAGAGAAGGCTTGTGTAAATAAAAATGTTTTCAACAGTCACTGAAAACAAAACAATGTTGGTTGATGTCCATAAAGAGAGAGCCCTTATACTGAAGGCTCTATTCTGAGTGGACTCCAAACAGACTGCAGGTCTATGCAGAATCACAAGGAGCGCTTGCTTCATCGGATGATCTCAGTGACTGGGCAGGCTGTTAAGAGAAGACATTCCCTCAAACATTGTAGTTTTGTACTACCAATGTAGAAAATTCAGGACAAATACTATGAATTTTACTCAAATATCCATGCTTACAAAATAACAAGAATTCATAATCACCATAATAAAATGGAACTTATACAAATTCACAACAAATCATCTCTGATTTGACACGGGACACTCAAATCAGTGAGGCTTCTTTATTGCAGGAAATCTCATGGCTAAAAATATAACCGTTACACACTTCAAAAAGCATGTAGCTGATGGTCAGTAGCTATAGTCTTCAAGAAATTCCAGAAATCAAAAGTTAAACTCTCCTGACGTGACTGAGATTGCCATTAATGTGGTTTTCCCATTGCCATCTTCATGGTTCTGAACCCAAGGGAAGGATCAATCTATATACTGCTTCCAAACCCGAGCAAGGAATGGGGATGTTTTCTGACATGATCCTTCAGACAATCAAAGAGGCACATTCCTGAAAGGCCTAATAAACCACCCAAAGATTGCTAGACCAACTTTGGATCATTCATTGGTAACTCCAGGCTACATGGTCAAGGCCTGAACAAGATCAAAGGAAGGGTAAATCACCAGATGCAAGGAATTTCTGTGCCACTGCTTTCACACTGACAGCTCCACGCTGCATGAATTCAGGCAGAGGAAAGTCCAAAAGTCAAAGATCAAACCCAGTTTTCTGGTACACTGAGCTGACGACAAACAAAGACACACAATCCACAGCAAAAAAGAGTTCATAAGAACATAACATGAGCCAGACTGGATCAGACCATGGGTCCATCTAGTTCAGCACTCTGTTCACACGGTGGCCAACCAGCTGTCGAACAGAGAACCACCAACAGTACATGGTGTAACAGCACCCTCCCACCCATGTTCCCCAGCAACTAGTGTATACAGGCTTACTGCCTGTGATACTGGAGGTTGCAATTAGCCATCAGGACTAGTAGCCATTGATAACCTTCTTCTCAAGGAATTTATCCAACCCTCTTTTAAAACCATCCAAATTGGTGGCCATCTTGTAGTGATGGCCACCAATGCATTGTGTGAAGAAGTACTTCCTTTTATATGTCCTGAATCTCCCACCAATCAGCTTCATGGGATGACTCTGGGATCTAGTATTTTGAGAGAGGGAGAAAAATCTCTCCCTATCCACATTCTCCGCACCATGAATAATTTTGTATACCTCTATCATATCTCCTCTTAGCTTCATTTTTTTCCAAGCTGAACAATCCCAGCTGTTGTAGCTTTCCCCCATAGGGGAGATGCTTCAGTGCCTTTCACCTTAAAGGACCTTACCATTCATGAAAAGTGACTAGCGATGCACAAGCAGTGGAAAAATAATGGTTTTTTTGTTCATAGCTGAGTGTGTGTGTGTCTGAAACTTGGTCGACAGCCCTTTAAAGTTGAAAAGACAGGCTGATTTCCATGCTGGCTCCTTCTCTTTACATCAAATGCATTTTCACCTGGCCAGTACTTATATTAATTCAAATATGGGTGATTGTCCTCACCACAGTGGAGTGCAGGAGTGGAAGTCATCTAGATCAGGAGTAGAGAGAAAGCAGATTTCCAGATGTTTTGGACTTCAACTCCCAGAAGCCTCTGCCAACATGACCAGTGGTCAGGAGTGCTGGAGCTGAAGTTGAAAACATCTGGAGAGCTACTTGGTCTATAATTCGATAAAATCATCTGAGCAGTGCCCATCTACTCTGTCTTTTCTTCACATTTGAAGGGAAAGAGAGGCCTCATTCTTTACACAAACAACTCTTCTTCCTGCCGCAACACACCCCCATGAACAGCATTAACTCAATTACTCATAAAGCCCTTATTGTACCTTTCTGTTCTTCAAAAACTCTCCCTCCCTTCAGAAGACGGAAAAACCTGTCCTTCCAGTGCTGTGTTAGTGAGCTGAAAGCTGCTGCCAAATCTTACCTTACCAGGAAGAGGGAGGCCACTCCCAATAGCCGCTCCATGACACAGTTGTCATCCATGCCACAGCCTACTAAAGCAGGCAACAAGCAGCACTTGATCTTTACATCTTTCCCCCGTGGTCTCTGTAGCGTTTGTGAGACTGGACTTTTTGGGTGCCCATTGATGTCATGGCTGTCCTTTATGTAACCCTCCTTATCCTTGCAAAATCTCTGATTATCAAAGTATGTTCATCCTTATTCAGAATTAGCCTGCAGCTGTGCCTTATGGCAGCTGGAAGCCAATGTGATGCCTGTACATCTTCTGTCCTCAGTAGCTTCCTCAAAGGAGTAGTCTAGGGTCAGTCAGGTTTTTAAAACCGAAAGCCAATAGCATTGCATCTTAAACAAAAACAACACCAGACAAAAGGCACGTATGATGTAAATGCATATTATAGAAAACACCATAAAATAACTCCTAAAAACACAACAGGCAGTATCCAATACTGCAAATTATATTGTGCCAGCGTAAGGTATCTTTAGCACAACACCAACAGAGTTAGCTTACATGATTGGATTCCCTGAAATGTTATTGAGTTCAAACTCTGGGTTGTTTTTCTCTCAACAACCCAGAGTGCCAGTTTTTGAATCGGAAGCCATGAATACTGAACTGTATTCATGGCTCGCTCCCATTATTTAAACAACCCACTATTGTTGTAATGTGTGAATCAGGTCAGCGTATGCTGTTCATCTCCCTTGGTTTGAAATGTAGCAATAGAATGAATAGATCCTCTTATTCCTTCAAGTCCCATAGTGACTTTTAGCATTAGAGAAGTGTACAAATTAAACCTGCAATCCTAAACACAGTAGTATTTGCTTCTAATCAGACATGCATATGATTGCGCTGCAAGAAAAGGCCAATTGTGTGTGCTATCCTGACTAAGCAGGGGAGGCAGACGGAAAAAGCACAATATTTAGATGGGCAGATGTACTTCATCATTGGATTATGCTTAAATGAGGCTACAAGAGGAGTGCAAAACAAATTTGGATAATTGGGAAATGGGGATTCTACTTTATGTGCAGATGGAAGCTCTTAGACAATAAGGATAACTGTAAGGGTTGATTTAATGTTCAAGTCCCTGATGTTGTACAGTTTTGAGATGTCATGTAGTACCGGTTCATGAAAGAATTGACACTTCAGATCATCTTTCATTCTTGCATTTTATTTTTCAACAAAAAACTATGTCTCTTTCATTCAGTGTCTTTTTTCTTTTGTTTGGAGGTTAAAAGTTTGCAAGAAAGCCAGCAATGTTATCCCTGTCTACCTGTCTAGCTGCAGGCATATCTGTGGAGCAAACACACACACACACACACACACACACACACACACACACCCCAGATGGCAGAAGCCATCTGTAAGTCAAATAGTGCAACAGCAGCCAGATGCAGAATGATGATGTTTTGGCCACTTTGATTGTGTTCCACACTCTGTAGGGTAGAAATGTTTCTTGGGAACTATTCTGTGTCTTGGGAACTATTAGCAAACCCCTGAATTTCCGTCTACAGCTTCCCCTCCACAACCCTTTCTTTCCAAAACCACATTGTTGCTTTTTGAAGCAGGTCTCCTCATCTGTAGTTGAAACACAAAATGAAATAGATAGCCAGTAAGTACTCCCAAGGTGTCCAGGTGACCATTTCCTTAAGATGTTAGGTAAACCTGAATCAGAAGTAGCTGGAGAGTTCAAATCGCTTAAGTTTTCTTGGGGATTAAACACAAGTTGCTCAGATATATGCAATATCCATCTGGTTTGTGCGTCCTCTCGTCACTCTATGCTCTGTGCAAAGGCCCTGGTTCACATTAAAATCACCTGCTTGAAATGGCTTTTTTGTAAGGGAGAGAATTTTATTGTTGGGACCATGGCTGGGGGGAATGGGGGAGATATTTGATTCTGCTTCTCTGTCCCATTGCTGCTCAGCATCCCTGTCCACAGCTGGTGTGTGTGTGTGTGTGTGTGTGTTAATGTGTACTTTAATTGCATGCATGCAACTAATGTCACAACTGATTTTGGACCTTACAAACTTTTACTGAAAGATACTTTGGGCAGTTATTTTTCCTTTTTCCTTGGTTTACGAAGCACTTTTGTGATGTATGTTTTTTGCCCTGAAGTTTCTAGCTTTATTGTACAACAGCCTTTCCCAACCTGGTACCTTCCAGATGTTGGACTACAATTCCCATTGGCCATGCTGGTTGGGAATCGTGGGAATTGGAGCCCAATGCATCTGGTTGGGGAAGGCTGTTGTATAGTGATGGTCCTTTGGGCTGGCCCTACATTGGAGTAAAGATGCCTGCCTCAAGCAGCAGATGCTGCGGGCACAGAGAGTGTCATTGTTGTGTGTCTGGCCAGAATGTGCATGGCCTGCTATGAACGCTTCAAGCTAGCCTGCTGCTCTCAGGTGCGGTGGAGAACACTGTCCTATTGCCAGTGCTGAAATGGGAGTCAATAGCCAGACCAATTGGCTTCTGTATATGGAATTGCAGAGGACTCCATCTTGTCCTTTGCCGCGGGCAGCAAAATGTCTTTGGCCAGCCCTGATAGTCCTAATGAGATTTCCCAGCCATCTTCATCCATCCACCTTTATAGGCAACTTTTTGTGCTGCTTCTCATTGCAGAAGGCAGTAGATGTGGGGGGGGGGGGTTTCCAGAGCTGGTCTTGCAAGAGTGGAGGAAGAGAGGAGGTGGAAAGTAGGCATCTGATTTTATTACCAATCTAATTGTGATCACTTTGCTGCAGTACTAAATGATGGCTTCTGACGGATCTTGAATTTAGCTTTTTGTTTCCAGCCTTTCTCTTCTGATTTACGGCATCTTAAGAATAAGGCAACTATGTTTAAAGTTTGTGCTGACCTTGCAGTTTCATTCAAAGCTTTTATCACAACGACAGTTCCAGTGACTTGAGGCAAAAACTGACTGAGAACATTATTCTATCAAGTAGCTACACTGCATAAAGAAAAAGAAAAAAGTGCAAATTAGTGGGCTGGATCAAACGTAAAAAGTAAAAATAAAATATAGAAGCCTACAATGATGCTAACAGAGTATACCTAGTTCACAGTCTGATGCTATCCACATTTACTCAGGATTCTGTCTCATTGAGTCCTAGTAAGTGTGTCCTGAATCACAGCCTTGGGCTGCAACCTGTTATACTTTTACCTTTGACGAAGTTCCATTGAACACAGGGGGATGTTCTTCTGAGTTATAATGCACAGAGCTGTGGCTCAATGGTAGAGCACATGCTTTGTATGCAGGAGGTCCCAGGTTCGATTCCTGATATTTTCAGGTAGGCTTTGAAAAACTCCTTTCTGAAACTCTGGAGAGCTGCTACCAGTCAGTGTTGGCAATACTGGGTTAGAAATGTAACATTTCTGGAGCCATGAAAAAAAACTAGGGTTTTTCTGGTTTTTTCTGGGGGGAAATGGAAATTTGGGGAAAAATTAAAAATGTATATAAGTACTCCTTACAGATGTAACGTCCTCTTGTTGCTTTAGGACAGCCTTTCTCAACTAGATGTCCTCCAGATATTTTGTATTTCAGCTCTCATCAGCCTCAGGCGACATGGTCAATGGTCAAGAAAGTTGAGCATAGTAGTCTAAAAATACAATGTAGTCCTCCTACAATGTAGTCCATTGTAGAAGGTTACCAAGTTGGAGAAGGCTGCTTGAAGAACATAAAACAGCCTTTTTCTTCCTACAGTTACATTATGTATAATTTTGTTTTCTCATGAAATTATTATCATATTTAAAAAGTATTATTATCATATTTAAAAAGTATTATCATATTTTAAAAGTTAAAAAGTAGTATATTTATTTATTTATTTATTACATTTTTATACTGCCCAATAGCCAAAGCTCTCTTGGCGGTTCACAAAAAACTTTGCAATTATTTTCTGAATAAACCTTTAAGCAATCTCAACCTATTTTTTCACGAGTAACATTTTATTCACTTTTATTTATAATTTCCATCAATGAACTTTTTTTTCCCAGTCATTTTGAAAGTTGTCTCTAGTGGTGTTTTCAATTCCATGTTTATGCCACAGGCTATTGAGTTTCTTCAAAATAGAGAGTTTTATTCTAGTGGCAGCAGTTTAAAGATGTTATAGTTGAGGCAGCATTTCCTAGGGATGAGGTCTACAAGAACTTTATTAAAACTGTGGCAGCGAGTTCTATAGACCCAACCCTCAAAGTTAACTTTTAAAAAAAGAAACAGGTGGGATAACCCCCATGCTGTTCCATCACATCTGGTGACAGTAGAGGAATAACCTACTGTTTTGTTTTGTTTTAATATATGGGTTTTAGGTTAGAACTACATTAACTGACTGCTACAGCATCTAACCAGAATGAGCCCAGAAATACAGGACTCCTGTAGAAAAATCCCAGACTGTCAAGAATGCACATTTTCTTCCATATCATGGTATAGTGACTCTACTCACACCTGGAAAACTGAGCATGACTTGGTGCATCCCTTAATATCTATCAGTAAAAGATACATTAGATCAATAATGTTAATAAGCAATGGAAGAAATAAGTGTGCTGGGTATCTTACAGAGAGGATTAAAAAAAATATTCCACCCATGGTTCATCATTTCCAGACATTTTACATCTCTAAACTTTCTATAAAAGTCTTATTACATAGTTTTTTAGAAATCATTTTGGGTAACAATATATAAAGACCTTGTCTTAAATTCTAAGAGAAAATATTTCATAATCCAAAGCTGTTCAATTTTTTGGAAAAGTAAAACCCCAAAACAGTCCCTGGGAGGGGAAAATGGGGGGGACGGACACTTATTTTTCTGGTTTTTCTCCATCTCTGTACTGGGCTTGATGGACCAAGGATCTGACTGAGTATAAAGCAGCTTCCTGTGTTTCTAATGCAAACAGCTACACGTACTTATTGTTTGTTTATTACATTTATATCCCACCTTTTTTCCTTGAAGCAATGCAAGGCAGCATACATAATCCTCTTCCTCTCCATTTTATCCTCAGAACAACAATGCTGTTAGGTAGGCTGGGTTGAGAGTGACTGGCCCTAAGTCACCCAGTGAGCTTTCATGGCCGGGAAGGAACTAGAACCCAGATATCCTGACTCCCAGTCCAACACTCTAGACACGACACCATACTGGCTGTCTAATAAACAATATTTATTGTTTCTCTTTCTTTCTCTCAAAGGCTGTTTAAATTTTTGACATTGTGGATGAAGAAATGAAAAAGTTACAAGTCACAAAAGGAACACGTTAAGGAATATCTACTGGTATGGGCAATGGGCTTACTGGCTGGGATGCTGGGAAATGTAGTCTGACACATCTGGAGGCCATCAGGTTATAGAGCATACTGTTATACCAGAGCCGTTGAACTAAAATCTTTTGCTAATTTTAAGAGGTGAACAAAATAAGATGTTGTTTTAGCCATTGTTTCTCCACTATTGGAGCATGCATAGTGCTTTCGGGTAGATGCATCTTATGTCATCAACTTGATTTTGCCCTGGTTCACTCTGCTGGATTATTGTAGCTATGGACAAGAAACAAACTGAATACTCCCTTTCTTGGCAGATGTTCATATATGTGACCTAATATGGCATCTCGAGCCAGACAGATATTTATTTATGATGCAAAATAAATTACTTTTTGTGAAACAAATTGCAAAAGTTTGTATCACTGATCTTTTTTTCTCCTGTAGAGTTCAAAGCTAATGTTCAAGCTAAACTTGCTTGTTTTAAAATTAATGCTGCCATTTTCATGACTCATCCTATGTTATAATTCCTGAAGCTTTCTCGGTTTTGAAGATTCCTTACCACACAGTGCCTTTTCTATTTAATAACTACAGCACTTCACTTGGGTAGGGGGGATTGGGTCAAAATGTTGCTTTACTTTTGGTTTGATGCTTTAAGTTGTTTTGCAAAGTTTGTCATTCAAACAGAATAGTACTGATATAGAAATTATTTATTTATTTATTGCATTTATATACCACCCCATAGCTGAAGCTCCCTGAGCGGTTCACATAAGATAAAAATGGAGATGGTTGATACCAAAGACACTGATTTTGGGAGATCCGTTTCTGTGGGTTGTTGCTTAGATGAAAGTGGATGGATGCAGTCTGGGCAGTCAGGAAACCTTTGGCTTTGCATTATATTGTGAGTTTATTCAAGGTATCGCACTTACGCTTGCCATGCTGACTGCATGAGATACAGTGGCAAAAACTGCTGAAAGAAGGCCCTGATTTGCACATGGCTCTTCTTATGGTCATGTGGTTGGTTGCAGCCTACGTCTGATGGCCAGTGTAAGGTTACAATAAACAAATTACCTAAGGGTGTATCCAGCATCTACACCTGAAAATCAAACTGATTCAACTCCCTTTCCCCAGGGAACCCTGGGAACGGTAGTTCTGTGACCAGTGCTAAGGATCTCTGAGCTCCATCTTCTAACTGCAGTTCCTAGACTTCCTTGGGGAAACCATGATATTTAACTGCACAATATTGTGGTAGTGTAGATATAGTATCCTGGACTGAGAGCCAAAGCAGAGAAGTGTGTTAAAGAAATAATAAACAGCTATTACTTTCAATTTTTACCATAACGTATGCACAGCAGATCCGATCCAAATTTGGGCCCTAGCAAGTTGGGGGCTTTAACCCTTCCTGCTGCTGTGGTCCCAATTTGGATCTCCCCCTTCCTCCAGTGCGCCTGCAATTTATAGTTTCAAATACTTATTCATATGCTTTAATGGATCACAGTTTGGCATTATGGATTGCAGACATGGGGGCACTGCAATCTGGATTGGGACCACAACAGAGGGGAGAAGGTAAAATCCCACTACCTCCACATTGAGGTCCAAATCCAGATTGGGCCTGTAGCACTTGCAATAGAACAATAATTTTAAAAGAACAAAAGATGTAGCTGCTTGTCACGTCTTTAATTAAATGACCTGGTTCACATGATCACCGTGGCTTAAAGAAACCACAATATTTTGTTTTTGTGAACCGCCCAGAGAGCTTCGACTATTGGGCGGTATAAAAATGTAATAAATAAATAAATATGGTGAATCCAGCGCATGCCAGGCACTACTTGCCTAATTATCTACCCAGGCACAGCTTGTCTTGTCCTCCAAATCCAGGAGGCATGTCTAGTGGAGAGGGAAGCAACCCTCAAATAACCCAACAATAGTCCATGGGTTATTTGAGGGTTGTTCCCCCCTCCAATAAGCCATGTCCCCCAGGTTCAGACAAGACAACAAGCTGCATCCAAGAAGGTAATTAGGTGAATGGTGCCTGGCACATGCTGCTGTTTAAACACAACACCATGGCTTGTAAAAGCCATGGTGATCGTACGAAATGAGCCAATGTCTTTGGTCCTCAGTGGCTTAAGAAATGGAGCCATTTATGAGCAGGTCAACTTGAAGTGAGGTTAGAAACGGGACGTGGCTTTCCCAATAACACTCAATGTTGTACTTAGGGTACAACAATAAGTACTTATTTTTAAATAAGTACTTATTTTGGGGGGCTTGCACTATAGGGAAAAAAAGGAAAGGAACCTCTCGTGCAAGCACTTGAGTCATTGCTGACTCCTAGAGGGATGCCTGCTTTCGCTGACATTTTCTTGGCAGACTTTGTAGCGGGGTGGTTTGTCATTGCCTTCCCCAGTCACAGTTACCTTTCCCCCAGCTAGCTGGGTACTCATTTTACTGACCTCGGGAGGATGGAAGGCTGAGTCGACCTGAGCCGGCTGCCTGAGAACCAGCTTCCGCTGGGATCGAACTCAGGCCGCGAGGAGAGTTTCGGCTGCAGTAACTGCCGCTTACCATTCTGCGCCACATGAGACTCTGAACCCAACACATTATTATTATTATTATAACATTATTATTATTATTATTGTTGTTGTTGTTGTTGTTATTTGCACCATAACAAAACTAAAATATCAATACAAAATCAAATCAAATGATCAAAATATGACTTAAGTATCAAAATAGTATTGTTTGGTATTTTGGGTTGTTTAAAGAGATGAAAGGCCTACCATTCTCTTATTACCAGTGAGATTTCCTGCCTCCACCTTGGTTATACCTTACCTCTCTGTGCTGTAGTATAAAGTCCCTGGCATTGCCCTCCCTTTGGGAATTCATTATTTTCTCTCACTGTTGTGCCTGCAGGTTTCCCTCTGGTGCACCCTTCATGTTCGTTAGGCATCCTTTACACCTCTGCAAATTATTTGAAGGTTGCAGTAGGATTCACTTCCTACAGCATTTTGTCTGAGCACTGACAGCCCTGTTCAGTTCAAGATGGATGCTGTGGCTGACTGTAATGCTTTGTCTGCCCCCAAAGAGAACAATGACATTTGAGCAGAAATATAAGTATGATTTTTGGAGTGTCAAACCCTATAATGGTAGTAGAATTAATAAAGGAAGCAGAATGCAATCCAGGCCATTTGTTCAGCCTGAGATGAAGGAGTAGATAACTGGAGCTTAAGTTAAGTGCAGAATTCTTTTTCATAGTTCAGGAAGACTATTATAAATTACACAGTGCTTGAGCCATTACTAAGAACAGGGCTAGGCAGACTCAGGCTTGAGTCATCTACTTTGTTTTTTATGAGAACCCTGAGATCCACCATCCAGAGCCTGGTGCAAAAGATGTACATTCAGAATTCTGAGCACAGAATTCTGAGTCCTGCACTGTGGTTTAACTATGGGTTGTTAACCATGAAAAACCCAGGAAGAGAACCCATGGTTTGTTGTTGGATTGTGAACTTTGAGTTGTTTGTGACTAACTGCTCATAGACCTGGTTGTTGTTGAATTGTGGGTTCTTGTGTTGTGTGAACCCAGCTGTGCTAACAAACTATTGTTTGTTATCCATGAACTACCCATAGTTAACAACCCAGAATTTAACAACAATCCATGGTTCAACAACAACCCACTCTCAACACACAAAGGCTGTTAACACAACACACTAACCCACTCAGTATTGAGTGTGGGTTGTTTGTTGAACTTTGGGTTGTTTGTTGAACTTTGGGTTAGTGTGTTGTGTGAACAAGACATTTTCTGTAGGGTCACTTGAACAACCAAACAACAAACCATGGGTTCTCTTGGTGGCTTGTTCAAGAAAAATAAGCTATACTGCATGGTTAACAAGCCACCCTGCAGAAAATGTGTTGAGTTCAGATAACACACTAACCCAGAGTTCAACAATGGTTCAACAACAAGCCACACTCAACTACTGAGTGTGTCTTATTTATTTATTTATTTGTTACATTTATATACCATCCCATAGCCGAAGCTCTCTGGGCGGTTTACAAAAGTTAAAAACAGTAAACATTTTTAAAAATACAAAATTTAAAAACATAAAAACAACAGTATAAAAACAACAGTATCCATTTAAAAACAACAGTTCTGGGGTCTGTTAAAAAACAAACTTAGCATTGTTAAATGGTTAAATGCCTGGGAGAAGAGAAAAGTCTTGTCCTGGCTCCAGGCGAGCCTCATCAGGGAGATCATTCCACAGTCGCGGGGCCACCACCGAAAAGGCCCTCTCCCTTGTTGCCATCCTCCGAGCTTCCCTAGTAGTAGGCACTCGGAGGAGAACCTTAGATGTTGAGCGCAGTGCATGGGTAGGTTCATGTCGGGAGAGGCGTTTCATCAGGTATTGTGGTCCCAAGCCATTTATAGGTTAAAACCAGCACCTTGAATTTGGCTTGGAAACGTATAGGCAGCCAATGCAAGCAGGCCAGAATTGGTGTTATATGGACCCAGTCATATTCAGTCCATATTCTGGATTTCATGTTGTGTGAACCCAAGCTGTAGTTAAACTTTAGTACAGTGTTCACAAGTAAAAACAACCCACAATTCAACTACAATGCATACTCAATCCATACTCACCCAGTACTCTGGGTTGTCCTTATGTCATTGTCAACAATATTGCAGATGAACTCATAGTCTGACTCATGCACCTTCCTTTGTTTCCTTCCACACAAAAATCCACTCCTGCTTATCCCAAGCTTTCTTCATTTCAGCAATAGAATTGTGAAGTGGTGGTGGTGTCATTTTGTTACAACCATCATTAAATCAGTGGGAGTTAGAAACCCTTGCCAATCTACTTTGGAATCTACTTTGGATCATCTAGAGATCTACTACTAGATCCTCACCTACATTCTACCCACCCCTGACCAAGAAGATCCTTCTTTGGACCTTGATAGTAATTTGAGCATGATCTTCCTGAAAGATCTGAAAGGGTGGTAGAAGCAAACTACCATTGCAACCTGGGTTTTAAGTAAAATAAAAAGTTTTATTCATCTACAGAATTTGATGTTAAATCACCAATATTCATCCTATACTTTAATAGAGTGATCTTGCATTTCCTGTTGGATAATGACCAATTATGTTTAGTTGAGACCTCAAATTCTCTAAGCAGTTCATTTGAATTCTTAATTTTTGGTCTTTTATGGCATTCTTGCTGTCAATTGCACCTAAGAATGCCATTTTAAGGCACTTACCATCTGATAATGTGTATGTGAGAGACAAGTCACAGGGAGTTGGCAGAGAATGCAGGTTTTCTGCTTTAGATGTTGGTAGTGAGCAAGCGTTTCAGTGAGGTGGTTTCATGACTAAAATTCAAGTAACTGTAGAGTTCTGAAGTCATTATATATGTGGTTAAAACCCAAAGGGATATTATGAAATTGTAGGAAGTGGAAAGAGTGTGCATAGTGGAAAGTTATGAACTTCATGCAGGCTGTGAAAGCCAGTGTGATCCACTGTCCCTAGGTACACTTTCTTTCTCAGCCTTGGATTCACTGGTTGGCCTTTAATAACTCATTATCTCTCAGCCTCAATACTCCCACCTGTAAAATGGAAATATAAAGAATAGTCCTTGTTAAAAGGATGAAGTAGATGAGGATTTTACCAACTTAAGAGTAAGGGCCATTAAACATAGTGGAATTTATTTTTGACTAGACATGTATAGGGTTGCACTCCATAGGACCTACAGTTCCTTATTTCTAATAGCTTTCTTTGGGTGACTGTCTCGAATTGTGACATACTCTGCAGAAAAAAACTTGGTGATACTTCCTTACAACAGATTGTATCTGATCTTGGGTGTGAAATAGCTTCACAGCAAAGACAATGAAAGCAAGTACTTTAGTTTCCTAAACTGTGAAGGATGGTAGAACTATATTTTTGAGAAATCCAGTCCTTGTTATCATTCTCTTTGATGTGAAGCTGCCTGTATTTTACACCCAAGATCAGATCCGGGTTTTTATGCACCCTGCTTTACAAGAGCGTAGTGCTTGCTGACTTCCATGATACTTCATTCCACATTCTTTACTAGGCTGTCTTCCAAGAGTCAGGAGAGTGGTATGGGAGTTGAATTAGAGCATCTTCCAAACTAGCACCCTCCATATCTGTTGGACTATAACTCCCATCATCCAAACCTGCACAGCCAGTTGTCTGCTGGCTGTGGTGATGGGAGTTGTACTCCAACACATCTGAAGGGTGCCAGGTTGGGGAAGACTGAGCTAGACATAAGGTAAGAATAAAAGTGAAGCAAATGTCAGCTTTCACTTTGGAAGGGAGAGCCGCTTGAACACAAGCGAATGTTGCTTTCCTGAAGTAGGGTTATTTCCTGAAAGAATACTGTTGCAGAACTTTCACAGTCCATCATCCCCCTTCCTGCAGAACTCCTGAGCACCATAGAGGGCTGATTGACACTGATCGGTTCATACATCACAATATGCCATTGTGGGCTGATTCACCCACAGGGCCAGCTGCCACTTTGAATATGCAAACTGTGGTGAGTTATTCTAATATTATCTGAGGGTAGTTTACCCTCAAATAACCCATGATGTGCAGGTTCACACAGCAAGCCATGGCATATCCTCACCATGGCTTACTAATTCAAAATGGCGGCCAGTACGCATCTCAGAGCCCTAAAGGTAAACTAATCCATGGTAGCTCATACCAACCTGCAAACCAGGCCAGTGTCTCAATTCTATGGACCTTTCAAGTATCCATGGCCCCAGGCGGTTGCATCACCTTTTTGGGTGCTGGCACCAGCAATTTTGCATGCTTTCTAATTGTCATGTTTGCAAATTAAAATAAAATAAAATACCAATAAAAATAAAATGCCAGAGGCTTCTTAATCGGGGATTTGCTGCTGAAAAGAGTCCCCAAAGATATGGAAGTGTCAGTAAGGTGAAGAAGAAAGCTTGACCATTCTCTCACAATTGATTTATGTTGCCACTTTCAGTAAGGCCCATCCGAAGAGCAAAACTGAAGTCTGTCCTTCGTGCTCCTGAGTATAAGTGAGGACACCCCTGACAATACAGGCCAATTTCAGGGAATACTCCTTGCGTCAACCAAATTGTCGTGGACTGTGATCCCCAGGCTGGCCCAATTTCTACTGTTGCCCAGCAATAGTCTGGAAGATAATATCCATGGTAATTAATCCCTGGTAATAAAGTACAACTTTTACAGACTAGACTTGCGGCTTGATTTTTCTGTATAGGAAAACAGAGTGTGCCATATGAAATTGTATTCTCTTCCAGCCTTTCCCAACCTGGGGCCCTGCAGAATGGTTGGACTACAACTCCAGCCAGCAATGGCCATGCTGGCTGGGGATGATGGAAGTTGTATTTCAAAACCTCTGGAGGGCACCAGATTGAATGAATCTGTTCTCTTGTTTAGTACTGGCAGAATGACGCTTTCACTAAATCAACTCGAGACATAAGCCCTGAACACGGAGGAGCTTAACGTGGGTAGAGGAATAGAACTGTGCATGCTGCATCTATGTCTCTAGATGCATTGACCCCACCCCCTTCAGTTAAGATCTTGTGTTGAACTGGCAAGGTCTGAAAGGGAGTTCTACTTGTGTTCACTTCAACATGAGTTGAATCTAATGCATTTTTAAATATTGCACAGGCCCAGTATCCAGTTTCTATGCGTACTGAGCAAGTGACTGGCTCACACTTGAACTAAAATGAATTACCTCTCAGTGTCTCAAGAGTGTCTGTCACTCTTTCTCTACCCCACCCTACCCCAAATAAAAGTTGTAGGATCTGCTCTTTTTTTGACACAGCTGTACATATGATGTCAGGCTGGGTGGAAAGCACGGCCAGACTTACCATTAGGCAAAATGACGTAGCCACCTCAAGCATTTGATTTTGCATGTCATGAAAGCAGAGCAACCTGGTAGTTAGTGAATGTATTGTTATATATTTTTTACTGCCAAGAAGCGTGAGAGGAGATTCTTGGATTTTCTGCCTCAGGTTCCAAAATAACTTGATGAGGGTGGTGGTGCCATTTGCTGCTCTTCCTTCAGAGCAAAATGTCATGTAACAGCCCTGGTGGAAAATCAGATATGGTTTTCCTGATGCCAGAGGAAAAATAATAATTTCACAGTTAGCTAACAAGTCTTCCAACTTAAGAAACCCTCATTTCTTTCTCAGCTCCCTTGAGCTAGCTAAGCAGGTGGCCTGGCCTGGAGCTGTTTGTCTGTGGACATTGTGAACTCGTCAGTGATGTAGCTGTAAATTTTGATGCATAGGTGCTTATCATGACAGTCCCCAAGGAGAGTCCAGAAAATGCAGGCCACTGTGTTGATCTATGAACAAAGCAGTTCTGGCAGCTTTATCTGCACCAGGAACACATCTTTTGTAAAGCTAATTGTCATTAATTGCCCATTCAAGGCCAAGCCATCTCAAAAGACTACACTGCAACAAGCATCAATATTTTGTTGGGAAAATTATTCCCCACACCCACACCCAGCTACGATGGGTGAGGATTGTGGCTATGTTCAGAGGGAACAGGGAAATCTGACGGGGTTGACAGATGATGTGACCATTCTTGCTAAATAAAAATGTGCTGGACACCACTGGAATGTGTCAAGGCTCAAGTACTCTGCATGCATCCAAAATGGGGTCAGCACAATGCTGTGCTTACCAAAGGTGGAGGAGGGGCAATTTGGGTTTATGACATGTCATCCAATTGTAGAATGTCCACCTTTCCCTTCTGCTAACATAATGCTTCATATCTCTCAGTTTATAATATTCTATGTACCTTTCAAAAACAACAACACTGAGGACATTCTTGGCACCCTTAAATAAATCTTACATGGAAAGAACAACCCGTTCTTCCCAACAGTGTCTAAGCCAACACCTTTGTTTTTTTAAATGGTAATTCTTGTCTAATACCAAGGCAAGCTCTCTCTCTCTCTCTTGCTCCTAGGCCTCCCCATGGCAGTGGCCTACATCTATCTATTCTAGGGCAATCTGGAGCTGCTCCTGCATGCTGAACAGCTATTCTTGGATAAAGACCTTCTGTCTTGTGGTATTGGATCAGTAGGAGACTCAGGGTGTTTACATACAGGTTGGATGCTCTGTGTGTGTGTGTTTCATGTTTGCAGATAATTTGGAAATAATTTGCTTAGTAAACAGATGCACACCTACTGAAACAACATTTACTCTTTTGCTTTAAGTAAGGCTGGTCTTCATCTTATTTTATCAATATCACATTCAGGGGTGGGGTAATGGCTTTATTAACAAATTTGCTTTCTTTCATTTGAGTATTATAGCTCAGACTATTAAAAAAGCACATAAAAATATAAAATTGCAACTTTCGTTTGTTTCTAATTGGAACATATTAACTTGACAGCTGTATCCTAAATAATTAGTTGTAAATAGTACTTCACAGTGAAATATGAGCAAAATAATGAACTGTGCTGACACATTGTCCTATTAAAATTTTGTGTATACTAATCTGGTACTGGGTTCAAATATACCCCAATTAAGGTTGCAATCCTGGCAGTAAGTCCCATTTAATTTAATAGGGATGCCAGAAATTGCACTGTAAGTTAGACTTTGAAAACAATGAGATGTTTTATGACTCTATTTCGATGTATTTCTTTAAAAATTATTTATATTACAAAATTGCAAGAATGCAACTGCCCAGATCTGTAATCTTGTGTTAATTCCTAGGATTGTGTTAATTCCTTTTTATTTTCCCAGTATTTTAACACTTAATTTTAACTTAAATTTAAATTTTACTGTTTTAACTCTGTATTTTAATTTTATATCAATTTTGCTGCGTGGTTTTTCTTCTGGTTGTGTTTTTTATATTGTATTGTGTATTTGTGCTTTTAACCTGTTGGTTGTCTTACTATGATTTTAATTTTTGTGAACCGCCCAGAGAGCTTCGGCTATTGGGCGGTATAGAAATGTAAATAAATAAATAAATGATGCCAGATCTTTAATATATCACTCATGAACTTTTTCTGAACCTAAAATCTGCCAAATAAAATAATGTCACTGAATGTCCATTTAGGCTGCAATCCTATACAGGCTCACCTCATAGTAAATTCCATTGAACTCAGTAGGTCTTACTTCTGAGTAGTCATGTATAGGATTGCAGTTAAGGTGCAATGCTAAGTACGTTTAGACAGAAAAAAGTTGTACAATGCTTAGCATACCCCAGCCAACACTTTTCTCTATCTAAACATTGCACCTTTAGTTATAATTGTGAGCAATATAAAGTCGATATTTGTCTTGCCAAATGTTAATTTTTACCATGGTTAATTTAAACTCCCTCATTCCTTCATTTCTTCATAATTTTTAAATGGTGTCTAAGCAACCCCAATACCCTTTTGGTGAAACTCTTAAAATATTTTCATATCACTTTGTGGTGAGTAATAATCCAAAATGCTTAAAATGTTAAGCGCTTACAAGGGCTGTTGTAAAGGACCTTTGCCTGCTTACACAGCATTAAAATTGTTAACACAATTTGTCCTGTAGAGTCTAAGGCCAGGTTCACACAGCATGCTAACTCATCATGGGTTATTATGTTCTCTGTAAGCAGTGTTTTCTGCAGCATGGGTTAATGTGTTGTCTCGAACATAGTGTGTTTTCTGCAGGGTGGCTTGTCAACCATGGCATGTTCTTGGTTTGTTCAGGGTGGTTAACAAGCCACACTGCATGGTTAATGATCAGAAAACACGCTGAATTCAGACAACACAATAACCCACCCTGCAGAAAAAGCGCTGTGCTCAGGCAACCTGCTAACCCACGATTCAACAACAACCCACACTGGGAGGGTTAACATGTTGTGTGAACCCAGCCTAAGTCACACTTGCAAGAGGTTTGCAGTCCAGCTGTATACTTGGAATGATCATGCAAGGCCTTCCGTTTCAGATCTGCAGTCTTGGGTCAAGAGGAATGACATTTTCTGCCTCCCCACCTTGGCAGCAGGTGGCATGGCTGTATTCCACCACATGGCCATATGTTCCTTGACTGGCAGCTGCTTTGGGTGTGGGGAATCCTCTGATGCAGATACTTGCACCCCCTTATATGGACAAAGCCAATTGTGACTATTGCGCCTAAGCTGGTGAATTATAGTGATGTGTGCTTAAGATCAATTATGTCTTAATACATACCATATTGCTCTTAGCTAAAGCATTCCCCTCTTTGATGGAACACTAGAAGACAAAGTTGTGCAGCTTTAAGAATGGCAAGTGTTCATGAGCAGAGTATTTCGTTGAGGATGCTGATGAGAACTCACTTAGGGCCAAAACAGGTATTACTTTAGCAGCTGTGTCTTTTTTTCATTTTTACACTAGAGTAGGTGCAGATCCAATCCAGATCTCCCTTAACCTCTCATGCTAAGGTTCCAAACCAGATAGTGCAATTTGCACCTACCCTAGTATAAAAATGAAAAAGTCACAGTTGCTAGACACACACATTTAATGTCTGTTTTTGTCCTTACAGATTAGCTTTAAAGAGTACAACTCAAATCAGGGCTCCTTTTGGAGACCTATCCTAAACAGCAGGGATGGGGAAACAGTGCCCTGTGGGCCAAAATACCTCCTTAAGGGGTGCTACAGTACTTTGGCTTGAAAAAACCCTCCTGTTGGAGCCAATGGGAAGCTTTCTCAAGTCTCATTGCTGTGTCTGGGGGTGGAGGGAGGGCAATTTCGGTAAAGAGGTTTGTTGGGAAGCAAAGGATTATACAGGGGCGGATCTGCACGTTGGCCCCAGAGCGCATTTATGCGACCCCAGGGCACCCCGAAAACGATAGTCTGTACTTGCCTGTAAAAAGAAACGAGGAAGAGACGCCGCCGATGACGCCGCCGACGCCACCCAGCTTCCTGCTCCCCGGCCAGCTCGGAGAGCTCTTTTTGAAGGAGGCGGGGTAGAGAGCTTTTTCTGCTCTCCACCCAGCTCTCCGTCCCGGCCGGGGAGCAGGAAGCTGGGTGGCGTCGGCATCGGCGGCGTCTCTTCCTCGTTTCTTTTTACAGGCAAGTACAGACTATCATTTTCAGGGTGCCCTGGGGCTGCATAAATGCGCTCTGGGGCCGACGTGCGGCCCCAGAGCGCATCCACCCCAGGATATAGTAACGTTGTTCAAGTGCTTTGGCTAGTTTCATACTCTGGCTTCTTCCGGTGTTTACTGGGTGTTTCTGGGCTTCACAGGGTAGAGGAATGGCAAAAGCTCCCCTGCGCAAGCTTCTAAAGTAGGCTATGGTGCCGGTGCTCCAGGTGGAGGCCCAAACACACGGATGCCCGTTCATGCAATCTTTCCCTCTCTTTACAAGGTAAACACTGTGCAAGTGATGGTGGTGGAACCAGGTAGACAGGCCTCTGCATGGAGGAAAGGAGGAACATCTGCAGCTCCTTTACCTTGTGCAGGTAAAGGAGCCGCACTGCAGCCTTTCACCTGGAAGAAAATCCACGTCCCAACATCTCCTGCTACTCTCAAAGTGGTCTTGTCCCCAAGATCCAATTTTAGCTGCACCACTGTTCCTAACATCTAGGTACAGTATATTGGGGCCCACACTAGATGAGAAGGAGAAGATCTGCAGTTAGGTCTCCCAGTGTTCTTCCCTCCCTCCCTCCCTCCCCCACAGATACAATGTAGCAATGGGGCAGATCACATTGGGATTGTGGCATTGAGGGGGATTAACTTGTTCCCTCTTCACTATCCTCGGAAGGTACTATACGTTCATTTGAGGAAAATGTGTATTTCCCCAGCAGGCAAATAGTAGCTTCAAAGGTGCAATTTAGATCAGGAAAACATTGTAGGGGGGAAGAGTTAAACACTGAGCACCACAATCACAAACTGTTTCTCCACTTGGCTGATTTGGGATGGTGGAAGGAAATATCCAGAGATCTAATTAGATCTCCTGCTTCTTACTAGGTTATGCATTTTTACATTACAAAAGAAAATAGGGACATACTTGTTTCACTCCTGTTCTTATGCCAAGTGTTACTACCAAACTCTCTTGTTAGACACTGCTGAAAATTTATATAGTACTCCATCTGCTATATTTATTTTCCCTATGGTAGCCTGCTTTATGAGCAAAGAGGATGTTTGTTCTTTAGCTTCAAAATAAGCTAGGAAAAACAAAATTATGAAGCTAAACATCATGAAAAATGGTTGTGTATTAGATGGTACCTTAACTTCCATGCATGTATATTCACGTGTATGTGCACTGGAGATAAGATGCCTCCACCTGCCCATGTGATTCTTAATCCATTATGTTAAGTTGCGAGAATATTTTTACAATTCCAAATAGCAGCTGCCTGGGGGGTGGGGGTGGGCAGAAGGGACAGGATTGAGTCTGTGGAGATGAGTAGGGGCTAACTCTTTCCTCCCATGCTGTTGTGCTAAAGAAAATTAGTCATTGTTCCCCCCTCCTGGAGCTGCTATTTTCATCGAAAGAAAAGCTCCTATTAGCAGGAATGGGAGCTTTCCTCCAATGCAAATATCTTTGGGGTGGGGTTAAATCTCCTCCCCACTCCTCATTGTGCTGGCACAGTCACCCCACCCTTCCTGCAGTTGCTATTTCCAATTGTAAAAAACAATCACACAACTTAAAGTGATAGGTTCAGGGCTGCATATAGCTTGGCCCCTCTGATGATTAACCTTTAGAGTTGTTGGAGAGGGCATTCACCCTTGAAGAATGGCGACTTGCAGAAATCCAGTTTTAGCAAGGCATTCCCCCAAAAGGCAAAAAAAGATAGACAATGGACCTCTTCCGTTCCCCCCTCCCAAACCCGAACAACTGGGGACAGGTTCCACAAGATAGAGACCATCACTGGTAAACAGGTAAAGGCATGCTAGGCTCTGCATTGCGATGTGAAGTGAGGCGGTGCAGCAGACAGCTGCTGCCACCACTAACCAGTTGCTCAAGGCTTACCTTCAGCTAAGCTGCTCATTCTACTGACGCACTGCATTGGGAAAGGCTCTGCAGATTTCCCCCCTTCTCTGCCCCCACAAATAATCTCATGGATGTGACAGACAAACTCCATTTTGATCAGTTGCTGAATGAGGAACTATAAGACGGGGCTGGCCTTGACATGGAAAAAGATGTTTTGCTTGCGCTGGGGATCCCCCTGCCCCAGGTTTTTTGAAATGGCATAGCCAAGGTATCTTCCACAAAGCCTCCTCTTTTCCTTCCTTGGACTGCTTTACTGCCTGACGTGTTTCATCCATGTTTGGATTTAAGTAATGGCAATGTCCTACAGCTCTAATATGGGTCACGCTGTGGAGCTACAGTAGGTCCTTGGAAAAAGCATATGGACTGAAGAACCCACGGTAATGGAGGAAATAGGTAAGGCCCTTAAGAAATGGTTCTTTGTGATTTAAACCCAAGGGGAAAGGTCCTTACATTGTTATTTATAAAGCAAGAAAACAGACTTCTCTCTTCCGTGTTTTCTGAATGTGCCTATGGAAGATTGCATTGCTACTGCAATCGTTTGCAGGAATGTTATATATTTTTGCGCTGTGTCAGAATGAGTGTTGCAGCGTTACATACACTTTTGGTTTGCCTTGGAATTTAAATGGGAACCACTTCTTTCAGAAAGAAAAGTTTTGACGTATTTTATATGTCTCCCCCCTTCCAATCCCCAAACCTTATCTACTATAGCTCTAGATTTGTTTTCCAGCTGTAAAGGTCATCTCCAGGATGCATAACAATTTCTCTTTCATGCTGTGAAGATTAGCCCTAAATTACTAGCACTATTTCAAAGACTGATGGATTCAGAAGTCGAGAAATAAGGGAAAAGCTGTCTCATTATAAAATGCAGTCAGCAGCCTGGGATCAGTTTACTAGTATGTCTTAATGTCCTTTGGAATAAGACCTGCATGTGCTTTTTGTGAATCTCTAGTCATTTTTATCTCTAATTTTTAAAAAAGATGGTCATGTTGGCTTACTTTATTAGCGTAAATATCCGTTTTCTTGCTGCCAGTAGGGGCCATGATAAAATTGAGGGGGGAGAAATAAGAAGCAGGTAACCCCAGGATAAAGAGTTCAATCCAGGATTTCTCTTTGCCACCAGCAGCATCTCTCAAGGAGCATTCCAATCAGAACGCTCCCACCTGCGAGAAGAAGAGAGGCAATTTCTTCATATTTCCCTCAGCCCCTGCAGCAGCACCTTTTCTACTGTTCTGGAGTGTCCCCAACCCTCCACAGCAGATTTGCAGGGGCTGCAGGGGGAAAGGAAGTAACTGAGAAAAATCACTTCATCTTCCATTCCATCAGTGGAAATACACCACTGAATCAGAAGCCTTCTGCAAACAGGAGTTTTTCCTTCCACAGGAGGCCACTGTTATATCCAAATCTGTTGTTGTTTTTCTGATTGAAGTTAGAGGGAGAGGAAGGTAACATATTATTATTATTATTATTATTATTATTATTATTATTATTATTATTATTATTTCTATCATGAGAGATTGTTTATATCGGCATATGCCATTAATATGTAATAATAATGTAATAATAATGATGTGCTTTAAAACAAATGACTTGACAGAAATAAAATATTCCTGAAAGCAAAGTGGATCTGAAAAACAATAATGCTCTAAGAAATCAAGACAACAACGCTCTATACTGGGTTATCTTCCCCCACAGCTAGTGCTTCACTCCCCCTTTATTTCAGTCATGAGCTTAAAGGCTGCAAATAGTAACAGATTGCATATTGTGGAAATGGTGGTGGGTGTGGCTTATTGGGTGAATAAATGTTTGGTCTGAAGTAGGCCCAGACTTTAGCCTCATTTGTGTTCCAGCCTTAATCCATCTGACCAGATGTGAAAGGCCATTGTATTTAATCCCCCACTCAGCTCCCAAATTCTTCTTTCTAAAAGTGTCCACATCCCAATATTAATATGAATGTTGTCAACAATATACAGCAATCATGAGTAGTAAAATATGAGTTAATAGCAGGTTGAAAAAGGATATGAATTGCAAGCACGTGCAGGGCTTTTGGATAAGAGATTATGGGACTCGACTAATTAAATATATAGCTGATCAGTGAAGATGGAGGCCCTCTAGCTGTGACAGATCTGAATGATGTTTTGGAAATTACGTTTGAAATATGAAACAGTCTAACAATCCCGGCAACAGTAACATATACTGTATGCTCTGTCATGTAGGAAAGAACAGACACTGACCTGGATCGCACAATCACCCACTGAGGCTTATTAGAAACCATGGGCCTGTTTTAGAGTTATGCGTGGCTTGTTAAGTAAGCACTCCAACAACCCACCCTCACTGGGTTCACATGTAACAAGAAGCTACGGCATGACTGCTAGGCCTCGAATATTCAAAGTGATGGCGGCTACCACAACTTTCTACCATAGAGAAATTCACCTATGGTGGCTTTTCATTAATGTGCAAACCCGGCCAAACCACCCCAAGACCCTTGGTTATTTGGCTGGGCAGTTTGGCCTGGTTTGCACATAACCATGGGTGAATTTCTCCATGGGGCTGCATGGCCCTGTGTGGGTGGGTGTGCGCACATGTATGAGAGAGGGAGAGAGACTGACTAACTGACTTACAGGCTGTGTAAGGAAGCAGAACAGACAGCTGCTCAGGGTGAGGGTGGGGTCACCCAATTTGAGTTTTGGAGCCCAAGTAGTTCAAAAGCTTGCCATTATTGCTGCATACCATTATCTTAATAATGTTGTGGCATATTTACATCCCAACACACTATGCCTTCTGTGTTCACCCCTTGTCTATGTGCAAATACTCATGATGACCATTCAAAATAAAGTTCAGATTAGTATGAACAGCTACTTGCATGTGATGTTCTTTAATTCTGTGTCCTTCCTCATTGAAGGATGGATTTGAGGCAACCTGTTAACAGCCCATTCAAAGGTGATAATCCCATCCCACACAGGCTTTCTTCCCATTAATAGCTACCTGAAAAGACTGTCTAAAGGTGAATCACCATTGGGGAAGGGTTCAAATGTTCAGGCTATCATTAATCCATCCTGAGAAGAGAGGGAAAAGATGCAGACAAGGAGGAAAGTCCTCTCTTCTCTTTAAAGGGAACTGATACACACACATAAAATGCTTGCTCAAGGGACCATTCCCAGAGTAGAGCATGTCCAAGTACCTCTGAGCACCTCAGATAGAAAAATTGCTTCCTCTCTCCAGAGCAGAGGAAAACCATGGGATATTCTTGCATGGCCTACTGAGAAAGATCCTTTTAGGGGAAAATGGGGCTGTGCTCTAGAATGAAAGGATTACTGTGAATAGCATTGAATAAAGCACAAACTACTCAATAAACCTTAAGAGAAGTTAGGGTGGTATCCAATTAGCTTTTCCTGCCAATAGAATGGCTTCCGTCTGTGGAACAGGAAAGGGCCAATCCCCCCCCCCTTGCCTGCAATTTCCCACATAACCTCAAAGTTTGATCTGAAGTGTTGGGAGACACTTTGGAGCAGATTTGGGGGCTGCAGGGGAAAGGAGAGGAGAAGAAAAGTCCCGTGGCAGGATTGGAAGTGCACTCGCAAAACATTGGGTTTCACCCTTAACGGTGGTTTTCTTTGTTCAGATACTGTTAAATCAGAGATCGACAGAAAAGTTTTTGTTTTTGTTATGCCCATTGTTATGCTCAGTTGTGAGTGAGGAAGGAGAGTCTACATATTTCAAAGAGGCAATGCAACATGCTTCTCTGTTCTGGGCTGAAGTTCAGATTTTGTTCAGAGGCTCTCCTCAGTTTGGTTGGAGGAAACCAGAAAAGTTCCTTGAGCCAAACAAAGGGCATGGAAGGTGTCGCCCCCCCTACCCTGCCCATCTCCACTGCCCCCTTTGCCACCCTCAAAGCAATTGTTCCCTCCCACTAATTCCCAAACACAGTCCCTGCCACCCACCCACCCTGCTTCTTAAGAGCGAGAGTAGTGTTTTTTTAAATTTTCCCCCTCTGCCTTTCTCCACCTCCTCTCCCTTGTTACTCAATGTTTGTAACACTGAGCACAGTGAATTCTGGGAGGTTTGTTCATTCAAAGGCCCCTGCAGTTCCTGAAGAAGCGAGCATCAACTCAATATCAGCTGCAGGACCATGGATAGTTCCGAAGCACACCCCTTCCTCCAACAACTAAACTGAGCCTTATATCACTGGTGGGCAACCTATGGCCCTTCACATGGTGTTGGACTACAATTCTAATCAGACTCAGACAGCTGATAGTTTTTGGTCAGGTAATGGTCAGGAAAGATGGGAGCTGTACTCCAACAGCATCTGGAAATCCACAGGTTTCCCACCTCTGCCTTATATATTGGTGTAGGCCTTGTTGTCTTAACCAAGCCCTCTTCTTCTTTGGTGGCGAGTAACTCTTTAGAAGCGTTGCACTCTAGCCTGGAACCTAGTATTCTTTTGGCACACTATAGTTTCTTGGTGGGCCTATAGAATATCAGGCACAGAGGGCTCAAGACTCCTGGGCAGGGGACTCCCAGTGCCTGTTTGGGTGGTGTAAGCTGCTGGCTCAAGGTGCTGGCTCTAGGCCTGTTGGTTCAGCTTCTTGCTACTCTGCTGACCAGGCTGAGGGTTCATCATGACTATTTCAGCCCTCTACTGTGTCGTCCTAGCTCTCTGCTTTAGACCACAATACCATACTTTTAACTAAGCTGGTGAATAACTTGCTAGTGCCGTTAAACTTTTGACTTTAAGATTTCCATTTTGAATTTTTTTTTTAAGGAATGTGTTTAGCCATTTGAGGTCCAAAATCACCATCTCGTCTCTGTACATTTTTTATATTAGGAAAATAATTAAATAGACCTGAAGTGTGCCCGATGCTATGGAACTGGTTGAATAGTCTTTATGTTCAGGAGATTCTGTATGGCTTGGCTTGGAGAGTGAGATGGTGCATGAAGCCAGAGACTTTCTCCTTAGGGTGTTGGAAAACTCTGAAGCATAACTTAGTAATACCATCTCTGTCAAGCAAGTATCCATGGTGATATGTATATAGAGCCGCCTATGGGTGTGGGAAAAATGAATAGCCTGATGTGGTTGGGAACACTGTTTTCTTCCTTGCTTGGACAAAAGGGAGGCTGCGGCATTCTGTTGAACTTCCTCTACTTTGAAGGATTCAGAGATCTGCTGGACTCTTTGAAGGCCCAAAAGGAATGCTGTGTTTTAGCTTTCTCCTCCTTTTACCCATTACAGGTTGACACCAAGCTTGAAGAAAAAATATCAGTGCTTAAAAATGGCAGAGAGGGACAGAATATCTGAGTAGATATGGTAACATTCATTGGGGAGGTGGGTTCTAAACCAAAAAATAAAAATGCATGTTTCTGAAGAAGGCATGTCTATGTTGCCTAGCAACCAGCATTTTTGAAAAGGAAATGTGCACACCTGCATGAAGTGAATGTGCAGCTGCTTGGTCCCAGGTGGTGTATATATTAAATAGATGAAAACACAAAAGTGGCATTTTGCACTTGAAAACAATACTAATCTTTGGAAATATTTAGTAGTAAATGAGCTGCCGCTTCAGTGATATTGTGCAATGTGCATTAAGGACCATCAATTAGAATCTAAGCAGAAGAGATCTGTAATGAGTGGAGTCTTTTATATTGTGTAATTACTGAAATATAATTTGCAAACATTAATTGTCCATACATATGCTTGCTCTCAATCACTTTTATTTGCAAAGTATTTAAATTCAAAGATGATTCACAAGTCTCATTTTCAAGGTTAAGTAAAAAGAAAAAGTCAGTGATATTTGAAAACATGCTTGAAACCTCCTACTGCTATTTTTAACAGAACTAGATCTAAAATAAATCACAGAATCCATATAAGCCTCTTGGACCAGATGGTGACTATTGGTTGAAATCCCATACTAAGAATTAAGCCAGTAGCCCCATGATGACGAAGATGCAGTGTGATAAGGGTTCAGATTGTCTAGATCTTTTCATGGATGGCATAAAATATTTTTTCTCCCCCAAGGCATATGCAAGATGGGTTTAGTCAGCATTATTCAGTTTGGGTCCTGCCTACGTTGTAACACAGTGCTGTTATGTGGGAAGCTATTGGCTACATTAATAGACACTCTTGGCAATACAGTTGTACCACTATTAGTTTCATTTAATGATGATATAACGCAGATGAGTAAAATAAGCACAAGAGACAGCAACACACTCAGACTGTCTTTGAGATTAAGATTGCAGAATTATGTTCTGCAATCTTATTTATGTTCTGCAGATTAAGATTGCAGAAACATGTAAAAATCAATGAGGAGAGTTTTCTTTGGATGTTTTAACTTTTCAAATTCAGCTTAAAGTACCTTTTTTCATTTTATGCTGTCTGAATGGATAATTTAATAATTTATTTTTTATTGTCTTGTGCAGTAGAATTGCATTCCAGTATTTTGGGGGCATGTATCATACAGATACTACCTCTGTGCTAGTGGAACTTATCGCTAGCATAATGAGTGGTAGCTGAAACAATTGGAAATATTATTACCCCACCATTGACTATTGTGTAGTTCTTCCTAGGTTCTTCCTAACAAGAACTTAGGAAGAAATGAATCATGATTAATACATGATATAAAGGGATGCCAAACAGCATGGAAGATATCGGGTTTGACCACATCTCAATCTAGTCAGTTTATGGACAATTTCCAAGGATTTCTGTATGAGGTGGATTGTCTAGATCCATTTCAGTCTGGATTCAGGCCTTGTTATGGGGCAGAGACTACATCCGTAAGAGAGATCATCCAGTCTCAAACTGGTGCTTCTGGTTTTGCATCTGGTTTATTGTATATTTCTACAAGGTTAGTGCATTTAGTACTGCTACTATATTATTTCACAATAATTTCAAATCTTCTTACAGTTTCACTGCTGTCTTTCTCTGTTGGGGAAAACTTACTTATACATCGGAATAACGAATAAACATGAAAGTTATAAATTTTGTTCTATATAGGAAATTGGGAAAAGCTTCACTCCCATATATACTGAAGCCCCATTGAGCTTAGTCAGGCTTACTTCTGTGTGAGCATGTACAGGATTGTACTTTGATTTTCCTGAAGATTCTCCAGGGTGCAATGATCTCCGGAGACTTCCCACAGTCATTGCAAATCCTGTTTTCCTGTCCATAAACTTGTTGCTTTTCACTTTACAAAGTGTAACTTGGAGAGACTTTAAATATCCGCTTTGCTAGTGCATCTTCATGCTCTCGCTTCTCCTGGAATGACCTGGCACTGGGAGGAGGATGCTAAGCCCCTCCTGCCTGCTGAACATGCTCCTGACTGAAAGCTAGTGTGAATATATTCTAAGTCATCTGGCATTTGCTACCATGCTGAATAATCAAAATTGGTAGTGATTAGACTATCTCCACTTTTTTTGCCAAATGCGCAAGGAAGAGATCTTGCCTGGTCAACTACATGGCAGGTATAAACAGAAGAGGTGCAGCTTTCTCCAGTACATTTACACCAAATTATCTAGAATGTTTTGTTTTTCAACCAGTCGTGAACAGAATATAAAGCCCTCTAAAATATACTGGGACTTATTGCTAGCACAATGGGTACCTAGTAGTTCCCGAAGCAATTGGCAAAGAAGCAGAAATGTGTGTTTCTGGAAGGGTGCAGATTAGCAGCTGGATAAGATGTCCACTCACCTAAGAACTAGACATATTCCAAAGCAGCCTGAAGGTACTGCAGGAAGCCAGCAATGCAACTCCTGAAGTTGGCACAGAAGTTAACTGGATAACAGGAGGAGTCCTCAGTGTGCACTGTGAAGATGGAATGGGTCACCATTTTAGTCTGGGAGCCCTGATCCTGCCAAGTCCCAGTCAAACCAGATTCATTGGTTAACAAAGTCAAAAATGCATTAGGCCAACAATTTCTGGATTACACAAAGATGATAAATGGATGCAGAAAGAATTTGCAAAGATAGCTCTTGTGTCTCTTCAGCAGATCAGAGCAGTCCTTTCTCACAGCTGATTGAATGAATTTATAGTTGAAGAAACCGGTTTAAAAGGAGCAAATCATTTCATTTCATTTTTCTTAAATTCACAAACAAGTTTAACTTTGGGGGTGGGGGATGGAAACTAAAGTTTCAGATGCTGAATTTGATGGTTTAGGTTTGGTTATTCAAGGATGCATGCCTTTCCCCTTGCCTACAATGTAGCCTCACTCCCTTTACGGTTGGTGTTTGGTTCATTGAGCAAAATTGTTATCTGAAAGCGCTCTCTCTCTCACTCTCGCTCTCTGTGTGTGTGTGCTGTATGTGTAGTGTATAGTGTTAAGATGTATGTATTGTCCCCCCTTGTATTTACCTTGAATAACCTTCAAGCTATGTAGGAAATAATACTTAAGGTGATTAATCAGCCTTCAGTTTTTACTTTAGGTTAGTCAGTCAGTCAGTCATACTGACTTGGTAAAAAACACTGGTCATCACAAACATGCAACATAATCAGGTTAAGAGATACATTACTTTTGGTTGTTCAGCTGGATTCACAGAAAATAGCAAGCAAGAGAAGGGGTGGGGGAAAGAATGGAATATGAAAGTCTTTAAAATGCTTCATATAAAGGGGACAACAATAGGATGGAAGTCTCCATGCTGGATCAGCTGCCAGGAGACAGTAAGTTTCTGCGGTCTGTTCCCCATTTCAAAGTGGGGCATTGTTTGGTAAAGTAGTTGAGGAGTTGCTGTTTGTTAACCAGAGTAGACATTGACCTCTTCTGCTTGCTGTATTGAAAGGAAAGTGCAGGTGTACTGCTGACAGATTTTGCTGTCATTATGGGAATGTTGTCCAGAGCTGTCAAAATGGCTGGGATTAAAAATATTCATTATGGTTATATTTTTTGGAAGATGTCATTCAGGAAAAACACCATAAATAGAACAATATTCATGGTGTTCTAAGCATTGAGTTGATCTGGATACACAAAACACTGTGCCATTATTAATTTTGCATAGTATATGGACTTAATATTCGGTCATCTGTGTGTATGTAAACAAGCTTCAGGCACATGAATTGTTTCAAAGTATTTTTAAATTGTGGAAATGCCTTTTGTGACATTGACCCAGTTTGCATCAAACATCGTGTGAACTGTGCTAACTGTGGGTTGTTTGTGAGCATGCAGGAGTGAGCAAGCATGTTGGTTGCCCACTTCTGCTTTAAGTTAACAACTCAGAAATGGGGTGATGAACAGGGCAGCCACCCTGGGCAGCAAATTCTGAGGGTATCAAAATGACTTCTTGAAGGTGGTGGTGGTCACACTCCAGCTGCCCATCCATCTGTGGCACCCAGAGAGTGAGCATCCTTACCCAGTCTTGACTCTAAGTAATTTTGTGGAGTAAGAGGTCAGGTGGGCTCTCTGGAAAGCCAGCCTGGCCCAAATGCCTTGCTTTGGAGTGGTCCTTCTGTAAAGTGAAGCATTCTGGGTGAGCTGGCTATGAAGATCGAAGTGCGGCATGGAGGAAGAGGCAGATGGCGGTGGCTGGAGAAGAAGAGGAGTTACAGTTGGAGCAAGGGGGTGTCAGTGGTGATGGCTGGGGATGGGGGGAGAAGGATGTAGACTATTAGATACTGTATTACACCACAAATAAGGTGGCTACTGCTGCTTTAAAAATAACATTTATAGTTAACTGTAAAAGTGAAGTGAATAATGTAAGACGTATTTCATATAATTGCTATATGATATAAATTAAATCATTGACTATCAAAGCTTCAGTAGAGAAGAGAGGGGCAGCAGTAGTGGTATGAAATCAATGCAGTGATTACTGGAAACCAACATGGATTTGTCAGGAACAAATCCTGTCAGACTAATTTGATCTCATTTTTTGATAGGATAACCTCCCTTGTGGACTGTGGGAATGCTGTGGACGTCATATATCTTGACTTCAGCAAAGCTTTTGACAAAGTACCACATGACATTCTGATTAACAAACTAGCTAAAAGTGGGCTAGATGGAACAACTATTAGGTGGATTCACAGTTGGCTACAGAATCGGACTCAAAGAGTCATTATCAATGGAACCTTCTCAAACTGGGGAGAGGCAACGAGTGGGGTGCCGCAGGGCTCAGTCCTGGGCCCAGTGCTCTTCAACATTTTTATTAATGATTTGGACGAGGAGGTGCAGGGAACGCTGATCAAATTTGCAGATGACACAAAATTGGGTGGGATAGCTAATACCCTGGAAGACAGAAACAAAGTGATCTTGATAGGCTGGAGTGCCGGGCTGAAAACAACAGACTGAAATTTAATAGGGATAAATGCCAAGTTCTACATTTAGGGAATAGAAACCAAATGCACAGTTACAAGATGGGGAACACTTGGCTCAGCAATACTACAAACGAGAAAGATCTTGGAATTCTTGTAGATCGCAAGCTGAATATGAGCCAACAGTGCGATATGGCTGCAAGAAAGGCAAATGCTATTTTGGGCTGCATTAAATAGAAGTATAGCTTCCAAATCATGTGAGGTACTTGTTCCTCTCTATTCGGCCCTAGTTAAGCCCCATCTAGAGTATTGCATCCAGTTCTGGGCTTCACAATTCAAGAAGGATGCAGACAAGCTGGAGCGTGTTCAGAGGAGGGCAACCAGGATGATCAGGGGTCTAGAAACAAAGCCCTATGAAGAGACACTGAAAGAACTGGGCATGTTTAGCCTGGAGAAGAGAAGATTGAGGGGAGACATGATAGCACTCTTCAAATACTTAAAAGGTTGTCACACAGAGGAGGGCCAGGATCTCTTCTTGATCCTCCCAGAGTGCAGGACACGGAATAACAGGCTCAAGTTAAAGGAAGCCAGATTCCGGCTGGACATCAGGAAAAACTTCCTGACTGTTAGAGCAGTGCGACGGTGGAATCAGTTACCTAGGGAGGTTGTGGGCTCTCCCACACTAGAGGCATTCAAGAGGCAGCTGAACCATCTGTCAGGGATGCTTTAGGGTGGATTCCTGCATTGAGCAGGGGATTGGACTTGATGGCCTTGTAGGCCCCTTCCAACCCTGCTATTCTATGATTCTATGTCCCCCAGGGTGCCAAAGGTACAAAAATACTTCGAGGCAGGTCTGCACAGTTCATTCGGCTACATTCAATGTTGTGCAAGTGGACTTCTGCTCATGTAACGAGACTTTCCCTTCCTGATCTCATAGTACAGGAACTGACGATCTCAGTTGGATAAAACCCTCTCTTATTTCCGAATGGAATTATAAGGTGCTACTACCAGCAATAATAAGTGTGCTGTGGTTTATATGATTGCTTCTTCCTGGATAAAAGTGAGGCCTCTTGGAAGCCAGTGGTGTTTCATTCTCTTTAAATGCAATGTCAGCCTTAAATGCAGCTTTTGAAATATAAACAGACTGGAGGGAGTTCAAGGGTTGTTACCCAAAGATGTTACTAGTACTTAAGTGTACATATTTATTAGTAGCCTGCTTTAACAGCAGACTTGACAAAAGCTGGGAACACTACAGACAAGGTAGAGCAGTCACACAGTAGGGAATATAATGTCAAGTTGTGTTGTATAAGGTGGCAGCATCTGTCTGAGCCATTCCTGAGCCTAATTCAGAAAATTCAAGTGCCAACTGGTTTTCATTAGTGCTTACCTGCTGTGGTGGCAACTTTTTAATTTACAATGACAAAGCTGTCAGCATTTTAATTTCTTAGCTTAGCATCTCTCTTATTCTTAAAAAAGGGAAACATTAGAATCTGTTTCAGCCAAGGGAAATGCTGCACATGTTGCAGGAAAAAATGGTTTAATTTTTATTTATTTTGAAATATATGGCTGTGAATTGGTGGGGCAGGGGCAGATACCTTGTTTATTTTATAAGTTTCCAGTGTGCTTGTCTCACAAGATAAGTATGTAATCTCAGTTTGGCCACAGGAAGTGAATATGTTAACTATTTAAAGAAATGCCATGCATTGGAATATTTGGGCCATGTCAAGCATTGCTGCATTATTAGTCTAGATCTGATTGATACAAAAACTGGGTTCGCACAAGGCATCTCATACTCAAGTTTCGATATGGGTTGAATCAGGTTGCTGTTGAATTGTGGGAGGTTGTGTTGTATGAAACCAGCCATATTAACATACCATGGTTTATTAACCATGAACAACCCACAGTTCACAACCCAACAAGAAACCATGGGTTCTTTTCATGGGTTTGTTGTGAGGTTCGTTCATATGTTGTTGGAGCAGTGTAGGAACAAGGGAAACGGCAATGTATGAACTCATGAATCAGCTCTAAAAGAAAACAGAGATGCATGGTGTGGAGAGTTGCTGTAGAAAATGGCTAAAGGATCTGAGCTGCGCAACAGGAAGTTCCTCTTTCAAATCTTGCCTCTTCCATAAACTGACCAAGGTAGCCTTAGGAAAGCCCCGGTCTCTCAGCCTCAGTTCCCCATCACCACCATGTGCAATATGGGGTACTGGCTTACTTTACAGGATTGTTGTATGGGTTTTAATAAGATAATGAATGTGAAGCACTTTGAGCACTTTCAAGCGTTATGCAAATAGATGATGATGATGATGATGACGATGACAACGACGATGACAATATGATTTGGATTGTACCAATATTACAAGATGATACTTGCAAATTGTTATAGCTCAAAGCAGGTACACAGTAAAATATTACAAGTAAGAAGTGGTTCCTCAGGTGATCTGCCTCTGATAATACTAATGAAGTAATGTTCTGGTATTTTCTTTCTTTCTTTCTTTCTTTCTTTCTTTCTTTCTTTCTTTCTTTCTTTCTTTCTTTTTGCCACCCTAAGATTTACTTAGGCCTGAGCAACAAAGGTGTTGCAGGAATTTGAAAGTTCTACTATGCTTGTTTTAAGACCAACAAATATTTATCTGAATCTTTGTTTCTGCTAGCATAAAATGAAGATAGTAATTCTTTTCTATATACAAATGAAAGAAATCTATCTCTTTTGGGGTACTTGATGAAGGAGTCGACCATGATGATGATTTATTATTTGAAGTGATTGATCATTCTCACAGTCTGTGAGCCTAAGGGCAGAACAAATGCATCTGATTTTAATGCTTCCAATATCAATATAATATTTTAAAATAAATCATGCAGACATAAATGCTTTGAGACATGCTCCACATCTTGTGAGAGAGTTTATGTTGGAATACATACATTTGCATAAAATGTAGTCTGGGCAATACCAAACGTTTCGAGCAGAAAGAAAACATGCACAATGGAACTCTCCCTCCCTTGCAACTCCCTATATTGCCCTAAAAAGCCTCTCTAGAGGTTTGGAGTGACCTATTGAACATTGTGGTCTTATTGGTCTGCAGTAGGAAAAGGAAATTAATGAAATTATAGGAACCTAAGAAGCAACCTTACACTGACACCATCGGTCCATCTAGCCCAGTATTGTCAACACTGACTCTCCAGGGTTTCAGGCAGGAGTTTTTTCTGCCATACATGGAGATGCCACGGATCAAATCTCGGACCTGCATGCAGAGCATGACCTATAGCCCCTCCATAAAATTCAGAACCTGATTTCCCCTTCCCTCTGCATTGGATTTCACTCTTTATGTATTTTGAACAAGTAAAAGTAGAAGCTTTTCTTTTTGTTCATGCTATAACATTTTAGTTGTTTTAACAATAACTTTAGAATGAGACCTCAGCCAGGGGTGGAGAAATCCGAGGAATGTAGAAAATATAATGTTCACCTCCTGGAATTTAAATGGTGCCCCCACCTCCACTCTCTCCTTCTCAGAACTCTGTAAACAGCTGGTACCCAGGAGTTTTAAATGTTTTTCTAGTTCTGGTCTGGACTAGCAGCTAATCCTTCTTCTTTCATACTGGTGCTGGCACACAGTATCTACTGTCCACTCCTTTCAGGACTCCATATTATAAGCTTTTGGGGTATTTCAAAATACCCCAACATATATATTAAATTCTTTTGAACCTCCTCTAAATTTAAATTTTCTAATTGTTTTTTCTTTGCCTGTATTTCTATTAATTTATATTTATTTTTATGTTGCCAATAATCTTTCTCCATTTTCTTAATCTCTTCCTCCAATTGTTCCTGCTCTGCTACTTGTTGCCTTCTTAAATTACACATTTCTCTAATACATATCCCTCTCGATACTGCCTTCATGGTATCCCAAACTACTGCCCTTGACGTTCCTCCCTTCTCATTAATTTCCCAAGCCTCTATCATTTCTCTTTGCATTTTTTCTACTACCTTATTATACTTCAAAAGTTTTGTGTTTAGTTTCCACCTAAACGCTTCCTTATAATTCTTTTTAACTGTAAATTCTAAACTTAACAATGCATGGTCCGTTACCTTTATTACCCCCATTTCCATTTTACATACCTTACTTGCAAACTCTTTTGAAACCATTATATAATCTATTCTAGAGTATGTCTGATGAACTGAGGAGTAATAAGAAAATCCCGGATTCAAGCCATTCAGTAAACGCCAACAATCTACATAATCTTTTTCTTTTACTAGTTTATTCAATATAGTAATATTATTTCTTTTTTCCACATTTGTGGGGTTTGATCTATCCACTCTATTATTCATTACCATATTGAAATCCCCAGCTAAAATTAGATATCCTTCCCTAAACTCCTCTATTTCATTAAATAAATTCATAAAAAACTCTCTATGTCTCTCATTAGGGGCATAAACATTTACTAATGTATATTGTTCACTTTCTATTTTCCCCTTTATCATAAGATATCTACCATTATCATCCTTTCTTACAGTTTCCAATATGAATCCACTTTTTTTTGAAATCAAAATTGCTACTCCATTTTTCTTTGACGTCCCTAATGACTTCTCATAATAAACAGACCACCTTGTCCGGATTTCATTTACGCCATCAAATTTTTGGTGTGTTTCTTGCAACATAATAATATCCGATCTTTCTTTATTTAACATTTGTTCTATTCTCCTCCTTTTCACGACTGCCCCCAGACCTTTAACATTGAGCGTTGATACTTTAATATTCTTATTCATAATCACCCTTTTGATTTTCCTTCCGATCCTGTGTGCTCTGCAACTCATAAACATATACAACACCAAATATAAAAATAAACCCTAAACCCCCCTTCATCCCCCTCCCTCCCACCCTAATGATCCCCCCCAACCCCTCTATTTAATATCATATATATATGATATTATTAATATCATATATATATATGATATTAAATATCATATATATATTTAATATATATGAAAAGGGAGTATTTTGAAAATACATTTAATTCCCAGAGGAATTAAAGAGTAGATTAAGTAAAGTTTTAATAGAAAAAAATAAAATGAAATTAAGGGAATGGTTAAGAGGAATGAATACAAGAGAGGATATGGAAGAGGTCTTTAAAGATAAAAAATTAACTTGGTTAAATTATTGGCAATTAGAACAGTGGACTAAAAAGTGGGTAAAAGATAATGGAGAGTGTAGAGAATTAACAAAGTTCGAGGAACTAATAGTTAAGAAAGATAATGAAAGGGAGAAAAGAACAGTGTTAAAAGGGTTGATGAGTGAATTATATAGAATATTGGTAGAGAAAGGGACGGTGGATAATTTGGGTAAAATGGTTTGGGAGACAGATTTGAAGGTACAAATAGGACAACAGGGTTGGGAGGGATTATGGAAACAAAGAGCGTTGAGAAATATGTCAGTAAGAATAAAAGAGAATTATTATAAAATTGTATGGAGGTGGTACCTAACTCCGGTTAGATTGAATAAGATAAACAATCAGCAATCAGAAAATTGTTGGAGAGGTTGTGGGGTTAAAGGAACGTATTTGCATATGTGGTGGGAATGTAACTATGTTCAGAAATTGTGGAAGATGGTGTTTTTGGAGATTGAAGAAATTGTGGAAATGAAGATAGAACGAACACCAAAAGTTGCATTGCTGTCACTATTTGAAGAAGATTTTAAATGTAAAAAGGAAACTAAGGAACTGATAACGAATTTGTTGATTGCAGCAAGAATGATTGTAGCTAGGAACTGGAAGATTCAAGGGGAATATTCTATTGAAGAATGGTATAAAGAAGTATGGGATATAGCTATTAATGATAAATTAACAAGTAATATTAAATGGAGAAGAGGTATAGCTAAATCAAATGATTTTGAAGGAATTTGGAAACAGTTCCTAATATTTGTGTTTTCAAAAGGAAGTGGGAAACCACCAGCAGAAGAAAGTATGAGATTCTGGAATCAGGAATGAGATCCCGAGGTGGGGGGTGCACTTGTAGGTTATTTTGATTATGTTATTAAGATAAGATTTTGTATTCAAATTGAACATTATGTAGTATGTTGTTGTTGTTGTTGTTGTTGTTTTTATGTGAATGTAAATGTGTATGTTTAAGTATTGTAGAAAATAAAAAAATTTATAAAAAAACAAAAAACAAAATACCCCAACAACGCTGATGCTCCTAGAAATCATTTGGCATCCATCATTCTTCTAGACCCCCTCTCCAAAGAAAATCTCGCTAGCCTTATTTTAAAATACACTTAGATTTTGTTTTTGTTTTTTACAGCATGTAGTTTATTGGGACAAATCTAATGATTAAATAGTTGCACAAACTGCAGTTGGAAAGCAAAGGAACATGACAATGGGAAGTGGAAAAAGCAAGAGGAAATGTGTATGATGTGACAGAGGCTGCACAGCAATGGCAGTCATGATGACGAGTGAATTTCTAGCCACAAAGATTTTAAAATGGGGAAATTTGCCTCTTTCCTAATTAATTCAGTTTTTAAAAGTTATTCAAGCTAGCTACTAGGAAAATATTTATAAAATTTCAGGCAATATCCAAGTTTTCTTGCATTTCAGACAACAACATATAAAATCTGTCTTAAATTATAGGCTCTGATCAAACATTTCCTTTTCATGTTACAAAGTAAACATTTGCCTACACCAATTCTGAAATGTTTTCAGCACCAAAATGCAGTCCACTTTGGCCATCTCAAATCAGTACTGGCATACTGTAAATCCCCACTGTACACAAGATCTTAATAATCACGCCTTCCAGAATGAAAAGCAGACTATATTAACATGTTATATGTAACAACCTTTTTTCCAAGTCAGCATATATGCATGTTATGAAATTTTATTAGCGTGTTATCACTTCTAGAATGGCATACCTGAGCAAGGTACAAGGTCCTCACTCTGAAGAATTTGCAGTTTAGAATAATGCTATGCTTACTTGGGACTGCCCCATTGAACTCAGTCAGACTAGCTTCCAAGTAAACATACATAGGATTGGGCAGTAAAGCTAGACAGTAAAGAGAAACAATGGGGGAAAGTAGGGACATCGGTACAGTAATTTATTTAGTTTTTATTTTGAAATCTTATTTTCCACCTTATTTCCAAAAGGGACTCAAGTGTCTATCAAATCAGAAAACATTATATAATGTATACAAATGTATATATCACTCCCCATTCCTAATAAGATCATATAACTCCATAACTAACTAGCATTATATGCCAACAACAATTTCTGGACAACACTCAACATTAGGGAAACATTAATAATAATACCATACCATACTTCTTTATTGCGATCCATATATCCATGAAAAACCAAGAATCAAACATGAAATCATACAGTCTAATACACAGAGAGCTCTAATCCTGGCCGCCACTGTAAGAAATTTAGCAACAGCCAAAGTTACTCTTGAGGACTAATAATAATAGGAAAATATTCATCTAAATGCCTTTTAAAATATACGTATTTTGGGCAGCCACCTACAACAACAGAGTGATGGGGCCTGGCAAGCCTCAGCTGGCAGGGCATTCCATAGGTTGGGTGCCACTACAGAGAGAGCCCTACAGCTGGTAGCTGCCAGCCATGCTTCAAGGTTTAAAGGATTTGGAGCACAATTGTGGATTCCAGTTGGAGCATGTGAAGAAGTACATATGGAAGGAGGTGGTCCTTGAGAAGGTCTGAAGCTGTCAGTTCAAGCTGCTGGCATATACACTAGCAACTTGAATTGAACCTGGAAACAAGCATAGTGGCATGATTCCATTTGTGCTAATTGCATTTTCTCTGGACACAAAGTAGTATAGGGTAAGATGAGCTTTGCAAGATGGAGGTGAGAATCTTAAATTTCAAATGTGATGATAATTAGTGATAGCTAAACTGTAAATAATCAGAGATCTTCCTTGCACCAATTATTTGTTCTAAAATGTATACTTCCGTGTGTTCTAATTTCTAAATAAGGGAACGTGTCATATTTTAAGGACATTATGTTGGTGTGGTACTTATAAAATTATAGTAGGCTTATGGTATGTCTGGCATGCCACTAGTGATACATAAATGATAAATAGGAAATTGTGTACTTTGCTGTACCAAGAAATCAGTGCTTAGGATTGGGTGCACTGACCATTATATTCATACAAAACTACAAACTCCTGCTCAGATAGTATTAATAATTTTAAGTGTCATTTTAGTGTCGTATCTGTTTGACAATTATTTTCAGAACACTCTAGCAAGGTAGACACTCCATGAGCTTCATGTTGCAAATTTCATGTTGAAATATGCAAACAGGTTTTAATGAGGGTTTGTTTTTTGTTTTTTAGAAAATCCCTTGGTAAAGGGTTCTTCAAAATACATTGGGCATCCTATCAACCTGTCTGTGTGCAGCTGTCTGTGGTTTCTTCAGAGAAGCCACAATGGTTAAGCTGTTATAGAAGCAGTTAATGCTTACAGTGTAGACATGCTATCCGGTATTCCAACTGACTCTATTCTTTGACAGCATAATAAAGAATTATCAGTCAGACGCTGTAGTTGCTCCAATTGTCTTGCTTGATATTATTTTGCAAATTAGGTTCATGTTAGTAAGAATGGGTTGCAGAGTTAGAATCTCCTCATACACAATTCCCAAATTAGAGGGATTCTTAGCTGTTGTTGAACCATGGGTTATTATGTTGTCTGAACACAGCATGTTTTCCACAGGGTTGGTCATAACCAGTGTGGCTTGTTAATCACCCTGAACAACCCAACAACAAACCATGGTCTCTCAAGGTGCCTTATTGAAGAAAAATAAACAACACAGAATGGTTGGCAAGCCACCCTGCAGAAAATGCATTGCATTCAGACAACACAATAACCCATGGTTATTGAATTAACTGCAGTCGAATTAACATTGTTATTCAAGGAAATGTTTCTGAGAAATTAAATCTTGCATCCTCATAGGAGCCTATGCACTCAAACTGTGCATAATTGTATTGCTTTTCTTTACAGTTACAGTTGGCTGGAAGCAGGTGAATTCGGGTTGGGTCTCTTTAAATGTGCCCTTGTGCCCTAAGTAGCTGTGTGTATTCTTGACAGTGAAGGGAATGGCTTGAGATCGTTCATGTAACAATCTATGTTTCCCTTCTCTATGTAAGTGATTTAAAAGCGCTCTCTCTCTCTCTCTCTCTCTCTCTCTCTCTCTCTCTCTCTCTCTCTCTCTCTCTCTCCCTGCAGTTGTAGGGAGAGTTATCTTTTTTCCACAGACTCTTAACAATCACCACAATTCAGACATAAATGTTATGCGCCATATCCTCTTCAGCTATTTCTTTGTCATTGGAGCCTTCATCTTTTTCTAGCTAGCCACTATACAAATTTTTGGAGCTTTTAACAACTTGACATTAATTCTCCTTTGGAAGCTATCCATTTTAAATACCTAGCATTGTCTATAAAGGGTATTTAATACTCATTTCCCTTTCAAAGCATATGATTTGTTCCTAGAATACTTTTATTATTGCTCGTCTATAATTGAATCCAGTTTCTCAACTCTTTCCTTGCCATATCTAACCATAGAAGTCGAATGCATAGAGTTTGGCATTAAGACCCCTAGTTAGTGACAGCAGAAGGGAGTAGCTCTTCCTCTTGTGTCGTCAGCATTGCCGTTCGACACTGGTCTGCCGTGGCCTTTAGTGCTGCTTTTCCAGAGCATACCCCAGACCTGTGTGTGGTGCTGAATGCTAGCCTTTCTGCTCATCTGGCGACGGTAGGTCCTTTCCCACTTCTTTGGTTAGTATTCTCAGGACCAGGTTTGCCCATTGGGAGCTGGGAAGGTTTGTACAAAGTTGTTGAGGCCTATATTAAAAGAAGTCTATCTCAATCTGGTGCCTTCCACAGATGTTTTGGACTACAGTGCCCAACACCCCTGACCATTGATCAAGTTGCCTGGGGCTGATAGAAGTTGAAGTCCAAAACATCTGAAAGTCACAAGGTTGGGGGGAAGCTGCTAACGGTGATAAGAATATAATGCAGTTTTCTGAAAAAGAGGGTTGAGCCAACCAGCTCTATCCTGCTTCCCAGCACAGGACTGCATTAAATTCAATCAGATGTAAAAAAGAAAAAAAAGGGGGGGGGGGGGAGAAACAGCACCCAGCAGTAGCATTTCAGGAACTCACCAGAACAAATATTACCAGGAAGCAATGGATATGACCTGAAAGCATTGAGGAAGAACAGTCAGCTGTAATATGATCAGCCTACTGTCCTGTGAGTTCAGATTGGCAGATCTTGAACAGGCTTCTCAATATTACTGCTGACTACATTTCTTTCTGAGAGACATTAATTTTATAGCCTCTTCACAACAGCACATCAAATTGCTGGGCTTAAAAGCTTGGAAAACAAACAAATGCAAAAGCATTATAAGATGAGCTACTTTCCAGAGAAGCAGACTACAATGCTCATTTCTTCCTTAAAAGCTTTTAGAGTGCAGTATTGTTAAAAGCCGTATAGGCAAGTGGAATGACAATAAAAGACCTTTTCACTTTGTCTTGCCATTTGGCATTTTAGTGAAAGTTGCATACAAATGTGTATAGTATTACACATTTTTCTCAGCTCTTCCCTTTTTTATATCTGGTAAGAGGGCAGGGCTCCTGCAGCTTTAACTGTTGTGATGAAGAAGGAATTTCACCAGGTGCTGCATGCATATGAATGACACCTGCTGGATGCCCGCTAACCTCTTGCAGAGGGTGGGTAGCGAGTATAGGTACCTGACCCATTGTGTGTGTGGGCGGGGGGGGGGGAGACACTTGCCACACAACATGCTAACCCACTATAGATCGTGTTTTGGAGTGGCCCACAGTGGGTCACTGTGTCGCATGAACAGGACCATGGAGATCGCAGCTGCATGCTCCCCTCCACTTCTCTGAACCGTGTGGACTGAAGTGTGAGAAGGGGGGTTCCTGAGGAGCTGGCACTGAGAGGGTTGTGTGTGGTGGCGGCAGCGTAGATACTCCATATTGTTCTGAATTGTAGCAAGTTGCATCGCAGCTTTTAAAGCTCAGCTAAAAACTTTTCTTTTTCCTAAAGCTTTTAAAACTTGATTTTGTTCTGACTTTTATACTGTTAGTTTTACTCTACCCTGTGCCTGTTTGGTGCATTCTCTTCCCCTCCTTATTGTTTTATTATGATTTTATTAGAAAGTAAGCCTATGCGGCAGGGTCTTGCTATTTTATTGTTTTACTCTGTACAGCACCATGTACATTGATGGCGCTATATAAATAAATAAATAATAATAATAATAATAATAATAATAATAATAATAAATTCCCTTTTCAAAACAACTGTTAAAGATACAGGAGCCCTGACCTCGTATTCATAGGGTCACCCTGCACTGGATGGCCCAACAGTTCTAATTTTTACATTTACCAGGAGCTGGACCTGAAATATGGCAGGGAGGGCAAGGCGTACTACTAACCTTCTGCGTAGGTGTTAGAGCTTGTGCGGAATTATTATTTTTATTTATTTATTACATTTCTATACCGCCCAATAGCCGAAGCTCTCTAGGCGGTTCACAAAAATTAAAATCATAGCAAGGCAATCAACAGGTTAAAAGCACAAATACACAATACAATATAAAAAGCACAACCAGAATAAAAACCACGCAGCAAAATTGATATAAAATTAAAATACAGAGTTAAAACAGTAAAATTTAAATTTAAGTTAAAATTAAGTGTTAAAATACTGGGAGAATAAAAAGGTCTTCAGCTGGTGACTGAAGGAGTAGTGTAGGCGCTAGGCAGACCTCTCTGGGGAGCTCATTCCACAACTGGGGTGCTACAGCGGAGAAAACCCTCCTCCTAAGCTGAGTGCTTAGCGGGGAGCATTGATAAAATTTCACTCCCCCCCCCTTTTTTTGAGGTGGATAAATTTTGTAGTCAGCCATTTTGTGTGGCAGATCTGGTTCACACAGTAGGTTAAGCGAGTTAATTCCTTATGAAGTAGACAACAGAGAATAGTGGCCTGCCTAAAGCTCAGTTTCAGCTTAAGACCAGAATAGACCAGTGTCTACTCCAAAATGGGCTTGCTTACTCTCCCTCCCCACCCCATCTAGTCAAGGACTGTAAAACAGTGCAGTTCCCAGCCAAGCTCCTGGCTGGGTCTTGGGACTATGACAAAGCATACTAAATGGTTTTAGGGAGTTTAATATGCAAGGTGGCTCTTTCACCTTTGAAATTGATTTTGCCTGTCTTTGCCCCGCAAATAGGTTCTTTTTCCACTGCTGTGGGTGGTAGTGGTTCTGCACCTTCTTCTGTTATTGAGGAATGATAATAGTGCCCTACTCTGCAGGATTGTTGCTACAATTGCTGTATTAATATATGTGAAGCGCTTTGAATACTTGAAATGTACTATATGCATTGTTATATTTCACAAGGTAACAACAATTCTATACACAATCCAGTTGAATGATTTAAAAGGATGTGTAAATGCAAGCAAATTCCATTGAGTTTAGTGAGGTTTATATACAAATGAATGCATGTAGGATTGAGGCCCATTGGCTTGGAGTAAACAGATCCAAATGGTTCAGCTTAAATGTATGCAGACTGTGGTGATGAACAGGGAAGTGTGGAGTGGAAGGAATGACCATCTTTTCTATAAACATATTTTTAAGGAAAGTGTCTATTCAGGACAATATTTAATGGTTGAATGTCGTGTGTGTGTGTATGACGTTTATCCTAGTGACTTGAGGGGTGATACCCTTTAATTTTACACTACATTTGTAGTCCCAAAGTAATTTAATTAAGGCACACAATTTCTTATTCTCTTCCACCCATCTCCTATTTAAGTGGTGGATTTCAGTATGCTAATATGATGCATTCTGCTGTTTTAATATCTGCTTTTATTGCAACTTTAGTATTGTTTATTTTTGATGTAACTTTCATTGTTTTTTATTTTTATAAGTTGCTGCAAGCGGTTTTTAAAACAGAAAAGTATAAATAACAGACATTTTAACGTTTCCATGTTTTTCATGATTATTGAAGTTTCCTCATAGCCTTTCTTCTATCTTTACAGAATGCAGGCTCTTTGGGAAAATAATACTTTTAAAACAGGGGGGAAGGACATATTTTTAATCTTTGTAAACCCCCACAGACAGGTTTGGCTAAGGGGTGGTACTGAAATGTAATAAATAAAATAAATCTTTCATAACTTTTAAGGGAGAAATGCAGTTTTAATTTAGTGTACATGGACATAGTTCTAGCTCTCTGTTGTCTTCCGTACAGGCTTTGGATGAGTTAAAATAAATAGTAGAAACATGGTTTTTATGTTTTCCAAAAATCACTATAAAGGCTGCAATATACCATCCAAATGTACCAATAGTCTTTTCACTCACCACAGACTACACTTTGTACATAGTATTCCAAAAGCTCACAATCTCCCCTGCAGCACCGTAATTATATAAAATGGAACATCATGAAATCCTACAGATGTCTACTCAGAAGTAATGCTAGTTGAGCTCAATGAACTCCATTAGTCTTACTTCTAAGTAGACTACTATAGGATTGCTCTGACATGTTCTGTTTGACTCTCATCTGCTGCTGCTGAAATTCCTTTAAGACCTATTGCTGCAAATGTCTTTGTCTGGTGTCAGATTTTGTGATGCTGTCACACCCACATCATGTTTATATAACAGGTGTCATGCTTTGCATCTGGATAGATCTAATCAGCATCTGACTGAAATATTTTGTTGTATTAGAGTGATATAACATAAATGATTAGAAGCCAGGTGAAACATAGAGCATAGCTGTATGTGCTAAGTCTAGTGTTGCTTTTTATGAATGAAGATACTTCATAATTGCTCAGAATCTCCCCCTCCTATGCCGTTACTACTTACTTTACTTGAAGATAATACCTGCTTTGCACTATAAATATCTGTAATTGTATATAAATTAAACATTGCACTTCACAAGGACATTTGTTTCATTAGCTGCAATACCCAAAGGCAAACTCGTAAAAACCAGTTCAGTTTAAAACAGGTTGTCTTAATAAAAGTGGCACAATTTTAATAAATTAAGTCAGCCTGACAACAATTCCCTACCGTATACTTGCCATTATGAGGATATATTGGAAACACAAGAGATCAGTGGAGGAACAACATGATGTTCCAGTTTATATAATTATGGAGGTGCAGGGGAGATTGTTAGCTTTTGGAATAGTATGTGCAAAGTGAAGTCTGTGGTGAGTGAAAAGGCTATTGGTATATTTGGATGCACCTCATTTCTGGTTGCTTGTGTTTGTTTGTTTATTACAGAAGCTGAAAACAGCCTTCATGAGCTTTATGTTTCAGACTGAACCTAACACAGTATGGTTTCCGGAAATCCCAACAGTAGACTTAGTGGTGTTTTGTTTGGTGCTCTGAATAATAATAATAATAATATTAATAATAATAATAATAATAATAATAATAATAATAATATTCAATTTGGGGTTGGAGTTAATCCTTGAAGTTAAACCTTTTACAGATGTAGCTGAATCAAATTTAAATAGGGGGGGGGGAACAGAATTCTAAGCTGTCAGATTCTGTTTGTTATACCAAAAGTGCGTAAGAACACCTACCGATTTGAGAATTAGAAACAGGAAGGAATCTGTACCACTTTGATTTGTTAAATTAGCTCTGCATTTTGCCTGTGCAGATCACTAGTGCTTCTCATAGAATCATAGAACAGTAGAGTTGGAAGGGGCCTATAAGGCCATCAAATCCAACCCCCTGCTCAATGCAGGAATCCACCTTAAAACATCCCTGACAGATGGCTGTCCAGCTGCCTCTTGAATGCCTCTAGTGTGGGAGAGCCCACGACCTCCCTAGCTAACTGGTTCCATTGTCGTACTGCTCTAACAGTCAGGAAGTTTTCCCTGAAGTTCTGCCGGAATCTGGCTTCCTGTAACTTCCTGGTGAATGAGAATATGAAGCTTAGCCCTGCAGCCTTTACACTAGGAGAAAGCACCTTTGCTCATGCAACACAGGGCACCTGGCTTTTGCCAGTTTCTTCCGGGCCCCTGGAATATTGCTCCTTAAGTTTTGGGGACTCTCCAGAACCCTCCATTAGGTAGTGGGAGTTTGGTGAAAATAGGATGCCTTGACTTATACAAGCAAAAATGCTTTCTGCTGTGCAGAGCCATCATTTGATGCTAACCCCCTTTTCTTATTTTTGCATTATTATGAAACTGTTGAAGTGCATTAAACACCTGTAGCAGTTTTCATGCGCTTCAGGATTTGTTCTAAACTGCAGCAAACATTTTTTCATCAGTTTGGGTTTTTTTTTTTTTTTTACCCATCAGGCATCTTTATTCATTATTTTGTGTTTAGAATGTGTTTCTGTCCTCTTCTTAACCTACAAGTAGTCCTGTGTTGTGTGTGTTCACACATTTCAATTCAGTATTTCTCTCCCTCCCTGGAACTCCCTGCCACTCTTCTAGGTGCCCATAACTTTTAAGACAGACCTAGAATTTAAGAACTGCTGGCAAAGCTGCATATAAAATTAAATGGGAGAGTTGCCCTTCTTCCATAGGTGTATCTTCCCTTTAGACTTCCTATTTTCCAGCAAGTATGGTAAACAAAAAATAATAATTCAAAATTATGACATCAGTGACCAACTGAGATGAGGCAGAGAAGATCTATGCAATTGCACGATTGACTGCACATAATTGATTAGTAGCTGGCAGGAGGTTAGCTGCTGTTTTAATCTGCTGGTTTTGCTGCTTTTCTTGTTGTTTTATTGGGTTGGGCCCTGAGTTGCACAGGGGCTCCTTCTGTTTCTAAAAGGCACTGCAGTCCAGTGGGGGAGCCTGTTTTTCTACTTCCTGTGGAGGCCTTTGTATCATGCCCATGCTGCTACAGAGGGTAAATACAGTATCTAAACTCAAAGCCAGTTTTAACAGGAATCAGTTAAATAGTCTGAACCTGCAAACAGTAATCTTTTAAGTAACATTGCAAAGGACCTTTCCTGAACAGAATTTACCTCTGAGTAAACAGTATAGAAGGATCTCAGCTATGGGGGAGGCATTGCTGGATAATATAGTACTAAATAAGGGGTGTGCGGAACCTCTGTTTTAATTCTATTTCTAGCTGATTCATGAAATGCCTCCAGTGTGGAACCAATCATAGAGGTCAATCTCTTTGTTATTCTCAGTGGCTTCCTTGGAAGAATTATCTCTCAGTTCAAGAACTGTGGCTTGTACTGTGATTATTATTTTTTAAAGTATGATCAAACCATTCTTTGTCAGCCCTTCTGTGACTGGTTTCACACAATCATAGATGGGGAAATAACCCCCAGTGCACACCAAGGAAATTTGCAGAATTACCCTTGTCAGTGTAGCTTGCTGTGCTGAGCTAACCCTGTGAAGGTGTCTTGTTGCCATGGGCTATTGTTCCTTCCACCTCATGATCGTGCGAACAGGTCCTATACGTATTTTTTTACTTTTTAGACAGTTTTTCTGTGACACAATAAATGTAAATTCCAGAAGAAGCACCATCTTAGTGTTCTATCCACATGTATCTGTCCGCCAGCAGAATGGGCAACTCCCTTGCAGTCCCCCAAAATCTGCTCTGGAGAATGGGGGACTCTCCAGAGTAGATATATGGGGCAGGTGAGTAGGTGCAAAAGAGAGGAAGGGGAAGCCCCAGTGCACCAGCAGAATTCCGCCCCCTCATGCAGTGAACAAAACAATCAAGAGTCCTGTGGTACTTTTAAAAATTGATATATTTCTTGTGGCATGAGCCTTCATAGCCTAGAGCCTGCTGAGTCAAATATATAAAATTGTCTGATAAAATATATCAAATAAGTATGCGCTCACCGTTGATGACTGAGCTAATTTTAGACATGTTCTTAGGCCCACAGCCGTTGGCACCACCATGCTGTGAGTAATACTGTTGCTGTTTCCAGATTTCATTAAACTAAATAAATGTGCCTGTCTGGACCATCGACTTCCACATTAATGTAAGCCAAGACCCATTGTACGCTGTTACCAATATGAACCATTCCCCTTAATATTGCTGCCTTGTTGGTTTTGTCTGAAGCTAATGTCATTAAAAATTCATGCAACAGAGTATTTGTGTTTGAAATACATAATTCAGTATATTCATTGAGTTCAGAATGTGATAAGATACTGGTGCCTAGAGATTGATTCCGGCATGTTTCATAAAATATTGCAGACATTCCTTTGCACGTAGTGTTACATTTACTGCGGCCTGAAATATTTCTGTTCAGTGGCTTTCAACACATCAGGATGTTTCTTAATTGTCTAACAAAATGTGTGATTTTATGAAGGGGCAGTAGGAATCAGCGTGTCTATGAAGTTAATAGAAATATTGACTGGGTGATCAGGGAAGAAAAATGAGCCATACCTTATTTTCATGCCCTGAGCCACGAAATTACCATACTTATGGTATGGTCATTTTGTCATTCAAACACAGCAAGGGTGCATGGTGGATGGGTTTACAAACCACCCCAGAACCCAGGGCTTGTTCTAGGGTTGTGGAGTGGTTTGTAACCTATCCTGCCACGCACCCTCGCTGGGTTTAGATGACATAACAAACCACACCTGGCAAAGTTAATTATGGCAATGAATATCATGTATTTGATAAATAACAAATATCTCTCTGACTTACTCATCTTTAAGTTAGTAGGAGATTTTTATTTTGGCAAGGAGCATCGTGAAGCCTCTCTGTGTAGCTTCAAAGATTGAACACTCAGTCCTGAGAAATAGATTTTGCATGCAATGAATTTTGGGTGGAATCTGAAACCTGTAAAAATTCTTCTGTTATGGAGCATTTCTTATAAAGGAATGTGTGTGGTCGCTGATACAATTGCAATGTCTGCACTATGTTGAGTAAGGCTGCCATATGTCACTATAACAGAGCCTTTCCCAACCGTGGTACCCCAGATGTTGGACTACAAGCATGGTGGCTAAGGAGGATGGCACTTGTAGTCCAACAACATCTGTTGGCCTATAGTTAGAAAAAGTTGTTCTAATAGTTCCCTTCTTCCAGCATGCCTTGTGCCAACAAAGCGTGCTGGAAGAATATAGGAGGTCCTATTTTTCTATTCTGAATGCTACTTTAGGACATAGTAGATGTTTCTTATTTGGGATCCATAGTTCCAAAGCTTCCATTGTTTTTGACCCAGCAACCAAATGGCCCAAGTAGGTTTTGCATGCATATATGTGTGTAACCAAAGCCCGAAAGCTGCATTTCCTAATTGGCTTGACTTGGTAGCGATTTGATTCACTGATCTTTCTTTTCGCCTCTTTTCTTTTTAGTGTCTGAAAGCTCTAAATTACAAGACAAAAAAGCTGCTTCATCCAGCCGTCCCTCCACTGCTGCCTTAGGGCAGAATACGAACAACAAGGGAGCCAAGCCAGGTATCCATTTGCATGCTCTTCATTGTTTTCACTTGCCTAGAAATGTGTTGTTTCTGGCATTCATCTGGGTCACCCCAGTTGAGTTCTTTCCCCAAGATTGAAACAACAGACAAAATACTATTTGTGTTTGCGTATTATATTTTGAAAAGCTAGGGGCATGGCTAGTTGGGGTGATATCCTGGGGATCGTCCCGGTGCATCCACATGACGCACAGGGGATCCTGTGAACAGGGAGGGATGATCTCTGCATTTCCCCGGGATATGGCCCTACACATTTTTCTCGCTTTTTCCAGCGATCCCGGGATGATTCCGAGACCACGAGACATGTGGGTAGCCATCCCAGTATAGTCCTGCCTCTGCAAGAGCTCCGTGCCCGTCGGAAGTGGGGAGGAGCGGGGTCAGGGCTTCTTTTTTTTTAAAGACCTACCTTTGCGCTGGAGCACTGGTGCGATCCAGCTCCTGTTTCTCTTTTTTTAAAAAAATGGCGGCCGCAACGTCCTCTTCCTCCTGCATGTGGACTGAGGGGCCGATCTCGCGATCATCAAATCACAAGATCATCCCCCTCCATCCCCCTTGTCTAGCCATGCCCCAAGTGTTTTCGTAATGATCTTTGGCATAACATTTCATATCAAGGTTTTATGTGATGGTTTCTCAGGGAAACATTTAGTGTAATGGAGATTTATGCTGTGCATTGTAGTCCGTGAAACATTGGCTAAAATTTTTAGGATCTCAGTTTTCATTAAGGCTGCACTCCTAGGCACCCTTACCTGGGAATAAATCCCATTGAATGGGACTTGTTTTTGAGAAGACATGTGTAGGATTACGTTGTTGCAAATTTCCATGCTCATAGATTGCACAAGAAGATGAAAATATAATGACATTTTTTAAATGTGGTCCTTTATTGCCAAATTATCCGCCTGCAGTTTAATGTTGTTTTTAGTCTTTTTTTCTTAACAAGACTGTTTGCTTTTATCATTTTACTTTTTGTTACAATGCACTGCTCTGATACAAGTCACACTTCTTTTTATGTGAATAGTTGTATAGTTTCAGCAGTAATGTTGGACTTTAGTAGTTATAGCAAGTGATTCTACATTTTTTTTGTCTTTTATGGAGAGGCCCTTCTAGAGAGACCCTTCTTTCGGGGCCTCCACCTTCAGAGACACGTTTATTGGGGACACCAGAGAGGGTGCCCGCTTCCAGGCTGTGGAACTCTCTCCGAAGGGAGGTTAGGTTAAATCCCTCTGCGCTATCCTTCTCTTGGCAGGGAAAGACTGTTTTATTCAAGAAGTATCTGTTTTTGGTAGACAAGTTTGAGACGGCTTGATGGCAGCCTTGAGTGCTAGGTTTTGGTAGAAAAAAGGGGGGTACAAATCCAATCAATTAATCAATATTATGAGCAGCTGCTTGTGACCAGGGCATGTGAAATACTATGTTCAAATTCCCATAGTCTGCAGTTGCAAGTAGAAATTCTGAAACAGAAATAAATATGAAAGCTGGGTAGATATGCATATTTTGAAGTGGGCATACCTCACACAGTTTGTGCAAGCGTTCCATTCCCTCTCCTATCATTTGCAGATATTGTATTCAACATTTCCTTTTGCAAAATAGTGGAGATGGGGTAGGATGGGGATTAGGCATTTATAAGGGATGGGAGATACATCCAACAGTGAGGAGCAGACAGTTGCCACTAAATAAAGACAGCCTATCACTTTTCCAGTATTTTCTCAGCAACTACTCGAGTCAAAAGCTTCTCTTTTTAAAAAAAGATTTCCAGAATTCTGCTCAAGCAGTTGTGGATTTCCCTTTGCAAAAGTGTGATTGTGGTCAGAACCAATATATATATATATATATATATATATATATATATATATATATATGAAGCCCATGAGGTATATAAACTGAGTAGATGGTACACAATATTTCACGGTTACTACAACGGATTGCAAGACCTTACTGATATTACTTGATATTCTCTTCAGTGCCATATGCACAGCTAAACCTCTATGTATATATGTATTTAAACATTTGAAAAACAAAAAGGATCTAGATTTGGGTCATACCCCCTAACTAGTGATATAAAGGCTTGAGGGTGGAAAAAGTAAGGGGGAAACCAGAAAAATGTGGGAACACCAATTTTTAGATTTTTTACCCAAAACCTTGGAAAAAATGGGGAAAACGCTTTCACTTCTGCTCCTCCCCTCCCCTTTTTTCTGTCTCCCCCCCCCCCAGGCCCTCACATCTCTACCCTTGATCAACTTGCTACTGAACATAGCACTTTGCACATGCCCAGAGGCTCTCAGGTCCTACACATTCAGTGATGTGTTCTAGCACTGGAAAACAGTTTCAGGTGTAAGCCCTGACTGAAATGAAATGCTGCATATGCTCAGTGGCACACTTCAGTTTTGTGTTGCTTACTTTATAGCAGGGGTCGGAATGTATGGCCCTCCAGATGTTTTGGCATGCAACTCCAATCATCCCCCACCATAGGCTATTCTGGCCAGAGTTGATGGGAATTGCAATCCAACAACATCTGGAGGTCCTCATATTCCCCACTATTGGCCTAGTAAATTCTCACTTAGGTGGAAAAGCAGAGTCTGGGCAGTTTCATTTCAAATTGCAGGTGGGGGCTCATATGACTGAATCATCCTCCATACACTATTCACTGAAAACCATCATTTCGGGTAGAAAGCTATGCTAGAGTTATTCAGCCTGATGTACAGTTTTCTATATGCAAGGATTTTTATTTTTTTAAATGTAAGAATATTTACCCATGAGAGGTTCCCAGCTGCTTTCCAAAGTGTACAATCCAGAAATCTAGAGATATGTTTACCACCTCATTGGAAACTACTCCTTAAGCATTTAAAGATTAATACTATTTTAATCTGTCCAATAACACTGATGGATCCATTCACTGATGGATACTATTTTACACATATTCTCTGGGTGGATTACAGAAGCTAAAAGAATAAAACACAATATAAAACCACTGAAACTTAAAAAATGCAATACAAAACAAAACGAAACAACAGCCAGCATGGGATTAAATATAAAATATATAAAGACAGCCATAACATTTAAACTTAAAATGCCTAAGAGAAAAGAAAAGTCTTTGGCACTGAAAAGATAATGAGCCTCCTTGGGAAGGGCATTCCATAAACCGGGTGCCAGAACTGAGAAGGCCTTCTCTTTTATAGTCACCCGCCTAACTTCATTTGGCAGCAGCACCCGGAGTAAAGCCTCTGAAGATTACCTAAGACTCCAAGTAGGTACATTCAGTAGGATTCATTCCTTTAGTACTCAGATTCAAAGTGTACTTTTTTTCTGTCAGGCACACTAATTAGGTACCATTTTAATACAGCCTTTCCCAACCTGGTGTGGTCCAGATATTTTGGACTACAACTCCTAGCATTCTTAAACATTGGCCATACTATCTGTGGCTGATGAGAATTGAAGTCCAAAATATCTGAAATGCAACAGGTTGGAAAAGGCTGCATATGTTATATGTGTTCAGCAAGTTCTTAAACTGGCTAAATTACAATTTTGAAGTCATATGTTTTAAAATTGCTTGTTAAGTGATTTTAGGATCCTGCATTTTCTAATACAAGATCTTAAATCTTCTATTATTTTGCAGACTCTACACCAGTACTGAAAGTTGATGAGAGGCTGCGAGTTGCCCGAGAACGGAGAGAGGAACGAGAAAAGCTGTTAGGTGAGTCATACTTAATACACTCTTACTAGCTGATGGTTCTCAGGGATTGTAACATGCTTATCATTTGATGTCTATATTATATATTAAGCAACATGAGTTATGAGGCTATAATTTAATGTGACATGTATATTTTTGCCCTAAGAATAGATCTTGGAATCTTAAGAATTAGATCCTTGAGGTCCTGTTTGTAGATGTCCTTTGCATGTAGGTTTTACATGTGCTGGAGCATAAACTGGATCAACTCACATAGGCAGATGTGCAGAGTAGCTCTGAACGTTCCATGCATTGTGGAGGAGAGTATATCAACCCAAGCCTTGTTCTCACACACACCCCAATTGGATAAATACCATGTACTGAAGGCATGTTTGATGTGGACTTAAGTTGCTATGGTATTAGAACTAATGATAGGCGGCTTACAGCTCGCTAGAATACTGAAGTAAAAGAACCAAGGTGTGAACTTGGTTACCAGGAGCATGGACATTAAAGGAACACACACAAGGAAGGTTTGTCTGTCCTAAAAGTGTGTCTTGAAGGGCAGAATGTTACTTAGCACAAGTACAGCATAAATAACAACCTGAGATTTGGTGAGTGGCTAGTTCTAAGTTGGACTTTTTCAATAGTAGCCCCTCCCCCCAGTTGTGAAATGCCACCCCAAGAGAGGTTCACCTGGCACCTACTTCATTGATTTTTCGGCACTAGGCAAAGACCATTTTATTCTCCAAGGCCTTTTAACTTGCCGTACACTTTACTGCCCAATTTTATTTTAGGGTTGTGTTTTGGAGCTGTTTTTATCTCTGTGGAGATTTTTCAGACTTTTTAGTATATGTTTTGGATATTTTAGTCTTTGTTATTTTAAATTGTATTTGTGGTTGCTCTTAGCTTTTATTGTATTTAACTGGATTTTATTGATTTATTTTGTATTTATGTATGTTGCCCAGAGACCTTTGGTTGTAGAGTGATTCGCAAGTGGAATAAATAATGAATCTTATTTATTACATTTATATCCTGCCTTTTTCCTGCAAGGAACCCAAGGTGGTGTACATAATCCTCCTCTCCATGTTATCCTCTCAACAACAACCCTGTGAGGTGGGTTGGGCAGACAGTATGTGACTGGCCCAAAGTCACCCAGTGGGTTTCCATGGCTGAGTGGGGACTAGAACCCAGATCTCCCAACTCCCAGTCCAACACTTTAGCCACTACACCACACTGGCTCTCATTATAAAATGGTTTAGTGTATCTTGGGCCCAATTCTGGCCAGCTATGCAGAAAGCTCAGGCTGTTGCCAGCCCTAACCCTATACCAATTCAGAATATATTGGTCTTTGCCTGGCAATGAAAGACACTAAAAGTAGGTACTAGACAAGCTGTTATCAGGAGGAAGTGCCACAAATAGGAGGCCACAGTGAATAAGGCTGTGTCCCCAATTGCCACCAGTCCCACCTCAGATTACAGGGGTACCTGCAGCAGAGCTTCTGTGCACTGACCGGTTAATGAAAACTTCCCTAATGGGAGCTTTAGAGAATCTGAAAGACCATTTCTTCTCTGATGTTTTAGGGTTGGATCCAGATTGTTCCTTCTGCAAACAAAAGGTCTGCTGTTTGCAAAAGGGCTAAGATCCAGCCGAGGCTCTTGCTGGAGGAAGGGGAGAAGGAAATTTATGCTGATTTCCTACTGCAGCCACCCCCTCCACACACACACACCACTTTCTCTCTGTTCCAGAGCTTTCCCAAAGCCTTTGGATGAGGGAGAAGGAGGAATCTTCATGGAAACCCTGGATCCAAGCAATCATATTTTCTTTTTTGGTATGGCCTCATAGCAAATTGAGATCAAACTAAATGTTACTTTAAAGTCGTACCTACCACCCACACATTTACTTCTGTTACTCAGAAAGTAAGCACAGGAACCAGATCAAGATGAGGACCCTAGCATGGGGGTTAGAGGGGCTTTAATTCTTTGCTTCCTGCAGCAGTTCTATCTCAGATTGCTGGGGAGGAGCTGTTTGTGCACCTGCCATTTGCGTTGCCAAAAAGGATCCATTGAATGGAACCTTTTTTGGCAATGCAAACTGTAGGCACAGGGGCGCAGATTTGGACTGAGATTGCAGTGAGGGGACAAAAGACTTATGAATGAATGAAACTTTGTTTGGGGCCTTGTTATTCACTCACTCCTAGGCGCCATTCCACATGACCCAGTATATTGAGTTGGCTGGGACAGTAATTAATAATAAATAAATAACCTGGGCCACAGGTTAAAGGACTGTTTAGTGGAGGCAGCCAGGGAGTAAAGAAGGCAGCAGTGAGTACTAAGAAGGAATGGCTAAGTTAGCTTGGTTTGCCTGCATCCTCTCCCTGGTATGTTGCAGCTAGCGTCCTGACTTGGATAGGGGGGCCCTTGCTTAGTTTTGAGTAAGCAAAAACATTATAGCTTCTAACCACATCTACAAAGTAACATGTAGTTTGACCCTCAAAGATTGTCCGTAGAGAATCTCATAAGGAGAGCCCTGCTGGATCAGATCCAAAGTCCTCTCTCGTCCAGCATTGTGGTTCTCACTGTGGTCAACCAGATGTCACAGCAGGGCATGAGAGCGAGAGCCCTTCCCGTTGTTGCTCCTTAGCAACTAGTATTTAGTGGCATGCTGCCTCTGAATCTACATTTTCTATCTAGCCAGTGGACTTACACTTCATGCAGTGAATTTGATACGTTAATTATGTATTTTGGTTTTGTCTCTCTTGAATCACCTTGAATACAGTGAAATCAATTGCCAGTTGGTTTCACTGGAAGCCTTACAAGAGATGTGTGTGTGTGTGTGTGTGTGTGTGTCTTGTGTCTGTGGAGGGGGAACTTCTTTTTCCACCTCAAAGCCTGCTTCCTAATGTGGACACTTTCCTTGTGGAAGAGAGCAAACATAAACTGATAATCCAACCAGTTTAATTATCACCATTTCCACTAATTTATCCTAAGAATTGTAGTTTTGTGAGACTATACAAAATTCTAAGAATTCTTAGTTGGAGGTTCTCAGCCCTTTCACAGAAATACAGTTCCTGGGATTTCTTTGTTTGGAGCTGTGAGGGTTAAGTAGGTTTGAACATATTTCAAACCTGTAGAACCAACTTCCTTCAAGCTCTCAGCCTTCAGATGTGTTGGGCTACATTTCCCATAATTCCCAAATTATGGGACTTGCAGCCCAACACATTTAGAGGGCACTGCATTTGTTAAAGCTGGAATAGTGTGCCTATACTATACTCTCACCTGCTCTTCTTTGGAAAAAGCAGGCCTGCTAGAGATATCTGAACTGCCAGTTGTTCTGGAAGGGGACGCAAAAAATGTTTGCCCCTTTCATTTATGTAAATGTAAACAGCTGGTGCCATTCTTAAATTTGTGACAGATGTTTTTCTCAGTATGATGTTGGACAACTTGCCATCCTTTTCAGTAGATATTTACCTTTCGCTGACCCTGTTGATGTTTGTTTTGGCATTTTAGAAGGAAAAATAGAAAGCAAAACTATAATTATTTCACAATCTAACTAGAGAATCTGAATGCTACTATATTTAGACCGTGTGGCATAAATGCTTTTGTACAGATAGGTAAGCATTATAAAATTAAAGACAGAGAAAGCAACAAGCAAATGATAAACACATTTGCATGTAAAGGTTTTAAGTTATATGTTCTTCTCTCTTCCATGTGGACATACATTTGAGCTCCTGCTCTCTAAGAACCATGCGAAGCAGCAGTGATTTTCATGCCTCTTATTTCAATTTATTTTTGCTTATTCTGTATTTTAGCATAGCATAGGAAGCTGCCTTATACCAGGTCATTTGTCTGTCTATCCCAGCCTTCCCCAACCTGGTGCCCTCTACATATGTGGGACTACAACTCCCATCATCTGCAGAGAGCAAGTTGGGGAAGACTGGTCAAGCCCAATATTCTCTGTTTTGACTGGTTCTTCAGGCTCTCAAGCAAAGGTTTTTCACATTTGCTGCTACCTAATCCTTTAAACTGGAAATGCCGGGGATTGATCCTAAACCTTCTGCATGCAAAGCACATAATCATCATCACTGTTGTCATCAAATATTTATAGAACGCCTATAGTTTTCTAAGTACTCTAGAGATATCAAAAGATAAGTCAGCCCCTGCCAGCTCACAATCTTATAGCTATGATACACAAGCGGGGGAAGGGAAGGGAAAACCAAGAATTGGAGCAGGTGCTCATTTACTTGGCCTGTGAATGGGACCAAGTTGATCACCCTCTTGCCATGATGTTGTTTATTGGAGGCTGCCTAGGGATTCTTGGTTCCTTGGCCGATATGCTATATCCCTGAACCATGGACACTCCACCATATTTATTTGTTTGTCCAACAAATCAGGACCAGTGTGTGTGTGTGTGTGTGTGTTTTTCTCCCAGTCATCCATTGGTTTGGCCATATTGCTGAAACCTGAAAAGTTAGGATTAAACTGGGCGGAATACGTTAAACTTGAAGGAACAGTGCAGGGCACTGGAGTGAAGCAGAGCAAAAGATTAATTTCCATGTTGGGAAAAGTAGTATGTGATGGGTCTTGTCATATTTTGCTCCCGAGAACTCTGTGGGCAAGTATACCCACAAGGAATCAGTAGACAAATCTGTGTTAGAGGTCCTTATTTTATCCTTAAGAGCAGCATAAAACTTCTCAGTAATAACATAGGTTAATCATAAGTGCCACAACCATTAATGTTTTCTGGTTGTTAGATGTACTGGTAATGTTCAAAGGTGCTTTCCTTTTTCTTGTTACAAAAAGTTAACAGATTTCTTCCTTGCTTTGAGTTACTCTTACATACTTATACTCGTCCTGCATCCCTAAAAGGAGTTGAAACAGCAGCTAATTGCTTTGCGCACTCTGAATTCTAAAAATATTCAGTCTGCCTCAGCAAACTGCAAGAGTTGTGGCACTTCGTAACACTTCATTTAGAGTGTAACTGCTGATGCCCTGTTCTGTCTATAAATTTTGATGCAGAACAGTTTTTCCCCTGACTGCAAATTGGCAGGAATTCCATGAGAGCGAAATACTCTTTTACAGAAATATGTCTAGCCGCTAGCTGATGGAAGGAACATTTCCTAGAGACAGATCTTTTGCTTTTACACACCCTAGTGTGTCTCCTCCCATTTTCTAAAGTAACTGTATTGGCCACTCAAAGGGAACGTCTCCACTATAGAATTTAAACTGTAGTGTAGACTATTGGTTTCCAATCTCTCTTTGGGTAGAACAACATGACAGGTGCTCTATTGGGTTTATATCAATTTGATATGGAAAAGTTTCCTAAAATATAGTACCAACTTTGGGGTCTGCTGTAATATTTCAATTAATATGGTACACAAGCAGTGTGGAGACTGGCTCTTTTGCAGTAACTATGAAATTGTCTGAAATTACATCATGGTGGCAGGCAGTGACACGATGAAATTATTGTTGGAGGCCCTGTAGTCCAACCTCCTGCTTGATAGAGCCAGACTGTTCCCTGCTGTCCAGCCTCTGCCTGAAGTCTTCTAGTAAGCAGAGCTCACCCACCTAGGTAATGAGTACCATTGTTGAACCACTCTTACTGTCATTGTCAGTTTCCTAATATTCATCAGAGGAGGCTGATGGCTCTGATTGCACTCACTTAACTGTTCTGTGAACATCTCACCCGCTTCCCTATTCTTTGATTCTTGTCTTATTCTCAAGGCTGTAGTGTGCTTCTAATTCTTAGTGTGGGTAAATTATGAGGTCAGTCCGCAGTTGATGGAGGACAGGCATGTAGGCATAAGCAAGCAAGCAAGTGGCAATGAGCTAATTTGATCACTAAGTAACCTCTGGTTTGGTGCTCTCTACTCCTCTGCCTTCCCTTTCTTCCTGTTTTGCAACTCTATCTCCTCCCCAGAAACAGTCATCTGTCAGGGATGCTTTAAGGTAGATTCCTACATTGAACAGGGGGTTGGACTCGATGGTCTTGTAGGCCCCTTCCAACTCTACTATTCTATGATTCTTCTTATATGATTCTAGGTTGCATTTATTTATTTATTCACCTTAGACCCCACCTATCTACAAAATACCCTTGGCTGCTCACTAAGTTAAAACAATTTAAACAACTAAGTTAAAACAATTTTAACAACATGAAAACAATCAATAAAATACCATGGGTAGCATAAGATTTTAAAAAACAATGTAAAAAGATAAACAGTCAATAAAATCCCATGGGAAGCATAAAAATGTTAAAAATAATGTAAAACGATAAAACAATCAATAAAACTATATAGCACAAAAACGATGTACAATGGTCAGCAATAAGATTCTAAAAAGGGATGGCCTGCTGAAAGAAGAGAGTCTTTAATGCCTGCTTAAAGACGTTCAAAGAAGTCAGCAGGTACATTTCAACCGGCAGATCATTCCACAGCTGAGGGGCAGCAAAGGAAAAGGGCCTCTGGCAGGTGACTGCCGATCTCACATTCGGCAGTCGCAACAGATGACCCTGCGAGGACCTTACGTGCCGGGCTGGAACAAAGAGGCGCTTCCTAAGGTACCTTAGACCTAGAGCATGTAGGGCTTTAAAGGTAAGAAACAGGACTTTATATTTTACTCAGAAAGGAATTGGCAGCCAATGTAAAGATTTTAAAATCAGTGTTATATGCTCTAACTTTCCAGATGCAAACAGACCAAAACAAGGAACACATTTTTTGCAGGGGTGTGTATGTGGAAAAATTGGGGTGAAAAAGAACAAAAAATGATTGAAATGAGAGTCTGGGTTAGAATCTGGGAATTTAAAATGTCATACAATGTTAAAGGTGTTTTTTTCTGTATGGGAGAAACAAGCAGGTCTTCTTTATGTAATTCCTAGATTATCAGTTATTTGTCTTTTGAAATAAGCCATACCTAAAAGGGACCTCCTTGGGATTTGCGCTTGGATTACCAAGCTTTAAACTAATTTATATAATTTATTTTTCTGTGGCTGCAAGCTGGAATACACATCTTACTAATGCCATTGCATTGTGCTTCAGTTCATTCATAGCACCAGGGATTTTGAATAGCTCCCCTTTCCAACCTCAAATAGGTGGGGTAAATTCTATGAGATTAATGTTTAAACAGTGTTTTTCCATCGAGGATCTTTCTTGGCATTCAAAGCAGAATCCATAACTTGACATCAATCTATGATACAAAAATTGTTCCCTTGTTGGCAGGTTGGTGATGTATGATGGAAGTTTAGATAGGATTTATATCAGTTGCTTTTATATTTTTAGCAGCCAGAGTTCCAGGGGGTCACCTTTGGAAAATGTCCCCTCATCAGAGCCAGTGTGGCCTATTCATTCTCTCTGGCATTTTCAGAAACTACTGCAGTAGTTGAATATTGGCTCTGTGCAACTTCTATACTTCATTATATTTGTGGGTGTTGTTTTTTTTGTGCTTTTAATTCTTTTTGTTCTGTATCTCTTTTTATTTTGTAATGAGCTACTTTGGAGCATAAATGTCATCAGAATGTACTATTCTACCTTTGGACATGAACCAAAGGTAGGATAGTACATTCTGATGACATTTTATGCCACATTAATAATCTGAGAGGTTACATTTTGGGGGCTTTTTCTCGCCTACAATGCATGTACCCCTACCATGACAAAGTCATGTGATAGTCTACTCTGCAATATTATGTGCACTGAATGGATGGTTGGAAAGCCATGCACACATATTGGGTGAGTAGGGAGAGGTAACACTCATGTAACCCCCTTATGTCACAGCAGTGGGTTTTGTTTGTTTGTTTGAAGCTCACATGTATACCGAAACCTTTTGGTGTGTAGAGTTTTGGCTTTGCCTTGGAAGACAAGAAAAACAGAAACTCATTATCCACATGATTCCAGCTGACCAGTTTGTTAATATGTTTAAACGATCTGATTCTGCCATGGAGACAAAATGAGAGTTAACTAATCAAATAAACATGATTTGATTATTTTGAGGAGAACAAACAACTGTAAATGAAGAGACAGAGATGAATATAATCCATGGTGAAAGCTTTAGTGTCATCAAAATGGATGCTAGAAACAAAACTGCAGTAGGAACATTAAACCTTGGACAGCTGTTTTCTACTTGGTAGTTTTGCTATAAATGTAATTTGGGCCATTAAAAATAAGTTATGTGACCGTTTGACAAAACTAGCACTCCCATCTCTTTGATTAAAATTCCTGACAACAACAACAACATGCTGAAATTCCATGAGAAACAGAAAAATATGATTAGGGGAGGGGTCATAGCTCCCTGTTTTGCATGTAGCAGGACCCAGGTACAATCCCTGGCATAGCCAGTTGAAAGAGTCAGGTAGCAGGTGATAGACAAGGCCTCTGCCTGAGACCCTCGAGCAGTGGAGGTTGGTGGCTCTGATTTCACTGGGACTGTGACAGTGTCTGGGGAGACCTGGTATTCTTCCGTTTCTGGGTTACCATGTCAGAAACAGGGCTCTGACCTCAGCACTGCACTCCCCACTCCCTCCTCTGCCCCTTGTAGCCATCGTAGTTCTGGCTACATTTCCACACTTAGATACAGAGTGCAGAGGTAGAAAATGGGTTGTTCCCGGGGGTGGGGCGGGGAGGAGTCTGGGGCATCATTCATACAACATTTCCTATGGCTGCCCCACCCTCCTTCCCTCCCTTGCAAAGCACCACTACTAGATGGGCAAAATCAACTGTCTAGCAGAAATGAAGGGTGGATGGAGAGTGGAGATGAAGATCACCTCTGTGCTCCAGCCACCCTGCATTAGATACTTGGCAGCTTCCAAGACTGGAGACTTCCAACTATCTTCATAGGATTGCTCCTTAAGTGAGCTAAAGGCCAGCCAAAAACCAAAGCTGAATTATTCTTGATAAGCAACCAATCAAGGCAATCCCCTTTCCCAGACTACTAGCTAATCTAATATGGGGTGAGAGGAGGGACCATAGGAATTCCTTCCTAACTACTTATAACAGTTTGCCTTATTTTGGCAAGTTGGTTGAGTGCATGGTGGCTCTACAGCTTCAGGATGGATCTAAATCTTTGGTTTCTGACTAGGTGGGGTTAAGAAAATTCCTTTGGCCACCTTGAATGACCTTCATTCAGAGTTAGATGTGGAGCATGACCCTATGCATTCTTGGGCCTCTCAGCTGCTTTTAGTACTATGGACCATGATATCTATACTTTTAGGCCGGGGGTAGGGAACTTGTGTCCCTCCAGATGTTTTTGATCTACAACTCCCATCAGCCTTAACCAGCATAGCCGTTGGTAAGGGATGGGAATTGTAGGTCAGTTGAGAATTGGAGGTGCTGTTTTGCAATGGTTCTGATATTACATGGCAAAAAGGTTCTCCAGACGTAGTGCTGGAGACCTGCTGCTCCACTCGATGTGTTCTGCGGGGGATTGCAAGTTCCATCTTGTTCTCCATGCTCACTAACATGTACAACCAGGAAAGGTGGTTTGGAGATACTCTGACTGTTTTTCCTTTTTTATCTGAATTAAATGAGGCAGTAAAAATATTGAACATGTTTCTGGAGTCAGTAGTGGACTGGATGACAAGATGGAGAGGTTAATGGTTGTCAGTCTGACTAATCTGGAGTTGGTGTGTTTTTTCAAGGGTCATAATGAAAAAATACTGTCATGGGCACTTCTCAGATACACAATGCATATGTATATTCTTGCTCGAGAACCATTTTTTTCTCATTTGGGTAGTCTTACATTACATGCAAAATACTAATATTAATGGAGGTAATAATGTTTGCAACCCAGATTGTTTTGAAAGTATGTATCTTCACTCTGTAATAAACAATAATTTTGTACTTTTTGAGAAAATATGTGTTTTTATAATGGAATTATTAGGAACTAAAGGATCCAACACAGAAACTCTGTTCTAAGCATCACTAATATGTGGTAATTTAGCTTCTTTTAAAAAACCTCCAGTTGTAGAATTTCTATAACTTCCCAAGGCAATTTTCCCCATTGCTCAATTATTTCAATTTGGAAGGTTTTTATAATGCTCACAAAAGGCTCCCCTCTTTCCAGTGTTTGAATGTAGAATCCAGCTTCTGTTGTCCTTGTATGAATAACTGATATCACCGTCCATTGAATTTTAGCCATGGGTAACAATATTTTATAACAAGAAGTGATGACTCATTATCTTTAGCTACTGATTTTATATTGGTTATGTAACTTACTGCCTAATAGAATAGCAACAGGGAAGTGGGTCTGAATTACCAATCTTATTGAAACTTAAATTGAGAATGACCTTAATACTGGAGTGCTGTGAACTTGTTTAAATGGGGAATATTTCCAGGTGAGTATGACCATGAATATAATGCCGACAAAATTAGAATGAAATTTTCTTTTGTTGCTATTTAGCTGCAAGAGAAGTTGCCTGGTTTGAAAAAGAAGAGAGAGCACGGCAATATTATGAGAAACATCTAGAAGAGCGCAAAAAGAAATTAGAAGAGCAGAGGCTAAAAGAAGAGAGAAGACGGGCAGCAGTTGAGGAAAAACGAAGATTGAGAATAGAAGAGGAGAAGGTAAGTGGATGTTCCTAGAAAATCCTCTTGGGCAATCGATTTTCTTCATCACTTCTGAGGCAAAGAATGAACTTGTAACACTGAAAACAATTTTGCTTCAAAGAGATACTTTCGGGACAGAGAGTCGATTCAGGGAGTTTTCAGCTATAAATTAAAATTGTCTTCGCCTGGGATGCTACTCAGTGTGGTGTAGTGATTAAAGTGTTGGACTGGAACTTGGAAGATCCAGGTTCTAGTCCCCATTTGGCCATGAAGCTCACTGGTTATTTTGGATCAGTCACTGACTTTCAGCCTAATCTAACTCACAAGGTAGCTGAGAGCATAAAATGAAGAGGAGGACCATGTAAGCCTCCTCGGGTTCCTTCCAAAGGGAAAAAGGGCAGGATATAAATGAAATAATAATAAAATATTCGACTTTCTATCTGGGGAAGGTAGTAGAATTAATGAGATGCAGTTGCTAACCAATGGGAATTTCCTGCATGAACTGAATTGACAGTAGCTTGAAATGTACTATAATGCAGCATTCTCCAACCTGGTGCCCTGCAGATGTGTTGGACTACAACTCCCATCTTCCTTGTTTACTGGCCTTTATGGCTGGGAGTGATGAGAGTTGTAATTCAATAATATTTAGAGGGGCCCAGGTTCACCATCACTGCACTGTAACATGTGATGCCATATGGCCTAGCTGCCATTGGGCCGTAAACACCATAATTTACCTTGGCCAGGGGAGAAACGTTTGCACACCTTTTTGGCTCTGAAATAGCACTAGCATCCATGTGGGGCTCTCGCCTGCGCACTTCCATGGCAGACGGGAAAGAAATGCCTGAGGACCACTGTTAATTAGCGATGGTGACACGTGTGGACTGCAGGAAGAAGGATGCCCATTGATTTAACCCCTGTCCCCATTCAGAAGAGTTGTCTGGGCACACCTAAAATGAACCCGTTTCATTCATATTGATTGCATTTTCACTTTTAAAAGTACTGAAACAGGGCTGTACTAGTTATCTCTGTGTTTTCTTATTAGGAGCGACATGAAGCTGTCGTGCGCCGCACGATTGAGAGGAGCCAGAAACCAAGGCAGAAGCAAAATAGGTGGTCCTGGGGAGGTACACTTCATAACAGCAGCAGCATTAATAATACAGGTAAAAGTGGAGGCAAGGTGTCTCCGCCTGTCTCTCTGTCTTCGTGCTAATAGGTGTCTATGGGTTCTTATAACTTCTTTGCAGACTGAATTACATTTGAGACTTTAATTGTCTTTAGATGTGCATGCTTCTTACTTTTATGCTTCGCAATCAAGAATGAGAAATTGAACTAATGCTTGGACAACTGATCACTCTTTTTAACTCCATCTGTATTTGCCCTTAATTTGCTTTGTTTGTCTCTTTGTGACCTTGTGTGCGTGCCAGCAGTCTGTCTGTCTCGTCTAAGCTTTCTAAAACCATGTATTTGCTAGACGTTATTAATGAGTATTTAGAGAATCAATGTGATTTATTTTTTTAAAAAGTGGAAAAAATGAGTAGTAGTAGTAGCATCCTGCCTTTTGCCCAATGCTGGCCCTCAAGGCGGTTTTACAAAATTAAAACATATACAGTTAAACCCTATAAATATGTTTTGTTCTTACTTTGAATGCCACTATTTGGGTGGCGGGGGTGACAGGAGGTTCCCAATGGTCAGCATAGCTAATATGAATGAATAGAGGAAAAACCCTTAAGTAGCATTTGCCTTTCCTCTGAACAAGCTGGGTTTTGACAAAATATCAGATACTTAAACATTGTAGAGTTTATTCTTCACCTCTTTTGTATTTTCCCAGACATATTCTGTATATATAAATATTAACTGACTGCTTTAATTTTAAAGAGATTCCAAGTATATTTAGGCTTCCCAGGGAATTGTATATATCTATTAAATACTATCTTTTCCTTCCATGCAAACACACTAATGGGTGTTACTTCATTTATCATGGAACAAATATGTGTGTCTTCGCTCTCACAAAATAAGAAGTTCATATTGCTACTATTTCATTGTGCTGCAAGATCAATAAAATAGTTCCTTTTTCATAACAATGTTCTACCTATTCTCTTTGCTTCTCTCTCTATAACTTGTTTGCTGCCTTTTAAATTTTTATTTACTTCTAAAAATCATTGTCTTGCATTCTGTTCCTAGGTTATTTTGTTGAATCATCATTCACCTTTCTCGATTTAGCAGGCTTGGAGTACCACTTCAGACCTCTGGGTGGTGCTAGAAAACCCGGTACATAAATCACTGTGATTTGTTGATTTTGTCACCAGTAGTTATCTCCTCAGAATAGGACCAGTACACCAGTAACTAAACCATCCTCTGTTAGACCATGCATGCCTAACAACTGCCACATAGACTAGAGCTGATAGATAGCCCCCACTGTCTTCCTCAAATTTACCAAGTTATTGTTGGGTGACTTAAAGAATGTGGCACAACTTCTCAAAATTCAGCTTACCATTTCAAATAGATTCTGTTCCCATACAATATTTGGAGTTCTTTCCACCTTCAAAAACAACATTTTCAAACACTGTTTTAGAAGTGGGGGGATTTATTTAATCTAGTTCGTTCTCTCTCTCTCTCTCTCTCTCTCTCTCTCTCTCTCTCTCTCTCTCTCTCTCTCTCTCACTGTTGTAAATCCTTTTAAATTGTGCATTTACCTTTCAATGCTCTTGAAATATCTATTACATGCTCTGTATTGTGCAGCTGTTGACTTTGCAGCATTGGAGGAGAAGGGTAGTGTCGTGTGCCACTGCATTCTAGAATCCAAGTCAGCATTTAAGAAAAGCAAAATAATTTCTCATTGTAATCATCCAAAGTATGTGTGCTGCAGATTGTCCTTCAGGTTACCACTCATGGCTCACTTTCCCCTCTCCTCAATGTGCTGCTTCTATCTATCTAAGCATCCCTCTGGACCACATGGCAAAAGACTTTCTGAGCATGTCTGCATCAGCACTTCCTCCCAGCACTTCTTCGTGTTTCCCTTCTGACCTCTTTCATCACTCCAAACGGCATTACATGATGACTCTTCACATGCGCTTACTCCTTTTCTAAATAGTGGCTTATTTGAAGGCATGGCTTTAGTGGTCCCCATCAACATACAGCTTTCTTTTAAAAAGAAATTGTCTATAGGTCTCATAGTGTTTAAGTGTTTATAGTATTTGTAGTGCTTATAGTGCTCGGTAATGTTGCTTCAATATAAAGCCACGTTCCTCTGATTTTCATCTAAAATGAATGATATCATAATGGAAATTGAGAGGGGGGAATACTTTCAAGCTAATTGATTGAAGTTCATTGTGGTAATACCCAAACAGCCTGTAGAACTATGTGTATATGCAGGGGGCAGGGGGAGGTTAAAGACACTTAAGTCTCAATCCTATCCATGTCTAAGAAAACATACATAATGCTATGCATGTTTTTAAAAAACTTTTTAAGACGTAAGTCCTACAACTCTGAGCATTCCCTAAGCAACCATGCTGGGAGTTGTAGGACTTTTTTCTCTCTCTAAACATGCATGATTGTGCCCTTTCTGGGCTCCCCCCCCCCCCAGCCTAACTCATTGCAGACAGTAAACTAAAACAACCAAATGCCTCCACTGAACTCAGCTCAGTCTCCCCCTTAGCTTGGTGCCCAGGGCAGGCGTCCAGCTCGCCTGTTCCAAAGGCTGGCTCTGTATGTTTCCATACTGTAATAGGTAATTTTATTGGCCTGGCCCTTTCCTTTTTTCTTTTAAAGGCTGGTAATGGAGATGAAATTTCACTGTGGGATTCTGAAATAGCTGCGATTATACATGATAGTGGTGTGAAAACACTGTAAATGGTGCAGAAGACAGGTGCACACCATCGGAAGTTATAAGAAAAGAAGCCCTTATAAAAAGTGAAAAAGGGGGGGGCAGTATAGTGGCTGGAGTGAACAGGATTTTAGAATATTTGTCCAAATGGCCATTCAACAATGGTATCTGTTTTGTGGGACACTAACTTTACTGTAGAGAAAAAAACCATCAGTGTCAAAGCATTTATTATTTAAATTTATTATTCATCTTTCCACCCAATAATATGCAATCTAATACAATCCTATAAAATGTGAAGCTGTATATAAAATAGGCAGGTAAAAGTAGAAATATAGGCATATTTGGGGAAGGATACAGGGTTAGGTGTAGATTGCACATGACTAATACAGATAAGTGCATGAAAATCACCTTACACCTTCTGTGATTTATCTACAGGAACACTTTTGTACTTAAGGGCTACCTAACTTTTCACTCCCTTTTTTGCTCTCATTACTTGTCTTGTATGCCACTTCTCATCTTAACACACAAGTGCTCGTAATTCTGAAGCATCGTGGTACACAAGGCTATCTTTCCCAATAGCCAAGTGTTCCTTTTCACCGTTTTCTTTTTAAAGGACTCAAAGATGTTTAGACCTACTAGTGCTTCTCTATAATTTTCCATTTTTCCTCAGACTTCCTGCATCACCCTGCTTATAAGTTCAATGAGGTGAACATGAAAATCTCATTGTATTTATTTCTTACCAGTTCATTCAGATTTGTCTCATAAAAACGCATATTGCTGTTTAAGTAAATAATGATGGCAGGTTAGCTGCAACTTGAAATTCCCTGTGTAATCCTATATACATATCTGCTCAGAACTAAGCACTACTGAGTTCCAGTGGACTTACTCCCAGGTATATGTGTATAGGATTGCAAGCTTAAATCATTTTGTGCCCAGTCTTTGAGTCACCTATAAAAAAAAATCCCCCCTGAAAAGTCCTTCCTAATTTTTAAGGTGTCATTTGATAGGAAAAAAAAATACTCCTATTTACTCTTCCCTCTAGAGGACTAGGACGTTGCATTACTGCATGTGGGCTGTCAATTAGCATTATTTCCATTTGTTTTAGATCCAGACAGGCGATCTGTTTCAACAATGAACCTTTCGAAACATGTTGATCCAGTCATTAACAAGCGGCTCTCCTCCTCATCTGCAACATTACTAAATTCTCCAGACAGAGGTACAGTTTTAAAAAAAATGGCTGAAAAGGAAAGGGCTAAAAGTGTTCTGTACTATGACGTAACTATTTCAAAAAAACACAGCAGATCTTAAGTCATTTTCTTTGCATTATTAGAGGAAAGTAAAACATTACAAACACAAAGCCATATTTTGGCAAGACAAAAAGATCCCATATTTTAAATACAAAACTTTCCTGAATCAGTACACGTAGCAAGTGCTAAACGCAGTGCTTCTGTCGGTTTTTTAGTAAATGACTTTTTAAAAAATCCTAGAAAACCAGTTCATCTCTCCATTGTGCATGGAATCCATTTTCTTTTTTGTATATCACCACCAGTCCATACTCATTTGGTTGTTGTTTTTTATTTCACCACTTAAAAAAAGAAGTTCTTGAATTTCGCCAGGTCAGTCAGTCAGATTGCTGACTTCAGTTGATTAAGAAATTGGATATTCAGTGTCTCTATCTGTTTGTATGTTGATAGTTTTAGATAGAGATTTTATTCAAAATCATATTTCAATCTTTTGGGTTTTTAAAACAAAAGAAGGCTAAATGCGTTGCTGTTTTTATTCTAAGATTTAATCAGACATTCAGGTGAATGTAATCTTTCCTTAGAAACTTGAAGATGTTATGTATTCTTTCAGTGTTAAAATATCTAAAGAGTGTTGCACGTTGAATAGGTATAGAAACACAGTTTTTAAATCAAAAATTGATTATATTTTGGTTATATTGTGAAACTGGTTGGAAGGTATCATATGCTTGTTAATCACAAGCTGCAATCCTTTGTGCACTTGCCTTGTAGTAAATCCCATTGAACTCAATGGGATTTACTCTTAAGTGAACATGTATAGGATTGCTCTGACTATATCCCTAAAATGTATTGTTTTTATGTTCAGTATATGTGTATGCTTTTCTGCATGTATGGAGATATATATGTGCCTACGCTGTGTTATATGCCAAGCTGACAGTTGATATGCACTAGGATTTGAAGTATTGTCTCAGAGTGACATATCTGTCTGTACAGCCTTTTAGGCAGCAAAGCACAATTTCTCAAGAAATAGTTTTTACAAAGGAAGTAGTTTCTTACATTTCTGTATTAATTAATTGAAATTTGCAAAGAAGGTTTTTCCCAATACTCACTCTTCTTTGAATAATGATTGTTGCAGGTTGATTAATTGATTGATTCATCACTAAGAATGATTGTTTCATCACTAATAAAACATATTAGTGATGAAACCCAGAAAAGAGATAATATATCCAACCTAATGCTACTGAAAATTCTGCTATATGTGGTATTGTTTCACTAGTCGTTGTATATTCTTCTAGTGGAACAACTAATACAACTAGCACAGGCAACGTCTAGCATAATGTTGAAATCTTAAATGAGTTATTCAGTAGTTTGCACAATGGTAGAAACTCTTTCACAAGCAGATCAAAGTTTTAGATTTGACAGTACTGCAAGGATGAAAGTAGGGGTTCTACAAGCAGTAGAAGCTTTGCACTAACAGAATAACTTGATTGAATTCCATGTGTTTATTACAAGTGATGTTAGTGGTAGATAAGTGGGTTAGTTTTCAGGTTATCAGAGCTTTGAAAGGAATAGCTGTAATCTCCAGTGCTTTGCTCCTGAAAAGTGTACTCCTTAAATGTACTTTCCCATCGTCCCTAATGCAACCGTCCTACACACAGCATGTAAAATGGATGTGGTCACCCTCTTTCACTGTGAAATCACCCAGTGAATTTCATTGGTGACCCTTGCCAATCAAACTTGATTCTTCTAGTTCCTAGCTTCAATTGCTGGAGCATGAAAGGGTTCTGAAGAACTGGGTGTTATCTTGACTACCACCAGCTTGGTTTGTTCCAAGCATCCAAGACTGTGGCTCCCATAATCATGATGGCATTGCCCTTGGGAATGTTTTGAGAGAAGCATGATAAGATAGAACTCTGCCCATATCTGCATTTTTCATGACTAAGAAATTCAGTGCTTTTCAAAGGTTAATTCCAACTCGACGCTAGCAGGTGTCGACTAGCACAGCGGGACTGTCTTCTTCTCTCTTCCCTCACCCCCAGCTTCCTGTACTACCCTAAAATCCATTCTGGAGGGTTTCCTAGACCTATGGAGCAGAAACTGAAGGTGTGTGCAGGGGAACTATGGGGTGGGGATAGGGATTGTCCCAGTTCAGCTGATGGAACTGCTTATGTCAGTAGAACAACAGTGCTATATTCAACCTATCGATAACAAAAGTTTGGATTGGCATATTTTGTTGATATGTGTAAAAAGCAGACAGACATTGGCTGCATTCAGACAACATGATAGTCAACGTTGGGGTAATAATCAACTCGACAGTTGTTTATCTAGGGAGTACTCCCCGCATAATATAATAATGAACCATGGTGTGGACTAGGATTCAGTGTTGAGCTAACTATTAGTCCACACTGAGTTGATTCACTCCCCCTCGCACTCTGTTGGGAATCACTAGTTTCCCATCAGCCATTGCTGCTGAACATCTATCCTACCAGCTGGACTAGAGCAGCAGCCACCGCTTTGACCACTCTTTCCTTTTGACTTCGTGGCTGAGGAAATAACCAATGGTGGCCAAGTAAATAACCAACGGTACCATCCACACAACACATTAACCAATGGTGGTTCAAATAGCCAACTATGTACAGCGTTGGTTATTTGTGTTGGTTATTTTGGCCAACCAACTAACTGTTGGTTAAAAAACTCCCTCCACACAACACAATAACTCATGGTGGGTTAAATAACCAATTGTCGACTCTTTAAACTAACATTGGTTATCGTGTTGTCTGAATCCAGTCATTAATATTTTTGCCTTTCTGGTTGTAAAGATGGATTTCATTCTGGTTCCTCATATTGCTTTGCTCATGGACAGCTGCTAAAATTCCTAAACCACAATCCAGAGGGTCATGTAGTTAGACACAAGGGCTTCCAACTTTGGTTTTCCATAGCAGCAGCCTTGTGTGCCTTATGGCAAGCAGATTTTGAATCTGAGTTTATGATAATGACGCATTGAGATGGCAGGGAATAAAAACTTGTGGTGGTAAAGCTCTTGCATTCTTCTAAATGGCCTCTCTGGGTCTTGGCTTTAAATATGATTTTGAGTCAAGTTTCAGAGTTCTCTTTTAAAACATGACAATATGTTATTTTTTTAGAAATCTGAGGAACTAAATGTAATTTTAAGGACCATCTAGTATGCATTTCCCTTTAATTATATAAAAAAGTACATACCTCAAGAATAGGACTACCATCTAACCTTTCCTCTCCCTCCTCATGACAAATGTGTGTCTGGCAACTCTATACAAAATAATTTACCATTCTTGTATTTGCTACTACTTGTTGTATTTGCTACTGCAAGTGTGTGTGTGCGCGCATATATTGTGTTTTTGTTTGTACTGTTTGTACTCTGCTCTTCCGGCTGTGTGACATCTATGGTGTAGTACAAAAACTTGTTTTCTTTGAAGGAGGCATATGGTTGTTAGAAAATCCTCTAAAAATGGTATTGCATCTCAGTATAGACTGCTTTGGGCCATTTGCCAGGTCTAAACAAACATGAAAAAGCATTGCTACAGCTCTAACGCATTTATTAAATATCACTATATAACAGGGGTATAGAAGCTCTTTCAGACTGAGGGGCAAATTCTATTCCAGAGAACCTCTCAGGGGCCACATTCCCATAATGGGTGGGGCCGAGGGCAAAAGGGGCGGGGCCAATGTAACAAAAATACCTGCATATTTAATTTAAAGCTCTTACTGCCAGGAACTGAACCTTAGGAGAGGCATTTCAACTTCTTAGAATTTATTTCAAAGTGTATTTTAAGTCTACCCTAAGTGTAACTTAATTTATTTTAAGTCTACCCTAAGTGTAACTTAATTTATTTTAAGTCTACCCTAAGTGTAACTTAAATCGTGAAGCAGCCCATTGTCTCATGTTTACAGTCAATTAACTGTGGACAGTTACCTTCTCAGCAAAAAAACCTAGAAGTTAAAAATATGCAATGGCAGCAGGCCTTTGCACTATTGTATTTAATTCTTTCATTACAGCTCTGATAAGTGAAGAAGAAATGGCTCTTAGCTTCAAGAGTGGCTTCCGCAGGGCACGTAATTCAGTTTTTTCAGTTTTGTTGGTTACTCTCATTTTATTCTTAAATATACACTCGGAAGCTCTTGCTGAGGATGAACCACACAATTCAGTAATCAGGCTAGAGTCTACAGTTCTGCTGTTTACTAAATTTGGTGTTTAGTAAATTTGGTTAGTTTGTGATATTTTGGAAACCTTCCAAGCCAAAATTCATTTTAGTCCATCTCTTTCTTTTAAAAAACTACACTAATTTTGACTGTAAATATTGCCAGTTCAGTATAACAAAGTTAATCAAGAAGCATTTTCCATTTTAAGATATTATATAACAAGAACATATTGGTGGCAATAAATATTCTGTTGAGGTTTTTTTTCTTCAAACAATGTATTTGTAAACCTTTTGTAAACTGCCCAAAGAGCTTCGGCTATGGGGCAGTATATAAATGTAATAAATAAATAAATAAATAAATAATTTGGGTTCAGGTTTCTGAAACAGAATATATTTTATATTTGATAGGAACAACTGACAGTAGGATTTTTAAAAATGTTGTACTGCTTTTTGGACAGGCATCCCTAGAGAATTACTCTAATGTTGTTGTTGTTTTTAGCATACTTTAATTCCCTGGAGGCCAATGAAGATAAAATAGGATCTTGAGACCTCATTTGTATAAAGGAGTTCTGTAGAACATAGCTAAAAACTCTTTTCTTCTTAATAGCGTCCCCCATGGAACTAAATTCAAATGATTCCTTAAAACCTCTTCTCAATTATACTTAGTGGAAGGTAACACAATGTGTTATAACTCCCCTACGTTTTTTGTTGTTGTTGCAGTGGTTTTGATTCAAAATTATTCACCTTCCAAATAGTTTCACTTCAATTGCCTAGTAAATAACATATACGTGCTTCTTTTTACTGATGCTAAATTGATCGAAATTGATGTGGGGTGTTTTGTCATTTATTCTGGCTTGTGACAATTGGACTTGTTAATTTTATTCGTCAACATATACCTTGTAATACCATCTTTCTCCCAGTCATACAGTGAAGCATTCATGTGTGTTTTGTCACCACATATATTCAGGGCCTGTTCCAGCAAAACTTTAATGTTCGGTTCTGCCCCATCTGTTCCAGAAATGGAAGCTCTGACCTAGTTCATATATTACTTTTCCTGTCCTACATGCTCATGCTACTATTCACCAGTGCTGGAGGAGGGAACTGCACATGGTGATATTTCTGATGTTGGAAAAGCAGATGTGATTATATTACAACTTCTCTTTCTCTGGAATCACATAACTTGCACAAGTAAACCACTTGCACAAATGCTAATATTGGTTTGTCATTTTGTTGAAGGAAGCAGGTTATCATGTATGTTCCTTTAGTGCATGATTATCTGTTCCTTCCACTACAATATATGCAACAGCGCACAAAAATTCGCCATTCACATAACTCAGTAATTACAGGTCTCTGAGCTGGGCATAGGACTGTGCTAATAGTTAATACTAATTGATTTTACAAGGTCATCTAGAGTATACACGGTAGGTAATTGTAACTAACTATCTAATTTTAATATTTTTTTTGTAATTTACAAAATTACAATTTATTTATTTATTGATAAAAGGAACTTGCTGTACACGTTCCTTTTATCACTAATCTGGCAATCTGCCTTTACAACTTCTCAGTAACTTTATAATATTTTAATACATTGTTCATATGTAATAATGTTGTTTTTATTTACTAATATTGGAATATTACAGAATCACCATCCTCAAAAATGTTTCTATTAATGGGTAAAATTATACAAGTAATAGTGCTTAATTTTCAGTGATAAAGGACTCGTCATGTATCATGCTTTTGTTTACCAAGCTAATACAAGTCCAGAGACAGAGACCATTTGTAAGGGAGTAGCTGTAGGTGGAAGAAGAAGGTTGCCCACTGATTATCCCTTCCAAATTCCCTCCCCTGCCTTTCTTTTTCTATCTGATGTTTCAGAAAATAGCTGACGGGAAAATGTGCTAAAAGAAATTCTGGGGCAACATTTGCTGGAGAGAAATGATGGGTGGGAGTTGAGCACCCCTCTGCCCACTGGTTCTCCCCTGGAAATGACCTTCCTCCCCATTCCACCCCCCTGCATTAGCATTGCAGGAAAAACACAAGGTTCCTATCCCTGCGTTTGCCTCCTAACATGTAGCTCTGTCTATAGCTTCAGGGTGCAAATAGAAAAAAGCAGGAGGAGGTAGAAAAAAGAAAGCCCATCAAGATACGCCCGCTCTCCTTGGTGTCAGTTATTTCACCTCTCATGAACTTGTAATTTGGTAGTGAAGAGTTTTATTGAAATTAATGTGTACAGCTGAAGTGGTGGAGAACAAATTTTCAGACTTTCATAGTAGTCAGAATAGAGCAGCACCCTGGATAAAAGCAACTCGGCAGAGGAAATAATGCAAACAGTGTTTCTTATGGTTTTTCTGCATTGTTAAGATGCAAGTTTAATGACCAATGATGTGCTTTAATGGGGACATCCATAGTTATATTTTGTACTTTTATGTAATCTGTCTGAACATGATTCTATTAATTGAAAAGCTCTTTTGCAACAGTTCATTATGTAAGAATGTTTATGCAGGCAGCCTAGTGTAGATTTCTTATATAAAGACATTTTTCTAGGCTGCTAAAACTAAAGCACAAAAATGTGTGATGAAGTGCCCAGGGATTAAAGTTTGCATAGGATGAACTTTTCATTCATTCAGGATCCACTCACTTTCCCTGTGAAATACAGTTAGTGTTTGGGCACATCGTCAGGCGAATTTTTCTTCATTTTAAAATATACAGGTGTGACTTGGGGCATTCATTTTGTACCTTTAAAATCACTTCTGTAATATGTTTGACATGCATCTGTAGTTGGTGCTCCTTGCAAATATGCAGGGTTAGATCTAGACTCGGCTGAACTTAATTCCATTGAAATCAATGGGACTTAATGTAAGTTACAATTTCAATTGATTTCCATGGGACCTTATTTCAACTAACTTTGGATGCTTTCTGGTGCACTACTTCTGACGCTACCAATCAAAAAGCATTATGCAGCTATTCTCCTTTACAAATTTTATGTGGTAAGATGGAAATGGAATGTAGTAGGAAAACAAGGGGGATTACAAGTGAAGGACAGTGACTGGACTCTCCATAAAATTCTGTGGATGAGGCAGGGCAATCGCACAGTAAAAGTCTCATCTGGAAATATCTTGAGTCTGGTCAAACACACAAAGTTTAGATGTGTTTCTTTCTGTCTTTCTCTCTCTGAACGCACATCATTTTCAGATGGGATTTTTTAGTTACTTTTCATGTACAAGCCCCCGGCCCCATTGCAAGAGCTGTTTTCCTATATATGTGAAAAGCAACAACGTTCCCATCTGAAAGTGGTCTGAGTACTTTGGAATAATGCTTGCATGTTGTAACACTCTTCATCAAGCAAGAAGCAGGCTCATGAGGGCCTGCGCACTCCCACTTTCTGCCACACCTTGTGGCATGTGAAAAGGAAACTGGTGCACACCTCCTCGGTGTTTCTCCCATGCGTTCTCTTTTTGTACATTATTAGAAGTGGCATAAAACAAGTGTACACACACAGCTGCTTTTTGAAACAGCTAAAACAGCCTACAGAAAATGGTTGCCTTCTGATAGCTGGTAAATAACAGAGATAAATAACCTGTGGTGGTTGGAAGCATTTTTTTTTTTTACCATTTATAATAACCAAGACTGTACACTTGAAATTAAAATGCATGTATTCTTGTTAGGACTAATAGAACATTCTGAGTTTGTCAGAGCGCTGTAATATACGATATCGGTCATTTTCCGAAAAGGTATGTTAATACTAAACGGTGAAATGGAAATATACAATGAAAGGTAAATGGGGTGAGGAATCTGTACCTTTTAAAAATCTTTTTAACAACATGGCCTCTCTGTGCAATGGGAAACAATGTTTTATTAACTGCTTGGTGTGGCACCTGATCGCCTGTGGAAGGCATGTGACCTAACATCTCACTTCTATGGTGACACTCAGCTCGACGTCTGCAGCTAAGTCCATGGGAGAGCAGCATTGTTAGCAGACTACTGACGCCGACGCATTCATTCCTGGCCAGAAGTAAAAGCGCAGCAACTTTGTCAGGCGATGCAGGTAAATGACAGCATGATAGAACTAACTCTCTACATGGCTAGGCTTTTCAAAAATCTCTGCAAGACTATTTTAAAATTAAGTTTGTCCAGGATTAATGTGAGGTTGGCTTGGCCGTCGATTAAATTGTAATAAATAATGGAGAAGAAAATCCATTGAGTAGCACAGAAACTGAGAACTCCTGACCTAGGGACAAAGAAGGCTGTCTTAGACTGAGTCAGACCCTTGGCCCATCTAGCCCAGTATTGTCCACACTGACTGGCAGTGGCTGTCCAGCGTTTTGGGCAGGAGTTTTTTCAGTCTAACTTGGAGAAGCCGGGGATTGAACCTGGGACTTTCTACATGCAAAGCAGGTGGTCTACCCACTGAGCTACGCTCCCTCCCCTGATTCAGATAGCAGCATGGAGGATTTTGCTTCTTTTTGTTTCCTCTCTCATTTCTGGAACTCTTTGCTTCTCTCTCTCTCTCTCTCTCTCTCTTGTTGTGTAATAGAAAATGATTTTAACTGCCAGCAGAACTTATACTTCTCCATTAGCAGGACCCAGCCATTAAAACTTTATAGGCATCTGTTACCCATATCCTGCCTATCTATCTATTTTGGATATATTTAAAATTGTTAAACTTTTTTTAAATAGTTTTTTTTTAGTTCCCCTCCTCCCTTACTTGACCCTTGTATATATCATTAAAAGCTGATCAACTGAGTTTCCGCTTTGCTGAACCTTATCAGGACCTTATTTTTAAAGTAACTTAATTGTCCCAATAGTCAGATTTGATCCTGGCCTCAGCAGAACACATAAAGAAGGAAAAATCGTTTACACATCAAGGAATCAAGGCACAACCAAGCAAAAGAGTTTTAGCCTCCCATTATTAGCGCAATTGATAATGTATTTTATAAATGCCATTTTAACATCTAGGGGAAGGATCCAATGGTATCGTAGCACTAGAGCTATTGACTTGCACTAGTGTAAACCACAACTTGTGCAACATCAAGAGCACTTGCTAGCGTGATGTAGTTCTTGGGAAATCCGTTGTGCTAGCAAACACTATTGATGTTGCACTAGCATTGAATTTCAGTGGACTTCAGTTCCATTGGGTTTCAATGGAAACTAGAAATGGCTTGCTTTCATTAACTTGTACCCTTACAATACAATTCTATACATTTCTACTCAGAAGCAAGTCCCATGTGTTCAGTGGGGCTTTCTTCCAGTTAAGTGGGTATAGGATTGTAGCATTTGTTGTTTACAAGTGCGTATTTAGTAGAGGCTATTTTTTCCTACAAGATTAAAAAAAGAGGATTAAAAACATTTACACTGAGAGGAACATTTCTATGTTGAGAAAGTCTGTGAAATATAGCTTTGTTTACATATTATATTTTTTGCTCATTCCTACTTTCCTACTTCATGTTTTCTTCCTCTGACCAGTTTCAACTAGGTACAAAATTTTGGGATATGACCTGAAGAAATCTACAATTCATTTTTACCAGTGACATTCATAACTGAGGGCCAAAATAAATGTTCTTGCTATGAGTGGTAGTTTTTTTTACTCCAGTGTAAGCATTTGTGGCCCCGATTGGGATGTAGGTGCTCTGGGATAGGGAATTTAAACCTCTCTCTCACACACACACCCCTGCCCCATGGTCACAGTCTGGATATGAACCAGGGCTGCATAGACTTAACTCCACAGTTTTAAAAAAACAAAAACAAAAAATCCTACCATGTGTGATTACAGGAACGTTTAGTTTGACTCTTGGCTAATAGCATAAAGGAGAGATGGTAGAAGCATAGAGGGAATTCCATACACAAAGCCTTATGAGATGCTGAACAGATGCTGAACAAAAGGAATCTCCAAGGCCATCCCTAGCATAGAAAACAAATGAGTCAATGTTACAGAATTTTAAGAAAGTAAAAATGACCTCAAATGATTCCCCAGTATGACAACTGTAATTGCTATTACAGAGCTCTCCTTAAATTTCCCGTTTCTTAAATGCACAATTTGCCAAGGGATAGAAATAAGAGGCACTAGAGTGGAAGTACCATGAAAAATGTAACAATTGGAAACAAGCCCTCAGAGACTTAAAGAAAAGTCATGTGTTACAAAATCCAGTGTGTCAAATAAATGGTGACACTTCTTCTCTCAGTTATTAGTTAGGAAACGATTAATTTCACAGCTTATATAATAGAGTTAGGGTAGGTCCTTGCTAGGGAATTTTAGTAATACGCTGCAACCTCTTTTGAATGCTTAGGTATTCCCAGGTGCTTTCAGATTCATTTTCCAATAAAGGACTATATAGGCATCACATAAAACAAATTCCAATTACTTTAGCTGAGAGACATTAGCTTTTTGAAGAAGAGTGCTATCTTTCTACAAAATATGTATTCAGCTCATTACAGGCCAGGATTTAATGTCATGTTCATGCGTCTTTGCAAGTCTGAGTGAGGCATGGTTCTACTTCCCCTGTCTCCCCACATGTAGCTGGGAGGAGGACTTTAGTTCCACTTCCCTGATTCCTGGTTTATTGTTATGTCTGAACCAGGAATCATTTAAAACAAAGTCTAGTTTGTTAAACAAGCCATCAAAACAGTCCAGGGTTTGTTGTTGGCTTGTTTAGCGATTGACTAGAGTTTGTTTTAAACTACTTCCTGGTTTGTACATAACACCAAGCCAGAAATCGGGGGGAGGGGAGGGGGGAGAATCCTGTCCTCTTTCCAGGCATATCCCATCTCACCTGGACTTTTAGAGGCGTGTGCATGTAATGCTAAATACTGGCTTAGTATTATGTGTGGACTAGACCAATGTATGAAGTAAAACAACAATGATGCATAAAAAACCCTGAGTGAGAATTTCCCAGTGTGCAAATTAGAATACGTTACATACGTTCAATGCATGGTTCTTCCTTCGAAGTGCTGCACAGATTTGGAGTTGACATTTCAGGTGGGATTATATTTCAAAATGGGTATACAGGGCAATGGAGGTCATTCAAAGGGGAGGAGTCAATGGTTTTAACAGAAAAACAAAGAGGGATAGATTTGGGCACATCGATCCTCATGGGAAGCAATGGGGCTGAAATTCCATCTCATACTGCCCCACCAACAAGGAAAGTGATCTTTCAGTTCTGGGATTTCTCTGTTTATGCTTTTGTTTGCACAACTCCTTAATGATGTGTTGAGATGCTTCTTTAATATGGAAGTCTCTCCAGATTCTTCTTTTAAAACTTTCCAGTGTGTGTACTGGGACCAAAATTTTAAAAATCCATACACTTTTATGTTGTTTGAAAAGACCCAAGAAACATAGCCCAATTCAGTTGCATGGTGTTATATTTTTGAAATGTTCCCATTTTAAATGCCTTTGAAGTTATCCATGGATAATCACATGATGGTTCTGGTTTAAGTGTGTCTCTTTCTCTCTCTGTATTAATACCTCCTTTACTTTATTCCTTCCTTTCCTTCGTCTTGTTCCTGTCATCTTTTCTCGGCTTTCCTTTTATGTGTTCTGTTAAATATACATGAAAAAAACCAAACCCATACCCTAGTCATCCCCATTTGTCCTCGTTCAGCATCTTGCAGCCCCATCAGCCCTCTCTCCTTAAAGGCCATAAGCTGTCGAAATCCAGCAGACAGAACCAAACTCTTCGGTACGACACCTGACGTGAGACGGAGGAGGCCCACCCATTCGGCAGGGGTAAGCTTATGGGTTATGAATAGGCTTACTGCTGGAGAGAAGGAGGGGTCATAGAATCATAGAATAGTAGAGTTGGAAGGAGCCTACAAGGCCATCGAGTCCAATGCAGGAATCCACTCTAAAGCATCCCTGACAGATGGTTGTCCAGCGGCCTCTTGAATGTCTCTAGTGTGGGAGAGCCCACGACCTCCCTAGGTCCATTGTCATACTGTTCTAAGAATCAGGAAGTTTTTTTCTGATGTCAAGCCAGAATCTGGCTTCTTGTAATTTGACTCCAGTGTTCTCTTCTCAAGGCTAAACATGCCCAGTTCTTTCAGTCTCTCTTCAGCACCTCTTCCAGCCTGAGGGCCAAATTCCATTTCAGAGAAGCTTTGCGGGGGGCGGGGGGGGCACATTCCACTGGTGGGCAGGGCTGAAGGCAGATGCCAGCATATTTTAACATAAAGCTCTTGTTGCCAGTAACTAAGCCTTATGGTTTGGAGAAATGGCTGCCTCGAGAAACAAGGAGGGCAGATTTGGACCTACCAAGTCTGTTTTCATTACATAATCTGCTAAGTAAAGTACCTTGCTTAGACATCAAGTTACATCATGAAGATCCAGCTTGGGAGCATAATGCCTTGGGTCTTATTGACAGCATATGTGTGTGGTCAGAAAGGATCTTTCCCTCTGGTCAAACTGCCTGGTATTTTATCAATAGGGAATATGGCCTCGTTTGCTTTGAATTTATAGCTATCTACACCAGTATCTGGGGTGAGGAAAGGAAAGGAAAGGAACCTCTTGTGCAAGCACTGAGTCATTACTGACTCTTGGAGGGACGCCAGCTTTCGTTGACGTTTTCTTGGCGGGCCTTATAGCGGGGTGGTTTGCCGTTGCCTTCCCTGGCCGTGATTACCTTTCCCCCAGCTAACTGGTGAAGGAGACTGTAAATACTAGAACAGCTATAGTATCTTGAAAAGTTAATTACTAGTGTGTGTTACAATTGCTATTGCTTAGAAAGTTGATAACACAACCTTAATTTCATGTAAACAGTGATTATGTTTAAGTTATTTCAATGCTTTATGAACTGCAATGTGTAACACATCAAAACGATTGCAGTCGGTATTGTATCAAGCTACAAAAGCCTCCCTTAAGAATCTGATGACAGCAAGACAGGACTTATACTACTGATTTATAATGTTATTGAAGTGCACTGACAACTGTTTGCCCCCATGACACATACCATTTTCAATAGTGTTTTATCCTGCCTGGTGTAGACTTGGCCTTAGAGAGCAACAGTAAAAAAGGAGCAAGTGCATACTGTCAGATAGAAGGACAGTCAGTGAATGTCTGCTTAGTTTATTTGATTATTTATTTATTTAAAACACTTGTATACCGCCCTATATCACGAGGATCTCAGGGTGGCGTAGAGATAAAATTATGCAATATAAAACAATAAATATATGCCATCTCCCACAGAAGCCAATGACAAAAACCCTATGAGTGAGCCTTTCCCAGCCTGGTGCTATCCAGATGTGTTGGACTATAACTTACAGCACTCCTCAGCCAGTGTCTGGATGGAACCTGGCTGGGGCAGGCTGCTTGAGGTTAAGGGTGCGTTAGGTCTCGATTAAGGTTCAGACCAGATAGTACTAGCCAATACTCTTGAACATCACATATAGGCCTGGACCGCACATAATACAAACCCATTGTTTATTTGACCCATGATTTGTTGCCCTACCTAGGTTTTGTCTGAAAGATGATTGAATAAACCATGTAGGGTTTATACTACCATGTTGAGTGGCTGTTTTCTTTGTTTACTGGTCTTGCCCACTGCCTCTATAGCCTGGCAAAATAACCCACGAATGACCTATGGTTCTGGGTTCACATGTACCATGGTTTAAACAACCAATAGTTCACAACCAACAACATACCATGGGTTCTCTTGCTGGGTTGTTCATGGTTAACAACCCATAGTTTGATGGCATGGCCACATCTACACATCACGATAACCCAGAATTCAACAACCTATACTATAGTATAGGTTGCATTATGTGCAAACCTAGTCATTATCACATTTAATAAGAAGGCTGTTTTTCTACGGATGTTGTCCCACATTATGCATGGGGAAAATGACGTCTTGCTTATTTGCGCTGAGATGTGGGTGATTTATCCTATTTGCTAAATTTTAGACTAACAGAAAAGAAAAGGAAAAGCGCTTTTCATTGTCTCATCCTTCCTCTGGCAAAAAAAGAGCTCATTCACCTTCTACTTTCAGAATAAAATCATCTCCTTGGTAAGTAACTTGCTATCAGCCCATGCATTGTTTTAAGTGCTGTTTGCATCTAAAGCTCTTGAAATGCTGTTTCTACTCTAGAAAAATAGACTACATACAAAAATAAATATGCAAACTAAAGGATATACATGTTATATGATTGTTTTCAGAGCTCGGGCAGTAGGTTATTAGGCAGACCTTTATGATTAAAATAAGGGTGAGCAACCAGTGGCCATAGGCCACATGTAGTTCCAACAGACCCTGATTTTGGCAGCGGGGCGAAAGAAGCTATTGATGCTGTTACGGGGGGAGTTCTACAGAATGCCTGGGTGTAGGCGGCCTGTGGGAGGACCCAGGGGAACAAAAATGGCCCCGGACCTCCCGCAATTCCTCAGCCCTGGGTAAAGCTTAACCCCTTATCGCAGTCTCGAGTATATTGGTATAAACTATGACATCAAACCTTACCGAGACTCTCTGTCCTCCACTTGCACTCAGAGACAAGCATACAGACACATGCTGAAGCAGGCATACTTCCCACATCGTCTTAACCAAGCACCAGACGTACAGAGATTAAGCCATTTCATTCCACATGCCATAGCTTCCCTACAATTAGGGAAATGGCTACTTCTCTTCTGTCATGGGAACAACCAGCATATTTTGCACCGTGGGGCCATTGCACAGATAAAGACTGTCAACGGCATACACATCACTAAGGTTGCAAAGAGCTTTCTTAGGGATTCATGGATGTTAAGCCACAAAGAGGTGCTCATACTAGAGTCGGATTCCTAATTGAGGGGGAACCTTGACCTCTGCAAGAAACGGAGGCAAATCAAGCTATACCAAGGTTACACTCCATTCAAAGACCTCCCGTCTCAGAGTGAGAATAATCCATTTTTCTACCCCTGCCTTCGGATGGATATGATTCCCCCAAAGTCTTCACCTATAATTAAGAAAAGGGAAAACAAAAAAACTGAAATGTATTTCATGACAGCTAAATATCTCTCTGTATTAAGGTTCCATTCCCATTAGTTCCATTCCTATTTGCTTTAAAGAGAAGTTATAAACTATAATGTGTAGACAGAACAGTTTTTACTAATAACAAAGTTCTTGTCTAGAGAAGTTCAATGACATCTGGGGTAACATTGTGAAAGCTAGCAGTAAATTATTGCTAATAATTTCCTGCTAGCTCTCATGAAGTTGTCCCACATATCATTTAACCTCTTTTGCCAGGATCTTTGTTATCAGTAAAAATTGCTGATAACAAAGTGGTTATGTAACAAGAGATGGGATTAATCCAAAATAATCTCTAATCTTCCTTCCTTTTGCGCCTTCCCTCTTTTTCCTTTCCGCCCCCTTTTTTTCTTCTTCTGGGAGGGGCAATGAACAATGGGTAGGTAAGATATAATATGCCAACACTCAATAAAATGGAAAAACCAATTTAAAAGAGTGGTTAACACTGCCATTACTGTTCCTTTGTGGTTGGAATAGGCATGCCTCTGGATCATTTCCCTTTTTGCCTGGAACACCCAAGAAGGTTCCAACACATGGATCATCTAGAATCTCTTCCACTCAACCTCGCCCCCCTTCCCCTGGCAACATTCGGCCTATTAAAAATGAGCGCAAAGTGGAAAATGAGAAAAAGGAAATACAGCTGGAATCTGTGAAGGCAACTGAAGAAAAGACGGACCCTGAGAAGGCAAGGGTGGTTGCAAATGAAGAAGGACATCCTTGTAAACCAGAGATCGCACAAAGTAAGACTCAACTTACCAGTATTCCAGTGTGTTCCTTTCTTATTTAACTTCTCTTAACTCCCCATTCCATCACATATTATTGTGATGCTGTTTTGGTTCACTGAACTTATGGGAGTAATTTTTATTGTTTAATCATGTATTGTTTAATAATGTACAAATAATGTTTCATAATTTACAAATAATATCCACATACTTTGTCTTTGTGGCCAGTGCTGACACTTGGGCAAGAAACCATCAGTGCCACCCCCTCAGTGAGGGCAACCTCCCTTATAGAGGCTACCTCCTCATCACTGCATTTTCTGTCAGCTGCTGAAAGTACCCCTTGCTACTACTGCCGCCACCATTTTGCTCATTTCCACATCCACCATCTGGCCCTGAGGGGGGGAAAATCCAACAAGCAAGCAAGCAGACCGTGGCTCCTCCTCTTCACAGCTATCACACTCGCTCATTTGCCTGCTTTTCCCCCCCCCCCCCCGAGGCAGTGGTAGCAAGGAGGAAGAAGTTCTGTCATTCATTGGCCTTGTTCTCTCCCTTTGAGTAGTAATGGGGATTGCAGCTAGGAAAGGTCCAATCCCCACTACTGCCGAGAGGGAAGGCAGGCAAATGGCAGCGGCAGCTGCTTCTCCTCCTCCACACAGTTGTGGCGTGCCCACTTCCTTGACACAAAAAGCAGGTGGGCTATTCCATCCATTTACGCTGGTCCTCTTTGTAATCTGTACAATAGCCAATATGCTCAACCACTGTTATCCTACTGTTGGATAAGCAGGGAGAGACAAGAATACTGGGGTAGTGGTGCTCATCTAACTGAAACTGTGTCTCTTTTATCTAGTCATGAGAAGTATATCACATCTAAAATCCCCAAATTTACTGAAGTTGCTCAGAAACCGAGGAGACGTTAAATGAGGAGATGTAACTCTTAAATTGACATGGCACTGCCTTGCAGCTTCACTTCAAGAAGGTTTTCGCATCTTCTGAAATTACCTTTTAAATGGCCACACCACTTGAAATAATAAAATGTCACAAGATATATCGAGAAGAGAGGCTTCCCTGGGGCTACCCAATGTGTTCATGGCTGAGCTATTTGAACCTCTGGTGTTCAGCTCATACGTCTTGCTCATCACCACTGTCGTGGGCATACATGACAACCGCATGGACTAATAGCAGGGGAGCGTTGTTGTGTTCATGTTGTGCATACAGGTGTTCAGGCAGCATCTGGCTGGCTGTTCTTGGACCGGGTACTGGATAAGATGGATGCTGCTCTCCATCCAGCACAGCTCTTCTGGTATTTCTTCTGTTTAAGACGTATGAATATATGAAGTTGCTTTATACTGTGTCAGGCCATTGGTTTATCTAACCTTGGATTGCCTATTCTGACTCACAGTGGTTCTCTAAAGCATGGATGGGCAACCTTGGGAGGTCCAGGGGTCATTTTTGCCCCCTTGAATTCCTTCCATCCCAGGGTACAGTCTGTGGGGTGCTCGCTGGGGAAAAAAAGGCAAAACTGCTTCTTAGTGCTACAGAGCACTACTGTGGTTACATTTGGCTTATTTACAAGCTAGGTTTAACATGTTTGGGGCTTTGTAGCAGCTATGGAGTGCCAAATAGGCCAAATTTAGCTTTCAAACAAAGTCACTAGGGGTGCCATTTTTTGGAGGCAATGGGGCCACACGTTGTCCACCCCTGCTCTAGAGCCTCAAGTAGAGGTCTATCCAGCCCTTCTGTCTTTCCCCTTCAGCTGCAGAATCATGTGCCCTTCTCAACATCAGTGAACAGACCCTCCCTTCACCTTTTAAAATGTCCATGACTTTTCAGAAGTTGCACAATTGTGTTTTTGTGTGTGAAAAAATTATGAGTCCCATGCTCTACAGATACACAGAATACAGATTGTCCTGTTTGGAATGTTGACTCTTCCTTTCTCGCTGTTCCAGCTCTGCCCTCTGCCCCTTCAGCTGCTTCACCCTCTCCAGTCTCTAGCAAGCCTTCTGCAGGGACAACAGACGCAGAAGAAGCAACCAGGTTGCTTAGTGAAAAAAGGCGACTGGCCCGGGAGCAACGGGAACGGGAGGAGCAGCAAAGAAAAGAAAGGGAAGAGACTGAAAGGTGACCAACCAACATTTGCTAAATGTGGGGGGTGGGTGGGACAACACTTTTAGTATATCTGCTTGATTAGATCCCAAATCTGAAAATGAAAGAGACTTAAAAATACCTTAATGAATCCTTTCTATCTGTAAACCAGTATAATCAATACAGGTTTTAGTTTGCAGTCAGCATGGATAGGCTACTGGAACTGGCTCTCCCTGTGACCAAGACTCTGGCTGGGTTCACACCCGTAACAAGCTAGAGCATGGGCTGAGTATGTTGTCACTTAATCATGGCTTGTTGTGTTGTGTGAACCCAGCCGTGCCAACAAACCATGGTTTGTCAACCACAAACAACCCATGAAAAGAAATCAGGGTTTGTTGTTGGGTTGTGAACTAGGGATTGTTCGTGGTTAACAAACCATACTTCGTTAGCATGGCTGGGTTCACACAACACAACAACCCACAGTTCAACAACAACAACCCATATTCAACCCATACTGAACTTTGGGTATAGTTTATCGTCTTGTGTGAACCCAACCCATAGTTCGTTGGTGAGTTGTGAACTATGGATTGTTTGTGGTTAACAAACCATGGTTTGTTAACATGGTTAGTTTGACACAACAAAACAACCCATGATTCAATAGCAACCCACAGTTCAACAACAACCCACACTCAACCCATGCTCTGGCTTGTTGTGTTCTGTGAACTCAGCTTATACTTGAAATGATAGTGCTGATTCAAATGTTCAGAACATAGGGCACATAGTAGTCTGTCTTATGGTGCCCATACCGCAACAGAATGCAGAAGGACTGCTTATTTTAGTGTCTCACGGCTTGCGTCCCTGACAAGGCTCGCATGGCACCAACATTGTTATCTTTTCAGCATCAGATCAAGACTTTTCTCCCAGGCATTTAACAGCTTATGCTGAGTTTTTTTCTTAACTGACCCCAGAATAGTTGTTTTTAAATGAATATTGCCTGTTTTTATGCTTTTTTGTGGTTTTAAATTTTGTATGTTTGTTTTTAATGTTCATTGTTTTTAATCTTTGTAAACCACCCAGAGAGCTTCAACTATGGGGTGGTATATAAATGTAATAAATAATCATCATACTGTTTGTCTAAGGAAAGTCTCTCTAGCCCTATTCAGGTATTCTCAATCTGTTAAACACATGAGGCGGGGAAGTGTGCTAGCCCCACCCCCTCTAGTGCTATTTCCATTATCCTCCACATAATAGATGGTGACTCTGAGGAGAGGAGAAACCACATTCTGTCACATGCCACAAGTGGTGAGACAAGAGGGAAGCATCTCTTCTTTTGACTCTTCTGTTATGAATTGCTACTATCCACCACTAGTTGTGTGTGTGGGGGGGGACACTTTAAAATTTATTTATTTACTCTTAACTATTTCTTTATTTTTGCCAAAATGCAAAATAAATAAATACACAGTATCCAGAATAATGATAATATAAAAATATCCCCTTTCCATCCCTCCCCACCCTTTCCCCACCGTTCCTTTGTCCGATGCCCATTCGTGATGCTCGTAGGCAAAAGAAGGAGGAGCTGGCGCAGAGGATAGCAGAAGAAAGGGCTCGCCGAGAGGAAGACGCTCAGAAGCAGGAAGCAGAGAGGAAGCAAAGAGAGGCAGAACATGAGCAGGAAAAAGAGGAGCAGTTGCGCCGCCTGGCTGAAGAAAGAGAGCAGAAAGAAAGGGAGGAAATGGAACACCTTCAGAAGCAGGCAGGTCAAAGAATTGCCGAGGATTTTCAGATTGCTCGCTGGTCGTATTGTACTGATAGCTACAAGATGCTTATGTGGTTTATTGAACCTATAGACGCTCTTAAGATGAAATTCAGAAAGGAAGGCAATTACTGCTTTTAGACTCAGGTTAAGGCCATCTCATTTTTTTTTTTTTTTTTTTAATAATTTTTATTCATTTTCAACACTATATAAACATAGATAAACATTACCAAAATATAACTGAAACAAAACACAATAAGAAAAAAAACATCAAATATCTACTGCATACATATTGAATAATTGTTGAGTACAAATATCAAAAACTATTACATATACCTTATCATACTACAACATCTTCGTACTTAACATAAAAGTGCACCCCCCACCTCGGGATCATTCTTGAGTCCAAAATCTAATCGTTTCTTCTGCTGGTGGTTTCCCACTTCCCTTAGTAAACACAAACACTAGGAACTGTTTCCAGATTCCTTCGAACTCATTTATTTTAGTTACGCCTTTTCTCCACTTAATATTACATGTCAGTTTATCATTAATGGCTATGTCCCATACTTCTTTATACCATTCCTCAATAGAATATTCCCCTTGGATCTTCCAGTTCCTAGCTACCATCAGTCGTGCTGCAACCAACAAACTCGATATCAGCTCTATAGTTCCTTTTCCACACTTTATATCTTCAAATAGTGACAGCAATGCTATTTTTGGTGTTTGTTCTATTTTCATTCCCACTATTTCTTCAATTTCTGAGAACACCATCTTCCATAATCTTTGTACATATTTGCATTGCCACCACATATGTAAATACGTTCCTTTTTCCCCACAACCTCTCCAACAATTTGCTGAATGTTGATCACTTATCTTATTCAATCTAACCGGGGTTAGGTACCACCTCCATAGGATTTTAAAATAATTCTCCTTTATTCTTACTGATAAACTTCTCAACACTCTTTGTTTCCATAGTCCCTCCCAGCTCTGTCGCCCTATTTGTATCTTCAAATCTGATTCCCAAACCATTTTCTCTGTATTCTCTCTAAACTCCTTCTCTAACAATATTTTATATATTTCACTCATTAATCCTTTTGAAACTATACTCCCTCCTTTCCCTTCCTCCTTACTTACTACTAATTCTTCAAACCTCGTCATCTTTCTGCACATTCTATTATCTTTAATCCACTTTTTATTCCATTGCTCTAATTGACCATATTCTAGCCAAGATAGCTTCTTCTCCTTTAACAAATTTTCCATATCCTCTCTTGTTTTAATATCTCTTACCCAATCCTTTAATCTTATTTTATTTTTCTCTTTTAATATTTTACATAATCTACCCTTTAGATCCTCTGGGAAATTCTTTAACATTATTATCGGTGCTAAGGGAGAGTTGCTCGGAAGCAGCTTCCCTTTAAATTTACTCCAAATTTCCCATTGAGTCCTCAGGAGTGGATTATCTATACTTCCAACCCACTTTCTTCCTCCGTCTTTAAAAAAAACATTCTCCAAATTCATCTCTACCTTATTTATGGTTTTTTCTTCCATCCAATATAAATCTCCTACTCCCATAATTGCTTCTACAACATGTCTTAATCTATTTGCTACGTAGTATAATTTTATGTTTGGGAGACCCATTCCCCCCTTTTTTTGGCTTAGGTACCAATTATTTTTATTCACTCTTGCTCTCTTTTCTCCATTACAATATTTATTAATAATATTTTGCCAACTTTTTATCTCGGTTTCTGATATTTTTATAGGTAACATTCTAAATACAAAATTAATTTTAGCTAATATCTTCATTTTTATTAAGGCTATTCTTCCGAACCAAGATAAATTTAATCTTTTATATTTCTCCAATTTCTCTAATACCTCTTTCTTTAACCTCGTTAAATTTTCCTTTTCAAGATTCTCTAAATTTTTTGTAATTTTAATTCCCAAATATTTAATCTCATTCTTAACTTTCAATTCCATTCCCTTAAATTCCCAATCCTTTTCTTCCTTCTTGGTATAGTTAAACAACATCATCTCTGATTTAGACCAATTTATTTTTAACCCTGTAATTTCCTCAAATTCCCTCAACTGATATTTAATTCTTTCTAACTTTCTTAATGGATTCTTAATGGTCAATAAAGTGTCATCCGCAAACATGTTTAACTTTATTTCCCTTACCTCTCCAATTCCTTCTAACTCTTCATCCTCCCTTAGTGCCTTCGCCAAAACTTCCATAACCATTACAAACAGGACCGGCGAGAGCGGACATCCTTGTCTTGTTCCTCTGGCTAGTCGTATCTTTTCAGTAAGTCCGTCATTTACCACCACTACCGCCGTATTTTGGGAATATAGCTGTTCTATTACATTTTTAAATTTATTTCCAAATCCCAATTTATCTATAATACTCTTTAGTGCCTGCCAGCTCACACAATCAAAAGCTTTAAAAATATCTAATGCCATAATACCTGCCTTAATATTTGCTTTTTTAATTACATTTATTACATTTAAAACTCTACCCACTAAATTATGCATATGCCTTCCTACCACAAACCCACATTGATCTGCTCCTATATATTCTGCCAAAAATTTATTTAGCCGTTTGGCCATAATAGATGTAAAAATTTTAGCATCCTGATTTATTAAAGAAATAGGTCTATAAGAATCGGGATTAGTCAAATCTTTATCTGGTTTTGGGATCAGAATTATCACTGAATGTTCCCATGATTCAGGTATCTTCTCTCCTGATAATATCCTATTATAAAGTTCCATTAATTTTGGAACTAAACAGTCTTTGAAGACCTTATAATATTCTGGACCCAAACCATCTGCTCCCGGTGATTTACCAACTTTTAACTTATCAATAACCTCTTCAACTTCTCTTTGAGTTATTACTGACTCCATTAACTCCTTATATTCTAATTTTATTCCCTTCTTTATAAACCTTCCAATATACTCCTCCACCTTTTCTTGTTGACTTTCTTTACCCTTATACAATTCCTGATAGAATTCCTGAAAAATTTTTATTTTAGCTTTCATTGCATGACAATAATTCCCTCGGCTATCTTTCAACGTTTCTATCCCATTCCTCCCTTTTTCTTTTTGTGTGAGCTTGGCAAGCAACCTCGAGTTCTTATCACTGTTTTCAAAATATTCCCTTTTCATATACATTAAATTCTTTTGAATCTCTTCTATATTTAAATTTTCTAATTGTTTCTTCTTAGCTTGTATTTCCACTAATTTATATTTATCTTTAACTCGCCAATATCTTTCCTCCAAGTTTTTAATTTCTATCTCTAACTTTTCCTGTTCTGCACGTTGTTGTCTTTTTAAACTACATGTTTCTCTAATACAGATTCCTCTTGCTACAGCCTTCATGGTGTCCCAAATGACTGACCCAGCTGTTCCTCCTTTTTCATTAATTTCCCATGACTCCGACAGTTCCTTCCGAATTTTATCTACTATTTTATTATATTTCAATATCTTTGTATTCAGCTTCCATCTATATGCCTCTTTATAATCTTTCTTAACTGTAAATTCTAGACTTAACAAGGCATGATCAGTTACTTTTATTACCCCCATTTCCATTTTACAGATCCTCGTTGCAAAATCTTTTGAAACAAATATATAATCTATCCTGGAGTATGTATGATGAACTGGGGAAAAGTATGAAAATCCAGGCCTATTCCCGTTAAGTAAACGCCACGAATCTAAATAATCATTTTCTTTTACTAATTTATTCAATATAGTCATATTGTTCCTCTTTTCAGCATTAGTGGGATTTGACCTGTCCCGTTTATTATCCATAACCATATTAAAATCCCCCGCTAATATAGCATACCCCTCCTTAAATTCTTCTATTTCTTTAAACAACTTTATATAAAACTCTCTATGCCTCTCATTTGGGGCATAAACATTAATCAAAGTATAGACCTTTCCCTCAATTTTACCTTTTAACATAAGATATCTGCCCTTATCATCCTTTTTTACTTCTTCTAATATAAACCCACTTTTTTTTGAAATCAAAGTGGCCACTCCATTTTTTTTCGATGTCCCTAATGACTTTTCATAATAGGCTAACCACTTTAATTTTATCATATTCGAATTCTCGGAGCCTTGGTGTGTCTCTTGGATCATTATAATATCTGATCCCTCTTTATTAAGCATTTGTTCTATTCTCTTCCTTTTCATGACTGCCCCCAAACCTTTAACATTGAGTGTTGATACCTTTATCTTTTTATCCATAATCACCCTTTTGAAATCTCTTCCGATCCCTTGTGCTCAGCAGTTCAAACTTGCTTACATAAAAACACAAACTCCATACATAAAACCCCCACCCTCCTACCCCAATCCCTCCTCTCCTACCTTCCCCCCCTCCCCACCCCCCCACTCTAATCCCCCCCCCATATCCCCGTGAGTCTAGTACTCCAGCCATCTACTTTAAAGGGGGGGGGGAGGCAGTGCTGCGCCTGGCCATCTCAGATGTCCAAACCCAACACTGCATTTCACCACACTGGTCCCCACTGGGAAACCTGACATTCTTGGACCTACTTCAGAATAGAACATGCTACCCTGTGTTGTATATTTGCTCCTCAGTAGTTCCTGTTGAAATCAGTGTACGTCTAGTGAAATCAGTCAAATAACACTGTACACTGCAAGCTAGCCTTGCCTGCCCCACTCACATTTTTATTTCCATTTCCCTATCTGTAACATGGAAATATAATGTTCCCTTAGCCTGCCATCAGTAGGGCTTACTTCTGAGTAGACATGTACACCATTACACCTTAGGGCCAAAACATGCATGACTTTAAATCCATATCTAGCAGCTAGGTCTCTCTCCATCCCCACCCCGCCCTTTTTACTTTTAGATCAGGACCCTAGTATGGAGGTTAGGGGGGCTTTTAAGATCTGAATTGGGGCCCCAGCACCTACTCTAGAGTAAAACTGCCCCAAAGACATAGCTGCTAGATACGGATTTAAAGTAATGTCTGCTTTGGCCCTTAGTTTTTGAAATGATGGTATATGAAGGCCTAGTTTATTGGTTTTATCCAATGTTAGCCCTACTTAGATTAGACCAATTTAAATGAATGGGACTTAAGGCAGTCATGACTAATGTGAGTCCCAATCATTTCAATGGTTTACCTCTAACTAGGACTAACATTGGATGCAGACCAGAGATCTACCAAGCAGAAGCTCAGCCTCCTATCAGAGGGAAATGGTTGGTTTCCCTTTTCAAATGGCAGTGGAACATGTGGCTTCCCCAGCCCTTCTCACCAGGTAATCTCAGGAATGCTGCGCCTCATCTCTGCCTTTGTTTGAGATCACCTGGAAAGCAAGAATACAGTTCCCTAGAGGCTTGCTGATAGAACAGAGACAAGTGTTTGGGGATCTGATTTCCAATTTAAAAACACTTACCCCTACTTTTTCAATGGAAGTGCTGTCAATACGGTTCTTCCACTGTCTGGAGCCAATCCGAGGGAAGAGGGGCAGCTCCGGTATCTGGATGGCCACCGGAAACCCCCGCTCCCTCCTTGGTATCAGGATTATCCAATGCCACTACAGGGTTTCCGAGGGAGGCGCCGCCAACTCGGCGCCATGAAGACAGCCCCCAGGACTAACAGTGGAGGCAAGAATTATGTGCAACCAGAAAGTCTAATTGTCCTTCAAGCACTCCAGGAACACTGCTATTTTGATTTCATGGCGGACGGTATATAGGAGCATAGAACTGAATTTAGAATCCCCCAGTTCAATCTAAAAGAAAATTGTGGATCAAGTAATGAGATGGATCATTCAGTGCAGTTGTTTTGCTTTTTATGACATGCAGCAGCACCGAGTTTCCCCAGCTCTGCCAAATTTCTAGCTGTTTCTGAACCTTTTTAGAAGCTGCTTTAAGTATAGATTTGGGGGCGAGTGAGTGGGCTGTTCTTTGGGGCACAACCCCCATCAGCTGGTTGCAAACTGTGCAGCATTTACACAGCCTCTTGGCATGTGCTTGTGGGATTGGAGCGGTTCAGCACAGAAATGAACTCTCCTGCTAGTTGAAGTGTGACATGCAGGTAAGCAGTCGTCGTTGAGAGCTCCCTGAAAGCCAATCCATGTTTTCCTTTGCTGTGTCACCAATTCAGAAGGAAGAGGAAGCTCGGCTACGAGAAGAGCGGATTCGGTTAGAGCGTGAAAAGCATTTCCAAAGGGAAGAACAAGAGCGCTTAGAAAGGAAGAAGGTAACAGAAAGGCGCATGCTTGTGTCGAACACGATCTTGCATGCAACTGGAGCTTTTCCATCTTTGTACATGGTGACTGGAACTCCCTGGGCTTTCAGTCATGTGGATCGGTCTATTGACTTTAAGAGCAAGGCAGGTTTACACCAAGAAGAGACTTGAGTCCTTTTGGGTGGGTGGGTGGCCACTCTCTCAACAGAACACTGGACTACATAGGCCTTTGGTCTGATCCAGCTTGACAGCATGGATGCAGAAAACTAATCCAGCCCATGAAGGTCAAGCCCTGCCTCCTGGGTTCCTCCAGGAGGCAGGGCTTGACCCCCTGCAAGAATTCCCCTTGAGGAGCCCCCACTTTTATCTCCAACAGTGGGGATGTGAGTAGTGGAGGACTCGGCCAGTGATGGGAGGAGTGGATGCTCTTCTCAGTGCCGACTGAGCATCTCTGCACACCATGCAGGGCCCCTGGGGAAGCCATGACCTGGGCCAGCACCAGGAGAAGCAGCCACTGTTCCCAGAGCCGACGGAGTCCCTTTCTTGGTGCTCGGGGCAATAATGTCAGTGGGTGGTGTCAGGCCCACTGACACCAGACAGCTCACAAATGGCCCATGGTGGGGACAGCAGGACTGGCCCCAACCCCATCATTGCAACCCACAGACTCCACTGTTCGGAGGAATCTCTGTAAAGGGAAGCCTACAGTACTTGAGTAGGCGCTTGCTGCGATTGGAAACTCAGCACAATTGGGGTTCCAGATGGCAGGGAGAGCCCGCATGTGTACATGTACTGTATGCTCCTCCACAATGGACACAAGAGTGGGGGCGTGCCAGCATGTGTGGCCCCATCCCTCCCTTTCCATGTGATTCCAGTTGCATGGGAGAGGGGATCGCTCCAAAAGGGCTTCACAGTGCTGTGAATGTTCTTTCAGTGCTCTCTTGATTCATGCATATGGGTTTTTAACACAGCAGCAAACTGAGTGCTGGTATAGGCCTCAGTCACGCAACTGCCCCATTCCCTGCCTGTCGAGGAATTAGGTGACCCATCCACTGCTGCTGCCTGTTTCTTGAGATGGGCGGCTTCTCAATGTCATGGATTGAGCAGGTGGCAGCAGCAGCAGCAGTAGCGCGAGGGGTCAGGGGTCGTTCAGCTCATTTCTGAACATGAGCGGAGCGGATGAGGGAGCACAAAAGGAGGCAGCTTGTTCACTGAATGCCTCGCTTGCCACTGCTGAGTCCTTGAGATAGAAGTGATCTATTTCAGTGCACTTCATTGTGCAGCAGTTGGAGAAGGAAGAAGGTGTCGCAGCACTGGCTTGTCTGTAGCATATTCTATTTTGTTTTTATTTTCAATACGCTTACACCAGCTTTGGAAACAAAGCCTCCTCAAGGCGGTTTACGAGGTATAAAACACGAGTAACTAAAACAGCAGCATAAAGCATGTAAATCAACCAGAACAGTAAATTCCTATTTATAAAAAGCAGTCTTTAAGGCTGTCAGGGAAGGAAACACACCTTGTGGTACTTTTTGCAACACCTTGTCTTAGGAAAAGATCCTGAAAGTTTGCACACTTTTGGTTAGCCTAACAAAGGTATTACATATGGATTTTGGAATTCTGCTTATAGACAACACAGTGACTGTTACTTTTTACATAATAAATGTTTCCCCACATTGTCTTTGTAGCGTCTTGAGGAAATTATGAAAAGAACCAGGCGAACGGAAGCTGCAGAGAAGGCATGTACTAAATTTTATCTTCCCTCAGAAGAAAATACTGTGTGTGTGTGTGTATTTTTCCAGTGCAGCTTCTAACTTAAAACTGAATTATCTTACAGAAATTAAATGAACAACAAAATGGAGAGATTGCAAAAGAAACAGGTATTACTTTTGGGTTCATCTGTTTTAGTACTGAAACTCTTATTCATAGTGTGACAGATTTGGAGTGGTTTTTAAAAAGGAGTAATCCAAATATTCTTAATGAAATGTCAATGACGTATCAGAGCCTGAATCCATGAAAAGTCATAATATTCTGCTGCAAACATAATGATCACTGTGTAATGAAATATATAATTAGGGCTGCAAGCTTTAATTAGTTTAAGTGCTAGATTAATCAACTAAAGTGTTAGTTAATTGGTTGGGGGTCAAGTTTTAATCAGTCTGGGCAAAATGTTCAGTTCTGTCATCAATCTCTCCCTCTGCATGTCCTCTATAGGAATGACAAGCTACTACTTCCATTTGCATCTTCTAAAATATTAAAATGATGGAAGGGCACAAATGATCCGTTGTGATTTCTGAGCAAAAGAGGTGCAGAAGGAAAGATTTTATGCTATATTGTTTTGTAAATCCACGAGGTTGTTAGCAATTGGGTATTAGATGTTTCAGTCTTGCCACAAGAGAAACAAAGCCTTTTCAGAGTTTAATTGGAGCCAGAGCCCTAAAATCTTTCTGAATCCGTGCCTCAAGCCTGGAACATTCAATGCCTTAAGGAATTAAACATGGGAACTGCCTTCTACCAAGTCAGGATTGACAGGAAGTGGCTTTCTGGAGGACTTTCCAATCTCCCCTGGAGAGATGCTTCCTGCTTCAGCCCCTCCCCAAGAGAGCACTTCTTGGCATGTGCAGAGTCTGTTAGACTGATTTATTGGAATTTTTCTAAACCTCCTCCCCCTCCATCAATTTAACTCAGGATGGGGTACAATAATAAATAATTCAACATAAAATTAAGCCATTAGAATGGCCAACAGTCCAAATAAATAAATAAAAACAGAGCTAGTCCTAAAGTTTAGCTCTTAACTTGGCATTGGAATGAGGCCAAGATCAGTGCCAGCCAGACCTCTAAGAGGAGGGCCTTCCATAACTGGGGTGCCACAGCTGAGAAGGCCCTCTCATGTCTCTGGATAATGTAGAGCTCCCAATGGTAGGATGCAGAGTAGAGCTTCCTGAGCCGATCTCAATACTCAGTCAAGTATATACAGGGAGAAATGCTCCTGTAACAGCCGGCTCCCATGTGTCTGGAAATACGAGCGAGAGCAGAGGACATAGAGCCACTGAGGTGTAGTGGTTAGAGTGCTGGACCAGGACTCAGGAGATCAGGGTTCTAGTCCCCACTCAGCCATGAAGTGGGGTGACTTTGGGCCAGTCACTGACTCTCAGCCTAACCCACCTTAGAGGGTTGTTGTGATGAGAAGATGGAGAGGAGAAGGACCATGTAAGCCAACATCACCAGCCTCAGTGACATCTACTTAAACCTCTCCTTCGCTGCCACCACCCTCTTCTTTATACTCAAAAAGAATGAGGGAACTATAAACCTTCTTTTAATGCATTATTTGTGCGTGTGTCTGACTGTGTATAGTCCAACTGAAGTAACACATAAGACTGAGCAGGCGTGGTTGATATAACAAAATAAGAATGTACTTTATTCATAAAGTAAAAGATTTTAAAAGACACTTTAAGTTTTTATGTTCTACAATTAAATCTACCTCCCTCCACCTCCCAGGGAATACTACCTCCAAAACCTATAACCCCACTTTCCTAATCCTATGCTGATGCAAGCCTCTATTAAACCCAACTCATTCCTACCCTCACTAACTCCCTAACTCTCCCTCTCTCTCCGCTCCTTATTCTCTCTCTGTTTCAATTCAACCAATCAGACAACATTCACACATCTCCTCCCACTTACTTACCATTGCCTGAAAATGAAGAGAATTGGCCAAAGCAAATGAAACCCTGAACCAAACATTCAAATATATACCTATAAATAATATAAAATACCATTTTGTCACAGGTTTCTTGCAAGGATAAAAACAGTGGGATAATAATAAAAAGGTGGTATTAAAGAAAATAAAAAATAAATTTGGCCCAGAAGACTTTTGAGTTGTTGCATGTTTGTACAATAATAATAATAATACATTTTGAATATATTGCTAGACTAAAATAAATCCAAACTTTATGTGGGCAACCTCCTTTTCTTTTTCTTCTTCTCTACCAGTGAGCAGCCCTACATCTCCATTAAGCCCCATGATGGGCTCTCAGGTTCAGTGTGTGACAGAATCTCCACGCAACGGGGAATTGGTGACCCATACACATGTGCTCATCTCTCATCAGCCCATAGACAACCTAGACAGGTGAGGGACGTGTTGCTATTTGAGAGCGGAGATTTCTTTATTCAGATTGTCTTCTTCTGAGACGAAACTATATCAAATCATATTGTTTCCCCTTTTTGTGTGTGTTACTTCATGAACGTTTCCATCATTTGTTATCTAGCCTCATGCCCCCTCCCCAGTTCAAATACTCTGGATAGCATTTAAGTGTCAGACAGTTTGGCTACATTAAAAATGATGGCTTTCAATAAGCCAAGTCGTATTTGAAAGCAACATTTGCTGCTTGGTAACTAAGAGCATATTCTTTAAAAATGAATGAGTAATAATAAAAAACCATTTTCTCTTTCTGTCTGCACTCTGCCATTATTAGGAAAGAAGCTGCTTCAGAAGTTACATTGATGTACACTGTAAAGTGTACAAAAGAGAATACTTGCCCTTTTACATGAGCCTCAGCACACCTCTGAATTTTACAAAAGCCTTTTCAGCATCACTAGAATCAGGCAGGGGTAAAAATGCCTTTGCGAATTTGAAGCTTTCATGTCCTCCTGGATGGGTGGCAGTTGCCATTGGCACATCACTCAAGGAGAATTACGCTTTCTCTCATAGGCTTGGTTCAGACTTAATAGGAAACCATGGTTTCCCACTATGAGAATGAGCTATGACGAACCTTGAGCTCATGAACTCCCCTCCCTCTCCTCCTCTTTCACATCAGTGAAGAGATTGAAAGCTTTCCCTTTCAGTTTTAAACTAAATACATATCCAGTCTCAGGAACTGTGGTTTGTTTAAACTATGGTTTGAGAACAACCAGTATCTAAAACCAGTTTGAGCCTGCCTTCTTCTCACTTAACAAACCACAATTCCCTGAGTTAGGACATCAGAGGGAACTGCAGTTAGTTTGAAACTGAAAGCAGAAGCTTTGGATCTCCTTGTCACAGGTGCAAAAGGCAAAGACAGGGGAGGGGGAGTATCGGCGTGTGTGAACACTATTTTACTGTGTTTGTTTTATCATACTCAGCCAACATAATTCCACAGAGCTGGAAACATATTACAAATAACAATTAAAAGAACCTCAATTTGGAGTACAAAAAGTTTCATAGAACGTTGTAAGCCACTGCACATAGTGTAGAGCAGTCCTGAGAGAAGCACTATCAGCAACACTTGAATGTTCAGCTGCAATTCATAAATTGCAAGGTCATATAGGATGGAATGAGAGAGCTGTTAAGACTTCAGTTATTTCTCCAGCGTAAGTGCACCTCAGTACTTGCTGTCCAATGGATACTGCCATAATAACTGCTATCATGATTAGAATATTGAGTGTCTGGATAGAACATCCAAGGGTTAAAGACTGAACAAAAAGTGTAGTTACAGTATTCAGATTTTAAAAGGAGAAGTTGGGTTTGTTTGTTTTTTAAAGCCATACATATTAAATAGAATGCACATGCATAATAAATAGAACAGCAAGATTACAGATTTGCTGCTATTGGGAAGTAAGTGGATTGTACTACTGTAACTTGAACCAAAATGTGGTTTTTATTCAGTGGCTCTTAAGGAGATTTAGAATGAAGCCCTAGCAACTTTGCACAGAGAACTCTGTTTTGGAGTTGGACACCAAAGGAGAAGCGGGATTCCAGTCTGGACCAGAGTATTGCTATTCTTTAGTTGCATCAGAATTTCCAGTCAGATTTGCACATTATTTCTTCTGGTGGCCCAATGTCACAATCAGGGAACACACATGTGACTGAATAGTGCCAGCTGTATTTGGTAATATAAACATTCTGTTCAAAGTTAACACCATTGATGTAGCAATGATCAAACATCAGATGAATTATACTGATGTTTTACCAATATCATTCTATTTCCACAAATGTAAATTCATCTCTGCTATGGTGTCCACAATGTAGAGGTTTTCCTTCTGGGCGTGGTGCAGAAACCTGTGTGCTCTGATTTCCACTTACCTGTGCTAGAGGATGTTTTCTCAGATCTCTCCCCATTGGACAGTTGGTTCCCTGCTCTTTCCCCCATTGGACAGTAGGTTCCCTGCTCTTTCCCCCATTGGACAGTAGGTTCCCTGCTCTTTCCCCCATTGGACAGTAGGTTCCCTGCTCTTTCCCCCATTGGACAGTTGATTCCCTGCTCTCTCCCCATTGGATTGTTACACTTCAGTGGGAGTTACTCTTGTGGCAGTTAGGAGTGTCTTTTCTTCTCAGTGACCCTCTATAGAGAAGATGGGACTGCTATAGAAAAAACATTCTGGGGTATCTATTCCTGCGGCTTGCAAGTGGGAGAGACTGGGGGAACATGCGCTGCCCCTCCACATTCCCACCTTGGCAGATCTTCAATATGCTGAAGAGGGTTGCAGAAGAAATTGCATCCATGTGCACTTGCTTCCTGAGTGTCTTCTGATCAAAAGTAGAAGTGACTGTGGAAGGCAAGTTGGCCTTCCAATCCCCTCGCCCCCTGCCTCCCCAATAGCCCTCTCTTGAAAAGAGATATGGCATAGCGCCCTTCCCCGCTTATTCCATGAACAGGCATCCAAAGTGAACAGGCCACCTGAATAGCTTCTGATCATGTGATGGGGCAGGGAGGTTGCCTTTAGGCAAAAAGCAAAAGCAGCTACAACCCAATCATACCATTGTATTCTCTTAAAATAGAAATTACTGGAAAAAATTACTGAAAGGAAAAATCACTGCCTTGCAAGTTTGGATTGTGCTTCAGATTAATTAGTAAATACCACCTGCTGTCAGTATTTATCTGTGTGTACCTGTCTCTTCATAATTGATCACCAGATGATGTTAATTACGGACGGTTATTTTCAAAACCCTGCAAATTGTGTAGACACTGTATAGATTGCTTGACAGAAAACCAGAGGAGGTTGCTATTACTCCAAAAGAAGAATGCTTAATGCATTCACATGGGGAATTTTAATTCTTCAGTTATTAAGTCAGTATACAATTCCATGATTGTCATGTGGCCGGTATTTGACATGACTTACAATATTTGCAGAGTAAAAATAATCAGTGGTTTACTTATGAAATGTTATTTTGTTACCTGTAAGATACATTACTGACTCGTGTATTTCAGTAATCTCAACCCAGGAAAACTTCCAAATGAAAATGGAGTGACTATGCAGGATGAAAACTTTGAAGAGCTCATCAGCTTACCCATGGGAACAAAACCATCCAGATTGGATGCCTTGAACAATGATGAGAAAGGGAGTTCTGACATTCCTTTGACTCCCATTTTGGCCTTTGAAGAGAAGGGGACGCTAGGGCCATTGCCTCAGGTAGATAACGTTCAAACACATCAAACGGCAGGTAAGTTTGCTTTAAACCACTTTAAACCATGTAGTTTCTAACTGTTAAGTACAAGTTTAGAACAGGGAATGAATTATATAAGCTCTGCATTAAAAATACTTATGCTTTTAAGATCAACTCGCAGTCTAAATGGAAGGATAGAGAGAGCTAGAAACGTAATGGTCAGTTTCACTCGACATCTTAGTTCATGACATCAATCTGAAATTGAAAGGAATTTTGTTCCAAATATAAACTTCCTCTTCCCTCCACACTAAACTATGTTTCTTAAGGAGTCGATAGACTGTTTTGATAGGGAGGGGGGGTAGTAGGGGTGCTTCCAGACAAGGATTTTATTTGTGAAATTGCACTGCTACATTCATGGAGCGCCACACTGAGAGCCAGTGTGGTATAGTGGCTAAAGTGTTGGACTGGGGGTCAAGAGATCCGGGTTCTAGTCCCCACTCGACCATGGAAACCCACTGGGTGACTTTGGGCCAGTCACACACCCTCAGCCCAACCCACCTCAAATGGAGAGGAGGAGGATTATGTACACCACCTTGGGTTCCTTGGAGGAAAAAAGGTGGGATATAAATGCAATAATAATAATAATAAAATAAATAAAAAATCTTCCATTTGTAGCCCTCCCCTTTTTTCCCCAGTGCTACTTCCATCTTTTTTCTTACCAGAAAAAAAACTCTGTTGAGGAAAAGGTGGAATAACTGTGCAATGCCTTTTTCGTTGTTAGCAGTAGGAACCCTCCATCTGGAAGCACCCCAAAATGGCAAGGTGTAAAGGACAAGTCTCCTGTACCTTTAATAAATGTGTTGAAGTAGGAATTTTGGCAGGTGCAGCTATTCTCACCCTTCCTCACAAGATGCACCTATGAAAATGCCTGCTTCTAGTCAACAGTTCAAGGTTGTTGTCTGTCTTTGCATGTGATCACCACAGGATGGAACTAGTTCTGCAGTTAATATTTTCTGCCTGTGGCTTGGATCCTGAGTTGGACTTCCATGAATGGAAGAGACTCCAATCTAGGGGCTGCTCCACTAGCAGAAGAGTGGAGTGTCAGTCAAGTTTCGATCCTTTCCTCCTTGTCTCTGCAGTCCCCAACACCCTCCCTTCCATGCTGTTCCAGAGGGTCCCCCAACCCTCCAGAGCAGATTTTCAGGAGACATAGTGGGACTGCAGAGGGAAGGAGGAATTGGCAGAAATCGCTTCCTCCCTCTTCCGCCAGTGAGAGCATCCCATAAGTGGAGTGCCATTCATGGGGATTTAGGATCCAAGGTATTGTTAATTATTGTTAAAATGACTCTTTATTTTAGCTTTTTTCTATAAAGATCTCTTCTCTCTGCTAATTTGTTCTTTGTTGGCTTTCTTTGTAGAAGTTGTCTGATCTCGGCTTATGAATTACCAAGGCTAAGCAAAAGCCTGTGCAGCCAATGGAGTTCCTTCCATGCTATGAAGGAGTGTTGTACTTTTTGCACTCTTGAATTTTCTAAAAAAAATCTTGGACATCTTTCTTTTCTTTTTTTTAACGACCGTAGCAAAACCAGCAGAAGAATTTATTGGGAATAGACTTGGATTATCTTGTTATCAAATATATCTCACAACTAAGAAAATCATGTTTCATAAATTGCTTTTATTCAGCAAGTTCCTTTGGTTAGCATAATGGATATTTACTGTGTTCTTGAGGGGGGGAAAGATTAAGTGGATTCTAACAATAACGGGCTGGTTGGGATAATGGACCTGTTGGTTTTGTTTCGTTTTGAAGATGAGTTTAATGTAAAATCAGCAAAGAATCTTTTACATTTTACTGATTGAATACTTGAAAAGTAAATGCCTCACTGCTCTACAAGTAGGGCAACTGGGGTGTTGTTTTTTTTATTTGAACCTGTTGGTTTAAATATTATTGCAGAGAACTCTTAACTATGGGGGCAAAATATAGGCTTCTGTATCAGGTTCTTGTAAATGTAACTCCTACTTGGACATTCTGTATATTTAGGCATCACTACTGTCTTCTTCCATTTTCTTTAAAATAAAATAAAGTAAAGTAATACAGCAGGTTTTAAAATGTGAAAAATTGAAAGCATTATTTTTTCATGGATGAAATGAAAACCTGTTGTTATCCTAGATAATGTATTTATTAATTTTGTTCAGTACAAAATAAATCATAGAAAAATGTGGTGAAAGCTACATTGCAAACTTGATTTTTGTTAGTTTCAACTTTGTTCAGGGAATACAAAGCATAAAGCAATGTCTTTGAGCTTGATGTGGCCGATTCAGCACTGTGAGTTATCTTCAGGCTTGAAAAGTTAAGGAATAGAGCTCTCTTCAGCTAATGGTGTGATCACTGAGGTTTATAGAGGCTCCTAGCACTCCAGAAAAAGATAGTTTTGGTGTCATGAGATGAAATTCAATGAAGCACTTCTGCTGCTATCAGCAGAACAGGACAATTCTCCCTCTGCTCTCTGCACCCTCAAAACCTGCTTCGAAGGTTGTGTGTGGGGTGGGGGTGGGGGGCTCTGGGGAGTACTTTCAGGAGGCAGGGAGAGAGAATATCCGTGCTTGGGAATGCAGACCAAACTGGATGGGTGGTGACCAAGTACTATAATAGAAAATAGAGAAGGATTTGGAGGCTTCCAGTCCTTTCTGTTGAGCTATTGTTGGGGCAGCAGGACAGCAAACGTGACAGTTGTCACGTGCCAACCTTGCTTAATGCTAGCATCCCCTCACCACACCTGATGTGCCTGCCCAGAGGTTCTCAACTCCTTGCCTATAGCAATTCCCTCAGAATAAATTGGCAGATCAGGTAAAAGTTTGCCTGTTCAAGAGGAAGCTTTCTTATCCTGTTTGCTCCTGAAGTTCATCTGGCATGTTTGTCCTGTGTATTACCTTGCATCTGCTACTTTGCCCACTTTTTTGTTTTTATACATAAGCCTTTTAGAGCTAGCTGTCGCTACAGATCCATTGCATTATACTGTGCTACCAACGATGGATGACGATGACATGCTAGTTTAAGTGAAAAGGGGTGATTCCGTTGACTTCCAGTGGTCTACTACCAATGTAGCAGGAAATCCAGTTCCCAAGTGATGTTTGTCATAAAGAGAAGGGATACGCAAACACTTCAGTTGGTGTTATTTACAGCATGTCACTTCAAAGAAAATTATACCAACTGTGTTGGAAATTGAGTCGATAATGCATTATGAGCTAGAGAAAATTGTAGGAGAGGGAGGAATGAAAGCCAGTCTGAATGTTTTCATAATTGTTTGTGATATAGCAAAACAAATTATTTTTCTATTCTCTCTGCTTCCTGTACATCATCATCATCATCATCATCATTATTATTATTATTATTATTATTATTATTATTATTATTATTTGTATCCTGCCTTTTGCCCAATGCTGGGCCTCAAGGCGGCCTTACAAAGTTTAAAACATACATGGGGGGGGGGGGGGACAAAACCATAAACGTTTAAAATACACAACAAAATTATAAGACATTAACATAGATGAAGGGCCAGATTATTCTCCAAAGGCCTGCTGGAACAAAAATGTTTTAGCCTGCTTCCAAAAGCCCATCAAGGAGGGAGCCAGCCTAGCTTCCCCGGGAAGAGAGTTCCAGAGCATTGGAGCGGCCACCGAGAAGGCCCTCTCCCATGTTCCCACCAAGCACGCCTGTGAAGATGGTGGGACTGAAAGAAGGGCTTCTCCAGAAGATCTTAAAGCACGGGCAGGCTCATAAGGGAGAATACGTTCTTTCAAATAACCGGGACCCGAGCCACATAGCTATTGTATTTAAAATGTCCAAAATATGTAGAATTTTCTTCCAATCTATATAGGATATAGTATCAAATAAACATTATATAAAATAGTTCTACAGTTAACAATTTTAGTTTCTGGTGCATTAGTTGCTATTGTGATAATGAACAATTTAGTGTTTACATTTAGGGAGTGGGGCAGGGGAAGGCAACTTCCTCTAATCTCATACTACTGAAGAGTCAGTCAGAAATAGTTGTAAAGCAGGATTTGGGCGTGGATTTCAAAAGTTTGACTGAAGCTCCTGGTAACGCACACATGAAGTATTCCTGTTTCCTGGTTGAAAGAAAATATCCATCAGCTCCTGAGTATTCTGCTATTCATATCAATGGAGGAATAGGCTCTGATTGTGAATCTTAAGAGATATTTCCTTTTTTGGGGTAATAATGGAATGCCCTTGAAATTATTATTTTATTATTTATTGCATTTGTATACCGCCCCATAGCTGAAGCTCTCTGGGTGGTTCACATGAAAGCCTGTCAGCCATAGGAGCCTTTGCACCTATAAGGTAATATATAAGGGCATAGACACTTTTTCAATATATATCTAGGAAAATCCCTGGCTGGATGCAGCATTTTCCTTGCATGATAGAAGGGCTATTTCTATTCACAGAAGGCTTCTGACCCAACAGAGCATCTCTGCTGGCAAAAAGAAGGGAGAAGGCAGTATTTGTCAATTCCCCCTCCTCTTGCTGCCCTGTTTTTCAATCTCCACCACCCCAACACACAAACCCATTCTAGAGGGTTGGGGGCAAAAAAAGCTAGATTGAGTGTGCTCTCGGTGTTGATTTATAGCTATGCCCTCATCTAGAAAATTGTGAGGTTAGTAGCAATTGTAGCATACTATTTAGCAGAAAGTAAATTGAAAGGCAGCTTGTTCAAAATAACTCTTGATCTGGATGCAAAGGTTCTCTACCTCTGATGGAAGGACTCCTATCAGAGGAAGGGATCTTTGGAACCAACAGCTGGTTTTTATATTTTAAAACATGGGGGAATCATCCCATCAGCCCTAGGGACTTCTAGGGACAGTCAGAAATAATCACAGCACCTCGCAGAGCCTAATTTGAAGGACTGTGAGCCCCTACTACCTTCCATTTTAATTCTGTGATTAAACACAAACTCAAATTGGCTTCAACAACAGGCAGCTCCCCACCCACCCCCACCCCATTCCACACTTTGTTTTTCATACTATCATGATGAGGAGATTTAGCGAACTCTAAAGCTTGGACACTATTTTATGTCCTTTGGATTGGCCTGATGAAGGTATTGCCTTATTTTTGGAATGTAGAAAGAGAGGAAGAATTTATTCATCTCATTTTATCACAAGCACAGTAGTGCTCACTGTTTAAAAGAGATCAGAATATCCAGTAGTAAGGTAAAAATTTAACGAATCCTGTTATTTGGGCTGATGTAAAATTTACCTATCCTTAATCCACAGTAACATAATTCTTAACACTATTTCACAAATGTTCCTGTCCTCTGAATTACAGGCATAATTCAACTGAATATCCACTTACTGTTTAAAGTAGTACTCATGAAAACTTCTTAGAGAAAAAGCTGCCAGTGTTGTTTCAAATGTACTGCTAAAACATTCTGCCAAATTTACTGCAAATCTGTTTTGACGTGCTTAAGTGTACTGTATTCCAAACTATGTATATTAAATAAGCGATCAGCATAAAGGACCAACAGGGTTTTGATGAGCAGGAAGGAGGCAAAGAATATGGGGAATATTATTGTGAAAAGCTGTGAGCAACTACCATAACTTAATTCAGAATTAAGCTGTGGACATGAGATGGAGTTTGCCTAGATGGTTCTGGCTTGTAGTTTTGTAAAGCATCAAAGGCCACATCATAAATGTGGATAACATAGAATATCGTATCTACTGGTCTTCCTAAAATGTGCAGAACTCGAGTTACATTGACCAGACTGTGGTTTTGTTTTTTTTTTGTTTTTTTGAAAGCTGAATAATATTTTAATTAAAGCCTGGAGCAAGCTAGCCTGTTTTCTGAACAATGCCAAAAAAGTCATGCTCAGCGAATGTGCTAAAATCCTGATGCTGAAACTGAAGTCTCAAAAATTTAAGTGCTCCACCAGAACATACCCTCAGGCGCTAACATAATTCATTGACCATTCATGTATAAACATAAATACACACAGTGGATAACATCATATGCTAGCACAATATATATTGTGCATACAAATATTTCTTTCCAGAAATGCCTATTTTCATAAACTTTTTTTTTAAAAAAAATCACTAATTTGTTTGCTATCAGGCAACTGAAAAAAAAGTGTTAAGGTTTATTTATTATTTATTTATTTAGATTATTTATATACCGCTCCCCATTGAAAAATTTTGGAGCGGTGTACAAGGTAAAAATGAAAATAAAAACAGAATAAAACAGTTAAAACAAAATTTAAAAAGAAGCAAAACAACAACAACACAGAAATCCAAGGCTGCATGTTAAAGAAAGGCTTCTTGGAATAAAGATGTTTTCAGGAGGCACCGAAAGGAGTACAAGGTTGGCGCCTGCCTGACCTCCAGAGGCAGGGAATTCCACAGGAGGGGGGCCACCACGCTGAAGGCTCTTCCCCTGGTGGACTCCAATCGGAGGATGGATCTATGTGGAACCACCAGGAGCAGGCCCTCGGATGACCTCAGTGACTGGGCAGGTTGGTAAGGGAGAAGGCGCTCTCTCAGGTATCCTGGTCCCAAGTTGTTTAGGGCTTTGTACACAAGTACAAGAACCTTCAACCTGGCCCGGTAGCGAATAGGCAGCCAGTGCAGTTCCCTCAGCAGAGGAGTTACATGCTGGAAAGGGGCAGTTCCAGACAACAGCCGAGCTGCAGCATTCTGCACTAGCTCCAGCTTCCGGAGCAGCTTCAAGGGCAGCCCCACATAGAGCGTGTTGCAGTAATCCAATCTTGAGGTTACCAATGCCTGTACCACCGTGGTCAAGCTATTATTATTATTTTATTATTATTATTTATTTATATAGCACCATCAATGTACATGGTGCTGTCCCTGTCCAGGAGAGGCTGTAGTTGGCGAACCAACCAAAGATGGTAAAAGGCACTCCGAGCCGTGGCGGCTACTTGAGCCTCCAACGACAGAAATGGGTCTAAGAGTACCCCCAAACTATGAACCTGTTCTTTCAGAGGGAGAGCAACCCCATCCAGAACAGGCAATGAGCCTGTTTAGTTGAGTATTAGAAGTCTCCCTCAATATGCAAAGTTCTGGACAGGCTAGCTCAAGTCTGTTAAAATATTCAGGGAGCATGAAGACGGATTATATGGGGGAAATGGGAACTGGATTATATGGGGGGAAATCAAGTTGACTATTGAAGCATTTCTGTGTAACTTGGCCTTAATTTCCACCCAAACTATGGAAATAAGAATCCTATTATGCATATCCTGACTGCGGTTGTGGCTGTGGGATGAATGTAAGATACTCACATCTTGAATCAGATGCCTGTTCACAGACTGGCCACATAGAGAACTAAATCATCTACAGAAAAACATTAATGCAGGATGGAACAGTGCCTCATGTGTCCATGTGTTTGAAAGCAATACTTAGAAGCTCTTGCATTTCTTCAGTTTGTTGACAGACTTGGTCAAGGTATTTCTTCAGTTGACTATGGCTGAATGCAGATGAAAATTCTGGATCTGTGTGGGCAAATATTTCCTTTCAACGGTGGCTGTAAGTTTATAGGACATTGGAGAGATGGTGTGGTCTGACAGTTTGCATTATTGGGATCTACAAAATCTTGGCATACCCATCAAACACAAAGTGACCAATTCAGTGATCTATTTCTCATGTTTAATACCTGTGTTGATATTTTATGACCTTCCAAGATCATGATAAGAGGATGCATGCGCAGCCCTGCTTACTGTACTTTGAAAATTTATCTGTTCAACAATGTCTCCAGAAAATATTGCTTCTTGAGCCAGGAATGCTCGCTCCCAAGCATCTCCCAGTAGGGCAGGGAAAACTCCTGCCTGTGACACAGGAGAGCTGCTGCTAGTCAGTTTTGATGATACTGGTCTAGATGGACCAAGGGTCCGCCTCATTATAAAGCAGCTTGCTATGATCCTCATTCTACTGCATTTCCTTTTAAGCTTAGCCCTACGCCTATTGTAAGGATCCAATTCCTTGAGCCTCCTTACAGATGGGTAAATTCATGTTGACCTTCCACCTGGGCCCCAACAACTGCTGTTGGTGATGCTGTTTGACTTGACTTCCCTCTCTGGCATAGGTCCCTCGATCTTTTCCTCCAGTATGATGCATATACCACACTTCTACATCATCTACTACAACTTCTGCTATACAACAGATACTTGCATTCTTCTTTTAAAGTGGCTTTGTATCCCATGTTATGGATTTCACTGATATTAAAAAAAAAACAAGCCAGGTTTGTTTGAGACAAAACATCTATAATTGGGTTTTTCCCTCCACTTTTTAATTTGTTTGGGTTTTTTTAACTCTAGAAAGATGACTTTTTTCCTTTCTAAAATATGTTTTAGAGCTATAAATAGTTGCTGTTGCCAGGATTCATACATATAATTATGAGAATAGATTTAGTTCCAGTTGGAGGCTTGTAACAAATACTACAAATGAGCCTCTATAAATGTCTGATTAAAATCTCAGTGAAATGAGATTCAATTAACTTTCCATCAGACCTTTATAAAGCAAGACTTTGGTTTTCATTACCAGAAGCAGTCAGGACCCAGCTGTAGATTATAGCCGTGGCGTTTCTGGTAAATAGTGATGAGCTTAGCTATTATGCTATAGCACAGGACCCCCATGGGATTTTATTTGGTCCTGGAAATGAATACAGTAGGCCATACCTTTTTGTAATATGCAGAGAGTGGCTATGCCCAGCTGCTGAAAGCGATTCTCCTGGTGGATAAGATACTTCATGAGGTATTGTTGAACTTTGTTCATGTGGGATTTCAACAGAGACACTGCCTCTTCTATCCAATTAATATGGAGAAAGGAAGAAACAGAGAGTAGAATGAATTGGGCAACAGTTTACAACTAAATTAAAATGTTATTATGTCACATTACCAATGCTGAATACTACTTCTTTTCTAGGATTGTATCCAATGTTAATCCTATTTAGAAAAAACCTTCATTGACTTTAAACTAACAATGGATACATTCTCCTTGGATGTAATTCTGGGTTTCTAATTATTAAGCGATTAATATTTTGGTATTGAAAATGCATGTGTACAATTGTTGATTTTATTGATTTTACAATCGGAACACTGGCACAGAGAGCAAAGCTGCGAATTTCAACCAATTCCTCAAGTTCCGTTTTGTAAAATAGGAATCATAATATTAAGGCTGCTGAAGTACTTTGGCCAGTCTAATGCTATAACACAGTCATAATGATTCAGCATCTAACTCATATATAAGCTGTTCCTTTAAGAGGTTGTTGCTTCATGGGACCAACAGACGCCTCATGCTACAATGGCTTTTGAAACTAGTCAGCACTTCACAGTCTGCACAGTGATGTGCAAATATTTGAGCAGCTCTATGCAATGTTGAGATCTTCAACAGGATTTGATTCCATATGGAGAATCCTACTATGGCGCAAAATGTTTGATAGACTTTCCTACTCCTCCCACGCCTGCAGTATTCACTTTTGTTCAAACAACATAAATGAGCTTTCAAATTTGAATAAGGGGAATACAGTATCCAGGCGAGGACGCAGAGCATGATCTGGAGACACAGGAAGACAAAGACCTCTTCAGCCTGATGTGAATGAAGTTTGTCATCGTTGCATCAGGATAAATATTCTAGGGTGATATAGCTGATCAATCCAGCTGTAATTCACTTATTCCAGAAAAGTCTTTAGGGGTCCCATTGTAGCCTAGGAGACTCTGAAGACTGGCCTAGAATTAGCAGGATATATAATAAAAAAGGTCTTTGCAATTCAGAACTGAAGCTGTAGTTCGTCCTTTCTCCCCAACCCTACCCTGAGACTCTTCTTGTTGATACACCACTTGGTAATACCAGTGTGCTGAGAATGTAAATACCAGGCTTTCTCTATTGGTACATACTGTGCTGTATGATGTGTCTGATCATGAAGGCAGCCTGGAAAGAAGGCTCCGTTTGTTCCACTTGGCCAGCCAGTCTCACTAGGCTATCTATCAATGGTTCATCCATCAATTCCAACATGCGCGCTGCAGCTCCTTCTGATGGTAGGAAGAGGGGGAGAAGGCAGAGAGAGGAAAGGTGACTCAATCACAGCTGGAAAAGTTTTACAGGGAATTAAACAACATACATAGATGAATGGGTCACAAAATGAGACAGAAAGGTTGCTGAAATAATTATTGAGGGGTATAGAAATTTTCAGAAGTATAAATAGGTGGGAATACTACTGCCACTACTACATTGCTTTGTTGCTTTGCGATCTGCCATTCTGCCTCCCTCAGTTCAATACAGTATGTGAGCAAGTGGCCAGCCAAGGGCCACAGCCATGTACTTTACTGCCCCACATGCAGCAATATGTGAATTTGTGGCCTCCCAACAAAATAACTGACATAAATCCATTTTATACAGGTTATTACATCAAGAGCAGCATTAAAATCAATCAGTACAAAATGGGGTGCCCAACACACCAAGTGCCCCCTTACCGTGCTTTACCAGTTCAGTAAGACAAGATGTCACACATAGAAGAGGTTCCTCTTCTAGCAAGTCAGCACTGTGGACAGCTTGAAGAAGTCCTTTGACGCATGGACTTTCTACGACTCTCTGCACATAACACAGAGGAGATAATATTTTCTGCTTACAAAGTGGCTTACGTAACTTTCATCAAGCCGTCAAAAACTAGGATAGTGAATTGAAATGAACAACATGGAGCCATGGAAATGTTGGGTAAGCTTTCATCTCCAGTGTTAGCTGCCTCCCAGTGGATGCTGGAGTTATTTCAGAATTTTCTACTATGCATGCTGAGTCAAAACATATTTATTATTAGAGGGAACCGTACGAGGGAGGGAGAGGGTGAATCTCGTGCAAACACATCCATGTGGCTGGGTGGATCCTGATGTTCAATCACACATCACTAGGAAGTGATTTTCTGAAGCACAACGGCAGCCTTCCACAACCTGGTGCCCTCCAGAAGTATACTACACAGTGGGGCCATTGGTCCATCTAGGCCAAGAGGTGGGCAACGTGTGGGCCATGCCCTGTCCTCAATTCCATCCTCTGCACTGCTGCCGCTGCAAGTCAATTCTCCTAAGAAACACGGCGCACAGGGTTGGCTCTCCTTGTGGATGAGGGGGTTGCCTGTATGAAAGGGGGTGCAGCCCAGGAAGGCCCCCAAAAGGCTGCCTACTCTCAAGCCCCATACAATCTATTCTGGCAGTCCCACTTGCCAAAGATTCTTAAACTGGAGAGGCTAAGGATTGAAGCGGATACCTTCTGCATGCAAAGCAGACGGGATGGGGTTAAACAGACGGGATGGGGTTAAACTAAACACCGGTGCTCAACACTGGGCAAAAGAAGAAGGTGGGCAGCACTCAGCCAACCGGGGGATTAAGGATACCGTAGCAAAGTGTGCTACAAACACCAAACGGGGGAGGGGAAGGTGAGGGATTGAACAATGTCCTTTGACAGTTACAGACACTAATTAACTAGAATTCTCTTCTTTCTATAAATCTAAATGAGTTCCTTTCAAAACATCTCATTTTAAAATGTATTTTTCATTACAGACACCAACCCCTTAAGTTTGCCTTAGGCGTTCAAGAGTGCATCTCTTCAGACAGCCAGATGAAAATGTGTATGTGGCAAAGGCAGCTGTGGGGGGATTAAATCTAATGCAAATGTACATTCTATTAAACGCTCTAGTTATGCAGCATGGTGGCTATGAGCCTGTCCCACCAGGAGAACTCAAATTGCACTGATGTGCTCGAAAGCAATGAATACAGGGTAAATCTCTAACGGTATATGTGTTAGAATTTCCTTCATCTCATAAACTATCAAGTCAGGCAATTTGTAAAACAGGAGAGGAGCCAGTAAGGTGCTGCGGTATAATTTCTGCAAACACAGAAATACAATGGTTTGTAAAACAATATGGGGGGAGGGGGTGGCGTTCACCCTAGTTCCCAACTCCTGTGCTATCATGTAAATTGACCCTTTGTTCTCTTTTTATCCTTGATCCTTCTTAGTTTTATTTTTGCTTTTAAAGATTAATGACATTTTATATGTTTTTTATTAAAGATCTTAAAGAAACAATAAATATAGAAAAAATTGTTATTGTAACAGTGTTGGTAATTATGCCTCGGGACTGCTGGGAGTTGCAGGATGTTTTTCTGTCTAAACATGCATAGGATTGCACCTTCAGACATTTATTTATTTATTTATTAAATTTATATACCGTCCCATAGCCGAAGCTCTCTGGGCGGTTTACAAAAGTTAAAAAACAGTGGACATTAAAAAGTATATAAAATTTAAAACCATCAAAAAATATAAAAACAACAGTATACAGTATCCATTTAAACAACAACAGTTCTGGGGTCCGTTAAAAAACAAACAAACTTTGCATATGTTGTTAAACACCTAGGAGAAGAGAAAGGTCTTAACCTGGTGCCGAAAAGATAACAATGTTGGCGCCAGGCGAGCCTCATTGGGAAGATCATTCCATAATTGACCAGGTTCAGAGGATCAGCAGAGGAAAAGAAGCTAAGGTGCCTTCTTTCCTCCCACCCCATGTGTGCTGCTTGCATGGCTGCCATTTCCTTAATTACCTGTGCTGAGGCACAGGTTAACGTGTTCTCCAAACACTGCAAGGTGCTCAGTGGAGATGGCTTCCAAACCACTCCAAAACCCCTGCAACAAGCCATGGTTTGTGGGGTGGTTTGGAAGCCTCCCCTTACTGTGCACCTCATGGGGTTCACACAACATGGCAACTTGTGCCACAGCGAGAGTAATTGGGGAAGCGGTGGGCACGCAAGCGGCACACGCGGGGCAGGGTGAAGAAGCCACTGTGGCAGCTTTTCCCCACTGATTTCCGAACCTGGCCACTGATTTTGAGAATGGAAAACGAAGATGATTATGCAAACCTGCACTTTAGGAGAAATGTGTACATGGAAGCAGAATTCTGCACATGGATCCCTCACTGAGCAGAGATCCACACACGGAGCAGAATACAGTGAATGCAGGTTCACGGACTGGCTGCCTGCATCCGTGATTGGGAATGCTGGAGAAGGAAACACCTGTATCGCAGGTGCAGATGTCATGTGGTTGCTTACCCACCAAAGAGTGTGGTGTCCAAAGATACAGTCATCCCAGAAGAAGAGTGGGAAACATATCCACATCTGCTAGCAAGGGGCACTATGCTTGGCTATGTAATCCGTTATAACATTGTTGCACATGATTGTTCCGGTATTGAGATTGTGGCTTTATGCAAAGGGGTTCAGCCAAAAGAATCTAGGGAAGGCTGGGGGGAAGAAAGAGACTTAAAACTTATCATTTTTTTCTTACAGTGAAAAATGTGTGCCTTCGTAGTTATGAATTATGAAAGATTTGATAATTAGGGAAAAATAAATATATGGATGAGACCAAATTTAAACACCCAGGTGAAGGCATAAAAAATTACAGGGGGCCTTTTGGGTGGCAGGTTAGGTGAGCAGATGTTCCTAATAACAATAAGAATAACAACAATAACAATAATAATAATAATAATGATGTGCTCTCATGGACTTCCTATTAGATTGTAAGCCTATGCGGCAGAGTCTTGCTATTTACTGTTTTACTCTGTACAGCACCATGTACATTGATGGTGCTATATAAATAAATAATAATAAATAAATAATAATAGATAAGAATCAAACATATGATGTTGGTATTTTCAGTTAATCTTACTGAATTGGATGATCAGTGAACTGGAGCCTTCAGAATAATATGTATTTCTGAAAGGGAAACTTGTCACTCACCTGGATGCCTTGGGAAAGACTTAGATTTTTGATGAAGCAAGCAGCATGACCAATAATCACAGGCTCTGTTTTCCAGGTAAGCAGCAGTGTCCCCAAAGCCTGCAGCACCTCATCACATATCAGGGCATTCTGCAAAGGGCAAGACAGCATATGAGTCATTGGAAATGGAGGCAGCACCAGAAGAGAGAAAGGCAGTGTCATGACTCTCTGACACCACAATGAATGGGACCAATTCAAGACTTAAAAGAGGGGTGTCAGCTCATGGGCCTGGGGTAAAGTATCACTGCCAAATCCTTAAACTGGGGGTAGGTAGGCAACCTGGTGCTCCCAGCTGTTCTGAACTGTCATTCCTGGCCATTGGCCATACAGACTGAGCTGATAGGAGCTGTAGTCCAAAACATTGGGAGGACACCTGGTTTTAGCTATTTATTTAAAATATTTCTAGCCATGTTTCAGGGCAGGTGCCCTCCCTTGCCCGCCCAATTTTAAACAGTTCAGAGAACAGAGACAGACAACTGGATCACCTGCTCCCTTCTTCAAGTCCCTCCATCTTCAGCATGAATTCTCTCCGCCCTTACCTCTTTGGTTTTAACTGCACTCCAGGATCACATGTGCACTCACATTACCCATGGCTAAGGTTCATCAGTGGTCCCTTAATCCTGGATCTCTAGTCACAGATTGAGATCCCGGGTAAACCTAGCTAACATTAACAGTGGATATTAATACCGGATCACAGTTGAGGCTTGAAGGTAATTTGCACTGCATTGGGGAGGGGTTTAGGAGGGCACACTGGAGCAGTTGAAATGGGCAAGTAACCTTGGCGGGCCCAGAGCCATTTGTGGAAAATGAAGGAGGCAGCTGCTGAAGCCCTTGACTTTGCTTCGAAGTGATCCCAGCTGCTGGTAAGAAAATGTGTTCACTGGAAAAAGAAAAGTGAGCAGGGTTGGACACTTTGGCAGGCATCAAGAAAGGTGTCCGGGAGCACAAAAGCCTGCAGGCACAAATGCTGCCTACCCCGCGTTAAAACAACAGTTAGATCTCCATGCGGCCAATACGACCTTGCTTTGAGTAAGGGCAGCAAATAGCAAACCAGCAGTTCATTCAGCATCAATGCCTGCAGGTCACTCTGCAAACATTGGCCTAAAATTCAATGGTGTGAATTTGAAGGCATGGCTGGGGGACCAGGGCAAAGTGTGGTCCACTTTATGGCTGGCTCCTGTAAATCCCGTTCTTCGCCCACAGTACTTTTGCCAGATGTCTGCAGAGAACTCAATGCTCAGTGATCTTGGTATTTCCTTCTTTCCCAGCTACAATTTTTTTAAAAAAGCAACTGGAACACAAAGGATTTATTTATTTAAAATATTTGCTTATAAACTGCTTTTCAGGGATATACAGTTCCCTAATTTGTTGTGGTTGTGTGTGTGTGTGTGTGTGTGTGTGTGTGTGTTTTAAAAAAATCATCATAAAACAAATTCAAAATAAAATACAAATTCACAAGAAAAATATTAAATCATTTAGTCAAAATGCCACCAGTTAAGTGAGCAGTAAAAATGTTAAATTACAGTTTAATTGCGTGAGCCAGGCTCAAATTAATTAAAAGTAGCTGTAAACAACCAGGTCTTTTGAGCCTATTTAAAAGCAATTCAACAAAGAAGCCAGGCATACTTCCTGCAGGAGAGAGTTCCATCATGATAGAGCTACCACAAAAAAGGCTCTGCTGCATGCCCTCCAGCCTGATGGACCCTTGAACAAGGCCTCTGAAACCAATCTTAGGGCCCAGGATAGTTCATACATAACATATTTCCCACTTCTCTTAAATTCCTACACAGCTTTTCTGCTAGTTTTTCACATTGCTTCCAATATCCTGGTCCTTAAGACTTGACACTTCTCCAAGTGGACAATATGTTCCTTGCCACTCCTTATTTCTCTTCTGCTTCCCATCACTCTTGCTTCTTGTTAGGATAATCTCCATTCTTACATTAGCCCATCCTTCCATGCTGATTTCCAGAATTAACGTAACCTCTACTTTTCCTTAAACCACACCTCAAAAAATAACCATTCTGTTGCATTATTCAAGACTCATCGTTCCTTCTCTTCCTGTTCTGCATTAATCCTTCCCTACTTCATCTCACTAGATCTTTAATGGGCTTTTAATTTGGCTTTCTTAGAATGTAAGGCGGGTGAGCAAAGAATTCTTCTGGGGTTCTACAATATTTGAAATTACATAATGCACTACATAATATGCACTACATAATATGCACTACATAATAGCATAGAAATAAAACCTCCCAAGTAACATTGACTATTGATTGCTGGTCAACCATTGATTGCTGGTTCTGCCTTGTACATGTGAAAGGAGCTGATTCTGCCCCTTGCAGGGCCCCAACCTCTCTTAATATAGGAAGCAGTAGCAGGTTTATACGAAGGTTGTTTAACCCTCGAATAACTCATGGTGGCCAAGCTCGGACAACACGCTGCAGCCTCAGGAAGTGTTGCATATTCATGGCAGCCGCCATCAGATCTCATTGTGGGTTAAATAACCCATGATGAGCCCGGAGTGTTGTGTGAACCAGACCGAGTCTGACTATTGGTCCATCTAGTCAGGATATCACATTTCCCATAAATTGTGCCTTTTTCTCATTACCAGTTCAGCTCATGGCAGTTGGGGAAAACTAGTCTCTGCTAATGTCAAGCCACAGCAGCCTATGATGAAACAATTGTGTGCATCCACTGGCACATGCAGGATGCAGCTTTCATGTCCCCCACAAATTTTCCACATTCAACTTCCATTCATTTTATTGAGTACTGACTGTATAGAGACTCACAATGCTACTATGTCATTAATACAGGGGGTGGGTTGACCAATTGACTATTGCTATTGGATTTTTGCATTCAGGTGTGTATATTTCAGTCCAATTTGAATTATGAGGATGGGGGTGTTGTTGTTAAGGAATGAAGGTGCTCTGAAGTTATTCAGGACATCAGCCCCAAGCATGACCCAAGAGAAGATGATTTCTGCCTCCCTGTAAACACTGGGCTGTGTTAGCAACGGCTGAAGCATTTGTTCATCTTGCTTGGAAATGTTAGCTTTGCCAAGCAGTTTGTTTTCCTTCAGCTGTTCCCATGGAGAACTCTTTTTCTACTTCAGTTGGAATTCAGGTCAGACCAGAAGGGGAAGCCTTGAAGAGACCTGAAAAAACAGGCTAGAATATGAAAGGCTAACAAAGGTTCAAGCACTTGTTTGAGCAAACTGGGATGACCCACTGATCCAATAGAAGAAAACATAAGCATCTCTTCTGAGTACTAATTATTCAGGGGTTTTCTCTGTAGCAGATTGATTTCGCCTTTGCTGCAGTAGTGGAAGCAATGGCGATACTTGCTGAATAAGGTGAATCACAAAAGGCCAGCCCTGACTGTCAGAGATGAGGCTTGCCAAATGAGAACTCCCTCATGTCATCCCTTGGGTGCCCTCTGTAAAATACAGACAGAGATTTTGTTGGGCTGCTGAACATGACTGGTCTTGGGGTCCCAGTATATTCCCAACCCCATTTTTCCTGGAGCCACCTATAAACATGACCGCCTAGAGCTTTCAAGGCCAACGATGTCAAGAAAGGGAAATGTGTACCTGGTTGGCTGGGTGTTGGGAGAGCATCCGGAGGAGAATGATGGCATTCTGCTGAATCTTTGGATTGTTCGATGCCAGGAGAGGGAGGAGGTGGGGTAGGATGGGCAGAGCAACGATGCTGGTCTGAACACGCTCTGAAAAAGGAGAAGGCAGTTCAAGGTTATGTGTGCAAATCAAGGGAGACATTTTGCAGAAAGGGTTTGTGAATTAGGCGGCATAAAACAAATTTGTTCAGCTGGATTTTACAGACTGGGCAATACTATGTTACAGCAATAAAGAAGTTAGTCTTTGGGCTCTGCATGTAATGAAGAGTCAAAAGAAGATAAAAATCAAACTAAACCACGTTGGCATCGATGGCTCTGGAAGGTCTCTAGAGACCCGGAGAGGGTGCTCTTGATGCCAGTAGGGGAATGCCAGGCCCTAGATGACTTAAAGCCGCTGGGCCCCTTCCATGGCCAGGAGAGGTACAGCTAGCGCATGGGACTTCTAGACCCCTATATTGCTCCGGTGAGATCACAGTGGCCAGATGCCTTTCTGTAGTCTGCACATCTCCTCAAACTGCATGGCCCTTCACCCTTCAATACCTGCTTCACATTGCTTACTGGAGATGAGGGACAAAGGAGAAGGTATCATGTAGGCCAACAACAGCAGAGGTTACATGGAAGCCTTAAGTGCTACTGCATGTGTACCTGTGGACCAGAGCCCACTTCGGGCATGTAGGTATTGGTAAGCTAAGGGGTGCCTACTCCCCTAAATTCTCTCTGCCCCCATATTTATTTATTTTTACAAACAATTTTTTTTACAATTTTATCTTTAAAAGGCCAGCAGACCAGATTAATTGCCCCCTTTCTCCCCCGCTCCAAACTTTTAGGCTGGCCTCAGGCCTTGTCCACTTCATGAGAAGTAGACTCTGGTCCAGGAAGGCTTATGCCATAAGAAATTAGTTTGCCTTTAAGGTGCCAAAGACTCTTTGTTGTCTTTGTTGCAATGGACTAACATGGTTACCACTCTGGACACTGCATGTGTGTACAATACATCCAAGCCCTCTGGATTCCATGAGAACTACAGTTCATGGGTATCCAAGCCCTCTCCAGCCCCCTGTACAGCGGTGCAGATAGATAATCTTAGACATAATGATCTTAAAAGAAGCCCTGTCTTCAGATGGCAATGTGTATACTTCAAAATGTGGTAAGCCCGCTCTGCTGCATTTAGGGGCCCTCCTGTTCATTCTGCTGAGTGGGTCCCTGCATCTGTGCCCATAGATAGACAGGGAACACAACTTGTCCTTCACCATAGGCAGTAAAATATCTTGAGCCAGCACTCATAGAATTGACCTTGCAATCCACACCTTCAGCAACAAGCAAGTCAAGTGCTCAATTTATCTGAATAACATTTTTGCATTGTATCCAGGCACAGAAATCACTACTGGAATTCACCCGGTATGTGAAAAAGTAACGCTAATTAACCCTAATTTGCAATAGACATTCCCATAGTGCTTGGTAACTATCCCCTCATTTTTAAGGCTTTGCATTTCACCAGATTACTCCATCTTGATTGCCCTCCAAGTAACCAGCAGATGGAGTCAGAAGATCTAGAAAGGGAAAAGATTGAACAATAGGAAGCTGTAGCAAAGGAAATGATTTGTTAAAAGGCACTGCCAGCTGGGTGGCACGAATCCCATTTCAGAAACAGATAACTTCCAGAGTCCAGAAAGTGACACAAGGACCATTTCTCAGCTCTTTCACCCAGCTCAAAACTGGCTATTTTGTTTCAGCTATATTTAAGGGGTCAGGTGAAATTCTTTGGCAGAGGGACAGAACTGTAGTAGCCACTATCTTGTTTCCCCCAGAAAGTCCTGTTCTGGGTTTTGAATTGTGGGGACTCCAAAATGGCTACCACTATTTTGCCACTCATTGAGCTGTTTCACGTGATCGCTGGCACCCACCATGGCTCAAATAAGACACAGTGGGTTGTGGCACATGCTGGCAGTACCTAACATTGCCACTGCATGTCCCCTTCAATCTGTTGTATATGCGGGACCCATTGCTCGCACAACAGATAGATAGCAGTTGTAAAATAATCCATGCTGACCTGCCCCATTTCAGAAATGAGTGTTTTTTCTAGCTTCAGATTGCTTTTAGAACAGTTATCTCCTCTTTCTACTAGTGATGGGTCCTGCTGATTACACAGGCAAGCTTGGATACTGACCAGAGAAAATTGGGGGAGGGACCATTTCACAAAACCATTTCCCCTCAAAATATTGAGTCAATTTCACAAAATTAAGATTGGATAATGGTTTCTCCCCCACTCTAAACTGTGGTAGGCATAAGTGACTGACTACAGTTTCTGGATTAGATAAACACACACTTTAACTTTTTAAAATAACTTTCATTCCAATTTAGTTTTAAGAATGTTTAAAGGAGAATGTGGATTGGTGTTTATAAACCGTATGAATAATCTTGCACACTTTAGCTTGAACAATTTGGAATCCTCCCCCCACACATGATTTTATTATGAGAATGCAACAGGTACCCAGTTTTCACCAACCTTGTTTTCTCATTCTCTTTTCTCCTTCTACAGCTGGTGTGAAACCCCTACCCATAAGAGGTCTTATTCCATAACATCTATGGCAGAAATATCACACTATTCTCACACTATCGCCCCGCTCGGGCTCTCCGCTCCTCTGATGCCATGCTTCTCGCCTGCCCAAGGACCTCCACTTCCCTTACTCGGCTTCGTCCTTTTTCTTCTGCTGCCCCTTACGCCTGGAATGCTCTTCCAGAACACTTGAGAACTACAAACTCAATCACTGCTTTTAAAACTCAGCTAAAAACTTTTCTTTTCCCTATAGCCTTCAAATATTGAATTTGTTCTGACTCTATACTGTTAGCTTCACCCTACCCGGTGCCTGTTTACACTTCCCTGTGCCTGTTTGCATTCTCCTTCCCTCTTTATTGTTTACTACAACTTATTAGATTGTAAGCCTATGCGGCAGGGTCTTGCTATTTACTGTGTTATCTGTACAGCACCATGTACATTGATGGTGCTATATAAATAAATAATAATAATAATAAATATGCCTTGAGCATTATAATGTATTGACCAATCTAAATTTTATTGATTTTTACCATCAGCCAGGCACTGATGTAAGCATGGTTAGCAGACACCTTCTGCAACTTAGTAACTGAATAATCTATTGCAAGTATACTTAGGAGAGCTGCCACTCTTTCAGCCTGTCTGACATAACACACACACCCCACCCCGATACCCTGAAGAGCTTATTAACCAGGAAAAGGTTCTGCCACTACAGACATGCCTGTAACCAAAGTATAATATTCTTCTTACTTGATTGGATGAAGAATGAACCATGGAATTCTTTCCATAGGCTACAGAAAACAAAACGTAACGGGGAAACAAAAATATTTCTACTCCTGTGAGTACATGTAGGTGTCTGCTGGCAATTTTTCATTTACAAGCATGCTAAGCCTGTACTTACCACTTGTGGCTAAATTCCTGAGACAAACACAAGCTTGGTTTGAAACCTAGTTGCAGGGAGAGAGAAAAATGAGGAGAGAGAAACTGCTCTCAGCTGTAAATTATAAAGCTGAGTGGTTCATATTAGCTTCTTTGAATACTTTCTCTATGAGCTTTTCTACACAAGGCATTTATTGTGCACTATTCCCTACTCATGGTTGTTTACATGTTCTTTAGAGACATCATGACCCACCAGTTTTGCTTCAGTTTGTAAGTAGCACTTTCCACAAGTCTTTTTAGAGCACGAAATATGGAGTGTTATTTCTAATGACGAAAGAAAGCACAATTTTCTCTTGTGCATTTGTGCTATTCCGCTATACCACAGTATCACTTAGAGGTTATGTAGCGGAAAACAAGGAAAAATTCTTGTGTAATGCTTGGATCTCAATTTTGTGTTAAAGCAGATGAAGTAGCAGCCTCATGAAGAAAAGCCCTATATCTCCAGAATATTCTGATATCATCATCATCATCGTTTTCATTTCTAGATTGTCCCATAGCCAAAGCTCTTTGGGAGGTTTATAACAATTCATAAGCATCAAAGACAGGAAAAGTTTAGTATAAAAACATTCTGTGTGGCAACATGAGACATGTCTAAACTTTTTAAAGTTAACTCTGACAGTGCTTCATAGATATCTGCAGGACATCCAGAAAAGTCCCACTTATATATAGATTCTGTGCCTATTAGTACAAGGAGCAGAAGTATAAAGGGTTTAACTCTTGCTTTAGTGAATAATTATGTCTTTTACAGGGTGATTTTGCATTGCTTTGGAAAGAAAGATTATTGTGGTATGTAAATAATCCCCGCCCCGATTCTCCCAGAGATTGGGAACAGATCCTGAGCCATCACATGAACCAAGAGATCCCAACCATTATTAGAACATGAGATCTCCCCTGACAGTGTGCAGTAGGATCCAACAGGGCACTGGGTCCCTGCTGATTTGGTTCCTCAAAGCAGCTGTTCCCTCCAATTCCATGGTGCAACCAGGATCCATCACTTGCTCAACAGAGATTTAACACTTTCTAGAGGAAACCCTGAAACAAGCAAAAATGCTCATTTCTGGATTGGGGCAGGTCAGTAGAGTTCCCTTATGCAAACTCCACTGACCTGCCCCAATCCAGAAATGAGCATTTCTGCTCGTTTCTGGTTGCTCGTGGAAATGCTAACTCTCAGTTGCACAAGCGGTGAGCGTACCACTTATGGAAGAGACTCAGCGGGGATGCAGCATCCTGTTGGATACTAATTGAGAAGAGGTCAGAGTTTGCCTTCTTAGAGATTCAGGGAAGATACCACATTCAGCTAACTCTACACGGAGGTAAGCATATTTCAAATCATTTAATTTGACACAAACATAGATATTGAGGCTGTAGTCATAAGCATGTTGACTCGGAAATAAGTTCAACTTGAACTCAAAATGGTGTTTCTGAATAAACTGGCTTGCGATTGGGCTGTTAGGAAAACTGCAGACAATACTCTAGATCAGTAATATCTATTCCGAGGGTCCCACACAGTCCACAGCTTTACCTTGTCCTCAGATGAAGCCAGGAGAGAAAGGAGCGTCCGCAGAAGAAACCTGTCTCCAATTTGCAGCATAGCTTCGTGGTGCTGGGAGTTTGTGGCCATGTTGCTTAGAGCAGCACAGCTATAGTACTGTAAGCACAGAAGGTGAAAGGGGAACTGAGCCATCAGAAGGAAGGCTAGGTGGAGACATTAGAAGACTGATACTCAGGTGGGAGTGGCCTGTGTCCCCGGGTTCTAAACTGTGCACAGGCCCCCATGGAAGAGGGGATCGGGAGAGGTGGGGCTCTCAGGGGGATCCACTGCTGCTGGGAAACCAGCTTCAGTAGGAAACACATTGGAAGGTGGACTGCAGAGAAGGGATGGTGTGGGGGGGGGGTTACATTCTTTTTCATCATCATCATCTCTCTTTTCTCACTCGTGGAAATTTTTCTAGATGAACATGATGAACTTTGCCAAGTCATGCTGCCTTTTACTACTACTACAAATCAATCAGCATCATCACCTATATCTTGCCTTTTTTCCTCCTTAAGGAACCCAAGGTCGTGTACATAATCCTCCTCCTCTCCATTTTACCCTCACAACAACCCTGTGCTGGGCTGAGAGTCTTTGGCCCAAAGTCACCCAGTTACCATCTTTCAATCTCCATCTGGAAACAGGTGCCTCTCTCTACTAAGAAGTACAAATTGCAAGGGGATGTCAAGGAAGGCAACTGAAAAATGATGCCTGAGTGGAGGGCCTTGATGATTTCTTCCTAGGAGTCAAAAAAAAAACACCTCCCCATAGAGAGGACTGCATCCCTTCTATCCACCAAGGACCCATACATTACATTTCCCACTCTGCCAGTCATATACTATGCAATGCATCCATACTGCACTCATTATAAGGCTCTGCATAATTTTAAGAAGCTGAAGTAAAAATAGAATAGATGTCTACACTCCAATCTTATCTTTAAATGTTTACATTTCGTTTGTGCTTTCACACTAAGCTATCTGAAGCTCAAGATGAGAAAGAAAGTCAAGTGTTTGCTCAGGCTTCAGTCTCAAATAGGCTTAGTGACTATTAGTAGTTATCTCAAAGTCAGGAACAGAACAGAATAGAGTGACTTGAATAGCCCCAGGCTATTTTTTTAATCCTACAACAAATTTGACCTATGAAACAAGAGCACGTTTGCTCAAGCTCTCTATTTTGCTCACCTAGCCAATGCTTAATTGTTGGGACTTCAGATGTCAACGGCTTTTGTCTGATTTGTTATTTCCCCTGTGTCTATAAGTTCAGTTGATTCAGCTTCTGTCTCAGCAGTTTTCAATTCTAATATTACTCTCAAAAGCTCCCATTTTCATAGGAAATTTACCTGTACTTCTGAGTCAGGAGACTCTAATAAAAGGATGAGAACTGGGAGAGTGCCTTGACGAAACAAAAGCTGTCGGATCCATTCTGCAAGGGAACGGTGAAACAATAACAAGGTGTCTGTAATAAGCTATTTTGGACTAATGAATATATATTTTATGATCACTGCATAGATACCAAGTTAAAAACTAAAAATGCAGCATCTTCCTAGAGAGGCAACTTAGAAGGCAGCTCATTATTTTATTGCAGGTGTGTATAATCTGCATTTTCTCCAGAACTTTACAATATCACTGCCAGACTAAATATCGCATTGTATCAAAAGACTGTGGTTCGGATGCAATCGAATCTGGTTGTCCATCAGCCTCTGAACACTGATGTGCATCCTATGCAGAGCAGGAGGGCAGAGATGATCTTCACCTCTACACTCCTTCCGATCTACATTTCAGTTAGACAGACATTTTCACCCATCTAGATTAGGCGTTGGGGAGGCAGAGGGAACGAGGCTGGGGGATTCCTCATAAACCGGCCTCCCTAGAACCAGACACCCTCCCTCCTCTCTTCCTGCCAGCTGTGGTTCTCTCCGTGCCAGCTGTGAAGGGGAGGGTAGTCCAGACTCCTGTGTCCATGGTCAGAGGGCTGGGTCTGACCTTGGAACCAGGAATCTGAACTATCCTATGAACCCCAGATGCTGTCTAAAGGCTCTCTTTAGGATTGATCTCTTTATTATTCTTCATGAATACATGAAATCAAAGCTGTGAATCCTGGAAAAATCTTAAGTGTTTATATGTGATTTAGGCTCATCCAGTCATAAACAAATGACTGAACATAATTGGCACCAAACACAGTGCTCTGTTTAGGGTCTTGTACAAAATGGCAATACAGTGTCTTTAATCTACCAATCCTGCAAACAGCGCATAAGAGTTTAAATAGGAGTCTTACTATCAGTCCCACATATACAATAAAAAGCCAGCTAGCATCTAGCTTAAGTAATAGACAGCCAATTGCACAACTTGTCTGTTTCCTAAATGGTCACTAATGGTGAATGGTGTCTCAAATGAATTTTTCTATGGTAATTCAGGTTGAAAATAAAAATGAAAAACGAACACGTGGATCAGACAAAATGGTGAAATTCTATAGAATTTTAGCCTATCAGGAATGAATAAACATGCTTGTGCACACTGCTCAGTAGCTCTCTACGTGACTCCTCCTGCCAGTAGGAGTGGCTAAACAAACCAGGAAGCTTCCATCTAAACCAGAATCCATGCTGTGTTGTTCTCCCAAAAACCCAGAATCATAAACCAGAGTTTGTTCTTCCAAAAAAATCAGAATCATAAATCAGAGTTAGTTCTTCACTTATGATTCTGGCTTGTTAGGAGAGCAATAAGCCAGGGGTCTTGATTTGGATGTAATGCCAAACTACAGATGGAAGTCTACTGGTTTGTTTAGCTCCTTCCACTGGCATGGGGAGCCAAGTGGGAACAATTGAGCAGTATACACCATTACATCCAAACCAGCCCCAAATTATAACATTTCACTTTTAAAAAAAGGTAACTTTGGCAGTATGTTTCTGTTACCACTATTTTCTGTTTTACTGCATTTGGTATGTTTGAAACAAATCACCTGAATCATAATGTCTGCAACTGTGCCATTCCACCATCCCTGCTAAAAGAATTATCTCACCTGCCCCTCTTTCCTCCTTATTCTTCTTTCCTTGTTTGTCATGTCTTTTTAGTTTGTACACCTTTTTAGTTTGTCCTTTTTACTGATTATATGTAAATCATTCTGGAAGCCTTTTTGGCTGAGGAGCAACATTTAAAGACTTCAAATAAATAAATAAATACAATTATACCGGATTGTGTGAGGTTGAAAATGGCTCCAACTGCATTTTGTTGGACTCTAAGATCATTAGATTTAGAAAGGGCAAGTAAGGGTACAACGCCTCCTGCTGCTCCAATTGCTTCTTGGTTGACATCTGGCAAAAGAACAGGATGAAAACGAAATGAAGAGTGTTTTGTTTTTTCTAGGAGGTATTCCTATTCTTCAAAGCATTCTATAAGGAATTGAGATTGAAGAATTTAAACACTTCTGGATGGAAGTTAGGGAGCCTGGATGCCTAGTGGCAAAATTACTATTGCAATGAATTTACTGGTAGATTTCCGTCATCAGGACTATCCTTCTGGGCCATTACCTGTCCAAAGTTTTGAATCTGACAAAGGAGTGTGAATAGCCCAGAGAAGTGTTTCCTTGTGAACTAATTATTAAGACAATTAAAGGTGCAATCCTATGCCTGTTTAGACAGAAAAAAGTTCTACAACTCTCAGCATGCCCCAGTCTGCCTGGCTGAGGCATGATGGGAACTGTAGGATGCTTTTCTGTGTAATAGGCATAGCATCGCACTCTCAAGCTGTCTGCTGGTGGGAAGGGGGGGATCTGTATTTGCTTCTGCCTCCAGCAGCAGACAGAAGCTGGCCTTCCTTAAAGCTCCAGCTAGAGGGTAGTCATTGCGGGGTACGATTGATCAAGAAATCCCCATCTTACTTCATGCTAGAGATGGTGTGAATCTAAGTTCCCCACAAGAAAAACTGTTTTGAGGGCAACTGACAAGGAGAGCAGAGCTGAGTTTCCCTTGCATAAACCGGCTCAGTTTCAAATAATGTATGGATGAGGTTCTGTTTCTATGGGATGAATGGATACTATCCAGCGCATGCAAGAAACAGGTGTTGAGGCCTAGCACCGAAAGATGGCTGATCCCTGACAGGCTCTCAAGGGGTGCTCTCAGTTGTCCAGAGATATTATACTCTTTAGAGCTACTCTGTCTTGACTAAGCTGGATATTATGTCCAGGGTGCTCTCCAGGCCTAGGAAGGGAAAATGGGAAGGTCAGTCTGGTTTGCTGTGGCAGGTTTTCCTTTAGCCACACCAGGGCCCTGAGAAAAGTCTCCTCTTCCACCACCAAAGTGCCACACCAGCAGGCAGCCACCCCCGTACTCCTGAGAGATTGGTAGGTAGCGTCAGGGCAGTGGCTGAAACAAGCAGAAGGGCAAGGGTATTGTAACCCTTTGGCCTGGGGCTTCTCTCAGCACCAGGGGGGGATCTACACTACTGCTTTTAAAGCGCTTTAAAGCACTTTGAAAACATTTTGAAACCTGTATATGCGGTGTGCCCTGGGCCCCAACAGTTGTCAAAAGTGTTAGCGCTTTAAAGAGCTGTAAAGCAGTAGTGTAGATCCCCCCGCAGGTATGAGGGAAGCTTGAGCAAGATCATTCCCCTTGCGGGGTGGTGCTTCAAAGTGCCAGTTTTCTCCCTTTAAGGGTCTGGCGCCAAAAGGATAAGCACCTGGTGGCTGTCATCTTCTTTTCCCCAAATGCCTCTGGGCCACACCCCCAACTTTGTTTTGGATGCGGGGATATAGGAGGGAAAGAAGTTGGTGGCTGCTCTAGCTGCCCAGCCAGGCCCTTAACATTTGGGGAGGAAATAATAATCCTGGTGTCAGCCCTGGTGGGCCTTCTGGGATTTCTGGGCCCCAACATTTCCCCAGCCCCCATGCTTGGTGCTATTGCTGGTCTGCTGCACTCTTCTGAGGGAAGCCTTCAGTTCTCAGTATAGATCCTAGCACTCTTTTCCCCGACTAATGAAAGCTAAACAAAGCATATAACACCAGCATGCATATATATCACACAAATGTGGGTTATTGTAATGTAAGTCAACTTCATGCAGAATTTTCTTGGGGGGGGGGGGGGACAAGTAGTACATTTATCCACAGCCATCAGTATAAAGCAGATCATTCTCACCATTGAGAGGGTGTGAATGTGACATTATCACCAAACTGAATTACTGAACTATCCTTTATAGTTGTTGTTTTAAAACAGACTCACCCGAGACAGCCAGTGTCATTATGCAGGCACAGGAATTACACTGGACAGTGGCATCATCCGATTCAAGCAGTTCCAGAACTGGCTCAAGTAAATCCATTTGTATAATGTGTTCTTTAGTTACTGTTTGTGAACAGATGTAGTAGTGAGTTATTTGAAACATTATCATTTAAAAGCGCCTTACATTCAGCTCTATGCTACTGGAGATGGCAAAGGACCACCATCACTCTGATCTTCTCAGCCCCCAGCTCATCCTCTGAATACAAACCTGACAGAACATTTTATTGGGACAATTAAATTAGTTATGTATATCCTGCTCTTCAAATGACTTCCCAGGGTGTTGAGGCAGGGAAAGTGGACCTGAAGACTGTTGGCAGGTACTGCATTCTTCTTTCTTAAAAAATATCTCTTGATCATTAACTCACCATTTCCTTCCAGTAAGAAATTGACGAGTGACAAAGATGAAATCTGCTGAACCTCCAAGTCATTAGACTTCAACAAAGCGTAGTATGTTTCCAAATGCTCTGGAGGCAACTGGATGTTCACTGCAGGAGCAAGAAGAAATGCTGACAAAAGCCTGTTGTCTCCTCTGACTTTAAGTATTTGAGGGCTCAGACACAGCAGGAGTCATAGTTAGCAGGCCTACAGAAGGCCCAGAAATCCCTCCTTCCATGTCTCTCTACGCCATCTCCCATGATAGGCACACTAAACACATAAAGTCATTCTATAATACACTGACTTTCACAAACATACAGCTCTGCTATAGCAGCCAGGGCCTCCAATGCAGAGCCTGCAGGCACGTCCTCTGGTGCCCACCAGACTCTCTGGCCCTCCTGATTTGAAAACAATTTTTAGATTTTAAAATTATTACTTTTTTAACTGGGAGGCTGGCACACCATAAAGTGAAGTGTCAGGTGCAAGCATCCTATTTCCAAAAATGTCTTTGGGTCCCACATTCTTAGAAAATAAAAATGGAGGGTAGCTGCAGCTCAGCGCTTCATTTTCAAGTGTGCGCAGGAACCCAGGAAAAAAAGGAAAAGTATGCATGGGGTGGTTGGAGGTATTCTGGGATACCTGAGGAAATGGCAGGCAGCAAAAGGGACTGTGTGTCTTGCCTGTGAAACTCTGACTTGTACTTATTCTTGGCCAAGTTTCTTTTTGTTTTATCAGTTGGCCTTCCGGGAAATGGGTGTTTGGCGACTATAAGCAACCACATGGCAGCCATTTTGTGAAAGTGCCTACAACACTCTCTTGCAATTCCAAATGTACCCATCAGCCCAAAAAGCTTAGAGACCCCTGCTACTCTTCATCAGCCTCGCATTTCACCTCTTGTCTGGTCATCATATGCAGCTGGCTGTGAGACGGCTGCAGTCAGGATGGAAAGCTCCCTCCTGCAATGCCCTGCATTTCTGTGCTGGGCATAGAAGAGGGCTCTTTGTCGCCTTTGTGTTCAACATAGAAACCAAAGGAGCACTGTTTCCCTCCCTCTGGCAGTTCTGTCTGTTTCTATGCTGGGAAGCAAAGCACCCTCCTCCAAGCTCAGCAGAGACAACCAGGGGGCTGCCATTCCCTCTACTCCGCAGATATCGCCCTGTTGTTGTTTTTTACTAGCCTGATATTTACTAGTAAAAAGAGTCCCTCAGCCCCTCTTATGAGGAAGATGCAGGCTAGCAAAATAAGAATAATAAGTACAGGCTAGTAACTTTGGGGCCTTATTGACAAGGCCAGGACAATGTAAGTCTACAAAATACAAAGGGTTAGACTTAGTTCACACTTGCTGGAGGACCCAATACAAATGCCTTGGGAGAGCATGGCATCCCCAGCAAACTGGATTTACACGGAAGCACCATTTGTGTAAACAGCCTTCCACGACATAATGCCCCTCAGATGTTTTGGACTACAATTCCCAGAATTCCTGACCACTGGCCTCGTTGGCTGGAGTTTGATGGAAAATAAAGTCCAAAACATCTGGATGTAAGAAGGACCACATGCAGGGAGGGATTAGTGGGGAAGGCTGATGTAAAGCAGTACAATAAAAACGCCATCAGTTTACAAACCTAACAAATTTATCTTTCTGAAGCTGCATCCTACATGTCCCCCAAGAGCTCATATTGAAGTTGTTAATAAGTGATATGCCAGACAAGATTAAATGAGATTAGTCAATGAGCTTTGCTGGGCATAATAATACTAGCATCATGTACATTGATGGTGCTATATAAATAAATAAATAATAATAACAATAATAATAGCAAGCCCTCCCTACCTCTAATCCCTCCTTGCATGAGGTCCTTCTTACATCCAACCCTATACCCCTTGACTACCTACCCACACCTCATCTTTTTTGACAATATTTTGATGACATTGAGGATAGCTCTTTTAGCTTGTGGTGCAAATGCTCTGCTTCCATATTGTGCACACACTACCACTTCTAACATCCAACTTAGATCTGTTCATGTTTGCACTATAAAACCATGGAGCACATTCAAGATGGCAACAGCTATAAAATAAATGGCTGCCTCCGCCCTGGACCTGTGTGCACAGCAGCTTGTGTAAGCTGTAGAAATCAAAATACTTATGGTACAAATCTCTTATTAGACTTCTCATCAAGGAACAAAAATTAGAGACAGATTTGGTGGGGCGGGCGAGTGAGAGAGACATTTGAGACTATGACGAGCTTCATCCCACCAGCCAAATATTGTGCTGCTGCAGCGAAATCCACACAAAAGACTCAAATGACACCAGGGTTATAGTCTACTTTTGCTGCGAAGGGCTCTGATTTCGGCGATATGTCCTGCTGTGATTGTGGGTCTTTTCCCCTTTATAGTGGATTATAAAGGTATGGGGATTGTCTAGTTCTTCCTAGCATGCAAAAGCACATAACTGAAATTTCAAGTGTATTTTTTATCCATTTTCAATGTGCTGTACTGTGGGTATGTTCTCAAGGGTTGGTATTGCTGACATAAGAGAGGGGTGTGACGTTCTTCAAGGCTGAGCCTTTCTCAGCAGTATGAGAAATGCACTTTGCAGTCACTCAGAAACATTACAATGGCGGTGTGTGTGTGTGTGAGAGAGAGAGAGAGAGAGAGAGAGAGAACGTAGGATCGCATTTCCATGCCTCTGAACATCCGAAACTGTGCATCTTCAATGAGATTTACTTTACTCAAAAGTAAATCCCATTGATTTCAACTGCTGCCCCTTGATCTGTGCTTGGAGGGGAGAGAAACGGTGAAGGCTGGTGATGGAAAGATTTCCCCTTTTTCAACACCTGGGAGCTTTTCCTAAGCAGGAGGGAGAGAGGGAGCCTCCAGGCAGGGATAGGGGATTTACTTTACTCAAAAGTAAATCCCAATGATTTCAACTGCTAAAGTGACCTGCTGCCCCTTGGTCTGTGCTTGGAGGGGAGAGAAACGGAGGGAGGGGGGGCTGGAAAGATTTCCCCTCTTTCTGCGCCCTTTTCCTAAGCACAGACCAAGGGGCAGCATGTAACAGTTGAAATCAATGGGATTTGCAGCAGCAACCCTCACCCACATATTTACAAATCAAGTAGACTGGACTGCGAGGGAAGAAAGGAAGGTGAGGGGGGAGAGACTCTTTAGATCTGTGTGTGTTTTTAACTGCAAAGGAACATTTTGCTCCCTAGGTCCGGAACAGCGCTCTTCAAAGGCTGGTCAGTTTCACCCAAAATGTCTGGTCAGTTTCAAGCGGAGTCCTTTGGCTGCTTCTGAATCAGTGTGGGTGGGTGGGTGGGTGTTGGTCCTTTTCCATCCTACTTTGTGTTGCTCTTGTTCTTATTTGAACGAGAGTTGGTGGGGGAAGGACACAGATCTTCCATTCCTTTGAGCATCTGAAGCTGAGTGGGGGATGGCAGGGGACAGGGAGGCGTTCTCCATTGGGGGGGGGGAATTCTGCATCTCCCCACCTTTTTCTATTCTTTTCTTTTTTTTAACAATGGGGGGTCCAGTTTTTATTGGGAGCCCCCACATGGGAAAGGATGGCTTAATCCTATCAGTAACTGTGATTTGCCTCACAATTTCTCTGCCATTGGCGGTCCTGGCGCTGCATTTGAAGTCTCTTCCTCCGTACACTGGGAGTTGAGTTGGCCACTTCCTACCTCGCTTTGCTCCCTGACCCCAGCCACCCACCCTGGTTATTTTTTTGCTTTTTAAAGTTGCAAAAATTAAGACTGCAATCCAAGGGGCTCTAATGCATTCCATTGAACTCAATGGGATTTATTTACTGAGTAAGCATGCAAAAGAGTTGACTGCAGTCTTACGTAACATTCTACTTTGGTGTTCAGTAAAAAGAGAAGCAAATCCCAATCCCTGTTGTCCAGAAGATCTGGGGGGTGGGGATAACAACATGTGTGAGTGAACCTCAATGGATCTCCCCAACGCACTACAGCAGAGGTGTAAGCTTACAAGTTTTCATATGCAATATAAGCACTATGTAAACACTATATAAGCGAAATGAGATAATTCGAGGGTAAACCAGAACAAAAGTGTACATGGGATGAGGCTTGACAACTAATGTCAAGAATGCTGCACAGCCCTCTGAGTTTGAGAACCTACCAAAATTTGGTGGACACACAACGAATTTTCATACACTCTTCATGTATTGACCCACATAAGCTGACTGACCATGTCTCCCAGAGCTATGCATTTGGCCTCAGTGAGAATGGGCCCTAGCTGTGTAGGGCTCCACAACACACAGGGGAATCCTGATTGGCAAGCTGAGGGGGCATGGAGTCAGTATGCAGAGGGCACATGGCCCCCTAAATGAAACCCTTAATTCAACCGAAAGTGATGCGCTGTAATTACAGGAGGGTTGCTAATGATCATCACCACCACTGCCGCCGCTTTTAGGCACAATGTATCACAAACTGTGATTTTCAAGGAACATGTAACTGACTTTTTGGATCCCTGTACCATCATGATAACGAATCAGTGGAGGAAACTGCAGTTATTTTGTCCCAACAAAATGCTGTTTTTGCCAAGTCAAGTGATCCACAGGCGTGAAAGGACTCTCCTCTGTGTAGAATCTTCCTGGTTCTCCTAAGCTACCATGTGTGAGCAACAAAGGCATCCATTTGTAAGACTGCTGCTCCATGCCACAATCTCACCTTATGACAACTCATTTTATGTACCAGTACTCCTGCCTCCCCTCCCCTAGCCTTGTATTCACTTGCACATGCCTTGCCCTTCCGTGACCATTCCCCACCCACCCCCATGCATCTCCTCACCTAGCACAACTTCAACACCCCTGTGAATCCTAACATTCCCTCCAGTTGTGCACAACTGAAATTATAAGAACTGAAATTATAACAAGTAGTTCACAAAATAGGGCTTTTACAAACCACCAGTCAGCAAATTTACAATTAGTTGGGGAAAACATTTCACTCTGCTGGATTTCTGTGACTTTCAAAAAGCATATGGAACAGGTCTTACTTACAGTGTTGACTTATGTGTAAATAATAGAGGGCTGCAGACTTCTGGAAGCCAGGGTTCTCTGAAAATGCCAAGGTCCTCAGAGCCTCTAGGGAGTCCTTGCCAAGTGGCGACATTTCAAAACCTGAAGAAAGATGTGATGATAACAGAATCTGAATTGTGTCTGAAGAAGTTAAATACTCGAAGAGTCCAAATGCACAGAATTTAAAGCAGCAGGTATATCAAAACAAACTTTGACATAAAAAACAATTCTCTTACTTTGATATGCACTTCGTTCAGCTCCATACAATATGGATATTTCAAACTACTGAAAAAATAATCACCTTGCCAATTTTTTTTTAATTGTAAAAAAACTGCTTTAGCATCCTTTTGTTCCCTTTGTTAGCTTTCCCCCCAGGGCTATTTTCCTTCTTGTTCCTTTACCCTTGGCCTAATTTCCCTTCACTGCTGTTTACTCTGATTGCTTGTGGTCACCCACATGATTTTGTTTGCAGGCACCCATAACATTATCACATCAGAAGTGGGCATGACATCATCAACAAAACCACATGGGTTGCCAAGGCTAATAGGATTAAACGAATAACAAACTCAGCCATTGAGTTATGATGGCTATGTAGCCAAAACAGAGCTACTGAGAAGAGGGAGATATCAGCATGCTTGGTGGAAAGGGGGCGGGGGGATCCCACATTTTTAAAAGTAGAAAAAGAATGCCACAGAATGCTGAGCAAAACAGAAAACCTTGGGAGACGGGTAATGGAATGGAGCATATGGAAAGAATGCATTGTGCAGTATTTCCCAATCTAGTGCCCTCCACGTTTTTTGGACTTCCACTCCCATCAGCCCCAGCTAGCATAGCCAATAGTCAGGAATGCTGGGAATTGCAGTCACTGGTGGCTCTGGTGTCATCAGTGGGCAGTAAATCAGCTCCAGGCTTCAGTTATAACTCTAAAAGGGCTATCCAAAGTGTTGGAAAGTCTGATGGGACTGACAGCTTTATATAGGGAAAGCATTTAGTATTGGAAGCAAAAAATGCAGGCTAGAGCCAGTTTAAAATAAGTTCAAATCAACTAACTTTATTACTGCTTTTATACACTTCACCAGAGAAGTCTACTTTTATACACTTCACCAAAGAAGGCTATCTAACACTAAAACTACAAGCACCCCATAAAGGTGGCTGTGTAGGCCTAAGTGAGCGAAGGCATGAGATACTGCTACTTCCTTCCTTTCTTGAGAGACCATGTGATGCTTGCTTGTTGCAGAGGAGGAGAAGGAAGAGGAAAGAGAGGGAGCAGGAAATAGAAATTGATCAAGCTACAGGATATTCTCTATCGTCCCTAGTGTCTGAAGGCATGCAGATTTGTTCTTATTTTCCAACACTTACCCCCTCTGGAATGGAGACAGATAAGTTCTCCCTGCCATACTTAGCCATCTTCACTGTCATGGCCATTTTGTTGTGCCTATTTCGTCCCAGCCAGGCTTTGCAGATAGAATCTCTATTCCCTATTGGCTCCTACTCTCCCCTTCTCCCTCTCTCACATGCACACATACCAGCTAACTCTTGGGTTGAGAGAAAAGGCCCAGCATCTGCACAGTGGAGCTGGCTGTGTGACGGGTTTCACTACAAGGAGAAATGCTGGAGTTTAAGTCCAAACAAATGAAGCTGGCTGTATGAGGGTTTCACCATGAAGAAGGACAGAGCAGCCAGAAGTGCACAATATAAAATCAGATAAATTACAGCCCAGGGAAAGCCTGTGTGAAGAGGTACGTTTTTAGGAGGTGTTTAAAAGCTATTACATTTTCCGCCTCCTGAATCGCATGAGGGAGGGTTTTTCCAGAGGGTGGGTGCTGCTACAGAGAAGGTCCGCTGCCGAGGTTCTTCGTGGTGACATTCCATCCCTTTCAGAATGGCCAGCACGGCCTCCTCTGAAGATCGTAACTGTCGTCTGGGTGTATATAAGGGAGGGGGGTCTGGTAGGTATGTTGGCCCCAAGTCGTTTAGGGTTGTTTTGCGGTGGGGAAACATTTCGTCAGGTTAGTTACATGCATTGTAGTCATACTTGTATAGACAATCAGGGTGATTGTAGTGTTTCTCAAGCAAAGCCCTAACCTTACAAGGTGCATAGATCTGTTTATCAGTGCATTTCTAAAATGAAAAATTTGGAGTCTCCAGCATGTTTGAATGTGACATGAACTGCCACCCTGTCCCCCCCCCCTCCCAAATACGGACTGCATTTTCCCTAACCTCGGACTTATGGAGAAAAAGTACTCTGCACATGGGTCAGGCCTGTTACATCATATTTCTAAAAATGAACTGTGGCATTGAATATAGTTCTGGTGCATGGTCTTAACTAGAGCTAGTCCTGATTTCAAAAAGTTGAAATGGAGTCGCGGGTGTTTTTTAAGGAATTGCGTGCAAGCAGGAGCAAGCAATCCTGACGCCATAACAAGCATTGATGTATTTGTTTCTTGGAGCAACAGGTTGTGTCATGGCTTAATTTCTAAGTGAGAAATACCAGTGTCAGTGCTGGAAGTGCTTCCTTCTAATGTGGAATCTGTTTCCATACACATGGGCTTATGGTGAACAGGTGGGGATTCTCAGTAGAGAGACCATAGCACCCTGCACACGTCTAAAGGCATTTATCTTTTTTAATACTGTCATCGCAGTTCTGGAAATCACTAGCTTTCATTGAGATATTCTCAAACTGAATGAATGTCAAACTACCTGCTAGCCAATGGCCTAGTCTTTGAAAATAATAATGCTTTCCCATGAAAACATCAAATGTACCACACACTCACATTTCAACAAATTTCTAAAGTGTAGTAAGCAGCTGTACAATTAAAGAAGGATCATCAAGCAATACCCACATAATAAATTAATAGGTCTCAGGTAATTAATTAGCATCTAATATTTTTGTTGAAATTTTTAGTACCTTTCAAGGAAAATTTAGTTGGCCATATGGATGTCCATCTAGTTAAGATGCAAAGCATGCCAGAGAGATATAACAGCTAGGCTAATCAGGTCTTAATTCGGGAAGGATATTAAAAGACAGCTGTAATCAAAATTAGACTGTGCCGACCAGGCAGAAACAGCTACTTGCATCTTCCTACTAGATAAAGACATCTACAGTTCAGTCACTTTGCAGACAGAGCATTTGGAATTGTATATAATCTGATTGTACTCTTTTCTTGATCAGCTTTGAACTCTTTATTGTCTGGTTTTATATTCCCTGTTCTGACTAGAATGCTGGAATAGATGGACCTTTAATCTCATCTAGGCTTGCCAACTAATTAATTACTTTTTAAAAAATGTTTACCTGGACTGAGCCTGCTAGCAGGTACAGTACCAGAGCCCATAGAAAACACTCCAGGTATTTCCAGACAGAAGGCTCCTTGTGCTGCCAATCAAAGTACATTGCACAGCTCTTCCATCTTTTCTTACTGAATATTTTTTGCATGGAAAGAAAAATATGGGGAAAGTATTGGGAATCACACGAGAATTGCAAGCGGAAGACACTGATGTCTGGACAACATTATGTGAATGAGGCATGGTGATTGCATGACAAAAGCCTCATGTGGAAGCACCCTTGCTTCTTCAAAAGTGTCCAACTGTTTCATATTCCTCTAAATTCCATGCCACCAAGCAAAAGCATACACATGATTTCAAGTTACCTCAGACAATAACTGTGTCAGAAGCAGAAAGCAAAAACTTAAAGTGTATGTAGAGTAGATTGAATGATTTAACATCCCACCCTTCCTCACAAAGAGCCTCTGACAGCTACCTGTATAAAACACAGGACACCACATAAACATTAAAATCATGACTCTAAAATCACAACTATATATAAAAATTACAAAATAAAAATCAGCACAACTAGTAAAAAAACAGAGTACTTGTGTATACTCCCAAAGCCTACACAAATAAGTATGTCTTTAACTGGTGCCTAAATGACAACAACATAGGGAACAGCAAAAACTCTACCGAAAGGTTTCCTCAACTGGAGTGACACCACCAAGAAGATTCTGCTCAAACAAAGCATGTCCAGCCAAAGGACAGGTCATGCCAAATGCATCACAGACATATATGTGGCATATTATGAAGGAATTAAGCAATTAGAAGGCATTTTAGAAAACATTTACACATTTTACAGATTCAGAACAGAGGCCAAGACTAGTCCCAAAGACAACTAACAGATGCAAGCACAGATCTGTAGAGCAGATTACAGGGAAATGATCTAAGCCACATACTGCACATTAAGTTCAAAATATTATACGGTCAAGGAATGAAGTATCTGAAGCACTCTCTCTCATATACATGAACATTAAGTCAGAGAACATTGTGACTTGGCAGCTCCTCTGTTGCTAGCTGCATTCTCTTTGCCACACCTATCCTAAGTTGGAGAGGAAAGCAGTCAGGAGGTGGGAAGGTCAAGAATACAACCAGCCAACCAGTCCAAAAAAATATATGGGTAATTGCAGATCCTAGCCTGATCACACAAGAAAGTTCTTATTTTACCAAAGGTCTAACCATGTAACAATGCAAATCCTGTTACTTTGTTCAAAATATTTATCTTTTGCCTTCCCACTAAAAAGCAGACAAGGCAGCTAATGAACTATTTTTGTTTCTCACTTACTGGGTTTTCCCCCCATTCACATACCCTTTGAACTGAAACTTGCCAAGCTGCTACTGCTACTTCTACTATTATAATTCCACATTTATTATGTACCATCTTGGTGCTGTACTGAACACTGAAGTGCTTTGGTTCCTGTCTGGAAGACTTGCAGGCCACATGAGATGGACAAGACAAGGGACTAATAATGCAGGATTGAAGGTGGCAAAGCTGCCATGTGGCAGCTTTAGTTCAGATAAAGGGAAACTATTGAGATGAAAGCAAACCTTTGGTAGAACTGGGATTTAAAAGGGTGGAAGAGAGTAGTTTAACCAATCAATCTGGAATTGGGACCCATTGTTTTCTTAGAGCTCGTAATTTGGTGCAGGGAAAAATGTAGGTTTCTCCTTTCTTTCATGATTACTCCAAAGCAAAATATGTAATTAGACAATGCCTATATGATATTGAACAACAGAACACTCTGGCCACTATAAGAAAATTTTGTCCATGGTATGACTACTTTCCATCTCGCCTTTTTGACAAATTGGCATCTTATTTGCAAAACTTAACTGTTTTAAAATACAGACGAGCTTTTACTTATGCAAGACTGAATATACTGCCATCAGCTGTACTTGAGGGCCGATTTAAAAGAATCCCATTGGAAAACCCTATCTGCCCATGTGGAGATGGCAGTATCGAAACAGTAGCTCATGTATTATTATTTTGTACTTTTTATAGAGACTTGAGGAAAGAGGTGATCACTCCACTACTGTTATCTATTCCAGGGCGGTCAGTTATTGCTTCTGTGTCTTTCCTTCTTGCAGACCAAAATAAGCAGGTGACAGCAAAAACTGCAAGATTTTAGCAGGTGCTATCAAAATAAGATCTACCATCTTATCAGAGTCTTAATTTCAGACAGCGCCTTTGACTGAACAGAAGTTTATTTGTTTTATTTACTTATTCCTATTTTATGTGTAAAGACTTGTATTAATTCTGGAATTTGTATTTAATGTAATTTTTTAGAATGCAACTTGGGTAATTTTGGTCAAATACAATCTTGCTTTTATTCTTTTGTACATCTCATTTCAAATGCTAAGGCCTGTGGCTGATGCAAATAAAGGAATTCATAGTCATTTCATGATTACTCGCAAAAACAGTAGAGGCAGCACCGGGCCTTTTACTGTCTATGATAACTGAATGGCACAATCTTAAGCAAAGCTATAAAGCTCAAGTAAACATCTTCCCACCTTGGCTGTCCCAACTGCAAAAGCAGAAACCTCTCACCTCTTTCCATGTGCTGCAGAAACTCCTGGGCAATCTCCTCCTCCTGGGGTTGAACGACAGGCTTGTATAGCTGCCTTGCTTCAAAGCTTTTTCGTTTTAGACAGGGGCAGATTTGGATCTGAGCCAAACACTCCCTAATGTCATGTACCAGACCCAAGGAGCATGTTTTCATGGAGAGAAGGAAGTCACAAAGCAACTGAGCACACTTTGCACACAGCTGACCCATTCTTAATTTTCTCCTCAAACAAAAATCACAGAGAAAAAGAGGAAGAGCGAGCGTTTATATTCCCACTTTTTGCTGACTTATTCCGGTGTTCTTCGTCTAGGCAGCACCAGACATAATTATCTAGACCAGCTGCAAAAATGTCAAAGTTGCTTCCTGTGTTCAAACTTCATGGTAGAGCAAAATATAACTGTATGTCTAACTTGTGAAGTGTAAGAAACACTTTAAAAACTTTGAGTCATGCCCAAACACAATCAGCCTTCCTCTGTTTTAGATGGGAGAAAAATTAGGTGATCAAATAAAAACTGTAAATTCAGAGTATACTTTGTGCTGTACAGACAAATCAAGTTCTGAAAGCTAAAACTAAGCCCAGCAGTTTTGGGAGACTGGCAACAGCTTCTGCGATAACAAAGGAAAGCTATGCATATATAGACTGACCTCACACACGTGAGGACAACACACCTGCTGGTCTCCACCTCTACAACTGATCCGCCAATCAGAGAAAACAACAAAAAGCTAAACAAACAGGTAATTCCAGTTTCTTCCAGACAGAAACAATAGTACCAACTGGATTGGCAGGTAGCTTGCAATAAATATAAATTAATCATATCTGTAAAAACAGAAAATACATAATGAAACCACAGTATTAAAATTTGGTTTGCATTCCTCCTTCAGACTACAATACATGTGCATGAATGAACTAAGGGAAGATGTATACCAAACGTTATTTAGGTCCTGATTCTAAATAAATGTATTTGGTGAGCCTGCTCCTTGAATATACAGTGCAGTGAAACACATTGGTAATAATTTTGGTAGTGAAAGTGTGGTTGGACGTAATGGACCTTCTTTATTCTATCCCTCATTATTAAGGTCCTATCTAGTTTGTGCCACACAAGCACAATAGGTATAATATATTGGGCTTATGAAATGTAAACATAATATATGGACACTCTTTTTACTACCCTGGAGAGTTAAAACTAGCAAGCAGATATCCCAGAATATATGTGGCTCAAAATCGAAGATTTAAAAACATATTGTTTACATGCAACCTTATTGGCTGAATTCTGTGCGAGGGTACACACATCACAATAATCACGCTTGTAAATCCTGCCCAATTACTCCCGCTGCAAGTACATATGGCTAAACAAACCATGGACCTTTGATCTGCTTAGTGTGACATGCAAACACAAACCTCTGGCTTCTCTCTCTGAAACTATCAAAATAACCCAACAACATACTGTGGGTTATTTGCAGCAGGACTGAACAGCCTGAAGTGCACACAAGGACGCCGCTCATATCCAAAGATCCGGAGGTCAATGGGATTTACTTCTGAGTAGACATGAATGGGATTGTGCTGTTAAGAATATTTTTGAAAAGTCCTGCTGGATGAGACCAAGGGGCCATCTAGTTTAGCTTTTGGCTTTCAATGGTGGTCAACCAGATGCTTCTGGGAAGTTCCCAAGTACCACACTAAGGTCCCAACACACTGCAACTCCACCCTCTCCCTTGGTAACCAGTATTCAGACACATGCTGCCTGTCTCTCAATATAGATGTTCTATTTTGCTATCACAGCTAATCCTACACTAATGCACCCTGTCATCCATGAATTTATCTAATCTTCATTTAAAACCATCTACATTATACATTTATTTATTTATTGCACTTATATACTGCTCCCATAGCCAGGGCTCTCTGGGCAGTTTACAGAAATTCTAAAATTGAGATAAAAACAAGTATACAAAATTTAAAATTCTAAAACACAGAACATACACACATAAAACATTAAAAAACTAAACATGTGGGTGATTAAGATGTGCCGCCATATGCCTGGGCAAAGAGGCATATGGCGCCAGAAAGATAGCAGCGTTGGTGCCAGGCGAGCCTCATCAGGGAGATCATTCCATAGCCTGGGGGCCACCACCGAAAAGGCCCTATCCCTCGTTGCCACACTCCAAGCCTCTCTCGGAGTAGGCACCCGGAGGAGGACCTTAGATGTTGAACGTAGTGACCGGGTATATTCACGTCGGGAGAGGCGTTCCGTCGGGTATTGTGGACCCAAGCCGTGTAAGGCTTTATAGGTCAAAACCAGCACCTTGAATTGGGCTCGGAAACATACAGGCAGCCAGTGCAAGCGGACCAGAGCAGGTGTTATATGGTTGAACCTTCTTGTTCCCGAAATCAATCTGGCTGCTGCATTTTGCACGAGCTGCAGCTTCTGAACCGTCTTCAAAGGCAGCCCGGAGTAGAGCGCATTGCAGTAATCTAACTTGGAGGTTACCAGAGCATGGACAACTGAAGCCAGGTTATCCCTGTCTAGATAGGAGTGTAGCTGGGCCACCAACCGGAGTTTGTAGAAGGCACTTCGTGCAACTGAGGTCACCTGAGCCTCATACATGTGGTTTAAAACTTGTACTACTGCTCTTGTCTTGTGACATGAGGTGATAGCAGCATGGACTGCTCTTAACTGTTCACTTCTGATTCTGAGTGAACAGTGCCACCTATTGATACGTTCCATCCATAGAGGCACTCAGTATATGGGTTTTCTTTTCTAAAGCTACTTTGCCCATTCAGTTTTACACAAGTCCATGTTAACACAGCTGCGGTGTGTGACTTGCAGATGTGTAATAACTGAAGCTGCTTCAAGTTGCTTGAAAAGTCTTGCTTTTCATGTACTTATCTGTAATTTGTAATCTAACCCCTGCTGTTATATTACAAATTAGTTTGAAAAGTATTTCCTTAATTCTAGCTACTTCAGATTAACACCATGCTGTTACATGGCTAAAATATTTATTTTGACTAAGCATATTGTTAGATAACACACTGCAATGCACACATTCACATGCACCTAGGCACACCTTCCACCAAAGATTAACTGAAAAACTCCACTCTTTACTGGGATAACAGTTCATGCTATAACAGCATTGTGATGCATACAAATATGTGCTTTACAGCATGCTAGCTAATCACAAGTTTCACAAGAATATGGTGTTAGACCAACAATTAAATCCCCATGACAGATGCAGTAAAGTGACTAAGACAGAGTTCACATATAACACCAAGCCATGATGAGTTACTAACCACTATGCATTGTATATTAAGTGAACAATCTGCATTTTGCAGAGTGTAGTTTCTCAAAGTAGGGTGTTTGGATGGATTAACCCATTATGGGTCACAGACACATCCCAGACGATGCACAAACTCATCATGGGTTCTGCCAGAAAATAAACCCTTATGGCTTGTCATGTTGTGTGAACTCAGCTTAAAACTGCAATCCTATGCCCATTTACTCGGGATTAAGCTCATTGATCTCAATGGTAGTTACTTCTGAGTAGGCATTGTCAGTTTGAGTACTATAGCAAGATAATGCTAACTTGGATTAGGGAGACAATGGCTGAGTTCGGAGGATACACTAATCAATTGGGAGTGTGTGTGTAATAGGAATAGAATGGGAAACAACCGTTGATTAGCGTGTTGTCTGAACTGAGCCAATATGTGGGTTTACACTTCTGCTGAGCTAGCTCTCAGGCAAGTGAAATTACTTTCTTCCTGCCTATAAAATGGTAACAGTAATAATTTACCCGATGGACTTGTGAGGATAAAGGAGTTAACAATGGTGAAGAATGTTTCTTATTAAAAAGTGGTAAAATACTTTTTGATGATAAAAGCACTGTGGTGATTAAGGCATTCTATCTCAAAGTTGAAAATCTCAGACTTGAAAATAGACATGTGCATGGTTAAAGGCTATGCAGGGATGTTCCTCTAAATTGGAATAGAGGAGTAATTCTTTTTTGGTTCAAGCTCCTGATACATCACAAAATAGTAACATACATACTTTTAGGAAGTCAGGCAAGGAAAAAAGATTTTGGCTGAGTTTGGAAGACCCGCCAATCAACTGGAGTGTGTGTGTAATAGGAACAGATTGGGAAACAATAGTTGATTAACGTGTCATCCGAACTCACCCATAGACAAGTAATTTGTGTGGAGATACTCCCGAAGCTGCTATATGATAAGTTGTCAACTTTATTCTTCATTTTGGAATTGTGAGTGGTGGGAAAATACCAGCACACAGCTTACTATTTTACCTGCTTCTCAATTCACGTAGGGGAAAGATAGCCTGAATGTAGATGGAGGAAGACTCATGCTGAATCTGACTGAACACAGGTTTCAGAATGTAGGTTGCCTTGGTTGGGATAACTTTTGCTGGGAGAGAGACAGGAGGAGTGTGTTCTCCTACACCTCTCAGCAGCTTTCAATATTGTCAACCATGGTATCCTTCTGGAGAAACTGTCCAAACTGGGAGTTGAAGGAACTGTTTTACAGTAGTTCCATTCCTACTTGAACAGCTAGTTCCAGAAGGCGGTGCTGGAGGACTCCATTTTGTCTCCATTGTGGCCCCCATGCTTTTTAACATCCACATGACACCCAATTCTATGGGCCAGTTCACTCAAACACTGCAGTCTAAATAGTCCATTGTTGGATTATTTGATGGTTGTTTCCCCTTTAAACAAGCCATACAGCACAGGTTCAGACACATGGCAAGCTGTGCCTGGGCAGGTAATTAGGCAAATGGTACCCGGCTGCAGCTCAAATGCCACTCAAATGATCATGTGAACCAAGTCTACTTCATATTTTCATCAAATGCAGGCAATAAATAAATGTCAAAGAATATACATTTTACTTTGTCAGTTATTGCATATACAACAAAAGTATCACTCTAGTTTGTATCTCACATTCTAGGACTACCAACCTTTTAGGGTAGGTTGCAACCTTCGTATCATGTTAACAGCATTTACTGGTCGATATTTTCTTCTTCTTTTGGAAATAAGATGCAGTGGGTTGAAATCTTTTTTTAAAAATCCAATCATTCCAAGTTTCAACAAAACAAAAACTTTAAAAACACACAACAATTACTATATGTTTTAAAAGACTGAAATCTTGGATGAACCTATGCCATATCTTTTGTTTAGACTGAGTCTATATTTACTCAGAAGTCCTCCTTTAGTCAGCGGTGCTTATTCCCAGGTAAGTGCACACAGAATTTAAATATAGAATCAAATCTATACTGTGGCCCTTTCTACACCTAAGGATTATCCCAGGAAAATTGAGGGATTGTCCCTGCCTTGTGTGTCATTTGGATGCACAGGGATGATGGGGGTTGGGGGAAGGCAGGTGTAGAAACGGCCTATGTGTAGTGATTCAATTTTGGCTTAAAAGGGAAGTAAGCTCACTTGGGTGGTAAGGTAAAAGTTACTAACCCTAAAAGGTTATGAGGTTCTGCTAAGTTCCTCCAACGAATACAACACACAATACAAACCTAACAAAAAATAAAGAGAAGCATTTCCCAGCCTAGCCTACTTCATAGGGCTGTTGTGATATTAAATGGGAGGGGGGCAACGTTGGAGAAACGCTATGCGCTCCACAAAGGCCGAAAAACACAATAAACCTGCCTAAATGAATAGCATGAAAAGAACCTGATAATATCAGCGCTCTGTGCTATGTTAATTTTTAAAAAACAAAACCTGAGGTAACCCGACAGCTATAGCAAAACGCTAAACTCCGCTGGTTTTTCTATCCTTTCCAACTATTTGCCACGACTACCATACAAAACAAGGACCAACACGACTGGGCATGCGCGCCTCAGGAGGCAGGATCACATGATCCCGAAGAATGCCTGCCAGGGCCGCTTGCGTCGGCCCTCACTGGCCTAATCGCCATCTTTCCTACGGGCAGTAGCCGAAGCCGAGGTAATACGAGGATGTTTGCTGACTTTCTATTCCTTCCCGCCGCCCGCCCGGAGTGGAAGTGACGTGTCTGTGCTAGCCTAACGTCGCAGAAACGGTTTTCTCTATGGTTTTCCCCTCCCCCCCCCGGCCTCATTTCTTTTCCTTCACCGAGACGGGAAATGGCCGCCGAGCGGTGAGAGCCGAACGGGAGGTGTCGCCCAGAGAGGGTGAGCTCTAGACAGGCAAGGATTCGAAAGGCCGCATGAGGGTCGAGGCAGCGAGGCGCTCGGGCCTTGCTCGTCAGTTGTTGTTTTTTCCCGGCGGCCGTTACCCTCGAGCCGTCCCCGCTGACCCCCCTTCCCGCGGCGCTCTGTGGCGCGGGAGCCTTTCCCGGCGCTTTCGCCCTCTCTCTCTCAATGCCGTTTTGGGGCGGGTGGGGGTGGAGACACTCCGGGTTTCTCCCCCCCCTCCTTCAGAAGCCTCCCCCTCACTAAACCTGTGGTGGGGGAGGGGCTTGTTCTGTCTGAAAGGAAAGGAAGACATAGGGCAGTATCTAATGGTACTCATACACAGAGTAGACCCATTGAAGTGAATGGGCCTAGTCTGTGTAAGACTGCCATTAGATACTGCCCATAGAGGCGGTTTCCTTTTCACGCTCGTGCATTGCGCATGCTCCCCTCTTTTGGCGGCGGCGGGGGGCGCTCGCTCTCCCCCCCCCGCCCGTTTTCTTTCCTCAGCCCCTACCCCTTTCCCACGAGGGAACAGGTAGCGCGGAACGAGGCCGGCTGGGTGTGGCCAAGGGGAGCTGCCTCGCTGTCGCTCACGAATGTCTCGAGAGCGGGTGGTGGTGTAGCGGTGGCTCGGCCGTCAGATATTTCTCTGCTGCGCGGCAGCAGCACCTGATATGATCTCCCCCCTCCCCCCTCCCCCAGCTGCAGCAACTGATCCGTCAGGAGCAGGGAGCAGTAACCGTGACGGGATGGAGGCGGGTAGCCTCCCTCAGCCTAATGCCCTCCAGATGTGTTGGACTGCAACTCCCAGCATCCCTTTGCCAGAGCATGGCTGGCCAGAGCAAGTGTGCTGGGAGTTGCAGTCCAACACATCTGGAGGGCAGTAGGGCAAGACTAGTGTGGAGGAGAGTCTTTAGTAAATTCCAGGCACATTAATTCCAGCAGTTCCAGGTTGCATTTGTAAGAGATGTTTTGACTGTACACAACAAATACATGTATCATGCAGATGCCCTTTCAGGCAGCTGGAATTGGCTATGGCTTTAGATCCCAGTTGAGTAAGGACTTTTTAAAATCTTTGTGAGCCACCTTGGGAGCCTTTTTCGCTAAAGTATGGGATAAAGATGCTATCAATGAATACATATGGAGGCAAAATTGACAGTGTGCTGCAAGACCTTTGAATTGTTCATGTGAGGAATTTAATGCAAGGTTAAGGAAGAAAAGAGTAGCTGTGGTCATCAACAGAACAGATATTGTGGAATGAATCTCCGCTCTGTAGCCACTAGCATGTCCCAAATCTACTCTGGAGGGTTGGGGAACTTCCTTGGAGCAGATGGGTGGGGTGGGGGAGAGGAAGAAGTCCCATTGTGTGAGCAAAAGTCCTCTTATTCATTAGATGGAACGTTATATGAACTTGATGTAAATAGTACTTTCTCACAAGAGGACTCTGTTAGACAGACCACTGTTCCCAACTTTCTGATAGCAAAGCTTAACAAGAGCCATGGCTGGAACAGACCAACAGCTTATCTAGTCCAGCATGTCCAATTAAATGCCTGTGGGAAGCCCATGAGCAGGACATGTACAATGGTACCCTCCTGCTTGTGGTCCTCAGGTATATAGAAACATATTGCCTCAGATACCAGAGATAATATATAGCCATCATCACTTGATAGTCATATCCTCCATAAAATATTTTATGCCAGTTTTTTATAAGATTTTAAAGAAGACTTTTACTTCTTTAAAAGAGCTTACTTTTAGGGTTTAAAAAGGAGAATTGCTTGCTCCTAGAGGCTCTATTACTGTTTTGAGCTGCCTCCTGTTTTGGGAAGAGGTACATCAACAGCAATGATTCACACAGAGATAGGACAGGCATCCTACTCTTGAAATTCCATACTCCTTTTCGGAATAACTGAATGATCCAGTCACATTTACTAGAACTAGGCAAAAGTGGTAGAATTACCCACCTCCAGTAGAGACCGATCAGAAGAAAGGTAAGCCAGATCAGTAAATCTGCAAGATGCTGAAGGCACCCTCTTTAACAATTTCTAGACTGCTTATCATAAATGTCTTAAGTGGTAATTTCATAGCAAAGTGGGGTTCCTCAGCACACCATTTCAGAATTACTGCATTAAATCTTTCCTCCACTGCACATTAGGCTAGGCCCCATGGAGCTATTGCTGTAGGATTTAATAAGAAACAGCATTGTTATCTGTGCATTATGAGATCAGTCAAAACTGTTTTGGAAGGTAGTCTGATGTAATTTTCCATTAAAAGTGATTGAAGTGTAAATCACTTTAAAAGTGACAGGTTTAATTTGTTGATACTGCTAAGTGGTGCAGACAGGCATGCAGAATACCGCTCTCAGATTATGGATATGTCAGACTTGCTAAAGTCTGAGCACTTTTCAGAGCGCTGTAAGATTTGGGTTACCTATTGCTAAACAGGATAAAGTGTGAGGTGTTTTTTTTTAAGAATGCTGTTTTTATTTTGCTGAATACATTGGTCAGCCTTCCCCAACCTGGCATTCTCCAGCTTTTTTGTACAACAGTTCCTATCATACCCTACAGGCTAGGGAAATGGCAATTGTAGTACACAATATGTGGAGGGTGCCACATTGAGGAAAGATTGTCTAGCTTTATATTAGAAGTTGTTCTATATAGATATTAAAAAACTTAAAATTTAGACTACCGTTTTAGAACGGAGGCAGGTATTGAAGTATATACAACCATTAATGTTTAACACTTATTTAGTGAGAGCTGGCATGTGCAAAAACAGGTTTCTGCAGGTCTCCCTTACTGGATTGGGAGTAGCATGTGCAAAAGTGTACCTCATGTGAGGATTCTATGCTGGATATCCATATGCAGCAATTTGGGTTGCATGCAGAGGGCAGTATTCAACTGTGTAGCACAATTAGGTTCTGAACTATGTGCAAGAGGAGAATCCAACTAAAGTTGTGGTTGGACAGCTGGTAAGCACTTTCATAATGGAAAGATTCGCCAGAGCTGTGCTAGAGCTATTTGAGTTTGTGGAATGACACCATTGGATACTGCCCAGAGTTCCTGATAGTGGATTGGGAGCAGTGCATGCAGAGGCGAAAATGATTAACACTTTCATTTTGTTTGTGGTGGTGGGCTTAGATTCAGATATATACGTGATGTGAGAGACATACAAGAAGTCCCTGTTTTATCCTAGTGAGATAGGACTTACATATATTCTTCATGTACAGTTGTGAAAAGGTAATACAAGTAAAGGTGTATTTCTGAACAATTACTAAACAATCTACATAATAAATCTACCAGACTGTGATACAGTGTTGCACTGTATTACTCTCTAGTTATAAATCTGCTTCTGGTGTTCACTCTTTAAAACTCAAAGTTATTTTAAAAATGTATACTTCCTAGGAGAGGGTACTATGTATAGTCATATTAATTTTCTTTTCTTTTTTTGAAACAGGGATTGATTTGAGTGCATACTAAGAATTGTAAATTCATTTCTTATTGGCTTGCAAGATTGGAAGGTAAGATAAATAATTGGCTATTTTGAGTTACACATTTTAAAGTTGGATCAAGGCCATTACAATTTCAAAAATATATGTGTAGTTTACTTTTTTGTGACTGAAGGCTTCAAAAATAACATATACCTGTAGTAAAAAGAAATACTGTATAGCAATTTAAATTAGAGCTGTCAACATATTAAAATATTTTATAGGGTATGAATTTAACTTTTATAAATTATATATTTGGTACTTTTAACAACTAATACTTGTTGGTGTGTCCTTAATTTGTGAACACAGAAATAAAATGTAACAATTAAGAAAGGTAATTGTGTTGTTCAATTTTGACATTGTACTTCATCATACAAGAGTGTGCCTGTCCTGGTAGTCCTCCCCGCCCCCTACACCTAGCATATGTACACAGATAACACACCAGAGCAATCAAGGAATAGGAGGTTTATGTGTGCCTGTCATATCCCAGTCCAGCTCTCTCCTCTCCTCTCCTCTTAGTCAAGTTATTTAAGTTCTAAATTTAGGATTGAGGATGAGGGCTTGATGGGGATATGAGAAGCAAATGCAGACCTCCTATTCCCTAAGGCACATGTTGCGTTACCTGTGTATGTGTGTGTGGATAAGAACATAAAATGGGGGTCTTAATGCGGATAAGAACATAAAATTCCAGCTATATGTGGGCACTTCACTCCTACATGGAGAATGATTATGTTCAACGGTACTGTGATACAGTGTTTTTTTAATGAAGGTCATGTATTAAACCAAAGTCAATACGCAGAACTAGTACAATACAAAGTTCAAATGGAGCTACCACTGTAAGATAAAATTTAATGAAATAACTAATCCATGATGCAAAGCATAAAACATGATAGTAAAACTAATAATTTAAAAATTTAATGATTTAACATATAACATAAAATTATATCCAAATAGAAGCTAAACAGTCCTCAAGCACTAAATGGAAACTACACATTTTGCTTGTTTCTACTGGTTCTATTGAAGGCTATAAACATCCACCGGTCCCATACATGGGATAAGAAATTGGTGGAAATTATAGCCCAGAACACTGAATTTTTTTGTTAACTTAATTGTTCCATTCAGACCAAACATTGGCTCTTATATAGCTTATCTGTGTCAGTCAGTTTATGGATGCATCAGGAGAGGAAGGGGGTGCTTAGCATTTCCTCCTATCTTGTAGCTGCTAGTATATAGCTGAAGCATCCATAAACCAAATCTTCACTCAAAGCAGGCTTTCAGTAAAACTGCATGCAAAGAACCTATGCATGGCAGGCTAGTGTGGTTTCCACTTAGTGCTTATGAACTGTTTAGCTTCTATTTTGGTATAATTTTATGTTAATTTTATGTTACGTGTTAAATCATTTTTTAAAATTACTAAATTTTTACTATCACTTTTTATGTTTAGCAGTATGGATTAGTTATTTCATTAAATTTTATCGTAGTTTGTATAGAGATAGCTTCATTTGAACTTTGTATTGTACTAGTTCTCTTAAACGGATTTTGTTCTGCATACAGTGTGGTTTTTTTCATTAAGAGTCATAGACCTATTCAGATAACATGCTAAGTCATGGTAGTAAAGCATTTTGAGCTAAACACTATGACTTAGCATGTTGTGTGAACCATTCCTAACCATGGTGGCTACATAACCACAGTTTAAACATGCTCACTAACCATTTGCTGCAAAATGGTTAGCAGCCTAACTATGGCTTAGCATGTCACCTGAACAGGGTCATTGAATGTTTTAAATATACCAATATATCATAGTGGCTGTAAAAGGGTTGCACCTTTTAGCCATACTTTGATTAACTTTGTAAAATGTAAATTCCAGTTTATTCAGATTGCTAAAATTCTAAACTTCCAGCTTGAACTAAAATTTGATCTCATCTGTCATTTTCTATAAAGTAAAGTTAGTATAGCTTGGTAAATCTCAGTCAAAATGTCTATTTTTGTCCTGCATTATGATACATTGTGAAATAGTAACCCACCTAAAATCTTTTCTGTGTTTAAAAGAGACAATAATACTCCATTTTGCTGAGGCCTTAGCTAGACTTAAGGTTTATCCCGGGATCGTCCTGTGGTCGTGCCTGCCTGCTTCCGGGGTATCCTGTGTGTCATTTACATGAACAAGGACGATCCCGGGATAAACCTCAGTTCTGGCTAAGGCCTGAGTCTGGCAGGTGGCTGCCAGGATTGATTTGATTTAAATCAAATTGGTTTAAATCACTATGAGAAAAATTCTATGTAATCATTTTTTTAAGTAGGAGTACATTATTACTTAATATAATCTTAATACCTATTCAGAGATGTAGGTTTCATTAGAAAGTAGGTACATAGTAAGCAATTATTCTGAATTGATTTTCATTTTAAAAAAATGGGATTGTAATTTGGTCGTTTTAGTACTAGAGCAGAATGAACTTGTTAAGTAATTCAGGAGATAAACCAGCTCCAACCGTTCAATTATTTTGTCATGGTGTGCCACAATCACCACTACCAAACAAGCTTTTAAGTTGTACTAATAAGTTTGTTTATTTTTCTGATTAATTTTCTTCTTCAACAAACAGCAACATAAAACTTACACATGTATTTTTAAATGTAAAGTTCTTTAAAAAAATAAAATTTAGGTAATTAAAACACAACAGATGCAGAAACAAAATATTCCTAAATGGGGTCTCTTTTACAGTTCACTTTCGGTTTCATTTTCTTTTCCCCTCCCCATCCCTTGCATTTATATTTAGACTTCTCCTTATTCCAATCCATCTCCCCAAAATCTCTATTGATTGACCTTCTCTATCTTTGCACTTAGAGAGAGGCAAGGCCGCAAGAGAGTGATTCTGTACGCCACCTGCAGCGCAGAATAGGACTGATCAGGTTATCTCGCATCTCCATAAACTGTTGTTAACATATTCATAGAATATAATTAGAAGTTGTATAATTAGTATTCATGATGGTAGTTTTGACCTAGGCTCTTTTTTTAGTAATTATTTTAAGAAAATTTTGAAATCAGATTTTTTTAAAAATATATAGTTGAATATCAACCCTAGTTGCTGCTCAGTAACTGAATAAAACTGTAATATGTGAGCCACATGAAACGAGCTTTAGGGTGTCTTATTTTTCTTTTCTTTTTTTCATTGAATAAAAACTACTAAAATATGCTGGTGTGGTGCCTTTTGGCTTATCTACCTTATATGCACATATGTTTCATACTAATGTTTCAGGGAAAATACTTCAGTAATATTTCACATGCTGAGCTGTTGTTACTAGTCTGTTTTGTTCTAGCTGTGTTAGTGTGAAAACAATTTAGAGGTTTGAATAGTTTTCTGATTTGTAGGCCAAAGATAGATCAGTGTGTTTGGGACTAAAGAGGAATGGAATATTTGGTGAACATGTCTAGTTCAATGCAGGCAATGGTAAATGAAGGCGTGGCAGACGGAAAACCCCCCACTTCAGAGTAAAATATATTCTGTGTAAATACTGGGAGAAAGAATATCCAGTATATTTGGTGCCTCTTATCCATGGTGTTTGCCACTGGTCTTTGGTATGTTGCGCAATATGGAATACTATTTGCTATTCTTGGGTGTTCCCTTTTGGGGAAATTGGCTACAATTGAAAATGTTGTGGGTTGTTTGGTAGCGTTTCCCTTAGTTCTTTAACTATTTAGAAAACATTGGCCTGGGTTGGACATAATTACTCAAGGTTGTTTAAACGATGGGTTGTCGGTGCTGTGTCCCTCCTGTTCAGTGCTTCTGCTTTGCATCCAGTTTAGCAGACAACCCTGGAATACCCCATTCCTAGGTTGTTCAGAGTGATATATGAACCCAGAAATCTCTGTTATTGAGGGGGAAACAACCCAGAGTTTTAACCCATGGTTTGTTGTTGGATTAAAACTCCGGGTTATTTCTTCCTCAACAATACAGAGTTCTGGGTTCTTGGGTTGCTTTTTAAACCAAATGCAAAGTGGAAGTGATGATCGCATAGGAGGCAGCATGTTCGCTCCTGTGTGGCCCCAACTAATCATGGATTGGTTGTTACTCCAGGTACTGTCTCCTGTCTTAGACTTGCATTGGTATACAGAAGTTGACTACAATTTCAAAGTCAAAGTTGTTGTGGAAGTACATTATTTAGAAAGTTTCCTTTTATTAACTTAACTTTAATTTGACCGTTAAGCATGTTTTACACACACACACATCTCCGCTTTTCCACGCTCTGCTCTTTTAGAAGTGATCTGCCAGAAATTACGGTCATGTGTTTCATTTTACTTTTTTTCTATTGGATAGGTGTAAACTACTGGGAGAAAAATGGGTCGCTCTAACACAAGATCACATTCTTCAAGATCGAAGTCCAGATCTCAGTCTAGTTCAAGGTCAAGATCCAGATCACACTCTAGAAAAAAGAGATACAGGTACATTTCTTGCATTTACTTGTTCTGTGCTCTTTCTGCTTTGATTTCTTACATTTGAAAATAAGAACTATTGAATTTCACTGGAACTTCAAAGTACTTGGTAAGAATCATAGATTTATTGACTGCATTTGCATGGTTTATGTTAACCATGATTTGTTGCTTTAGCCATCAATTGTCTTGTGGATGAGCAAACAAAACATCTTGTTTACCATATTTCTGGTTTATTTTTCTCCCACCCATTTTGTCAGCCTTCATAGTAGTTTTGTTTTCAGGATGCTCTTGCTGGACATGTTGCTTTTAGGGCAGAGAGCAACACCAGCAAGATGTGGATAAGCCACAGTTTAGGTTTTTGGCCCTCATGACAAGCCGTGATTTAAACAAGCCAGACTTCATAAGCCAACAACAAACCATGACTTGTATTTGTGGTTAGTAGCTGGTTAGCAAAGCATGGTTTATTTGTGTGGTTGGGCTCAAACACAACGGATAGCCAGATTTCAATAAACCACATCATGATGTAGTGTTGTGTGCAAACCAGGCCACTGGCTGTGTTCAGATGTGCTTAGGTGAGCTTTAGGCTCTTGCACCCCTCTATCTTCTGGTAGGGCTGCGAGGAGTTGTTTAGAAGCTTTTGCCTTGTTTATCTTTAACTATAGCTTGTCATGTCATCTGAACTGAAAAACTATGATGAGTGCTAATTATGGTTTGTTTGAAACATGCTAAATTCAAACTGTTATGAATTTGGCTTGTTTAAAGAAACCATAAGTAAAATTCATCATTTGACATTAAATCATATATATATATTTCGAAGTCAGGAGTTAGTTGGTCATCCTTTTTTGACTGCCTTCCCCATTGATTGATTCTCATGAAGCATACTTCATTGGAAAGCTCTTGACACTCAGATTCCATAAATAACAACAGTTTTCATCACAACGCAAAATCAGAAGTTTATTTATGCCCATAAAGTTTTTTAAAAAAGAATTAGGCTATCTTCTATAACAATGTACTAAAAAGTTTTATTTTTAATATAAAAAATGTCAAGTATACAAACATAATTATCAAAATGAAATATGAACACAAAAAGCCTCTTTACACCTTTATAAAGGTGTAAAGAGGTGCAAGCCAAAGTACAATGATATGCCAGTAACATATGGCCTGTAAACAAATCATGAAGGATTAAGAAAGACCTACAGTAAAAAGTGACATAGTCAAAGTTTAGTTACTGCTCAGAAAGGAAGTCTCTAGATGTTAAATAGCATTTAAAAGTCTCTGTACCCCTATAGTTGAGTTAAACCTTTTGTTAGATTTGATTTTTCAAGGAAGTGAAAGCTTCCAGCCATCTTCCATGTATGCTGGAGGAGGTAAGGGAGAGTATGCAAACCTTGAGGCTTGCCTAGTCTCAATCATGTCTTGCAAAACAATGGATTAGTGTGAGGTCTAAATGCGGCCAATAGCTTGAATGCTGGTTTGATAGCATTCAGTTGATTTTGGAAGACATGTTTCTGCCCTAGATATTAATGCTTGGAGGCTATAGTTATGCAGGGAGTATCTGCAGATCTACATTATTGTGGACAGTTTGATAGTTAGCCATTGAAATCTACTATTTAGAAGTCTGATTTGGAATATTTTATTTCTGCTGCCAAGAAATAGGGCAGCACTGGAATCTCTATAATTAGCGTTGCTGCTTTAAATCTGTATAAATCTCTATACTGTTGCTCGGTTTTATCCTGGTTGTGTTTTTATTTTGTGCTTTGTTTTATACCTTGAATTGTATTTGAAGGTTTTAATTTTTGTGAACCGCTCAGAGGGTTTGGGCTTTTGGATGGTATAGAAATGCAATAAATAAATAAATAAAAATAATGAACACTTCCGAAACCTAGGAAAATAGTGCCTGGAATCTATTGCTTCATCTTTCCCCTCCCTAGCAAACAGAAAGTTTTTCTATCTGCATATTTGTGGGGCAGGATATTTTATTCTAGTCTTGTGACCTTGATGGTGCTTTTCAGAAAGTTCTGGGGTGGACATGCCATATGCATGATCAGAACACTGCATGCGGTGCTTTGTATATTGTTTTTGGAGAATCATGATCGCTTTAACACTAACATTTCTTTTTATCTTAGTTCTAGGTCTCGGTCCAGGACATACTCACGATCTCGCAGTAGAGATCGTGTCTATAATAGAGATTACCGCAGAGATTACAGAAATAATAGAGGAATGAGACGCCCATATGGCTACAGAGGAAGAGGTAGAGGATATTATCCAGGAGGCGGAGGTAGATATCACCGTGGAGGTTATCGACCAGTCTGGAATAGAAGACACTCTCGAAGCCCTAGACGGGGCCGCTCACGTTCCAGAAGTCCAAAGAGAAGGTCGGTCTCTTCCCAGAGATCACGGAGCAGATCTCGCCGATCCTACAGATCTTCCAGGTCTCCAAGATCCTCATCATCTCGGTCTTCATCTCCATACAGCAAATCTCCTGTTTCTTCCAAAAGACATGGGTCATCAGAAAAGCAAGCAAAGAAAACTGAGGCAGCTGCTTTGCAAGGCAGCCCATTAAAAAATAAATCACAAGAGGAAGAGAAAGGTGCATTTGAACATGACCCATCTGAGCCGCTAGATGATTTCAATAAATCAGCAGCAGCTTCAGGTGATATATGGCCTGGCCTTTCAGCATATGATAATAGTCCAAGGTCTCCTCATAGTCCTTCTATTGCCTCCCCACCTAGTCAGAGTTCTTCATGCTCTGATGCCCACTTACTCAGCACAGTTCACTCAGCAAAGGACACACCTCAGCACTCACATTCCATTCAGCATAGCCCTGAGAGGTCTGGTTCTGGTTCCCTTGGAAATGGTTCCAGTCGTTATAGCCCTTCCCAGAATAGTCCACTGCATCACATTCCTTCAAGGAGAAGCCCTGCAAAAGCGATTGCATCACAGAATGCTCCACGCGAGGAGACTCGCATGCGCTCATTTTATCCAGAAGCTGGGGATCAGGAAACTGCAAAGGGTGCAAAGTTTCTGAAACGGTAAGAACTATAACTATAAAAATAAAATTACTTGACTAGGTAATGAGCAGTGAGCACATTTCTATTGTCATGTGTGTTGTTTAGTAAAGTGTGCCTGAATTGTCAGCGTTGTAAAGTATAAGGACATATATTACTTCATTTTAAAAGTGTGTGTGTGTTTGTGTTAAGAATCCCGTTCTGAGAGTGATTATTTCCATATATTTTAGAGCTTTAATCTCTAAAATTTTAATAAAAAATGTTCTATCATACTTAAACATTAAAACCTTGTTGAGCAGTACAGCTGAAAAGTACTTTTCTCTTTGTCAAGGAACTATTACTGTGAATTACCAAGTTTTTCAAAAGTTCAAGATTGTATCTTGGCTTTATGGCAGTGCTGATTGAAGATGATGGGAGTTGTAGTCCAACTATCTGAAGCCACTAGGTTGAGGAAGGCTGCTTTAGGAGAACTTAGTTTGACCTGTCAAACTTAACTGGCTGCTTGACAAAGTAGGGTGCTGTGATATTTTCTAGATGACAAGGTTCTCACATTTGTTTATAATGTGTCTGCTGAAATATAACTGAAAATAGGAATTAACTATTGTGACTTGCTTCTTCTTTTTTTTTAAGTGGATCAGTCGGTAATCTGCCTAAACTGCTGTGTACACAATTCTCTTATCTTGTCCAATTACTGAAATGTTTTCTTCTCAAATATACTTAATTCTTTAAATAAAGACTGAAGAGTATGTTCACTAAGTGATGTATAATAGCAAGTAATGTGCAAATATAATAGAACATTGAAAATGAAATAGAATAGAAATCATGTACTTTTAACATCTAAAGGATAGAAAATCAGAATTTGGCCACTGGGTTACAATTTAGCGAATCCAGATTTTGAGCATGTTCCATCATAGCAATTTACCTAAGCAGTGTAAAGCTTTTTTTGTAAGCTAATGTTTAACATCATCTGCTCTTCTGAGAAAAAACGGGATACAGATTCAGATATTGCATTTCTGTTGCCTTAAATATCAAACTTAAAAATAGCTTGTAAAAAAGCATTTTATTTTTCCTATAAGATAAAAATTGGCATAAAAGTACTCAAATTTGTGTGAGAAATTGTTTAAAAGTTAAAAGAATTACTGTTTCTCTTAACATTTGAAATATTTTTATAAGCATGGTTAACATATAAAATTGCTATAATCACATACATGTATTTGTTTTGGTATTGAATTTTGTGGAGTTGCAGTGCTACAACATAAATACTATTGAACTGGAATGAAAGCAACTGGGGGTTATTCTCCTCTTTGCTATCCACAGGTACACAGATGAAGAGTCTAGAGTATACCTGCTTGATAGAAGTAATACTAGGGAGAAAGATGCTCAGAAAGAGAGAGGGTCAGAGAAGGGAAGGACAGAGGGAGAAAGAGAGTGGGATGATCAGGAAGCTTTGGAATATTATATGGATAAAGAGACTGGAAAACAAAAATTTAATGACTCTGATGGGGAAGACACAGAGGAGACGGAAGATTATAGACAGTTCAGAAAGTCTGTTCTGGCAGATCAGGGTAAGAGCTTTGCTGCATCTCACCGGAATGCTGAGGATGAAGGCTCCAAGTACAAATCTAAAATCTCTATGAAGGCAAATAGAGAAAATGAAGGATTTAGGGAAGATAAAAATTACAAGCTTAAGGAGACACCTAGCTATGTAGTGGAGAGGCCTAATGTGCCAAAAGATAAGCACAAGGAAGATGATAAAATTTCTGAGAGAATGATGAAGAAAGAAACCCAGTCACCTGAGCAGGTAAAGTCTGAGAAGCTCAAAGAACTCTTTGATTATAGTCCTCCCCTGCACAAGAATCTGGATGCAAGAGAGAAATCTACCTTCAGGGAGGAGAGCCCACTTAGGATCAAAATGATAGCCAGTGACTCCCATCGACCTGAAGTTAAACTTAAAATGGCACCTGTGCCACTTGATGATTCAAACAGGTAATTATCCTAATTTGTAATAGTTTTCCCTTATCCATGGTGGAGTTGCTTTTTCATAAACCTTTGTTTTCCTTTTTGTGTTATTTGCTTTAGACCTGCTTCCTTGACTAAAGACAGGCTGCTTGCTAGTACACTTGTCCATTCAGTCAAGAAGGAGCAAGAGTTCCGATCCATCTTTGACCACATTAAGCTACCACAGGCCAGCAAAAGCACATCAGAGTCATTTATTCAGCACATTGTGTCCTTAGTCCATCATGTCAAAGGTATGTCTTGAAGTACAATTGTATTGAAATGAATCTACTGAAAAACTCAATTCTTCTATTTTTCTGTAGATTTCTGTACATGTCTTCCTCTTGCAGTTCTCTTTCATAACATTATGTAGCATTCTAGGAAATAGATATATACATTTTCTTACATTTTTAACAGTTTTAGAGAATTTATAACATACGTTACGTACTTTTCTTCTCTTCTCCTAAGGAAAATAAGGGGGAACTGAGATGAGGTTAAAAGATGTGTGGGATGGGGAAACTCAAGAAGGGTTAATACAGATGGAGGTGCAGAGGGCGGAGTGTTATGGAGTGCAGAGATAAAAGAGGGTAACAGAAGTGGTGCTTTATAGATCCCAGTGGGTAGAAAAAAAGAGGAAGTAACTGAGAGATCGAGGTTCAGTTCTGTGGTGATCCATTGAGAAAGAAGAGAACATGCCATGAAGCACAGCGAAAGAGGGTTAGTAGAGAGGGCTAAAAGAAAGCACTGAGGTTAAATTGTAACACAGTGGCTAATGTAGTGGTGTGGCCTTGAGCTGGCAAAAATATCGAATTGATCCTCATCAGGATTTGAATTGTGCACGCCTGGCATGGGATGTTAACCTAGATATAGTTTCATGTATGTACATCTGGATTGTGGCTATAACTTTTAAAGATTTCATCTTGTCTACTCTTGAATGATTTTGGCTTGTTGCACTAAAAGCTGGCTTGCTACAGCAGAGAAATACAGCATAGCTCCTAGACCCTGGCCAGATCTACACCAAGCAGGATATAACCCTTTGAAAACAGTATATATAATGTGTCCTGGGCCCAAACAGTTGCCAAACCCATTATAAACAGTTATAAAGCAGTAGTGTAGATCCTGCCCCTTACTGTCTCATTCCAGTTAGTATTCTGTAGTTTTAAATTAATTATCTAATTCCATTAAGGTCATGGTGTAGCTTAGATCTGCAGGATGTTGATTAAATAGCCTTGCATTGGTGTAGCTAATGCAGTAGTAGCCTGATGTCCATTCCCTGCACCAGTGCAAGGAACTTAGGCCACCTAGTTATACCTGTGCAGGGCTTTGATAGCACCTAAAGGATGGAGGATGGACATGGGAGTGAGGTTAGTTGACATCCTGTCCACAATGCTAAGCTTAGGATCCTACACGGTACCTGTCCAGAAACGGGTGTCTCAGAACAATGCACAGCCGCAGTGGACTAAAAGTGTGCACACATCTCCACAACCAGACACTCTATTTGGGGTGGTGGTGTATGAAGAATGCACATTTGAATGTGTTAATTTTTCTGTGGAAAATTTTCCATTTTCTAAGTTTGATAGTAACAGTGAATGAATGCCAACTGCAAATAATATTAGACAATCTTGGCAGTTTCATAGTTGTAATGGAGGTTTTCTGTGATTATTTGTATCAGGAATGTGAAGAACACCTATATATCCTTGAAATACATATCTTAGTGTGAAATGAAATAATGGTGAAACTGAAACTGAAGGTGCCCCAACAACCTTAGTGAAATAGAGTTGAACTCTGTTTAAATATCTTGTACAATTCATGAGGTTGCTAAAATTTATTAGTGTGTCTACAGTTTTCAGTTTTATTCTAATTGTAAACAATGTAAGGGAAGTACATGCTATGGTTTTAAATTTTTACAAGTATTCAAGTGAAAAAGATATAACAGAATATTTAAATTACACTAATGTGCTTAAATTTTCCTCACAAATACTTCATGTCGAATACTTGGGATAAAAAATTAACAAGGGGTACTTCTTTTAGTTTTGTTTAATAAGTACAAGTAAAATAAACAGAATGGGTCTGTTTGCATGGGTTGTTTTACTTGCATAACCCACACTGACCAGGTTTGGCTAACATGACAAGCAATGGTGTATGCGCTGTGCAGCCTGCATTTTCAAAATAGCAGCCAACACCCATTGGAACCGACCATGGCTTACGTAAGCCACGATAATGATTGGAACCCAGTCAATGTGAAATACTTCACAAGAAGCTTTGGGCTTGCATGTTCCACCCCACCCCCGCATGGCCTGGAGGAGTAGTTTGGAAGTTTTGTCTTTTGGTTCAGCATTATATATCATGTTGTCTGAAGTGACAAATTATGGTTAATGCTAACTATGGTTAATTTCAAACAAGCTGACTCCAACTTTAAACCATGAATTATGAAGCTTGTTGAAACTAACCATAGTTAGTGTTAACCACAATTCCAGACAATATGGTCAACTAGTTTAAAGCAAAAGTGGAAGCATCCACAATTGTCCTCCATAGAGCAAGGAAGGAGAAAAGAGGAGAGTTGTGAGGTTGAGGCTCACTGGCTTGTGCGCATCTTGCTAAACCATGGATTAGTGTGACCATACAAATTCATCTAGTGCTATGGAAGTTCTATTGTTCTGTCACACATTTGAATCAAGCTGGGTTTGGAGGGGGAAGTTTTATAGTTAGCAGCCAAGAGTATATATGCTTTCTGCTGAATTTTGTAATATGCTGTTGTTGGCGAGATGTTATATATCAGTTTCAGTCATGGACTGATATTTTTTTCTGAAGTAATAAACTGTTAGGAATGAAACTTAAGTATCTGGCTTTCACCTGTTTGGATTATTTGTTCATCTGAGTATTAACTCCTCTGACTGGCAGGATCTCAGGCAGAGGTCTTTCATGTAATGTACTAGCTGATCTTTTTTTTTTAACAGGAGATGCCAGGGATAGAACCTGGGACCTTCTGCATACAAAGCATGTGCTCTGCAACTGAGCTATGTTCTCTCCCTTACCTGAACATTACAGATATGTGCAGATGTTTTATTAGTTCTTCCACCTTCTCATATTTCATAATTTGCTAGAGGGTCTGGCAAATCTACTTATTGGAAAGCACCATCTTTCAAGGCTAACAACTAATATTATTACCTGGTTTATGTTGCTTTTTCTTAAGGAACAGCTAGTTTTATTATAATTGGGATAAATGGTGAAGGATCCCATGAACATGGATAAGCTGATGGAAAATGTACAAATTAAATGGTGATATCCCTAACAGCCATGGAAAGTGGGACATAGTAATTTTCTAAAATTGGTATAAAGAAGTTTCTGAAATAGAGGTTAATTAATTTTCTTAACATTTCCTTACTGATGCCTTATTTCTCTCACTGTACTGGCTGCAAAGTTACAGCTGTTTCTCAAGAGGGGAGCAGACAATAGAGTTTTACTTACTTAAATAAAGGATTTATTTTGGCCAAGATAGAATGTTGAATTTCTGTATGTTAGGTATATAGGCTTGGATTCAGACTTTGCTCCTACCAGCAAGAACATCCCCATAGGTGTATGCATGTGTGAGGTGACTTTTTGTGATTCACTTTTCCCCTTGCATCCTCATAAAATATGTTCTGGGGGGTTGGGGACCCTCTGGGATGGGGGGGGGCTGCAGAAGGAGGAGGGAATCAATAAAAATTGCTCCCTTTCCACCTGCAGAATTTCTCCACAGGGTCAAAAGCTTTCCATGTACACTGAGAAGGCCTTTCATTTAGGGAAGGCTATGTTTGGATTCAACTTTAATTTTGTGGTGGTATGTCTGTAAACATGGTACAATATTCAGCTGAACCTCTGAACAGTGTAATTTGTGCCAAAAACCTGCAAACCATATTTTAGTAAGCTTTCTCTGCATGCGTGCGTGCATGCACACACACACACACACACACACACACACACACACACACACTGCCCCATCTAAGTTACTTGCCTTGAAAGGTGGGAATAGTAACTGGTTTTATACTACTCTTAGATAATTTTGCATTTCTTATTTACTAAGAATTAAAATTGATAAAAGGATTTACTAGGTTATGGAATCCCTGTTATTACATTACCTGAAGAAATAATTTAAATTGAATGTTTTCAGTGTGTATATAATATATAACCGATGACCAGATATCTAGCCATTTTAACTACTAGTCAGTGGCCAATTTATTGATACTTTTAAAGCATAATTTGCTTCCCACGAATTTGTAGATCATGTTTTGGTAAGGGTGTAGTAGTGATTTTACATTATTGGTGCAATGCAGTTAGACTGAACAGCTCTTCACTTACATAGAGCTGAAAATGCCCAGTGATGTTTTCTTTTTCATTGCAACTAGGTCCTGGAATGTGTTTTGAAATGGCAAAATCCATGTAACAAAAGTAAAATAGCTGTTGAAAGATAACAGATGCACAAACAGGCAAAGTTGAACCTTCTATCTTCCTGGCAAAAATGGCACAAAAACTGAGTTGCTAGCTCAAATTCCTGTGTTTGATGGAATTATGATTGAGGCACTACCCTTGTAGTGGCCATATCAAGTTTTAATGATTGGTTATGAGAGATGTGCTGGATGTTGGGCGGTAAGTTGATACAGATGTACATTGACCTGTTAAGCAGATAGCTTGCTTTATATGTAACATCTCATAGTCCCACATAATTTTCCACATTTTTCTATTTTACATTTAAATACATCTGTTGAACTGGTCTTTCAAATTGTAATGTGTTACTAATTTAATGGTCTTAGGTTAAAAGAGAAGAAACTTTAAATATGCTGACATCTTTGCCGAGGTGCCAGACATTTAAATATATCCAGCTGTTAGGGTCATAGTTCTGGTCTGAAAAGAAGATACTGTGTTTATTTTAAGAAATAACTTGTATAGCTTCATCCTATGTATCTTGGCTTGCAAATAAGTCCAACTAAGTTTAAGAGGGCTAATTCCAATACATGTGTGCATAGGATGGCAGCATTAATCAAGAATACAAAAGTCTAGATGAATCAAATATATTAAATACTGAACCAGCTCTCTTTCAAATTGTAATATTTCCCTCCACAACTATTAATCTTATAGTAATGTTTTCTCCTCCTGTGGATAAAACTCAAAGATGCTCAGAATAAACAACTTTCTCCCCCATTAGAAGTTACGATTCTTGAATTAATAGTGGTACTAGCAGTGAATATGTTTAAAGAAAACACTAAAATGCGATGATTGTCACTGTTGATATACACTGAAAAAGAAGTGGGGGAAATGTAACCTTTGTCTTGAATATTTTATGAACTCCTTTGTCTGTTCTACATCCTAGTTTGGTATGACATGTAGATGTATCTAAGTTAACTCGACAGTGTTTGTCTTCTGCAACCAACAGAACAGTATTTCAAGTCAGCTGGAATGACCCTAAGTGAGAGGTTCACTGCTTATCAGAAGGCTACTGAAGAACATAGCACCCGGCAAAAGAGTCCTGAAATACACAGGTGTAGTACTTGCCTAGCTAAAATGGATACCATTCACCAAATGATATATAACTTTTTAGTTATATATGTTTTTCACTTAACATGGAACAGGAATATAGCAGAGATTGAGTAGCACATTGGTTTTGGCACTTATTGAATTGTTAAAGTAAGTTATTAGTAGAAAATGTGTAAATCGATGTGCTTATGTTTGTGAAATGTTTATGTAGCCACTTTATTTTCATTCAGTTTAAAAGGTAATCATGTATATGGGGAAGGAAATTTTAAACTTTATGACCAGGATCCAATGACTGTGGAACTTTGACCCAGTTGGACTTTAGATATGTTTCTTCCATAGCAAACTGTAGGAAGTTACAAAAGTAGTTTGTGATATGGCACATTGGTCAGCTGTTCAAAGAGACTTGGGATTTCCACTAGGTTAGTGAAGCCCTTTCACAAGAGTCTAAGCAGGTCTTTGTTTCCTTGCTGAAATATTAAAAAATGTAAGTAAGGACATATGGGCCTTATCCTATATAGTTTAAGTGAATGATGAAGCCTAACAAACGAGCTACAGTTTTACTGGATACAATATTTTGCTCAATTTACACTGAATGATTTTTGCTGTGCATTGTTTTTTGTTTTAAATGTAAAAGGCATTTGAATATTCTAGTTTGAAATTTTCTCAACTGCATTTCTCAGTGAAGAAAATCTTGTGTTAGCAGGTTATCAGTTCTGCTATTTGTTGAAGTTCACTCTGTGTAGTTGTTGATATTTTGATTTGTATGCTATATATTTGGAGGTGCATGTTAACTTTTAAATGTCTTTGATTTTGGACTGCCCAATAGCACTTTTTCTTTTGTGTTTCCACTTGACAGATGAATTTTGGCAGCCATAATGATTACTTTTAAAAATCTTGCATTTAGGAGGATTGACATCTCTCCAAGTGCCCTGAGGAAGCATACCCGTTTAGCGGGAGAAGAAAGAGCCTTTAAAGAAGAAACTCAGAAAGTAGGTTCTGAATTGACATTTTTGTTTTGTTTCAGTTAAAAGCATCCAGTGCAATCGGAATACAAGTCCATATCTCAAAGGCATTTTTTTTAAAAAATGTTTTTATATTTTTATGCCTTAAGTAACGTTGAGTCTGATTTTGTTACAGTCATTTTTGAAGGATGCATTAGACCTATTTAGTGCAAACTGATTATATTATTCGATCAGTTCAGAACAAAAGGTTTAATGTATTCATTTCCCCCCAGAAAAATAGAAGACATTGAGCTGCATCAAATGGTGTTGATTTTGCCAATGGCAAAACAATGCCAATGGCGGGATAGATTTTTCCTTCCCCCCTTGCAGCCCCTTGTCGGATTGCGGGATGCTTCGAAGCAGATCTGGGATGCACAAGAATTTATTTATTTATTTATTACATTTCTATACCGCCCAATAGCCGGAGCTCTCTGGGCGGTTCACAAGAAGGGATGCAAAGAGAAACAGATGAAGGGGGAAATTGAATCCACCCCATTAATTATCAACATCCTTCATGGAATAACTGAATTAAGTATATCTTTAGACCCAGTAAAAGAGTTAAGAAATATTTTGGAATGTTGTTCACTTGGAAGTTTTTTTTCACATCTGTTTTATTTTTGCAGTAGTGAGCTTTTATCAGCTTTGTAGCTAACTTCAGGAAGTTTACTTTCCTTTAAGCAGCCTACTAAACATGTAAAAGTACTATTGGGAATAGGAGTATTTATTTATTGCATTTTTATACCGCCCAATAGCTGAAGTTCTCTAGGTGGTTTACAAAAATTAAAACCATAGAAACCATTCAAAATATAAAATGAACAGTATAAAAGCATAATATAAAATACAATATAAAAACACAACCAGGATAAAATCAAGCAGCAATGCAGAAATTAATACAGATTTAAAATACAGATTTAAAATAGCAAAGTTAAAATTAATTTGATAGACTGTTAAAATGCTGAGAAAATAAAAAGGCCTTCACCTGATGTCTAAAAGAGTATAGTGTAGGTGCTAGGCAAACCTCTTTAGGGAGCGCATTCTACAGTTGGGGTGCCACAACAGAGAAGGCCCTCCTTCTGGTAGCCACCTGCCTCACTTCCTTTGGCAGTGGCTCACGGAGAAGGACCCCTGAGAATATGGGAGGAGGCGTTCCTTCAGATAGCCAGGCCCCAAGGCGTTTAGAGCTTTGAATGTTAATACCAACACTTTGAATCGGGTCCAGACCTGGACTGGCAGCCAATGAAGCTGGAAAAGGACTGGCGTGATGTGGTCTTGTTGGCTAGTCCCTGTTAGTAAACGTGCTGCCCTGTTTTGTACCAGATGAAGTTTCCAGACTGTTTTCAAAGGCAGCCCCATGTATAACGCATTGCAGTAATCACTTGGATTGTTAGGTAACAAAAGAATCCTATGCATGTTTACTTGCAAGTAAGTTCCATTGTGTTCAATAGGTCTTACTTCCAGGAAAGTATCCATTGGATTGAAAACATTGGATTGAAAACATCCATTGGAATGCAAAAACTGTTGCTTTCTCTTAAGGGTTTTGGTAGTAAAATCTTGCACTGATACATTTCTGATCTAGGGAGATAAAAAATTAAAGTGTGATGCTGCTGATCTTCGACATGACATCGACCGTCGTAGAAAAGAACGAAGTAAAGAACGAGGAGACTCTAAAGGTTCCAGAGAATCCAGTGGATCAAGAAAGCAAGAGAAAATTCCAAAAGATTACAAGGATTATAAATCTTACAAAGATGACAGGTAAAAGCCTTAATTCCTGTAACTAGGTTTTTAGCTTCTAATTAGACTTTTGTAATTGTAAGCTTAATTGCTTTCAGTTTTCACTGTACAATCGAACATCTAAATTTAAACAATTAAAATTATTTGTTTTACAGCAAAAATGTATTTGTCTTTTACACGGCTTATGGTGGATGAGGACAAAAACTTTGGAATAGCAAGCTAACACTGAAAAAAAATGACAAATTAATCTGTCCTATTATCCAGGCTACATCAGGAGGTTGGACTTCAATGCAGTACATTTCTGTAAACAGTTTGTGTAAGAACTTTGGTTCGTTATGCTTGATTCCGCACTTTTTCAACTCATAACACCCAGATTATGAGCATTTTACTGAAGTATAGGCTTAATGTGTGTGTTTGTATATGTGTGTGTGTGTTTTAAGTGGGGGTTGGCAAGAGTTGTTTTTCGCAAGACAGACAGTGGGCTCAAAGAAACAGGTTAGTCTTTAAAAGCAACTTATTCAGTGTGTACTTCCAGCACTAATAAGAGTTACTTCAGGTATATCTGCCTTTTAGGTTTGGTATTAATATTATTTAAATATTGTCAAATCAATGCAAAATGTATTTGGTATGGGGGAAGTTGAATATGAAGATCATATTTATTATTTTCTTATTCTTCTACTTATGTAATCATGTATTTACTTGCACTTCTTGTTTGCTTTTTTACACTGATACCCACACAACTATTGCTGATTAGTTCCACACCTTGTGTCTATATAGTGAAAAGGGAATACCGATTTTTTACTTCTTGTTAAGATGTGAAAACCAGATAAAATAGTATCACTTTAGAAATGTTATCCCTTAGGGCTTTCCCCCTTCCGATTTTTCTTCCTTGACCATGGAAAAACATGCGTGTTTATATGCATATTCAATTAATTTTGCTAGCTAATTAGCTGTCCTTATTTAGTAACATTAGCTGATAATGAGCCATTAGCCGTTAAAAAATTATAGTGGAAGCTGGATGGTGTAATAATACTCCATATTAGTTTCAAACAAGAAGAGAGGATAGCTTCTAAGGGTACAGAAAATAAATTCTATGTATAGGATGCAATAGCAAACAGTATGGTTTCTTATTTTTCAGTAAACAAAAAAGAGACCAAGACCGTTCTCGATCTTCCTCAACTTCCTCCCCATCTTCCTCCTCATCCAGTTCCCGAGAAGACAAGGACTGCAAGAAAGAAAGAGATGAAGAGTTTAAACCCCATCACGAGCAAAAAGAATACCCAGGTTTTACAGGAGTTGGAAGACCTAGAGGCACATTTGTGAGTTTCCTCCATACTTTTCCTGATTTTTAAAAAAGTTTTTTGTAATTATCACCACTGATAATTGCAGTTGTTTTTATACATTCCAGGACCGCATGAGAACTCATTCAGAATCATTTCCTTCTGTGAATGTAAATTGCAATGTGTAAAAAATTCTGTCCCAACTCCATTTGGACAGAGATATATTAACAGTAAATTGGCATAAAAAAGTAAAAAAACCCAAAAAACTTGGCTTTAAAATAACAAAAACTTGCATAATTGTCTCATCATACTTGCAGTGTCTGCTGCTGTTATTTCTCCATTAACTTCTGCAGTGCTTGATAGTAATTATTTAGATCTTTTTAAAAAGCTGTTTGTGAATACTCACATTGTCTGTGTAAAAACACACAGAATTCCTGATCTGTAATCAAGCAGTAATCCGTAATCAACTATGCTGCTGTGTGCATTCCTCCTTTTTTTATGCTTCCTTTTGCACTAATTTATTCATATTTCTCTTTGTAGTTTATTTTTTATGGTTCTTTTTATAGAAACTTTGATTTCCTTTTCTGTATTTATAATCTTTAAAAATATCAACTGTGGCCCTGTTCAGACAACATGCTAAGCCATAATGGTTAAGTGTTTTGAGCTAACAATGATGGCTTAGTGTGTTGTTTGAACAACATTTTCCCTAACTGTGGTGGCTATATAACCACGTTTTAACCATGGTCACTAACCATTTGTTGCAAAAGGGTTAGCAGCCTTAACCATGGTGTTAACCATGGTAACACATGATTACAACACAGAACAATGAAATCTGGTGTTAAATGTTCAGTGGCAAATAAAGTTGGAGTGAAGTCTTCAGTTTACAGGACAGGCATGTGTTTACAGCTTAAAATGGTTAACTTACAATGCAATCCTATTACTCAGACGTCGGTCCCGTTGAGTTCAATGAACTTACTCCTAAGGAAGTGTGTATAGGAACTGCAGCCTTCTTACCTATATTGGGATATATCTCTTCATGGAGTAGCATACGCTTTAAATTTCCTGGGGAGTTCATGATGGAGAGAAGCAAGATAGATTTTCATTACCTGCATAACATTACAGGTACGATCTAACAAGGAATTAGTTTTACCCAGTCCAAACTCCACAAGAACGATGCTCGTTCTGTGTCATATAGTCACAGTTAAGTAATGTCCAGGGATAGCAAATGCCAAAGTTTTGAGGCCCCCAAAATTACAAAAATACAGATTTTGGCTTTCTGATTTCTTGCGCTTCAGTGCTTATGATTTAATTGTGTTTTAGGAATTAACTAGGATAATTCAAACCTTCATGTTGGACATCAAGAATTTATCAAGAATTCATTGGCTGGGCTAAAGTACTTTAGGGGATTTCATGATATTGGTTTGTTTGGATTTACAAACAACCAATATTTGTAAGATTGATATAGAAAGTTATACAAGTATAAACAATATAAAGGAGATATAATCTTCCAGTTCAGGAAACACGATACATAATGGGATAATGGGATATATAAAGCAACATACTGTAAAACCATCTAGGTTAATCCAGAAAAGTGGAATTGGGACTGAATATCATTGTGTTGTGTGGAATTAATTTTTTTAACTGCTGCTTGGTAGCAGATAAATATATTGGGGTAAAATGTGATAACTTGGAAGTTGTGCTAAAACTTTTGCTCTATGTTCTTCACATGATCTGAGTGCATTCTAACACAATGCCATGCATGTGTCCAAGTCTGCATTGCCTTGTGCAAATTGTCTATAGCGTTTTTTAAAAACAAAAAAATTAAGTACATATGTTTAAGAACAAACACTTCAGATATCTTGTTCACTTCAGCCTTTGCTTTCTGAAATCAATTGCTTGACCACATCCTGCCTCACCTCCTCTACACTGTGTTATAATATTTTAATCTTCTATTAGAGATCCAGTTTCCAAGATCTTCATTTGGAATCATAGTCCATATAGTGGCTTTGACTCAATATATAAATATCTAATGTTTTTGTACAGTCAACATTGGGCCATGCACTAGTCCCTGTTATAAGAAAGCCTGCATAAATGACAAAGAAGCAATAAATTAGACAGAACAATGGATATTGCCTTGCCAGCAATTAGAAATGGGTTTCAGGATTGTGTTTAAAATACTACTTAAGTTACAATTATTTAAAAGTATTATATTTTCCTGTTAAGTCTCTGTGTCTACTTCAGTTAAAATACAGTACATTTCCTGGTCTTTCCTTTCCTCCTTGCTTTTTCTGTTGTATATTCTGTTGACCACCAGACCCATTGTTATTGTTTATTGCAAATATGCAACAGACAACAGTAACTCATAAACACTTGTGTTTCATTTCTCCATTCCTCAAATCTAGTCCTTTTTAGCTGTACTTTGAAGAGGACTGGAGAAATCAGCAAATGTTATTGGATTGGATTCAGTATTTTATTCCACCGGCTGGAGCATCCCTGAGTGGAGTTCCATTCAGAACATTCCCATTCTTGGAAAGTGATGGGGAAGAGATTCCCACCTCCTTCTGCAGCCCCAAGCACCTCTTCCCCCATTGTTACAAAAGTCCCCAAACCTGGGGAAAGAGGAAGTGGCAAAGATTACCTCCTCCCCCATTCAGCCAGTGGAAAAATTCCGCTTCATCAAAAGTCTCCTGCAAACGGAAGGAACTCTTTTATCCACAGGAGGCCTTTGCTGAACCCAGCCCTCTATTTTCTGTAGATTACTAGAAATCTGAATTTTCTCATCTTCATATACTACTTTTTGAAAGTGTCTGCCTTAGGTAATCCGGTTTTCCTCTCATATACATAAATTCTCTTCTGCGAGACTGAATGCCATTACTTTAAAGTGGCTGTAAACTTTTGCACATTAATGCTTAAGCCACTTCAGTTGTGGGTGGTGACAGCCGAAGAATAGCAAAGCATTTTAGTTAATGTATTAGGAATTTTCTCATTTGCTTTTAAATATATAATTTATTAAATACATAATTCCTTTGGTTAATCAGTTTCGAATTAGGGGCAGAGGAAGAGCCAGAGGCGTGTTTGCTGGAACAAATACTGGTCCCAGCAACTCAAACCCTACTTTTCAAAAGAGACCGAAGGAGGAGGAATGGGATCCTGAATATACCCCAAAAAGCAAGAAATACTTCTTGGTGGGTGCTATATTGTTATGCATGCATCTTTTCTCAAAGCTTGTCTTTATAAGCAAATTTTATGGAGGCAATATCTAAAGCTACTTCTGTCATTTCAAGAATCTTAGCAGCACCTTATAAAGTGAGCATCAGAACTTGTGCTTCGTTCTACATCCAGAAACTGTTAGGAAATGATTTGCTTTAGAAGTGGTAGGCAACCTGGTGCCCTCCAGATGTTTTGTATGACAGCTTCCATAATCCCTGGATTGACCATGCTGACTGCAGCTGACGGAAATTGTAGTCAAAAACATCTGGAGAGTTCCAAGTTGCTTATCCTCTTAGGAAGGGAAGAATACTTATCATATCTAGCTTGTATAGGCTACAGTATACAATTTTATAATTTCTTATCTAGCAAATTTCAATCTAATATCTGTAAGTTTGAGGGTTTTGACTTTCCTCAGAGCTGTGAGAAGGACAAGTAGTAATAATCCCATTGCTTTTTGTTGAATAGTGGGATTAAAAAAAGAAGAAGCTATCCTGTTCATATATTTTGTGTAATGCCAGTTGTCACTTTGAAATGCTGTTTTACTGGTCAATGTAGTTGTCATTCTTTAGAAGTAAGTAAATGTTGATCAAGTTTAATAAGAAGAAACAGAATTTTTTGAACCTTTCATTGCACTCCACCTTCCCAGCCATCACTGCCACCGTTCTTGCAAGGGCTGAACCAGGCCACCTTTTGAAATCTGGTTCGGCCTCCAGGCCCCGAAGAAGTAAAAACAACCCAACCCCTAAAATCTGTGTAGAGGATAAGGTTGGTTGAGAAGGGAGGCAATACTTTGCATTGACTTGTTCTTTCCTGCACTTCTCCCCAACCCACTTCTAGTTTTTTGGGGTGGGGAGAAGAAGTATCCTTCACCATAACCCTAGAGTAGCTTTCATGAAGTGGAAGATGAGGTGTTGCTGCTTCCCACCACACACAGCCCTTGTCATTGTTAGCTTGGACATCCAATGTCAGAAAGTGGGCAGACTTATTCCCCTCCCCCACCCTGCCTGCAAGGTTGTCCCCAAATGAAGCACTTTTCCCATAAGAAAAGCCAATCTTTATATATAAGAAAGTAAAGGCATGCAGTCAAGGACACCACTGCGGTCCTGTCCTCTACCATGATGATCCCAATGTTTGGAGTAAAAATTAGGCTTTGCTATTCACTGTATTTGCACTGAGAACAAAGCCAGAACATATCTGTGTAGCAGTGCCTGCGCTGGGTTCTCTTTCTTGGTCTGGCTAGAGTATGGCAAAGTTGGGAACTGGCACAAATGTGTAAGCTATAAATCTTTTCGATTATTCACTTGCCAAATTTGCTTAGAAGAAAATCAAAGAAAAAATATATAATGCAAGTGGTACATGGAGTAAAATGATGTGTATCAGCCAGCCATGATACTTTATTCCATTCCTCTTCCCACCTAATTTTCCATTCCCTCACCCACCCATCCCCAACAGCCAGTCAGCATTCTGGCTGTTCTGAAGGGTTCTTCCCTTAGGGTTTTTCAGAATATTTCTGTACTTCTAAGATAACTTTACTCAACCTGTTGCCCTCCAGATATTTTGGACTTCACATTAGTCCCAGCCAGCATGGCTGATGGTCAGGCATGCTGAGAATTGACATTCAATACATCTCGAGGGCCCCAAATTTGGAGAGGTGGTTCTAGAACGTTGACATTCCGCCAAGTCTTCTGATTCCTCCCTCTTGTGCATGGATGGTGTTGTTTTTGTTACATAAGCACAGCACTTATGCCTGAATGTCAGGACTAGCAGGTGTGATATGGTTGGCATGTTTAGTTTCCTTTAAGTTTTCATGTTGCAAGATCTGCCAAGTGACTTTTCAGAAAATAGAATCTTAAATAGAATATTACTCATTTATTTCAATCAATCTATTTTTTACTGTTTCATCCAGCACATTTTTTATATTTCATAAACTGGGAACCAGTAAACCAGGAGATGTAAGGAAGATAAATTATATTGAACCAGACAAGGGCGGCTTTAGAAGTCTGTATAAAGAAGGATTAAGATACATGGCTTTGCATCTAGATATTTCAGCTCTGTCCCATCAAATCAATGGTTCTTTAAAGTAGGACATTAAGCTCAGTGGTAGAGCATGTGCTTTATGTACATAAAGTTCTACATTTAATCCCTGACTTCTCTAGTTAATCAGTCTCTAGTAGCATGGATAGGAAAGACCTCTGCCTTAACCCTTTGGATTGGAGAGCCTAGGCCAACCAAGTACTGGGCTAGATTGATCAGTTGTCTAACTTGGTATAAGGCATCTTCATATGTTTAAATATGGCAGAATATTAAAAACAATGATTCAACTACTGTTATCAGATAGGCATAGGAGGTACTTTGAGACTCATTAAAAACATCTCCCAATGCAGTATGTTAGACTCTTCATTTTCTTTGTTTAATCCATGTTTACTCTAGCATGACGACAGAGATGATGGTGTAGATTACTGGGCTAAAAGAGGAAGAGGCCGTGGCATTTTCCAGCGTGGCAGAGGAAGATTCAACTTCAAAAAATCAGGTAGCAGTCCAAAGTGGACGCATGACAAATACCAAGGGGATGGGCTTGTAGAAGATGAAGAAGAAACCATTGAAAGTGAAGACAAGGAGAGACGCAAAGACGAAAAGGTACATATTCTTGGTTGATCTTTTTTAAATAATATTTTCTTACGTATTGTTAGTTAAATTTTAAATAGCTTAAAATATTGTAATGTAATAGTGCAAATATTTACATCTTCTCTTGTACAGGAATAATTAATTAGAAGACCAGTTCCAGCTGAAAAGCTATGCGCCGTGTACACAGCATTTTTAATATGACTTGTCGTCAAATGAATGTAAGCATTTTACTTAAATTTTACTGTTGGAGAGTAGTTTAGTTTTGGTTTTGTTTCTGTTTTTGTTTTAATACTTTCGCAGTCTCACTATAGTAATTGTTGATGATTCTACAAAAGCAAATAGAAAAAGTATAATGCTATTTGTTATGATCAACTTTTTAAACTTTACTGTTATAAGCAGTGTAACTTTGCTTTCTCCAAAAGATATGGTCAAAACCCTGAGAGTTGTACTTCATTGCCCCTTCCACAGCTGTGTTTTATTCTGAAGTAAGCCTTAGGTCTGCACATTTAAATCTTGAGACAGCATTTTAAAATAAATCTGTACTAAATCTCAATCCTATGCTGGAGTTAGTATTTTCCTGAAGTTTTTGTTTGTGTGGCTTATGTTTAAATTGTAGTGTAATATTACTTGGTCTGATTTGGGGTGGACTGCTGATGCTTTGTTTAATTCAGCCACCTAATTAATCGTGTCAACATGTGAACAGGTCTGCAAGATTAATGTTTTGCAGTCTGTTTTCACAAAACTTACTCTTGATCAGGTTTGAGAACTAGAGTAATTTGCTACCTTTATATCCCATTTTCTGAAGAATGAGTAAGTAGGAGGTTATAGAAATCAGTGTTGGGATCTTATTAATTCTTTCATACATTCACATTTCTAGAACACGATGGGAGTTCTCTTCTGAACAGATCTAGATCTGACAAGTAGAGCTGTAGCTTAACAGGTGCTACGTTTCTCCGTCCACATACCCTTACTCCTAATGGGGAAATGCCTCAACTGTTTGTGCAACAGCACTAAAAGTAGCTTGACCTTCTGCACACTCTTTTCTTACAAGAAGACTTGTCCTACATTCCAAACCTTTAGGCGTACGACAAAAAGAGGTAAATTGTAGTGAAAAGTTACCTTTAATACAAGCATGTTTCAGTGTGTTGTTTCAGAGTTTACATGCATAATAAACATAGTCTTATGTAAAACACTAGATGCTATCCATTTATAACATTTAAGCAGCTTGTATAACAAGTGTGAAATGACATTACTACTGCAGGAACATTAAGGAAGACTCATTGACATCTGGTGAAAGTGTCGGCCAGGATACTCATGGCAATATTGCTCCAGCTACCAATTGTATCAATCTTTTTCCCCAGTTTGTAAAATAGTCTCTTCTGTGGGTTTTCTTCAGATAAATAACTTTACCAGTGGGATCTCTCCGTGATGTTTTCGGTCTTCAATGGAATAAAGATGTGAAAATTCTAAAAGGACATGAGACTGTTATTACAGATCCAAAGCATGTCACAGAAACATTGTTATAGACATATATTTAATTTTAGGCTATAAAGATTTTAGGAAGTTTGACAATTTTGACAAAATACCACTTGCATTTTGATATTTAAAAACAATGTATTGCAAGAATCACTTGGATCAAACCCATTCTGAGTAAGTTTAAAAACTGAAGACTTTTAGTCCTGAAATACAAAATGGTGCGATTTCAAGAGCAAGTTCTTAGTATGCAATAGTGACATTATTCATTTTGATAGTCTGTGAGGGTACGGGGTGGAGGATGGGCAGGGAAGAACTATTTTACGCTAAATCAAATCATTGGTTCAGTAATGTCTACCCCATCAGCCAACAGCTTTCCAATGATCTGGGATAGCATCTTTCTTAGTCCTGTTGTCATGTAGTGGACAGAAAGACTCCTATATGCACAAAACATTGTATTCTACCACAAAGCTATGGTACCTCCTTCATTATCATAATGACAATTTGTGAAGTACATCAGTATTTAGCAATAATTGTTCAGTGTTTGTAGGCAAAACTATAATATAAAAAGATTATGATCCATATCATGAAAGCTAGTGGCCTCATCACTGTAGCAATCATATGCTGAAGTCACAAATGGCAATTGGAGAAACTATGGAAACTGGTTGCCTCCTCCATTTATGCTAGAGGCTACAATTTTAGTTATTAAATCAGAGAAGGGTCCATTGGACTGCAAACTCTAGGCTGACCTTAGTCCTTCATATGGGTTTTGACATTTTGGCTCTGTTGGTTTGTCTTTCAGATTATAAAAAGTACTGTCTGATTCCATTCATTAATGGGTTAGTTTTATAAGGCGTAGGCAAGGCATGGATTATATTAAGCTCCTTGTTGATATGAGATATACACATACACACGCAAACAACTGGGAAAAGGGATGGTCCAGTAGCAGTCCTCAGATTTGATGCTAAGGAGATTTGACAAAATTCATCGGTTGTCGAATATACTTAATCCTTTTGGAAGAGTTGGTGTGTCTGAGTGGTTTATTTGTCGATTGCGGTCTGTGTAATTCCTCAGATAACGGATTTGTGTTAGCAGCTTCTGCTCTGTAAAAGAAAAAGAAAAAAAAAGCACATACCAGGTTGTCTTTTTGTCTTCCCTTTTATTTGGGCTAAAGACGGTAATTCCTCATGTAAAAATAGTGGATAAAATATATATTGTTATGCAGTTGGGAGATGATGTGATGCTAACTCTAGCTCTATTCAGGAGTTATTTAAATAAGTTACGTCAACATGAGAGTGGAGACAGGACTGTGCCAAGTAGCTTCCGCCAATATCATGCAGCCCCCTCCAGGTGCATACATCTACAGGAAGGGGTACTTTGCATACAGTTGTACACATGAAGGCTTCCATGTGAGCAGGAACCCTGATAGCATAGATGTCCTGCTTGCGTGAAAGCCTCTGTGCAGCAGTACATGCTACATGCCAAGGCCGTTCCTGGTTGCTTGATCAATTGGGATAAATCAGAATTGCTTGGATCAGGAACTGTCTGGTTTCTTATACTATTTATTGACTTTTAAATGGGCTAAAGATTAAGAATAAATATTAAAACTTGTTCCAAGCATTAAAACAATTTAAGAAAATTCCATAGACATACTGTTACTCAAGATAACCTTAGATTTTAAATTCTGGCAGACATTAGGTTTTTTCTCTCTCTTTGGGTTATAGTTAATATAATTCAAATGAATTCTTGCCTTGCTTGTTTGTTTATTTTAATTAGAGACATGTATGTAACTGTGCAAATTACCTATATTCATAAAATAAATTATAGGCTCTTGCTGTTTTCTGTGGGATGATAAAATGACCACATATCTCATTGTCAAAATTATAATGAGTTGAAAGGTGGGGTTCTGGTTTCTTAACCTTGGCAAGCATTGTACAACATTTTACTTTTACATGCTCTTAGATGGCGACTAGTGCTTCTTCTAAATCAGTGGTCTTCATCTGGTGCAGACCCAAGACCCACTTCAGACTCCCAACCTGCAACATGGGACCCACTTTCACAATTGCCCAACGTGGCGGCAACAGCTTTGCCGCAACCCATCTGGACTGATCTTGTGGCCCACTTTTGCGGTCATAAAATTATAGAAGGGGCCTATAAGGCCATCAAGTCCAACCTCCTACTCAATATAGAAATCCACCTTTAAGCAAAATGACCCACCAGTTGATGACCACTGTTCTAAACAAGCAAGATGGAGTCACTTTGACATCTAAGTAAAAGTGTAGCATAGGTTTGCAACATTGGCAGCATTAGGGGTGGGGAGATTGCTTGCATACAATTAAGCCTAGACACCCCACGTTACATGAACAGACTTTAACTTGCACATACTAACTTCCCCTCTGCTCTACCCCCCATCTACTCTGGAGCATCCCCCACTCTCTGGAGGAGATTGGGGGTGGGCGTGAGGGGGACTGCAGTGGTATGGGAGAATCCATTCCATGAGCGTCCATTCTGCTGTTGGATGGACACAGTTGGATGCAACCCTATACAAGAACTCTTTAGAAGAAACTGGACTATACCAGTTTTCGCCAACTTCGAACCCTCAACATGTTTGTGGATATAATTCCCAGCTTTCTTGACCATTGACTGTACTGGCTGGGGCTTATGGGAGTTGAAGTCCAAAATATCTGAAGTTCACCAACTTGGGGAAGAGTTGCATGCATTTTTCATTTTGATGCTTTTAATGTACTGGTGTTCACCCATTTGATTTAACTGCAACTTGACATTCAAAATGGGGCTGAGGAAGCATCTTATTGGAAAATCACTATTATGGCTTTTCTCACTTATTGAACTCCCAACATTTTAAATTATATTTTCAGGAAGTATTGTCAAATCTGGTCTTTCTGCTAATAAATGGCCAAACTATTACCAAATTTGATTAACCACCACCTATGGAGACTAGATGAATATTCATTTTCAGCTGAACCACTATTGTAGTCAGGTTCTTGACAGTGATTAGAACCTTATCTAAAACTACACTTACTCTATGTCATTATGTAATGAAATCAAACACTGAATTATTCTTTAAGATTAGGTGGAGCTCAGAATTGAGTCTTTCCATAGGCACTGTAAGAGATAACCTAAATCATCACTAAACTTGCACCTAAAATTATAACAACAAAATCAGTCTCTTGCCTATCTGTTAGTCTTCTTATAACAGTTTCTCCTCACTCAAATTGCTGAAAATGTGATGAAAATGTGGTTTATTTTGCTCACATATTATGGTCTTGGGAAATTTCTTGTTCCTTGGCATTTGCAAAATGTGTGGGCATTGATGGACTTTTAACAAGTTTGGTTCTGGTGTATGTACTTACTACACACCAAGTACTATGAGTGAAAAACCAAGGAACTCCCAAAAATCCAAACATGGTGGTAGGAATGGTTAATTTGGTTGGGATGGTTAACTTTTAGGGGGCAGTTTGTTTCTAAAAGACTACTAGTTTATAAATACTAAAGTCGAATCCAGCTTTGGAATATTTTTAATTAAACTTTATTGGCTACCGATACCTGCTCAACCACCAGGACACTCTCCTGTTCTTCCTGGTTCCCACTCTTACCCACCTGTCTTAAAGGCACTGGGGGTACCAATTGTGTTGTATAAAGAGGCAGCTGAAGATAAAGTACCTGCACATAAAGATGCTGTAAATGGACATATTTTCAGGGAAAGTGTTGGCTATTAACGAAGCAGGATATGGAGAGATTTGATGAGTTTTGTTATAAAAAAAATCAGATACTGAATAAAGCACATGAAAAAAGAAGAAATGATTGGAAGCATCCTATATACTGGTGAAAATCCAGTGGCCTAGTAGATAGTACCGTCCACAGTGGAATGTAGAGTCGTTTAGCCATGGAAAAGACTATTTGCAGTAATCAGCAAAACCTGGAATGGCATTCTCTGATTTCTGTTTGGGCTTAATACAAAGATACAAATATATCACGATGGGGGAGGATGAAATCTTGGTATTGTGGTATATCCTGCTAAGGACCCAGCCAAAGTGCATCCTATTTGTGGACTGAGCAAAGGAGTAAACAAGGAAGAACTGCCAGATTTGAAGATAACTGGTTAAAAAAAAAAGGTACGTGCTTTGAGATGTAGGACCAATTCAGTCCTTACATAGCCAGCAAGTTTGCAACTTCTTGTTTCTATTGACCATAATATTTGAAGGAAGTAAAAACGGGGTCATATTCCCAAAAATTTACAATTGGCTAGTTCCCATATGTGACAGAGATGGGAGTGATTATAGCTAACGTTTTGTTCGAGAAACCTTTTCTGGTTTTAAAAAAAAGATTAAAAGGAATTGATAACTGAAATGGGGGAGAGGGGAATATTGTTAAAACTTGAGAGCCAGTATGAGTTTTCGACCCAGATAGGATAAGAAACCTATTTTCTGGCTTCTGCAACAAACTTTTTGCCAGAATTTTTGTATCACTGTATGTGTATGGTCTTAAGGTACCTTTGGTAATTCTGCATCTGTCAACAGTACCATGGCCCCTACTTATTGCACACAGGAGAAGAGGCTGCATCTCAGGTGTAATTTCTTGGCAACTGCAACAACCAACAAAAAATGGTGCAATGTTAGGTGTAGTTGGTTTAGATAAAGTAGAGGGGGTTATAGCAGTAGCCAATAATATAATGCTGAAAATAGAGCAAACCACCATGTTGCATTTCCCCTGTACAAAAACCAATCTGAAGGAAGAATTTTCAGTGGCACTCTATTCACTAGCATGTGCACAATTGCACTCGTAGGTACCAGTATATCAGTAAACAGATTTTTGTGTTGTCCTTTTGTCCTCATGCAATTCTCAACAAATTAAAACAAAATCAAAGTGAAACAATATAAACTAAAAGTAACCTAGTCAAACTACGTAAGTGGGGTATACAGCTAGCTCTTGTTCATACTTGCATTTGTGAAGTCACATGTTTCTGTTTCACCCCAGCTTTCCATTGCTGGGAGAGTAATACAGATGTGCAGGAATAGTGTCAATTATCAAGCTGCTGTATCCCACATAAGAAATGCCATGCTGGTTCAGACCAAGGGTCCATCTAGTCCAGCACTCAGTTCACACAGTGGCCAACCAGCCATCAGCCAGGGATGAACAAGCAGGACATGGTGCTACAGCACCTTCCCTCCCCTGCTCCCCAGCAATTGTACACAGGCTTATTGCCTCAAATACTGGAGATAGCACACAACCATCAGGACTAGTAGCAGTTGCTAGCCTTCGCCTCCAGGAATTTATCCAACCCCCTTTTGAAGCTATCCAGATTGGAGGCCATGGAAAACAAAGCAAAAACTCAACATGTATATTACCAAGAAGGTTGCCTATGGAAGTGTGGATCCTAAATGTTTGCACATCCTCCACTCCCTCCATGGGGGCAAGATCTAAAGCTGACAGATGAGTGGCAAATGGGCAACAAGAAGGGAGTGCAGATTTTAGATGTCTGAAGTGGCTGTGAACAGCTTCACAGCCAGGAGCCCTCAAAGGGAATGGGAGGGGAAAAGTTGGATAACTGAGAAATGAAAGATTTTTGTGGAAAAGGAAAGATGTATATAGTGTGTGTGTGTGTGTAAGTGTAAACCTGCCTACCTATGCCTCCTTTTCCCAGAGACTATTCAGGTAAACCCCACTGAACTTGAGTTGAACTTACTTCAGAGTAAATATGCATAGGCTCAGGCTGAATGGAAGCCAAATGACTAAGAGATGAGAACTCGATGGCTGGAGATCAAACTGAAGGAGTCAACTAGTAAGTTCAGGGATGACGTAATATAAAAAGAAACAAATCGGAGGTCTCCAGTCCTGTCCACGATCACGGGTTCGAGTAGAAGGCAGTTGTATGTATTACTTCCACTGTGAAGCATGCAGCTAACATTTCACTCCCCCCCCCCAACTTCCATTCCATACTTCTACATTTGTTATACCTTAGAGCAACACAACTTTACAAAAATATTTTAAAAACAAAACAGCATTTTAAACTCCTAAGTCAAAGCACTATCATGACTACATGAGTAAAATGGAGTTTGCTTCTGCTACCATCATCCCTGCTACTCTGGTCATTTGGAAGGGGGTGGACTAGCAGAAGAGGGAGCTTAAGTAAGGATGAGCTATTACTTGATTTCTCTAGTTGTGTTGGATTGCGAGTCCCAGCATTCCTCAGCTAGGCTGGGGGATGTTGGGAGTTGTAGTCAATAGATTTGGAAGGCACTAGGTTGGAGAAGAGTGCATTAGCTGTTACTCTGAGTCTAAATTAATTTGGCTCTTTTCATTGTCGTCTCCAAGATACCGGTTGGCCCAGCTTGCCACCGTCAGCAGATGTTCCTTTCCAGCTTTCTTACTGGCTCCAAACCCCCATCCTAATAAATACATGCGTTAGTCGTCCCACATGACGCTGTCTTATCAAAATAAAGCCTTCCAAAATGACACCTTCCAGAAGCCACGCCTCCGCGATGCCGGATTGGCTGCAGCGCGCAGCGACGTTCTTTCAGGCCCTCCAATCAAGAAGGCGAGTGCCACGGTTTGATTGTGCCGTCCTAGGGGCCCGCGTCTGGCACTTGAAATCCTCGCCGCCCCTCCGGAGAGAGAGGAAGGAAGGGGGAGAGGAAGGGAGGGACGGAGGGGGCGCAAAAGAGAGAGGAAGGAGAAGGTCTCGCGTGGCAGGTGAGTTTCTCCGTGGCAGCCGTTTCAGTTGCAGGTCGCGCGCTCGTGACGGGCTTCGTAAATCTTCCGCTCGATGTCGGCGGTTGGGAAACTGAAGGCTTCCCTCAACGGCTGGAGTGGGGCGGGTAGTTTCTCTTGACACGTGTCGAGGGTTCGTACGCTTCCGTCCTCTTGTTCTCTCCCCCATCCCAGTAGGAAGTGGGTCGGCGCTGGGCCAACAGAGAATGTGACGGCCGTCTCTAGCGAGCGGTCAAACCTTATTTCTGAACGGTGTCTGTCTTTTATATGCGGTCTGTGTGTACGTGTGGCTGAAGTGTTGGAATACAACTGCCATGAGCCCTAGACAGGATGCCCAGAAGTCGGGAGTGATGGGAATTGTAGTCCCAACAGATCTTACACGGCGACAGATTCACCACCCCTGTAGTATGGAGGGTAAACTTCCTCACCCCTGGATCTTTTATATTTATTTATTTGCAGTATTTCTACACCGCTCTTTAGCCAAAAATGCTCCCAGAGCAGCTTGTAAAGATCAGTAACATACGATCATTTATGGAATGATGGGACCGAACCTAAAAGGAGACCTACTAGATTCAATCATCTAGGCAGTGTCTACACTACTGCTTTAAAACGGGGACGGTGTAAAAGCCGGAACGGAACAGCCCGGAACGGCCCCATTATATTAAAAAACCATACCAAAAACAGTGGCATGTGTTAGCAACACTTGGGAACAATATTTTAGGACTAAAACCATGCCAATATTATATCACTATTAACCCCAGAACTCCGAAAACAACGTCCGGAACAGAATGGGATGGCCGGAACAGCCACTACTGAACGAGCGATATCAACCAAACGCAACAGTCATGCATAACTCCATGGCAGGGATGCAATCAGCCACAAAACGTGCAAAGAAACTGCGTTCCGATAACCATTCCGCGCACAGCGCATATGGCGCAAAACGGGCAGGGACACCAGCATCCAAGTGAAGTATGTTAATCAAACTCACCAGACACACATTACTAGGTGAGCCTGATGTAATAAGCTCCAAAAATTGCCCCGAAACCACGTTCAGTTACCCGTTCCGGGCAAAAACGCGTACTGCGCAAAATGGGCCGTAACGGCAGCTTCCCAATGAGGTAAGTCAACCAAACTCATCAGATGCACATGACAAGGTGGGACAAATATAGAAAGCTCCAAAAGTTGCCCTGAAACCCCGTTCAGATACCCGTTCCGGGCAAAAACACGTGTTGCGCAAAATGGGCCGTAATGGCAGCTTCCCAGTGAGATAAGTGAACCAAACTCACCAGATGCACATAACTAGGTAGGACAAATATAGAAAGCGCCAAAAGTTGCCCTGAAACCACGTTCCGATACCCTTTCCGGGCAAAAACGCGTATTGTGCAAAACGGGCCGTAACGGCAGCTTCCCAATGAGGAAAGTCAACCAAACTCACTAGATGCACATGACAAAGTGGGACAAATATAGAAAGCTCTAAAAGTTGCTCCAAAACCACGTTCAGATACCCGTTCCGGGCAAAAACGTGTATTGCGCAAGAGGGCCGTAACGGCAACTTCCCAATGAGGTGAGTCAACCAAACTCACCAGACACACATTACTAGGTGAGCCTGATGTAATAAGCTCCAAAAATTGCCCACAAACCACGTTCAGATACCCGTTCCGGCTTGTTTTGCGCAATACCTGAACGTGGTTTCAGGACAACTTTTGGAGCTTTCTATATTTGTCCCACCTTGTCATGTGCATCTGATGAGTTTGGTTCACTTATCTCATTGGGAAGCTGCCGTTACGGCCTGTTTTGTGCAATACGCGTTTTTGCCCGGAACGGGTATCTGAACGTGGTTTTGGGGCAACTTTTGGAGCTTTCTATATTTGTCCCACTTTGTCATGTGTATCTGGTGAGTTTGGTTGACTTACCTCATTGGGAAGCTGCCGTTATGGCCCATTTTGCGCTATACGCGTTTTTGCCCGGAACGTGTATCTGAACGTGTTTTGGGGGCAATTTTTGGAGCTTATTACATCAGGCTGACCTAGTAATGTGTGTCTGGTGAGTTTGGTTGACTTTCCTCATTGGGAAGTTGCTGTTACGGCCCTTTTGCGCAATACGCGTTTTTGCCCGGAACGGGTACCTGAACGTGGTTTCGGGGCAACTTTTGGAGCTTTCTATATTTGCCCCACCTAGTTATGTGCGTCTGATGAGTTTGGTTGACTTACCTCATTGGGAAGCTGCTGTTACGGCCCATTTTGCGCAATATGCTTTTTTGCCCGGAACGGGTATCTGAATGTGGTTTGGGGGCAATTTTTGGAGCTTATTACATCAGGCTCACCTAGTAATGTGTGTCTGGTGAGTTTGATTAACATACTTCACTTGGAAGCTGCTGTCCCTGCCCGTTTTGCGCCATATGCGCTGTGCGCGGAATGGTTATCGGAACGCAGTTTCTTTGCACGTTTTGTGGCTGATTGCATCCCTGCCATGGAGTTATGCATGACTGTTGCGTTTGGTTGATATTGCTCATTCAGTAGTGGCAGTTCCGGCCATCCCATTCTGTTCTGGACGTTGTTTTCGGAGTTCTGGGGTTAATAGTGATATAATATTGGCATGGTTTTAGTCCTAAAATATTGTTCTCGTGTGTTGCTAACACATGCCACTGTTTTTGGTATTTTTTTTAATATAATGGGGTCGTTCCGGGCTGTTCCATTCCGGCTTTTACACCGTCCCTTTAAAACGGTTTATTACAGTAGTGACAACTGCTGGGGCCCGGGACACACGCCATAGACCGTTTTCAAGCCGTTTTCAAAGTGTCGTATCTTGCTTGGTGTTGATCTGGCCAGAGTCTAGCATTCTGTCCACACAGTGGTCAACTCGTTGCCTGTGGAAAACCCACAATTTGGACAGGAGTCTATAGCTCATAGAAAAGTGTGATCAATTGAGGGGGGGGCACTCTCTTTTCTTTCCTCCCCTCTTCCATACTTTTAAATTTTTATATTGATGGTGTTGCTGCAGGATTATGAAGTACTTTACATAAGATGCTTCTTAAAGTGCTCTTTAAGAAATGTTCTATACTTCTCTCTCTGCACATTGTGGATCTCTTTCCCTCCCTTCCTTCTTTGTAGTCTGGTGGGTTTGAAGCATCTGGTTGTAGCACTGGGACATTATTGTATTTAAAATAAAAGCTGCCTATTAATTACAGGAAGATGAAAGGTTTGGGGATTAAAAAAAATGGGGATAGTTTGCAACTGTGAAGGTATGGCAGTGTTAGTTTAGCTATGCATGTGCTTGTTACAATTGTATTTGTGTCATGTGCTGTATCACTTTTATGCTTTATGCTATTTGTGGAATTACTATTTTGCTACCCCCTAAGGGCTGGGTTCAGGGGAATGATACTACTGCTGATGTTACTGATCAATAAAAGTTCTGACTTTCAGATCACATTTGTCTTTCCCCCTTATCATTTCCTAGTGCTACCACCAGATGCCTCAATTCCACCTGGTAAAGTCAAGGGTATGTTGAAATTAAAACTTCCCCTCCCCTTTTAATCATGTTTAAGTTCAAAATGCCATTTTGGAAGGGTAAAGCAAATACAGACATGGCTGTTTAGCTCCAGTAAAGATTATATAGCTTATTTGTGAGTAGACATGTATAGGATTGCACTTCCAGGCTGCAATCCTATGCATACTTAGCTGGGAATTTATTGTTGTTGTTTTTGTTTATTTATTACATTTATATACTATCCCATAGCAAATATGTCAAAGTTTTTAAATGGTACTTGGCATTTAGATTGCACTTTGGGGTGCTTAATTGTTAGTATTTTAATTATTTGGTAGTTTTATATACCTCTGACCGTATTTTAAAATATTTCTATGTTGTTTAAAAGAAAATCAGATGCATTAAAATACATAGTAATTGCTGAAATATTTGTATAAGGCATTAATTACAAACATTAAACCAATACAAGACCATAATTCAGATATTCAAATATTTGTTGCAACAACCCTGTAGAATTGTTGTATACTGAAGGATGGAAGCTGAGAAATAATCTTCAGGAGCTCTAAGCTCCTTATATGAAGGATCAGTGACGAAGAGGCAGTCACACTTAGGCCATGTCTACACCAGCCGTTTATTCCAGAATAATATCGAAGTTGTTCCTACCGAGCCACATGACGCACAGCTGATCCCGTGGTGATCTCGGGTCCACCCCTCAGTTTTCCCGGAATATCGCTGACTGGATTTGTCATGGTTTTTCCAGCTATCTCGCTACAATCCCGAAGTCTGTGGCTGGTATGCCCCCCTTTTGCAAAGTTGTTTTGCGGCGCAAGTTACCAGCTTGGCAAACCGTCAACCCACTGTCAGGGGCATGTCCAGCAGTTTTGAAGGTGTGTGAGAGTGGACCCGTCCGCCATTTTCGGCACAGTTTTTTATTGGTTATTGCCCTGTTGTGGTGCCAACCATGTGTATTTTTTTTTAACACAAACATATCTCTGCACAGCATCACATAGTTGCTGGACCGCCTATCCACCCCATGCATAGCTGTGATTTTGCGTTTGTGCGCATCATAGCTGTGATTTTGCATTTGTGCTCATCCCTCCCGGTTCATTAAAAAAAAAAGCCTCTGTAGCTGCATCATCTGTGTATCCCCACCCACTTCTCCCGATCCACATGCGGAAGCGCTGTAAGGGGACACACATCCTCCCACAACAGCACTCCTGTCATTGTGAGAAACGTCCGACGCGTGTGCCCCATGAGCAGCGATTGTAGAAGCGGAAAAACTCTCAACCACCCCTTTTCCCTTGCGAAAGGGCTGTAGGTGTAGATTAAGCCTTAGTTTCAGAGCCTACTTTTGAGGTGCGAAAGTGAAAGAAAGTGGTCCCGTTCAGACAACACGCTATACCATGCTGCTTAACCACAAAAGGGTTAACGGAATGCATTGACCTTAATGCATTCCATTATCCATTTTGCGGTTAAGCAGCATGGTTTAGGGTGTTGTCTGAACGGGGCCTATGAGTCAGAAAGGAGGAACAGTCATGCTGGCCAAATGAGTATGGAAGAAGCCAGAGGTTCCTGGTTTTCCCCACTCCAACTTGGTCCCACATTCCCTGGTGCTGTCCTGCTTCTCCTGGAAATGGGCTCTTCCCCTGGTGGACAGTGAGAAAAAAAGACAGATGTGGTCATGAATATAGAGATAATGGAGGCTTCTGGGACCTCTGAAGGCCACCTTCAAGACAATTAGCATTTGGTGGGTTACAAGCTCTTGCCTTGCCCACAGCACAGCTGTTTGCTGCTTCCCAGCCATTGCTCCTAGTACCAGTGCCATGTTTTTCACTCGTCCTTTGCTCCTGCTGACTATGGCCACAGCTAGACCTAAGGTTTATCCTGTGATCATCCAGGGTTTGCCCCTGCCTGAGCACTGGATCCCCTGTGTGTCACCTAGATGAACAGGTTTGACCCCTGGACGATCCAGGGATAAACCTTAGGTCTAGCTATGGCCTATGTCCATAGTGGCAGGAAGGTGAGGCAACGAGAGTAGTAAGTCTGGAGATTTAGCTCATTGATCCCTGGATTTGTGTCCTGATTCTTGACCAATTTAGATTTCTGTTGGTTTGGCTTCCTGCACTGCCTTCATGCCCAGTGTTGGCCTTCCTTTCTTTCCCCAAGCTTGGAAGTGCTGAAAAAACACCTCCCTGTATAGTTGTGTGTGTCTCATGAGTTTTTAAACCGCATTTGCATTGTCTTAGGATGGCTTTCAATTCTTGTTTCTCATTGTGTCTTTATGCTCCTCTGTGGTTTTACATTAAGTTTATAAATTTGAGGATGGGGATTTTTTGTTTTCATCCTGATTTTGAAATTAACGTTTCTCTTTGCATTTGCAGCAGATGTTTACTGAATGCTTTTGGCATGTGCATCACTATATTTTAAGTGGTGTCTGAATTATTACATTGCTTTGTAAATGTCTCTACTACTGAATCTCTTAAGACAGCTGCTGGAATATTATGGTGTGTCACCAGAACTGGTAAGCAGATATTATTGTTTAGTGGGGGAGGGGGATGTTGCATGAAAATTTTGATTTAAAACAGGGTAGAAGTTCCACAAGAGCCCATGATTCCCCTCTGGGGAGTGTGATGTGAAGAGCTTCACCCTTCTTCTCCAGCTTGGTGCTGTGAATGGAGAGCCTATTGCCCCCATACTTGCACTGTGCTCTGAAGCTGTATTTCCAGTGATTACCTGTTATTTGACGGTGTTTGGCCGGGTTATATATTCCAGGAAGCTAGGGGGCCTGTTCAGACAACATGCTAAGCCATAGTTAGGCTACTAACCCTTTTGCAGCAGTGAATATGTTTAAACTGTGGTTATGTAGCCACTATGGTTATTAATGGACAACCATCTGGACAACCATCTGTCAGGGATGCTTTAGGGTGGATTCCTGCATTGAGCAGGGGGTTGGTCTCGATGGCCTTGTAGGCCCCTTCCAACTCTGCTATTCTATGATTCTATGAATGATTCACATGATGCGCTATGCCATAATGTTTAGCTCAAAATGCTTAACCACCATGGCTTAGTATGTTGTCTGAACAGGGTCAAGATTGTACTATTTGCATCATGGTACATCTGATAATGAAGGGAGGAGTGATGGCTTCATAGGAGCATCATAATGCACATATTTCATTTAGAGCAGAGATAGGCAACATGCAGGTTCTCTTGTGCGGCAGCTGCCAAAATATTGTCAGTTTGCTATTGAATTTCGGCAGCAAATTTCTGGTTTTTTTAATGCCGTTCTGCCAAATTCAGTGGTGTGGTGACAGGAGTGTGTTCTGCAAAGGATGGGCTCCAGCAGCGGTGGAAAGTGGCCCTCAGACACCCCCCCAAAGTTACCTACTCCTGAGTTAGAGGCAAGTGCCCTCCTGCCCTACCCTATAAATAATTTGAAAACAGAATCCTCTGCTATATAGTTATGTGGGCTTTGAGTTTTATGTATTTTATCGTTTATTGTTGTTCCCTGCCTCGATCAGAATGGAAAGGTGGGTAAGAATTATTATTATTATTATTATTATTATTATTATTATTATTATTATTAAAGGAGAGGAAAGTTAGAAATAACATGTATGTTAATTAGTTTATTTTCATTTCAAACAGCATTTGTAGCTGAGCTACCCCAGCCATTAGTCAATATTATTGGTGCTGAAAGCTGTGCTGGTGGTAGTTCCAGGTTGGAAACAAATTCTCAAGTGTTTAGATCAGTTAAAGAGTCTTTCTTAGATTTATATAGATTCTCTTGTTTCTGTGGCTGCTTTTTCTTTTCACAGCTCCTACAAAGGTGTGAAGTCCATCTTAATCGCATTGCTCGCATAATTGGATCCCATCTTTCTGCAAATACCCTCTCAGGAACACACTTCCAGCAGTTATGTGCCATCTCAAGGAGCTGTTTGGTGAGATGATCAACATTTTTTCTCTTGCTGCTAGTAGTGTGTTTAAGCAGGTAGATATTGGCTATGTTGACTGCATCCTCCTTCTTTCATAGCATCTTTCTTGCATAGCCATAGCATCAGATTTCTGAACTGTCAGCTAAACAGTTCAGAAATGTCAGACTCTTCCCACTGTCCTTTCCCATCATTTTTCTCTTTTCTGGCTTAAGACTTTTCCATATGTTTACCTTTTCCCACAATCTATTTAAAGAAAAAGGAGGAAATAATGCAGCGATGTTCTATCTAACAATGTTGTTATCTGCCTCTTGTTTTCTTCTGTACCTCAAAAAAGCATCTATATTGAGGTTTTGGTAACATGCACTTTTATTAAAAGTTAATTAGTTAAAAGGCAAAATTCTAAAGTTCCTTAGGGTGTAATGTTTTACTTCATTAGGCAGAGAAAAAGCCCTACAATTCCCAGCATGCCCCAGCCAGCATGACTGGCTGAAGGGATGCTGAGAGTTGTAGAAGTTTTTTTGTCTAAACATGCATAGGATTGCACCCTTAATTGGTTTACAGCTCAATTTAAAATGTTTGCATTTAACTTGACTTCTAGATATCCTGGACTTGGGAAAGAAAAGAATATGGATCTACCCGAAGTTTCGTTCGTAGACTGGGGAAGTGTCTGTTATTAACTCCTTCTCCAAGGCCTCACTTTCAGGTATAATGATTATTGCTAAATTTAAAATGAATATTTTGTTAATGCTGATATGTTGTTCAGGAATTTTGCTATGTTTAGCATATAATAATGGAAACGAAGTAGCAAGCATTCTCAATAAAATTCTACTTGAACTGTGCTGTTTATGATTTGGAAGAAATTGTAGGAACTGAAGTAATAAAAATGTACTTCAGATGATAGCAGACGGGTCTTTATCAAGCAATGATTGTGAAATGAACTAATAGAAATGGGGAAAAAAATCAAAAATACATTTACTCTCTGAATATGGAGAATAGATGTTTGAGTCTCTAGATACTGCAGCAGTCGAAAGCCAACAATTGAAGAAACAATGAGATAAAACCTACTCTGTAATACCCTGAATAATGTTCTGAATACTATCTTTCAAGCAATTTGATAGCTATTATATATTTTGTTATTTGTGTGCTGCTATGCATTGCAATTCAGCCAAAAATGTTGGAGTTGTGCTCCTAAAACTTAACTGGGAGAATTGTGTTTCCTCCCACCTAAGTATTAACTCTGAGAAGGCTCACAAGATTCCAGTGATAGTACCCTAAACATCTTTTCTGTGCAACTTTGTTATAGGGCAGCCTTCTGTAACCTGGTGCGCTCCAGATTTTTGGGACTCCATTTCCCATCAGCCCCAGACAGTATGGCCAATTGTCATGCTGTCTGAGGCTGATGGGAATTGAAGTCCCATAAGAGCCATGCTGGACCAGACCAAGGATCCATCTATTCCAGCATTCTGTTCACACAGTGGCCAACCAACTGCCTACAGGAAAGCTACATACTGGAGATAGCATATAACCATCAGAACTACTAGCCATTGATAACCTTATCCTCCACTCCCATTTTAAAGCCATCCAAATTGGTGGCCATCACTACATCTTGTGGAAGTGAATTCCGTAGTTTAGCTATCCATTGCGTGAAGTAGTGCTTCCTTTGTACACCTCTGTGATGTCTCCCTTTACTTGCCTTTTTTCTGAGTTAAACAATTTATTATTTATTTATTTATTTATTTATTTATTTATTTATTTATTTATTTTATTACATATTTATACCGCCCCACAGCCAAAGCTCTCTGGGCGGTTTACAACAATTAAAAATGGTAAACATTAAAAGTATACAAAATTTAAAAACCATCAAAAACATAAAAAACAGTATAAAAACAACAGTATCCATTTAAAAACAACAATTCTGGGGTCCATTAAAAACAAACTTAACGTTGTTAAATGCTGTTAAAATGCCTGGGAGAAGAGAAAAGTCTTGACCTGGCACCAAAAAGATAACAATGTTGGCGCCAGGTGAGCCTCTTCGGAAAGATCATTCCACAGTCGGGGGGCAACCACTGAAAAGGCCCTCTCCCTTGTTGCCATCCTCCGAGCTTCCCTCGGAGTAGGCACTCGGAGGAGAACATTAGATGTTGAGCGCAGTGTACGGGTTGGTTCATGTCGGGAGAGGCGTTCCATCAGGTATTGTGGTCCCAAGCCATGTAGGGCTTTATAGGTTAAAACCAGCACCTTGAATTGGGCTCGGAAACATACAGGCAGCCAATGCAAGCGGGCCAGAATCGGTGTTATATGCTCAAACCTCCCTGTTCCAGCTATCAATCTGGCCGCCGCATTTTGCACAAGCTGCAGCTTCCGGACCGTCTTCAAAGGCTGCCCCATGTAGAGGGCATTGCAGTAATCTAATTTGGAAGTTACCAAAGTATGGACAACTGAAGCAACTGAAGCCAGGTTATCCCTGTCCAGATAGGGGCATAGCTGGGCCACCAACCGGAGTTGGTAGAAAGCACTCTGTGCCACTGAGGCCACCTGAGCCTCAAGTGACAAAGATGGTTCTAGGAGAACCCCCAAGCTACGAACCTGCTCCTTCAGGGGGAGTGCAATCCCATCCAGAACTGGTTGAACGCCCGCCATCCGATCAGAGGAACCACCCACCAGCAGCATCTCAGTCTTGTCTGGATTGAGTTTCAGTTTATTAGCCCTCATCCAGTCCATTGTCGCAGCCAAGCACTGGTTCAGCACATCCACAGCCACACCTGATGAGGATGAAAAGTTGTTCCAGTTGTTGTAACCTTTCCTCGTAGGGGAGTTACTCCAGCCCCTTGATCATTTTAGTTGCCCTGTTCTGCACGTTTTCCAACTCTGCAATATCCTTTTTAAGGTGCAGTGACAGAACTGTACACAGTATTCAGTCGCACCAAAGTTTTGTATAAAGGCAGTATGATGTTCAATTCCTTTCCTAATCATGCCTAACATGGAATTTGCCTATTTCACACCAACCACACACTGGATTGACATTTTTATCAAACAGTCCACCACAACCCCAAGTTCTCTTTCTTGGTCAGTCACTGCTAGCTCAGTTGTAATCCAAAACATCTGAAGAGTAACATGTTTGGGAAGGCTCATGTAAGTAGTTTGGTTTACTTCATCTTAGATGGGTGTCTGTAGAATTTCAGAAGCCAGGGATGCAAACATATTTGGATAGCTAACATTGCTTTCCAACAAGGACACTAAATGATCACTGCATGGAGGCTGCTTCTATTTAGTGGCTTCCTCCATATTGCATACTATTTGCTGTACAGATCAGGCACTCTAAACCGTTCTCCTTGCCCCTGAAGTTTGATCCACTTGATGAGCTTCTGCCCATCACAACTCCCCATGTGGAAGCAACCACTATGGGAAGCAATTTGAATCTTCTGTGTGGTGGTCATTCATTTATTATATTTCTTTACTGTCCAATAGCCAAAGTTCTCTGGACAGTTTACAAAAAAACCACAGAACCTTTAATGTACAGAAATTTGAAACATTGAAAAAAAAGCAGCAATAAAATACCAGGGTCCAATCAAACCAACTCACATTAAAATGTTCCATCGTATGCTGTCAAATGTCTGGGAGTAGAGGAAAGCGCCAAAAAGATGACATCATTGGTGCCAGGCTGACCTCTAGGAAGGGCATTCCACAATTGTGGGGCCAACACTAGGAAGGCCCTCTCTGTTGTTGTCATCGTCTGAACCTACCTTGGAGGAAGGCCTCAGATTTTGATCAAAGTAGATGGGTAGGTTCATTTCAGGTGAGGTGCTCTGTCAGGTATTGCTGCCCTGATCCATGTAAGGCTTTATAGGTCAAGATCAGGCCCTTGAATTGGGCTTGGAAACATACAGCCAGTCAGTGCAAGTAGGCCGGAATTGGTGTTATATGCTTAGATATGTTTCCTGCTATCAACCTGGCCACCGCATTTTGCACAGGCTGCAGGCTCTGAACCATCTTCAAGGGTAGCCACATGTACAAAAGAACATAGGTTATTGAAGCCAGGTTATCGCTGTTCAGATTTTGTCTATATGACTCTCAAAAGTGGTTCTTCAGCTAAGAAAATAGTTGACAGCTAGGGGATGTGATATGGGTCAACAAGGTGATGTCCCTACACAATTCACTAAACAGAGTAATACATTACAAAACTATAGCTAGTTTTGTTTTTTCTGGTTTTTGAGAAAACTGACATTTATTGACACTTAATGTTTTTTTATATTGGTTTAGTTGATCCGAAGTTTGAATTCTTTAGAGACTGAGCAAATTAACTCTGTTACACCATCTCTTGCTGATGTCTTGTGGATCGCAGTTGATGACAGGGAGCCATATGCTCAATTCAGGCAAGTAAAATGGACTTGTCTTCTCAAGAATGTCTACATCTTTTGTAATGCTATTGTCTGAATCTTTCTTAGTTACAGCTTATTTCTGACCAGGGATTTGAACAATGAGCATGTAATCGTTGTTGTTGTTGTTGTTTTAAAAAATAATCTAATGCAAGACTTTGCTATGCTTTTCTAATCATATTTGCATTTTAAAATGCTGGGTTGCATCCTGAGAACCGTGAGTGGAAAGAAAGAGACTGTCTTGTTCTGTCTTCCCTCAGTGATCCCTGAAAAGCCTTTCTAAGGGTCAGGGGACCTTCCTGACCACAGGAAACTGCATTGGAAAGGGGGAATGGCAAAATTGGAAACACTGTGTTTGAGTTGAGTTCTGCTCATGCAAGATGTCTTTGCCCGATTAGCCAATTTTCTCTCCCCCCAGCAGCAGCTGCCAGGAGCAGCTTTTCAATGGGCAGGAGGAGGCAATAGTAAGTCCATTTATGTGAGTTTCCTTCCACTCATAGTCCTCATAATGCAGCCCAATTATGGTTCAAGTAATCTTTTGGGGACTGGGAATGGGCAGTTTCCAGTGCTGCCTGCGCACTAGTTGGACCCACTGTTAGCGTAATGGAAAGTTTTGTATCCTGCAGCAATTAGAAATGAGCTGAAACAATAGATGTTTGTGTCTCTAGATAATTTGATAGCTAGTAATATTGTGTTGTTTGCATGCTGTCAGACATTGCAATTCAGCCAAAAATGTTGTAGTTGTGCTCCTAAAACTGAACTGGGAGAATTGTGCTGCCTCCCACCTTTGAGAAGGCTTGCAAGTTTCCAGTGATAGTACCCTAAACATCTTTTATGTGCAACTTCGCAGAAGGGAGCTCTGATGACCTTTCCCTTATGGAAAGTACCACCTATGGAGAATTCTCTATGGGTTTAAATGTGCAACTGCGATATAGTAACAGAGTGAATTAATGCTACTGCAGTTTAGGGGACAACTGAAACTGGCTACCAGGGTATTCCCTATGGATTTAAAGGTGAAAATCCTGGGTGCCAAAACAGGGGTGGTATCTGTAAACTCTTGGAACTTTGCTGGGTCGGTTCAAAACTTGACATTCAGCTTCCCCTAGTCAGGAGGCTTAAATACCGCAAGTGGGGATGGGATATCTGTGCGCTCAGGTGGGGGGACTGCAGGGGGTGGGGGGATGACTCAAATTACACGCAGTAGCTTAATAACCACAAAAAGTAGCTTATTAGCCAATTGGTATAACGGGGCATCGTGGGCTATTTAAAAATTAGCCTAAGCCCGTAGTTTATTAAACCATCATGTATTAAAGTGACATCCAAACCTAACCAGAGACTTTCAGCTATTGGGTGGTATAGAAATGTTTACTATAAAGATTAACTTTATTTATTATATCTTGGCTTTCTGAGTATTGGCTTTTGTTCACTTTCAAAGTTGTATGTTGATCATTTCCAGATTTGGTGAATGGAGAGAAGTTGTGATTCCATCTACATTTCCTGCACCAGCTGCTTCAAAGGAAATAGCACAAAAAACGACTGTTGTAGATGGCGATGCATTCCAAAAAATTTCTGCTCTTGAGGATGAGTTAGCTCATCTTCGTAGACAGATTGCTTCAATTGTGGCACTGGATAGGACAAGAAATGAGCAATCATGTAAGTTTGTTTATGTGGATCCTAATAAATGTCTCTCTGTGTTTTGTTTCTCTCCAGTCATGCTGCCAATCTGACAGCAACGTTTGTGTACAAAGACGTCTTGCTAGTTGCTTTGTTCATCCTGTGCACAGTTGATGTGTTAAATTTAAAAGCAATTGTTTGGAGATACGTATGCGCCCAGCCTTTACCCACTTAGTCAACAAAGGCAAGAGAGGATGTGATAATATATATTATTAACATAAAACTCTGATTAACATACTGCATAAGAGAACTATTGGGAATCTTGGCCGGAATCCAAAGAACCTGAACAATTATTTCTACATACTCCAAGGGAGGTTTGGATGTGTCTGTTGGGCAAGCAGTCCCCATGTGCTGCCTAGCAAACATCTTTTGAAACTGAGGGAATGTTCAAAAGCAGATTGTGAAACAGCATGGAAATCTGCTCTTCAAAGAAAAACAGTCCTGGCTGTTGTCTGCCTAAACAGAATTCCTCAATAAATGATGTCAATGAACGTTAAATATAGGTAGGGTAATGTGTATTCCACACATTTTAAGTTGTACTGTAAAGGTGTATGTAGCAGAGAATGTAGCATTTTGTTCAGGATTGGACCTTTTAGAACCTTCTTTCAAAATTGAAAGCATGCTTTGTTCAGTCCTTATAACTGTGGCAAAACACTTGAAAAGTGATGTCTGAAACCTTGTAGAAGGACAGAGGGGCTATGGGTTGTCCAATATAGTTTATTTGCCATGTTTTCGTCCTCTTTTTTCTCCGCATTCATGGCAACATTTATGATGTAATTCTATTTTATCCTCACAACAATGCTGAGGAAACTTAGGTTAACAAAGAGACTAACCCAGAGTCACCCAATTATTTTTGTGGCGGATCTGAACTCAGGCCTTCCTGGTCCAAGTCTGACTAGGTTGGAACCAATGTGGTATAGTGAATAATCTGTTTAATAACCTTTTTTTAAAAATACGCACACACCAAAACTTTGCCTCACAATTTAACTTCATTTTGTTCCTAATCCACTTCTGGTCATTCATGCCTTCTTGTACTAGACTGTGTAGATTGTTCTAAAAGTAAGCAAAGTGACATACCTGGGATTCACTTTTTCATATGAACAGTTCCCTGTCCTTATTGTTTAATAGGTTCAGGTACCATGAATTCATCAAAGTCACCCTCTACTGGTCTCCCACAGCCAGCGATGACTTCCACACCAGTTACTATCTCTCTTTGTAACTTAGTCATACCACCACCTCCACCACCACCTGTACTGCTATCTGATTTTGATTCCCGTAATTCAGCAATTGAGCTTATTAAGCAACGTCGGGCTGCAAGTAAGAGTAGGAATAATACCGACAGTGCTGGACAGCAGACAGTTAAGACTGTTCCGAGTATGATGGATGTTCTGAAGGATATAAATAAGGTCAAACTAAGAGCTGTGGAAAGGTAAGTTGAGCAGAATATGAATTCTAGAATAAGGAAATAGTAAAAGGGATATAAAATAGGGTCACCAAATTCTCTCTGAACCGCTGAGAGAGTTCCACTGAAACTGGTTTTATAGATAGAAGATGTCATAAGATTATGACTGAGGCGGTTTGAAGAGGCTGAGGCCCTGCATTATTTTCAAATGGGAGTGACATCTTCTACCATATAACTGGGAAATATAAAGTCAGCCCAATTATGTCTCTAGGGAGCATACAGCAGCCCGCATTGGCCACTGATGAAGACCTTGTGTTGAAACACGTTTGGCCTTTTTACTTCACGTTTATTATTTATTTATTTATTTATTTATTACGTTTATATACCGCCCCACAGCCGAAGCTCTCTGGGTGGTTTACAACAGTTAAAAATGGTAAACATTAAAAAGGATACAACATTTAAAAACCATCAAAACCATAAAAAACAACAGTATAAAAACAACAGTATCCATTTTTAAAAAAACATTAAAAACAAACTTGTGCAATTTGAGGTGCACTTTTAATGCAATATTATTGTTAACCTTTATTTTATTTTTGTACATTAAACGTAATTGTTCTATTGTATATATATCCTTAACTTTTTGTTTGGTATTGTATGGTTTTTTGTTAAGGACTTCACCTTTTCTTGCATTTGATTTGTTTAGGATACAGAACATATCCCTCCTTAACGAGGGAGAGGAAACTTTAAAGAGTAGGCAATCTTTTTAATTCCCTGACACAAACAATAAACAGTACCTTTCTCCCTCTATCATAATACTAGAACCTGGGATCATCCCATGGTTGATTCAAGATAGTTAAAAGGAAGTACTTCTTCACTTAGCGCATAGTTAATCTGTGGAATTCACTTCCCCAAGATGTAGTGATGGACACCAATTTAGTTGGGTTTAAAGGGAGATTGGAAAAATTTGATGGCTATATTAGTATGCCTATGTACACCAGTCGCTGGGAAACAAGGCTGGGAGGGTGCTGTTGCACTCATGTCCTGCTTGTGGGTTTCCATTGACAGCTGGTTGGTCATCCCTTGAAAAGCTGTGTTTTTTATTGAACGATTTTAATACATATGTAACTAAATTCTTAGTTCTGGCCCTGCTCTTGCGTGCAAAGGCCAAGGAGATGAATTCATGTAACACATCTATGCGAAATTGTATAATGGTTGGTTGCTAATTACAATAAACTTGACTTGGACTTGGTTGGCCGCTGTGTGAACAGGATCCTGAACTAGATGGACTCTTGGTCTGATCCCGCATGGCTCTTCGTACGTTTTTATACTCTTACTGATACGCTATAGGTGGTTGAGTTGGCAAAAGAGGGGGTCAGCATACAACAGGATTACCTGGAAGGGCTTAAAGGCTATTGTGACTGTTTGCACCTCTGACATCCTTGTAGTGTAGAAGGAGTGTGGCAGCACCAATGCTGTGTAGAGGGTTGTAGATTTGTATGTAAAATGTTACCGCAGTTCATGGATAGAGATTGGAAACATGTTGGCTGTCTTTCTCCAGATCCCCTGGAGGTACACCTGTACCCCCCAAAAAGAAAAGAATGCAATCACAGTGGGATCCTGCAGCTTTAATATCGGAAGCTCTTAAGGAGAAATTTGCATCCCACAGGAATGATGATGATTCATTTGATAAAGAGAATAGATCCTATGGTGCTTCTCCATTTTCCAGTCCAGATACTCCAATGGTACGTATCATTAAAAAAAACAAAAACCGTTTCTGTCTTTTGTATAGGAATACTGGCAACACAGAAAAAAAATCTTCAGGAAATGTTAAATAATGACAAGTCTCACACAGGCTACTGGAAAAAGGTTCAAGGGGCCCCTTCTATTCCCAAGTACTGTGAAAGGGTTTGGATGTCACATGGGAAGCCTATCCAAAAGTTGCTTTTACAAATGATAGAACTGTTGTATCTGTCATTTAGTTCTGAAAAAGCAAGAGCAACAAATACACTTTTGGTCATGTTTTTATAGTTAAAGCAGCTAGTCAAAGTTTCAATGGATCGTATCCAATGTTTTTAAATGACCTTTTACATCCTTCTTTGTTATTGTTAACCAAAAGTAAAAGCTATTGATTTCAGTGGGGCTTCTTAATAAGCAAAAACTTTCATCTTAAAAGCAACAACTTTTTATATGGTTCATTTTATGTGGGAGGTGGGGTGAGCCTGCTTTTTAGGAACAGAAGGAACAGGCAGTTTAAAAAATTATTCTAGGTTAGTATTAATTTCAGGAGGTACTGCATGATCACTTAGCTGGGCCTAATGCAGCTGTAATCCTTTCTACAAGGTCAAGGGATCCTGGCACACTCTTTTTCATATTCCCCATTCCTTTCTTATACACACACTCCTTTCACTGCCTTTAACTGGGAGAAGGACACCAGTAGGGCAGCCCTGCTAATTTTTCTTAATCCCCTCTGCTGGTATGCAGCCCCAGATGCACTTATACTTTAGCCAAGTCCACCGTTGAGTTCCTCACCCTTCTAGAACACTGTTCTAGAAGGTGCTGCTGTTCTAGAAGGACTACTGCTCCGACCCATGGCAGTTATGCTATGGTATGCCACAGGGGCATACCATTTTGCCTTCTTACTTTTCTACATATCCATGAAACCACTGTGTGGGGTCATTGGGAGACTTGTGGGGTGACAGCAATATGCCCAGCTCTGCTTCACCTTTTCATTAGATTTAGGTAACACTGTGGAAATGCTGAACTAGTGCCTGGACTGAAGTTGGCCAGTTCAATCCAGACAACATGGGAGTCCTATTGGTGGGTGGAATATCTGTCCTAGAAGTGGTAGCCATCCTGTTCTGGGCAGGATTGTACTCCCCCTGAAGGATCAGGTTAGCAACTGGTGTGCTTTTAGAGCCAGCATTATTTTGGGAGGCCCAAGTGGCTTCCATGACATGAAACAACTATTACCAGCTTCAGGTGGTGTGCAAGATCCAGTACCTCCAAGACATAGTTTGGTCATGGTTATGACTGATTGGCTCCTTCTTTGTTTAGTTTTAGGTGGGTCATTAGAACTTTTTTGTTCCAACTGATGTGTTTGTGAGTTTAAATGTAAGTCTGCTCTCTATTTTTAAATATGTTTTTTCTCCGGTTCTTTGTTTATTATGACATTTTAATTTATATTTGTCTATCACATTTGGGGCCTCTTTTGAGCAAAAATGTAACTAATAAATAGTTTTTTTAAAAAAATAAATGTTTTTGATTTCAGGTTGGCTGTCGCATTTTGAAGCCAAGTATGAAGCAGACACTTATTAGAGCTGAGGAACTGATGCATGTATCAGCTACAAAAGCAAGAGTTCCTATTTAGCCATGATGTAGAGCTTGTGGAATAAAGCTATTCTATCTATAACTGCTGAGACTACATTTTCTTCGGTTTTATGGACTTGTTTTATAAGGCAGTGGTTGTCAAGCTAACTGTTTTGTATTAAGTGTTTTAGCAGCTAAGCCTGTTCACATGGAATTTGTTTTTATAAAATATTTTTTATCAGCTGTAATACTTTCTGGTTTTGCATCAGCTTTATAGTCTTGGCGGAAATCTTTAGTCACACTAATGAGTAAGTGAAAGAAGAATGTAACACAGAAATGAAATAAATAGATGCAAAGTTTATCTGGTTAAGATGCTAATGTATTAATATTGTTGTGAACTCTGGGTTATTTGTGGTTAACCCATAGTGCAGGTAACATGTAACAATAACCCATGATTCAAGCCAGTCTGGGTTGTCATTATGTGCGAACCAGGCCATTGATTCAAACCTTATAAGGTATATAAGGTATGGTGCACGTAGTATTTGCTGGGCTTTGAGTAAAAGACGTGACATTTTCAGTGACTGCCTTGAATACAGTAAAAGGTTGTACAGTAACCATGGGGGTTATAGGCATATTTGAAATTCACGATACAAATAAGTATTGCTGTTGAGCATTTTGTACCCCTATAAATTAAATAAATCTTTTAGGTATGGACTTTGATCTTTCTCCGTGACTTAAATATTTCAGATTTCATAGTTCTTGTGTCAAGAGATTTGTGGAGGGACATAAGCTATCTGTTACAATGAATTATTTATTTTGAAACACAAGATGATATATATATGGTAATATTATCTAAAATTAGATTACATCTCTTCTGCCAGAAACAGCTACACCTTGGCAAGTCCCGGACTACCTTAGACCTAGATACTGCTCCTCTGTTCTAACCTTCTGGTAGTCTTTTGTAAGTTTCTAAGTACTACTATGTACCAGATGTTATCCCAGTCACAGAACATTGTTCCTGATAGCGATTCATGTGAGTGGACATCTTTGTTGGGTGACAAGAGGAAATTTAGTATAGAATATTGGGTTTTCATCCCTGAGATCAAAGTGCTTCCTTCTCATAATTTGTTCCTTGATAACTAGCATGCTGTTACCATCGTTGCCAGCTACTTTCTCAAGTGGGAAATGTTGTATATTGATATTTACAAAGATGTGCCCTGAAAGGTCACAAATAATATGTTGATAGTAAATACAAGCTTTGTAGTTTGATTGTGGATAGATCTACATAGGTGACTGATGATTATTCAATAATGTGTCATTCTTAAACCAATGGTGTACTGATACCTTTAGATGTCTCTTTTAGTAGTTTAATCTTTAATTGTAAATTATTTGCTATCGGTTGTTTAGAGCCTTTTAGTCTTTGAACTGATGATATGCAGCACCAGTGGAATGGAGCCTGCTAATGGATTGAATTCCCTGTCCTCCCATGCCACGGCCCCTACAGATCAGCTTCGGAGATCAGCTCCCCAGACCAGATTTGGGGAGTATGTGGGGATTTGCAAGAGGGAGAAAGGGGGCAGAATCTAATCCTGCCCATTTGTGTGCTGAGCCCTCCACCACTTCTGGGAAGCTGCCCCGACCTGCCCCCTTTCAGAAATGAGCACATTTCTGCACATTTCAGGGCTTGCTCCCAGAAGCGCTAAATCTCCATTGCACACAGGGAAGGGAAACTTTTCTTGCACAAGTGGAAATCTGCTCTCATAACATTCAGTGTATTTATTTTTATTTATTTATTTATTTATTACACTTATATACCGCTCCCATAGCCAGGGCTCTCTGGGCGGTTTACAGAAATTCTAAAATTGAGGTAAAAACAAGTATACAAAATTTAAAACTTTAAAACACAGAACATAGACACATAAAGCATTAAAAACCGATTAAAAACTAAACATGTGGGTAATTAGGATGTGCCGCCATATGCCTGGGCAAAGAGGAAAGTCTTAACCTGGTGCCGGAAAGATAGCAGCGTTGGTGCCAGGCGAGCCTCAGAAAGTTTACCTTTCTGTGCTTAACAAGCTAATTCGATATATAATTTTCCAAAGTGGTAATATGGTATATTTCAAAACTAGCACAGCATTTATTTTTTTAAAGAATGCTATTTCCTCCAAGAATATTGGGCATATATCTTCTGGTAATGACAAAACCTACTGCTACTACTTTCAGTAAAATTGTTGCTTCTTACCATTATTTTACAACTAAAGGGAACTTTGTAGTAGCTTCAGAATAGTACAGGTTGGATAATCTGAGCACAATCTTATTTGCTTTATGGATTCGTATGGCGCCACTCTAGCTTTTTTTGCTTGTGCATAATAGTATTCAGGCATAAAGACATACTAAGTAATAGTACTACTGTTTTACAGCAAATTCATCTTGGTTTAGGTGCTGCCATTATAAATGTCTGCACTACTCCAAGCAGAATTTAGTTTTGCATTTAAATGTTCAGCCATGGTAGTGTTTCATAAGTCTAGAATAGATTGCATAATTGGAACATTATAGGTAAGAGTGAGTTTGGCTTTGATTGCTTTGCATAGAAATATTTTGTGTGCTTCTTGGCTTCCCATTGTAGTTGAAACCATTTAAACATTTTGTGCAAGATGAAGAGGACATATTCCAAACCCCCAAACTATATAATATTTCAATCACACTCCTATTTTAACATCAAGATTTTAAGAGCCGTTAGTACAGTCCTAGGAGGGATTAACACATGCAACTAACCACAAGAGGGCAACCGGACACCATCTGGAAAAACAGGTTTGTTTTCATATATTCCAGTTTTCCATAGGGGACATATTTTCTCCCCAGACTCCCAGTTTAACAACCAAATATCTTGTTGTGTTGAGTGTTAGTCTGAGATTTACAAGAAACATGCTACAAAGTTTCTAGGTGTCCATAGGTACACAGAAAACACGAGACTAGTGTCTCTTAAGTTTCAAAACCTGTGGTAGATTGGTGATGAACAGGAATTTCACTAGTCCAGAGATAGTGCCCTGTCTCTGTGGGCTGCTTGCTATCACATATTGAGTCTTTGCCTCTTGTATATCTCTCTACAGTGTCAGTTTACTGTACACTACTGATTTATATTGTAGCTTCCTGCTCTGGGTACCTATAAAAAGCTGCTGATGTGTACCAGCCCATGGACCAGTGCAAGCTAGCTGGCTGCCTATTCCTACCTGGTATTGTGTGGACTTTGGTGTTTTTCTGTGTGAGCTCTTTGCTCAATGTGTTTTCTGCTGTTTCTCTGCTTTGTGGTCTGGATAATGTGAGTATCAGTGGAGTGAAATCTTTAGCAGCATTCATCTTGGTCCACAGCTGGTGTGCATATGCTGGTGGTTGTGTTATACAGGAATAATAGGCCTTGGCACTCTGCTTTTCATATTGGTCCATAGGACTGATCTCAAAAAACTAATAGTATTGTTAGAAACCTGGAAATCTGTGGCAAAATAGGGCTTGCTGAAGTGGAGAGGTTTCAAGATGGGGAAAGGAAAAAAGAGATGGCTTCTCTTTTTCCCCATCATTCTGAAGCCTTCCCCAATTGTGTTGTGTAACATTCTTAAGAGCTCAGTTTTCGGGATAGTTTCCAGCCCTGAACCTGACTGCTTCATTGCTTTATAACTGGGCGGAGTGAGCTTTTTAGAGAAAGGCTCAAAGTTGTCCCTTTTCCGTCCTAAGGTGTCCCCATTTAGTATGTTCAGCCGTATGATGGCATGCATCCTACAACCCTAATCTCCCTACTACGATGCTATAAGTGGTTAGAGGCTCAGGCAGGCTATCTTCCTCCCTCGCCCACCCATCCACCACACCTTTTCCTCTTTCAATTGATTTCATGATCCATCTGCTCTCAGCATTCTGTAATTTCTGGAAATCGCAGCATAACTCCTTGTGATGTTCACTTTCCTCCTTTTAATATATAATATATAACATAGTATATCTGGGAATCCCCTATGTATGAAGAAACCACTCCATTATTTTGGGGTGGCCCTGTTTCACTTCCAAAGGGATAGTGCAGTGATACCTTGCACACATGCAGCACCTTCGTTTGTAGTGTACAGTTAGCAGGCACTGTGAAAGCTTTATGTGTGAATGCAAACACATGCTTCCTTCCTTAATAAAAGGACCATGGGGTGGCTGGTATCATTTGGTGGCTGCATGTGATGAAACCATCCATTTGAATGTTGATCTTTCCAGTGACAGGCAGATGAGCCAATCAGCCCAGGATATTGTGTCTAATCTGTGCTAGGCATGCTCGAGGAGTTTGAACTTTGTGTATTCAAATGCCAGTTGACCTGATCAATGTGTGAGAATCAGAATTTAGAAACATATATTTTAAGAGAAATGCTGATCTAGAGCTTATTTGGGATTCACTGTTACAGAGCTAGCCATCTAGTAGCAAAGGTTGAGTGACATCTCTTGCTATAGTCCAGCACCAAGCCGTTTATGGGGCTGACCTCCATATTCCATATATACAGGTGACTGAAAAGTACTGTGGAAATGATGTCACAGGAACTGCAAATGGTCAGGTTAGACTCCAGCAGCCCTAATGCTCAGGTACCTTAAGGACACAATCCTATGCATGTTTAGACCAAAAAAAGTCTTACATGGCTCGCTGGGAAATGCAGAGAGTTGTGGGACTTTTTCTGTCTAAACATGCATAGGGTTTTCCTTAAATGTCTTTACTGGTAGGGCACTGCCTGTCTGTCCTTGTCACTGAATATGTTGGAGACAGTATAATGGAAAAACAGGTTCCTTTTGTCAGGAACATTCTCTAAGTGTTCAGTTAAGTAAAAGTGACATCTACTGTAGTGATACAATGCTATAAATATACATATGAGCTTTGGTACAATAACATAGTTACAAAAGTCCAGTAAGCTGCCCTCGAGTCAGGCTAATGATCATAAATACTGCATTCATGTGATAAATTTTGCAAGTTATGTACCCTTATGCATTGCTTTATCTGAGCAGATTCACACCATTTTGTATAGTGAGCTGTTTTTTCTTGTAGTCTTTCACCACTCATTAATTATTTACTTTACAGATTAAAAATAGAGGGAAACTATCTTCTCCACACAGAGGCTATAGAAAATACTAACATGAGAATATAGACAGGAGTTTGTGTTTGACTAGTGGTTATTTTTTAATCTGATTTGTTATCTTTGAGTAGATAAAATAATATCTAGTATATGTTTTACACTTGGATTAATTTAATTTGCATAAGTTTTCTGTGGTTGATATCAAGTACTATTGTTTGTGGGTTTATGACTCTCCCACTGCCTAGAAGTCTGAAACTTGATAAATTATGTAATGCAAGATGTATGTATCTGGGCTCTTGGCATATCGAATGATCAAAACGTTGGGCATGAGTTTTACCTCATAATAGAGACTGGTACAAAGCAGGGCAACTTGCAAATGGCATTGAATGTTGGACTGTGGGTGGTGTTATGCTTCCCTCTCTTTTCAGTCTTGAATTTGGGGATAGAGAATTTCTACTAGCAGTCAGGAATACATATTTTGCTTCCTTGACTAACAGATCAAAATAATTAGGGCACTTCCATAACTACAAAATGGGCATTCAAGACACCGCAAATATAGGAAGGAATGAAAAATAGGATGTTTGACATCCAATGCTTGAAAATTGATAAGAGAATGTAATACCAACACACCCCAGTCCTGTGTTGTTGAGGGATTATCAATGGCAGCCTAGAATGCTCAAAGTGCTTGTAGAATGCAAATTCTACATAACATAAATAACATTTGGAAGTAGTGAAGTAATTCCTGCTGATGAAAGAAAGCACAAGGTTTGAGCAAGCAAAATGCAAATGCTTTTATACATTGCTTAACACTTGAGGCATGCATGCATGCCTACACACACCATCTTTCTGTAGTTTTTATTTTTATTTTTATTAACAGTTACCTTGAACATGAATACTTAAAGCAGTATGTTAAAGAAAGATACAGTTATGTATCTTCAGTTCTTGGCATCACTGCATAGTAGTCACAACATTTCATAAAAGGCTGCATTTGAATGTAATACTCATTCATGGTTTGTTTAGGCCAACATTTTATGGCTTGTTTTGTAGATACCAAACTATCTAAAAACCCAGGTTTGAAATTTGCTTATGAATCTGCTTGGATTCACCCTTCATATGAGTAAGCAGATTTCTCCAGGCTTGATCTTCCTTCCTTCGTCTGCCTGGATAGGCTCCTTTCCCTGCCTACCTTCTCACTGAGAAGCTCTCTAACCTCCGCACAGCAGCTCATAAGGGCTGTTTTACCAGCATCTATTCAGGAATATATGTTGAAAACACATCTTTGCATTTAGCAACATACCCTGATTTTTTTAAAGGACAGAATTTTGCCAAAAAAGCAACTCTTCAAAGGAAGTACACAACAGTGACCCTTTTGTCTTCTTACTTTAGTCTACTTTGCAGATCTGTTCCTGGGAAAGTCACCCTTATGATTCCTCAGTACTTAGCACGTCCTTGACCAAAAAGTGAGCCTAGAGAGCTATTTTGTAAAGCCAGGAAGTTCAAGGTAAATTGCTCCCTCAAGCAACTGTGCTGAAACCCAGGTGTGAAGATTATGAAGAGCATGTGAAAGCCATTGTTTGGGAAAGTGGGGGGAAATGTTCATCTTCTGTGCTTTTTTGTGTTCCCTTGAAAGGGGGATAAATACCCTAATCCAGTCTTTCCCCAACACAGTTCCGTCCAGATGTTTTGGATTACAGCTCCAATAAGCCCCAGTCAGTATGGTCAATGGTCAAGACTCAAGAATAATGGTTCTGTGTCACAGCTGTGTTAACAGCAGGTCAGCTATGGCAGGCAAAACATTCAAGGACTCCTTTCGTTGCTGATGAGGACTTCCAGGACGCCCAGCCTCTCTTGTCCCAAAGGGCCAAATATTGGAGTGAGGAACAGATAGGTGTTTTGGTTGATTGACATCAAAAGGAAGTCTCCACTCTATATTGCAATGAGGCGGCATTTAATTGGCTTTTCAAAGAAATGGGCCCAGGGCAGGGGTTTATTAATTCAGCTGGCCATTGCTATGAAACGATGCGCATCATTAAAAAAAAAATTAAAAATCAAGGAAGCCACCCTTTTCAGTAAATGCTCTGGAGTAGAACCGTGTGCCATGCTATTCTACAATGAATAGCACCTTTCTTCTAGATAGAAAAGATGTCATCCCTGGGTATGCTGCATGCAGTAGCATCTGTGTTCTAGACAGACATCTCTGATGCTAGCTAGGTGGACTTTTTCACCCACTCCTGGAACATCTGGACAGGCAGACTTGCAATTGTTATTATAATGATGTTATTCCATTAACACAAATGCTGTTGTGCTTGCGGAAACCACATTCCAAATTATGCACAAGGGGAGAATCCAATTAAAACTTCTGCTTGGGCAAACACTTGCAGATCTAAGGTTTACCAAGTGGTCTGCTAGCACTTGCATAACTGGAAAAAGCAGTGGAGTTCCACCAGCACAGCTATTTCTTCTGCTAACGGTATGTTGGAAGTTCGTTGTCATTACAGTATGGGAATTGGCCCACAATGCCAATTGCGAAGAGTATCTGGTAAGCTTAGAAAATGCATGAAAATGTGAAAGCAGAGTTAGATTATTTATCCCTTTTCAGTTTGTTAATATCCCCTTTTTGGTGGACATGAATCTCTAGAAAGACATAATAAGGGATGCTATTTTAGAGAACTGTAGCAAAAAGAATGATCTAGTCTAGAATCCTAAGCAGTTCATTCTTTCCCTTTTATTTCCCTTATGTTATGTTGGATGAAAATCTAGGGCAGTCTTTGCTGTACTTTTAGCATGGTTAATCCTGCTATTACTGTCTATATAAAGCTCCTTTCTGCAAATTTATCTTCAAACTCAAGTTAATCAGATATTTCCCCCACCCCATCCCACCCCAATCAAAAGAGATCACTAACCTTTTAGTGACCTTGTTCAGATGGCATGTCAAGCAATGGTTAGGCTGCTAACCCTCTTGTAACAAATGGTTAGTGAGCATGTTTGAACTGTGGTCATATAGCCACCATGGTTAGCAATGGTTGACATGACATACTCAGCATGGTTCACACAACATGCTAAGCCATCATATTTAGCTCAAAATGCTTAACCACTGTGGCGTAACGTGTCATCTGGACAGGATCAGTTCTCAAACGTGGCAGTCCTTTCAGCCTTGAGGCTTACTAAGGCCTGCAATCCTTTGGCTTGAACAGTCTCTGGCTCTTGTGTATTTCTTAGTAGTTCTGTTTTTTGACAGATTGCTCACTTATATTTTTCTTCCAATTGCCTGCTTCTAGTTCATGCTTTTAAAAAGGAATAGAGAGAGGATTTCCAAGACATTCTCTGAATTCACACATCGGGAGTTTTTCAAGGTTTGTAATTTGCCATGTGTTTGTGTAACTGATGTCCCTGATAGAGCTGCCTTATTAACTGAACACTGTACCTGTCTATGACAAGGAAGCTGAGGCATAAAAAGGACTGATAACCACTAATGTAGTGGTGTAAATTGACCCTTAGGAATTACTATAGGCATAATTAAAGTAATGGAAGTTTGGATGTTTCATAACCACAGATGTACCATTTTGAGAGAACATTTGAGTTTAATCAAAACTAATGGGACTGTACAGCAGCATGTTTTAAGAGTTCTCGAGCACTTTTCCTGTGAATTCCTTGTAGCATGTAGCAGCTAATGAAAGTCTTTGTACTTGAAGCCCTATATAGTCATTATGCTTTCTTCTATAGTAGTAAAAAGGGAGGAAAACTTATAATTATAGGAGTGTAAAAATGTCTGCCACCTTAACTCTCTGCAGGCCAGATGACGGGGTGCAGCCCTGCTGCTGACATCACACACTTTTTTCTTTACTCCATGCTGGAAGGAGGCATAAGCCTCCTCCCAGCATGGAGAAAGAGAGCCAGACCGCTTCACATCCCTGCTGTCATTTCTGAGCCTAAGCCCGACCCATGGGAGGAGCCCCTAGAGCTCCCTAGTCTCTATTAGAGTATCTCCTGGGATAGATCAGGCCCACAGGGTGGAGGTTTTGACCCGTTATAATCCAATTGCTGAGCAAAAGCTAGATCTTCGTTTGCAAACAAAACACCTTCATTTGCAGTATTATGAATCTGTGTTTTGCTGTGTTCCTGGCAACTTGTAACATTTCATAGTAGTTGGTAATGAGTTGGGTCCAATGCTGTTCTGTCTGCCAGTAGAACAGAAACTGCTCTAGGACATTGGGAGACCCTCTGGAGCAGATGTGGGTGGAGGAGAGCAAGAGAAAGTCCCATTGCATGAGTGGAAGTTTTCTTCCACAACATGAAATTTAACCCATTATTTCTCACTTTCGCATTGAATTGTTTTAATTCAAAGCATACTTAATTTTTGCCATGCTTCCATGTCTGCAATATGATACACAAGGAGAGTTTGGCTGGCATGTAGTTGAATGGGCTCACTTGCTTTTTGACATTAATTTCTCAAGCAAACGCTCCATGTAGTTGTAGAAAACTTTGGTTATTTCAAACTGCATACTTGAACTGAATTTATATTTATGTGAAAACGGTATCATCTAATGAGCATTGATATAGTAAGACTGGAAATAGAGCATATCTAATATTGATATCAATAAAAAACAATGGGTTGGAATATTAAGATTTTTCGTGGGGTTGCTAAGCACATTCATTGCAATCCACCAAACAAGTACATTATGGTACCTTGTTGATTTGGGGGACAAGAGTATGGGACTTTACATTTCCCCAAAAAAAATTTGGCAGCCCCTCACGTGTGCATGAGAATATCATAAATGTGTTGAGTAAACTGATTGCTTGGCAGTTTGCATCAAGAAATAAACAGCACTTACCAGTTAAATTAAACCTAAACTGATAAGTGCTATTTATTTCTTGATGTGTTTTAACTAATTTAATTCTATGTTTATATCCTATATGTTATTGTTAGTGGCCTTGATGACCATTTGTAGTAGAAAGGTGGGATATAAATTTAATTAAACGAGAGCAGACATTCCTGAGAAATTGGAGTTTTCCTAAATGTTTAGCTGTAAGTTACTGCTGTATTGCTGTGTATTTCACACACACCACTTCATGGTTTTGAAAGAGATCCTGAGCTTCAAAATGAGCCCTTCATGATGGTTGGGTGGAGTATATCCCATTTGATGGTCAAAACAATTGGGCACACATTGTACAGGAATTGTGACCTTGAACAAATTTTCAAAGGAGTATGGCTCTGCTGCTAGGGGTAATTTTTTTTAAAAAAATGTCTATATAGATACATTTCAATACATATAATGACTGCACAATTTCAACAAGATCTGTGAATATGATAGTATCATCATTTGTTGTTGATTTGGTATAGAGAGCCCCAAAGTCTAGTTTAAGATTAGTCTCCAACTTTCATTACAGTCTGTCATGATGTTTTTAAATAGAAGTAAAATTTTGTGAACTATATGGATTTATCCATTTAAATTGAGGGTGGGGAAATGGCAATACATGTGTTGAGCTGTATCGTGATTAGTCACTAGAACAGTGTGGCTTAAAAACTGGGTCCAAAAGGAATGTTTATGAAGCTTTTATCAACGCAAAAAGCCCAGGTTTTTTTTCTTACGTAACCTTTGGCTGGACAGTTAAAAACAGGCCATACTGAAATATGTCTTTTTTCTAACTATCAAAAAAAAAGAAGGATGCTAAAGGTTAAGGACTTTATCTGCAAACAAGAGTGTATTAATAATCTATAACATATTTACAAATGTTTCCAATACTAAAACTAACAGTATTTTGTTCACAGTGCCATTGTTTATACAGGTAGCTTTCCCATAATACTTCAGTATTTTGGTATGGGAACAGTAGCGCTTTATATATACAGGAGACATACATGTGCGAATATAAACAGGTCACGGATACAGTCATCAAAAGAGACATCTGAAAACACTTAAACTGTACAACTCTTCCCTTTTGACTTGATAGGAAATACTGTTCTTGCAGTGAGAAGAATGTCAGTTTTTTTTTTATCTAAAGTGGCATAAAATGATTAATGGGCACCACCATGACAAAGCTTTGTGTACACAGAATAACCTTTCTTCAAGGTGTTTTTTTTTAGATTCCTTGTCCAGTGCACCAAATACAAAAAATTTAAAAAATGCTTTAATTTCTTTAAAATGAGATACTTTTCTCTTGCGTGGCCAGATGTCCTTTGAGTTCTGACAGTGCTGCAGCTGCTGGTGGCTTTGAATGTGCAGCCCAGCTGCTAGACTGAAGACTGCATTGCTCCAAGCCTTTGTTCAGAAGCGCATTTCACAGTATGACCCAAAGTGAATGGAACAGCTGACCAGGAATGCGCTGGTCTTGCCCTGAGCCCTCTAATCCTCCAGTTAGTTGGTAACTGCCTACTGGCCCAGCTTCAACACTACTGAAAGAAGCTTCTCATTCAAGCAGTTTATGATCAGAAGTGATGAATGGCTTTGGATAGTAAGATGAGGAAGTAGGATTTGGTAGAGCTTCACAACCGAACCCAGAAGTATTGTAGGTGTTCTTGAGGAGGACACTTATAGCTTCACCTTTCCGCCCTGCTTTCTTCACTTCCTGCATTGTTAACGATGGCCCAACAGACCCTTCGGATTTTATTCACTCTTGTGAAAGATAGTGGCACTGCAGCATGGACTGCAAAGCTGCCACTATGGGGTTTCTCCTTCATTTAAAGTCTGTTCTTCATCTTGTGTCATTTGAACTGAGTGGTCAGTGCTCCTGCTGCTGTGCTGCTTATGAAGCAAACTCCTCCACTTGGTCTTGTTCCTCCTCAGATGGTTCAGCATGTTTTCAGATAAGGGAGTGTTTCCAGTAAAGTTGGCCCATTCTTCAAAGAGTGGCTCCACAATGTAGGTCATGAAGCCTGGGGAGAAAACACGAGGTAAAGCATATCAGCAGCTAAGTCGTTCAGCAAATACAGTTTTCTGTTAAGCCAACACCGAGCCTGAAATAAAGGCTGGGGACCATGGTTTTCCTCTAGAACAGTGAAAGGAGGAAAATGCAGCAGTGTAGTTCCAAGCCTGAATTTCTTTGGACTTATTTACATTTTAAATTTATGTAAAGGGATTCCGCCCCCCCCCCCATTAAGTTGGCAGCATCAGACACTGCCACATCAACTCCTCTCCTCAAATAAAAAGGTAACTCAATCATTCAGGATATGTGGATTAGCAGGATGAACTTTTCTGTCTGTCTTGTTAGTTCGTTGCATGCTCTTGCAGAAATGCTTGGAAGGGGATAAGATATAGATAACTTGAATACCACACAGGTAAGCAGCCTTGTGTCCACTGAAATGAATTGCCTTAAGCTTGCTTTACTCTGTGTTAGATTGTGGCCCAAGTACTTAAATTAAATGTTCTTACTCATTTCTTGTTTGAATTTCAAAAATAAGGTTTGTTTGTTTTTTAGAACGCTAACCCCTATTGATTTGTTTTATGTTTCTAATAACTGCTTGAGCATACAATGTCTGTGTTTTGGTTATGCTCTGCCCATCTTCAAGAAGCCCAAGAATTCAACTGAAATAAAACTCATTCCTACTCTTACGAATTACATTGCCATATCTACTTCTGTTTTTCATAGCAAGGCATAAGTCCTGATTCCATCTTTTTAAGGAAGAAACTAATACCTTCTCTATTTTTAGTTCGTCTCTATGAATCAGTCAACAGATAATAATACTGCTGTACTCCATACAGAGATTCTGTCTATCTGTCTTTAAATGAGAAATCCAGAACTCTTCAAGAGTCTATGGTGCACTATCCTCCATAGTCACCACAGCTTTGGCAACCCTTCAAAAGAAGGTTTATTGAAGTGTGGTGAGCCTGTTGCCTAATGGAGCCTTATCATATCCCTGTGGATATTTCTGAGGGATTGGAAAAAATCTCACTCTGGGACAAAAATGGACTCTACACTCACACATAAGAAAAGGCCTTGTTTGAAGGAATAAAGCCATATTCTTCAATGATGTCATTAAGTGTAGTTCAGCTCTCCTATAGTATAACAACTACTGTGTGTATCTTGCTGCTGCTGAAGTCTTTACAGAAATGTTGTGACTGTTTTAGGTTTCCTTTTTCTTAGATTTATCAATCCAGTCCTTAGGCCAAATCCTGCTTTACACAATGCTACAGGTCCACTAGTATTGGCTGCAGTAAATTTGTCAAGTCCAAAAAGGAGGCATGATTTTCAAACTCTGAGTGGATATGCTCCAGAGAGCTTATGTCATTTATAACTGTCATATATATGAGTCCCCATGTGACACCTCCCCTCCCACAACTCTCTCTCCTTACTGCAGCAAACATAATTCAAACACTGGTGTACCTGTGATGCTATGCAGAAGTATGAATTGGTTGTCCAATACCATTATTGTTTTTTATTTAAATCCAATGCCTCCTTTATAAACATTAGCATTTGTGCAGTCCTGGCACTGCAGGGACTTTGTGTTAATGTCCTGTACTAAGTTTATTTACGAGTTTTGGAAGTCTTAGGGCTACTTCACACATTCAGAAAAGTGTATTTTAACTGTGTATTTTTATAGTGACCACTTATGTATGATGGGGAGATGAGTTTAAGAACTGGTAAACATGTGCTTAAATTGCAATTGACCAAGATTCTTGAGGGTATTTAACCACTTTTTAAGACATAGCAGTTGGATTCACACACACACGCTAACCCACACTCAGTGGTTGAGTGTGAGTTGTTGTTGAAAAGTGGTTTATTCGTTCAACTATGGGTTAGCATGTTGCCTGAACTCTAGATATTTTCTGCAGTGTGGCGAGTTAACCACCTTGAACAACTCAACAACAAATCATGGGTTCTTAAAGTGGCTTATTCAAGGAAAAGGCACACTGCATGGTTAATAAGCCAGCCTACAGAAAATGTCCTGGGTTCAGACAACACGCTAACCCAGTTTTCAACAAACAACCCCACAGTTCAACCACTGCATATTACAGTGATTGTCACAGACATACGTGATGGAAAAGTTCCTCTTCCCTTAACATCTGAAACCACCGTTAAGAGTTGGAATGTAAGTTATTATGAGTTCATTCCATGTGAAACTATTACTAATGTTGATATATTGGGGGGGGGATAGCTGTTTGAATTTGATATCAAAGGGAAGATCAACTTTAATTGCCCAAAGAACAAAGGTACGAGAACAATTTCATCGATCACTGTTGTAACTGTAGCTGGTCCAACGTTACGAACCCCCAAGGCTCCAAAGAAAGCACAACCGCTTCTTTTAAGAATAAGGTTCTTAATTGTTAACAGTGGGCATAGCATTTTGATGGTTACAACTGTCCTTTTTATTTGGCATGCACATGACTAGAAAACAGGGTTTATTTTTAAATAGCAAATGTCCCTTGGATTTTTCAACAGACCAATGGGTTAACAGGCAGCAAATTTACAGTCTGAGTCTCTTGCCCTTTCATTCTGTTCTAGACTTAAGAGGACTGCAAAGAGTCTATTCAGATTCTGGAGAATGGAAGCTTTTGTCATCCTAGTGACTTCAGACATTTTAGACAGTAAGGGGGGGGAAGCAACTCTTCTGATTGCCTATTTAAAACATGCAAAGCTTTGTTAGAGCCCATGGTGCACACAGGCCCCCCAATTTGAGGGATGCACATGCTTCTGATGCAGATTTGCAAAATCTCCCTGTGGAGGATGTGTGCACATTCAGTTTTAGGTGTTCTAAGCAGATGTGGGAGAAGGAAATACACTTGCATGTATCTGCTCCCTAACCCTCATTTTGAATGTTGCTCTTTGGCCACACACACATACCTGGCTTCTCACTAAATTCTGCTTTTGATTAGTCTTTGAAACCAGATGCAGCTAACTGGCTATGAAAAAGCTAGGTCTGTTGGGTGGGTAGGAAAGAGGAAAGGATGAAAAACAAGCACATGGATGACTTGTGAAAAACAACAAACAATTTTATCCTTCACAAAAACAGTCTTTCAAATTTTGTTTGCTTATTGAGTAGTTCTTTGTGGGTGTGTTGCAGAAGGCAAGAAGGAAGACTCATCTGGAGCTGAGAGGCCTTATGAAGGCCACTAATTGACCAAGGCAGTCATATGAATGCTTGTTCTTAATTATAGTTAGTAACAAAACCACAGTGCCTAGTCCCATTACACATAGTCTGAAGACTTTTTTTTCCTCCTCAGAATGCTGATGATAGTTTGAAAGCAGTGGCACAGCCTATGGTGTCTACATTCATCCTACTTTTTCTTCTTGTAAGCAGGATTTGTTTTTCTCTGGGTGTATATGTGCTGGGTGTGTGTGTGTTATGCTGTTTCAAAAACCTGCTTAGCCAGAAACCTCAATGGGACAAAAGTGTGGAAAGCAAACCCGCCACCACTATGTTCAGCTCTCAAACATTTGAGGCAGTTTGCACATAATGGCAAATTGTGGGTTAACTAACCCATGATTCGCCATGTACAAGTGGGAATGCATGACACACTGCCTCTCATATGTTCTATTTTTACTCAACAACCTACAATTGGCTTGTTCATAGATTGTTCAGCGTGATGTTCAAACTTGGAGCTAAAGAACCCAGCACTCTGGGTTTGCATGTCATGGTCAACAACGTACAATCCAGATGATTGTAAGTTGTTGATTAAATGTGGAAGTGAGGAAAACACAGGAGACAGCATGCTCACACAATCCCACTTGTGCATGGCACATAATTGGTTAATTAACTCACATTTTGCCGTTACATGTAAACCGGGGTCATTGTCTTTTTCAGTGGCATCTACACACACACACACACACACACACACACACACACACACACACAAATGTTCACTTATGACTTAGAATCAAATCATGGAAGTTGAAAGGAGAACTAAAGGCTGTTTTGTCCTTAAAGTATTTTCTGTTACAAACACATTAAAGTTTTCTGGATTGTTTGGTTTGATGTTTAAATGCCTTCCTGTGGTAACTTTTTGCATCAGTCTGTTTATGCTTCATTTTAAGGCGTCTGGTGGAAGGTTAGGCTACTACTGGCGCAAGGTATACTCACCAATTTGTATACTAGGGATTGTATCTTTCTGCTGATTACAAAGAGGACTTATTTCCAAGTCAAATTTCTGTTCCAGGTCACCTATCGAAAAGAAGGCACAACATTTGAAGTCATATCTGCTTTTTGTGTATATGTAAGATACAAGATATAGCTTGAAGAAATTAACGGGAGAATGGAAATCTATTTTGATATGCTAATCAAGCTAGATGTTATAAATTTACAAAGAAGCTGAAAAATAATTTTGTCTTCATCTAGTACTCAAGCACTGCTTTTTAAAAGATACATTGACCTGGTTCACATGTGGATTGTTTAAGCCACGGTGAGCTGTAGCACATCGCAATTGGTGTTTTGCATATTCAACCCCTGACCGTGGGATGTTGTGTCATGTGAACCTGGCCAGCGAGAGTTATGTGAGGGTTAAACGACCCAGACCATGGATTATGCAATAGTTGTTTAAACCTTGTATAACCCCTGCAGCTGGGTATGCAAGACACAACAACTCATGATCAGGGGTTGAATACGCAGAATGTTGGCTGGCACCATGGCTTGCAGTGGCTTAAGCAACCCTTGATCTGCTGTTTGATTATGCAAAATGGCCCACTGTAAAAGCCTATTGCCAAACCAGGAGCTTCCAGCTTCCAGCATCGGAGCTGCAGTAGCAGCGTCTCCAAGAACTCAGAGCGTTCTAAGTGTTTTTTCAAATATTTTAATCATTTTTAACCAATGACTTTGTCCTTGAGGTGAAAGAGCTCTTCAACCGCAGTCTTATCTGCCAGTCGGACTTTTGTTATTATTTTATCCCCCCCAACAAACTCCCAAGGTCTTTTGGTGACTGGCTGAATTTTTTATTTTATCGACCATCAATTGAGCTATTTTGTCATTGGATTCTTATCGTAAACCGATGGTGAAGTCGAAACAAATAGCTGCCTCCAAACGGGAGCCTTCTCTCCGACCTAAGGAGCCGTTTGGATTTTGTTACCTCTACTGTTATTTACTACCCGAGGAGTTTATCAGGGTCTCGGCCTGTTGGTGACTGTTTGTTGTTTTACCTCTGCCAAGCCAAGCTGCCTGACACCATTTATCTTAACTACAGCAGGACGCCGAGTAGAGGGGGTGAATTGACAAGACTCTTGGCTGTTTTCTGCCAACGCCTCCCTCCTTTTGAACCCTCATACAGTTTGCTCCTCGGAGATTAAGTTACAAAGTTATCCATCTGGAAGCTGAGAAAATTCCTTCTTGAATTTGCATCGCTGGTTTCGCATGGGTTAGTTTTGACTCCACACTTGTAAGTTAATAGTAGCCCTTGGACACCATCATATAACATGGATATACCATCATATAACATGGTCAACACCCGAGCCCAGCTTCAGAAAGCCTCATGTAAGGAACCTCTGCCCAACCTAGTCCAGAAATCAATATTGGATTATTATGACTTTAAGTCAGGAGAAATAGTTAGCTGAGAATGAGTACTGGATAGATCCAGATACCGCAGTCTCATTTTTAAATGAAAAAGACGGTACACCAAATGGTGCCTTCAGAGAATCAATGGTAGGGGACACTACCTCTCAGGAGGAAGAATCAACTGTATATTCCTCTAATGAGTTTTTAATAAATGAGACAAATGATCCCGTACTCATAGAGAGGAATAGAGGGTCTTTCACCCTTAGAAATACGAACTCCCTTATATAAAGAGGCATTAAACACGCTCAGAAAGAGTTTAGGCAAAGTTGACTCAGTAAACCGAAAGAGTGACTCCACCACCTTATGTGGGTTATTAAGAGATCAATGTTTTTTATCTAAAACAGCAGAGAAAATATTCCTCAGAATGGATGTGCTACAACAGGAAGTCTCTGGCCTGAAAGCCATTATTGGAACTTTGGTTGGATTAGTAGAGCTTGGTATTCTGGCTGCAGCACCCCAGACAGGTCTGATGTCCCAGGGAAGGCAGATGGAAGAAAGCCTGGAGGACTACCAGGGCAGAGGCAAGCAAAAGGATGACAGGCTCTCCACCGACTTAGTGATTAAAGGACTAAATAATATATTTCAAGATTGGAAAACCAATGCAGAAACACTTCCCCACCCCAATCAAACGGAGCACGAGGCCGGCTCTGATAGCTCCTTCTCCATTCTCAATTTAACTACATCTGATCCAAGACTGTTGCTAATTGATGAGTTTCCTGGCGAGGATTTAGACATTTCCCAAGTGAACAACAGTACCACGTTGTTAGATTTGACTCAATTAGGCCCAGATCCTACATCATTAGACTTGGATATTTCACAGGAGCCTCTCTCCTTCTCAGCCGAGAAGGTAGGGCAACCAGCTATACCTCAAATCTTAGAGAATAGGGGGACAAATTCTCCCCTGGAAAATGGCTCTCCTCGGGAGAGATCTCTAGATGATCTGCAGGTTGTAATACACAATTGGCCACTCAGGAACTCAGGGCGGATAACAAGATTAGAACAAGAACTCATAGCAGAAATTCAGTCTATTCTGGGGACATCACTGGACATAGGAAGTAATGTACGTTGTAAACGTTTGTCACAATATGGGGATAGTGGAAGTTTGGAATTAACTTTTTCAGACTCTGATATCCGGAGTAAATTTTGGTCCTTACTGCACAGGTTCACTGACAAAGAGCTATTGTTTGAACTAAAACAACCTCGATACGATTCAGGTGGGCTAGACAAGAGAGAGGAAGAGAAATCCACCCAAGAGCTGGAAATAAGGGGGGCAGGAGCTGGGAGAACCACAGATATAAGATCCCTTCTTTCATCACCTACCCAAATAATATACAAATATACGACCACAGAAATGGAAGGAAGATCACACATTCCAACTCCAACACAAGCAATGGGAGATATCTGAAGAGACCTGAGGATTGAAATCATCAGCTCATATCAAAATTTTCCCACAGAGTCTGGGCTGATCCCCATAGGCCGAAACCTCCAAGAAATCCCAGATCTTGGGATAGTTACAAAAGAACAAACTTTCAAGATCCAGAGACTTATAAATCAGTCCGAAGACATCAGTTCTGACTAGGCACAAATCAAAAAGGGCTGAATATAATATCTTGGAATTTAGCTGGCTGGGGAAATAAATTGGTGGACAAAGAATTCGTTAGAATGCTCCAACAATATGACATAGTCTGCCTGCAAGAAACTTGGTGCCGCAAGCAAAATGGCCGAGGGAGCGGGGGCTTAGTAACCTTTATTTTGACAGAATTGGCAGGAGAATCTCAGATGGTGGACTTTGGAGTACAAAATAATCATCTTTTACCCTTACAAATTAAAACCAAAGATGGAAATATCCTCCTCTGTATAAATATTTACTTCCCCTCTACAAATTGCCTACTGGTGGTTGACAAAACATGGAAGGATTTAACATTCCTCCTGGAACATTCCTCCAAGTGCACTTATCTTCATCTGTGGGGACTTTAATGCACGAATAGAAGCAGTCTCAGAGGGGCTCCTGCAACCACTCGGTATAAAGTTGGAAGATATTTTTTTAACAGCTCATAGTAAATATAACAAGCAGGGAGTAAAGTTCCTAGAATTCCTATATCGTCACAACTTCTATACTCTCCATGGGAGCCCCTTGGACAAATCAAGAGGCCACTTTACTTACCTGTGCAGAGGAGGAGGCAGTGCCATTGACCATGTACTGGTCTCTCCAGCATTGTTCCCTTCAGTAAGCTCTTTCGAAGTGCTGGACCGTCCTGAAAGTGACCACCTCCCAATACTAATATCATTATCCCCACTAATTGAACGAGCAGCATTGACCGAAACCGTAACTCTAAGTGGAGAATTGCTGGGAGAGAGAAGACTAAAATGGTCCATAAAACTGAGTAGTGATATCCAAGAAAAATTACACAGTCAGCAAATGATAAACCTACGCCAAGTATTCTGGGATAAATCTGTAAATCATTTAGATGCCTTCCAACAAATTACTACAGAACTGAGGGCTTTTCTGGTAGCACCGGCAAATAAAAGCCAACCAACAGCCTACACTGGCTGGTTTGACGCCCAATGTAAAGCGGCTAAGAAAAACCTGTCTAGGGAAATAAGGGAATTCCGCAACAAACCACCTGAAGAAGCCTTAGGAAGCCTTATTAAATGTAGGTCGGATTACAAAAAACTGCTTAAAAACAAGAAAGAAAAATACACTAAACTAGAACAGAAACTAGAGCAGAAACTAGAACAGGCAATTTCAGAGTGGAATGAAGGCAAATTTTGGGACCTAGTTTCTCGGGGCTCAAATGAGATAAGCTCAACACTGGACATATCTATCTCCACACCAACATGGGTCAAGTATTTTTCTAATATATTTGATGCCTGACCCTGGCAACTGGGTGAGCCAGGGGCACATCAAGAACTAACCCACCTGAATGGCAACCGGTCACTAGCAGGGAGATAAAGACTCTTGTCTCACGTTTGCAACTTAAAAAGGCTCTTGTGGAAGATCTTTCACCTCCGGAGCTTTATAAAGAACACTCAGAATGGTGGATACCAATCCTTGTTGCTCTGTTTACCAGGATTAATAACACCGGACAAATGCCCTCCGGATGGAAAGTGAGTATCATCTCCCCAATTTATAAGAAAGGAGACAGGAATGATCCCAAAAACTATCGGCCGATCAGTTTGCTGGACGTCTCTTCAAAGTTATATGCAAGACACTTACTTCAAAAATTACTTGATTGGCTAGAAATGAACCAATTTATACATGAAGAACAAGCTGGTTTCAGAAGCGGATATAGCACGATCGATCAATGTTTTACTCTGAACTACATCATCAGGAAATATACTAAGAATATCAAGAGTCATCTATATGTAGCCTTTATTGATCTTTCAGCCGCCTTTGATTCAATAAATAGAAATAGATTATGGGAAAAACTACAAAACACCAATATTGACCATAGACTATTGATGCTGATAAAAGAGCTATATAGTAACACTGAAATGAGGGTTAGAGTTGGCCTAAATAGCTTTCTAACAGAACCCTTTAAAACAACCCGGGGAGTTAAACAAGGATGTCTCCTGGCCCCTTCCCTTTTTAACATCTATGTTAACGACCTAGTGTCACAGTTAGCCCAAGTAAACTCCCCTTCCCCAGTAATCATGAACAGAAAGATCTTTACTCTAATGTACGCAGACGACATAGCACTAATCTCTCTCGCGCGTTTAGGCCTGAAAAAGCTTTTAGGTACTCTCAGCTCTTATTGCAAATCTGAAAACCTGGCAATAAACTATACTAAGACAAAGATCATGGTCTTCGGCAGCCGCAGACCTACACACAAATGGACTTTGGACCAACAGGTCATTGACTAGGTTCACTCATTTAGATATCTGGGTATTCTCTTTAGTGAGTCCCTCTCGTGGAAAGGGCATAGGGAGGCAGCGAAATTGAAAGCACAAAAAACTATAGGGGCTCTAATGAAGTTTTATTATAATAAAGGGGGACAGTTGATCAAACCTGCCCTAAAAATCTTTAACACCAAAGTAATACCACAGCTGCTTTATGGGTCTGAAATCTGGGGGTCTGACAACACCACGACCGAAGCCTTGGAGATTGTGCAGAACAACTTCCTTCGAAAACTTTCCTCTCTTCTATCTGGTACCCCTGCAGCTTTTTTGCGCACAGAAGCTGGTAGTCCTTCAGTTAGGGCAAGAATTGAGAGTGCGCAGCTAAAATATTTTAAACGAATCGCCATCTTGCAAAATGAGCGTCTTCCTACTAAGTGTTTTCTAGAAATGGATAACAATTGTCATTGGACAGCAATATTCCAAAAAGCTCCTGTATAGTTATCATCTCCCTGAATTGAAGTTTGCTCTAAGCATGGATAAGAAGCAACTAAGGGATTGGTGTTTTGGGGTAGATTCCAGGAGGGACCTACAACTTATTAAAAATTCTAAATTCTCTCGGTGGTTCCCTCTTCTAAAAACAGAACACTATAGAGCATGTTTTCTGTCCAAATTGAGGCCACTACCCCTGAGAAATGCTTTCATTGAATTGAGGTTTCAAGTGATGCCAACTGCAGTGTTGGATGGACGCTACCACAAGGTACCATTTGAATCGAGATTATGTATCTGTGGTCAACAACAAGTGGAAGACATAACACACTATATGTTAACTTGCCCTCTGTATAGGGACCCAAGAGAGACTCCTGAAACTGCTGCTGACATATGGAGGCATGAATGCCCAAGCAGAAACAGTTCTCTTCCTCCTTAGCGATACCAACAGTTATGTCACTCACAAAGTGGCCCTGTTTGCACTGGCAGCGAAAAAGATTAGGAAGAGAGAACTAGATAAAATTGCTATAAACTGCCACGGAGACTCAAAGTGCTGAGCGAAATGAGAGCTTTAGTCACAGTAAATTTAAGCTTGTCTGTATGGTTCTCTTGGTTATTTTAAACTGTTGTGTACTTTTATAGTTGTATGCTTTTCTATGGATGTATTTGTCATGGCCTTCGGCTAGCACAATGAACTGATGATTGATTGATATTGCCAAACCATATATTCCTAAGACATTCCTCCCTCCCATGACATCAGGGTTCTCCACTTGCCAAGTTATTTAACAAATTTGTGTCCTTCAGATGCTGTACTGAAGAACCTTAGACTTTCACAGGTTGGTTGTTTTAATATTTATTTTACATTATGGTATTAGATTTTTATATTGAAAAGTCGCTTATTACATTGTAATTTTGTATTACTTATTTGCAATGCCTTTTGGGGCTTTAAGGACTATGTGAAGCTCCATGAATAAGTTATGCATTGCAGTGGGTGATATACTAGCATCCCCTAGGTTTGGCTGATAGGTGCATTCCAATCAGCAGCAGCTCTGCAATAAGACACGCACAGCCCTTGATGATGCCTCACTTAATTTGGAAGCAAGCAGAGATTTGCAAGTAATGGATCCATTTCCGAATAAGTTGGGTTCATGTTGTCCTTGGATGTTATTGTACCACATAATATGAGTAGGACTGTAACAACAGAGTCTTCACTTTAAGACACTGGGAGGCCAACATTTTGAGCATTCTTCACACTTGTAGGCCAAGTCAAATGTGATTGTGCCAACATTTGGTGCCTTTTTTAAAAAATGGTTCATTAGCATTGTAGTACAAGGTTAGTCAAGCCAATTACAGAGCTTTTGCTGTTCAATCCCAGACACTTAGTTAATGAGATCATCTTTCTGTCAGCATAATTTTGTGGGGGACTCCAAATGAGTGGGCAGGGATGTAGAGTTGACTGAGTAACTGACAGTTTAGATTAACACAATTCTGATTTAGTGCCTGAAAGCACAAGGTGAAAGTATATCACACTGCTGACCTTGCCTGTAGAATTCCTCACAAACCCGCTCACTCCACTGTTTGCTCATCTCCCAGAGCCGACAAGGATTGCAGATGTCTGCACACTTCAATGCAATCTGAAAGTAAAGGACAACATGGTATGAATGATGCAACAAAGAGGTCTTTCAAAACTACTGTATATTCCAAGCTTGATATTGTACTAAAAGTGTCATCTTTAGGAATGAAAATTGTTGTTTCAGTAACTAAACTTTAATTCATTTGTTGTTAAACTTCAATTTGTTCATTGTCACCCAGTCCATAGACCAAAGCAGTCCATGTCCCACCACCATGCCTGAATCCAGACTCAAATGGATTTGGATAATTTGCCTGGAGGTGAGAAGCCACCACATGTCCAGTGCATTGCCCAAGAACAGAATACTGGCAACTGGCTGCAAATGATTCAATATGGTGGGTTCAGCAAGTTTTTTTTTTAAAAAACCATAACAAAACAAAGTTCTCAATGCCTCTCTTTTTGGGATGATGAAATTACACCCTGTTGTAAAGAGGCAATGACCACCACCTGTTAAATATTTTTTAAAGTATAAGCTTTAATTTGAGGCACCTAATATTTTTTAAGTAGTTTCTGGTCTTAGAATTGTAGAATGTTGCAAAGTACCTTACATAATAATAGCAAACTCATTTTCCAAGTGTGGGTTTATATGTAAACATGTGTAACAGGAACATGGAATCACTAGCAGAACAACAGCAGCGCTTTTGCTTTTTCCACTAACATGTTAGATACAACTCATGGATTCCTTTCCTCTCCTTGCAACCCATGGCAAAATATTAAATGTTCTTTTCTGTACCCAATTACAATGTTCTTCCTTTCCCTCATGGGCTCAGTGCTCTTACTAGATAGGAAAAGCCACCACATATGATGCTTCATACATCTACAAATTTCTAACCCCATCTAATTTAGCTTTCTGGAGAGTTTAAAATTTTATCCTTGGTAGTTTCTTGTGATCAGGTGAGGTGACATTTTACCTTCTGTCATCCTTTTAATAACAGACTGAAAAATGACTATTGAAACCCTTTTTTATTGTGGCTGAGATCAAGATTTCCAGATATTTTTTCTGCCATTTTTTCCTAGTTGAACGATTTTATAACCTCCCCCCGACCTTATTGGACATATTTACATGGTAACTCCCTAGCACCAGAAGCCCTATGTTGTTAGAATGTTTTCTTTATTTGTATATAATTCTTATCAAATTTGCTGTTATTACATTGAAGCTTTGTCTGTTTAATTGACCAGAGACTCATGAAAGCCTGCAATTAAACCATAATATTAAACACTGCAATTAAAATATCACTTCCCAATGAAGCCTTAAGATGTAAACATTCAAGGCATTTGAAAAGAATACATAGTTTAGTCTGTAAATTGGATGACCACTTGAGCCTCTGAGGGTTAATTCTCTCCACAGCTTTAAAATAGTTTTTACAGAACATCATTTATATAGAGGAAAAGCTGTTAATCTCATACTTAATACTAAAGACTTATTGTCATTCAACACCTGAGAATCTCTCATAAGCTTTAGTTTTGAATTAACTGGAGGTCATTATAAAATCTATAATACTACTTTCAGACAAAGAATTATAGGTATATTTGCCAGTGAGTTCTCCACATACTGAACCGTTCTCAACTTAAGCTGAAACAATTTGAACCCCACAACATTATTATATCAGGTGACTTATATACATTCAAAATGATCAGACTGAACTGCCTAAACAAGAAAGATTATTCCAACAGTAATAGTGAAAAAGGCACTACTGTGGCATTGAGAGTAGAAGCTATGGAGCAGACAAATCCTGCAGTGGGTCTACTTTTCCTTCTTAGCCCTTTTCAAGTGTTCTGAACCTGAATAGAACAAAAGAGTGAAGAGAGGGAGTGCTCCAGGCCCACCCATCTCCATAACCACATTTGTTGTCCTCTAGGGTAATTGTCCAAAGAGGGGAACCTCATGTATCTATGGAGGCTCTTCATACGAGACAGAATGTTGGGAAATCATGGATACAGACAGTCACACTCCACAAGTGAAGGGTGATAAATGTGACAATGGAGGGGTCTAGAGTGCTCTCTTCTCATGTGCTTCTCCTATTCTGGTTCAGAATGCCTGAATAGAGCTCTTGTTTCAACAGCTTCTAATGTTACATCATAATAGCTGTTCAGTTCAATTTTACGTTTTTGTCCAAGTTTTTTGGAATAATAATAATACAATACTGTATTGATTTTTGTATTCTCGAGTCCCTATAAACGGGAAGGGCATAAAATATACAATAAACTTTGGCATGTCCATCTTCTCCCCCCTTTTTTTCATTACATATATAGGAATATCATTCTTTCCATCAGGTATACCATTCATTTAAAAAAAAAAACCTTTTCATAATTTTTGATCACTACCCCTAAGTCTTATTTAAACCCTCTATTGACATTTTCAAATCCTCACACTAAAACCATTAAATACAGTGGTAGTATGCTGAATTGACCATCAGTGATGCGGAATCTGTCCTACAAGCTGAATTTGGCCTGCCAGGTCCTCCCATTTGGCTTGCAAAAACCTCAGGTTTGTCCCCTCTGCAGGCCCCTCCTCTTCTCTGAAGCTCCACCCCTACAAATGGGAAGCAGCTCCTCGTTGAGCCAAGGCCTCAATGAGCTTTCCTTGAAGCAGTGGCTCAGCCTATACATAGCATTCTTACAGTAGGGTTTCTCCCCCCCCCCCCCCGCTTTTTCGTTGGATGCTCCTTTTGGAGCCAGGCGAAGACTGTTTTTTTCAAGCCATTTTAGTTTGTTTTAAATCTGTTGCTGTGTTTTAAATCCTGCACTGCCGCTAGATTTCATTTGGTTATTTTTATTTTATACTGTGGTTTTCATTTTATTTCTTGTACTTCTATAACACCACATAGCTGAAGCTCTCTGGGTAGTTCACAAAGACTGAAAACCATTAAACTAAATTATACAAAATGCAAAGCCATTTACATAAAAGCATAAACAGATAACACACATACACCAACAACATATAAAAGCAATTTTTCCACTTTTAAACTTTTATATAGTATTTTATTGTATGTTGTTTTAATTGTTAACTCCGAAAGAGCTTTGGCTGTTGGGTGATATATAAATGTAATAAATACATTAAAGAGCACCTTCCTCAGCTGAGAGAGAGGGTTGTGTGAATGTTTCTGTGTGAGAGTATCTATATGTGAATGTGGGGTGGGACGCCAACTTTAAATGGTGTCCACACCCACTGCTGGCATGTGGCCCTTGACGTCCTGGCTCTGGTAGAAAGTGGTTCCCTATGCCTGCTATAAACTAACATTGAACTCATTCACTGAGTGCCAATCCTTACAAAGCCAAAATATCACTATCCCTGCACCACAGGGAGATATCAACAGGCTTGGGTGGAACTCGAAAGTCTGCAGAAGTAGAAAAAACAACTTCAAAAAACCCCAAAGGTTTAGGTACCTGTACATATCCAGTGGCCAGAGAATGCGGAGTCCCAGGCCGGTTCCCAGATTGGGGGACAGGAGGGGAGATCAAGGCCAACTGAGTTGCAGCTTTGAGGCTGCCGTTCACCTGCTTAGGGGAAGGGCTTTGTGTGAGGCCCAGCAAACCCGATAGGCAGGCTTAGTGGCTGAAGGTTCCGGATCCCTGCTCTATTTACAATGTTCAGCGGTGAGTGTTATTACTTACGTAGTAAAAATTGCACCAACTATACACAAGGAGAAGGTTATTAGCAGCCTTGGAGGAAAACCCAAGGTTTGCAGAAGTACAACAAAAATCTTTATATAAAAACCCATACAGCCTAAAGGACACAGTAAACACAGAATGACGTCTGACTGTTGTATAACAGGAAATAATGGAAGACCAGGTAGGTGAGGGAATGGAATGGGGTGCCATGGATGAGGGTGTGGCTGGCTGAACAAAACACTTAACAGGAGCACTCCACACTGCAACATTTTGTTGAAGTTCCCACTTGAAGCCTGTGATATGATTCTTGAATTTAGCTGTTACTTCCTTATCTTTAGCAATCAATTCAGCCAATGTTTCTACCGTAACCATTCTTTTGTAAACATAGGCGTGCTCAACATATTTCATTAGGTGGTTCAGCCAGGGATTTTTTTTTAAGGTAAACAATGATTGAATATACAGTAATAAAGGACTTTTTTTTCATTCATCAAACAAACAAAATAAACGAAAACTGAAGTAAACTGTATTTTTTTAAATTAACAAATAATCTGTACTTTAAAAATACACATTTTAAAATGGAGACTCTGAATACTATTTTTTTGCTGTAGTGATAACCAGGCATATATAAAGATACAGTCAATTTTCACCATCTTTAAATTTAATCAGATAATGACCTAATCCAAACTTACTAAAACAGATTCATATTTAAAACAGATTCTATCACATTAACAACGAGTGTCATCTTAAGTTCCAGCACCATACATAGAATACACCATACATCAAATGCCCTAATAATGATTTTAAAAGATTGCCCTGTGTGCTGCTGAGCAAAGAATTTGGAATGAGGTCCAGGAGAGAGACTTCTGGAGTGAATACAGTGAGGACGAGGGGTGGCTGCGAGCCTAGCATAAGAGAGGGCTGGCTGGCAAGATTTGGAGAACTTGGGGGAGTGTAGGAGATCTGGAAGTAGGGACATCTCTGGAAGGCCGCGAAGGGGCTATTGGCAGAAGACAGGAGATGAAGGAGAAAAGAGAGGATGGGAAACCGTCACAAGGGCACATCAGTCTTCTTTACTGATCAATTGTAAGCCGCTCCGGGAGCCTTTTAGGCTGAGGTGCGGGATAAAAATACTCTAAATAAAAATACTCTAAATAAAATAAGGGCAGAAGAAGAGGATTGGCGTGGGGGGAGCCCTGGGGAAAGAAGAGAGAGAAATGCCCCTATGAGTGGGGTAGAAGAGGGAGAGAGGGTGTAGACAGGAGAGGTATGAGTGTCCCGGAGGGGAGACGAAACAGAGGTGATGTTTAGCCTTGAGGAGAAGCCTGAGGGGAGACATGATAACACTCCTCAAATACTTGAAAGATTGACACACAGAGGAGGGCCAGGATCTCTTCTTGATCATCCCAGATCAGGAGCCACGCTGCCTATAATGTCAAAGTATAGTAATTGCCTGGGCATCTCTCTCTGCATAATCAGGTAGTAGCTTAAAATGGTGTTAAGCAATTTTAGAAACCAGATGAAATAGTCTTATAGGCCCCTTTATGTCTTAAAATGCATTGCTTCAGTTCAAATGGCAGATATATCTTCCACACTGACAGCTGCTACATTCCTGATACTAGAGCAATAGTATATATATGATTCAACACATGTGAGGAGTTTCACATTTTAAACTCATTTAAGGTGCAAGCCTGTGCATATTTAGAAAGAAAAAAGTCCTACAATTCTCAGCATACCCCAGCCAGCCATGCTGGCTAGGGGATTCTAGAAATTGAAGGACTTTTTTCTGTCTAAACATGCATAAAATTGTGCCTTTAACTTATCATGTCACACTAACAGGAATACAGGAATAAAATAGGATTTCCTTCTTCAGTGGGACACACTTACTTAGGAGTAAGTACCATTTTGTTATAGGAAAGGATAATATATTTTTAATTAAAATTTAAAAATAACTATCACCTGGTACAGTGTTTTCCTATGGAAGACCTGGCTGGTTCACTGTTGTAATTATTTGATTGGGACTGAAGTAGAGGGGCACTAATTTTACTGTACTTATTGTCTTTAAATATGGTTAAATATCCCACAGTTACCTTTCTATTCTATTTCTACAGTTCTTTTTCTCCTGTCCTTTCTTCATCCTCTCTTCATTTTCAGGCTGCATCCGATGCACATTTACCTCAGAGTACGTTTGATTGATCTCAGTGGGGCTTACTTCTGAGTAGACATACATAGGAATGTGCTGCAGCTCTGTTTTTATGGTGACACAAGATACACACATACCATGTTTACCAAAAGAACGGCTTGAAAAAGGGGGTTGGACACCCTAAAACAAGCAAGGGCAGATAGGAATTGTTTTAGCAAGAATTCTGAAAATGGTGCTGCTGAATGAACCCTCCTTAGCCAGGAGGTCCTGGGGGGCATTGCAGTTCTCCCCCCTTCCTTTTCTCTTGCTGGAGGCCAGACTGGGGTGGGCGGTGGGGCAGCGCTGAGGAGAGAAGGCACGCAAACATGCAGCTTCTCTCTCTCCGTCTTTCTCCCAAACATTACAGTACCTGCAGGGCTGATGAAGAGAGGAGGGCAGCAGCTCCAAAGTGGGGGAGGGCTCCAATCCACAGCTCCGGGCAATCTATCTTACTCCTTACAGAAACAGTCCCCTCCTCTGCTCCACCACGTGCTGCTTCCTGGCTCCAGCGTGGCTGCTGCTCCCACCTTGTTCAGCAACTGTTGTGAGAGGTCAGGCAGAGCAGCTGGGAGCAGCTGAGTGAGTGGAGTGAGCTGGAGGCGGGGGTGCAGTGGCTACACCCTGAAAAAAGCCTTCGGAAGGCGGAGCGGGCTCTAGCTGAATTTGTTGCTCTTTCCTTCTCCGTTCCAGTGCCCCTGCCACCTCAGTGCCCTATTTTGCCTAGAGCTAGCACTGGCCCGCTTTCTTGGAGGAGGAGCATTGACATGCGGATTAGGGGGTTCAACTGAACCCTTTGAACCTGTTGTCCGCACGCCAATGTTTGTAAACCCTTTTGATTGCATTCTCCAAATCTTTGAGATCTTTCACCAAAAATAGTTGGAGAATCAACTGGCTGATACCTTCTAGCACAGTTTCCTCCCCCTCTTCACTTTCTTATGCTCTGATCTTTTAGTAGCCCTTGTATTCTCCTAGTAATAAAATGTTCAGATTTTTTTTGCTTTGCTAATATCAATATTACTTCATCATAACTAACATCAGTTAATCAATCATTTAATTACATCTTTCAATTAATTAGTCTAAATCCTAAATTAATCCTCATAAGATATTAATCACAGGATCAGCCAATTGATAAAACAAAGTATATCCACTATTCATCACCACCCAGAAAGTTCATCACTCAGTTTAATTAATTGACTTGCATCCTAACTTAACTCTAATATGTTGTTAATCAAACGCCAGGAAATTCCTTACACAATACAAAAATTCGATCAAGTAGACAAGACAGATATCTTAGTGGCTCTACTTAATACTTTTCTCATTAATGCTCAAAGTTATTCACCTTGTATCACTGAGTTATTCATCTTGATCAAGCCATGAGCCTAAAAAAAGGGTGTGCAATATTTATAGTGGTAATAAAACACGCAAAGACTGGATTTTGGGATGGAGTGCTTGGGTTGGACAGTGGAGGTGGTAGTGGTGGCAATAGGAACCCTAAGAAAGAAGCTAATGTCCTTCCTGCTGACTTTGGTAGCTCTGGCCCCCTGATTCCATATATATTTACTTAAAAGTCCCACTCATTTCAGTGGATGTTACTTCTGAGCAAGGATATTTAGGATTACAGCCTATGTCCTTCAGTTGAAAACAGAGTAAGAAATATCAAAGATTTAGGATAAGAATATTTGAGCGTCATTTTGTTGTCCCAGTGAATGGTTCATTGGATAGTGGAAGAAATCAGGACTGATATTTAAGTAGCCTGATTCATTTTGGGATTACTAGACCTCAGTGACTCAAAAACCCTTTATACTCCACAATCCCCCGCACTCTCCATTATAGCTGATTGACCACAAATACAGTATTTGAATATCTGCTAATAACAGTTGGTTCAGTTTTGTGTGATCTCTCCTGCAAATGTGGTTATGCCATGAATATGTGAAATACTATTTTGATCAAAAATGGAATATTAGGTACAAAGTGTAAAAGACTGGAGGGAAGATGAATGGATAAGTCTGTAATTGTTCTTCTGAAACACTAGTATCTACTTTGTATTTTGTCATCATTTGTTCCTCTCTGTCTCCTCTATGGTAGCAGATATGTTAAGCAGTCTGCAAGAGGGCTTTCCATTTGAAATGAAATAATTACCGTAGCTGCTTCTTTGTCTTTTTTTTTTTTTAAAGCTAAAAGCTATTTTGAAGTTGAAGGCATCTTCTAGTATCATTTCTTTTGTTAAACAGTCACCACAAGCTACATTTCAATTTAATCACAATAAATGGTTGGTGAAGCCTTATACTCTGAAGATCCTATTAACTCCTGCATTATGGCTAGAGCAACCAATATGAGCTCTTTTCAGCCTAAATTGGTTCTGGCTTTCTCTGCTTTCTGAAGAACAACCAAGCCAGAAGTAGTTCCTAAAGCAGAGGCTCTCCATAGGTAGAAGGTAGCAACTGAAACTGATGTGAGGATGGGTTGAAGTTGTATCCAATATTAGTTCTACTTGTAGTAGACCTACTGAAATGAATGGGACATGTCAGTTATGACTAGTTTAACTTCCATTCATTTTCTGCTCTAAGTAGGACTAACACTGAATACAACTCAAAAGTTGGGGGAAATGTTTCCTGATTGTGGAAGATTCTAAAAACAGGGTTGCCAGATTCACTTCTGGCAGGGCTCTTGTGCTTTTAGTAAAATGCCTGACAAACAGACGTTTCTCATGTAATAGTCTAAACTAGTACTCTAGTAGTGGTATAGTGGTGGGATTAAATTTTTTGAGACTAACTTGGTACAAGAGAGTTCTATGTTCCTTTCGTAATTAACAGGTTGTAAACTAGTAACACACAGAAATATAATCCTGCACATCTCAGAGGGGAGGGGAGATGCTAAAGTTTAGCAAATAGCTAGGGCTGGACTTGGCACTATGGAACACTCATAATGGACATGAGCTGTTGGAATTTATTTATTTGTTTGTAATCATCCCGCAAACATCTTATGTGAGGAAATGTTACATGGGAATTGTTACTTTCTCATCAGCAGGAACTCTAATCCTTGTGGTGCCTGGTTTAGCAAAGTTCTCATGTTTCCGTGTTAATTCGTCCAAGAAGTCCCCTAGAAAGCAAACTGTGAATGCAAAATGCCAGGCTCACTGAATCTCAGAGCGGAATAAAAGCAGAAGAGTGGATGGAGGAGGAGAATACAGGGATTCCCTCACCTCTGTTAAGCCAGGAGGCAGTTTGTCAGATTGGAGATAGAGAAGGATCCCACTACCACTATTATCATTCATGTGTTCAAGAGTACTGCCCCCACTCCGGTAACAAATACTAGGCTATGATGCTTATTGCAAGGGTAGCTAAAACATCAGCTGTGAGTGGCCAAAACACAAGTCAGCCTTACTTCCCACCACTGTTTCCTGTAGTCAATGGGGGACAGGGACTGTTTAACAGTGCTTATATGTCTTTTCATATTGGCAATTATTGTGACCCAAATAAAGAGTAAGGCAGAGGGATTATCGACAGCTGGGTGGTACACACATCATATCTAGTTCTTAGCCTCAGGGGCTTCACTCAATCCAACTAGACTTGAATGATCCAAGTTAGTTAAAACTCTTCACGTGCAGCTCCATCAGATTGATGTTTTATTGCACGCTTGTTACTAGGCACTCACAGATTTTCACGGGTCCCTCTCACAACATCATCTGCCTCCCGCCCCTTCTAGCCTTCTTTGCGGGACAAAAAAACACCCCAGTAAGTCTGAATTATTTTAAAGATGGAAGTTGCCACTATCACCTGCTGTGTGCAGGAGAAGCAGCGGGATCAAAATGGCCCACTGAATGGGCCATGTGCATGTTGTTTACTTCCTCTTTCAAAAGAGGAAGTAATGAGGGACAAACGTGCTGGCAGAGAAGCGACAGTAAACAAACACAACTTTCCTCCATGTGATGCTCATGATTACCAGTGCTTTTCTCTATACAGAGCTGGCCCTACCATCAGGGGCCAAGGTGTGGCAGTATGGTGTTTAGGGACGGAGCAGGTTGTGCCCCCAAGGCCTGCTCTGAGCCCCGCAAGCTAGCCTGCTGCCCTTAGGTATGTGGAGGAAGCTGTCCCACTGCCAGTGGTGAAGTGAAATTCAATGGCCAGTTTGATTGGCTTCTGTTTTTGGGGTGCGGGGGGCATCTTGTAATATGTAATAACTTTTAAATGCCTCCTAAAAGCATATCTTTTAAAACAAGCCTTCCCTGGACTGTAATTTATTCTGGTTTCATGTGATTTTAAAGTTTTAAACTGGATTTTATGGTTTTAGTTGTAAATTGCCCACAGATCTTAGGTTGTTGGGCAGTATAAATATATAATAAATAAATAAATAAATAAATCGTGTCCTTTGCCTCAGGCAGAAAATGTCTTGGGCCAGCCCTGTCTACATATCAGAGATACAGAATCTTAGGCCTCAGAGTCTTGGTTACCCAGATGGCCATGCCCCCTTCCCCTGGCCACAACTCTTTCCCCTAACCTTCCATTCTTTCGGTCTTGTACTGTTTTCCCCCCTATGTGAAAAGGTTGGAATTCATGGATTGAAATCCAATCAGCATGCTGGAGGAGTACTTAATTCTTCCCCTAATGTCCCCTTCCCAAAAATCTTTTTCCCCTTCAGCCAGGCTACAAAACCAGAAAGGAGCCTGACTGGAGGAAACAGCTAGAGATGGGGGGTAGGGGCAGGATTTGCAGTCAACAATCAGTGGGTTCAGGTTTTAAGCCAGTGATGCAAAATCTCGGGTCTGCTGTCCAAATCCGACATTCTGGGATTCCCCCAAAGCCCAACCCCCAATCAGTTGATGGTTTTCTGGCTTTTGACTGGCCCCTCCCCTCCATCCTAAAAGGCTGAGGTGCCTCTCCAAAGTCTTAGTTGCTGGTAGTAAGAGCTTTCCGCTAAAGTATGCTAGCAATTTAGGCCCTGCCTAAATTTCTAAGGGTTTTGATTTTTGTAAACTGGCCAGAGAGCTTTGGCTATTGGGCAGTATAGACATAGAATCATAGAATAACAGAGTTGGAAGGGGCCTACAAGGCCATCGAGTCCAACCCCCTGCTCAGTGCAGGAATCCACCCTAAAGCATCCCTGACAGGTGGTTGTCCGGCTGCCTCTTGAATGTAATAAATGAAAGCCACTCAGCGTGGATCGTTGTCAATTTTGATTCGCCTCTTGCCCCAACATACCCAATCTTGGTAGGCCATCCATGCAATTAATATCCATATGGATGGCTTGATCACAGAAAAAGAGATGTTCAGAAAAATAACTATTCTTTTCATGAAGAGGTAGGAAAGCATTCACCATTTACCTGAAGCATAAAATGCCTATCTGGAGCATCCTCCAATTTCAAATCCTGATTTTTGAGATGGGTTTTCAACCGGGTCAAAAATTCATTCTGCCTGTTGATGTCTGTTGCCAAGATCAGGGATCCCAGCTGTTGTTCAATATCATGCCTGCAATTTACATAGAAAAAAACCCTGTGCTTTGACCAAAGGATTGTTAAATGCCTCTTCATGCCATCACTCCCATCTTATGAGGCCAATTACGGCAGTGATTCCTCTTATTTAGTGGCCCTCCATTTCATACATCACACTGCAATACTAGCACTGGTATCCCATATAACCCACACCATGCAGCCTCCCATGGTTTCTCCCCCATGCCAAGGCTAAGCCTCCAGTCGATTCCAATGAGAAAGCAAGCATTGTGGGGTGGGATAGCCACTATCAACACATGCTCCCTAAGTGGTTCCAGGTTACCTGTTGGGACTTCACAATTACTTGCCCTCTCCTTCCTTTGTACCAGACCTAAGAGTTCATTTGACAGCAGGCAGAGGAGGAAAATCTATGTCTTTTAGAAGAAAACCTTGGGGGGCTTTATAACCTCCTTGGAGATGAGAAATGTTTGGGACTGGTATGAGAACTGGCATTGCCAAGCCTGGCTAAATAGGAGTGTGACGTAAGACTGGATTCCGGGACATGTAGTTTATTTTGCCTCAGAATGATACTATGTCTGGGGCATTCTGGGAAAACAAAATGGTGGCTGGCAGTCACTGAAAAAAGCTCTGCTGCTGCTAGGAGGCTAGGTTTGCCCACACACCCCTCTAATTTACTACTACCTTCCCCAAAATTGAGGTAGGGCATTTTGCTTTGTTGCTGGAATGGATACAGTACCAGTCAAATTGGGCAGTTGTAATTTATGGTTTTTTGGATGACTATCACTAGGAAACATGTATCCAATCTCTCATATGCACACCTATCTATCCTTCTACCTCTAGGGCTTTGTAAAAATGTTCTGATTCATTTTTTTCTGGGAAATGTACATCAGTGCCATATTAGCCCATTTTCCAGAGTACAGTGCTTACCTCTCTTCTTTTGGCAGATGTGCAAGGAGCCTTGATTCTCGGAGCATGCCTATCGTAGATCTCCAGTGATGGTTTTCTAATACAGAGACATTCTGGAGAAGGAGGGAACGGAAATAAAGTCATTCTTATCCTGATCAAGCATTCTTATCCTCAACCAGGATAAGGAAGACATTCTCATCCTGGTCTGGCACCTGATCAGGTGCCAAATGCATACAGATCCAGGCATTTGTGCATGTATCCCTAATCAGATGGGGAAATGCACATGCCAATGACTGCAGCATACAACATTGCCCAGCCTATGCACCAATCATGGTTAAATGTACAAAGCTCCTGTTAGATACTGACCTGTCTCTTCCAGAAAGAAGAGTTTCCATTCTTTTTGGATTGCCCCAGAAGTGCTAATTCCCCATTGCGCAAGCAGTGGTAGCCATATGCAAAACCGAATTGGCAGGGCATAAAGGAATCGGTGGGGATGGTGGTCAGTGGGGTGGTGAATCCACTCAAGGTTCAGTCATAACTAGTCCGGAGCAGATTTACCGCCACAGTGACATCAGAACTACCAGCCTCTAGCAGCCTACACTGTTAAATGTATGTAAATTTGGAAGTTTTGTTCTGGTGCTAATAATATGATTAACTGATACTGATTTGTTGTTGGAGAGTTTATTAAGTCATGACAGGAAAGGAGAAAACCTAGAGCTTGTGTTTTCATTTTCAGTTGCCTATGGAAGTTAGAGGCAAAGCTTGCCTAAGGTAATGAAGGATTTTTCTTTGTGGGACTAGTGATTCCCAGGTCCTTGTTGAAGGATCCCCTGCTGTCCTTGTGGCATTAGAGGTTCAGATTAGACCTTTGTACTTTGAGAGGCAAATTATGGTACTTGGTACATGCTGTTCCAATCTGGAAGGCAGCTTCAACATGAATAAATGATTGAGTGTATTAGAAATAACAAATTGGGTGGAATCCAGCTAGTGTTTTTCTGCTGACAAGGTTCCATCAGTAGAATGGGGAGGGGGCAATTCCTCCTTCTCTTTGCAGCCCCCCTTGCCACTCCCCAAATCAAGTATCTTCACTTCTTCAATTACCCTCATGCTAACTGGATAACTGCATCTTCCAGTCACAGTAAAGAAGTCAAATTTCTAGATACCTTATGCTAGGGGTGGGCAGAAAGTGGTTCTCTGGATGTTTTGGACCAGCTCCCATAAGCTCTTGTTAGCAGAGTGAATGGTCAGGAATGCTGGGAACTGAAGTCCAAAACATCTGGAGATCTATTTTCTGCCCACCCCTTCCCTAAATGACTGTGCCCTAGGATAGTGGGAAATGGAACTGACCAGAGGGGAGGCGACCCTGACTGATGCTTCCCAGGACCTAGTGAGAGATGTGAGAGGTTGAACCAATTGGAACAGTGACTATAGTGCTATCAACTTTAATTTATATTTAAGTGGGAAACTGCCTAAGTCCCAGCACAGTCACATTTGACTTAAAAAATAAAAGTTCTCTAAAATGAGGGAACTGGTAAAAAAGGAATTTGAAAAGGGAAGTCAAGACTCTTAAATCTCTCCAAAATCCCTGGGGGTTATTCAAAACCACAGTAATAGAAACTCAATTGGAATGTATACTGCAGGTCACACCAAATCCAAGAGGTCACCAGCTGGTTAACAAGCAGTGACAAAGGTTATTAGAGAAAAGAAGACTTCAATCAGAAACTGGGATTCTTCAAAACATTCTTTAATATCATAAGCAGGAAATCACCTAAGAGGCAGTTGGGCCACTGGATGACAATGGAGTTAAAAGAGAACTAAAGGAGAATAAGGAGATTGTAGAGAAGCTGAATGAATTCTTTTTGTCTCTCTTCACTGCAAAAGACTTAGGGCAGATATCTGTGCCTGAATTGATATTTTTAGGCAGGGAGGAACTGAGGCAAATAGTGGTGACAAGAGATGATGTTTCTTACCATGTAGACAAATTGAAAGCAAATGAAACACCATCAATCAGGCCCAGATGGTATACATCCTAGAGTTCTTAAAGAACTCAAATGTGAAATTGCTGAACTTCTTACAACAATATGTGGCACTTCTCTGTACTCGCCAATGTAATGCCAATTTTAAAAAAGAGATCCAGAGAGATGTTCTGAGTAAATTGGTGGAAAACATTATTAAAGTTAAAATTATCAAACATATAGAACAAGTTCTGCTGAAAAAGAATCGACATGGCTTCCAAAAAGGTATGTCCTGTCTCACTAACCTCTTAGAGTTCTTTGAGAATGTCAATAAACATGTGGATTGGGGTGATCCAGTAGACACTGTTTACTTGGACTTCCAAAAGGGTTTTGACAAAGTCCCTCACCAAAGAGTCCTGAGCAAACTTAGCAGCCATGGGATAAGAGGAGAGGTCCTCTTATGCATTGGTAACTGGTTAAAGAACAGAAAGCAGAGAGTAGGAACAAATGGTCAATTCTAGTAGTGGCAAGATGTAAACAGTGGGTCCCACAAGGATTCCTCTTGGGACAGGTGCTTTTCAACTTCTTTATAAATGATCTGTGATGAGTGAGCAGTGAGGTAGTTAAGTTGGCTGATAACACCAAATTATTTAGGGATTGTGAAGAACTCCCAAGAATAGGCATTAAAATGGAAAATGTGGTTCAATGTAAACAAGTATAAAGTGATGCACACTGGGGCAAAAAGATCCTAACTTCATATATACACTGATGAGATTCAAGCTGCCAATGACTGACCAAGAAAGAGATCTTGTAGGCATGGTGAATAGCTCAATGAAAATGTTGACCCAGTGTTATTATTATTATTATTATTATTATTATTATTATTATTATTATTATTTATTTATATAGCACCATCAATGTACATGGTGCTGTACAGAGTAAAACAGTAAATAGCAAGACCCTGCCGCATAGGCTTACAATCTAATAAAATCATAGTAAAACAATAAGGAGGGGAAGAGAATGCAAACAGGTACAGGGTAGGGTAAGCAGGCACAGGGTAGGGAAAAACTAACAGTAGAAAGTAACAGTAGAAGTCTGCACAACATCAAGTTTTAAAAGCTTTAGGAAAAAGAAAAGTTTTTAGTTGAGCTTTAAAAGCTGTGGTTGAACTTGTAGTTCTCAAATGTTCTGGAAGAGTGTTCCAGGCGTAAGGGGCAGCAGACGAAAATGGACGAAGCCGAGCAAGGGAAGTAGAAGCCCTTGGGCAGGCGAGAAACATGGCATCAGAGGAGCGAAGAGCACGAGCGGGGCAATAGTGTGAGAGGAGAGATAGGAAGGAGCTAGACCGTTAAAAGCTTTGAAGGTTAACAGGAGAAGTTTATATTGGATTCTGAAGTGAATTGGAAGCCAATGAAGAGATTTCAGAAGCGGAGTAACATGGTCGGAGCGGCGAGCTAAGAAGATGATCTTTGCGGCAGAGTGGTGAACAGAAACCAACGGACTGATGTGAGAAGAAGGAAGGCCGGAGAGAAGAAGGTTGCAGTGTGTGCCTGCAGTTAAAAAGGCAGATTCCATGTTGGGCATAATTACAAAAGAACTGAAAATAAAACTGCCAGTATCATAATGTCCTTAAACAAATCCCTGGTTCGACCACACTTGGAATACTGTGTACAGTCCTTGTCACTGCACCTCAAAAATGATATTGTAGAATTGGAAGAAGTGCAGAAAATGATAACCAAAATGATGAAGTGGCTGGCACAACTCCCCTGTGAGAAATAGTTATAATATCTGGGACTGTTTTGTTCAGGAAAAAAAGGCAAATAAGGGGACATGACAGAAGTATACAAAATTATGCATGGTCTGGAATATTGTACAGTAATACTAGAACCCAGGGTCATCCCATGAAGCTGAATGGTGGGGGATTCATGACAGATGTTAAATTACATAGTTAAATTACAGAATTTACATCTGATGCCAACGTTACAATCTTCCCGGTGCCAGGTGAAGACTTTTTCTTTTGTCAAAGCATTTTAATTGATAATGCTGCCCTGGCCTGCACTGTATTTTTTAAATATAATTTCAACTGCCTGTTGTCTGTTTTAATTGTTGTGGGTGTTTTATTGTGTATATATAGGTGTGATTAGTTTTATTAAAGCCTTTGTACACTGGTCTGGAAATCCATTTGAATGAAGAGCAGTTTAGAAATATTTTAACTAATTTCTCTCCCTCTCTCTTATATAGAGGAAGAGAAATTTAGTTAAAATATTTCTAAACTGCTTCTCATTCTATATAGAATATCAGGTATATCTATAAAACTGTGTAGTTGCGCACATAATTTTGCCTTCATTGAATAGGGTAATAATGGTCCTCTGTCTTTTTTTCTCCAACCCTCTCCAGAAGCCCTGACATTTAGAAGAGGCTGAGATTATCACAGCTGTATGTCTAGTGTTTGGCTTCAGCTTGTCAAAACTGATAGAGCAAGTTGAGCTGGTCACGGGGTATCTCTTAGCATCCCTGTATAATAGCCTTGGCTCTCATGCCCCTGTCTGTTCCTTTATCTAGGGTAGAAGGACAGTCTGGACTGTTACAGAACTGATACCTCTAAAGTGAAAGGAAAACACATGTGAGGGAGGCTTAAGGCGACAAAATCCTTCACTTATTTTTCTTAATTTGTTAATTATTAAATCAGGGGTTCCACTGGGAGACATCCACAGACCAACAATACTAATTCAGTTCCCCAGGTATGTGCAGTAAGTATACAACTGAAAATGGTCCAGTCAAATTCATCCACTGAAACTTCATGCATGTGTTGCAGGATGGGAGCTGCTTCTGTGTGGTCAGGTCCCATCATGCCACACCGATAACATCTGTTAAGAAGAACCATGAGAATGATGTGGCTCCTCCTTTGCCAGCGTAATTCCAATAGCCATTGTTTAATAGGCTATTAAGTAGTAGTGTATAATGCCACCTGTATCTTCAAAGTTCTTTGGCCAATATTAGACACTTGAAAGTAATGCTGCTTACTGACATGGGTGCAGCTTTGGGAGATCCACTTTGGTCTCAAAAGGTATTAAACTGCAACGTTAGGCTTTTAATTGTTTCTATTTGCCTTGGAGAGAACATGTAACTTCTGGAATCATTTCCATGTACTTTTCCATGCTTCTCTCCTATACAAATAAATGTATTCTGGTTCCAGTGTCTCAGATCATGGTTTTATAGCCAGGGCTATAAATTTATTTATAAATTTATTTATAAATTTATAGCCAGGGCTTTGGAAGACAGGTCAAACCTCTGCACTCAGGCAATCCAAATTTTTGACTAGAAAATCTGAAGTTTGCAACTGGTAAAAAATATGAAAAGTAATCAAATGTGTTTAATTTAACTTGTTTTGCCAAGTACATTCTGGTTTTGTTAATCATGGGGAGAAAGGAGGAATGGTGTATTTTTGTAGATATAAACCTTTTTAAAATAATAATAATAATAATAATGCATGATCTCCTCATTACCATATTCTGTGTTTGTTCTGCCCAAAATCATCTAGTGTTATCTCCTAAGAGTAAACCTATGTCTTTCAAAAATAAGAGCTGCTCCATACAGACACAATGCTTGCAACTAGTCACTTCATTTTTCACGGTGCTTTCTTTCTACTTTTTGAGCTTCATCAGATGAGCATTTTATCGGATGCTTGTGACTGGCTACTTCCAGATCTTCATGGGTCATTTTGACAATGCCGTGTTCCTCCTGAGCATCTCTCACTAGACTCCCAGTCCTTCCGCCCTTTTTTCCGTTGTAAAATAGTCCTCCGAAAACACGACATATGTAGCTATTTCCTGCCATGTTCTGGAGAAATTTTGCTATAATGAATGGGCCACATGGTCACTGCTTTCTTTCCCTTTCTCCCCTGTGTGATTCTTCTTGTCCCTATCGCAGAAGAGAAGCAGAAGCAAGAGTGACGGTAAGAAAATGCAATTTCCGCCCGTCTGAAAGAGCTCTTTAAGAAGGTTATCTGAATTGTTTGGTGCAGGCACAGATGACAATTTGGTGGGCTCTCAGCCTAATCCACATTCTGTGGAATGGCAATTAGTGACTAGGAACTAGAGCTGGTGAAGGGGAGCTGTGGCTGTCCACTTACTATAGCCATGAGAAATGCAAAAGTTTCAGCCCTTAATCAAAAGAATAATTTACAAAACAGTGACATTCTTACCTGATATAAACTGGCAAGATGGTGTTTGGTTTTTATCAAAAATGGTTGGTTGACTCCCGGATGATCTACGTCATGTGCTGCAGCAGCCAGTAATCCAAGCATAATGTCCAGAGGTGTGAGGAAGTTAGCAATCTGTACCGTGGAAAAAATAATGCAGTGTTATGCCTCTTGCCATACATTATGCTTTTATGATTTGCATCCAACGTAAATCTAAATTAAGTCCCATTCATTTCAATGGATTTACACTAAGTAGGCCGAGTTTTGGATACAATTCTATGTCAATACACTGTAAACTCATGATGGGCCCATTTTCTTATGGGGCTATAAAGCTCATTCTTAAGACAGTCCACAATTAAGACCTGGCACTGAGAATGTTCCAGGACTGAATCCTGGCTACTTTTCTGTTAGAGCACAATCCTATGCATGTTTAGACAGAGATAAGGCCTACAAGTCCCAGCACACCCCAGCTAGCCATGTTGAGAGTTGTAGGCCGTTTCTCTATCTCAACAGACATAGGATTGTACTTTTTTTTTTACTTTCTCAGAAGTGTTACTGCTACAAAGTCCAGAGCATTAATATTTTGTCATGGCAAAAGGCTTCTTTAAATTAGCATTTTATAGCACGCTTGTAACTGGCCACTCTTGGAAGTTTGCGGGCCATTTTGAAGACATCATGAACTTTCTGAATGTCTCCCACTCCTTCCCCTGGTTATTCAGTAAAAAAACCCACAAAGAAAGAATTTCCTGATTCTTCTGAAATATCTTGGGATTTCCTACCATGTGCAGCCGAAATTGCACTACAAAACACACGCTAGAGTGTACTGTCCGATTCAATAGTATGAGAACGGAGAAGACAGGAAGTGTTAAATTGCAGACCATGAGGCCGACCTTCTCCTCCCATGTAATTCAGCTCATTACAATTGTGGAAGAGAAGCAGGAAGTAAGTGAACACGATTTCCTTTTAATCTAAAGAAGCCCAGAATGCAGGTGTAGTTTATACAGTTGTGGCTTAATCCTGTCCTCCTCCACAGCATGTAGGTAACTAGACCAGGCAGATGTGAAGGACATATTTCCTATAGTTTACTACCAAGATTGATGCCAATGCTTCTTACACCCACAGAGGAAGAGGGGGAGCCCTTTTGAGTCCTCCCCAAAATGATTCCTCATAGATCACCCCCATCTCATCATCCTCTTGCTCATCAAACTACAAATGCTGAGAGAACAGGAAAAGAGAGTTGGGGAGGAATGATTCTTTGGATTTTGACTCAAGAAAAATCTAGCAGAGGGATGGAAACACAAGCAATTTCTGATTAAAAAGAAAAGACTGGAACAAAAGTCTGAGACTGAGTGACAGGAGGCAGCAACACCGTTCCTAAATAGTCCTGGACTGAAACGGAGTTCAGTGGGTAGTACAATATGTTTGGGATTGAGTTGATTGATTTTTTTAATCACACCTTTAAGTCCCCTTCAGTTATGGAAAAGCTGAAGGTTTTGAAAAAGAGATTCAAGGCTTTAGCCACCGTAGCAAGCAGTGGCCTCATTTCCTTCTCCCCAGTCGTCATCATCTTCTTCCTCTTCCTCCTCCTCCTCCGCCCGTGGCTCTTCTCTCTCTTCCCTCAGGCAATCTCACAAGCCTTCTCTCCATCCCCCTCCACCCACCTGTCCTCCCCTCTCTGCCTCTGTTTCGTTCCCTTCCCTCCCTCCCTCCCTTCCTTTTCTACTGAGCCCTTCTGTACTCCTCGCCTCCTCTCACCAACTCTGCCTTGGAGGCCTCCTCTGTTTCTATCCCTGCCTTCTAGTTGATCGGTGGTGTTTTGAACAGGGCGTCGAAGCTGAAGGCTGCCCCAAGTGCCAGCAGGAGACTCAAGAGCCTTGTCCAGTGAGGCGGAGGAGGCGGAGCCGCAGCAGCCCAAGTGGCTTTAAAATACTGCAGATCTGCTGGCAGGCAAGGCTAGTGGAGAGAAAAACAGGAGGCAGAGGTGGTGAGAGGAGAAGTGGTGCAGTGTTGCCAGGGCTGGCAGAGCCCTGAAACTTTTTCATTAGCTGGGATGATGACATCATGTGTCCCCTCCCTCAGAATTCCCTGAGCCAAGCTGCAATCCTCACAATAGTGGATTGGGGAGCAGGGGAAATGAATTTTCCCAACAACAATATATTGTTGTGAGTTATCCTGTTGTCATGCCAATACTGCTCTTGAATGGACCATTAAGACCCATTAGCTTTCCAAAAGACCTGCTCCTAGTGGAGATGAGCTAATCGCCAGAACTGTTTGTTTGTTTTTACATAGATCAACACAGCTGCCTGCATTTTTGGACTCTCCTTGGGGGCGTGGCTATGGGGCATGCCATGATGAGTGCCTGCACACTTCAAAATGTACCACTAGATCACTGGAGAGGAGCCAAGTGGGAAGTGAAGCGAGAAAAGAGGCAGGAGCAACCTCTGAGATGGATCAGTGTGTGCAGGGGGAGGACACACAGAGACCCAGGAGGGCTCACAGTCTATTTTAAACTGGAGAGGGTCAGGAAGTGAAGGCTCCAATTTCATTCAGGGTTGCCAGTAAAACACTCAGGGCTACAGTCTCATCTGCACATCACTGCTGTGGAACATTGTTTTGATTTGGCCATACTGACTTGTTTCATTAATTCTTCTGCATGGGAAAATGTGAAGCTTTAACATTACCTCATTCATTTTAGCTTTACTCCACTCCATTTAGTAGAAATACTCATTTATGCATGTTCAAGACGTTATCAAATTTAGAAACCTAGATCACAATTTCTGACTTCTGCCTGACCTGAGAATGGGTTGTTATTATTATTCCTTGGTACAACTAGGGATTATGCTATTTTTAACACTGGCTCAGCGGTTGCCCACATTTTAGTCCAATGCATGACTGAACATTCCATGCCCTCTAAAGCAGCTCAGCCAATGTGTGTCAGAGGCTTCACTGCCACAAGTCCAATACAATACAGATTTTCAGAAGAGCAACCTTGGCCATTTTAATTTTATCAGTAGAGAATGGGTTCAACATGTACTTTGGAATAGTGTCTGGCAATTCTCAGTGGGGAAGTAGTATGGTTACCTTGGGCTCCTTTAGGTAGCAGTGCATAGCTTGTGTGACATCAGCAGCATGAACGGCATTATGGTATGGGTTTTGGCTATGGTAGTCTTCTTGCACCATAACTGGAAGCAAAAGAGTAATGATTAGCTTAGCTTTTACCAGGCCCTGATCATCCTTTGAAACTTTGGCTTTATGTCTCCAATTCAGCAGACTGGAGCTCTTTTTAAAACATGTTATGACCTGGCACTCTAAGAAGACTGTCCCTTGGTGGAAGAAAAAGCACACATACAATCTCTAGAAAAGATTTGTCAGACCTTAAAGGAAATGAGGCCTGCTTTATAAATCACCCTTTTATTGCTTTTAATGAAAGCACCGATTCAGAAAAAAATGGTGAGAGGAAAGGAAGGGGGGAGAGAGAGAGAGAAAGAGAAATATATTACAGTGTAATTATTTAAGGCTGTTTTCCTATATGGAAAGAGCCTCGTGTGGCGCAGAGTGGTAAAGCAGCAGTTTCTGCAGCCAAAACTCTCCCCACGGCCTGAGTTCGATCCCAGCGGAAGCTGGTTTCAGGCAGCCGGCTCAGGTCGACTCAGCCTTCCATCCTCCCGAGGTGGGTAAAATGAGTACCCAATTAGCTGGGGGAAAGGTAATAACGGCCGGGGAAGGCAACGGCAAACCACCCCGCTATAAGGCCTGCCAAGAAAATGTCAGTGAAAGCTGGCATCCCTCCAAGAGTCAGTAATGACTCAGTGCTTGCACGAGAGGTTCCTTTCCTTCCTTTTTTTCTTATATGAAAATCAATAAGATGGTACCTCCTTTCAAGTACAACAGGGAAGGGTCCTTTACTCCTTTGTCACTCTGTTTATTTTATCAATAAACAAAAGGGGCTCCTGCCTATTTCAGACACTATATCAGTGACCAAACTAGAGATGAATTGTGGGAATGAAATTAACATGCCCATTTCTTGAAATGTAAATAGCAACCAAGAGGAGCAGAGATGGAGGGTGTTTTTTCTTCTGTTCTCTCTGCCTACCATGGTCCTAAAATCACCTCTCCAAAACTGCTATTTGTAGTTCAAGAAAAGCCTCCTCCAGTGTCAATGGGAACTTCCCCCTGCACCTTTGGAGAGGCCCATTTTGTCTGAGCTGTGGCAGGGAGAGAAAGAGTTAAAACTCTCCCTCCCCAGAGTCCTGAGGCTGCTCAGGCTTACCCTTGGCTGCTATTTACATAACTAAAATGTGCAGGTTCTTTGCATTCACACATGATTAACATCCTTTTTTGCCCTGGAGCTATGTCTTCACAGGGGTTGGTGGTACTTTTTCTGCACATTTGATTGCTGCAAAGCACATGGTACCACAAGCTCAGTGTAGGTTGATCTCCTGCATATTTACTCTGCAAAAGGGGACAACACTATGGCCAATATGGAAAACACTCTCTGCATCATCAAGTGTGGAAAGCCAACAGCTTTTTCCTGCCCCACAACCTTCCTGTTCTTTTAAGAGTTTCCTCCCACACTTTGGGTTCAGCCCTGCAATGCAAAGCTCTTGTGCATATGCACCAGAGGACTGAATCTACATGCCCTCTATTGTAAGATGAGTTCTTCTTTAGAAAAATCCAACATACATTCAGATAACAGGCCCAAATAACTTCAGCAAGTGTTAGAATCAGGTTTCCCCAAATCACCTCTGCACTGAGGCAAATATAGCCCACCCATTCTCAGTTTGAATGATCACTTCTTCTTTTTACTCTATCTTTTTAAAACTCCTTAGGCCACTTGCATTTTTCAATTCTGGAATAGTTACGTTTCCTCTGGAAAACTGGCAATGAACTTTACAGCTCTCTCTACTCCCATTAGCAGAAGACGTGAGAAGTCTACCATTTTGCTGCTGCAATCTGATTGTGCTATACAGTTGTCGGATTTCAATTCACAGAGGACTGATAAAGAATGTGTCACACTATTCCAGCGCTTAAGAATAATGTATGATATCCTCAGACATTCTCCTCCTTGAGAAAGATTTTGTTATAAGTGGGGCAGAGCTATTCTGACAGGTGAATAAGAACACCAGCCCACAATTCAGTTTCCCAAGAGCACAGGAGACTAGTGGAAAACAGGCCTTGAAAATAAACCTCACAGCACACTTTGAAAATAAATCTCCAGAGGTCTCCTGAATTATTCTTCAAACCCAGAGAGTTGAGAAGGAGGTGCTAAGACATTGTACTCAGGCTGAGGTTGCCTTGGGGCTACCTATACAGTGGCGGGTTGCCACGGCGATAAGCAATCCCCCATGCTTTTGCTGCTTCGGGGTGGTAGTGGCTGGGTCCACCCCCTACCTGTTGCCCAGGTTGGTGGCGACCAATCAGGGGTTGCCATGCACTTGGCCATGTCTCTGCCACAACTCTGGAGCGTGGACAGACTGCAGATGTGTTGCTCCAGAGAAAAAAGTTGGGGTAAGACTTTTTTTCTTTGCAGCTTTGTAGGAAAGCCCTATGTTGACTGTGAGGTGGCTGCTGCATCGTATAACTGATGCCACACCACTACGTACCCAGCCCGGGTCTTTCTGTGCATATAGACAGCCCCCTTGCTTGCCTCTGATGCTGCTATTCCACACCGACAAAACTTGGCAAGAGAAGAAAAGGTCAGGTGACAGGCAGATAGCAAGGAGCATGAACAGCTTGGTGTACAGAAAAATGATATGGAAATAGGAGAGTGAGTGGTAGATCTTAGTGCAGAGACGGGAGACCTTAGGCCCCAGCATGTGTGTCTGTAACCTGGTTCGCATGATCAAAAATAAGCTATGGTGCTTTATTTAAATCGTAGCATGTGCAGGGTCCATGCATGACACGATTTTTAGAATCACCGCCTGAGTACAGCTTTGGTCGTCCAACTTGGGCAGCATGGCTTGTTGGAGCAGGGCTAACCCTCCACTAACCCTACAACAGCCTATGTGATTACGGAAATCACGCTGGGCACACACCACAATGAGCCAGGGTGATTTAAATAAACCACTTATTTAAGCCTTGGTGGCTTATTGTGATCGTGTGAAACAGGCCATTATGTGTTGGGGAGGGGAGGGGAGCATGATGAGTCCAAAATGTTCAGAGTCCATCTTTTCCTGCAAACCAATTCCCTGCTCAAAATCCTTTCTCAGCTGCTTGTTTCCCCTCATGGAATCCCAGGTCCATATTTGCAAGGGTAAACTGTTAAGTACCTCCTGCTCCTCTGTTCAAAATCACAGCCAGCCAAAGCTGCCTTTTTATTAAAAAGAATATAAGTTACGGCTTCATACTTCTGCTTATAGAAGAGGTGGGCACCACCCTCCAGAAGCTTTGCCCTACAACTCCCCACCAGCCCCAGCCAGCACAGCCAATGGGGAGAGATCATGGGAGTTGACACCCTCCAGATGTTTTTGCCTGCAAGCTCCCCCACCCAGTTTATAATAAATATGTTAAGGGTATTTTTTTCCTTTCTTTTGCCTCTGTTATCCAGCTTGCATTTCTGAGGATCTCCAGTAAAACAGGGTGGTGAAAGATGACATGGCTCTGATCTTTGATCTTGCGTCGCTGGAGAAAATGGGCGTCTCGGCACACTTACTTAGGGTGATCCTCCTCTGGGGACGTTCTATGCATACATTTGTGCCACCTACCATGGTGAAATAGTAATAGTGCAGTCTTCCCCAACCAGGTGCCCGCCAGATATGTTGAACTTGAACTCCCAACATTCTCAGCCAGCATTGGTTGCGAGATGATAGGAATTTAAGTCTAACTCATGTAGAGGGTGCCAGGTTGGGGAAGGCTACAAAAATAGTGGGACACACAGGTAAGTCCTACTTTATTTCTTTATGTTATTTCTTTATTAAAACATGTATATCCCATCCTTTGAGGGCAAAAGCACTGCAACATTTAAGAAAATTACATATGTTTGATTATGAGTGATAATAAATTTCCATATGACATTGTTAATAAAGGTACTATCTAGGTTTATTTTTTTCCTTTTCTTTATTCTTGTTTTTTCTTATTGAAGTTCCTTTTTCAAGTTCTTATTGCTCACAAACCTTATTTATTTTTATTTATTTATTTATTTATTTTATTTTATTTTATTTATTTATTACATTTTTATACCGCCCAATAGCCGAAGCTCTCTGGGCGGTTCACAAAAAAAACCCTTGATTTTAATTATTGTATTGTTTGTATATAAAAGGACAAAAGACTGAATGTTACGATTTCCTGAAACAACAATAAAACAATGATCACTCAGGAAGACTGGGTCGCAAATTAAAACCAAAACATAAAATATTATCTGCCACATACAGTAAAAACCTGCTGGAATGAAACTGTTTTCAGAGACTGGCAAAAACCACGAAGGATGGGCTAACCATACTTCATGGGCAAGGTGTTTCCAAAACTGGGTGCAAGCACTAAGAAGCCCCTCTCTCTTGTTCTACTCATATATCCTTACATTCCAGATGGGACATGGAGAAGTGTCTCTCCTAATCATCATAGGGCGCAATCCTATGCATGTTTAGACAGAAAAAAGTCTTACAACTCTCAGTACGAAGTTGTAGGGCTTTTTTCTGTCTAAACATGTATAGGATTGCGCCCTTAGTATGAGTAGGATATGGAAAGAAGCAGTCCCTAATGAAGGGGAGGACACTTGATACAACTCCCATAATCCCTGACCATTGGCCATGCTGGCTAAGGCTAATGAGAGTTGCAGTCAAACCTCTGAAGAGCACCAGGTTGCCTACCCCTGCCTTAAAGTATCCTGGGCCTAAACCATTTAATGCTTGAAATTTAATCACCAATGCTAATAGAAAGTTGAAAGAAGTACTTACCTAAGAATCTGTGTAACGTAACCATGTCTAGCTGGAAATGGTGGATAAGCCCATGTACATTGAAGAGGTGGCAAAGCAAGGTTACCAGGCTGTTTCCTGAAAGAACAGAAGGACTCATATTAACTCAATAATAATCCCCTAATGAGTGCTGTAGCAGTTTGTCAATGATTTAATTAGCAACCTTGTTAATTCTGATACTGTCTTATCTCACTTGCTTTGCCCATGGCTAACTGTATATATGAGTTATTTGCACGTAATAAGGTTGATCAGCATGGATGATACCCATAGAAGAATTCAGCATGGCAGTATCACTCATGGCCCTAAAAGAAATCAGGCATGCAGGATCCATGGCCCTGAAATTATTTTTTTCTACTTCTCCATGATATAAAAATGGAGCTTAGCATAGGGGTGTTGAACATCTTCCAGCCAGAGAGCCGAATTCAATTTAGGAGGAGCTTTCAGGGGCTGCATTCCAGTGGTGGGCGTGCCAAAGTCAGGGCCAAAAATACCAGCGTATTTTAGCTTAGAGGTCTTATGGCTAGGCATTTCAACCTTTGAGGAAGCGGGAAAATGGGGCAAAAGCCAAGAAATCGCAAAACGACCGGCTGTCGGGAGAAAAGGGGTGGAGCATCAGCCTGGTCTCTGAAAACTGTACTGTCTGGAAACGGCACATTGCAAGGAAAGATGGGTAATGTCTGTGGTTTGGACAACTTATCCACTATTTTTGTGAACCGCCCAGGGAGCTTCAGCTGTTGGGCGGTACAAAAATGCAAATACTACTACTACTACTAATAATAATAATATCAATCTTCTTATTGAAGAAAGTCCTGTGAAGCTCAGAAGAACAATATAGGTTCCTAACTAAGCCTGGACTGAAATTCCACCCAATTTTCTGAAAATAGCCCTCTGTGGAAAAGGCAGCTGATTTTCTACTGATTTGTTGCAGGTTGTGGAGCGGGGGGAGTGTCTCTGAGAGTTTCAGGGAGGGTTGTGTTTACCTAAGCTCTTGAGGTGGCTGAAGGCTTTCCATTCCCCCACCCCGACCCATCCTTTTAAAACTTGCTCTGAAAAGCCCCATGTCACTCACAGAGGCTCAAGGCAGTCTCTGCAGTTTTCACCAGCTACATTTTCTAGAATGCTTTGGCAACTACACAATATGGCATCATGCCATTCCCAAGGCATTCCCATGTGGCCAGCAGAAGCCATGGAGAAAGTGTCATGCGACTTCCTGTCAACTGCATTTCCCAGAATGCCATGGGAGCAATTCTATGCTAGGTGGTGTGATGTCACTCCCACAGCATTCTGGGAGTGACTCCCAGCAGCCTAATAAAGTTAAGTGGTAACCCCCACCACAAAAGTTTTGGGAAATTTACCCCTCCACACACTATTTTTCAGGGGGACTCATTTCACCCCTCACCATCACACAATATATATTATTGCATTTATATCTCACCCTTTTTCCTCCGAGGAACCCAAGGCGGTGTACATAATCCTCCTCCTCTCCATTTTATCCTCACAACAACAACCCTGTGAGGTGGGTTGGGCTGAGAGTGTGTGACTGGCCCAAAGTCACCCAGTGGGTTTCCATGGCTGAGTGGGGACTAATTATGCCTAAAACGGAATTTGCCTTTTTCACAGCACACGAGGATGACATTTTAAGTGAGTTATCCACCACAATTCCAAGATCTTTTTCTTGGTCAGTCACTGTTAGCTCAACTTCACTGCTTATATGTGAAGTTGGGATTTTTAGCCTCATTGAACTTGATGTTAGTTAGTTTTACTAACCTAGTAAGTAAAAAAATCAATAGCATCACTATCTGACAGAGATTTCATGACGTTTGTTTGTTTTGCAACTTACCATTTGTCAAGCGGTCAAACAAGAAAATGTCAAAATCCCACATTCCCACTTTGGATAGCATGTGCTGCAAATATAAATATGAAATGCAGAATGACTGTGTGCAAACTAAAATTTAAACAGTTTTACATTAAACAGTGCTTTACATTAAAATCAGGGTCAGTATTGAGTAGTTCGTTTGTCAAGTTGATCATTAAGGTCTCTTCCAACTTTCTCCACAAAATCTGAAGAACTCTGTTTTGGACAGAGTAACCCAAATACTGACATGCATTGGATAGAAATATATAACTTCAAGTGAAGAATCCACTTGCTAAGCTAATTATGGTGGCAGGCTCTTTCTGCTCTGGTGAGTGCATGAAGTAATAACGAGAAGTAGACTCTAGCCTCTTAAAACCTATTCCCCCAAAGAAGTTGTTAGTTTTTAAAGTGCTGCAGAACTCCTTGAAACACTGGTCGTTCATCTTTGCAATAAATTTTCTTTGACAAAAAATTGAAATAACCACCTTTCTGATCAAATCCCATACTTTGCCACATTTTGTGGTTTTACAAGTCAAGTTGGTCATTCTCTCCTCTCCCCTTCATTTATTCGCATCTCTGATTTGGGGCAATTCCTGCTTCCCTTATAAGCTCCCCCGCTAGGTCCCATCACACATTGTTCAGAGAGTGCCCTTGACCCTCTGGAGAGACTTTTGGAGAGGGAAAAGGGGATAGGAAACTTCTCTGCTGTGAACTTTCTTAAAGATCCAAGACCATGTATCTAAGGGCCTTGCTAGACCTGTGTGATAATCCGGAGGAGACGAGGGGAGATCTCGCGTTAGGAATAATGCGAGATCTCGCCCTTATTCAGACGGGAGCCGTGACGAGCTCTGGAGGAGAGCCGTCGTGGACGCCATTTTTTTTTAAAGCGGCAGGAGCCACAAAAGGTAAGTAGGGTTTTTTGTTTTTTTAATTCTCCATCCTCGTCCGTCCCCCCACCCACAAAGTCTGATCCCCCCATGTCCCCACCATAGATTTACTCGGGAGTAAATCCGGTAGCCGGGAAAAGCGGCGGACCTGGCTACACACCCGCGGTCCTGGCCTCAGCCCGACTTGAGGTCGGGATCACAGGAAGAACTGCGCTACCAGCGGTTCCTGTTAGCGCGGTGCCAGGGCGGCATGACCCCTACCTGAGGCCGGGATCCCCTGTGCATCATTTGGACGCATAGGGATGAGCACGGTCCTCGCACCGGGCTAATGCCTGGTCTAGCAAGGCCCTAACATTAGGTTCCTTAGTGTTAAATGCAATCCAGTAAATTTCAGTTAACCGTAGCTTCCCATTCCATTACACTTGAACCAGGAAGCTCATGCAGATCCTAGATGAATAAACCAGGATTATATAATCTGAACATGGCCTGCTTTAAGAATTGAGTTTGTTAAAGGTGCTTCTTACCCTTGCTTGCCCAAGGTAGTCTTCATCCAGCAAGTACAGTGAATCTTGTGGTACAATTCCACGCAATAGCCTCGATGCATGGAAATAACGCTGGAAGCTTAATAGTCTTTTTACTTTTTTCTTCGTTCCAATTTCTCCAGAATAAATGGTATCTGTGTGGGTGGGGGGGATAGGCACAAAGATCTTCACTAAACCAACAAGCTAGAACTCAACGAAGGCCAAATCTTGACTGCCTATTTTAAAAATGTGCAAATGATAAACCTGTGGTTGTTCTCCCCATCCACCCACTGAAATCAGATGTGTTTCTAGCACCACATTCTGTTGTCCCAAGGGCAACAACAAAACAAGCGATAAACTCTTGAAGACACAGAGCATCAAAGTAGGGTTGCTTCAACATTTTCAACGGGCAAAACAAACTTAATGCTAAAAAGAATTATTTAAGTTTATCCTCATGAGATTTCAATGAAAAATAAAACACAGAAGAGATGTGGAACAGCAGTGTGATCCGTAACACCCTGTGCCTGCAACCAGCATTAATGTTTTATAGAATGATGTGTTAGGGAATATTAGGTAAACCTCTCTCCCACTTCATATTGGCAGAAGAGCAGTGTTTTGCCTTTTATTGGGGAGGCTGGAAGAGAAAAACTACACCCATCCTCAAACATAATGAAGCATCTTCTGCAGCCATAATTGTGTAAATAACAGAAGTTTGCACAGTGGCTTTAAAATAAACATTATTTTCAGAAGCAAAACTTGATGGTTTTCTTGGTTCATATTTATAGTTCTAAATATCCAATTTACTTGAAGAGACCCCAAACTGAGCCAGAAAGTATAACAGATCATTCCACAAAGGAATCAATTACTTCTGACTGACTTGAACCTAGCTTAGATTTTGATTGGCCCACAGCTGCCTCTGCTTGTGAGTTTATTCTCTGAACAAGCCTTTTTCCCCCATCTTCAAATCCAGTTCAGAAATCCCACTGAAAATTAGACCAACCAACCAACCACTGACCACCATTGGAAAAGCCATTGTTTTTCCAGCCAACCACTAGACAAGAATTTACTCCACCAAATGCCCTGAAAAACCCACTAAATTTAGTGGGGAAATCACCAAAAGTATCACAATTGTGACCATCTGGGAAACCCCAGGAAAGCTAGATTGGGACCCTGGGCCTGAGGTTCTCCACCTCTGCTCTAAGGGTTCAGTGAATTGTCCTATCAGTACAAGTGCAGTATTAAATGCAATGATTGATTATCATGTAAGGGACTTTAAGATTGAGGCTGTCTCTACACAAGCGATTTATTGTATGCTTGGGATTGGCCACCCATGGATGTTTGTGGGTCCATTACATGATGTCATCAACCTCTAAGACACTTCCCGCACCTTCTCCGAGTAATACCGTTCTAAACCCACCCACCCTGGACATCCCGATTCTTCTGAAATATCGCAGGCTGCACTACAAAGCACCCACTACAAGGCGCTGTCCCATTTAAGTATACAAGCACCGAGAGGAGGGGAATTTTTCAATTACAGATCATGTGGTTAGGAATTCAAACCCCATGGTTGGCCCTCCCTGCCCATGTAATGAAGTCCCATTACAATTGTGCAAAAGAAGCAAGAAGCACAAAGCCCTGGTAAGGCAACATGATTTCCCATTAAAGTAGAGACACCCTGAGAGTCTTCACCTAGAATTAATAGTGAGTTGTTTTTAAAGTGTAAATATGACTGATTGCAGAGCAAGTGAAAGGAAATAGCCCTTCTTCTCCTGTTCCTGTCCCCCCTTAAGGAAAATGAACATAACCTGTAATAACAGAAAACCCTATTTTTCATTTATCATCTTAATGGCCCTTTTGCTTTGTCTTTTCTCTTCCTTGTGTCAGTTGGAAAATCTCCTCAATGTTATCATTAGAATGCCTTTTTCCTTGGAACAGAAGGTCAGGTAACAATTGAACAACTCATCACTTGCTTTAAAGGCAGTGTGTATTTGTGTGTGTGTATATATAAAAACATATATAGAAATCGGAATGACTAGTCAGATCTGTGTGGAGGTAATGTCCAAGTAATATAAAACATTTTTATAGGATTAAAAAATAATTCTTTACTATGTTTGCAACCTAACACTGGAACATTATTTTAGTGAATAAAAATATCTCAACAGGTTGGGATTTTTGCCCCCCAAATAATAGGAATTGAAGCTACTTTCAATAATGGTTTTAACTGTTCAAAATGCTGGTGAGAATTTGAAAAAAAATAAGGCACATTTATCTTAGCAGTATTCTTTTAATAAAGTTCAAGAATTCCATAACTATGTCCTCTTTCATGTTATTTCAGTTTTTTCTGTACATCTAGCCCAATGCATCACCACATATTTTAATGTAAGCAAATTAAGATTCAGTTCGTTAGAGGGTTTGAACATAAAATTAGTCAGGACTAACTTAAGTCCCATTCATTTCAATGGGTCTACTCTAAGTAGGGCCAGCATCGGATACAACCCCATTTGACTACAATTTTATTGATTATTTATTTATTTATTTATTACATTTTTGTACCGCCCAATTGCCGAAGCTCTCTGGGCGGTTCACAAAAATTAAAACCATTATAAAACAACCAATAGTCTAAAAACACAAATACAAAATACAGTATAAAACGCACAACCAGGATAAAACCACGCAGCATAAATTGATATAAGATTAAAATACAGAATTAGAACAGTAAAATTTAAATTTAAGTTAAAATTAAGTGTTAAAATACTGAGAGAATAAAAAGGTCTTCAGCTGGCGACGAAAGGAGTACACTGTAGGTGCCAGGAGGACCTCTCTGGGGAGCTCATTCCACATCCGGGGTGCCACAGCGGAGAAAGCCCTCCTCTGGTATTGATCAGCAAATCAAGAAATCAGAATCTGAAATCTGAAAATTGTACTGGAGTTTTGTCAACGTTTCTTTTATAGCTATTGGTGGTGAGTGAGTTTTCTGAAAAAATCCAGTGGTGCATGTAGATGAATTTGATGCTGAGTATCAATTTCAGTGCTTCCAATCCCTGCAGCTTGCAGTATGCAGTGTCCTTCAGCCTGTTCGGATAACTAAGTCTATATTGCTGTTAGGCACCAGGAGAGTGCAGACTGCACTTGTAATGGAGCGCATGGGAGTGTTGTTGGGAGAAGATGTCCGCCTTTCCCCAGGGCACTTTTCCCACCTCAGTTGGGAGTACACTAGCGTTCAGACATAAGGGAAGGCAACCTCTCCTTCCCCAGTTATCTGGAAGCACACCAGAAACAATATATTTGAAGTGCACATTGCTGTCTTAGAATAGCCTGTTTCGTCTAACTTGGTAGAATTTAGCATTACTATATCTTTTTGTGAGGAACTTCTAAAGCAGCAGTGGCCAACATTGCTCATTTTTGTCAATGAGTCTCAAGTCATGTCGAAGGTATAGGACTTGCTATACCAGAGCAAGGGCCGACTCAAGACATTTGGGAGCTGAAACGCAAATATCCAAATAATAGTTCCCCAGTAACACCACTTTCTCCAGCCCCATACTCATTAGTGTGAAGCACAATCTACCAGGAAGCTTGGAATCTGAAAACGTAACACAGGCATGATCTACACTACTGCTTTACAGTGCTTTATAACAGTTTTGACAACTGTTGGGGCCCAGGACACACTGCATATAATGTTTTCAAAACTGTTGCTTTAAAGCAGTCGTGTAGATCCAGCCCCAGGAATTAGACTTGTGTAGTTGCTAGTCAAGTGAAATCAACTTCCTAATGTTACATTTTTGGATATGGATGTAACTTTGCAGGAGAGCCTTGCGTAACTTGTTTAAAAAAATAATAATGAATGCAGGTCTTGTTATCCTCTGCTTATGTTTATTGATAGTGGAATAGAGTGGAGGCTGGTTGCTCCGGTTTCGATGGGGCTGTGAATCCATTCAGGGTTTAAGTCAGAACCAGCCAGAACTCCAAGGTACTGAGATAGGGTTCAGCACCATGGATAGCTCCATTAGAGTTCTGACTGAAACCCAGAATGGATTTACAGCCCCATCAAAATCAGAGCCACCAGCCTCCACTGGTGGAGAAGGTTGGTATTGTTCCCAAATCAAAGCCCTTTGTTGGGCTTCAGGTTCTGATGCTTAGTAACAAGTTCCCAGTAAGGATTATCCATGAGAGAAAGCATGTCCAATTCTCTGCAAGCCAGGCTGTGATTCACCAGTCCCACCGCAACGGCGCTGCATGGAATTCCCTCTTGTTCTTAATTAAGGGGATCAAGAAATGTGCTGTATCGGTCATTGACAGGCTACATCATATGATAATGAAAGCTAATTTTAATCACCACACATGAGTCACTGAAAGGATCTGCTTCACTGACTCACTGAGCAACTTAGTCAATCAGAGAATTAAATTATTGCTGCCTTCCCAGGAAAATCCTTTTTGAAAGCCAAGCCAGGCAAGTCTCCAATAAAAGGAAAAGTGAGTGAAATAAATATCTGATACGGGCGCACTCCAAGGGCATGTCTACCCAAAGGGTTTGCCCCGCATCTACATGACACAGCTGCCATTGTGAAGCCATCCGGGGGCAAATCCTGGAAAGCCTGCTCCCCAAAAGTCAGGCACCTTCTTCTTCTTCTTCTTCTTCTTCTTCTTCTTCTTCTTCTTCTTCTTCTTCTTCTTCTTATTATTATTATTATTATTATTATTATTATTATTATTATTATTATTATTTTATATAGCACCAACAATGTACTTGGTGCTGTACAAAATATACAAATAAAACAGCAATACCCTGCCTAGAGGCTTGCAACCTAAAATCACATTAAAACATATGAAGGGGGAAAGGGATTCACAAAACAGAAATAAGAGAATAATCATAGTAATAGGAACAGTAAATCAAGCTAAAATACCAAAAAGCTATTGAAAACAAATGAGTTTTCAAACGCATTTTAAAATCTACAATGGAACTTGTGGTACGTAGTTGCTCTGGAAGAGCATTCCAAGCAAACGGGGAAGCCAGAGAGAATGGGCGAAGCCGGGCAAGAGAGATAGAGACTCTTGGGCGGGAGAGCAACATAATATTTGAAGAACGGAGGGTACGAAGGGGATGGTAGAGTGAAATGAGAGAGGAAAGGTAAGGAGGTGCAAGACCATGACACGCTTTGAATGTCAGCAAAAGAAGCTTATACTGAATTCTGAATGGGGTCGGAAGCCAATGAAGAGATTTCAACAAAGGAGAAACATGGTCAAAACGACAAGCCAAGAAAATAATCACTTTGCCCGACTTTTTTGGCAGCGGAGCCCATGGCACCCCCTGTGCCTGTAAAAGTAACAAACAAACAAACAGGGGGGAGGAGAGGGAAGGGTCTGTTCCTCCCTCTATTTTAAAGTTTTTTTTTATCTGTATCTCCGCAGCTGCACAGATACAGATAATAAAAAGAAAAAGAAATGGGGGCGGGGGAGGAACGGGCAGCCAGAGTGAGGAGAGGAGATGTGGTTTACCCTGAGTCCCTGCCCCCTCTTCTCATGTCCTCCCTCTGGCTGCCCGTTCCTCCCTCCCATTTCTTTTTACTTTTATTATCTGTAACTGCACAGCTGTGGCAACGCAGATAATAAAATAAAAAGGTGGGGAGGAACGGCCTCATTCCTCTCCTCCCCCCGTTTTTGTTTTTACTTTTACTTTTAAATATTGGGAAAGTTCGCACTTGCATTCCTTCCCGTGCAGATGTTGGGAAGGAATGCAAGTGCGGGCACATAGCATCTTGTGACGCCAAAGCACTGCTATAAAGACAGGGGCCATGTCTGAAATTTACACTTCATAGCGTACAGATTACCTGTTCTTCTGCAGATAGTATTACATGTCATTATATACACACACTACGCCTCTTACTTTGAGAAAATATAGACGACATAGAAGTGGAAAGCATTTCATATGTTGAAATGTGTTACGATATTAGTCTTCCCCATATGTCACACAGAGGGTCCAACTCCCTGGCATCATCTGACCTACAAGAGGGGGTTTGGGGGCAATGTGGCCCCCAGAAGCAAGAAGGTTTCCCAACCCCATCCTGCTGAAACTAAGCTGAAGAATTCAGAACTACATTGACACATATTATTCTCTTGTTAAGCTAAAATTTAAATTGTAAGTTCTTTGGGGCAGTGACTCTCTCTCTCTGCTTATGTTACAGTGTAAAATCAACTAAAACCAAGGCTTCCTTTGTAGTGTCTTGGAGCTACGGGATATCCTCCTTCAGGAAAAGGCGAAAGGATATCTTTGTCCCGCAGCTCCAGGGCCACCACTTGCCTGTTTTCAAGACATGTAAAAACTTTTCTATTCTGTTTAACCTTTGGGAACAAGACTCTTATATTGCTAATTGGTGATGGTGGTTTGTTTTTGTATGTTTTTAGGATGCTTGAACTGTTGCAGTTTCCTAAAACGTAAATTGCTTTGGGAATCCTTGCACAGAAAAGTGGCACATACCGTATTTCTTCAATTGTAAGACACACACTAATTTCAGTACCACCAACAGAAAAAAAAAACCTAAGACACACCCACGATTCTAAGACACCCCCCATTTTTAGAGATGTTTATATGGGGGGAAAATGTGTCTTAATAGGGTATATTAAGACATAATACATAAAAGTATTAAGTGATGTGTTCATTGATAGCGCAAGAACAACACAGCACAGGTTGATGCCCGTGACTCTTGTGTGACGGCAGGTATATACACAACTGCTGCTGTGCACAGGCAACTGCTAAACAACTGGTTCCTCAAGCTCATGAATCCCATTCTCCGTAAACATTGTTCAGAGTTCATGTACACATCAAAGATCAGGAAAGGAGTTTTTATCTGATGCTACAGCCCATGCAGATATGTAGGAACACAGAATATGAAAACAGTTCTTAATTTTTTTGGGGGTATGATCATTTGAATAATTTTTTTTTAAAAAAAATGTCTTTTTAAAAAAATCCCCTCTGAACCCATTTCCAAATAAGTGTCGTACTTACTATTGAGAAGACGAAAGTCTATAAATGGGTAGGAACCACGCCGTTCAGAGAGAACCACTGTCTGACCTCTCAGCCGTGCATCTCCTGTAAAACATGATCATCCAGTCAATATTAGAGACATAGCTCCTTCTTGGAGAAACATATTAAGCAACGAGACCAATGAAAGCAAAATAAGGATGTCCATCACTGGTTAAACCAGTTCTTTTACGGCTCGGAGTTCAACAGCATGGACAACTCCCTTTTCTTGAGTTGTGGCCTTTTCCCCAAACTCTGGGAACTTTTTTTTTGCACGATTTGTTTGGAAGGTTCTGAAATGTCTGCAAATTTCTGAACAACTTGCGCAAAATATGACCGAATTTCCACAAATTACACTGAATTTAGCCATAATTTGCACAAATTTGACCATAATTTGCACAAATTGCTGAGAAATTTGCACAAATTGCAGAACCTATACACCCAAAAGGTGTATAATTCCCAGAAAATCTGAAAATTGGCCTGACTTGCTGCAGATTGAGTCAGGCACTGCGGCGAGAACCAAAATGAAGTCTGGGTGACCAAGCCTAGGAAACCCATCCAACTCTACTCCCCAAATGGATTTCTATCCTTAAAGCAAAGTAATCTGTTTTTTAATGTCAAAGGGGGCACAGATCCTGGCGAAATTCACTTCTGTGCACCCCCTTTGGCCCTGTTCAGACAACACGCTAAACTAAGCTGCTTAACCACAAAATGGTTAATGGAATGCATAAACCTTAATGCATTCCATTAACCATTTTAAGCAACATGGTTTAGCGTGTTGCCTGAACGGGGCCTTTATCTATTTCCCCTTGTTGCAGTAAAGGCAGCCAACTTTACAACAGCGGGCAGAAATACACAATTTCCCCAGCCTTAGGGTAATTGCATTAGTCCCAACAGGGCCTTTAAGCTAGGGTGACCATATGAAAAGGAGGACAGGGTTCCTGTATCTTTAACAGTTGTATTGAAAAGGAAATTTCAGCAGGTATCATTTGTATATATGGGGAACCTGGTGAAATTTCTTCATCACAACAGTTAAAGCTGCAGGTGCCCTGCCCTCTTTTAAATCTGGACACTCTAGTATAGCTCCTGCAGCTTTAACTGTTGTGATGAAGAGGGAATTTCACCAGGTTCTCCATATATACAAATGACACCTGCTGAAATTCCTTTTTCTATGCAACTTTTAAAGATACAGGAGCCCTGTCCTCCTTTTCATATGGTCACCCTATTTAAGCCCCTCATTGACAGGGGGAAAATGTTTTTCCCCTTCTACTCTAATGGCAGCCGCCATTAGAGTGGAAGGAAGAACCCCTTCTCCTCCTCCACCCACCCACCCCCGCACCTATTGGGGCCTGCAAGCATTAAGAGGCCCTTTCAGGCCCCAATGGGCATGGCAGGGGGGAGGAAAAGCGCATGTTCAGAGGTTCCAGAAAGTGTGCAATTCCCCCAACATGCTAAATTCTCCTACTTTCTGGAGGTCCCAGACGTGTACATCAGGAAGTGCTCCAGGCTTGTACAGGCTTGGCTGGAACTGGGCTGGACAAGCGGTGCTCAGCAAGCTTGTGGGGCCCCTAACCCTAAAAGAGAATTTGGAGTTGTGATGGCTAATGTCCCATTGTGCAGCAGCTGTGAAAAAGGGCAAATTCCATGTTGGCCATAATTAGAAAAAAATGAAAATAAAATTGCTACTAACATACTGCCTTACACAAATCTAAGGTGTAAAGTTTTGATCACTGCAGCTAAAAAGGGATACTGAAGAGTTGGAAAAAATGCAGAAGAGGGCAACCAAAATGATCAAGGGGCTGGAGCAATTCCTTCAGGAGTAAAGCTTACATCTGGGACTGTTTAGGTTATAAAAAAGGCGGGTATGGGGAGTTTTGATAGATAAGTACAAAATTATGCATGATGTGGAAAAAGTGGATAGGGAGAAGTTTTTCTCCTTTTCTCATAATACTAGATTCTAGCCCAAAAAATCAGAAATAACTTTCTAAACAAAGTCTGTGTAGATTGTAAGGGGGACCATTTGATTTAACAGTTTTGTATAAACTATCATCAGAGATCCCACCTATCTGATAGTGCCAGATATTGACTGCTAGCATTTTGGGTTATAATATAATCACTGAAATTATTCTTGTGATTTTGGCATGTATCGTGATAGCAAAGGGTGGGTGCTGCAGACAAATGGAGCACCCCTAGAGTGACCCACTGACTGACTCCTTGGTTGAGAAAGGATTGTACCTCAAATATTTTGAATATTTTAAAAAATGTGTGTTGCTATATGTGAGCAATTCTGTATTTTGTAATGGTCTTTGTGCTACAAACAAATAAACTATTCATTCATAATACTAGAATCTGGGGTCATCCCATGAAGCTGATTGGTGGGATATTCATGACAGAAAAAAGGAAGTATTTCTCCATACAGCTCGGAGTTTAACTATGGAATTTGCTACCATGAGTTGTAGTGATGGCCACCAACTTTGATGGCTTTAAAAAGACAAATTTATGTAGGATGAGGGCACAATCCCATGCATGTTTAGACAGAAAAAAAGTCCTATAACTCCGAGCAAATACTGGGAGTTTTAGGACTTTTTCCTGTGTACACATGCATAGGATTGTGCCCTTATTAATGGCTACTAGTCATGATGGCTATATGCTACCTCCAGTATTGGTGGTAGGATGGTTCTGTATACCAGTTGCTGAGGAACATGAGCAAGATCATAGCAGTTTCCCCACTGTTCTTCTTATTTAGTTTGTGGGTATCCATTCTTCTTTCTGCAGTGCTAGAGTATATATGTTAGTAAAACAAAAACACCTCCTGCCCAGTCAAACAACCTGGCCAAAGGGAAATCTGACCATGGTGAGTTCCCATGTCCCTGTACTGTGTTCCAGATGGCCACTGACTGTGCATATGGAAACTCATTAAGCAATAAATGCAAATCATATGGTGAGAACTTGCAGGAGTTACAGCCCAGGTGAAGTCATCTTCAATAACATCTCCATGGCAACAATAATATGTTCTCTGGACTTCAGATTTCTTAGATCTGATCGTAGCATCATTAATTCTAGGAACCCAGTCCGCATTTTAGGCTTCCTTGTGTGTGCTCCACCTTCCTGTCTCATTCCTTCAAACCAAAACAGAATGGTTATAAATTCAAGTATTCATCCTTTTCCTTGTAAACCTTCTCCTCTGGTTTAAAGGAGGGTTCTGAAGGAAAAGAGAAGGAAGCGATGATATTGCACATCCAAGAGCATTGATCCAGAGGCTAAAGCAAAACAAACAGAGCAAAGAGAAATAGAAAAGCCCCTACCCACCCCAACTCTCCTTCTTTATTTGTCAAGCTGAAGTCAAAAGATACCACTCCGGAATGTTTAATGTTACGAACAGCGAAATCTTTGTCAGAGCCAACTGCTAGGCCACTAGGTGTCCCAGAGGAGACATTTTTTGGATTAATCTGTTGTCCACTTGGCGTCTTACTTTGTCTCTGTTTAATAAAAGTCTGTGCTAGGTGACAGTGCTTTTGTTTTTAATATGGCTTATTATGTAACTGTCAGGGAGTATGAATACTTTGATGACAGCTTACCATTACTGGTACATCAATGAAACAACACACACACAGCTGGCTACAACTGAGGGTGTCAAGGTCAATGTGGGACATGGGAGAAAGGAGCAAGAGAATCATCAGTTAAGAGCAGAGCTAAGGAATGTATTTTCCCAAAACCTTGCTGTACATGCGTGCAAAAAAGAAAAGGGAAAAAAAGAATGAAGAAAAACTACTCTGATCTATCACCGAGACCGTATGTGTAGCAACACATGTGTATACATGGCTTAGTTGTAGTGGTGGTGCAACAAGGTGCTACATGGCCAAAAAAAGAGAAAGGAAAAGAAATGCTCACATTCAAGTGGGGAAAGGCAGGAGGCCTGACCTGAAATCTACAAGACACTCCCCTTGACCCCTTCCAATTTTAACTACAGCTGTGGACAAGTGGCCTCTCAAAATTCTTCACCCTATTTGTGGGTAGAGAAATTGGGAGGACCATTTCACTGAATTTCTCCAGGGGGAGGAGAAATTCTCCAACAAGGTGATGACTGTACAGTGAAAAAGAGGACACTCATGCACACTCCTCAGTCATCTCATAAGTAAGGTATCCACAAGAACCCTGAACCAAACCTAGGAGAATTTCTCTGAAATGTCTTCTCCTCTGAATTTCTCTTCAAAAGCAATTTATTTTCTGTCAAATTGAATGAGGATGGTCAAAATTTTCATGGGAGAAATTTTTGGCACAAAACTAATTTTAACTTAGCCCCCTTTAGCCTTCTAACAAACAGAATCTAAAGGGGGGCATCACAAAAGAGAAAGACACTGAAATCTGCTCTTGAGGGTTGTAGCATGGAGGACTGGAGGAAGAGGAAGACAAGTGGAAGTCTGGTTGTGCGGAGCAAAAGGTTGGATGCAGCCCATACTTCATAAACTAAGCAAACATAACATTTGAAAGGCTAACTATGTGCTTGAACTCACAATAATGGCCACAGCTGTGTGTATTCCTCACACGTGCAGAATTAGGCGTTCTGAAAACATTGCACTACTTTTTCTTTTTTAAAAAAGCAAGGACATAATCCAGTAACAGAAAACACTTTGAAGTTGCACTGGCTTTTAAGAAAGCAATGCAAACACCCGTTCCATAGTGCAATCTTATACATGTCTTCTCAGAAGTAAGCTCCACTTAGTTCAAGGGGGCTTCTCCCAGGTAAGCAGTTTTAGGATTGCAGCATAAATCTTCTATTTAAATAAATGGAAATGAAAAGAGCATCAGGTTGGCTGGTTGTGCTGCAAATATCTATTTTTCGTACCTCAGAAAATGTGCTTGCATCTGGAAATCTGGTGCTGAAACAACAAATACAGGAGGTGGGGGCTCTGTAGGAATTCTGATAGGGATTATCCCCCAATATACTATATAGCTTCTTCCCCAGCCAATAATTAACAGAAGGAAAATAAAGTATTCCAAACAATAAACGAAATTAAGTTTCTGAGAACAAAGAATTTTGGTTACATTGTAGAGAATACAGAGTACATGCAGTCTGATATTGCTAAATTACTCACTTAGGAAAAGATAATACATAGTGTTGCTATGGCAACAATGCAGGCAGGGCCTTCACTGAAATATTCCCGAATTGTTTCATTACTGTAATGCATGTTATTAATTATGTAAATATTGGTTGATGACGCTTCACCTGCCTTGTAAAAATGCCTTTCACAAGAAGAACAATGTTCACATATACTGATACGCAGGGTGAAACTACACATTACGTTAATTGTGCTCTTTAAAAAGCATGCATCACTTTTCTTTCGAATGAAAGGCAGCTCCGGGGCCCCAATCCAGGACCATGCTTTGGATCCAGGCCCTGCTCTGTTTATCTGCTGAAAATCCTCTCCCTGCTGCTTTGGGCCCCCAAAGATGCTGTGCACGGTAAACTTCAGGGTATCTTTGCAGCACCCCAGCCACACAATTTGCAAGCAATTCTACCATCAGTGGACTCTGGTGACTCCGATGTCATTGGGGTGGTGAATCTGCTCCGGCTTTAAGTTAGAACCAGTCAGAACTCTAAAGGCGCTTTCCAAGCACCTTGGATAGATCTTTTAGAGTTCTGACTGGTTCTGACTGAAACCTAGAGCGGATTTATCACCCCACCAACATCAGTGCCGCCAGCCTCCACTGGATACCACTGATTCAGCTGCTAGTCATGCGGCAATCCTCATGCTTCAGGCAAACCAGAGGCTTGCCCGTTTTCTTTCTTTTCAAACCAGCCTTCCCCAACTGGGTGCCGTCCAGATATATTGGACTACAACAACCATAGACCCCAACCAGCATGCCCATGTTATTTCCAGGTAGACTTACTTCCAGTAGACATGCATAGGACTGCATTGTCAAGCAATCAAGAGCCTGTTGCTTTACTTTGGGTGGTCTAGGAAGGGGGGAAAGGGGGTCTTGTTTTTAAATATTGTTCCACTGTCTTGGGGAGACGGGATGCCTGATGTCACAATGTCGCAGATGTCACTATGTCACCTGCTAGGACTGAGACTGCTTAGTTCCTCCCTCACTGGTTTGCTCCCCTTCTCTCTCTCTCTCTCTCTCTCTCTCTCTCTCTGAATTCCTCCATTGCTGGAAGAAGTTGTGTTTGCTTTCTTTCACCTACCAGTGTTATAGAACATAAAATAGTCTGAACAAACTCTGTTTAAAACTATACGCTGTGCCTGCATTTCTATGCAAGAATATTGTGAGTACACTGCTGTCTTTTCTTCACTAAAGAAAGGTGTGGACTCTTTTTAGCCTTATACTGTGATTGCTCCTTCTGTTCTGCCTTTTGTTTTTCTCTGGTAACTGCCTTTCCATCAGGAGGCATCAATAGAAAATAATTCCCATTGCTGAGGCGGTGGGCCTTGGGGGAGGGAAAACAGGTCATATTTGGAGGATATGCGGTAGCTGTGACTCAGCCAGCACCTGGAGTCCAGCTGAGTGACTTTCTCCATGTAGAGAGAGACATGGAGCCCCTGGATGATGCCAGGGGGCAGGGCTTAGGGGATAGAGAAGGGGTTTGTAGGAAGGCCCGCTCCCTGACACCACCTGGCCCTCTTGATTGGCCCAAGGAGGTAATCCAGCCCCTGGGACCAATCCTGTTCCTCAACCCTGTGCTATTTCTTTTTGTTGCAAGAAGTTTTTTCTTTAAAAAAAAGTTTGAAATGGAACAGCCCATCCTACCTCCTTATTCTGACTGTTTGCAAATATTAGTTCAATGTTCCTGTAAGGAATGCCAGCCCAAAGCTGTGGTTTGTAGCAATATACTGGCCCATCAGCTGGTGTATATGCTATTCTGTGAACTTATTTGCTGATGCAGCAAGGCAGAATCAAACTGTTATTTTTTTGCTAATTTAGGCAATGGTGCCCTCCCCAGTTTCCTGAAGTATGCATGACTATCTTTTGTAAATGATGAACAAATGCCCAATTAAGAACTGTCCTGGAGATCATTTGTAGCTTGTAGCAAATGCACAGTCTTTCATCTGTGCTCATCGATTTTATGAGTCACACAACATATATTTTGCTCTATGATTGTGCGTTCAATGTAACTGTTCTTTGGCTCCAAGAAATAAAGGAAAACGAAATTGTTGCTCACCTTTATGTGTCATCAGTTTCACTATTTTGTATTCTCAAGAGATCAATGATGAATAAACTCAAAGAGAAATATGAGCTGCACATTTCAGTGATGAGTGTGCTATTGGCAATCAAATGGAACAAGATGGCATAGTGGCTTATTTCCCTAGCATTTTTGTACTGTTTTCTGTTCTGTCTCTAAGCTCCATCCGACAAGTGTTTAATTGAATGCTCGTTACTGGGCACTCACGGATGGTAGCTCACATGATATCGTCTGCCTCTTGCACGCTTTCAGCCCCTTCTGGTCTTCCAGAAAAACCTGAAAAACTACGAAATATTTTTTAAACCAAAGTTGCTGCTCTCTTCTGCTGTGTGTGGGAGAAGCAATGTGTTCACAATAAGGGACTGAATGGCCCTTGTGCACCTTGTTTACTTCCTGTTTGAAAACAGGAAGTAACTGAGTGTTCACAGAGAAGCGACACTAGCCAGCGTTCGTCAGCGTTTCTTCCAATGTGTGATGGAGCTGTCTGTCTGTCTGTCTCTCTGGCCTTAGCTAGACCTACCTTTTGTTTCTTCCCTATTTACACGTAAGGTGCGACGACCTCAGGAAGAGAGGCTTCACGCCCGCCATTTTTAAAGTTTCTAACACGACGGGAGCGCACGAACGCTTGTGCGCTGAAGGTTAGTGGGTTTTTTAAATTTAATTTGGTTTCCCCGCTCCCCCCACCCTAACCCCGATGGGCCCCCGTGCCACTCATTCCGCAATCTTGGGCTCAGCCTGAGACTGCGGAAAAAGCGGACCCAAAGGGGAGGGCTCCATCCCAGGGCAAGGGAGGGATGATCCTTACCTGATCTTGGGATCCCCTGTGTGTCATGTGGACGCACAGGGACAATTCCGGGATTCACCCCGGGATATAGCCTGGTCTAGCTAAGGCCTTTCTCTGTGTGTAATGCAAACTAATGCATCCCAATGCAAAGTAGATGCTGTAACATCTGGCCCCTTGCCAGCCTCCCTTGCAGATGTGTTACCATCACTGACATGATTGAGCCAGTTGGAAACCTAAACCAGGCCATCATTGATTTTGTTTATTCTTCCAAGTCCACCTGCATAGTAGGGATGGCGAGAAATGTGCTCTTGTCTTCTGGATTAGATCCCCTTTTTGTATCACAGGGATTTGTTTGTTTTGTAAACCCAAAGTCAGTGCTCAATGAAATTTGCATAATCTGAATATTTAGTTTGCAAGACTATGGTTGTGGTTTCTGTGGAAGTCTGAATATTTTGGCGATGGAGGAAAGAAAAATCATTGGCTTTGGAAAATACCACAGCAGTATGGGACTTGGTAGTAGGAGGTATAGAATGAGAGGGCATGTTACAGTGGGCACAGAAGTAACCTTGTGCAGGACTTTTAGCAATCTCTAAAAGCTTGGCACAAATCACCCTTTGATTTCTAAAAGAGCTGCAAGCCTTAATTGATTTAATCAGTAGATTAATCAAGTAAAGCTTTGCTTGTTTAATATAGTGGCAAATTTTAATCACTGGGGGGCATTTTAATCAGTAGGGCTGAGACTGACAGGAACATTTGCTGACTTTTTAAAACCGTTGTGACTCTTGTGAGTTCCTGCAATAAGAAATGAAACGGTAAACATCAAAGGACTCTTTTTTATATTGGGTGAAAAATGTCAAGTTATATCAAAATTCCTTCAGCACCCTCCAAAGAGACGCCTCTAAAGAGGTTTTGGTAATATTCAATTAAATAAATTAAAGGACATATGATTAATTTACTAAAATACTAAAAGGCAAATTGTGTCCTTCCAGAAACTTTGGCCTACAGCCCCACCATTGACTATGCTTGAGAGGGCTGATGGGAATTGTAGGCCAAAGTGCCTGGAGGCCCACCAGTTATCCACTCCTGCTATGGGCACACCTGCCATTTATCCTGGGGTGGTCATGAGGTCATCCCTGTGTGACCAAATGACACATATCTGATTCCAGGGTGAACCGGGGATGAGCGCTCAGTTCTCCCAGGATAGCTGGGACTGGTTTTTTTCCCATCCCCCCCCCCCCGCTGTCTTGGGACCATCCTGAGCTCCGCGGGCAGTGTGGCTTTCCCTCCCGGGGTCCTCCCTCTTCCCCACAATTATCAAAAGCTATTACAATTATATTTGATTCTTTAATACATATCAAGCTCTTTAAATTATATCCTCTTTGTTATATTTGTTATTATTTTCATACACCTTCAACAAAGAAGTACAAGAAACTTGTGTTTTCCATTTTTATTCCTTGCCTGTAGCTTGGGCCTTTAAAGTATGAATTTCAGTATTAATTAAATAATTGTTTTTAAGCATTTACTCAACGGGCTTTTAGCTTCATCATCCAGTTTCCCAAACTCTTCTTAAAATCGTATTTGGAAAAACAATGAGCAGGATGTATAAGGGCTTGGGCTGTGTGATGAAGGTTCAAGTTTTGCTTTTTCATAAACCGTTTTTTTTAAATTCCAAAACAGAGTAATCCCAGGGCAAGCCTTTTTGACAACTTTGTGCAAAGAAAGCATATAATAAAATGCAATCCTTAACTCATCATATCCTCATGCCATTTGTACAAAGTAGAATGTTTTCCCTCCTGATTATGTTGCCCTCAGTGTCCATGCTTCATAAAGTATAGGTCAGAGTTGGAAAAACAGTGAAGATATTTATTTTGGCAAGAAAATCCTGCAATCACGTCTCTGTCCTTTATTCCAACTCAGGCAGTAGTTCTCCTTGTGAACGTGTGCTTCCTCCCCTCTCCCCGTCAACCAGAGTTAGAACATTCATGCAAAACAGATGGATAGTATAAAACTTCTAGATGGAAACGCTTTGCAAATCTTGAAGTAATATAACCAACAGTTGGTCCTGTGCTAGATCTCTCAAACTGTGAGCTTGAATCCCTAAATATGTCTTTGGGAACAAGCCAGCATCCACTTCTAATATATAAAAACATATGTTTGTGCAATATTGAATGCGATTGTAGAATTATATGATTACTCAATATAGCCTATTTTAGCATGTGTAAACTTGTGTGAAATGTTGCACATGTTTGGCTGTATACAATGGCTTTTCAAAATTGTACTTTTTGCATTTTAGTAGGAGAAAAATATATATTCAAAAGCATATTTTTTAACGTGCCCAAAAGAATAATTAATAATTATTTCTGTGCTTCTGAATGTTTATAAATATTTAAAATATTTATTTATCAAATATCTTCTTGATTAGTATATAATAGAAATGTTTATCTATATAACTAAAAGGAAGTGTTTGTTTGTATGTCCTTGATGGACTTGAAAACCATACATTAGAATGCAGTGAAACTTTTAGGATTTGTTCTACCTCTATCTGGGATACTTTTAGGCATATAGTGAAAATTTCAACTGGCATTTTGAACCAAAAAGGTAGCAAATCAAAAGATATACTGCTTCATTATCATTTGAACGATTTCAGCCAAACTTTGCAACCTAATTCAGCACTGCAGCAAGTAGATTTTAACCATACAACATGCTTTTCATGTTTTTTAGATATAAAAAACCAACAAGCCCCAAATATTGGGGGACACACACACATATTAAACTTTTTTAAAAAAAGAAAAAGCACAGTTTGAAGCCAGGGAAGATTAGTAGGCTAAGTTATAGGCCTACCCCTTTCCCTCTGCTGTGGGCCAGCTCCATCTAATGGGGTGAGGTGTGCAGACCCGCCCTCAGAGGGCTATAAGGGTGGACCACGGCAGGGCTGTGCCTAAGGCTGCCAGCAGGTGTGCCTTCACTCTGACAGGGCGAGCACAATGCGTCCAACTCTGACAGCTGTGTCAGTTTGCTTGAAAGCTTCTCTGTATCACCCTAAGGCAATTCCAACCAGTGTGAAGACAGGTCGTTTCGCTAAGAGTCTATATATATATAAAAGGAAACCATACATCCAATTGTTATGAAACTTTTAGGATTTGTTCTCTCTATTCGGAATGGTTTTAGGCATAGGGAGAATTTGTCTGCCATCTTGAAACAAAATGACGGCCAATCAACATTTTTAAAGATTCACAGCTTCAATACCGTTTGATTGATTTCAACCAAACTTGGCATGATGATTCAACACTGCAGCAAGCAAAGTTTAACCATATGATTTCCTATAATCATAAAAAGAGGGAGTGCCTTTGTCTGTCTGTCCGTCATTGGCATAGCTCCAAAACCATGAAAACTAGACACCTAAAATGTGGCATGTATACTAAGGGGACCCTAGGAATGTGCATTTCAGTGTTATTTTGTTTTAAAAATCACATTATTATTATTATTATTATTATTATTATTATTATTATTATTATTATCTTAAGTGTGCCCATGTGGTTGAAGCCTGCAGTTAGATTTTCAGTCATCTGGGGCATACTTCACTAACTAGCATATAGCTTTGCATTCCATACAGTTTGAAGCCACAACAGATTAGTAGATCGAGGAACACAGTTATACGCCTGACCCTCCCCCTGCTATGAGCCAACCCCTTTCAGGGACAGACCCCTCTCTCAGGGGGGTATAGGGGTAGACCATGGCAGGGGCCATGCCTAGAGGTGCCAGCAAGCATGCGTTCACTCAGCATGGGCACAATGTGTCCAACTCTGACAGCTATGCAAGTTTCCTTGAAGGCTTCAGTGTATCAGCATAAGGGCTATTCCCAGTTGTGTGAAGCTGGGTCCTTTCACTAGTATATAGATATAGATCATGCTGTTGTTTAACAGTATTAAAACCAAAGCAGTGCCTCAATTGGAACCCTGTGTAAGCCACTCCAAGCTTTCTAAAGGAAGTTAGCCATGTAATAAACACACACACTTTCACAATATAAAATGGTTATAAACCTCCCACTTCAAAATAATGAGAGTATGTCAACCTGCCTCAACCTGATGACCTCCAGATGTGTTAGAGTACAAGTCCCATCATCCCCAACCAGCAGCCATAATGGCTGGAGATTATGGGAGTTCAAACCTCATGCATCTGCAAGGCACCATGTTGGGGAAAGCTGAAGTATGTGATATAGGTATATGAAATAAACGTGTAATTTGGAAATGATATATGGAATGTTTATAATTTGAATCAGAAAATCAATCCTACAATACATGGGGTTGGATCCAGATTTAGTCATACTCACAGTAGACCCATTAAAATCAATGGGTCTGAAATTGCTCAGGACTAACTTCAGTCTCATTAATTTCAATGGTTCTACCTTAGTATAACTAAATCTGCATCCAACCCATAAAGTAATAGACACCCTAATTTAATTGATCGTATGAAGAATGTCCTTTTGAAATTTTCTGTAATGGGGAAAAATAACAGTCTCAGTCTCTGTGTGTGCATGTGTGTGTATTGGTTTGCTACATTGGGAGAAAATGGAACCAGGTAAAATTCCTAATCTCCTAATCCATGATCCTATCTGAAATAAGGGGTCCTCTGGTTGCTTAAATGCTACAACTACTATTACTACTACTACTACTACTATAAAAAGAGCTGATTTTAAAAATGAAGTGTTAATAATAAAATTAATAATCTGACAGAAGATCTGATCTCAGACCTCTGTTTAGTTTGGTCTTAAAACCAACAGCTACCACTCTTCTGTGATGATGTAGAAAAGATTTCAGGTTAGAAGACATAAATTTGAGCCTTGGTAACTGGAAAGTGCAAATTGTTTCATTTAAATACTAACAATAAATGCCACACAAATACATTAACAAGCACTTCCAACTGAAAATTAGTATAATGGCAGGCAGGGTATGTGTCCCTGGTAATGGGAAGGGGATGGGATAATGGTCAAATGGAAAACTCAGTTAAAAATGGAAGCTGCTGATTCAGCCACCATTATCAATGGCTTTTGACTAAGATGGTCAGCTGAAAGTGAGTTCCAGACAATGAAGTACTCCATTAGAACCTTGGAGTGTTATGCAATGGAGCAGCACTGGACTGGATAGGATGACCATATGAAAAGGAGGACAGGGCACCAGTATCTTTAACCATTGTATAAAAAAGAGAATTTCAGCAGGTGTCATTTGTATGCATGCAGCACCTGGTGAAATTCCCTTTTCATCACAACAGTTAAAGCTGCAGGAACTATACTAGCGTGACCAGATACAAAAGAGGGCAAGGCTTCTGCAGCTTTAACTGTTGTGATGAAGAGGGAATTTCACCAGGTGCTGCATGCATACAAAAATAACACCTGCTGATATTCTTTTTTCTATGCAACTCTTAAAGATACAGGAGCCGTGTCTTCCTTTTCATATGGTCATCCTAGACTGGCAACTGAACCTTACTTCAACACGGATAATAGTATAGCTTCCTCCATTGCACCTGAAGTCTGCATGGCACATATAGCTCTGTCCACTTCTCACCCTTAACATCTGCCACCTGACATGGCTGTCTCATTTTGCCAAATGGTGGGTCAGCCCTAGTAGAAGATATAGACACAAGGTTTGTAAAATTTGTGTCAGCTGGGCCAGGAGAAACATTACACATGGTGCCTTACCCTCCCTAACCCCCACATCATCTGCTGTGGAACAAGTTCATTGCTGACAGGGAGGTTGAAAACTTCTAATTTGAGAGTTTGATATACAACATTCCTATCCACCCATAGAAAATGTATGAATGGGTGCCCCCGACCCCAACTTTCACACAACACACCTGTAGACACTCAGATTGAACCAAACAAAAATAAAGGAATGCTAAAGAAATTACTTGGCTAATTAAGAAGGAAAGAAGCCAAGCACCTGGACAAGTTCTGACATGTTGTGACACGTCTGCTCTTTATTTCTGCAAATCATTTTTTCCAGCTTGATTTCAGCTACCTGCTGATCAGCTCAGATGCTTGATTAAGAGCAAGTTAGTGCAGATCATGTGTCTGAAGAAACTGAAGTTCAACTCAAAGATAAAAATATTCACTATAGATGAACACAGCCTTGTGAAAACCAGTGGCCTCAAGACAGTCGGTTGGATCGAGGTTTAGTCATACTTAGAGCAGACCCATTATACTCAATGAGACTTAAGTTAGCCATGGTAACTTTAATCCCAGCTGATTTCTTCTGCATATTGCAAGTCACATTTCTACTCTGGTCAAACACTAATACTTGTCCATTATGTTCTGAAGGAATTCCTGAAATCCCCTCTCTCAATAAGTCTGTGATGTGGAAGCTTCAGAGTAATTACTTGGTGATAAGGTGAACTGCAAGTTGAGCAGGTAAGCTCAACCCCACATTGACTATGCCTGAGGGACATTACAAAGTCTAGGCTTACCACTTACCCCTGAGAATCATCTAATTATTATTTAATTATTTTAATATTTCTATATTTAAAAGGCCCATTGTATGGAGCCTGAATATATCCTGCACAGGTTGATTTAAAGCCAACTGTCTAGAAACTCTAGGTATGGATAGAAGGCTATCAAAAACCCTACATGGGATCTGAGGATGGGACATGGATTTCACTTTGAGTGACAAAACAGCACAGGATGTTGAAGAATTCTGTACATCTTTTCTCTTTAGACAAAGAGATGCTGAAAAAAACACCTCTGTTCCAGGTATTGCTGCCAATGTCAGTGCTCCCATCTCAGAACAGGACAGTAACTATGGCTTCACGTCAAGACCCAGAACTGCTTTGGAGAGACAGCCACTGCCTGGATCTCCCTGAGGATGGTCTGAACCATTACTGAGAGGTGTGCATGACAGCTTTGTGGGAGCTGAGGAGTTCAGTCTGCAGTAACACAGATTTGTAGAAAACTATATGTGAAGTATAAGATTGGGGGGGGGGGAGGGGGCATAGCTAAGTGTGACAGAGCACATGTTTTGCATGCATAAGGTCCCAAATCTAGTCCCCACCATCTCCAGGGAGGGCTAGGAAAAAATATTCCCAGGAACCCTAGAGAGCTGCTGTCAGTCAATGTCAACAATACTGGGCTAGGTGGACCAATGGTCTGACTCAGTATAAGGCAGGTTTTATTATATTCATATCACACACAAAAAACTAAGCTCTACAAATATCTTTCTTCTGGCCTTGATGAAGTTAGGACAGAAGTGTGTAATCCACTGCCTAGGCCAGTCTCCCCCAACCTGGTATCTCCCTCCAGTTGTGTTGGACTGCAACTCCGCATCATTCACAGAAAGTATGGTGACTGAGAACAATGGGAGTTGTAGTCCCACACATCTGGAGAGCACTAGGTTGGAGAAGTCTGGCTTTGACTCATCAAGTACCTTCCTTCACTGTTTCACTGCTTTTCCTCCCCTCAGAGCTATGCTTTGGTAAGCACCATCAAGCTCAGCCTGCTGATAAGCACAACTTAGGAGCAATCCTATGCATGTGTAGACAAAAAAAGGCTTACAACTCCCAGCATTCTCCATCCATGGTGGCTGGAGAATGCTGGGAGCTGTAGAACTTTTTCTGTCTACACATGCATAGGATTTCCCATTAGTGGTTACTATGCCAGTCCTCCCTGCTTGTAGCTGATTAGGAGACAAACCCCAGCCAAGTCATTGCAGTCCTCAGTTTTCCTGCCTGGCTGCCTGCAGCTAATGTGGCAGAAAGAAACGATAAAAATACACAACTCCCAACTTCAAGGACTGCTTTAAGAACCAAGTCTCTGTTTCAGGAACGGCAACAACAACAAAAATCCTTCAAGGCAAAATGTTCTCAAGCAAGCATGGAATTCTATTATGTCTCCCCAATTGGTACAAATTTACTTTGATACTGACAAATGAAATTGCCTCATGGGGGGGGGGGGGCGAGGGGTCAGTTGTATAATCACTCAAGTGAACCAGATGTCCTGTCTAGGGCTATGCTTATTTTTAAAGGGCCAATGCACAGAAGAGACCTTGAGAGCTTAAGAGACAAAACTAACTTCCTTAGCAGCGGGGCCAAAGCAACAGAACAGGCTGCCAGGAGAAATTAGAATAGTTTGTTCAGTCTACAGGAAACACAATGTCAATGCTCACAGCAGCACTGACACAGGTTTTCCACAATTTTCCTTTTGGACAAGTCAAGTAGTCGACAATGTGTGTGAAGGCCCTAAAGGGCACGCTGTAAGACATGATCGCCGCAAGAGCAAATTGCTATCCTGCATTGCATTTGTATCCTGTCATCTCTCCAAGGAGCTCAGGATTGCATACTAGTGATGTAGGTTAGGTCTAAGGTCACCAAGTGAGCTTCATGGCTAAGTGAAGACTTGGACCCAGGTCTCCCCAGTCCTGGCACCCTGACTGCTCCACCCCACGCCAGCTTTCTTCATTCAGTAGATTATACCAGAGATTCTATTAAAGCAGCAGTTCCCATACTTCTTAAAGAACACACCAACAAATTCATTTATCTCTTTAAAAACAAACAAACCCTCTTCATTGTGATTTGTTGACAGGAACAAATCACTATGAAGCAGTGCTGGCCCCAGGTTTTTGAGGGCCTTTGGGCAAGACACCCTCAATGGGCCCCCTCCCTCAGAGACCCTTCCTTCTCACCACCATTGTTACCAGCTGCTATTTCTCCTTATCCTCTTCCTTCAGCATTACTACCACTTGCTTGCTTCCTAGGCAGAGAGCCAGTGAGCAGAGAGCATCTACCATTCCTTCTTCTCACTAGCACCCCTTGGCGGGCGGACAACAGGTTCAAAGGGTTCCGTTGAACACCCTAATCTGCTGCCGCTGCCATGTTGCAGTAGCAGGGCCAGTATTAGCTGTAGGAAAGAGCAACAAATTCAGCTGCTCCCCACCCCGCTCCTCCTCTGGAAGGCTTTTTTCACCAGTGCAGCCGCTGCCCTCCCCCAGCTCACTTGCTCACTCTTTCACTCACTCACTCAGCTGCTCCCAGCTGCTCTGCCCGACCTCTCCTGACAGTTGCTGAACAAGGTGGGAGTAGCAGCCATGCTGGGGCCAGGAAGCAGCACGTGGTGGAGCCGAGGAGGGGACTGTTTCTGTAAGTAGTAAGATTGCCCAGAGCTGCGGATTGGGACCCTCCCCCCTTCGGAGCTGCTGCCCTCCTCTCCTCATCAGCCCTGCAGGTACTGTAATGTTTGGGAGAGAGAGAGAGAGAAGCTGTATGTTTACGGGCCTTCTCTCCTCATCGCTGCCCCACCGCCCACCCTAGTCTGGATTCCAGCAAGAGAAAAGAAAGGGGGAAGGGGGGAGAACTGCAATGCCCCCCAGGACCTCCTGGCTAAGGAGGGTTCATTCAGCAGCACCTTTTTCAGAATGCTTGCTAAAACAATTCCTATCTGCCCTTGCTTATTTTAGGGTGTCCAACCCCCTTTTTTCAAGCCGTTCTTTTGGTAAACATGGTATGTGTATATCTTGTGTCACTTTAAAACAGAGCTGCAGCACAATCCTATGTACATCTACTCAGAAGTAAGCCCCACTGAGATCAATCAAACTTACTCTGAGGTAAATGTACATAGGATGCAGCGTGAAAATGCAGAGAGGACGAAAAAAAGACAGGAGAAAAAGAATTGTAGAAATAGAATAGCAAGGTAACTGTGGGATATTTAACCATATTTAAAGACAATAAGTACAATAAAATTAGTGCTCCTTTACTTCAGTCCCAATCAAATAATTATAACAGTGCAGTACAGATTATTTGTTAATTAAAAAAATATACTGTTTTACTCTGTACAGCACCATGTACATTGATGGTGCTATATAAATAAACAATAATAATAGTTTACTTCAGTTTTCGTTTATTTCGTTTGTTTGATGAATGAAAAAAAAAAGTCCTTTATTACTGTATATTCAATCAACGTTTACCTTAAAAATAATAATCCCTGGCCGAACCACTTAATGAAATGTACTGTGCACGCCTATGCATACCACCACCATCGTTTGGGGCCAGAGTGAGAGGCAGGTAAACAAAGAGGTTGCCATGATGAAGAGGAGGAGCAACTCCATGCCTACATTTGACGCCGGCTTTGAGATCAAATATGGAGCACTGAGCAAAACAGCAAATAAAACATGCAGGGTTGGATCCAGACTAAGACAGTTGCACTTAGGCCCCTTGAAATCAATGAGACAGCTTAAGTTAAGTCACATAGATTTCAGTGGGGCCTAAATGCAACTAATGAGGTCTGGATTTAAATGATTAGATCAAATGTTGAAAATCTTATCATATAAGCCTTTGGAATTTGTTCAATGAGAATTTGTTCAATGAGAATATTGCTAATAATAATAATAATAATAATAATAATAGAAAGAGGTGACTTACAATGCAATCTTATGCATGTCTAGACTACACAGAGGTTAGAAACTAGACTGGCCTATGCGCCTCTAGAGATGATATAATAGGCATGAGGTCCCAAATCACAATTTGTCGTGTTCAGATTCACTTGCCACTGGCAACATAATCAGAGCTGGCAGAGATAGATACCTCAATTGGTGTGCTGCCCTTTCGTGTAAGAAATGAAAGATTGTAGGTAGCCTTCTGAGTGACACATCCTTCCTGTTCCTGTCATTTTGCCAGCTATGGGAGGCCTGGCTGGGATTAAAAGGCTCCTTTCAGTCACTAGCAAGCCACAGGTGAGAGGGGGGCACAACTGGCAGTCTCTTATAGGCTACATTCAGCCTATGGGCCACCAGTTGCTAACCTGTCTATTAAAAAACAGCATTTGGATTTAAGTCAACAGGACTAAATGTGGTGAAGCTAAGGGCCCAGTCCTATAATTTGGCACTCTGCTGCTGCATCTGCCTAGGAAGACACAATTACACCCTACCTGGGTAAAAGCACAACTGTGCTCTTGCATCTTTAGTGAACTAAACCCCAGATGCCAGCACAGCAAAGCTCTGTTGCATCTTGGGGCTCTGCCTTCCTTGCCAAGAAGAGGAGGACTCTGGAGCAAGTTTCTGTCTGGACTGTGGCAGCTTGGTTATGAAAGGAGCTTACTTCCAAATGACCATGTTTGAGACTGAAATGACAATCAGTTTGATTCAATTATTTGGCTTCACTGGTGTCATGAATAGGGGTGCAATTTATACTTTCCTCATCTCCACTCTTAGTGCCGTAATGAACTGTGATGGGCATTTGTGACTTCTGGCCTCTGCATTTATTGTTAGTGTATTTTCTGACCATCTCAGCCAGACGCTCTCATTGCTGAAGCAACAGGAACTCTTAAGTGTATCTTGTTCCCTGCATTCTTCTTATGAAACAAAAGCAAATCCAGAACTGAATTGTTATAAGGCTCTGTGTGGGGTGGGGGTGGGGGTCGGAGGGGGAGGAGCTACAGAAATAACATTTCTGGTTAGCAAAGCTGTTGAAATCCACCATCCAACTATTGCAGAAATAATCATAGGGATGTGTAAGGGGTGTGCCCAGGCACACCCTAATGCCTCAAGCAGTAAGCACTGGATTGAGGGGACCATTGAGTAGGGATCCATAGGAGGATCCAGACGCAGAGGGAACAGTCCTCCAGCTGCCCTCCAGCTGTTCTGCCACCGTGCCGAAGAACCACTGCCTCCGAGAGAACACTGTTGCTCCTGGCAGCAGGAGCAAAAAGGAATCACTCTGCAGAGAGCCTCTCTGCTGGGAGTCATATTTCAAAGAGGTCAGGAGGAGGGCCCTCAAAAGCTAATATTGCCTTGTAAAACCCTCCTCCAGCCAGTGTCACCACAGAGCTCCACCAGCGCTGGGGTTTGAGGAGTGTCTCCTCATTCCCTGCCCTTACCTGCAATGCCCTCCCACTGTTAGGCAAGCCAAAGTGAAGTAGGCCATCAGTGTCTGTACTACTTAATAAATAAATGAAAAAAATTAATGTCCTTTATGACTGAGTATTCAATAAATGTTTGTCTCAAAAAAAAAAAAAAATCCCTGGGTGCACACCCAAATGAAATGTGCTGTGCACGCCTATGGATATAATCCGAATCTCATGGGAAAGATTTGTCTCCCTCCCCAAAACTTTCACGCCTTCTCTGAGCATTTCCAGAAATTGCATTTCCCTACCTTCACTTTGCCACCTGCTTTTGTCCCAGGATAGGGATGAGCAGCTCCCTCTTTCTTCACATGGGGAAGAAAGAGGAAGCAAATAGCGACCATGTGGCCCATCCGGTGAGCATTTTTGTAGCACAGCTTCTCCTGCACACAGCAGGAAATGGCACCAATTATTGTCAGAGCCAAGAAGAAACGGATTTTCCGGGTCATATTTTATAGTGGAAAAAACAACAGAAGAAACAAGAGGCGCACAGGAGGATCACTGCATCATCAAAATGACCCACAAAGATCCGTGAGTGGCCAGTCACAAACATGTGATAAAACGCTCATCTAAAAATGCTCTCCAGCAAGAGCCTAATTCCATGTGGCTGTCACCTTAATTTCATGCGCCCTTAGTTTCATGCAGTCGACAGAGATGGGGTGATTAGAGAGAGACGGACACAATGGTTCAGAGAGAGAGGGGGGGTAGTTCATAGAGAAAGAGAATTATATAACCTGCAATGTGGTAAGCACCCCCTTTGGCTCTGGCTCCACTCACTGCTGTCTCTGACCCTGCCCATCTCTTACATGTAGCTCTCAGCAGATTAGCCCTTGAGTGAATAAGGTACTGGGCAGAAAAAAAATGTCTCTCGCCTCTGTTCTATGAGGTGAAAAATTACAGCGTCTTCTGAGGAATTGTGTGTTAATGCTAGTAAAGTACTTTGAAAGCCATTGCCACAGAATTGAAGTACTGTTACTTCAGGAAAGTAACAAAAGGTGGTGCCATCAGCAAAGACAACCAGCACCATAAATATTTGCATTTGGTTTATTCTTACTGGAACAATAATAGCAACAGCATGCACAGTACAGTTTTAAGTGGCTGATTAAAATCTTATTTGAAAGCAACAGGTTTTCAAATAAGGAGGATGTGTTTCTGAAAAAAATCAAGAGTGTGGGCATATAAGAAGCAAGAACACAGCCAGGTTATAAAAGTGACAGTGTCAATTGTTATGAGAGAGAGAAGGAGAGAGAGAGAGAGAGACCCAAATCTTTCTGCCTGGAACATGATCTTCTTTCATATGCCATGGTTATTGTGCCATCCTTAAAATGTCTCAGCTCTTATGTGCAAACAATAAGATATAATCAACTGCTCCAGACCTACACAGCAAGTTTAACTTCTCTCCTCTTTTGTGTGACAATCTTTTGAGGGGGTAGGTAGTGCTTGCCGAACATATTATAATTGCTCTCTATTAGTAATTACCTGCATTATTTTACAGCTGCCATAGAAAGTTGGATCATTTCTGTTCTTTCCCCCACCCATTCCCGTCTCCTTTTCTTCTGAGATTTCCCCCCAAGAACTTGTACTTAAAAGGATCACATCCTGTAAATTGTGTTCTTGCAGAAGAGAAGACAAAAGACAAGAACGGGAGTCAGTTAGTTGGAAAGCCTCATTGTTACAGAATGGATGGATGCGGATCACACAAAGCTATGAAGCTCCTTTAAAAAAGAAGTTTGCTTTGTCCTTTGCAATCAGAATAAAGATTGCAAGGAATCTATCTGCCAGTGTGGCTGTAGGCTGTAACAAGAGAGACATTCCACACCGGGTAGTAATGGTTTATCAAATTTATTATTTCTTTAAAGTGTATGCGGTCACCACTGATACTAACTTTTCTCAACTTAGAGCTCCATCACACCAGGCTGATAGTGTGCTTTCATGGCGAATTTCATGCAAAAGACTCCCATGACGTTCACTTTTTAGTCTGCTATCGCGGTGAAGGAGTTGGACGACGTCGACTATGTCCTGCTGTGACTGTGGTTCTTTCCCCCCTCTTGGTGATGTATTTTGTGCCTTGGAAAGTGCAATTCTTCTTGAACTCTGAGCGGCCACTAGGGGCATGGAAGGATGACAAGGAGCAGAGCCCCCTCCCTCAGCAGCCCCCAAGCGAGCGCTGCGGAGTCCGGGGCAGGCCCAGCCCTCCTAGGGTGTGCACCAAAGCAGAAAGATGAGGAGCAGGGCCTCCTTTGGCAGCCCTCAAGCGAGCGCCATGGAGCCCGGCCCAGCCCTCCCAGGGCGTGCACCGGAGCAAGACAGAGGCTGGTGTGATGGTGCTCAACTACAACAACAGCTTTCATACGCTATGGGATAATTCAAGGGAGAACCAGAACAAAAGTGTAGGTGGGATGAAGCTTTTATTCCCTCCTTTTTAAGAAGTCATCCATAAACAAGCCTTCCCCAATCTGGCGCCCTCAGATATGTTGGACTCCAATTCCCATCAACAGCATGGTCATTGGCCAAAGATGATTGGATTTGTAGTCCAACATATGTGAAGGGCTGCCATAAATAATCTCACACTTGGTAACTCAAATTCTGCCCCACCCATCCCTGCCATTGGAGGGGAACATTTTTGTGTGTGGCAGCTGCCACAACGCCACAGAACAACACTACATTATGGTGGAAACCACATGATGGCTGGGATACTGAAAAAGGAACTCTGATGTTGTTTCTACTGCCTTCTGGATCAGTGGGGGGAGGACTAAAGAACAAGAAAAAATGAAGCCAACAATCATTGCTGTTCACAGTGAGCTCACCCTCAAGTCACTGTCTCTAGTGACAAATTCCTCCCCTTGTCCAGAAAGTCTGGTTACCTTTGGCTCAACCCTAGTATCAGGATATCCAAATGATGAATGTATGATTGAAAACAAAAAAATATGCTATATGGAGTCCCAAATGCATGTTCTGAAATGCTTTTATTCTATCATGAAAAACAGTATGGGGTATAGGAGAGCTATATCACTGTCTTCTATAACTTGAAAGATCCATCCCCCATTTTATTTTATTTTAAAAACCATTTAGCTAATGAGAACAATTTCCAGCTATATCTGTGACAGAAAATTGGTCCATCTTGAAACAATTTTAGACAGGAAGATAGCACTGGTTAGCGAGTCCTTGGCAGCAACCTATTTTAACACTGGTCCATAAGAAAAATGTTTTGGTGTCTGGGTAATCCTTAGGAGGCCCATCCTCAGCTAATAGCTGGGCAAGCCTGAACACAAGATTGCTGTTAACAATGACAAAAGTTCTGCCTATGGATGATTAAGGCCTCTCAGAACTAAGACATCTTTATTTAAGCAGGAGAAAAACACTGGGGGTGAAAAATAGACCTGGTTTGTGATTACACTTACCAGCAGGATTCATACTGCTTTTATTCTCCTTGTCAAAAGCTGTTTATTTCTGATAAATGCATTGCTGAAGAAATTGTCCCAGCTTTCTCCTCCTGACTTTCTTTCTTTCTTTTGGATAAGAGAACCAGACTCATTTTTTAAATAACTGGATCATGTTTATGATGCAAACTTTTGAGTTAAGAGTACCTTATTTGTGTCCAGTATCAATGGGCTATTAGATTTAACAAAATCACTACAAAACATGGCACGCAAATAAATCACAAATAAATCAACCAACTGATTCAACCCACTGTAGCAGCATTTACCACATGGAGATCTTGAGGCAGTTCTTGATGGCAAACAGAGCTTTATTTCTCATCTAAATAGGCTTTGGTACATAGTCTGTTTGTTCTCTCCTATGACATTTGTGTCTAACTCTAGAAAGAATCACACAGTTGGGGAGGTTGAAATAAACAGTGCTTTCTAAATCTGTACCATCCCACTCCTTGTCCTGGCAATTTTAGACTGGTATTTTATTAGGGTTGATGGGTTTGCCACTGAAAATCTTTCTGCCAAAAATATTACCATGGAAAGCTACAGAATAATGATATCAGAGGAAGTAACCAACAATGTTAGAGACCTTGATTCTTTTGAAATACCACCCCTGGCTTTGATGCCATTGTATGAGTGCTAGAGAAGCTCCTACATAGCCAATGAAGGCTTGGTGAGTGCTTTTGAAATAGCCAATCACTACTCTGGGGCCATAGCTAGACCTAAGGTTTATCCCTGGATCGTCCAAGGGTCAAACCTGTTCATCTAGGTGACACACAGGGGATCCAGTGCTCAAGCAGGGGCGAACCCTGGATGATCCCAGGATAAAACATAGGTCTAGCTGTAGCCCAAATGAACAAGTCATCTTTTCCATTTAAAGCTGCAGTGCATGCACATTTCTCCGCTGCTTATGCTATAGCAGACTCTGTGAATCTCCAGAAGCTGGATGATGATGATATTTATTGCATTTCTATATCACACCATAGCCAAAGCTCTCTGGGCAGTTTACAAAGATTAAAAACCATTAAAAAATACAGTACACAAACTTTAAAAACTATTTAGATAAAAACCCCAAAACAGTCTGTACACACAGAGAGAACATATATCTAAAACCAACTAAAAGCGATCAACCATAAGTCAAATGCAGGGCCAGATCAAAACTCATACGCTGCCAAATGCCTGAGAAAAGAAAAAGGTCTTACCCTGATACTGAAAAGATAACAATGTTGGTGTGAGACAGACCTCATTGCGGAGATCATTCCATAATTGGGGGTGGGGGCACCATCAAGAAAGCCCACTCCTTTGTTGCTGCCTTCTGAACCTTCCTCAGAGGAAGACTTCAGATGCTGAGTGTAGTGTACATGTATGTTGTGAGATCTGATTGTCTGATCTAGGAAGGAACTATGGCTTAGAGCTATGGGTAGATCCTAAGGCTGGTTAATTTAAGAAAGTACACAGGCAGAAAGTTTCCCACTCCCTTTTTCTCCTACAGCCACCTTTACCCCCTCCCTCAAAAGCCCTTAGGAGAGGGCTGGCCCTGATAGGGCTGGCCGTACAATTGCTTGGGATGATGCGGGTGCATTAGGTGGTACAGAATGGGAAGAGTGGCGAATTGCGACAGTCTCCCCACCTAAAGGGCCCATTGTGGCTAGAGAAGAAAGTAGGGAGGGGAAGAGGAGCCATTGCCTCCACCTCCTGTGGTTTCCGCCCACCACTCTGTTCACTAGCTGGTTGCTTCTATCTTCTTCCCCAGCGGTGGGGCCTCCTGGCAGAGTCAGATGAAATATCATGAGAGGTTCTAGATGCTCCTGCAGCTGGGATCTCTTATGATATTTTGTCCAACTCTGCCAGGAGGACCCCCTGGCCAGCAAGTAGAAAGGGAGGGAAGGAGGGGGAAGAGCATCTGCCACTCCAGAAGAATGGGGCAGTGGCACCAGCACCAGGAGTGGCACTACCTCCCTGCTTGAGGTGTCAAGATGCGCTGGGCTGGGCCTGCTTCCTGAACAAACAATATGGAATAGGGCATGGGAGGGGGGGCTGGTAGGAGAAGCATAAATTAGGCTTGATTCATAAAATAAGTTAATTCCCATGAAGAAAGTTCATAGGTAGAGTTTTCCCTTCCCTCCTCTCTGTGTCCCTGTGTTTAGGAGGGAACTCTTGGATGTCCAGAAAGGCATTTCAGGGGTAAGAGGCAGGAAGGGACAGGAACGTGTCCTTCCATGAACCTCCTTATGTTACTTATCTTAGGATCCAAATCTATTTTTCTGAATGTAGCAAGTACATGTATGCAGAGGGCAGGAGCAGATTTTGGCTAAACATTTGCAGAAGCTTCCTAATGGTGGATCAGACAGCCTTGGAAGATGGTGGACTTTCCCTCGCTGGAAGTATTAAAGCAGTGGATGGATCGGCATCTATCAGAGATGCTAAAGTTGCATCCTGCATAGTAGACTCTGTATTGGGCACTGGGTTGAATTAGAAGATCTCCAAGTTGCCTTCTAATGCTACAATTCTAATGACCACAGATTATCATCCACACATGGGTTTCATACTGTTTCCTACACAGGAGTACTTTCCACGTCAGAAAAGTGCTGCATGTGTAGTGGATTAATTCATACTTGAGATGGCCCTACTTGGATGGCCTGGGAGATCTGCTTGGCTTTATATCAAAGTTTTGATATTTTGTATAAAACTGAAGATCTTTATGTTCCAGCAGACATTGGCAGTCGAATTGTATTTTTTGGCTTCTCCCTTTTGTTTTCTTCCTGGTTTCTGCCCCCTTTGTGATAGTCATTAGCTGCCACCCTGGGATGTTAGTGTGTGTGTGTGTGTGTATACTGATTTGTTTGGGGGGATTGTTCTCTGGTCTTTTGTAAGCTGCCCTTTGTGAATCAGAGGTTATAAATGATTTTTAATCAATGTGCACATTATTTGTCATTCAAAAAGAATCCCAGGGAGAACATTTGGATTAACAAGGGGGGTGGAATTGTACATCACAAGTGGACCTAAATCTTCTAGCTGGCAAGAGACATTTCTGCTGGGAATCATAGAATAGTAGAGTTAGAAGGGACCTATAAGGCCATCGAGTCCAACCACCTGCTCAATGCAGGAATCTACCTTAAAGCATCCCTGACAGAAGGCTGTACAGCTGCCACTTGAATACCTCTAGTGTGGGAGAGCCCACGACCTCCTTAGGGTAATTGGTTCTATTGTCATACTGTTCTAACAGTCATGAAGTTTTTACTGATGTCCAGCTGAAATCTGGCTTCCTGTAATTTGAGCCCATTATTCCGTTTCCTGCATTCTGGGATTATATAGAAATGATCCTGGCCCTCCTCTGTGTGACAACCTTTTAAGTATTTGAAGAGTGCTATCATATCTCCCCTCAGTTTTCTCTTCTCAAGGCTAAACATGCCCAGTTCTTTCAGTCTCTCCACATAGGGCTTTGTTTTTACCCAGGATCCAATTCCAACTTTTAATTCTTTAGAACAATTTTCATTGCAAAGTGCAGGCAGGCCCACCATCTCCCTACATGCTGTTAGTAACATGGACAGAAAGACACCTGAATAACAGATCCCTTGAAACAGTATCACTGAAACTGTTTACAAAGCTTTATTCCGCCCCCGCCCCAAAATTTAAGAGACCGAGTTGCACAAAAAAAGTGGCTGTGTTCAGATGATTAAGAGAGCAAAAGAAGCCATTGTGGCCTCTTCCCTGCCCTCACCATGTGCTGCATGCGCAACTATGATTTGTATAACTATCCATGATGCAGTGTGGCTTGGCATATTGTGCAAACCTGCTGCAGTGCACGCCAGAGTTGGCTTCTTACCAATGCAACAGCCCTTATTATAAGCTACAGGTTGTGGTGTGGGTAAGAAGCCACCTCTCCACACAGTGTGCCAGGTTTGGACGACACAACAACCTGCGCTGCACTGTGCAAATCACGGTCACACACGTGTTATGCACAGGGGTGGGGGAAGAAGCCATGACAGTTTCTTTCGCCCCTGCAATCGACTGAACCCAGTCTATGAAAGTTTCTTCATTATTTAACATTTGGCATATATAGGAATATTGTAACTACAGAACCATCTGAAGCTCAAAGTTTTGAGGAAAATGTAACACTCTTTTGTTTCTTCCATTAAAAGCAACATGAAAATGTCTACTTTTGAAGCAGTGTAAAAATGTTAATTAATTGTGTTTTAAATGTAATATATTGTTCATGTACTCCCATAGTGCAGATTTAATGGAATGCTTGTAATTTTGTGGTACTATGAAAACTCCAATTAGTGATCCACAAGATGTGTTGAAAAACATTGCCTAAGGTGTAACACAGATATTTCGTGGCTGACTTCCAGAGGCCTGGAAAAATGTCTCTTTTGGAAGAAACGTTAACGTTTGAGTAATTGCAGTCTGACTGGGAAATACTCATAGAAATAATTCCTCTAACAGTTAATAAAAGTCTTTCTACTGGGGAGGATACAATGTCCTCTGTATACATAGCAGGATATGTATACAGAGGGCCAGGTTACCTTTCCCCCATACGGAGACTTGCAACTAAGTGAGAAGTTGTTTTCCACCATGGTCTCTCTCATTGACTGGGGAATTATTTCAGGTTGTTGATTAATAGGTTCTGTTTAACCACGGGATAATTCCGATCACTAAATTACCTATTAATTTAAGCAATGAGTGTAGTTCAGTAGTGATACTGCTGTTGTGAATGCTTGCTCTGCTTATTTTACCTACATTTACATTTCAGTTTGAATCGTCACAGACAGTACTTTTTGCGTTTCATGACAACTGACCCCACTGCTTCGTTCCACTCCTGCAACCTGACAATTGTGAGATAATCTTGCAAGTGTTACTTTCTCTTTCCTTTCTGTAGGCCTTTGTGGGGCTTCTGTATCCTCTTTGTGCAGGCCTTAGAGCTGAGACAGTCTGGTGTGTGGCTCCTCAGGAGATAGTCTCCTGTCATGTATATAATAATAAAAAATGCTGTAGTGAGAGTCTGAAGTACATTGCCTGGAGAACAAGGCCTGGGGTGGACTGCAAGTTGAGCAGGTAAACTCACTCCCAGATCAACCATGCCCAAAGGCCATTGCACAAACTGAGAATAACAGTTCATACATCAGATGAAGTGGACTCTAGGTCATCCTATCCTATATTAAATGTTAGTCTTTAAGGTGCTACAGGAGGGGTGAAGAACTTCAGGCCTAGGAGCCAAATCCTGCCCTCCTGGGTGGGGCACAGGAGCAACTCTGCAGGCTTCCAAACACTAGGGGGCAATAGAGAATGTCTTTGCTAAATGATCAGTTCCTTCTTCTTGTTCCCTCCCATTCATCCTTACTTCTTCCTCTGCAACAACAAAGTAACATGCAGTTTTCTCCAGAAAGGAAGCAAGTAACCATATCTCATGCCTTTTCTCACTTAATTTCACATACCCAGCTTGTAATTAAACAATGTTAGATAGCCTTCTCTGATAATGTGTATAATAAAATAAGTTGATTTGAACTTCGTTTTAACCTGTGTTTATTGCCTCAATACTAAATGCTGCATTGCCACATTTTCTCTATATAAAGCAGCTCTGCCATAAGTCACCAGACTTTCCAACACTAGTCGGCCCTCTGTGCTGTCCATGCCCCAACTACCAGTCGTTTGGTGGATGCCCAGCTTCTGTGTAGGGTATTTTTCCCCATGCCAAAAGGTTGAAATGCCTCTCCATTGGCTTTGTTACTGACAGTCAGAGCCTTAAACGAAAATATGCTGATATTTCTGGCCCCACCCTTTTGCCTTTGGCTTTACCCACCATCGAATGTGGGCCCTGGGAGCCTGTCAAAAATTCAATCCAGTTGATAGGCTGAAAGAGATTTAATACTCCTGCTCTAAGGAGTGGTGGATTATATTCTATCATCTTGCCTGATCTAAATTTTACATGCTGCAAGTTGTGCTCAGGGACCAGACTTTATGATTTAAAGTGTTCACAATTCTATTTGTACTGCAGACATTTGCTATCTCCCTGGTGCAATTTTTCATGGCTGTAGCATTATCATTTTTCAAAACTGAAGGAATTAATTGCTACTCCTTTCATGCCTTTCTACCTGTATACTTCTAAACATCTCGGTCTTAAGTAACACAATACTTAAGAAATACAGACATCCTAAATATTGAGCTTAGTCATGGGAATTAACTAACTAATTAATTAAATAAAAAGTTAAAGAAATTGCTAATTTTTAACTTTAACTAGTAATACTTTACAGATGCTGTCTTTTAACTTAAAAAAAAACTTTAAAAAATAAATAAAAGTGTAACTTTTTTGAACGTGTAAGTTAAAAGAAGAAAGAAACCTGTCTTTCCCAGAATTTCCCCAAAATAACTACTCTAAAACTCTGTATAGAATGATATTTCTTAACTGAAAGTCTAGGACTTCTAGACTGAAAGAAGGAAAGTAGTGTACCTTTCTCTGGTCTCTTAAGAACTACAAGTCTCAGAGTCCCTTAGTTCATGATGGCATTTTCTGTGCATTTGCAGAAATCAACAGGGAAACCACTTGACTGCAGGAGTATAAGCATGCAATACATTGATCCCAGTAAAGTGGGAGCTATTTCTGCTGCTAAATTTACAGGCACCAGAAGACATGTAGCTATCTGTAATTGACAAGGTCTGGATACATGTCTTTGTAAAGTCACTATCAACAGGTCAGTCTTCTGAACTGACAATAGCAGGCCAGCTTAAGTGCAAGCATGCCAGGTTAAGTAGTTGGTGGATTGAAGCCAACAGCTGCTTACAGTTACACCAGAATAAATGGGACATCTCCTTCCTAACAGAATCCAAATATTTTGGATTAGTCCTGGGCTAAGTGTGCATAGGCACACTTTGGCCTCCACACTTATATATATTTCCATCCAACCAAAGTGCTTTCTAATGTATGTAGCTCTATTGTAGTAGGAATCTGCAGGTCCAGTTTTACCATGTTTTTTCTCTGGTCTAATAAACCAGAGGAAAAACATGGTAAAACTGGTGAGAGAAGCTGCCACTGTGATCCTAAATAATGTGGATTTAGTCATGGGCTTTATTTCGAGTTCCTGTTAGTTTTGGAAAAGTGCCACTCCAGCTCAAATCTTTTCTGCCTAAAGTTGGCCATTTTATGCTGTCCAGAAAAGGAAGGGAAGCCTACAGCTGCACAGAAAGCAATTTGACATTCACGGATCTGATTAATTTTTGCATAATTGTAGTACTGAAGCCGTGAGAGTCATGAGCAACTGAGGGTCTGCTGGCCTGCTTTTTGCTAAAACTCTGGAAATCGAATGCTATACCACACAGCAAGAAGGCAGCACCAGACCACCCTAGATCATCTGTGACACATCAACACCGCTTCCTCCAAAGGATTTCACATAATGTATCATAGATCATTTACTCCTCCTTTCAAGGGATCTAGGGAGCTTTCGGTTTGACAAACCTCTCAGACCTTCTGTCTTAACTGCTGCGCATCAATGCATAAGGGCTTTAGGTATTAGCTGGCTACACTCTTGTATAAACCACCACATTGTTCAGATGTGATTCATTTCAAGCTTTCAGCTGATTTCCCCACCCCACCCCAATTCTTATGTTATTAATTCCAAGGTTAACTCCAGTGCTGTACAAAAACAGAACAAAAGATCCTTTGAGTTGTGCTGCTCTAGGCAGCTGCCGGTGCCTACATGATCAAGCCAGCTTCCAGATTTGTAAACAAACCAATTATCACAATGACAACATAAGTCACTGAGCTGGTTCGCACAACAACAAACCATGGGTAAAGCACTGGGTTGTTTAGGGGATAAACAACCCAGTGGTCCCTGTTTCCACGTCATGCTCAGCAACCTACAAAGGAGCCAATTGTGGGTTGCTGAGTAAAAGAGGAAGTGATGAGCATACTTCACATAGTGTGTCTGCCCTTTCCCGCTTGTTTAACCCATGGGCTGTCATGTTGTGTGAATCAGGTCACTGACTCTGCAAAAGGCACCTTCTGTGAACTTTGCTGGCTGGGGAAGGCAAGTGCAAAACAAATTAGCTCTGCCCTTTTATTTTCCTCCTACCCACAAGTGTCATCCAAATATTCCCGGCTGCCTCCCCATTCAGCACACCATCTAGTAATTTCACCTTGAAGTCCATTTATACCATTAGACTATAGATAGATAGATAGATAGATAGATAGATAGATAGATAGATAGATAAGCATTTTTAATATTTTTAATAGTAAAGTGGTGGTATTTTGTGGACGTTCCAATCACATTATTTGATCACAATGTGCTTGGATCTTCTAGTGCAAAGCTTGAAGCCCAAGCTTATTTTGATAATTTTAAAGATAAAATTTAAATAAATAAAATCTACAAATTGCTCTTGATCACTTAATTCAATCAACATCAAAGTAAATTGGATTTGGAGCATACTTTACAGACTGTTCTGTTAACTATCATATGTTGGCCAGTTCTTATTAGAGAGACATATTTTTAATGATTTACAAAGTTTGAATTGTGGGTGGTATCTCAAGTTTTAAAGCTTAGGTTTCCGCTAATTGATTATCCTCAGGTTTCTGCTAATTGATTTTTTTAATGACTCATGCTATTCATGAGGTTGCACATAAACAGTGTACTCCTCTGTGTGTGTGTGTGTGTGTGTGTGTGTGTGTGTGTGATTGGCTATCTAAATATAGAATTTCCCCTCAATGCTACAGTAATTTGACCTTGTCCAAACCATATAATTTCCCAGCCCTCCACTGTAAGCAAAGCCAGACATGAGCACATTTCTGGGTACATTATGCATACAGAAATATTAGTGAAAGGTTTGTGAGGTCTGTGTGGCAAATGTGGTCTAGAAACATGAACATTTAATTAGCAATGGGTGTTTTGCACTTTTGTTACCCAACTTGCAGCATATAATTAGGAAACCCTGTTAATCCTTTGCCCCACTCTGCCATTCATGTAGTAAGTGTGCTAAAGCCTTTGGTCAAAATAAAGTAAAGATCTTCATTGTACCTTTAACCACTTAGAAAATCTAGGTGAAGATATGAAGCTGATCTTTAGGCATGACTATATTTGACACTCACCGATATAGCTGGGCTTTAATGGACTCAAAGAACTTCAAAGCACTCTACAGACCAGTTTCTGCTACATTTTTTTTTCTGTCAAGGGTGTTTTTTGAAACACCCCACACACCAAGCAATACCTCCCTTACAGAATTCTGCAAATGGGATTGTGTCAACAGCCTATCCTCTCATTCTTTGTACAGTAGCATGCACCTAGATGGCATCATATACATTATTATTATTATTACAAATAAATACATATATCCAAAATCAGATCCTATCCCCCGCCTGCTGAATGTTGGTGTTTGCAAGTATACTGTAAAACCAGAATCAATAACTTCTCCATAATAAAGCAAACCTTACTTTGTATTATATTTATTTTATCTAAGCTAACTTGTGTATTTTTTGTTAAAAGGGCTAGGGGGATATATACTAATTGATCATAATAATCCTCATATTCATGAAGGGTGCAGGAGTGTACTGTGTTATAAATGCCAGACCTTCCTGTGCAAGCTGAATTGAAATAAATGAGGTTATGCAGCAGGAGCAAAAGAATTTTGTGGATTGTGTTCTCAGATTATTTAAGGCTTTGTAAAGTTTACTGCCAACATGTAAGTAACAATCCATAAAAAGCAAACATTAAAATGTATTAAGGGAAAACTCAAAATGGGGCTGTTCACACAACGTAACAGCCCATCATTGGATACTTAACTTGCTGCAAGTGGGAGTGGCTGGCTGCCATTCTGAATATGCAACCCCTGCTCAGGAGCAGCCGTGTCATGCAAACCTAGCGAGCGTGGATTATGCAAAAGTAAAGCAAACCTCGCATAACCCAGGATCTGTTTTAAAGTTCAGACAACACGGGTTTGCATGACAAGACAACCCGTGTGCAGTTGCATATACAACTTAGTGTCTCTGTGAACAGTGGTTCATCAGTATATTTTCAAGTACTGCAATCTTTTGTGTACGTTTTATAGTTGAACCCAAAAATGTTCATGAATGTGGTATGAACACATTCCCACTCAACTGTATGTTCAATTGTACGATCCAAGCCAGGGTATGGAACCATAGCCTAATGATAGAATACATGTTTTGCATGGAGGAAATTGTAGGTTCAATTGGGAGCACCTCCAGGTAGGGCTGGAAAAGGTCCGTTTCAAACCCTGGAGAACTGCTGCCAGTCAGTACAGACAATACTGAGCTACACGAACCAATGATCTGATTTGACATAAGGTAGCTTTATATATCGATGTGGGTCTAAGATAAAATTCAGTGCCAATAAGGTGCCACAAGACTCTTCATTGTTAATGCCAGTAATGTTTTTTGTTGTCTTTGATGTGTATGTGTGTGTGTGAGTTTAAAAAAACAACACCCAACTTCAATGATTTTATTTTTTGTTCTGGCTCATAATAGGTTGATTGTATGATCAACTGTAACTGCCTGAAAAGGAATCCATGTGGCGAACTGTTAAATTGAAATGAATGAATGAAGTAAGGAAGTATCATGCCTGATGCAGACCCAGGCTAGGATGACTCTTCTAATGACGACTCTGATACCGTAGAGTCTAAAGACCCTGTGAGGCCCACTGATACTGATGATACCCCAGGCACCTCCAAGATTGATAGAGAAGCTGCACCAGGTCCTCCAGCAGTGGTGGTTCCCCAGACAGGTCCTGATGTACCTCCCTGTACAGTCAGAAGAGTTGTCCAAGCATTTGCCCAGCCTAAAGTGAGCCAGCATCAGAAGGTGGAGGCACAGACCACTACTTGGAGGCTGCAAACATGCTACTCAAAGGTAACAGTCTACTCAAGAGCAAGGGTCTCTTTCAAAGTAGGGAGACTTTGAAGCCAGACCTTATGGCTTGCAGCTGTACTTGGGTGTGGGCTGGGCGACTTGACTATGTAAGCTCTCAGGTGAAAACTCCTGGCTTCTGGAATAACACTTTTAGCTCAGTTTTAGGTTTCCTGATCCTATTTCTTCTTTAGGCGCATCTCTCATGCTTTGTAACCCTGGACTCCTGATAAGCCCGTTCCCTTAGCTTGTGCTTGATTTGGACTGTTTGCCTGTGTTTGCTGTAGGCTCTTCCATCAGACCCTGCTTTTGGACTGCCCTTCTTCTTGGCTGGTAATACTGTGCTTCTGATCTTTGCCTGCCTTCTGGATCTGCTGAACAGATTTGCCAATAGTTTGGCCCAGGACTGAGCTTGTCCTAGCCATAGTAATGGCGGAAGAAAACAAGTAAGCTGGCTCTTAATCAAGATAATAATTGTATGTAAATAGCACTTCTTAAACTTTATGGTTTTAATTATATTGGTTTTGCCACTCAGGTTTGAGGGCATCAGATACAGTGAAAGAAAAATCAGCTCAGTCAAATGAACATAGCCATACCATCATAGCCATCAGTGCTGCAGTCTCCTCTATGTCCTGCAACAGTGTCTATGGAAAACGGAAGACTAAGCTCTTGATGGTGACTTTCACGAAGCAAGTACAAATGGTGAGAAAAGCAAAACGTTGTTTGGTGGCCACTCCAAAGATTTGAGCCTCCCTTCTTCCAGTGGTGCATGAAAGCCCACTAGAGATAGGGTAGATAGCTGTTTATTTTTAATAGAACTTGTACTGATTATTCACTCAGGGTTTTATGGGGAGAATACACAGTAAGGAGATTTCAGAAAAATGTAGGCTTCCAAAAGATTGAATGACGTGTATGACAACTAGGTTGATCAGTTATGATTTTTCTTTTAATTCCCTAAACAGTTTCAATCATCTGATAGAAAGCAGCAGTTCTTTGTGTTGACGTATTTTCGGGAAAACATTCGTGCAGTAGAGTTGTTAAAAGATATACAGGAAAAGGGAGAGGCTACTAAGATGTTTCACTTCCTGATGACATCTGAAAAATAAAGTAGCAACTACACACTTCTGTATCCTTACTGTATATAATAGCAATTTGTAGTGATTGTGCATGTCCTTCCCATTGGTAGAAATAAAGATTTATCAAGACTTTAAATATGAAGGCAGGAAATGTAGAGAGATAATTGCTGAGGCATAGAACAAAGCGCCAGACTTAAACCAGTTTTGTTTTAAGTGTTTTTGGGAACACAGAATTAAATTCTGCTCTCTTATGTTGGGATTAGCTCTGTAAAATTTTGTTTTACATGTCCACTGAAGTGTTCATTCTTGTTGCATTTTATAGTGCAGGTTGCTTTTCTTCAATGTGCCAGGACTTTTAGACAATTGTTCTGATGCTCATGGTTTGCTCAATGTGAAGTTTGAGCTGAGACCAGGGGTAGATTCTTTCCTCTTGTGGATATGCTCTTCTTTGGAAACCTATGAATCTTATTTGTCTCTTGCCTTTCCAGAAAAGGAATGAGGGATACACTGGTCCTCATGTTTCCTCCATTAGAATCCACCATTTTACAACCATTCATGTCAACATTAAACATAGTGTGTTATTGTTAGACACAGCAGTTTCCACGGTTCTAGGAACAGTAGCTATACACATTGCGTTTTTAGTGGGTTAGATCCAGAATCTTGTCTCCTGTGGACAGAAGGACTCCTTCTATCTGATCCAGTGGGAGAAAGCTGGGGAGGAGAAGTGATCTTGGTCAATTCCTCCTACTCCTACTGTCCCCTATACCCTCTCTCTAAATGTTCTCTGAAAGTTTGGAGGACCCTCTAGAACAGTGGCCTAGGTGGTGCCAGGGACAGCAAAGGGTGGGGGGAGTTGGCAAATATTGCCTCCACCCCCACTCCAGCAATTCAGCACTTTAGTACCTTTCTTTCTCATGCATATGAATGGCACTGGAGAAGTAGTTTGAAAGGGAATTGACAGTGCAGGGTACAGTGAAGTAAGGCAGTTAAATCACTAAAGGAAGCTGTGTGAAGATAACGAAAACAGATGATGATTGCTATAATTCTCTTGGTTTTTTTTAAAAAAGTCTTAAGACAATACAGGGAAAGCAACTAATTTCTTCACAGTTCTGGACATCTTTCAGCCTACCAAAGTAAATGGCAGCAGTAATCATTTATGGATTTATTATGGAAATGAAAATGTAGTCATTGGATAATTTATTGAAGGCACTTTGTCATTTCTTAAGATATGCCAGTAAATGTTGGAAATGTTCCTGCCATGGTGCTTGCTTTGGATATTTATTGACTAGCTCATGGTAAGTGACTAAAATGAAATCACATTTAATCAGTGATGAGTGGCACTTGGTTGTCCTTGGAATTTACTGATTTTTAAAATTATTATTATTATATTTATTTGTATCCCGCCTTTTGCCCAATACTGGATCTCAAGGCAGCCTTACAAAATTTAAAACATATACATTTTAAACCTGGGAAAAGAAATGTACAAAAATTAAAATAATGATAATTTTTTTTTAAAAAATTACAATATTAAAACATTAAACGTTTAAAATACACGACAATTTTACAAGACTTTAACATAGATGGAGGACCAGATTATTCTCCAAAGGCCTGTCATAATACACACACACACACACACACACACACACACACACACACACTTTCCCTATTGGACTCCTAAAATCTTAAGAAATCAAATTTCTGATGTTTACTGAAACATGTATCCATCCAATGTATATTTTATTAGTATACTTTTTGTTTCTACTGAATACAGTAAAAGCACCTGCTGCCTAAACTGATACATGTTTCTCACAAATGTACAAAAGCCAGTTGAAGCTGTAGAAGCAGCCATGTTCTCTTGAATTAACAGGAGAAGCTTTCTCTTGCTCTAGCAAGTAAATTGCAATATTATTTTTCCTGCTCCAGTAGTAGCCTTTTCCAGTATTTTCCTGCCTCACCTGCTCACAAAATCTGGTTCATATAGGATTAGCTCATACCTTTCTCACCAAGGTCCATTCTTCTGAATATTCAATAGCTAAAATGACAAAATTTCAAAATCCTGTTCAGATTTTCCTCCCTCCCTCCCTCCCAAGCCAAATTTCTTTAGAAATAATACACAGCTTGGTCTCCTTCCTTTACCCGAAATAACCTCTCTGGAAAGACTTCTAATTTAGTGTCATTTTAATATAAATTGCTCCCAGATTGAAAAATTAAGTATATAGTACTTTTTCTCTGGAAGCTGACATTATTCTCTCCCTTACCATACTCACTCTATTGAACATTTTTTTTAAAAAAAAAGCAGAATATTTAATCCTCCTTCCCTTGCCCCCGCTGTTTTGATTACTAATTTTGAACCACAACTGTTTGGCTACAGCCACCTAACTAGTCATTTCTTCCACATTCACCACAATATCATGTGGACTAGAAGCCATCTTGTCAAAAGCACTACAAATACTCTTTAAGTCATTCTGCGCCCTTCAAAGATACCAGTTCCCCCCTTGATGATTCAAAGAAGCATCCCAAAACTTCATGTTGTCTACCTGAACACCATGTACCAAGCCAAAAAAAAAAAAAAAAAAAATTGGCAGAGGAAGAAGTTTTTGCTATTTACTCCTCCAAATTCCCATAAAGCACTAATATTTTTGTTTATGTTAGCATCTAGAAATCCAAAATGAGATGGGTATCCCAATATGTTATAAACTTTAAAAAAATACTCAATGGGCTTGTCCAGGAATATGCCCAGGAGCACAAATCTCTTTATGGCTTTAAAAACTGAACATTAACAAATTCGGTACAGCAGATGCCAAGTAGAAAGGTAACAGTAGAAGCACTTCTGATATCTTTCCCTTTTACTTACCTTTATTTCCTCTGTAATGTTTTAGTATATTGCAGTTATATCGATTCATGTTAGTGGAGAGAAATAGGTTTACTTCAAATTTTAATGCAAATCTACCTAATTTGCATTTCCTCAACTAATACATGAACAGACATGCATGCAGTTATCCACTGGTATTTGCACTTCGCTGAATATTGCAGTGCAGGGCTCCAGTCAAAAAAAGGGGAAAAATGCATATACTAGGGAGGTGTGTACATATTTGTGAAAATGACATATAAAATTGCATTATAGTAGGGGGAAAGGCTGCTTGCGAAAAATGTGTATGGTAGGCAGCATTGCAAACAAAAATGCATATGTAAAGAGAAATGCACATGAAAGTGCAAACACATTTTTGTGTGGACTTTTTTTTTAAAAGTCACAAACTTATGTGGAATTGAATGAGCTTAAGACTGAAAAAATGAGAAACTGCAAGAAACTGGAATTGATAGACTTGTCCATTCTAATTCATATATTTTTGGAACTTTTTATATTGCCTGTCTAACAGCTCAAGTCTGACACGATCAAAATAAAGGCAGGTCAGTAGATAAATATTCAATACAGATTGTTTTTACATATTGGATTTCCACCATGCAACTAAACCTTAGACACAGATAGTCCTTATCCAAACAAACTACATAGAGATTAAATAAAAAATAATCAAGATAAGAGCTACATCTGAAAACCAATGTTACTGCCCTACTTTGAAGATAAGGAACACAGAAGAAATGTCTGAAAATGACTGGTTTTTGCGATGGTGTCTTATTGACTTTACTGACCTTTATGCCAATAAGAATGTATATAGGTTTATAGTTCCATACCATCTGAAAATGTGGATGAAATTAAGATCTCAGTGACTGTCAGCATGAATATAATCCCTCAGTCACATAGATAAATTTGCCTTTTTGATTTTTTAAAATCTTTATATATAAATACACTAAATAGCATCCTAAAATCATGCTAAGAACTGTAGAAATGCATTGTGATAATTTTATCAACTTTTTTTTTTAAAAAAAGAAGTTACCTGTTAGATTTTACTGAAAACATGTACATTGGGGGGAGGGGGGAAATACATGCATTTAACAGGTTTGCAAAAATGCACTAGCACTAGTAACGTCTTTGAAAGTGCTCAAGCACCCAAACTACTTCAAAAAAAAGTTATTTTGATTCAAGAGCCCAAGCTGTTTATTTTGACTTTTGCCCCCACCTATCCCCTTAGGCTTAGCCCAAACATTTATGTACAAATAATAAAGAGAATTTGGATACACTCCTGGCAAAGTTAAGCACTCATAGCTCCCTCTGATGTCCCCCCCCCCCACTCATTCCCCTCTTTGCGTCTAGAACATTTTGAGTCTTGGACTGAAGAAGGCTCAGATTTTCAAAGCTTGGGAATAGTCTTCAAGACCGCCTCTTTGGACGCCCAGAGGATTTGAGGCATATGGAGGTCAGGAGAGTCCCTTCTTGTTGGGTCTCTATCCCAAACTTAGGAGATTCCTTCTCAGCATGTTAATTAACCACACAATACATGTCTGCTCAGAAGAAAGTCTCCTTGACTTCAGTGTGGCTTACTCCCAGGAAAGTGGACATAGGATTGCAGCCTTAACGATCCATGCAAAACTGTTTCATTTTTCATGGATGACTGCAGTCAGGGAGGAACATTCTGGAATGCTGTTTCAAATTATTTAAGTAAATTGACTTGTTAGTCCAACATCACAATCCTGATACTTTTCATCACCTCAGAAGACTTTCCCACATTCGGGGTAATGACCTCATGTACTTCATTGTTTCAGATGATACATGATTAAATGTGCAGCTTGTCTGCTTTGATTTTTCTCAAGACTATTAGAAATGCACCTGCATAAATTACAGATTTTAAATTTACCTGATAACGTATCCAGACCACTGTCACTTTCCAGAGCTCCTCTCTGCTTCGTTCCCCGGAGCTCACTTTTTGATTTCCAAAGGAGCTTTACCATTCTGAACATCTTGGGCAACTCCCAGGCTAGGATCCCCTGCTGACAGAAGGGCAGGCTGCCCACGGACAGGGGCATCAGATCTTCCTCAGTTCCCCACCGCCTACCCATGTCCGATGTGTTGAAAAGCCTATTCAGGACTGGCATCCTCCAAACGGCGGCTGCTACTGCTGGAGAGGAAACCTCCTTAGACTTCAGGAAGAATCAGAACACCAAACACCGTTGACCCAGTCTACAGAGAAGATTTTTCTAAGCTCACAGCAACCTCGTTACTCCTAAAGTTGAACTGACAAACTCCGTGGAGAAATGTGCTTTCCAAAGTCTCCCAGCTGCGAGTGTTCTGAAACTGTGCCTTCCAGATGCATGCAAATGCTCTCCCTCTTTCCTTTGCCACCCCCTCTCTCAGGTTTCGAGTTAACTGTCCTTGATTAATCCCAGCATACAGCTGGAACAAGAAGAAAAAAAATATATAACTGGGAATATATTTCATTTCTTTTGCTCCCCAGTCCCCTCCTCTGTTGGCTGAGACCACCAGGCAATTATAGCCACAGGAAAGTTTTTATTTACCAGTTCTGTGATAATTAGGCACTATGATGTAAACAGCTGCTGGCTTTAAGCTACAGAGTTTCTTGCCAAGTTAATGCCCTGTACTTTTTTTTAATGGGAGTTGGGAAGATACCTTGAGCAGCCCACCCAAACCAGCTGAAATTTACCTCACTCTGACTGGCCTAGTCCTCAAGGCCATTTTCCCGTTCGGCTAATGACTGCCTTCTGATGAGGATATTAAGAAGGTCGTGTTTGAATTTATGTGCAAAGCAATCCAATTAAATAAGTGTCCCAACCCTCTCTTTCCTCTTCCCAGTTGTTTGGTTTTCAATCTCAGCAAATCTGGAGCTCAGACTATTAATCAAGCCACTTTGTAACCTCAGCTGCCCTTCAGCTGGACAGGAAATAACATTGATTCACATTCCAGAATGAACTGTGAATGAAATGAATCAGGGAAGTAGCAAGATTCAGAGGTGGCGTAATATCTGACAAACTGCTCGGATTTGTTTTGAATGTAAAATTCCAGTTTTTAAAAGAAAACTGAGAAAGAGATGGAGAGACTGTGCCTTGGTTGACTAGCAAATAATTAAAAAAAAACAAGCTCTTGAAATTCCACTCTTTTTCAGTTCCATTGTGAGCTCATTTAAAGAGCATAAAAAAGATGAGTACTCTCAATATAGAACTCTACCTGAGTGAAAAAGCAAGTTCATGTGAGGACATCCATTGGGTGGGCTAGTAGATTAGACAAAGAACAAAAAAGGTCCTCATTATTCACCTTCAAAGACAAAACCAAAACCTTCCTTCTCACTGCTCTGTGTGGATACTTGTGTAATCAGCGGAAATGCAGTGGAGTTCATTTCAAACCTTTTCACTAAGAGCCAGGCACCTATGAAGGGAAGCAATTCCAGAGCAACTAATGCTTTTATTAATGGATGTAGTTCATTACATTTTTAGTTTATAAAAGGCCTTATCATTCTTATATAATTAATTTTTGTTCATCTCATCATTTGTCTTCATTTCCTTGTTAGAAAAGTAGCTATGTTAACCCACTGAAACAAGTAAAATGGAACAACAATCCTGTGGAATCTTAAAGACTGAGAAATGTATTGGGGCACATGTGCCTCATGAAGTGGGATCTAATCCAGGTGTGGGCAGAAGGTAGATCTTCAGATGTTTGGGACTTCAATGCTCAGAAGCCCCTGCCAGCATGACCAATGGCCAGGAATGTTGGGAGTGAGGTCCAAAATATCTGGAAATCTACTTTCTGCCCACCCCTGCTCTAATCCCTATTAAATTTTATTGTGGCATTAGTTGTAAGTGTGCAAGGTGCCACAGGACTCTATTAGTTTGTAAGATACACAGGACCTTTTGTTTATTTTAGAGCTTTAAGGTCACCTTTCTGCCATGTGGCCCTCAAAGCAGTTAACAAATGATTACATTCTGTTGTTGTTGGGCTTTAAACTGAATTGTCCATGCCCTGAGCATGTTATATTTAAAGGGAGATTACCAAAGTTTAAAATAAATACCCCCATAAAATATTAAATTATAAACTATTTGTAGGAACACTTTAGTACCAGCTTAAGAAAGGTTTGCCACTGTTAAATTCCTTTTAAACCAATAGAGATTAAATCAGCCATCACAAACGTCAGTTGGACTTCGTGATTGGCTTTGTCTGGAATGGGTACTTTGACGCCCTTCTCTCTTTACTATTTACTTTGCAGTGATATCATTTCTATAGTGCAGAGACAGCACAGATTCAGTACCAACTCACTAGCAGTTATTGGGAAAGGCTGGTACAGTGGATTGAGACTTGCACCTAGGTTCAGTCCCTGCTTAGGGATAAAGCCCATTGGTTGCCCTTAGGCCATCATTCTCCATCCTGGTGACTGCAACTTCATCATTCCCAGCCAGCAAGGATATTGGGAATGGCTAGGGAGCAAGGTTGGTGTACACTGGTTGGGGAAGGCTGCCATAGGCAAATAACTATCTCCTGGTGTCCGCTTCTTCACAGACATTGCGAGAATAAAATAAGATAAACCCATGTAAACTACCCTAAGCTCCTTGGAAGAAGGGTGGGATACAAATGCATTAACAAGGCTGCTATCTGAAACTTGCAAAGGAAAAAGCTTTATTGAACACAGCGATATTTACTTTGAGTAATCATGTAGATGATTTCACTGCCAAATAGCTAATAGTTTTGCATGGTGGCTAGTGACCCAAATATTCGAACTCTCCCACAATTTAAGTTAGACTAGACACAGAAAATAATTTTTCAGAGTGTTGAAAGTAGTTTGAAATTGGCATTGCATAGCACAGTACACACATGAAGTGTATACACACCTTTCTTTCGGAGGTGACAGTGAACAATCAGAAAGGTTTGTGGGTTTTAAAACCATACAAAAGCCTATAAAACCTGCTTTTAGCACTTTGGGGGTGGGTGGGGAACCTCTCTCACTCTCTAGCCTTTAAGCCCTCTGCCTTTTTTCAAGAACAGCTTTATTTTTATTTTTAAAAATGAGATTCATTTAACTTTGATTTTAATTTCACCAGCCCATGGTTTGATTTTGATTTTCCTGCTAGGCTAAAATTAAGCATATTGTCTTTTTCCTTTTCCTTTTTTCCTCTAGAAAGAAAAATACATGTGCAAATAAACAGGATCTTCATTCATAGAGGAAGGAGGAAAAACAGAGTGGATTGAATTTTAACATCCTCAGGTTTTAAAAAACAGAACATACAAGTTTATCTTGCTGATGCCAAAATCATCACAAGCAACAGCATGATACTTCCACTGTCCAAGGAACCTTAATGTTCCCACCTCAGACAGAAGATGGCTGTGTTATTAAGAGTTTCTCAAATGTTTTCCAGTATGCTCTGTTCTTAGATTACTTCTTGAATATACCCTTGTTATAGTAAGCCTTTTAATGGCATAAAGAGTGATGTTCTTAAGTATTATACCACTATTGTTGAAATGATATTATTTTCCAGTAGTGGTTAGCACCAGGATATCCTGACCTTTAGAACAAAGGGGTATGGAGAAAGAAAACAATCCTACTCTGTAGCATTGCACAGATGCACTGATCCATTCATAAAACACAGCGCTCCAAGCCGGCCATGTCCCAGATCAGTGGAATTTCAATTGCTCTTTAAAATATTAGATAGCATTGGCAGCTCTATCAGAACTTTCTTTCTGAAACCCCACAGGCTGGGTGAGTTCTAATAGAGTTGAAACTTCAACTACTTGGCATGGATGTGACAATGACCAGTCTTGCCTCACTTTCTTGCTGCACCGACCCATTATGGCTGGAACTCTGATATGGATTATGTGGGGATGGGAGAAGACTCTTGTATTTCCTGCCCAAGGACTGAGCAGTTCAAAAACCTGCAGGTATTTGCCAAAATCTGATCTGTGCTGATTTCAGTGCAGGACAGCATGTCACATGACCTGGTGCTGGACGCCAGTAGAAACCACAGCAACTTTAGATTGGAACTGTCATGTGACTTGAGTCCGTAACAAATAATGGTCAAATCAGCAATGTCAGCTGTTTCCTAATGTGACCAGCACCCCAGGAATGGAAGCACAAGCCTTTTGATGTTGGGTGTGAGAATGAGATACTTCTGTGATTGTGTACAGAAAAGGCAGAGGGTTAGATGTGCAAAAATAGGATATGGCCAATTGAGGATGTATAATTTTCTTTACACAAGGGATGTGGGTTAATGACAATGCTCAGGGTTTGGTTCTTAGTGATGGTGGGATGAACTTTCAGAAGAGAAGGCCACTTGAGGGTTGCAGTCAAAAACAACATGTAAGGTTCTGAGCATGCAAACTACCTACTACCCATGAGCTGTAGACACTGTTCAGAAGACCCAATCAATGTACCGAGGTTTGGGGGTGGGAGTATAGTTTTGTTCCACCTTCCTGGCATTGATTTGACACTAAATTGTTGTCTGAGAAGAACTACAGAGAGCAGGCATTAAAGTGTTGCTTTATTTTATTTTAGTTTATTTTAAACCATGGCGGGTCTAAAATCAGAGCGTTTATCTTCCTATTTGGGATGAAATATTGTAAACATGGATCCTATTAAGGATTTCTTCTTCTATCAGATGGGCAGCTTGTTCAAAATGGCTGGGTAGAGGTCTTGACTACACTGGGATTTGGGGAGTGGGGCCAGCAAGTGTCCCTGTCTCACTTTGAGCCCTTATGTGTTCTTCATAATGTGTGAATAGGTCATTTGAACAACTCTACCACCATTTGATTTCTAACTAACTGAGGTGAACAGCTATTTGCTATGCAAGGATTTCTGCAATATTTCACCCCAAGTCCCCATCTACACGGAGATATTTTCTGAGACAATTTCATTTAAATTTGGATTTTCATGAAATCAGGTTTGCTCCTCCTGCAGCAAACATAGCCAGTAAAATAGTGTATACATTTTTTTTTAAAAAAAAATGCTTTCATGGGACAAATGGCATCATCTGAAACCACATTAGTTGGGGATTGGGTGAGTGGAGTCCCATGAGTAGAACTGGATACCATAAACTGCGCAGGGCAGCGAAAAAGCAGAGGCTTGCTCCCCGACCCTCTCCTCACTCCCATGCTAAGTGAAGTGCAATGGAAAAGAATGAGCTACTTCTGAGTAGACATGTTTAGCCAGCACCTCTCATGTACACTCTTTGAAGGCTGCATTTCCTTGGAGGAAACCAGTCAGGAGGCCACTTTTGAATTGCCAGAAATGAGGAAATGGATCACCCTAAAAGAGGACAACAGAGGGTACCTATTTGCATAATAATTGTAAATGCTAATTTATATGTATAGATGCAAATTTAGAAATAATTATTATAATTTAAATAGAAATACAGTTCATCACACCATAGTGTGGAGGGCTGGGACACAAGTGACCTGTGTGCCTTCCTGTTCAGTTTTCTGTCTGAATGCTAACTGTTGATGGGCAACTCTCTTAGAGGTTTATCACACCAGCCTTATACTGTGCAATCACTGCGAATTGCATGCAAAGGACTTCGAAGTTTTCCAGCTTATAATCTGCTTTTATTGTGAAGTACTCCCATGCATCCTGCTTTAACTGTGCTATAAAAGCAAAAGACTCACCGTATTTTGATACTAGTTTTCGAGTGTATCATCTGAGCGGCCACTGGGGTGCAGGAGCAGGATTTGAAGAAAAATTAAACAAATGCTTACATCTGCATAAGCTTTAAAGATAAAGACATCAAAATTGGCACAGTAATAGATATTAAGGACAGCTTTAAGCATACCAAATTTGAATCAGATTGGGTCATCTATTGATTTTTTTAATGTTTTTTTTTAATGTTTTTTTTTTTAACATTTCCCCCCTTAAACCATTTCCTGATATGCAAAGGATCTTCCCGCCTGGTAGCAACAACAACGCTGACAGTTTAGCGCTGTAGGGATAATTCAAGGGAAACAGGTACGTGGGATGAAGCTATTATTATGGTTCTGTATTTTTAAACTGGAATTGGACCAGACAGCCCTTGAAATTGAGGGCAGTGCTTTGTAAAAGAGGATACATGGCCACCCTAGTGCTGGCTCCTTGGTCTGTCTTGAATCAGTCTGTCTGAGGAGCAAATTATATATTACAATGCATGCCACATGTAGCAAAGCACAATGATTCCATCTCCATTGCAAACACTATTTGGGGAAAGAACATTTTGCATCAGTGTAGAAAGGAGAGTGCCATATTCATTTCCCTTGAAATCCTCCACCCCACTGCTTTTGCTGCCACAGGACTCCTTACCTATTCAGACGTTTATGGCTAGTAAGAGGAAGCATAGAGGTATAGTTCTTTTACTCTAAATGGTCTATTCGTGGCAATGAGCTGTAGAAGCCAGGAAAGTATAGATTTTCACTGTATGTTCAGATACAACCCTTGCTGGGGACAACCTACAAGGGTGAGCTATCTCTATCAATACTGAGCTTCCTAATTGGTTGGGAACAGTTGGAGACTTGGTTGGCCTTTTCATCACATCCAGCAATGAAATCCTTAAAGTTCTATGTATTGAATCAGCATTCCCCAACCTGGTGCACTCCAGATGTGTTGCATCTGCAGATCCAATACATCTGGAGGGTACCAGATTGAGGAAGTCTGTACTAAAGGGAAAAAGTGGTGGATGTACTCTTCAGCTTCAGTGGATGCAGTTCCCCAAATATTTAAAATTTTAATCGATAGATGTTTTATTTTGAATGAATTGCCTCATTCTTTTGTCAAAGGCAGAAAGTATGATGAAGATATCATATCTCAGGCACATCACATTTCATTTCCAAGCAAACAGGCACACAAGTACCTCACTGCTTTCCTCTGGCTATTACAATATTCATGCCCCATTTACTCTTGCTGCAAAGTGGTTTCTAGGAAAGAATGCTAAACCAGAGTTCACGCAGTGTGCCAAAATGCTAGAGGCAACCCGTTTGTCATCATATATGAAACAACTAAGAGCTCTTCTAGTTTACAGTCAATCGCTTTATACACTACTGTTTGGGCACAAAATGGAAACTAAAAGGCAAACTCTCTCTTTATTGGTGTTCAAGTATACAAATATAAATAGCAATAAACACCCCAAACTCTAGATTACAGAAAAAGATGCTCTAGATTCACTCCTTCCCCATTTTCTATGTTTGCATTTTCCTCAGATTTCTTTATCACTCTTTCTTTGTCGTTTTCCCCCATTTCCAAACAGGATTCCAAATCAGCTAACAAATGTCCAAATCCAAATACATCCAACTTTTAAAAAACACATTACTTAATATTATATTAAAATATGTATCATGTTGCATTTCCCCCAGTTCACCATGAAAAATTCTAGTGGGAGTAGAACCCTTGGGGTCCTTCTATTCGCAGTTCCTTAGAAACTATAGAAGTTCAGCATAGTGCAGCCAAGAGTAACTGAAGAAGTACCTACTTTATGAACTAGTCCAATATTAAGATAATCAATACTCTTTTAGGTATCAGGTTCAAACAATCTTGATTTCCACATCTTTTAATAGATTTTAGGTAGGTGTTTAGTTGGTTCTTGAAAAGATACTGTATCTATGGACAGATAAAGTTGTTTTAATAGATAACTTGTTTATTGTTATTTTAATTATATTTTATGATGTTAGACACCATGGAATTTTTTTATTGAAAGGTGGAGCACAAATCTTTTTTAAAAAATAAACAACTGAATAGTCTGTATGGTAAAGCAGCGTGTCAGTTTCCCCAAAGCAAACAGTGTGCTATTGGAGTGCCCCAAGACAATAGCTCCTTCATGTAAACCATTTGCACACAGGTATCAGGTACCTTTAAGGTAGAGTGCCCATTAAGGAAAGATTCCTTCCTATTAATGAATAAAAGGTTAAAAATCAGGTCATCTCCTCACCACATCTGTCCTCTTTTACAGGGGACAGTCCTCTATTTAAAGATGACCTCTTATTAGAAAGACTGACCAATCCAGAGTGTATTTAAAGATAAAAAGCCATAAGAAGGGAAGGGATGCAGAGGTCTTGAAGTTGCCCATGGCTCACCTGGTCACAATCATCCACACTATGGTCAGATGCATTTTATTTCTATTTAAATTATAGTAATAATTTAAATTATAGTAATTAGATGCACATTTAGTAATTATTCCTAAATGTACAGCTATACATATAAATTAGCATATGCAAATGTTATGCAAAACTGTGTCCTCCTTTTGGTGATGCCTAAGTGGCCACCCAGACACATAAGAGTATTCTTCTTTTCCTCAGTTACTGAAGCAAACTATCATTATTCAGCACCGTTTACCAAAGAGCTTTTTGAAGTGAGAGAAAAAGTCATTCCCTGATGAAAGGTCTGGAGTGCCAGGATGAAGTTGGTCTCTCTCAGATGGGAGTTTTAAATCTGAGGGCCCAAAATAGAAAAGCCTTCACTCTGAACCCTCACAGATTGAATAATCTTGACAGATGGAATGCAAAGCTGGGGCTAAAAAATGGGTGCAAATAATTATGAGGAAAAACAGTTTAGTTCCAGAAAAACATCCTGTCCTTAAAAGGCATTGAACAAACTGCCAGAAAATAATATGAACCCTCAACTTCTCAACATATTTTATGTGACATTAATTTATATTATCATCTTTTCGCTTCCTCCAAGGTATCCATCTCAGCCCCATGTCCTTACAGTATGGTCTTATTTTAAAAGCTGATCACCCCTAAATGACCTTTATTTCCACCGAGAATAGAAAATGGCTTTTCCACTCCTGGCTAGGAGGTTCTCATCTCTAAACCTGAAGTGGAAATCAGGGAGCTGCCTATATGTGTTCAAAGATATGTGTTCAATATGTGTTCAACAAATGTGTTCATTTGAATATGTGTTCAAATGAATCGGCATTCCATCAGTTATATGATGCTGCCACAGATTTGAAGCTACCGTGGGGCTTTTCCACAAAGCTGCATTGTTAAATGTTGGCGACTGAGCAAGGTCACCATCTGACCTTACTCCGTGGTTGATCTGGGGGGTGTTCCGGGTGGATGGTGATAGGTTGCTGGAAGCCAGGAAGAGTGCGGGGAGGATTAGGGCAGCTCCAGTACCCAGATGACTGCTGGAAACCGACAGGGGCAAAACTGCGAAGTTTAGGAGCAATGCGGCACCAACACGGCACCGTGAAGGGAGGGCCCAGTTTGGGAGGTAGAGATAGGAATGAAGCTCCAGTACTCCATTTTACAGCATGACTATGGCTTTTATCACCTTCACAGCTTTAGCATAGGGTCAAACTTCTTTGATATAACAAAACTGCCAGAAAATATTGTGAACCTTCATCTTCTCAACATATTTTCTATGACATTAATTTGTATTATCATCTTTCCTCTTCCTCCAAACTATCCATTCAAATTGCAGGATATCAATAACATGGGGAAATGAAGAACTTTGCCCATTTGGAAATAACTGCATATAAAGACTTTCATACTAGACATCTTTCAGATACTACTGGGATGTTTTACAGAGCAGGTGTGGGCATGTACATTTTGCATCTGTTTACATTTTTTTGTAAGCTGGAAGTCAGGAGAGATATCATTGGCAGTCTCCTTCAAGGCCCTTTCAACCACAGGCAACTTCACAGACTAGACAGAATCTAACCCTTTTCTTTGGATAGCAGGTTTAGCACATGTACTTCGCCCTCTTGAATCACAGATGTTGAACAGGTGCTTTACATGCTATTGGTTAGTTCTTCCCCCAACTTTATTGCACAATAACAAATAATACAATGAATACGTTCTTGCTCACATAGCTACTTCTATTCTGAAATGAGTGTATGTTTGTTTTACAACAGGAACAGTGCAGTTCCTTCTGTATCAATGAATGGAACACCCTCCATTCTGGAACCCAGCTATTTTAAAGTGGGATTATTGCAGTGTGCTGAGATACCCAACGGCTAGATTAAGAAAAGAGCATTAAACTGCTAGTCAGCTGTAAGCAAAGACAAGGATTTTGAAGCAAGGACACTATGTTCTCTTGGAAAACATAGCATTAATAATCAGATAGAGGTTCCTTTATCCGATCCCAAAGCATTTTATAACTATTTGATCTAGGATCTCTTTTTCTTTTTTAAAATTCCACTTTGCAGCAGAGATATATTAATGCTGGAGATAGATGATAGTGGGGTTTTTTTTAAAGAGCTGAAGGTAATTTGAAAGTGGAAGTGTTCTTATAGCATTTTCATTCATCCCATGCTTTCATCTGGTGAAACAGGGTGCTCTGGATTTTTGTGTATTTTCCCCCAAAGACCTGCAAAATGTCCTCGACCCAAAGCAACAGTGAGATAAAAGAAATGGCAAATGATGCTTTTCTCAAAACACTCTTTATGGTACACCAACAAAAGCTGCCTGCCCTGCTATTCTATGCTCACACAATATGGCACCTTGGTTGAGGATGGTATTGGTAGCGTGCTCAGGAACCTAACACAGCGTACCACAGAGCTTGCACTATGGCTGCATCACTACTGTACTTAACAAGCAGCCTTTTCATAACGGAGTTGCAATGTACTAGATTGGACTTGCCCAACTTATCAAGCATAGAAGGGCAGTTGAATTAGACTGGTGAAGCCACTCCACACACTCCTGTAGCTAGTTATTTATAGGATCAAGGTATTAGACATCTAGCTTTTCAAAATCCACCACTCATTTTCTGCATGAGAGGTAGAGAAAGCTGTTCTTCAGACTAAAATTGCTTTAATGCCACTCTTGTTTATGGACAGTTAGCACACTCCTGGGCTTCATAACAATTCCAGTGCCCTTACTTTTTTAAACAAATAATAATAAAAATAACAACAACAACAACAACAACAACAGCAACACTCTATCTTCTATTATTATTTGGCTTTTGGACTTAAGCTGATGGCATCCTAGCAACTTCAGATGATTTGACCATGTCAGGTTTGCAGCTCGCTGTGCAATTTTGATGATGACATAATACTATCACTGGAGGGCTCACACTTAAGTCATGGAATGCTAGTAGCCCCAAAATGAAACACTCCATAATACAATGCTATCAGCTGCCAAGCAGAATGTGAAAGATATTGTTATGTATCTGTTTCTACAAATTGGGAATCCTGATCATTTCCATTTAGATTCTTAATGTTCTATTGCCCTTCTCTTCAAAATGCTGTGGCATCTTCCAACCATATGGTCTTGCTGTTTCTAGCCATATTGGTACCAAAATAATCCTTGATAAGCTTTTCAGATTGTTTATTGAAAGGATGAAAACATTTTGATAGCACTTTCCCAGTTTCCTTAGAAAGCATTTCTGTTCAGCTGGAAGGCTTTGATCCCAAGTGTGCAATACCCAACTTACAAATGGGCCACAGCAGATTCAACATTTCCATTTTCTTTTTCAAGTTTTAGAACAATTAGAAATCCAGTCCCACAGAAAACCAAGGGGTGTCAGTAAACAAGCAGAGCAACAAAAACAACTCACAGTGACAATCTGTATCATGATTACAAATATGTTTTACAATAATTCTTTGAAAATGAAAGAAGGTTCACAACTATACCAAAAATGTACTCCTGTGTAGCTTGACAACCCTGACAACCCTGACATCATCAAATCTCCACATGGCTTATTCCAGTTCTATCTAATTCCTGGTTGTCGTCCCCACCCCCCAGATACCATTTATTTTAAGGATAAAAACTGAAATAAGAGCACAAACATGGCTTATATACACAACTTTTAAAATCCAGTTTACAAAATAATCTTCTCAAAGGACCCAGGTCTTCACTGTCACTAGAGTTCTTTTCCAGGCAGCTGAGAAAAAGTGGCCCCAAAGTGGGCAATTAAAATCTCATTAAATTCCATAACTGGAGGACAAAACATACTTCTAAAAAGGACAAAACATACTTCCAGCCAATTACTTTTAGTAAAAAAAAAAAACCCCAAACCTGTACACAATGAAGTCTACAGGTGTTTTCTTCATTTACTATGCACTTGTATGGTAGTGGTGATTTTGCTCAAAATGTTTGGTGTGGACTTTCTATTCTCTAGCTGCAGTGCATTTAGGAGGAATTGCCAGAAAATTCTTAGCATTATTTTTCTTTGCACCTTGTTTTGCTCAAAGAAATGATTTGAACAATAGCCTGTGGCAATATTTTGTGTGTTATTGTCATAAGTTCATTGGCTCCTTTCATGTGGAGGCAGCATATAGGTATCTTTGCCAGCACAGTTCCTGATTGGTGGAGTTTGGTAGTGTTTCTAGAAAGGATCACTGGGGACATGTCTGCTGCTGTTATGACATTTTCCAAACTTCTGTGTTATGTATTTTCTCCTCTCCTCCCATGCTGAGCAGGTATAAGATATGGCAGCTGTTCCCCGCAGTGTAATTTGTGTATAGGTTTGCTCATCCCAAAACTTGGGCAGGTGTGTGTGTGTGTGTGGTTATTTTGTTACAACGATATCAAAAACTTCTTCCTAGCCAGAACTTTTCCCATTGGTATTTGACCCTAGTGCTCTATATTGTTCCATACATTTACTAAAAAACATCATTTGGTTTTTTAAAAAAACTTTACATTTTGAAAAATGCTGCTCTTTGACAGAGAATAGATCTCATTTCGGCAGGGAAACTGGACTGAAATAAAATGGAAGTTTCAACAACATTAATTTCTGTCCAAACTCTTCTGAGAATAATTATTGTGTGATTATTTTTTCCATTACAGATATTATGCAGACTTCAAAGCCTATACTTTGTTTGCCTACAGATGACAGCAAATGAGATTAGACAGCCAGATTTATGATCCTGCAATTCTTTCTTCCCTTTAAAAAAATGAAAATATGTTAACAATTAAAATCACATGGGTTTCAATTGTTCTGGCTCCTAAATAATAAGTGTGTGCATTTGCTTCAGACTAAGTCCAAATCCAAAATAGAAGTGGGCTGCTTTGGGGCAATTTGGGTTCTGTGCAAAGCAAAGTGATTTATCTCCAAAGTGGCCTGAGCTAGATCAGGTTGCTACAAAAGTTTTGGGACCTGTTTCAGAGATTCAAAGTAACACAATCGCCTCAGGCAAGTAAATTTAAAATGGATACCCCCTCCCCCACATGGTCCATAAAAGGAAAACATCAGGCAGGGTGTGGGGAGGAGAGTGTAGTTGTTTGAATGACAGGTCTAGCTTCCAGCCAGGGTCTAACTCTACCAGGACTCTCCTTTTTACTTCCAATCACAGTGCTTTTGGGAGGGACATAGAAGGAACTTATTAGTTGGTGTCAGCTGAGGAGAAAGCAAAATAAAAAATCCTCAACCCATATTTCATTCATCATAACTCCCTAACCCCTGCACATATCTTTCTGAAATTTTGCAGGTTACTTACTTAGAGACAGCTCTATGGAAAATTCAGAAAATCTCAGACATATTCAGAAGTTTTCCTATTTGACTCAGGGTCTGAGTCTGCCTAGGCAAGAAACCCACATAAATATCAGAAGGATAGGTGCAGGGGCTAGAAAGTTATGATGTATGAAAAACAGTTTAAATTGTTTTTGTTGAATTATTATTATTATTATTATTATTATTATTATTATTATTATTATTATTATTATTTTGCTCCATAGCAGAAGCTCTCTGGGCAGTTTACAAAAATTTACCAAAGTGCAATAAGACAGGGGTGGATGATGGAAGTGTAGCATTCAGTGGCAGAGGCAGAAGAACATTTTTCAAACAAACACCTAATGTGGCACTCTCCTAGGTACCACAAAAACTCTTAACTTTCCTAGTCCTGGGAAAGAGAACATATAGGTTTCAGTTAACTATGAACTCCCCCAAACAAGTATCTCCTTGAAATATACTCCCAATATTTTTCACTGTTTTGTGCCACAAATCCCAGGTTTTGTACTGTGTACACAACTGTGTACTAATACATCAAATGTGGGTTCATAGTGAACACACACGCAAAAACCAAATTTGTCATAATACCTCCAAACCTATGCCAACATTTTGTGCTAGTTTTGTGCCACAAACCCTGAGTGACATACCCTGGTGAATGATAAAAAAATCTCTCATACGGTCTCTGAACCAATGCCAAAGTTTTGTGTCTTTTGTGTGACAGATCCCAAATCTAGTTTCGTGTCTTTTGTAAGACAGATCCCGAAACTAGTTTTGCACTCTTTTGTGCCACAGATCCCAAATATCTGAGGTCGTCTTCTAAATGACTCCTTCAAGGGAAGTTTGGAGGACGGCAACAAGGGAGAGGGTCTTCTTGGTGGTGGCCCCCAATTGTGGAATGCTCTCCCCAGTGATGTCTACTTGGCATCAACATTGTTATCTTTTCAGCTCCAAGTTAAAACTTTCCTCTTTCCATTTGATGGGGCTTTAAAATGTTAGGGTTTTTTTTAAAGTAGTTTTATTGTTAATTGATTTAATTGTTTTAAAATGTTTTAATTTTTACATGTTAAATGTTTTATATTATGTTTTATCATGTTGTGAACTGCTCAGAGAGCTTTGGCTATTTGGAATAAATGAAGGAACAACCCTAGTAAAACCATCCACTGTGATTTCAAACTAGAGTTGTCAGCCACAAAACTAGACCCCTCTCGCTCCCCATCATGGTGTTTTCATTATATGGAGAATGAACAGGCACACAAGTCACCTAGTCATAGTCTCCCCATTATGGCAATATGTATTGTATTTCTATTTAAATGATAGAAATTCTTTCTAAATTTGCATCTATACCTGGAAAACTAGCATATGGGAATCTCTGTTTTCTTTTGTCTCCTTTTGTGTGGGTGTGATTGTGGTTGATACATTTGTTTTGTGTGTGTGTGTGTGTGTGTGTGTGTGTGTGTGTGCTGCCACCCTATTTATTTAACTTTATTTATTTTATATGATAGAGACATACATTGAACATGGTTAACTAGGAGTCGATGTACATTGGAATCATGGATCAATGTGAATTTGGCAACACTGGGGTCTGATAGAGGCCTTGTCCTACTTGCCAATTGCACAACGTTGCTGTAATTTTCGGCCATA